>NC_067283.1:17758158-19008158 GCF_020740795.1 Apus apus | reverse complement strand
AAATAGGATATAGCTGAAAATATTCCCAAACTGAGAAGCAGGCATGCTTGAGACGAGCCACACAGTATCAGTTATGTGGAAAATCTCAAAGAAAATCTCTTGCAGTGAAAGACTTCAAGAGAAGAGGAAAACACCATGGGTCCCATGATGTCCTGTATATAGGCAATGTAGCATGTGGGTGCCTGCACAATTTCTGCTGGGTTGTATCCCAGTAAAGGGATCACAGAGCAAATGAAGCTCTTCTTACCCAGCAAGACACGATGTTCTTATTTTACATAATTAATTTATTTCTTCAAATAAACTATCAGACAACTAAATCATGATCATTCTGAGCATGTATTCTAAAGACTGCTTTGTTTTAAAGCTGTGTGGAGTATGCTACTGCCTTCATCCTTCTCTCTTCTCTCTGTATCTTTCCTCCACCTTTCCATTACTTTTTTCCATTAATGTCTGATGCACACTATAAGGTATGTCTGTTGGTGGATATTACTTTCACCAGCTTTTCTTTGCAGTAGAATGTCTATAAACGGCAGACAGCATCATTCCTAATTACACGTTGCCCCCAGATGCTCCATGGGTGATGCTGATGGATTGCTGTGTGGGTGGTGTTGAAGGGGCTGGGGGAGGGGGAGCTGGGATGCAGCTCCTCTAAGTGGTAGCAGAGGTTCCTCTTTGGCTGGGCTCACCTCAGTTCTCCGTCTCAGAAAAGTGAGTTCAGGAACCTCCGAGATCGTGCATCTGGACACGGGAAAAGGGGCTGCAATGCAGGAAAGGCTTCGGGATGCAACCCAAACAGGGCAGCAGGAGGAGCTGGGAGAGACTGAGAATTTACCCTTTACCTAGTACTGCAGAAACGACACAGCATGCAGGGATGATAGGCTACACAATCTGCTAAATCTCTGCTTTCTTAATTTCAATTCCCCCCAGCCCCTGGTTCTGCGCCAGGTGGTGTCAGCGCTGCAAGGCAGAGCCTCATCTGCCCTGCTGGCTGCAGGGCCTCAACTCCCTCTCAGTAATGGTATTTCTGACAGTGACCTTCTGCATGGATTAAGATATCCCTGTCGTGGTTGAGGGCAGTCTGTGCTTTGGAACTGAATCAGGCCATGTTTGGCTGCTAAAAGCGTGGCAGTGGAGCTGGCAGGCTGAGCCACTGGCTTCTACCAGTTGCCTGCTCCGAGGCTGGGTCTGTAGAGGACGTGGGTTGAGGAGAGAAAGGAACGAGCCTCAGCAGACCCTGCCTTTAAAAGGGACAGGCCTACCTGCAGCACAGGGATGGACGTGCCTGCACCAGCAGACTGAAGAGGAAGAGTGAAAGCTGTGTGATCCTGGATCTTGAAAGGATGCTCTCCAAACCCCTGAGAAATCCAAGGAAAGGTGAGGAGGTGAAAGCAGGAATTGCCCATCAAGTGTTTATTGTTTTGCACAGACCTTTACTCTTCAAGGGCTGCTAATGAAGAAGGAGGAAGTGAGAGAGTGCACGTGTGCAAAAGCACATCTGCAAAGTCTGTTTCTTTCTCTCTTAACTGTCTTGTGGTCCTTGAAGGGTTTTATATTTAGCATGCTTAGCCTGCCAGCAGGTCAGCTACTAGGAAGACATGGAGGGAGGCAAGCAGTGCTGGCTTTGGGGACTGAAGCATTGGAATCCCTGGGTTTTTATATCCTGAGCTTAGTGCCAGGCTAGGAATTTGGCCCATCAGAATGTGCACTGTAATTAGAAAGTGTCTTAGGATGCTGAGCAGAAACGTGTTTAAGAACATAAGACATTAACTGCTGCACCAGACCTATGGTCCATCCACCCTGAGTCTGTCTCCAACAGTGGCAGGAGGCAGTGCTACCTACAGAGAGCAGGTGAGGTTGGCCTGCAGCCCATCCTCTCTGTTCTCCCCGAACATCCCCCACTGTTGGATTTGAATCTTAGAGTCTTCTCACTGCCTAATCCTTTTAGTATCTGCTTATGGGGCCACTGCCCAATCACTTAATTCTGTGAGGTTCTTCTAGAGTTACTTGCCTGCAAGAGTGTATTGTCACGTACAAACTTGGGGGTTTCACTGTAAGCTCTGATCTTCAGGTACTCGTTGAAAATGTTGAGTAAAGCCAGTTCCACCATCAATCCCACAGTAGTGATTTTCTGAGGCCTGTTTCAGTCACCCTGAAAAGTGACTATTAAGCCTTATTTTTCGCTTTCTGTCCTGCCTCTAGTTTTCTATCTGTAAGACTCTTTCCTCCCATCCTGTGGCAAGTTTGTTTCTTTGATAACCTTTGATGGAGAACCTCATTGAAAGCTCTTTCAAAGTTGGACTGTTCTGTGTCTGCTGGACCCACACTGTCTTTACTGATGCACTCTGAGGACTGTGGTGGGTTGGTGAGGCAGGGTTTCTCTGCAGAAGCCATGCTGCCTCCTTCCCAACTGACCAGGTTTATTTCTACCTTATCTACAGTGACCTTATTTTTTCAGACCCTACTGCCATTAGCAAGCATGGATGGCAAACTTCCTGGTCTGCAGTTCCCAGGATCCCTTCTAAAGCTGTTTCGGTGGCTGGTAGTTGCAATGAACGGCAGCTTGCCAGCCCTCTGGCAGCCTGGCTGCTTGCCATGCTGGGTTACCCTTGTTATCCCACACAGTCCAAGGCTGAGTGGTGAAGATGAACAGCAGTCAGGGACAGAGTCAGGAAGCTTTACTCAAGAGTACAAACCACTATCTGGAGAAATGGCAGTAACTCTTTTTTTCTGTTGTTTCTTTTTAAACTTCAAAATACATTTGCTCCACTTCTGAAGTGGGTACTTGGCTGCCAGTAATTCTTTCCTGCTCTTCCCTCCACAGGGACAAGGCATTTTACATGACTTCTCATACAATGGTCTGCAAAATACAGAGAAGATGTATAGAGGTTAGGTGATAATACAATTTCTGTCTATAGGTCTCATGCCTGCTGTTGATACATAATTGGTCATTGGTGGGATATTCCCTATGATGTGATCATCACCAAGATGCGGAGAAAGGAAAACACAAAAGCAAAATAGAAATAGTGAAGAGTAAATAAAAACACAGGAGGTAGCAGTAAAATATGTCAGTTTTTTGCTGGGCTCAAAGCAACTGCTGAGGAGCTTTGTTCTGGGAATAGAAAGTGCCGCAGCAGGATAGGAACGCTTGGCTTGGGCAGGCTGTCATATCTGTCATCATTATAAGCATGGACAGATGATGATGATCTCTCCATTCTGTTTCTGGTTTTTCTCAGTCTCCAGAGATGCTCATCCAGCTGTTTTCACCACAAAATTTATTCAGCTAATTTGTCCACTTTTGTTTCTCTTTTTCTTACAGTGTTTCTTACCTTCATCAAGCTGGTAGCATCTTATCTCTCCCCACGGCTACTTTCAGCCTTCCCTGTTTCTGGAGATGCTGAGTACTTTCCAGTGCCTGGTGCTGTGTTACTGTCGTCCTCCTGCACTGATTTTCAATTGCCTGTCCCACACAATGCAGTGTCCTACACTGTGCAAGGTGGGGGCAAGGCAGGGACAGAGAAGCAGGCGGCGCCCAGGGCCCCTTTATGTGTTCTCATTCTATCTATTCTCACAGGTAAAGGCTCCTTCCTCTCCTCTTATGACTCCCTCTCTGCACCCATCCCTCACGTACTGACCCTATGTTTATTTTCTAGCCTGCAGCAGCAGTGTGTCTAAAACCAGGCAGCTGACAGCACAGGCTTGTTCAACTACTGCTGTAAGATTTTGGAGGCAAGCAGGTTTCACGAGGCTACAGCCTAGGAAGAATTTCTAGAAGCCAGTTCCTCTCCAGAGCTTTTGGAGAAGACATGTATGATCACTGATGTTTTCCAGTCTTGGTTTTTGGTGAGTCGAAGAAAGATACTCTGAGTCCTTTTTTTGTTTTTCCCAAACGATAACTAAAGTATAAAGCAGTTGCACCCAGTTATCTAGCTCTCCACACCCTGAGCTTGTCACAGCCTGTGCCTGAGGAGGACCGCTCCCAATGAGATTTATGTGTGGGCATTTGGTATGATTTGAAACAGGCTGAAGCTCAGTGTCAGGGCATTTCATGACATGCAGAGCTTTAAAATTATGATAGAAGTCATCTGGGGAGCTGCACTGATGGTGTGCAGCCCTTCTCACCAGAGTTGTTCCTACCTGCTTACAGCAGCCTGCAAAACAAACAGCCACCCTCACCATCACAGTGCGGAGAAAATGCTGCTGTGATGGACGATGTCCAGGTGTGACCTTTCACCTGTTACAGTAGCCAAAAAATATTTGTGGGAAGAGTGCATGATGGAAGATTCGGGGATAATAATAAAAAGAAATCAATCAGGTGAAGGATTCTGTTGTTAAGAAAGTATTAACTATTTTGAAATACATAACTGTGTGACAGGCCAGGCCACACCTAAAAGGGCTAATGATAAAGCCACAGTTGGCTGAAATGTTTTGGTCCAAAGGGCAAGGTGGTTTGTTGGCAAACGCACAGCATATCTTCAGTAAGCTGCCACAACGGATGCAAGAAACTGAGCACACAATCTGTTATCAAATGCATGGTGGACACTTGACATTTCAGCAATGTAATACACATTTTTCCAGTGGCATGAGACTAATATACTTCTTTTCTGTGTTCGACGCAGCATCACTCCCATCTGAGCAAAGTAAATGGGGAAGAAGATGATTTTGGTATCTATTCTTGGTGTTGCTAATTTCAGTGCCACTAAGGAGAGGTGGCTTTTCCTTTTTTTAAAAAAAAAGAAAATGTAACAAAGTACATCAGTCTCAGAATAAAAATAATTGTGAAGAACAACATTGCTGCTGTTTGTTTGATACTGATGCTTCAATAACTGCTGCCTAAAATAAAAAACAGCCATCAAACTCTATCACAGTGATGTTACAAAATCTTTCCAGCTCCTCTGAACCCCCAGAGCAAACCAGGGTTTGTGTAGCTGAAATAAATATAGAATGACCATGAATGAAAGCTTCTTAATTCAGCCTCATCAGTACAAAAGATCACTTCTGTAGCCTAATTTCTATGCCACATGCAAGAGGTTTTGAGTCTCATTTTTGGAATCAGCTGCCTGTTTCCTATTTGCAACACCTCCTCCTACTGCTGTTGTAGTTCTTAAAATACAGATCTGTATATTGAAGAAAAAATGGTGGAGAAAGGGGTTTGCTTGTGATTTTTCTGCCTCCAGTTCTACCTTCTCTGAAATGCAGGTGGACATATTTCTTTCCCCTCTGATATAGCTCCTATTATGTGCTTCGCACCTTTAAATGTGTGAAGCATCGAGTCTGCCTGGCAGGACCCTGAGATTCAATACGGAAGAGAGACAGGCTTTGTTTTCTCTCTGGTGGAGATTTTGCATTCAGTCTTCCTTTACTGTTAGACTTGTAGAGAGGGTTAGTAAACAACCCCATCCTGTTTCCTAGTTTCTTTATATTTTCTGTACACAAAGAATAAAATGCACATTTTCCCTGCACAGGGAAATGCTAGGAAAGGAAAATGCACAAACCCTCAGTGCAGGAACCAGCGTCTCCTCTGCTGCAGATCTTCTTGCAGCAGACAGGCAGGCTTGAGCGCTGGCATTTGAAACTGCAAAACAAAGAAAATAAACTAGCAGGCACGCATTCTCCAGTGCCTAAGGACTATTTCTGTTCCTCACCAACCTGTATGCAGTCAGAACAATACTGAAGGCATGCTGCTGCATGGAGGCCCCATACATACCACTGCATTTTGCACATTAGGCATTTGCCATTGCATTTTCAGATTGTTTCATTTTCCACCTGGTTCCTTCATATTCTAGAGTACAAGAGGGAAAAAAGCCTATGAAGGTCATTCTTCCCATTCTTCAGTGGTAGGTTATTGGTTAAATTGGTTAAGCAATGATCTGACTTTGTAACTCGTTCCACATGAGCAAGCAAAGGGGCTGCAGCCAGCAGGGAGTGAGGCTTGCCTGTGTCTGATGGGGGTGGCTTTGCTGTGGGGGGTATGAGTTTGGAGCCCTGAGTTTCTCAGAGGCAAATTTTCTTTTTCCCACTCTCACACGGTCTTCAGAAGCTGTATCGTGGCTCCTTTCTTAGAGGAGGTGAGTCTATGGCAAGCTGAAGTGAGTGAAGCCACATTACTATTTGGGTTTGTTTGTATGGTCAGAGGCTTACCCGTGCTGTCAGTTCTGATGAGTTCATGAAGAAGTTATGGTGATTTGTGGGGAGGCCTCCAGGCTTTTGGATGAGGTGTGGATGGACTGTGGTTGGAGCTGTGTTCTTTTTTCCCCCCATACAAGTGACCTCCCCGGGAAAAAACTCCGGGACTTACATCAGAACAGTATCCTGCATTCATTAAGCAGAGATGCAGCTGCCGCCTGTGTGTGTGTGTACATGGAACAGCAGCGCTTGTACCAACATCCTCCCTCAGGAATCCTGTTGCGGGAGGACAGTTATAAATAACACTTTGACCACTGTAATTGTTCTGCCAGTACAAGCTGCCAGAGAAATACATTGACTCAGCACATGCCTGAACAAGATCCTTTCCCAGGCAGTACCTCCCACCAAATAAATGTCCCCACAAAGTCATGCAGGTGCTGGTGGGGCAGTGAGCCCCACCTGGCTGCTTCTGCAAGCTGGCATTAGCCAGGGCTGAACTGAAGACAAAAAAGCCCTGCTTAGGCACTAGCTGGTATTTTTTCAGTACCCCCAGTTATAATTCTAACTACTGTTGCAAGCAACGCAAGCGCGTTTTCCCTGCAGTGGTACTCTGGGTGCTTTCTTGTGAAAAAATGGGTGCTCTTCTGCCACTCACACAGAGCCACATTGGTCTCTACTGAGCTGACAAGTGGAACAATTGGAAAATTGTTGCCTGTGCTCATGTTCTTAATGTCTGCTGCTACAATAGTTTTTATGCCTCTTCTGCCCACCACAGTCTTACCAAAGAAAACTCCCTGGCCCTGTACCAGGCAGAAGGCTACAGTCCAATATTTTGCTTTTGTTCCTGAAAGGATATTAATTCTTTTTGACAGCTACATGGGAGATTCTTTTTCTTGTTTTAACAATTACCTTAAAAATACTAATTAGGAAGCTGTCAATATTTTTTTCAAAGCAAGTTCTACATGAAATAAAGAACCTACAGATGTGATTTTCTTTTTATCATTTAGAGCACCAAAATGGCTAGAAATTAATTCAAATGCAATTTTCTTGAGAAAATAATTTACCTGTTATACAGATCCTATTTACTATACTTCTCAGGGCTTGTTTTACCTGGGTAATTTGAAATTATTCAGAAAAAAAATCTGCCTTTTTTATTTGTGAAACTCTCAGTTCTGCCTTTAATTCTGTCTCTGAGACTGCTATTTCTGCTATTACTAATTCCTACAAGTAACGATAAAAGGCTTCCCTCCTCAGAATAACACTCTAACTTTCCAAGAATCTATCTGCACATGTAACAATTTAAACTAGTACAATTGCTTGGTAGATAAGCAGGTATACTACTGGGTTGTTCCTGCATTGCTGTATCTTCTTCCTGAATTAGTGATGGCATCCCAGGTACCAATGCATCAAACCTTTATATGAATAAAATTGCACAAGCAGTAAATGTTTTACCAATATAACTACTTCAGTTAAATAAAATTATACCCCTGCCTAATTATAATGAAAGAAAACAAGGATGTAGACCAAGACTCAGTGGTTAAGTCAGTATGTTTCCAGCTGCAACAGAATTTTAATACCTGTTTTACCTTTTTGGGTTACGTTTTTTTCCCCATAATCTCACAGATTTACTGTTTCTAAATGCAATTATGACATCAGCTGCAATGGGAACATTTTTATCTTTGCCCTGTGTTCTGTAGGGACAAACCTCAAGAAGTCAAACAGTGAGCTTTCAAAAACGAGCTTATCTCTGAGGTTAAGCAAGGTGTGGTAACCCTGACATGTGTCTCCTGCATCAAGAAAGTGTTGTTTTCCCAGCTCCTAATAGTGGTCCTTCTTCTGTAAAGTGAAGATAGATTTATAGCTGTGTATTTACATATTTTAGCACCATCATATACTTTGTTTTCAATGGAGATGTTATATTTAGAAGTTTATCAAAATGTGGAGCATGTGTTAAATTTCTTTTGCGTAATCCATCAAGACTAATTTGATTTGAGACCAGTGCCATTTTTTTTCCCCCCATCTGTTTAGAAAAGTGCAGTTGTAGAGACATCAGTCATGTAACACTTTCTGTGAAACAGCTTTACTGACAGTTGGAAGTTGTCAGTAACCATGTGGATTTCAAGCTCTCAGTCTGGCTTCGACAAGAAAAAGCCTCTGACACATAATTTCCACAGAGCCACAGAATTTAAGGCCGGAAAGACCCAGCGTGATCATCTAGCTGACCTCCCACCTAGCCAGCCTAGGGATAAGTCATGTTTCAAGCCTAATAGCTGCAGAAAGCACCAGCTTTTGGGACAAACATACACTCAATTAAATAGTGTTCACTCACCAGTCCCTAGTAATTTATTTCAACGGTTAACAACCGTTATTTAGTTCATATACATGTTGTGTACATAACTGTGGCTTGTTTCCTGTTTAAATGGATCTAGCTACAAATTCCAGCCTTTGGGAAAGCTTTAAGAGATGCTGTTCCTTGTCTACATATGCAGAGACCAAAGCCTGTGTTGGGTGCAGGTAGAACAGGCAGATGCCCCAGGCAGCAAATTGGTGGAAGCAGCAGAACAGATCTAAGGAAGAAAAACCACAGGCCTCCAGCCCATGTCCAGAGTCCCACTTTGAACTTCCTCCCCCAGCACTGGGGCAGAGACAGGAGCAGGGGCTTGCAGGGCTCAACACTAGATGCAGGACTGGACACAGGCTTGCAGGTTTGACATGGGCTTGCAGAGCATTCTGGCTCTGCCTGTGGGCAAGAGGTGGAGGAAGACACACTCACGTGCCTGTCAAAGCTCTTTTATTTTTCACCTAGGAAGCAGCAAAACTCAGTTTTGCCTCTTTTCTGCTGAGAAATGTGGAATCTTCTCCCTACAAACCAGTGCAGAAATCACAATTATATTCACATACTCAGTAACCATCCACTGGACCCTTTACAGTTTCTCCACACCCTCTCGGACTGCTGGACCCAAAAACTGGGTGTGAAGCTGAAGAGAGTGAGATAGTAACTTTCCACATTTTTCTGGCCACTGTGCTGCTAGTGTATCCCAGGATGTGACATGCCCTGCTCAGATGACAGCATGCTAGTGACTTACATTCAGCCTCACGCCCTCTGTTAATCCCCAGCTCCTTTTCAACAGCATGACTCTGCAGTGAGGTGCTTCCCAGCCTGTAATAGACCATGTCTCCTTGTTGAAACTCATGATGTGCCCGTTGGCCCAGATCTCAAGTTTATCAAGGAACCTCTGTGTAGAAGCTTTGCCATTTGTCCGTCCAGACAGTTCCAAGTCATCAACTAATCTGACTGCATCCCCGTCAAGATTGCTGATGAAGATACTAAACAATGTGGATCTCAGTACTGATCCCTTGAGTGCTCCTTTGGTTGCTGGTGGCCTGCCAGACATGACCTGACAGTTTTCAGCCCCTTTTACAGCCTGTCTTTCTAGCCCACAGCCTGTGAGGTCCCAAATGATTATGTTGTGTGAGATGGTGTCAAAGCCCTACTAATGTCAGGGTAAGTTACACCCAACACTTCCATCTTCTTCACACATTCAGTGATTTCATCTTAGAAAGCAGGCCAGTTGGTTAAGTTCAATTTGCCCTCAGTAAATCTATACTGTTTCCAAATACCTTCTTGTCTTTTATGGCCTTGGAAGAGGATCCCAAGAGGGACACACTCCCTGATGTTCCAGTGACTGAGATGCTAGTGAGCAGCAGATAGTTGCCCGGTTTCCTTTCTTGCTTTTTTAAAGATAGATGAAGTGTTAGATTTTTATATTTTTTTTTTTTCCAGCCACTGGGGACTTCCCCAGTCACCGCAGTTGTCACAGACCATAGACAGCTATCTCACAATTGCATTGGCCAGTTCTTTCAGGAAATAGGTGCCATCCCTTGTGTCCACATCTTGTATGCTCCCATTTTGCATTTGCTTTCATAAAGAAGATGCTCCTGTAGCCAATTAGGTCCTCTGCTGAAATTCCATCTTCCTGCACAACAGGATCATTTTTTTTCTGAGCTTTCAGTAAGATCTCTTAAAAAATTGTTCAGATCTTCTGGGCACATTTTCACTTATTGATTGCACCCCAGGGAAATTTCCTGAGTTTATTCAATTCCCTGAGTAAACTGAAGTTTCTTCTTCTGAAATCCAGAGACATAACTGTAGCTTACCTTCCCCGCCTTCTTCTGGATCCTGAATTCAATCTGGTGAGGGAAGATAAGGCTGATAGGGCTGATACTGTGACCACACTGACCACTGACAAGTAAGACTGTAACCTTCATCTGGCTGCTCCAGCATTCACATGACGAAATTATCAATAGCACAGTATAAGAAGCTCCTGGATTGCCTGCTCAGTGCTGTGTTCCCCTTCCAGCAGATGTCTGGATGGTTGAAATCCACCATAAGGGTCACGGCTAGTAGGAAAGACACCTGCCGGTTGTCTGTAGGAAGCCTCATTCATGGGTTCCTCCTGGTTGGGCATACTGTGAGAGGCTGCCCTGTCTCCAACAGGACTGTCCCCTCTGCTCCTCACCTAGAGGCTCCCCTGGTCTCAGCTTTTTGCTGGAGGTTGGTACAGCTAGGGAGCTCCTTAACACAAAGCATAACTCATATCATTCACATGTGAGTCACTGTGATTCACATAATCTTGATTAATTTTGAATCTCTTTATTCAGATCATTCTTGTTTCCTAATGAAGCTGTCACTGATCTCTATCCTTACAGTCAAAGCTAAGGGATCTAATTCCTCTTCTGATTTTCCGGCCTTGGTATAGAACTGTAATAATTATAATTACATATACTTCTTTATCCTCAAACTCTTTGAACCTGACCTGCATGGAATTCTGTGTTCTCCAAGTCAAGACATTCACACGTGATGACATCAGAGGATGAACTTGTATTTGCGATGGAGAGCTGCATTTGCACCTGAGCACGCTGAGGCTGCGAAGGTGGAACCTATTAGAGGGGGATGTGAGCAAACATTTGCACTAATGAAAGTATCACACCAACATTAACATCAGCCTAAACAAGCAGAAATTTATTCTTTATTGGTTAATCCCCCAAAGCCCCAAACAATCATGCAAAGAATAGATTTTTTTTGAATGAAAGTCACACATTATATTTATATTTTGCTTCCACTCCAGTTGAGTGGGGGTTTTTCCTCCATCTCCCACTCATTCATTTGACCAGGATTTTGTATAAAGGAAGAACAGGAGTGAAGATTATTATTATTATTATTATTATTATTATTATTATTAATAATAATAATAATAATAACAACAACAACAACAACAATAATAATAATAACAATAATATAATAATCAGAAAGCCTGATGCAGAACTTGGGCTTTTCCTGTTGCCAGAAGGTGCAGCAGCCTGGCTGCACGGTGACTCATGGCCCTGTGCCACATCACAAATAATGCTCTTATTAATCTCCCCAGGCTTTGTTCTGGCCCCCCTCCTAGTGGTGTCTGATTTCATGGTGCGGCGTAGCCAAAGGTCAGATAAACTACATGATGGCCAGAGTTGCTACTGAAAGAGGAAATCGGAAATGCCTCTCCCAGCAGTTTCAGCAATGGGAACAGAGAGGAAAATAATTTATTTTATTATTTACCTGCCTGATGTGTCATCTCGTGTTGCTGCCTCAGTAGAGGAAAGCTGTGGTGCAGCAGTAACCCAGGGAAGCAGCCAAACCCAGCTCTGTTGCAAATGCTTCTGGGTCTGTTTCAGTAAGTATTTCAGCAAAAATGGTCTGTCTTTAGGTGTCTGATCATTTTCAACATATGACAGTCCCGAGCTAAAAAAGATGCTGAGCTTTGTCTCTGACTGAGCTTATGTCATCGACCGATTCATTAATTACCCACTTTTCCCCAGATTTGACTCAACATACTGTTCACAAAGAGGTAACCAGTCACTAATTAGTCAAGCTTAAGTTTGATGTGCTTGACTACAGGGCCATTTTGTTGTTACCACTTTCAGATGAGTGAATACTCCTGTGAAACTAGCAAGTGCTGCTTGCAAGTTGTTTCTTTTCCTCCATGACTACCCAAAGTGTTTTTATTCAAATGAAATGGAGCCCACATGCACTGGGCTGGAGAGCTTTGAGAGCAGCTAGCACAGCCAGATCAAATCTGTATGCTTACTGTAAACGTGGTGTGGTTTTCCTTGCTCTCCTTTGAACCAAGCTGTTTGTGGTTTCTGGTGACTGCTGCCTTTGGGCTATAGGCTCTGGGTAATGCTGACAGATACAGGACTTACCTGGGAAAAAAAGAGGGGAGCAGAAGGCAACATCACGTCCTGCACACACAATCCCACCCGTTTCTACCAAAGGCAAAGACCTTGTCAAAGCTCAAGAGAAACTCCCTTGGTTGTATTTGAATGACTTTGGGGGTGAGGGAACCTGCTTTTGGCTAGGCAGATATGGGAGTGCAGTAAGATAGTTTTTCTAAAGCTTCATAATTTTATGGACAGGCATGGTGATTCCAGCTTTATATTATGGCCTTCAAAATCACATTTGAGTAATCCAAGTGGTCTGCATTGAACCTGGCCTCCATGACAGCCAGGGCCATGTGAGGCTTTGTGGCAAGCAGACCTGGGGCTTGTCAGTCTGTTGACTGCTTTTGAGGGGAATGGTCCCCAGCTCGTTGCCCTGATTTCCAGCTTGCCAGCAGCTGCCCCAGGCCCAGGCCTTGCGGGACCCTCACCTTGCTTCTGCACATCAGCCCACTTGCTGCACCATGGGCCGTGGCAGGGACTGGGGAGATGACAGCCAGTGCCAGCCCTCCTGCCTCAGCCTCTGGTGTCCCCTTTGTCACTGCCTGTCCCTGGCGGGTCTGCTGTTAACCTGATGGCTGGCTGGTGGCAAATTGTGCGGGACCCCTGCCCTCTTTGGTTCGCTTACCCAGGGGGGGTTTACTTTGCAGAGAGTGGTTATTAGTGGTCTGCTTTTGTCCTTTGTCATCGGCGCTGCCGTATTTTTGTGTGGATTAACTGTTAATAATAACATGACGCGCTAAGGGCTGGCAACCAGCTGAGCTCTGCACAAACGCGCGGACGAGGCGGCCGCTGGCACAAGCTCCTGGCCCCTCGGGCGGCTGGCCGGCCGTGCCAAGCACCCGCTCTGGCCACTGGCAGCAGCAGGGAGGGACGGGCAGCCCAGCACATGCAGCAGCCCCAGCCTTCATCCCTCTTCGGCCCCGCGCTTCTCCCAGCGCTGCCCTCTGGGACTCCTTCCTGCCCTGCCCAGCTCCTCGCCATCCCTCAGGAAGGTGGCAGGAGCAGGGAGGAGAGGAGGGATGGAGCTGGTTTTACTCACAGATGCTGCTGCTGCTGCGGGGAGAGGCACTGCCACGGGAATGCAGACCGACAGGCAGAGGTGATTAATAGTGATACATATTATTTTAATTGAGTCATGTTTGGCCTCTCGCTTTTGTCAGCGCTTGATTTTTTGCTATTGTTATGCTGTGAATTCAGAATTAATGTAAAATATAATAAGAAACCCTCAGCTGGCAAACACAGGCAAGACTGAAAATTAAAATGCTATGTAAATCTCACAAGATTAGGGCATAAACTGCAGCAGGCAGTGGAATGGCTGAAGCTTGAAGATGCTGGAAAAGCCTCTCTCCACATTATTCCTGATAATACAAAATCAATTTACATTGAATGCATTTTTTCCAAATAACCATCCACGACACACTATTTGATATTACTAATGAATCCAGCAATTGGATCTTAATACATTCCGGGGAAATATTCTACAGAGGTTTTATTAGTTCTGAAGATACTTTGTGGCATTGCAGTACTCTGTCATTAAAATTGCCAGGTTTTGTGATACAGGTATCGAGGAGTTGTAATTAAAATGCTGCTGGGCTGTCAATGGCAGCATTTTGTTTTGAAATCCTCGGTCCTTTCTGAGGGCTTTTGAACCACTGTTTATGAGACCCTACCACCCCCTGGCCTTCACCCCTGCTGCAGCTGGAAGAGCAGCAGCAGGCAGCAGGCAGCAGCCCATGGAAAGGCAGGATGGCGACGGTGCCCAGAGGCAAGGGAGGTGCTGGTCAGATTCACTGGCACCACTGAAATCTAACACACTATCCTTCCTCCATCCTACCTCGTCCTCCTCTCATACCCCTGGAGAGAAGTCAACCAAAAGCAACTATACAAGTTTCTCCAACCTCAGATGCTGAGCAGGTTTGGGGCTGTGAACACTGCAGAGTCCCATACGTGGCAGAAGCCGCTTGCCTCCTGCTTCGGGGGGCTGCCGAGGAAGCAGACGCTGGCTGGGGCTGCTTCTCCCAGAAATCCCAACAAATCCCACTGAATCTAAGGCACGTAGCAAGTGCAGGGTGAGAAAAGCCAAAGGGCTTGACAAGGAGGTCAGACCTGAAGCCCTGCAGCACACGCTTGGCTCACCATTCCTGTGACACCCTCGATGGCTGCAGAGAGGAAAACGCGCCGGCAGAGCCGCTGGATCGCACGGGAGCTGGGGGAAACCCTACAGAGCCCTCTGCTTGTAGGCCACCAGCTTCAGCCGGCCTCTCGCCAGGCGGAGATGGAAGTCCCCGTGCTTTTGTCAGTTGCTTGGAGCTCCACCTGCAGCACTGCTGGGGAAAATACCGTTTCTCCAGCGCCGAAGCCGCTCGCTCCCGCAGCCCCGCGCGTCGCGGAAGCTGCGCCGCAGAAAGCGCTGCCGGCCCCCGGGTGGCAGGAGGGCAGGCCCAGGGGTTCCAGAAGGTCTGTGTGGAGCAAGTGCTGTTTCTGACGTGCCAAAAGGTGCTTTTTATCTCTGCAGATTAAAGCCAGCCTGAGCGCGGGGCTCCCCTGAAAGTAGGCCTCTCCGCCCCGTCTTGGGCGGCCCCCCCCCTCCCGTGACTCAGCTTCCTCGTCTCGGGAATTAGGATAATAATATCTGCCCGTGGGAGCTTCACTGGTTACAGCCAGGGGCTAAAATTGTCAAACCAAGTGAGAGGAAAGAGTGACGTGCTGTTAGATTTCCCATCAGGATTCTGCTTTTTCTACTTTTCTGTCAATAAAAAAAAAACCAACAAAAAAAAAACCACTAAGCTGAAAATAAGGCACCTGAAAGGGAAAAAAAGCAAAGCACCACATCTAAATAAGACTCTGTTTGTGTGAAGCTTCTTACTGTCTTCCACTGTTTTGTTGTGCATACAGGGAAGCAACCCAGCTCTGGCCCAGAGGAAGGTTAAGACCTCCAAAATGACAACTAGCAGAGGCAAAGTGGAGAGATGAGTTACAACAGTGACATTAATATTTTCTTCAAATCCTTTTCAGGTGTAGTCACAGCTCCCATTTATTCTGCCACTGATTAATTTTATCAAGCATCGTGAACAAATAATTTCTGTTAAAAATCATGCAAGTTCCACCCTTCATGTACTTGGCTTCAGGCAGGTATTTATTGGATAACATAGTCTCAGACTACTGAATGTTGACATTTAATTAATATGGAAGCTTAGCGTTGTGAATATGAAGAATAGAAAAAGGCCCAAGAAAATCCTGTGATAATGAAAGAAGGTGACAACTAGGTTCTGGTAGTCAGACATTTCTGTTGACATTGAAGAATCAAATGCAAGTATCTGGTGGAGGGCTGCAAATAACACACTTCAGGTCAGGGTTTGCATGTACAAATAGCTCTGTACGACGCCTGACTTACACCTGCTTGAGCTGCTTGCACTTCCATTGGCAGTGCTACAGTGGATATTTCTGTCATGCCTATACTAGGAAGACACTACCAAATTAGGGAGAGTGGTATAACCTACCAGTAAAGTGCTGTGGCTGGGAATGCACACCACATGGCTATGGGATTGCTTTCCACAGACTAGACTGGTAAAAGACAAAGCAAAGTTAAGCTAGTAAAACTGCATCTATATTAGGAGCTTAGCCATCATGACCTACATACCTTTGCCAACAGAACCCTGCAGTAGCTCATAAGCACTTGTGTCCTGTCTAACTTGTGATGGGTAACATCCACCCCCACAAAAAGCAAACAAACGGGAAGAACTTGATTGTAATAAAAGGAAAATGTCTGATCATAGAAATCTATGGGAACTGTTTCTCTTGTCATGCATAAATCAGGAGCATGAGGTTGCCTGAATTTTCCATTCTATTAATTCCATAGTTCTTGAGTATAGATGAAAATAGTTGTAGAGAAAGGAAACAGTTATTCTGTGCTGTACACCAAGTATCTCACAAGACGTGGTAAATTGTCCAGTCACTCTGCTGGACACAAACCTACTGCTAACTTCTGTGGCTTACTTTGCAAAATTTTGTTCAGTATCTAGTTTATTGCGTGTGCAGGAAGGATACTATTTTTTCCTTACGTTATTTGGCTCGATAACTAACTCCCTATACTTTCATCTACTTCATGCTGAAATTTGACCAAAAAAAAAGAGAGGTGAGAGTCTGTCTTTTTCTCTGCTTTACATTGAGATTCAACAGAGAAGTTTCTACTGAGTGGAAACAGATATTCCATTAAAAGTCCACTGCTGCTGTATAATTTAAATGCTTTTTCAACACCACAGACTACCTCAAGCCAAACAGCTGGTGTTGACTAAGAACAGCATTTCAGCCTGTTACATGCTGTGATTATTACTTCCCAAACAAGAGTTTATACTTCATTTTCAGAGAAGATTAAATTAATTAGGGTGGCAATGTGATATGGGAATAAGGAGGCGAGTGAAATTAACAGTTTTCACCTACTCTGAGGTTTGTTTAATTAACTATTTCCATTTGGAAGTGTTCTTCTGGGACTGTATTTTAGCAATAATACTTCTTTTTGAGTATTTTGTACACTTTGCAGGTCACAAACAAAAGAAAGGGTTACTTCCATTTTGACTATGCATGACACACTAACAGAAAAAAAAAGTTGAACAGACTTAAAAATTCTACCTTTTCATAGCACATATTGAAAATCAGTAGTATCCTCCCAGAAAGTATGAAGAAATTGTATTCTGCTCTTTGATTATATTCGATTAAATTCCTTTCTCATGTTGCAGGAAAATTATCCCACTAGAGGAAGCTACTAATTTCTGTTTTCCCTATTTTTAGGAGAATGTAGTGAGCGTTCCTCTAAACCATCAGTATTGTTTCAATGCTTCTTTCTCTGCAGACCAGGGATTATTCCTCCATTTTCAAGAATTGAGTTTAATGTATAAAAGCTTAGCTCTCTGTTCATAATGCACTGCTGATACAAAAATTCATCAATATCGTTACAGCTGTCTCAGTATTTTGCAAGTCATTTAAAAATGAAATAAAAATGAAAAACATCTGCTTTAGAGACCAACCCCTAAGAATCTGATTCTACAACAACACTGGTTGCCCTCGCATGCCCTTAATGACCACTTATTGGCAGTGACATAACTTAAGGTTTTAATTGATGCTTTAGCCAGGCTTTTGACTTCACAATAGTATTTGTAAAGATTCTAATTATCATGATATAGTAGAAATTAGAAGGCAATTTGTAAATGTTTAGATCAGTGTGATTAATTCAGTAAAACTAGAGCAGCCTAAGCGTATATAGATTTACTGATGGGAGCAGTCCACATTTAAGAGAACTACCTAAAAATAACTGCAGATTCGGGTCTTAAGAGATAAAACAGCATCAGTCTGACCAGGTTTTCATTGCCACATAAACGTCGCACGTAGCACAAATTGTATTCCATCAACCCCATTAGTATAATTTGTATTTAATCAATTATACAAACAAAATTAACCTCTTTTCCTACTTGAATGTTAACTGTGAATATATATTGAGAGATCTGAACATATTTGTTACTTAAAATTATATAAACAAATAAATGTTAGTGTACAGTTTCTTCAGAAGAAGTTTCTGACAAGCACATAGACATCTGAGGTATTTTGACTGGACCCCAAGGAATGTTTCTTTCCGTGAAATACAGCCCTGGAAACCTGAGTTTCCACCACACGCTGCAGTAAGTTCCAGATTCCTTTTCTGTGAATATTTTTCAACTTTTGGTTAAAAAGAAATGTACCACTGATGATCTCAAAAAAGCTGGACAATATTTTGTCCCTCCAAAGCACATTTGAAAACACTGGATACAAAAGGAATGCAAACAGAGTGAAAACAAATTAATGAAACAACAGAACCATTTTGTAGCATCATTCTAAGGGATTCCCAGTCTTCTGCCTGAATACTCACCACTGAAAAAAAGAGCAATCTGGAGGTTGCATTTGTTATTCCAAACAAATTAGAAATGCCTTAACTGTGCATTACTGTACACTTCCTTAAAAAAAAAAAAAAAAGATCACTTAACATTTCCTGGCCATAGCATTTTTGCTCATCTGCCAAACCACACTCCTTGTATGCAAAACCCAGTGGTCAGGGTTTAAGCAGACTTTTTCACAGAATTATTTTAAAAATTAGTTTCCTTTCATAATTTTGATACAACCTGAGGCACCTATATTTCATAGAGGCAGAGAGGACAGAAGCATTTTGTTTCTGGGCAGCACGGAGTACCTGTTTTGAGTTAGCTCTTGCTTGTCTGACTCCCCTGAATGATTCTATTGATTTCGAGGGGTCTCACTTGCATGAGAAAAGTGAGCAGCAGAGACTGGATGCTCGTTTTATTGTTTCATCCAACACAGATTCATTTTCTAGGATCAGTTATTCTGTGTGATGAATGGTAAGTGCAACTAAAAAATTGAGCCTAGAAATCTAATGTTATCAGAGAGTGTATGAAAGTCTGATTGTGAAATATGATCCAGAACACATTTACTAACAGACAAAACTCGAGACTCATTTCTCACACAGGCAAGACTGTTAGTCAGTAAGACTTTGCTTTTCCATTACAGCCAACAGGATTTCTGCTGCACAAAGGCTAAGCAAAGCAGAGAGAGAAAGACCTGGTACTCAGAGCAGCAATACTTTCATTTACTGAAATCATGTGTGTGCAAAAGGTAGAATTAATTTAATTGCAAATAAATGTCAAGAAATACATTAATGAAATGATACAAAATTTTGCAACAAAAATAGGTTATGGGTAAGATATTCTTTTGTGTCAGTCTTCCTTAAGACAGGGAGACAAAGGAAAATGGGTAGGGGAAAAAAGGCTGTACTGAAAGCACACACAGAAATCAAACACAGGAAAACTGTTGGGGACTTAATAGTGCTAGAGGTAAATTGGCCACTATTCTTTCTATCAGAAAGAGACCAGAGTATTTGATTAAGTTAAACAGGAGCAATTCCTTTGTTCCTGAGAATTAAAAAAAAAAAAAAGAAGAGAAGCATTTCAACCAGACAACTGAGACAGAACCCAGGGAAAAAAAAAAAAAAATCTATTAAAGAGATAACAAAAGAGAAAAGCACTTATACTAATTCTGTCAAAACTCATGAAGCATCCTGAGAGGTTTATAA
Organism: Apus apus; assembly: GCF_020740795.1. NCBI lineage: Eukaryota > Metazoa > Chordata > Aves > Apodiformes > Apodidae > Apus > Apus apus. Next base: position 18,988,660 of record NC_067283.1, on the reverse strand, counting down.
AGGTGATATTCTTCTAAGGCACACAGAGACCAGGCTACAGTAGAATCTTTGAGGTAGGTCCAAGGGACTGGTGATTTCTTGGCATTTTTACAAGTTGAAGGCCCAGTAATGCCTATGAAATAAGCTAAACAGCTAAATCTACAAGGACCAATAAAACAGCACAGCTGTGTGTATTTGAAATTAAATGTTATAAAGACAAAAGCACTCAACATCTATAACACTGAAATTATTTCAAGAGGGAATGGAGAAAGCCAGGCCACCAGATTTGATTAATATTTTAGCTGTTTTACCTAGAACAGGCAGCTCTCATTTTCCAGTGGAGGTGCTGGCAGCAGGATTGCTATAAACAAGAAAGTAAAAAGCTGTGATTTCTTTAAATCAGTCATGTCAAATCAGTATCCTTTACTCTCCACAATAATTTACAATATTTACTATTCAGACTGTAAAATAAAACAAACCCCTCGTCTGCACCTACATTCACTTAAATCACTTTTGCCTTCAAGCAAAAAACAATTCTAGCCATCTGCTGTTATTTATTCTTTAGATTTTCATGTGTTAAGAAATAATCAGTTATCCTTTGGGGAAAAAAAAAAAAAGCTCCTCATTCTTCTATTTCTGATACATTCATACAGAATGCATTTTTCAATGGTTTGTATACATTTGGTGCAAAAACCTTGATCTTACTGGGACTAATTTAGGGTGGATAGTGATTTGAGAGCAAAATATGGCCCACCAGTTTCCATATTTAGGTTAATGCAAAGATTTATTAGTCCTTTAGGTAAACATTGACCTTGGCTTCACCTTGGTCAATATTTACTTCTCAGGTTAATAAATCTTTATATTAACTGCAATTGAAGTCACTCTCTGCTTAAGAGATAAAGACCAAACAGGACCTCATATGAAGACAGCATTCATCAGATAAACTCTGCAGCTTGATTTATCTTCTTGCCCACTTGTCTTAAAAAAATGGTAATCCACAGATGATGAAAGATGTTCCTCTCTGGAGGGGAAGGGGTTTTTTATACCTATAGTTTTGTGCACTTCACCTGCATTGTAAAGTAATGGCACAGCTTTGTGTCTCTTGCACTTGGGAATGGTCAGAGTTTTCAGGATCTTTTTCAAAAGGATGTTACATCCTTTTTACCTGTGGGCAAGCCTGGAGACTATTTCACTTAGCGAGCAGCCCTCCTAGTTGCAGGGTTGGCTGCTGTTTGGTTTGAACAAGGTGACAGGTCTGACTTTTTGGAATCCATGGTTATTTTGGAAAAAGGTGCTGACTGGGGGTGATGAGATGACACTACAATAAAACAGCAATAATAAACAGATCAAATAACATGTGAGAATCTTGGAAAAGCAGGAAACGTTGAAGTTACCAGAAGAGAAGAGACATCAAAGACTTGACTCAGCTACTGGGAATGGAAATCTCCATTACTGTAAAAGAAACTGTCTTGAGAAACATTTTGATAAGTAGAGGATGAAATTACAATTAGGAGATTTCCTTGAAATTAACCATGACAGGAAAAACCAGAAAAGGTACACCCTGTACATCTTCTCCTTCCACAAATTCAAACCCTACTGCATTGATTAAAGCCTCACCATGCAGTTTTCTTCACATTTAAGTTGTGCTTTTAAAAGAAACAAAACAAACAACATCTGTTTTGTCCATGGGTCTCTCTGATTGATCCAGACCAGATTGCACCATATTTCACTTTTAAGTAGATTCTGAACAAGGTGAAGTCTTTCTGCTTGATTGTTGTCCAAAAATTGAGGACCTATTGAGAGATAATTACTCAGATTACAGTGAAATTTAAAAAGTAACTGCCTGAGAAATAGAGACAAAGAAGCTCTAACCTTGGAAACTAAACAGGAATGCTGTTTCATTTTTTAAAACATATTTAAGAACTCACTTAAATAAACATCAACCACTTCACTCTTGCAAGCATTCCCTTTGAAGTCAATGGGATTAGCCATGGATAAAATTCATCCTAAATTCTGTATAGAAAGACAGGTACAAAGTCTGTGAATAATTTAAATCCCACAGATTCTCAGCATTAGGCTTAAAGGCTGCAGAGGTCTCTTGTTAGTCCTTTGGATGGGAGTGTTTCATCATCGGGAAATCTGGGGGGCAGGATTTGTGCTCACTGGAAGATATCTTAAGACTCTCCACCTACGTTCCTCTCTTCCACCGAGTTGCAGTTTCAGCATCCTTTTGTTTTTCTCCATGCAGTGCTGATGAGCTTACAATGATGCTGTGATGCCTTTCTGCGGGCAGTGCTGGGAAATGTCATGCAAACTCCATTAATAAATCATCTTACTGGCATCAACTATTTGAATGGCACAGCCAGCTCGACTAGCCAGACAATATATGTGTGGTTGTGTGTGTGTGTACAAGTCTATACAAGCATATATACTCATCTCTCAAACCCCAAAAAGCTGATCTGCAGCTTCCCCCCCCCACTTCGCTGAAAAGAGCAGTTTATTCAGTAAAAGACCAGGATACAAAAGGATACAAGCTGTATCATGACAATGGTGACTGGTATAATATACCTCTGACTTTCATTGTATCTGATGTAACTAGTTGTGGCTGTACTTCTCTCTGTATCATCTTTAGAATTTCTGGTTCATGAAAACAAACCCCAGACAGTATTCAACATGGTTACAAAATAACACAGGATTTTGAAAGAAATTTTTTAAAGGATAAACACAAATACATAAAAATGGTTTTCTTTAATTTCCTGAGGGCTAAGAATTTAACTGTGTGGAGGCTGTACTGCGAGTAAGTACAAGACCTGAGAGAGAAAATCAAACAAATTACGGCTGCTGACTCTCAGTATTCTGCTTTAATTGGTGAGGGTTATCTTAGAGAAGGATACACGAGCCTTTCCCGGCGGCCGCGTGATATCGACATACATAACTACAGCGGAGCATTGATGTATCTGAATCATTTCCGTACCTACACCACACGTTCGAGCTGAAAGCTGGAGCGTGTGCCTGCCTACACCGAGGTGTACCCGGCAGCTTCAGCTGCACAAACGTGGCAGAAGACACGTTAGCCAGGAGCTCACGGCTCGGGACGCGGGACCGCCCCGCTGCTGCACCCGCACCCGTACCCGCAGCCCCCGTGCCGTGCACCCTGACACCCGCCGGGGGGGCTGCGGCTGCCCCGGCCGGCCCGGGGGGCCCGGTGAGCGCGGCCGCCGCGGGGGGCTCGGCCCCCTCCCGGTTGCCATGGGACCGGCGCCCCCGCCCCCGGCGCCCCCGCGGCACCGCTGCGGGCCGGGCCGGGAGGGGGGTTCCCCCGCCGCCTGCCTGCCCTGCTGGAGCCGCCTGCTTGCAGGAAGAGAGAGGAGCATTTTGGGGTGTGCGCGCTAATTTTTAAAGCCTCTTCCCTCTCTCTCTTCGAAATCAAGTGGCCGAAATTGTCGGAGAAATGCCCCCGCCCCCGCTCGGGGTCTCTCGCCTTTGTTGTGCTGAGCTCGGCACCGGCGAAGGCGTAGCTAAATGAATAGTAAATTGTCTTTAAAGGCGCTGGCAGGTGATGCCCCAGCCATGGCGGGGACGGCAGGAGGCGGCCGGCACCCTGGCGCTGAGACAGAAGAGGCGCGTTGGGGAGGTTTTAAACCCCTTTCTTTCCCCATTTAATCCACTTCCCACCCTAATGTGACTACTTCCCCGACACACTGCGTACCGAGGGAGCCGGACATACAGAATAGTCGAGGGCGCGTTTGTGTAATTAATAAAGTAAATGAAAGGGTTTTAAAAATTAATTCTACTCATTTAGTCACCAGTCTGTTACTGAGGCATGGAAAGCCTCCCGGATCGATAGCCAGGAGAAAAAACGAAGTAGGTGAAGGAGGTGCCTGCTGAATGGTAAAAGGTTTATAGAGGAAGTATCCGTATCTCAGGCGATATAAATATATATAAAAGGATATGTATAGACCTTTGCGGGCCCCGGCGGGGTCTGGCTTCCATCAACAGTATGGAGGCAGCCGCGGTCTTCCTGCTTTATGGGGCTCCAAACTTTCCCTTCCCCAATACCGCGGGGCTTCAGCCTCCGCTCTCTAGCATCCTCCCAGCCAAAGAAGCCGCTGCCTCGTACCATAAATATTAATATTCGGCGGTAGTGCGAGGCATAATTATCTTCCCTTAATTGCAAATTCAACAAAAAATTGAGCCCGCTGTCATTCAGGCACCTCTAAATTATTGTAATTAATTTTTATGTCAAGCGAATCTCTGGGCTGAACGTCAGTCCTTGCATGCAGTGGTGCAACGTGTCAAGCATGTGCTGTGCCGCGCTGCCCGGAGAGCCCCGCCGCCGGGAGGAGCCCGGCTGCCGGTCCCGGCGCCGGGAAAGGCTCTGCCCCAAGCGGGAGGCCCCGCAGGGCGGTACGGGAAGAGCGGGGGAGCTCTCGGGGAGCTCCCCGCCCCGCGGGGTCTGGCGGCCGGGAGAGCCGCGGCCACCAGCCCAGACGACGTGCGGCCGCGGCTCCGCACCGGCACCCACAGCTGCCTTGGACCCATTTTGTCCCAAGGTCCCGTTCCCCGTCGCCGCTGGGAAACCTCTCGGAGAACCGCCCCCCGCCCGAGCGCGGCCGCGCCGGGGGCTGCGGGAGCCGGGGACCTGCGGGGGCATCTGGGGCTGTTCCGCGCCCCCCGCTCCCGGCCCCGCACGGTGCTCCCGGCCCTGCCGGGCGGGGCTTGGCGGGGACCGCCCAGGGCCTTCGTTCGGTGGTCGGAGGGGCTTCCCGGGGCCCCGCGGAGGCTGGGCTGGGGTCGTCGAGCCAGGCAGGATGGGCTGGGGAAGCGGCAGCTCTTCAACTGGGTGTTGAAGCGGGGCCAACTTCTAGCACCGGTGTTGGGGCCGCCTTCTGCAGGTGCTGCCCATATTCGTCTCTGGTCCCATCATGTTCTGGGAGTGAAAGAATTAGTCAGTCTCCTTCCTGCAGAAATCCCTTGACTGGCCTGGCACTGAGTAGCTGAGCAAGCAGAGCTCACAGCACAATGCTAAGGCATGTAAAAAAAGTGTTGTAGTTGTGCCTTTGTGCCCAACAAGGTGTCTGGTAAGTGGCCAGAGTGCTACTCCCTGTGGCCTGGAGCCCTTGCCAAGGAACAGGCACCTGGAGCCTAGGTCCTTCTTCAGGCTTGTGAGGTAAGCCTTGGCTTTCTCCCCAGGTGGGGGGAGCTGAGGACACTACTCCTGGTAAAGGATGTGTATCCCTCTGGATGAAACTGGGGTGCTGTGCAGAAAAGAGTATCAGAATTGTGGGGCCAGCCAGCAAATCAAAAGGTGGCCCATAGTCTGTGCTGAGGACCTTCCGCCCGAGTGGAGGGAGTCTGGGACTCTGTCCCCTGTGAGATTTCTGCCATTCATGCAGTGACTCTCATACCAAATACATAAGCAGCCTTTATGTCAGATGCTTGAGCATGTCCAGTTGCATGAGATCTGCTAGTGCAACTGCTTGCAAAGTCTTCATCCAGGGAGCTGCCTTCCAGGCGGAAAGGGAGAGAGCTGCTGTTTTGTATGGTGTATTGTTCCTGCACAGGAAATGTGGCATCCAGCTTTCAGAAAGCTCTTTAAAAATTCAAGGTTAGTTTGTCAGGTACTGCTCAGGAGGTGTTCTGCCCCAGCCCTAAGTACAAGAGCCACAGGAGCACACTGTCTCATGAGCAAGAAAGGAGATGCTGCTCGCTCTGGTTTGGTGGTAAGGCTACATAAGGAGCTCTTCCTCTCTTATCTCCAGTTTATTCATTCCTGCCCTTGTGCTGCCTGCTGTACTTGCAGAGCTATTTGTGTGGCCATGAGTGACGCAGACTGAAGGATTGTTATGGCTATTTCTTAATCCTCCCTCTGCCCCCCTGAGTCTAATGACTCTGAATTCTGCTGGGAATTTGTGTACTTCCCTTCCTAGGCACACTCCTACATGGTATCTTCACTAACACAGTTCACACAGGGCTCACCTGCAGCTTCTAATGCTGCAAGCCAGGTGATGGAGTGCAGGACAAATAGAATTATAATAAATGAAAGGTTTATTTTTCATTATGCTTAGTCTTGTTAGTGGGAGTTATTTTTTCTGAGTAGGAATTCACCCAATAAAATACCATCAAGAGAGTAAGTATATAAAATCCAGCAGTTAAAAATTAGGAAATGAGAGCATGAAAGTTTTCCCTATAAGCTCAGCCTTACTATAAAGGGTCCATTTTTATTTGATTTTGAGATTTTATATAATCTTTGCTGCAAGACTGCCTCATTTAATGCAGAAGATACCCCAGGCCCTGCAAGTGAGTCTGGGTTGGGGTTCAATCACCATCCTTCCATTGTGTGGGCAGCAGGAGTGGGCAGTGCAGGAGAGAAACTGCAGGCAGCAAATCACCTCTGCTGGGGGCACAGCTTTGCCTCTGCTGCAAAGCTCATCTCTCACTCTGCAACAAATTTTTCTGAGATGGCCATTTTGTGCTGTTCTTGTTTCTGGTCTTCAAACAGCAGCTGAGACCTGAGCTGAAGGGGTTTCGATTTGGGAAAAGCTTCTGTTGAAGCTGTTGAGAGGTGTGATTTGTATCTGTGCAGCACTACAGAACATTAAGTTTTTGTGTGACCCAACTCTCAGGGTTTCCATTTCAGAGAACCCAAACTGAGAGTACTAATAGGTCTTAGTATTCCTGTCCATCCTCACCTGGGGCCTCCTCCACCTTGCCCATGGCTCTGCACCCCACATCAGCCCAGCCTGCAGCCATTGAGTCCTTGTCCCAGTGATGCTGTAGGATGCCATAGCCCCTGCAGGCCCCAAGGGAGCAGCCCTGTTGCTCCCTGACAAAAATAACTTCAGAGATCTAACAATTCAGCTTTAAAGGTTGTCTTTCAAAGTCTTGCATATACAACTAAGAGAATAATGCCACCTTGCCTCACAGTGATGTAGTGCAAATAATTTCTAATTTCTCATGGAATCAGCTAGTGAGGTGGGAAGACCAGAGAAAGCCCCACACAGAACTTACTGGTACAGTGAGAGGCTGGAGAATCTCCACTGGAACATGGCAACAGCAGATCCCATCTTGAAACAATTGCATGGGAGTGAAGAACTGGATGCTTCTTGTTTTGCTCTTTGCTGTTGTCTTGAACAGATAAATTACTTAAAAACAAAAAGGACCTTTGAAAGTCACCAGGTGTGTTAGGTGTTCTAGAAAACTTAAAATAATATTATACTCTGTAATACATTTCTGTGCATAGCCTGTTACTCTCCTCCTCCCCAAATTTTACTTGCTGAAGGGGTATATGGTGGCAGGGATGACCCTATTTTAGCCCTGTTGAAATCAATGGGAATTTTCCCCTAGCCCCATGAGGGTCAGCATTTAACATGGAGCAAAAAAAGTTGCACTGCTTTGCCCCCTTAGATTCAGCCACGGTCAATGTGGATCTGGTGAGATCTAAGTGTTACAGAAAGCTGTTTCCTTGAGCCTGCAGAGACTGTCCCTGTTTTAGGTAAACTAAATTATGTTTTAAATTCCAATTTCGGAAGCAAACACAGATGTGATAATTGCTGCCTATGAGCAGGAAACTATGGTTGTGTAAACGGGTCAACACACAGCCTGTGCTTGAGTCAGGGAAGTGTTTTATTTATGTTACAGAAACTGTAGTTTGTTTAGAAGGGAAGTTTTAGATTAAATATTAGTGGTTTAGGAATAGCTAGAGTCAGTGAAGCTTGTGCTATCACTAGTTCTCAATCATTCTGCAGAGATATAATCTGCTGTGTATTTTATTTGCTTTGTACATTATTTGCAATAGTGTTAGTAACATTGTTTGAAATATTAATAATTTAGGGTTGCTGGAACTTGTGCTTAACGGTGTGAGAAAATTATTTGGGATGGTACATGCCAGCTGTGAGCTTGCAGATATTATGTATTAGTAAATTTGGTTAGACAGTATACCTGTCCTAGCTCTCAATTTGAGCCTTGGCCTGGCAACAGCATCCCATCTTGACGGGCAGGCAGAGCAGCAGGAGGGATGCTGGAGGAGTGATGCTGGCTCTGTGGGGACTGGAGTTGGTCTGACAATGTGGAAATGGCATGCAGGGGTCTCTGGCCTGCTTGGTGGTGAAGGAAGGAGTGAGAGTGAACTTTCAGAGAAAAGAGGACACTTTCACTGGAAATGTAGTTTGGCACTCATCAATACTTTCTGCCGAGTACCCTCACAGCGATGTAAGGCAGTTAATGAGATGCAGAGCTCCTCTTTGCCTGGGCTCTCTCGCTGTGCTCCTTGCCAGCCTCCAGCCCTGGCTAGATCTGCTGGCGGAGTCTCAACCCAGACTTCCGCTGGGCTGGAAAAAAGCTATTTTGGTAAGCGAGCCCTGGGCCCCGCCGCTCGGAAGAGGAAGGCAGGAGAGGGACCGTATCCCGGGGAAACTGCAGGGGGCACAGTGTCATTACGAGAGGGCCGGGATAATTAGATGCTGTTAACTTGCCTTCCCCAACAACAAATTCAGATGAGATGTTTAATGGCAGAAAAGCAGGTCCTGGTTTGGGTGCCTTACCCGTATGAAGGTGCTGTGGTCTGATGCCGGGTCGGTGCTTCAGCTGAATGCCGAGCGGAAACGGACCCCGGCTGGGATCACCGTTTGCTGGCGGTGGCACAGGAGCTCGGTGGCCCAGGCGATGCTCTGGCCTCCCGGTGTGTGGCACCGGGCGGGGCAGCTGCAGGTGGGGTAGCTGGAGTGCCATGGCGAGCCTTGGGGCATGCGGCAGGCAGAGAAACAGCCGGGGCAGACAGACAGACAGCCGGAGCAGACAGCCGGCAGGGCTTGGTCAGGACAGTGCCCTTTATCAGCAGCTGAAGCTGGTGATGAGCCGAGAGGCAGCTCCACGGGCACCGATGCACAGTGACAGCGAGGCCTGTCAAGAAGCCCCATGTCACATCAGGAACACAGCCCCTGTCATCCTGTAATATGACATTTGCTCCTGTGCTCATCAAAAAGCTCATGCGATGCTGGAGGATTTGCTGAACACCCAGCGCCACAAATTTGATGGAATAGGTTCACTTCACCTTTTAAAAATGTTAAAAGCACCGAATATATATAAAAAAATATTGTTAATATACTACTTTCTGCTAACACATAATATCTGGAAATATATTCATTTGGAAGCTGAATATATGGTGTATTTTTCTTGCAGGCAGCTGTGAGGAACAGATCCCTCTCACCTATTCTGGGTCAGCAGGATGAGGCATTTGCTTTCAATGTGAGGATGTAGATGTGACCATTTGAATAGTATCTTGTTTTTATTATTTTTTTTACCCTGTAGAAATGCCTTGTTCAGTTGACATCACCAGTTCAGCAATCTACACTGCTGAATAACCGTAAACATGTTTGTCCTATTTATTCCCCTGGAGAATTTTTCCACTTAGAATATTTAAAGAAATATGTACTTGCTGTGACATAGGCCTATTTTAGAAATACTCTCAGATTATACTAGTGCTGAAGTTCGTAGATTTAGCAATAATATTCCCACAATTAAAACCTGAAAGCTTTTTCTCATAGATAAGGAACTCTTTACCAGTTGAAAATGATACAACTGTTTAAGCAAAACATTTGTTTTATTTATAGAAAATAACCCCATGATATTAAATATGTGTTTGTTAAGAGACTGGTTTGTGGTTTTAGAACTGATAAATTAGTTCTAGAAGCATTTGTTTCTCAGGTGTGTCATCTCTGAGAAGTACAGTTAGGCACATAAAGGAGTCTGATACTACTTGAGCACTTGCTTTTTCTGTACACTTGTGATTGTATTAGGTTCTGTAAACTTTTCACCTTTAAATAATATTTGTCAGAAGGGACCAGAACAGAAAATAGAGATTTTTTTCTAATTATGTCAAAGAAAATGAAAGTTAGCAAGAGAAAAGAGCTAACAGTTTTCAGTAACAATTTAATATAAGATTTGCTTAATCTTGTGTAAGCTTAATCTGTATCCTTGGGATTACAGAAGAAAAGAGAGAATGACTGGGGAAATGGTGTTTCCAGAGCTGCTGGGAAGCACTGTGAATAGTTTAAGAGAAGTTACTGTAGGATGTATTAGAGTTTCAACAAAAACATTAAGACTGAGTTAACTTCCTAGTTTTGTTTTTACTTGGTACCAGTGGTGTTTGCAGATTATCGGTCCAATAAAGTGTCATGATTTATTCAGATATTTGCTACATAGCTAGTTCATTAAGGAAGTTTATTGAATATTATCTGAAAAACACTGTTTGTAACAGTACAGTGAGTTGTCTCACATATTCCAATTAAAAGAGAAAAAAAGGGATTTTTCCATGTGTCTAACACTTGTGTATGTACTTCACAACAGAAGGATACATTTCAGTTGGTAGAATTTTCACCTGTTTTTAGGTGACTGCATTTTTAGGTAGTAAATGCATCAAATAGACAAGAATCTGATAAGTACTTTCATAAATGCAGTTACTTCTAATCTGTTTTTTAACAGAGTCCTGCGACTACAGGGAGCTGGTCAGAGCAGATACAGGCTGGTGATTCCTGCAGGTGAAGTGTAGCTCAGCATGTGGGGGAAGATGAACCCTTCCCAAGGTTTACACCCTCTGACTTGGCAGCAGCACCTTGCCCCGACCCCGCCAGCTCTGCCTCTGCAAGCACTGGAGCAGCCGTGCCAGGCTGAGCCCCGAGGGGCAGCTTTCTTCCCCTCCCTTTAGTTCTGGTCTGTCAGCACCTTTCTGCAGCTGGGGCCAAGCTCTGCTATTTCTGAGGGAAACCAAAACAAATAGTTTTGTTAATTTGCCTTCACTCCTTCCAGCAATTTTTACAGATTTGTGGTTTGTGATTGATTCTGAGCTCTGAGTGGAGCTTTGCTGTGGGTAGGATGTGATGTCTTCTTTAGTGCCCAGTATCTTGAAGGCTTCTGCTACCACTTTCCCTTGTGCAGGGTGCTTTCAAAGTACCCTTTTCTACCCAAACTCCAGCCCCTATGAAAATGTGTAGGAACTGTGTAGCTCAAAGCTATCTGTACTCCTCTGTCAAATTTGGTTAAAGCCAGTGAGAGGGTTGGGATGATGACTGGGTCATACACATATAGAAACACATGGTGCCTGTGAGTCCCAGTTTCCTTAGGAAGCAAAGTTAAAAATGACATCCGTATCTTTTCCTAAGATCAGAAGCCAAATTATTTCATCTGTGTGCGTGGGGAAATCCTTCCTTTATGACTCCTGTACTTAGTGGCAGAAAGAGTAAATGTAAAACTTGAAAAAAATAACAGCTGTCTTCGTGGGAAGCTGCAAAACTTATGAGCCTGGCCAGTATCCATAAAAGGGCTGGGTTTAAAACCAATTCCAGGGTCAGAAAGGATAACAGCTCTCCAGCCCAACCTAGCCATGCAGTTGTTCATTGTCTCACACTTTCATGACTTGTTTTCTGAATTTTTATCACTTTTGTGCAACTGTCTGTAAGGAAGACAAGTGATTTAAAGAAGTCAGCATTAGGATTGCACATAGTAGTGGTGGTCTCTGGAGTGGATTGTACTGTAGCAAAATCAATTCCTTTCACTCAGTATTTCCATTTGCACCTTATGCCACAAGCTCATGTTCTGGTCCTTATTTGAACAGACTTCTTGGCTTCCCTCTGAGAAACTGGTTTTCAAAGTAGTCTTCTGTCCTTCAAGCATCACCTGCATTTCTGTTTACCATTTGGTGGTTCTGAAACATCCTGTATGGTTGTGGCCATTTAGCAGAGCTCCTAAGAATAACGTTTCCTTCATTACTTTCTGCAGCCCTTGTTTTTAGTGCCATGCAGAAGTTCTACTGATCAAGATCTTATGGCATCCTGTAGATCATTGATAAATAGATAAATAGATGAACTGCCTGAGAACCAGTCCCAGAAGGTTCACTTAGGAAATAGTCCCTTTCAGATGCTTGTTTTCTTCAGTAAGGTGCTTTTTAAATATATGTATGCCTTATTATCTTAATGATGAAAGATCATTAATCCAGGGTGAGAAGCTTGAGATGGGACCAAGAGCTGTAGGTGGGGCTGAAACACACTGTGGAAGATGGGGCAGAAAGGGGGCAAGCTCGAGGAGAAAGACTGGAAGCCTTTGCTCATTAGATCACACTCCTGCTCAAAGCAGGGTTGGGATCTAGGGTTCCTAAATCTCACTATACTTTTGCAATTACCAGATAATGCTGTCTGCCATTTAACCTAGGGGCAAAATAATAAAAATTAGTCAGATATTCTGGTGCAGTGGTGAATATCTGTAAGGAAACGAGTGATTCCTTTGGGACAGTGGAGTTTCAACAGCATATAAAAATAAAGTCTTGGATTATACCTTGAATAACAGGAAGAAAATAAAATGCTAGGCATCTGTTGATTGAATAAACTGTCTTCTCTGTATTGAAGAACAGTGTGTGATCATGTAATATTAAAAATCTGATAAACAGAGATGCATCTGGAGGCAAAGCAAAGTTGCACAGATATTTAGTTCTATTCTTTTCCGGAATCCAGTGTCAGGAATCCACTGATGTGTTAAATATTTTGTTTCAAGAAAAGACATGAAAGATTTTTGTCAAAAAAATGATATAAAGAAGATAACGAGCTGTTTTGTATGTCCATCTTTCCATACTCCCCTCCTTGTCCATTGCCATATACACGTTGTAAATCCTCTACATGGCTGCTCTCTAAGGAACTGTGCAACCGGTTCATTGTATGTCAGTTTGCATATGCAAATGGCACAACACCATACATGTCAGCAGCAGAAAAAGCTGTTTCTATAATCAGGAAAACTAGCAATTAATGAGGTGGGAGTGGAAGCAGCTATTGCTATAGGCAGGAACAGCAGGCTTTCGTGCTGTTCTTCCATGACTTTTAGCTGAGATAGCCCCTGGTTTTTGTCTGTCTGGTTAATTCTGCCTTCTAAGGGCTCAGCACTATGTGAACATGGAACTGAAAACGAATTTAAATGTGAGGAAACTCCTAAAAAACAATGCAACTGAACAGCAAGCTTAAAAAAATCTCGTTTCCTCAGCAGATGTGTTGCTCTTCAGGATGCCTTACAGCTGAAGGTGGGAAAATAGGAAACAGCAACAGCTGAGACAAACTTTCGCCAGAGGTGAGCATCTATAGGAGCTGGAAGATGCTGCCTGGAGGGCTCATCAACAGGAGATGCTTCCTTCTGGACATTTGCTCTGCCCTACTTTCTGTATATACATAACCCCTGTATTTATCTACTAGCACTTTGCCCTGGTATAAACTAACATATTTTACAAATGCTTTTGGATTGTAGCATGGTATTTAAAAGGAAACACAGATGTTAGAGAGTAATTCAGAGAGGAAATGAAAAGAGGAAGAGCATCTGGAGACTTGGGTCTGGGCTGGAGCTCTGGTTGTTGGTTGATTTAGTATTCCTGGGTCTTTGCAATTACATCTGACCTTTCTGCTTTTGAGTAGGTGCCCCAATGTATTCTCCAGCATACCTGCCTTTGCTCTGGGCATGTGACTATGTACAGTGCAAGTTTGAGTCTCTGGAGGAAGGACAGACAACTGAATTGCTTAAAAATCAACTTCAGTTGCAACATTGACAGCCACAAGTTTTAGATTCCTTGTAGTTCTTATCAGCCTTCTGGTAACGTTTGTGTCCACAGAATTGTCTGTGTTAAGAAGAGTTTGGCAAAGGCCAATCACCCCAAAAGAAGGGAATCTTTAAGGTTTTTTGTTTTGGTCACTGCTCTGAGTTCAGGCAAACCTGAGCTGGTGAACCTGCTCCTTTTATAGGTTTAATAGATGGGATTGTGAGCATCTGCACAACAAACTGTTACACCACCTGTGGCGATGATAAATATTTTATACTCTGCAGAATTTGTGTTTTAACAAAACTGTTGTTTACAGTTACCTGCATGTTTCTGTTGTGCTTGTTTCTGTTTGTTGAGTTTGTGCAGACTCTGTCTGTACATCCAAACAGGCTTGACTGAAAATTCTTGTGTTTTCAGCTTCTCTCAGGCTGGGGAATGCAGAGCTTGGGAGCAGTTTTATGCTGGAAATGAAGTAGTGCAACATTATCATAATTCCCTGGTATTTGTTGGCAGGGGTGTTTCCTTAACATCCCCACAGCTCTGTACTTGCTCTCCCTCAGCCTCTCTTTGTCCTTGGGGAAACATGAGGGTTAATGAACACTAAGGCTTCTATACAGGGTCAGTCTGTCTTCTGAGCTACATGTTATTATTTAAATAAACATTTTCATATTTTGCACCCTTCCATTGACTCTGTCAATGCATAGTCCTGAAGATACTGAAGGAGTTATCTTTTACTATCTGGAATGTAGTTTATGTCTCCTAATAAGTAATACAGGTGTTACCTGTGTTTAATGTAGAAACTTCTTTTCCTTGAGCTTTGGTGCTGTATATTATATACTGGCTAGATCTAGTCAAACTTAAAAGCAACATAGAAGACATTTGATGGAGATCAGCCTTAAGGTCAGTTCTTTGTTATCTGTGGAGTTTGCCATGAATTGTTTGAAGGAAAGGGCAGAATTAGTGAGATGGGAAGGGGCAGGGATTATTTTTTTTCCTTACTTTTTTCCCAATTATATTTAAATAGATCAAAAAGCCTTAATAATGTAAATTGTGAAGACAGACATTCTTTTTTTAATTTTTTTTATTTTTTAGTGCTTTCTTTCTTTTTATTTCTCTTAGAGGGACATTTTATCCTGCTCTTGGGTATTGACTGTTCTAATCCTCCAAACACACTATTCAAACCTCCTGCATGTTTCTGCCGATACAGCTAATTCAGGCTCCTAGGACTGCAGTGAGAGAAAAGTATGAGAATACATGCAGCAAAGGTATTAAAGGGTTCAGGAAGGGGTAGGTCCACTGAGGGCTATTAAATGTAATGGTCCAGATGCAACTGTGGTGTTAGTGGAGATGGGGACTCAAAATGCAAACTGTTTGGTTAGATCAGGAGATTTTGAAGTATCGTACATGTGGGTTTGGAGGTGTTTTTATTTAGCATGTGACTGTTTTCTAGAAAAAAAAAAAATCACTGTATGAGTGTTTCAAATGTACTGGGTTTTTTATTTCTAAAAGATAGAAAACTCACCCATTTATGAAGCTTTCTTTAAATGATATAACATATAGGAGTGTATAATAGCTTCAGGTTTAGGCAAGCTAGATGGTGCTTATTTTTGAGTGACTTGTTCTGTTCTTTTTGGAAATACAGTAGAGTTTTACCAACATGTAAAGGATTAAGCCTTAAATGCTTAAAAAATAACAATGCTAAGTACATGCAATTGAGGAAGCCACAACTTACATACAGTACCAAAAGTGAACTAAGTATCACTAGCAGAACACATAAGGGGGGGGGTGGTGCTGTACATATGGGTTATGGTGAGCTTCAGCATTTAGAGGAAAAATGATGAAAAGAAAGAAGAAAAGCAAACTGCTTATGGAAATAATTTTCTAGCTATCCTGGGTCATAAATAATTTGTGCCAAAACAAGAAGCACTAAAAATATTTCTTTATTGCAGATTTGACTGTTCTAGTATTGGACCAAGCAGCTAAGTTTGAATAACTGCTCTGTGCATAGGTTGCATTATTTTTTAAATCCTTGTCCCTTAAGGTATAATGGAATATCTACCAGTGAGGACACAGAGATAAGTTTGCAGCCTTTAAAGTTTTACAGGAAAAAAGAAACTGCACACATAGGGGGGGGAAAGAAAAAAAAAGCGAGAAAAAAAAAAAAAAAGAAGCAAAGCTTAATTGCTTTATAAAACCAAAGGGCACCATTGTTGACTCCTTGTGAACAAGAACAGATGTGGTTTTTTTACCCTGCCTTCATTGTCTTTTAAAGATAATTCAAGTTTTGATGGTGGCTTTATGTGCCATCGTTTTCTTCAAAATGTGAAAAATGCTTTCATGTTTCTGATAGGGAAATGATAATTTGCAATATTGAAGAGATTGTCACATAAAGGAGATTGCATGTACTGAGCTGCATATGCTGTGCAGATGAGGTAATGTCTGTGGTGCACACTTGAGATTAACCTGGTTGAAACACAGAATACCATTTTAATGATAAATTAAAAACCAAAGGAGGGTGTGTGTGTGTGAACATATTACTTTGGGCAAAAAGGTGAAATCCTTCTCTAAGAAGGTTAAACGTGAGAGAAAAACACTATGCTGAAGACATGAGCTGGAGAATTAATGCATTGTCAGAGGGAGTTTGGAGAAACAGAGTATCTTCTCAAGTTGACATATGGCTTAATGAGGGGCTGAAGAAATGTAGTGGAGGTGTAGAGGGGAAATAGATAAAAATAATTCCAGTTTCCTCTTACCATCAGACTTCCAGGTGTTACGTGTTTTCATTGCCTCTTGAGTCTAATAAAAGACTTGTGGGAGTCAATGAAAATATTTTTGTCTCTGTATTCTATTTCCCTCAATAATAGAAATTTTGAGAAAAAAATGAAACACCATGGTAGTCTGAAAGGCATTTCTTTAGATGATGTAGATTGTGAATTATTTCCTTACAGGAGAAGCAGTAAGATCATAGTTCAGTTTAAAACCAGTTTTGATCTACTTTCACAAAACGAAGGCTTTTAGAAATGTAATTTCCCGACAGTTTCAAATTCTACTTACTATTGCACATGATAAGCTATGTTGAAATGTACCCTTTTGAAAATAATTTAGATATAATCAGTTCATAAACTAACTCAAATGAACTGCTTCATATACAAAGTGGGAGAAGAGCATTTTTCATAGATTACTGCTCTGAAGCTTTAGAAGTGTGGCAGAGTATTGAATATCTATATAATTTTTAACAATTGCTGAGACTTTGTAGCCTAATTATTGCAAGTTTTTACGTTTTCCAGATGTTAGGAATTTCAGTCTCTGTTGTGCAAACATACTTTTTGCTTTAATGATATAGATTTCTTTTAAACTGAAATAATAAGCTGCATCATTAACATGCTCCATTTATCCGAAGAGCACACGTTCTGTGTAACTGCAGAAGTGGAAAGGTGAGAGGTAGTTTTATTAATTGAAGAAAGTTAATCTTGTATGGTGAACTTCTGGAGTGAATATTGACAAACCTGAGCAAGACCTCAGTTGTCTGCTGATGTGCCATTTCCACTAGTTACAATAAAATACTTTATATTAACAGGATAAACAGATTGTGCCCTGGTGAGGCCACATATGGAATACTGCGTCCAATTCTGGGCTCCTCAGTTCATAAAGGATAAAGAACTACTGGAAAGAGTCCAGCACAGGGCCACAAAGATGATTAGAGGAATGGAGCATCTGCCCCAGGAGGAAAGGCTGGGAGAGCTGGGTCTGTTTAGCTTAGAGAAAAGGAGACTGAAGAAGAGATCTCCTCAGTTTCTCTAAATGTCTGAAGGGTGGGTGTCAGAAGGATGAGGCCAGTCTCTTTTCAGCAGTGTTCAACATCAGGACAAGGGGCAATAAGCATAAGCTGGAGAATAGGAGGTTCAAACTAAACATAAGGAAAAACTCCTTTACTGTGAGAGTGACAGAGCCCTGGAACAGGCTGCCCAGAGAGGTTGTGGAGTCTCCTTCTCTGGAGACATTCAAAACCCGCCTGAACACGTTCCTGTGTGATGTGCTCTGGGTGACCCTGCTCTGGCAGGGGAGTTGGACTAGATGATCTTTTGAGGCCTCTTCCAACCTCTAGGATTCTGTGATTATATTAATATAAAATTCCTTAGATAAATGCTTAGAATGATAGAATATAATTCTTGATAAGCAAGTAGAAGGAAGAGCTATAATTAAAGAGCAGTATATAATGTCAATGGTTTTATGCCAGCCAGTGAGAATCCTTTCCCCTTGGAAGGCAGCTAGAAATACTGGCAGGAGCATGATTCAGGGCCATGGACCCTCACTCAAAGATTGCTGCTCAAAGGCAAGCTGCAACCACCAGTGAAAAGTTTCAGTTAATGGACCTTCCTGCACAGCACCTCGAGAAGTAAGGAGGGAGAGATTCTGGGTTTGCTTCATATTACATTTTGGAATAGGGTTTGATGTCCTTGTGCTGCCCAGGCCCAAGGCCACCAGTGATAACAGCTGCCATGAAGGGTTTCATTTTGGGTACCCAGTGAAGGCTGTCAAGCCACTTGTGTGCAGGGGGTTTCCCAGACAGAAATCACCACTCTTTTACTGTGCATACTGTGTGCAATGAGCCTGAAGCTTCTGGGAAGTGCTGGATTTACTGTAAATGTGCAATGAATTTGGCACTTGGGGGAGTGTTTTAGGTTTGCTGTGAATGTGTGAATCAGCCACACAGTCTATTAGTGGCAAATCTGAAGCTTTCAGGCAGTGTCTGACTTATGGTGTGTGATTGTACAGTTAGAAACACAGGTTGGTTTGGGTTGGAAGGGACCTTTGAAGGCCATCTAGTCCAAGCCCCCCTGCCATGGACAGGGATATCTCTCACTAGATCAGGTTGTGCAAAGCCTCCTCCAGCCTGGTCTTGAACTCTTCCAGGGAGGGTGTATCCAGAGCTTCTCTGGGCAACCTGTGCCAGTGTCTCACCACCCTCATTGTAAAAAATTCTTTCCTTATCATAGAATCATAGAATGGTTTGTATTGGAAAGGACCTTAAAATTATCTATATTGTATCTAATCTAAATGTACCCTCTTTTAATTTAAAGCCATTGCCCCTTGTCCTATCATAGCTGATATGGACAAGAACTTCAGAAATGCATTGCATTTCCAAATGATAAGCAGCTGGAAAAGGGGACATGTCTGGGGAGACCTGGGCTAGGGCAGATCAGTGCAGATAGTTGTGAAGCATGTGGTGCCTTTGGGCAATCAGGGAGAATTCAGGCTTTGTCTTAGGTTTGTTGTTTCTTAAAGTGAAGATTGTGGGGTACTGAACTCCCGAAGAGAGATTCAAAGGCTGTATAAGGGGGGAAGAAAGGGTGTTGTTTATTTTGGTGTTGTTTTTGTTTTGTTTTATTTTGTTCTTTCCACTGTGGCTTTGCATTATCTTCCCATAAATTGTGTATGAGACAGAGTGGAGAACAAGGTGGAGCTCCCGGAAAGGCAACGTTTGGGGGACACAGATAAAGGCATGAGTTCAGAATGGTTCTCATGAAAGCAAAGTGTGCTGCCATCACACTGTATGTGGGCTTTGCCTGCTGTAATAAATCAGCTGGAGAACGAATTTTTTTTTCTTTTCTTTTATCTCATTCGGAATAATTTTGCTTCATAGTCTTGAACCTGGAGGCTATTTTTAAGAGGATTTCTCTCTTGATGAGGTGATAACCTAAAATGGCACAGGAGGAGCTGATGCAGCAGGTTTTCATTCATGGGGTCTGTTTTACAGTCAAGCCTAGTGATAGGAAAAGGAAGCTTGAAAAGAAATTACTAATTTTGTAGAGCTAAAGATGTTCACTTTTCCTGCACATGTGTATTTATGGTTTTGAACGTTACACTACAACTCATATGCCAGATAAATGCTTGGATCCTATGCAATGTGATCCTCCAATGGGTTATATATTCCCAGAATCTTCTTGCATATGTAGAAATACATGTATTTCCTAAAGAGCCTCTCAGAGAAGAAGCTAGGGAAAGCTGCCTGGCAGAGGACAGGAGGGAGTTTGAGGATGGACTCCTAACAAAACACTGAAGGAGATTGGCACTAGTTACAAGTTTAAAGCCTAAACAAAAGAAAGTGAGCAGGATTGTCACCAGGTTAGGAAATATGCACTGACAGCTAATACTGCTGCTGCTGCTGAACAGTTGGTAGCTGTCCCAGGACCAGCACTATTGGTGCTTTTGCCCTACCAACAGCTGGTTGTGGGTGGTGAAATTGCTGCCTTAAAAACAAGTCAGGCCACTACATTTCTTTTTCTTTTCCGTTATTGTTTTTCTCTAGAACAACTGTGAGTTACAGGGGCATCTTTAATAAAGTTTCCTTGACTTGAGCACCGAAGGTATCTATAATTTCTTCACTTTGTTTCCAGACCAGCTGTTGCCTATTTCTTGCTATTTGCAGCTCCCAGTCTTGCCCCGAGGACATGATAGCAGGTGGTGAGCTTCTGGAGTCAAGAATCAGTCCCTTAACTGCCATAAAAAGTTAAAACCCCTAATAATCTCAGTGAAATTTGACATTTTTTTCTAATTGATGTGAATGAGATGAAAGGGATAACTGATTTCTGTGAGCTCTGCAAGATAATTGTGCCTCGTGTTGTGTGAATAAAGGGGTGTGCCATAGCTGCAAAAATGGGAATCAACACCATTCTGCTCTTTAACAACATCCATTGGTGTGTGTTGTCCAAGCTCATTAACAGCTGTTGCCCTTTGTTTCTCTTCTGCTCAACTCCCACATACGTCATTTGTTTGTGTAAAGCAACTAAGTGAGTTAAAAAGCTTGATGCTTAGAGTTGTTGAGACTCTTGTTCCAACTTATTTACATAAATGCAATTGTAATGATTGCTCTGCTGATACTCTTTCCATTTTTACCAGAGCAAGACAGCAGAACAGTCAGCAGAACATCTGGGCAGGTTCTTGCATGTGTTGCTGTGTTGGGACCTGTAGGAGGAGCACACTGACATAGGGTTACATTATGGATAAGATACTTACCAGAGGAGTAGGTTCTTCACTGGTGCAAACTGCCATGTGCATTGTTAGGACTGAGGTCTCCTCTCTGACCTTTTTTTTTTTTCAATAACATTCTTTTGAGTTCCTTTTTTTTGATATTTCTTTCTCAGTCAAAAATGAGTAGCATTGAAAAGGCTTTGAGCAAAATTTGGTTTATATTATATGTTTTTGAAAGAAGTATTATTCCCATGTTTTCATTTTGTGCTTTTGTGTCTGGCCATAAACCAACTTCTGCCATGTCTTACTCCCCATGGAAGAGCAAGCCAAGCTGAAGTGCATCATCTTACTGCATTGCTTCTGTCAAGTCAAAGTTGAAATGTTCATGCTTGTGTTTTAAATTACACATTTAAGCCTCTTCCTTCTGAGGTTGAGGAGAAGGTCTAACACAGACAGTATGAGCTTGCTTTCCCTTCCCTTGGCTAGGAGAGAGAGTTATTCTTTTGCATAGAGAAATGGTATGGTACTAATTATGCTGTAGGAAAGCTGGCACATACTGTGTGTGTGTGCTGGAGCTCAGTTTGTTCTGCTCTCATCTGGTCTGTGAGAATTTATTTGACAGCTGAAGGGATGTTAGAGCTGGCTGTTAAGTACTACAGGAGCATTAGATAAATGGGACTGAAGATACTGTTCAGGAGAAGGTCTGTCCAAACATCTGTCTTCCTAACTAATTCCACTAAATATAGTTACACTCAGTAAACTTTTTGGTGAGAAGTTTGACTCCTCTTTAACAGCTGCAATTATGCTGTAAAGCTTTTAGTATGGGTACAGTCATACTTCTGCTGGTACAAAGCAAAATGTACTTTAATAAGCATCCTAAATAAATACTGGAGTCTGGTCTAACAACATCAGGACTTTTACCATGACATATCCAGATCAATGGTAAGAAAGACAGGAAATATGAGTTTGTGCTGGCACTGTTGAAACAGCAACACCTTTTAGTTTTGTAGGGACTAATTTGTGTGAGTCACTGATGATGAAGAGGTTATGCTTGAAGAACCTGGTTCAATAACTATTGTATTTAGATGGAGCCTTTCCTGGACTTTGGATCAAATTTTAATTTCTAACTTAAGGTATTTGCAAGTTAGAAGATATTTCAAATGCCCCTGGATTTATTTTGATATGTGGAATGTGTTCCTAAGTGAATAATGGCTCAAAGGAATGGCTTGTGCTTGACCAAGTGGACTTTGTAATAGTAGAACTCACTTTTTACCGCTGTAAATCTTTGCCACAGGAAAGTCACAGTTAAAGCCAAACCTGATTGTGACTGTAGGGAGTAGGTGAGACCATTTTCTAATACAGTGATTGAAAAGAGCAGTGCACTCTGGTGCCTTTGGAGGGGGTCTGCATAACAATCCCTGTTCACTGGCACAGGAATGTATGTGACAGCAGCTCTTCTCTGCTGGTTTGTAAGTACAGAAACCCACCTGGGGAAAGCATTTTTTCTTTAAAACATTTGTATTCTGATCTTCCAGGACAGCCACACACTCAAAGCATGAGCCTGCAACTGCAAGTCAGACTGGGTGACTTCCAGGGCATCAGCTGAGATAATGCTCTTGCACTATGGCAGTGGTTGCATTTAATGAACTTTTGAGACAGCTGATGCATCTTCCCCAAGGCCAGTTAGAGTTCAGTTTAATAACCTAAAGGCTGGACTGAGGGTCATAAAGGCTGGACTAAGAGTCCTAATCTAACCCCCAAATGCTTGAGAAGGAAGAGGCTGCTTCACAGTGGACCTGAAGAGAATCACAGTCTTTTCACATCCATATACTCATCTGAAAAGCTTGTTTCTTTATGTATTAGTCCTCTCTCCCCATTGCCCAAATAGACCTGTGAAAACTATTATCTGGTTTAGGCCAGACAACTTAGTACTTTGAGGGAAACCAAAAAATGTGGATGTGGGGAGTGTGTCTGCTGAAGAGACTGGGTTAAGAAGGTGGCTGATCAGCAGGCTGCTCAACACATGAGGAAATGTTTCTGCATCTGCCGGAAGGAAACCCTGTCCAAATAAACAGTTTTTCCACAGGCTGGTTTGAGTCACAAACAGCTTATTTTGATGATGAAAATGTTCCACATGGCCATCCTCCTACTCAGAATCTTTTCTGTATTAACCTACTACCATATGAAATAAGCCCAGCAGTTTAATTATGTTTTGCATGGGTATATCCCTGAAGTTTTTGTTGCATTACTTTTAAAGATGTTGGGATTTTTTTCTTGTGGGGTGGTATTATTCTGCTCTCTAGCCTGGTCAGTTCTCCTCTCTGCTTTGCTGTACTTCTAATCTTACACCATAGCATCAAGAACTGGTTGAAAGGAAGAAGTCAGAGAGTTGTAGTCAATGGGGCAGAATCTAGTTGGAGGCCTGTGACTAGTGGAGTCCCTCAGGGGTCGGTACTGGGACCGGTGTTGTTCAATATCTTCATCAACGACCTGGATGAGGGTACAGAATGTACCCTCAGCTAGTTTGCTGATGACACCAAGCTGGGAGGAGTGGCTGACACACCAGAAGGCTGTGCTGCCATTCAGAGAGACTTAGACAGGCTGGAGAGTTGGGCGGGGAGAAACCTGATGAAATTTAACAAGGGCAAGTGTAGAGTTTTGCATTTGGGGAAGAAAAATGTCATGCACCAGTACAGGTTGGGGGCTGACCTGCTGGAAAGCAGTGTGGGTGAAAGGGATCTGGGGGTCCTGGTAGACAGGAGGATGACCATGAGCCAGCAATGTGCCCTTGTGGCCAAGAAGGCCAATGGCATCCTGGGGTGTATTAGAAAGGGTGTGGTTAGTAGGTCAAGAGAGGTTCTCCTCCCCCTCTATTCTGCATTGGTGAGGCCGCATCTGGAGTATTGTGTCCAGTTCTGGGCCCCTCAGTTCAAGAAGGACAGGGAAGTGCTTGAAAGAGTCCAGCGCAGAGCCACAAAGATGATTAAGGGAGTGGAACATCTCCCTTATGAGGAAAGGCTGAGGGAGCTGGG
Source organism: Apus apus (assembly GCF_020740795.1). Classification (NCBI taxonomy): domain Eukaryota; kingdom Metazoa; phylum Chordata; class Aves; order Apodiformes; family Apodidae; genus Apus; species Apus apus. The sequence goes on along the minus strand of NC_067283.1, from coordinate 18,965,110 downwards.
TCTCTTTAGTTTGGAGATAAGGAGACTGAGGGGTGACCTCATCAATGTTTACAAATACGTAAAGGGTGAGTGTCAAGAAGGTGGAGTTAAGCTTTTTTCAGTGATGACCAGTGATAGGACAAGGAGTAATGGATACAAATTGGAGCATAGGAGGTTTAAGGTGAATATCAGAAAAAAATTTTTTACTGTGAGAGTGACAGAGCACTGGAACAGGCTGCCCAGAGAGGTTGTGGAGTCTCCTTCACTGGAGACATTCAAAACCCGCCTGGACATGTTCCTGTGTGATGTACTCTAGGTGACCCTGCTCTGGCGGGGGGGTTGGACTAGATGATCTTTCGAGGTCCCTTCCAACCCCTAGGATTCTATGATTCTAGCATCTTTCACATTATTTCAGGTGAGGAGGGGACTATTACAAAATGCTTTAATGGTGTTGTCAGTATACTATTTTATGCCTTTCCTTCTGCATCATAATCTTTATGGTCTGAGATTTTTCTCTGCTCCTTAAGGGAAATCCACATGGGTCTGTCCTCCCTGACCCCAGAGCAGCTGCAGTTAATGCCAGGAATAGGCAGCAGACACTCCTTACTCGGGGATCTGGTAATGTTCTCAGTAGCTTCTCTGTATTTTGTTTCTCATTCTCAGCTTTAATTCCTCTACTACCCTCAGTTCTGTCTCTTCCTTGCTGCTTCAGAAAAGGTTTTTGGGTTTATGCCCTCCCCTTACCCTATACCCTTTTTACTGCATCTGTGGTGTGAATTTCTTTTTCTTCCTAGAAGTAAACTAATCACTTCTCTTATCAGATTAGACCTCCTTGATTAAGTCCTCTCTCAAGGAATCTTGGTGCTGAACATTGATCCTCCTGGAAAGGTGAGCACTTGGAGCACAGTGCTCGGTCACTGCTCAGTGGCTTAATACATGTCTGCCAGATGCCATCGTTTGTGGAGGGCTTGTGTAGGCAGGTAGTTGTGTGACAGTGTTGGAGCAGTCTCCTGCCTGCCCTGCATTTGGCCACAGCTGCCAGGTTTTGGGTGGAGCAGGAGGTGTCCATGTGTCTGTCCCCCACTCAATCTTCCCTTATGTCTTTATTTTTTCTCCTCCTCTTCATAAATTGAGTCAATGGAGGATGAAACTGGGTAGCTTTGTCCACTTTCTCCTGCAATTTGGTGGCAACAAGACAGTTATATGTCTACCTGTTGATGAAGGGGGCAGGAACAGAGAGATACAAATGCAGACAGTAAGCCACATATGTGCATTTTCCTCAAGTGTGGTTGTGGAGAGCCTGTCTGATGAGGAGACTGCTGTTGGAAATCAGCAGGCTACATAGTGCATGAGAAAATGGTTAGAAAACATTTAAATAACAGGGGAAGACCATCTATTTTCTTCCACTTGCTGACACACTGGGAGCTGCATGTGGCAGCAGCTCCAGGAGCCTTCTCAGCCGTGACACACACTTTGGTTGCCTCAGAGCAAACACTCAGAGGGTAAGCAGGGAGCTGCGTGTGTCGTCAGGCTACTGCCCAACAGGGGAAGTGGCCCAGGGAGCAATACAGTGTTTTTTAAGGACATAAATTCAGGATGCAATTTCAAACACCACAATTCCTCAAATAGCAGTAGGTTGTACAGAAAACAGGTGTTTCTCCCTCCAAACTGAGGCCTCCAAAGGCACCATTGAACAACTGGCTCCAGTTTCAAGGCTACATACAAATGTAAATTAAATTTTTCCTCTCCCAACAGACCCAGTGCCATCCCACTCTCCCGCACCCTGGGGTGAACAAGCAGCCCAGTGCAGAGCTGCTACTGCTTGCAGCATGTGAAACACAACTTGGAAACTTCTGCTCTAGAGCACTCTACAACCAGCTCAACCACTCATTTTTCCTTCCACACAGAGCTTTGCTAGGACTGAAGCAGCAGAGCAGTATTAACTGCTTGCATTCTCATCATCATGTTTAACTAAAGGCAGGTTCTTTCTCTTGTGCCCTATAAAGTGATGATCATAACTGCACAGTACAATTTGATATTTTAAGAGCCTCTCACCTCAGTTACAAAGTCTTTGGTGCAGCTGATGCACAAATAAGCTTCTATTTAAGACTGACTGTGGAACTTAGTGGAAATACTTGAAGAGTATTCTGCCTTCAAGGCAGAAAATATTTTGGTGTGAAAGAAGATAGGGCCCTGACCCAGAGTGTAAAGTTCAGTTTAGCACTATGTGCCTGGTTAAAGTAGGCACTAATTAAACAGACCTACTTAGGTAGAAGGGGTTCTTGTGCATCACTTGAATCCAAGCTGCTGGGATAAGCAGGCACATCTTGGGAACATGGGACTCTCTCTCACCAAAATCAAACAGGACCCTGTTATCCTCAGATGGTGGAAGGCAAACCAGCACTGTTGTCAGCCCAGGAAGCCCTGTATCCACCCTGGCATGCCAAACACACTGTAGACATTAGCATGACTGAGATATTCTTGTAACAAAATATTTTTATGCACCCACTAAAAAGTACATAAAATGAGAGAAGAAAGTAGAGTGCTCTGGCCTTGGGCTTCTATGCAGAGGCAAGGTGAAATAGCAAAAATGGAGATATGTAAGGAGTTATATTACCTTCCAGGCTTGCACGCAAGTGCCAAACCTCTTGAAGACACTAGGTTCTCACAAACACCATTTATTCCAATAGGATACACATCTCTAATCTAATTACTCCCTGTGAATGAATCAGGTAAGAACGAATTTATGCCAGCTTGTGAAGAAGTATTTTTTGTATCTTAATACTTATGACCAAATCATTATTTTAAGTTGTATCAGTGACTGAGACTGGAAGCTGTGGAAAGGCAATATCTTTAGGAAAGCTAAGATCATGATATTGTTTACTTTGGGAAAACAGAAAAGCAGTCAGTGTTTTCTTGCAGTTACAGCAACAATTACAGCTAAGCAGTAGCTGCACGCTCACTTTGAAACTGCATTCTGTTCAAACAGCAGTTTTTAGAATTTTTTTTTCTGATTAGCTGGTAAATGGATGACTAGGAAATGCTCAAAACAGTAATCTGTAAATCCATTTATGAAATGTGAGTGATGAGTAAGAAGTACTGTTTTAGCAGATGATTTTTCTTAAAATTAGTCATTACAAAAATGGAATAGGTAATTCTGGCTGGCATAAACCTCTTTGATTATTTTGTTAAATAAGGGAATATTCAATTTAATATGTGCAAAAGCTAATATTTACACTGCTCAGTACACAGGGGCAGGATCACATTAAGAGAAACTGAAAGAGGAAGAGAATAAACTGTTCTCAGGGTCCACTGTAGATAGAACAAATATTAATGGGCTTAAATTGTTGTAATGTAGATTCAGGAAAGGTATTAAACACCCCTTCCCCAACCCTCCTTTCTAATGATATAGCTAGTGAGGCATGGGAAGGGATAGCACAGGGCAGTCATGTAACTACCCTTCCTGGAAAAGATTAACCCAATTTTTGCCAGTGTTTACCTACAGTCTAACTGCTCTGGGACAGACTAACAATCTCTTCAAGTCCTTTCCAGCCTTGTTCTCTAACAGTTTTAATAAGGCTATTATTAGTGTTTTTTCATCTCACACAAATCGCCTTTGCCACTTGAAGATGCTGCTTTCAAACTCCTCCTCAACCACTTGTTTATGTACATTTCCTTGTTGTAACATGAAAGTAGATCTCTGGTCAGTTTTATGCAGGAGGAAACCAACATCCTTGTCCAGATTAGATTAAGGACAACACACTGCTCTCTCTATGCAGCCTCTGCCCTTTACTACCACATTGAGTGGTAATGAATATGCTGATTCCCAGAAACAACACCTGCCATAGAGAAATCAGGATAGAAAGGAAGAGATGGAACAGTTTTATCCTTTAAGTTAACTGCTCTCTACTTTTTTCCCCCATTAAATATATGACAGTTTCAAAGAAACCAAGTGGACAGGACATATAAAGCAGACACTGGATAAAGGTGAGGTATGAGACTGTCAGAATGCAATGATCCCACTTGATGCAAGCATTTACTAACTAGTATTAAATTGGAAAAGAAGAGGTAAGCACAAGGGAGAGAGCTGGAAATCCAGATTACCCAGTTGGGTTATGTAGTTGACATAGAAAAACACTGTTTCTGAGAATTTTTAATTTAAACAATTTTTTTGCCGCAGTCCTTTGCATTAACAAGCCAGTTGGATCTCCTACCTTGAGCTTCATCACTGCCTTCAGGTTTTCTTCAGGCAAGAGGGAGAGCAAACATCTTCTCAGAAAAGATATTCTTTTGCTATGCATTGTCAGGTACACACTTCTACAACACTCAAGATCCTTCAGCTGCCTGCTGAAGTCGGCAATGCCTGCCAGACACAGCCTGCCCTGTAGAAAACTCCAGAGAAATAGCAATCACCCTTGTGGGTGCCAAAGAGGCACGAGGGAAACATCACCAGCTAGATGCTTGGGGATGCCCCTGTGCTGAGAGCCTGGGGTGAGTAGGATGTCCACAGGTAGCAGGACGGCCTTGTAAATGTTATGTAGCTGTATGAAGGCAACTCAGAGTGCCAGCTTGAGAACAGTGCTGCAGGGGACTGTAGGAGCAATTCCACCAAACCACTTCAAAATACAGGGGTGGCTTAACAAATGAATGTGTTATACTTACTGGAATGTTAAACCTGGGTATGTCCAGAAGTCTCCGGAAAAAAGAGAGGAAAGCCTAAGTAACACTTTAGCTGTTGAATAGTTTGTTGTAGCAGGAGAACTGGAGCAGGTTTTTAGATCTGGCACACTGTGCTGGTTTTGTATATTGGAAGCTTTCATTTTATGTTGTGAAGGAGGTGGCACTGAGACATCACCTACCAACAATCCAGGTGCATCTGTATTATAAAACCAGCATGAGAGTTCAACAGCCTGTTCAGATGGCATGGTAGATGGTTGAAGGGATGTGCACAGAGAATGAGCTGGGGAGCTTGCTGTCCAACACGGCTAATGGGGCCACCTAACTTGAGTAGCACTTCTTGAGTACCATGTTGATACTAAACCCTAAGCAGCTGGAGCAGCTGTGTGAAGTGAAGGCTGACGTTAATACTAGAGACATCATTAAGCGAGTAATAAAAAAGCTGAATCTCTCCCCTCCCTATCATGTCACCTACTTTTAACAGGATAGCTCTTCAACCATCTTCCCTGTGGGGAATGTCTACTTTAACATTAATTCTGACATGTGTATTTGACAGGTAAAAATATTGCTGAAAATATTGTCTTCCTACATCTGTGAAACAAACTGAGAGGAACAGAAAAGTAGCACATCTATTATGAGAATTAAAGTCAGATAAAAAGACAAAAAGACCCTTTTCTGCCATTTGCCCACAATGTGCAGCACAGGCTGGACCATGTGCTGAAAGTCCTGACAATCAAACCTTGAAATTCTAAAACAGAAAGTCCTCCTTCCTCCCCATGAATTATTTGGGCTTATTCCCAAGTACTTTTAAAGTAACTATTTTAGCATAAGATCTTACACACGTTAGCAAAGTTCTGCCAGTCCTTTCATCAATTAACTATAGTGAACGATCTTCCTGTTTTTGTAGTAATAGGAGGATTTAGTGCATACAATTGTCCAAATACCGTTACGTATTTGCTCACAGAGCACAGCCCAAACCCCAAAGGCTAAATATTTCAAGCCACTTAAAGTATGGAAGAAGCAGGGAAAAACCTAATTAAAAAGTTTTAAAGTTTCTTCTTATTTTTTCCTTTGAGATACAGGCTATGTGTTCATTTTAACACCCAAAATTCACCTGTAAGTGATAAAAAACATCGTTGAAACACAAGAACAAATTATTTACCTAGTGAGTCATCAAAGTGCTTTATTTTATAAAGCCTTGCTCATGTTTGGAGTGTAATCTAAGCACTAACATATACAATAATGAGTCTTCCTTGCCCTGTCCAAATAAACAGTTCATCAACAAGAGTGAGTGACAAAAATGCTACACAGACAAAAAGAATGCTTTGCTGTAAATGTCTAAAATTGTCTAAAAATGTACATTTGTTTGCCGCAATTAAAGATGTACTCCAAATATGTGTACCTCATTTTTACTTCAGGGTCTCCCTGTGGCCTCATACTTTAAGAAGCCACAACATGCTTCAGAAAGTGAAACCTGGGTGAGAATGTAGAAAACTGGGGCATATGGGGAGAGGACAAAAAAAAAAAAAATCAAGCCACAGTACCAACTTATTTAAATACATACAATACAAAAGTATACACATACATTACAGTGCTGCCGACATCACTAAGTCAAACATAACAAAAAATCCTGTAGGAAGGGTCGGAAAAAGGAGAAAACAAATTAGTACACAGCAACAGGGATAGTATTGCCTTTGGCCACTGAGAGAGTGTGAGGGGTTGCTATGGTAGAGGCTCCTCTGAAGTCAACCACTAGGTACGTTACGTGCAGCTGCAGCTCGACAGCGCTGGCATTAGTTATGGAGAAGGCATGCTGGCACTCCTGACCCGAGTGACAAACCACCATGGGGAGGGTTTGACTTCTCTTACCTTGCCTAAAAAACCTAACAATTTCAATAAAGAAATTTTAAAGGCACAGCTTTAGCACAGTGTATAAGTAGATAAACTTCTAAGCATATGTAAATTTGTCTCTTTCAAGCATGGAGTCTTTTCAGGGAGAAAATACAAGAAGAGAAGAAATACAATGCTGTTGTTTAAAAATTTTAAACAAGTTAAACATGATCAGCACAGTTTTAGGCAATGCACTATACAATCAAACTTCAGTAAATGGTAGGACAGGTCATTTTGATGCTAAAAGACGACCTTGGGAAAAATCCCTCTGAAATACCCTTTTTCATTTTATTGTAAAAGAGTCCATCACGGAGGTGAGCGAGACATTCACTTTAGTACACTACTGCACATTACACCTTGGAAGATGACAAACATTACTTCATTTGTACTGCAAAATAACTTTACATGTAAACTCAAAAGTCATATATTGTACATGGCTCTGAAATTCAGAAATATCCCTGCTTTCCTAATAATGTAAACAGTAAAATTCAGGGTTCATTTTTTGAGGGATAATCTATAATAAAATACCGCTGTTTCAACAGTACAAGATAAGCATTTAAACTTCAGATTCCCAGTAAAATCCAAGCAAATGGAATTTCTATCAGTGTGCACATCTTTCACAATGGGTGAAAGATGGAGCTACTATTGCCCAAAACTATGCGCTTCTTCAGACAACCTTTTTTTCCACTTGTAACATTATTAGTTCCTATATTGCAAGAATACAAAACAAATGAAAACTTCAGGTAACAAAGTGAAATAAACAAAGTTTTCCCTTAATGTAAATTTACTGTAGCAAAGATGTACACATAGTATGAACTAAGTTAGCTCTTCATAAGATAAGAGAAGCCATCTCTCAGGTGTCTGAGAGCTCAGCTTCCTGATGCAATGTGCTGAAAAGAAGACAAAAATGGGAGAGAGAGGAAGGAAAAAAAACAAAACAACTGCTAGGAACCGAATGGAAAAAGCCTCTGGCACCAAGGGTTGTTGCAGCTGTTTCTTTAAGGAGTGCCAGTGTGCAGGGTGTAAGTGTAACATTCGCAGTAAGGTTTTTATCATCATCATCATCATGAGAATACTGTCATGTATCTTTTTCATTCAAAAAATAAACTGATCCACAGTTTACAATTTGATATTGTAGATTTAACATGCATTTACTCTTTCCCACCCCCATCCCATACCTCTTTGCTCATTTATTTCGTTTCAGCCGGTAGCATCAGAGCATTACTGTTACAGTGCACTCTGAGTAAGCTGTTCTATTTATTTAATTTATTTTAATTTTTTTTTTTTTTTTTTTTTTGCACACACAGAAGAGTCAGAAATAGCTAGAACTATGCTGGGAATATCAGGCAGCTGTTAAAGCAAGTACTCCACCCCACTTCAGTCATCTTTGCCAGCAGATGTAAACAAAGGGGCTGCTTTCTGCAAGATGAGAGTGCTTCTCTGAGTTCCTTTTTTTCCCTACACTTGTAGCCACTGCTGCTGTCCCCAGGTCTCGTGTCTGTCCTATGTAACATGGTGGGTTACGTCAAGATGTTGGCAATAAAGTCCAAGAAGCGCTTTGAATACTGTTCAGGATTAACAGTTGAAATTTCTGCACCAGCCTGCACAGAGAATTGGGAGGGGAGAGGAAAGAAGGAAGAACCACTTTTATTTGATGATTTGGCATCGAGAGTCCTACTTACTTCAGTGAATTTCATTTGCAGTCTCAGAACCAGATACTAAAAACACAAATTATAATGGCCCTCAAGCAGCATCTTACTGATGCCTTTTTAGGCTTCATGTGAGTACAGCCACACTGGGCACTCACCACTGAAACTGCAGGACATCCCTCTTCCATTTCTGAACCATATTCTCTTTACTTTCCTTACGTCCCTTTACTTTCATTGTACTTCACTGTTCTGTATAAGTTCTGCTGCATACTTAGCCATGCTACCCACTGATACAGCAACAGAGTCTGGCCTGCTGAGCAGCAGTGCTTTCAAATAGAGAAGATATGCATTTAAATCTGGACTCACTGAATAAGCTGTACAATTGCTGTTTCAATGAAGCCATGATTCCATTCATATTTTTATCAAAGGTTTTCAGAGTTTTAGGCAACATTTGTATTTATTTTTTTTTCCCATTTTACAAAAGGGGAAAACTGCATGTATGTAATTAATGATCGGACTGTAGTGTCAGGTGGCTCAGGATGCAGACAGCAAAATAAACAAAGTAATTTTATGGAAGTAATGTTCTGTAATAAGTTCTAATCACAGTGAGCTTCAATAATCACAGTTGTTATTTACAATATGCTTCTATCCTGTATTTAAACCATAAGTGTGAGTTTTTAAAGTCTGCTACATTTAAAGTTCATTAATAATTGCCAAACAATGGCTGCATATGGTCTGCATCAACTTTCAGCTGCTCAGAGAGCAGAGAGAGTAATGACAGCATTGTTTGAGACAAACCTACCTTCTACAGGCCTATGCAGGGCTTATTGCTGAGCATTCTGTATCACACTCTAACTAAAAAGCCCTAAACCCTTTCCTTAAAATATCCCACAATGCTCTGAACCTCTAGATACTTAGGGGAGGGATTTTAGACTCATGAATGATTATACTCTTTTAAAAAAGTTTATAAAATTTCAACATTAAATCACCACAGAAGTGATAATGGTGGATAGACATTGCAATTCTGGAAGACCGGGCTGCTTCACCATGGTTTTTTGGTGTCTGCTACTAAGCAGCAATTTCAGTCAAAATAAAGAAATGAATGGCAGTCAAAAATAAGCTTTCCTTTTGTGGTCTCCATGTATTTAATATGTACATTTTATGTTTCATTTTTGCAAATAACACTTTTTTAAAAAAAGAAGGTTTGTAAAGTGAGCCGCAGTATATCACAGAATCATAGAATACCTGGTTGGAAGGGACCTCAAGGATCATCTGGTCCAACCTTTCTTGGTAAAAGCACAGTCTAAATAAAAATGGCCCAGCACTCTGTCCAGATGAATCTTAATTACCATGTCCCTAGGGAGACTATTCCAATGGCTAATTGTTCTCATTGTGAAAATTTTCCTCTTCTGTCCAATTGGAATCTCCCCAGGAGTAATTTGTACCCATTAAATTAATGCTAATTCTTAAGTATATGCTGAAGAGTTAACTTTCAACAGGCTGTACCAAATAATGAAACTATCACTAGGGCCCTGCATCTCAAATAACACTCACAACAGCTTCAACAGAGCTGGGTACTCATACAGGTGTCTGGTGAACAGCTTTGTTTGCAAGAAAAATGTGCATCTCAGAAGCTTAGGACAAAGTCCTAAAGAGACATCTCACTAGAGTTCTTCATGAGTAAGAAAACTATGTGTACAGCTAAAAAGGGAGTTCCACTCTCAGTATTTAATATGTAGCAGTTACTCTGTACTTTTTTATTACATCTTAAACTAGAATAAAACCTGAAAAAAATCTGATCTATTTCTCCTTTCCCTGGATTTCCTGAACTGTGCTGTATCAGTCCACTGACCTACAAAAATGCAGCAGTATAAATGGAACCAGAGGACAAAGACCCAACCCAGATACTTACCCCATGCTTTACTGTTTTTGCAGCATGAGCAGCTTTCTTTTTTGCATCATAATGAGTAAGAATGTCAATAATGGCCATAAAGTATACTTCCTTCCTAGGGGCATCTGCAAATGGCAAAGACATGGCAGTAAGAATGACTTTGGAGACATCTTGATTGTGAGTCCCCCTTCTAACAAAGAAAACTTCACCAGTCTCAATCAGGAGCTCAGACAAGTTAATGTCAGTATGAATCAAGATCTATGAAGACCACAGGCTCAAGCTGTTCTTAACTGAGCATTTCACTGCACTCATATATAATACAAAATCCTTCACATTTGGGCACTGTGGATTTCATGTTCCTTTGTAGAAAAGCAGTAAAGTTTTACATGAAAGGCAATGCTTCTGTGTCAACAAACGAGATAATATTTTTTTAGCAGTAAAAACACTTATTCATACATGTAAATGCTTATGAAAAAAATAAATATGTAATTTTTCTGTCTTGAACAGCCACAGGTAACTGGTGTATACTTAGTTTTGGACACTAACATTGAACCTAGTTTCAGGCTTCCTAGATTCAGGCTTCTTACACTCTCCTTATAATTACTTCATTGGTTGGACATACACAGAAATTGGGTATGAGTGCACAAATTTTCAAAAAGCAACCAGAAAAGTGAAATATAAGTTGGAATGCTGCTTTTCTCATTCTTTCTAGACTGTTTTTAATAGTGTTATCTTATCTGCCAAGAAAAGAACAATTATAGATTCTAGATTTCCTGAACAGGATGAAGAAAACCACTAATTAACTGAGAACTGCTGTATCTGAATAGTTAAGCCAGTAGATGATTTGATTGTGTAGTAGGTGAATTATTTGACTGCATCCCCACACATCACAATATTGAAGGAATATGTTCATAAGAATGCTGAGCATTATAGGTATCTTCTGTTTCCTGCTGCACCAAAGAGCAACTCATTTCCTCTTCTGCAGAACAGATTTATATTTTGCAGTTTAACTTTGCCTTTACATGATTGAGAAGACCTTAGGATTCTGCTGTAAGAATCAAAACATCGTAACACATTTATTATTACTTACTTTCATGGCATTTTATTCCATAAACATCAATAGATGGATCAAATTCCCCTGGAGCCAAGGGCAGTGAACTGTTCAGCGTGTTTCCTGGACTGTCTGGAGGGGTTCCAATGGGGTGGGTCCCATCACTTTCACCTTCCTCTTCTCCATCATTCTCTTCACACTCTACTTCTTCCTGTTCAGCTCTCTCAACATCATGAATTCCAACCAGCAAGCTGTAGTCCATGAGTTTTAACTGAGCAAGGAACTAGAAAGGGATAATAAGCAATTTATCAGTATCACTGAAAAATGTAAGCTCCACTTACAAGCTGGAGAAGATGTCATCAGTTGAGAAAAACAGGCACTTCTAAGAGAGAGGAAAAGGGACGATTAAGTGATAAAGCTAGCAGGGAGATACTGAATTTATTCACATGTAGTAACAGCACACAGGTCACTTGCAACTTCTATTGTAAAAAAGCTGTAGCCCACTCTCCCCAAATCCTCAGGGAAAAATCATTTTTCCTGCAGTGAAGCCTGGTGCCTGTGCAAGCCAATGAGTGTCCCTCCTGTCTCGTGTTTGGATGAGGGCCGAGCCAGCCCCGCACGCTGCCCAGACCGGCCCGCGCTGCCAGCGTGTGGCGAGAGCCGCCCCTCGCTCCCCTGCAGCCTTGCAAGAGAATTGTGAAAAACTCTTTAAATGTGCTTGCTGTGGGAAGTAGTCAAGTTTTCCTAGAATCATAATGGTTGGAAGGGGCCTCTGAAGATCATCAAGTCCAAGCCCCATGCTGCAGCAGGAACACCTAGGGAAGATCACACAGGAATGTGTCCAGATGGGTCTTGAAAGTCTCCAAAGAAGGAGACTCCACAACCTCTCTGGGCAGCCCGTTCCAATGCTCTGCCATTGTGAAGATGTGACATGATGCTTTATTCTCTAAACAGTGTCATGCTCATGATTTAAATTATGCAAGCAAATACTGAATGTGAATGAAAGGTTGACTTGGAATGAAGAGTGAGCATGGGAATTTGAAGAAGATTGAAAAATGAATGCACTTGATGTATAGATGAAGTGTTATTTCACTTAAGGGGAACAGGATGAAGCAGAAAGCTAACAGGAGGATGGAAATAAGGAAGGTATAAAATCAAGGAGATGGGATAAATTGTTCAAGAGGTGTGGCATAGGCAGGGCAGAGCTGTGCTGCAGGCTGAAAGCAATACGGTGATTTTGAACTTGTGGAACCACTGCTTATGATCTGCATAGAAAGAGGTTGAAAATACAAGTTGTTTCAGTTTTCAGAAATTACAAACTGCTATAAAAAGGAAGTTAGAGCAGACCAGAGAAGGGTTTAAGCCAAACTTTGGAATAGCGATAGGGATGAAAGAGATTAGTTTGTCAAAATCCTGATTCTGTGAAAAGAGAGGAATCAAGAGATAACAAAGTGACTAAATTCGAGTGCTAGAAGAAACACTGTCAGATTGAAAAGAGGTTTTAGGAAGAAAGAAATTGGTTTCTAACCATTTCAATATAATAAACCTAAAGACCCTTCAGAAGACTAGAAGAGATGATTTACAATGATATACAAGAAGAAATGAGACTGGCCAAAGGTGATGGAGTGGAATAACTTCAGGCATATCACTAAATACTTGATAAATACAGAGAGAGACAGGAGAAAAATCTACCAACAATCATACAAAAAGGCACGAAAGAGAACAGACTCCTGGGAAAACGAGTGAACTGCAGATTAGAAGAGAATGGCTCTTGGGAAAAGTGTGCTGCTGCTGACAGCAAGAAAGACTTAGGGAGATTAGCACAAAGGAAAAATAATGAGTTAAAATGGGAAAAATATCTTTATGTTCTTTTTTTCTCATTACATTTTTAATGGAATGAGGAAGCAGGAAAATAGACAAGTGGACATCAAAACAGCAGAAACAGGTACTTCTCTGAACACACAAAGGGGACAAGACTATGACAGAAATACTGCAACAAAAATTACAAACAAGAATGGACACAGTTAAGAATACTACTCCATAATACAGTTAACTATTAATATTGTGTGATAAAATAATGATATTGCAAGTGCTGTGCTCTGCTTTTCATTGTAGTGAAATCAGTGTTTACACATCAGGTACAAACTACATACCATCAGCTATGTAACAAGGGCAAAAGAATCACTAAAAGAAAAACAAGGTTAAAGAACAACTTGCCACTGTTAAAATCAGATGTCAGATCAATTCACACTTGTGGTTTACATGAATCTTTAACAATGCACTGTATAAATTTCAGAACCATAAAATGTTGCCTCTCAAGACATGATCTGGAGGCTGCCATTATATTTACAATCCAGTAAATGATGTAGAAGATCACACACAATCCACTTTCTGGGGTAATAAAGTATCTTCCAGGTTCATTGCGCATACTTTAGATCTTGTTTGCAACCTACTTACTGTAAAAGTGTTAGTCAGGAAGAGCAGTACATGCTAGAAGAGCACAAATCTTAAACCCAAATAAACTTATCTCGAGAGCTGTGACATCAGTAGAGCAGCTTTCCAGCACAACACTTCAAATGTAAAATAAACACAGATATGTCCCAAAAAGTTTATGTTTTCATAATTACCATCACCATGAATTTCTCATTCTTATTATGATGGGAAATTACATTTCCTCAGATGCAAATTTTTGGGGTAAATTCTAAAGTTGCAGTATTTTGGTTTGTGCAACTACTGAGATACAGATCTGAAGAACTAGACAAGGCAATTTAAAGAGCCATTTTGATATAAATAGCTGAAAATCGTATTAAGTCACAAACACATTTTGCTATCAGGTCTCTTTCAACAAGGCCAACAGATTTTAGGCTCCGAGTACAGAGACTGTAAAATTTTATGTTTAGTGACAATACTTTCAATTACGAAAACTGAAGTCAAGCTGTGGGAACTAGTCAGCCCAACATTAATTTTCTTTATTTGTCGAACTAAATCAGTTATAATAAAATATCATATTGAATTCACATACTAACACTTTTCTACCAAGTATTGACTGTATTCAGCCAATTACAAATTAATGAGAAGACTATGTTAAGATAATGAGTCCAAGTGCTGTATTCAAATTACTGAAGCATTGTGCTGTTGTGATACTAAGGATGATTTAAAACTGGATTACTAACAAGAAACAAATACAAGCTGCATGGCTGTGTGCAGGGGCTGCTGCATATTCTGTTATGGACGACAGACCATGCCCAGCCTTAGCTCTGGTGTACGTCCTCCTGTGAAATACAACTCACAATACTCACCTCTCTTTTGGGGGCATTTGGAAGTACTAGGCTGGTAAAGCGCTTAAGCACTAGTAGTACCATCATTTTAACATCACAACATCAAGGCAGGGACAACGAATGGCAGCCACCTATGGCAGCAAGCCATTAACACTCCAGCAAAAGCAGGGGTCAAGTCCTGAAAGTTTAAACTGTGCTTCACTTAAAACAGTCTTACAAACCAGAGCTTTCATTAATGAATTACAGGTATGACTTCCCAGGTTATTTTTTGCCACACATTTTAATCACATGTAACTGAACAGACACGTTCTTACCTCCACATCCTTTCTGAGTTTCTCAAGGAACATCTTTTTGTTATTCTCATCGATATGAATCTTTTGGCCATCGTTAATAAAATCATTGTCTTTGAACGTCGGCAGCTCTTTGGCCTAAAACAAACCAGAACTCCTGTGAGAGTGGGATGGCAAAGAGGAGCATGGTGAAGCTGCTGGCCTGGTGTGGTTCCCCGCCAGCAGTGGCACCTCCCAGGGGAAGCAGAGGCACCTCCATCACACACTGCTCTCCAGAACTGCACCCATGGAGCCGCTGCCATAGTTCATCCCTCCTGTAAACGGCCTAGAAGGTTTACATTTACTGGGAGTGCAGCAAATGTAACTACCACAAAAGCTCTGACTCGGTACTTGATTTGCATTGAACCCAGATTTGCATCGAGCTTCTTCCAAGGTGTCCTTCTCAAAGAGACTGGCAATAAGTGAAGTCAAAACACAGCTGATACCTTGTAACAAAGTGCTTGCATCAGATCTTATGGGTGAAGTCAGACTGGATTGCATTTTACACAGCTACTGTGAATATTTTTGAATACCCAACACCAAATAATTATTTAAAAAGCATCAAGTGAACATGAATTATGCAATTCTGCTTATATGTTGTAAATGCAAGAGAAGACCACTGGCTTTTAAATAAGTAATTAAACATTCTTAACGTTGGAGCATTAGTAGATTATCTTCTTTTTTAAGTCTCCCATGAAGCAATTTACAACAGCATTAAGGAAAACCAGAAACTTTCAATGATCAGCTCAGAGAGAGTAACCACTGATTTCAGTACTTATACCCCTCAAACAGGCTTGCTTTCAGAGGGCAGGGACTAGAAGTTTACTTAAAAAACCTAGCAAGGCAACAAACAAAGAAACAGTTGCTTAAGGGGATTTGGCCAAGCAAACTATACAAACTAGTAGCTTCTGCAGACACTTTAAAAAGATGGTCAGTTAAGAGCAATAAACAGCCCTTCTGCCTGACCTCACCTTTAATCAATCATAGGGAAGAACAGAATTCCTTGCAAAGAAAATGTTGCAGAACAGCTGAGTGCTGCAGCCCTCAACGATCATGAACTAACGTGCACTTTGAATAAAATAATTTCCTCTTAATTTGAAAGTCCTTCTGCTACGAATAAAATGCAGTTAACATCAGGCTACTGGAATGTCCTCCAGAAGTTTAACTAGTCAGACATTGCTTATAACCTCATCGGAGATGGTATTTTTCATAAAGTTTATTTTCTTCCTACAACACAGTAAGCAAAATAATCTCTTCAGTTCTTTTCTCTAAAAATGTACATATTGGAAAGCACAGCATTCAAATGTGAGCATCATAGCAGACTCTGAAATGTCCTTACAGATCTTCACAATGGCCAAAAGGTCTTTTCACTGTTGGGCTGTGCACAGAAGTGGATGAAATACTCAGTTCCCCAAGTGTTCAAATCTATTTTTTAGAACTGTAATTTGTGAATTCCTTAAGATCCTACTATGCTGTTTTTATTCAGAAAAGTGATCCTTCTGTTACAATAACGGTACAAAACTACTTAAGCAATTAGTAACACTTAATAGTCATGAATCTGTGTTAAAATCCATTGCATCGTGACACCTATGTATGCTGGAAATAAAATCCTAGTCTGCCCGTTCTGAAACATTACTGTGTTGCATCTAGAGTGTTCTGATATATTAAAATACCTTCTAATAGAGACCCTCTATTTTAAAATAGAAGGAAAAAACCCCATTCAGCTGAGATGGAGATATAACCATTCATCCACCCCAGAATCCTTCCATGGAGGAGCCATCCTGCAGTGCTTTACTTAATGACAACGTAAGACACTTCTTGAAGCTCACAATGAATTGTTTACTACAATACGACAGCACACTGTGCATTGATTTTCTTTCTGGCCTACTCAGTAAGTGGTTTACGATGAAAATTAGTAGGGAAAACCTCAGACAAGCATTGCAGACTAAGAGCTGTAGAGATCATCATACACAATCAAGCAAACTGTCCCATGGACGAGGGCTAACTCTGCAGAGGCGGGACTGCAGATCCAGGGATGCTGCCAACACCAGAGGATGGAATCCAGTGCGTGGGATGCTTAAGAATGGAGAGGAGATTTGAACAAATACATTTAAGATGAAACAATAATGAAAAGAATGTAGGAAACCAAGCCCCTTCATTTCTAACCCAAAATCACAAAAAACACTCTCTGATTATTTTTACACCGAGTATATCCAAATTATTTATTAAACTGGGTAGAATTTAAAGTGAAACAAACCCATTAACTCTGTTAAAGCTGGTGGGCTGGGTAAAGAGGAAGGATGTGCTTGTGGTTAAGATGCTGAGATGCATAATCTCTAGGCTCTGCCACAGACTTCCTGCAGAGTCTGGCATCAGGCATCCAAGCCAGCAGGCTGTGGGAGGGGTAGTGTGCTTCTCCACTGAAGACAGTCCTAGATTCAGCAACAATAAACTGACATTACAAGCAACATCTTTTTGGAGGACACTAGAGGTGGTAAGCCAGTCGTGCAGGTGCCACACTCCACTTTTACCTTTTCTGTAATCTATTTTTAATAAAAGTGAGGTAGCAAAGGTGACCCAGCTGCATTCCTTGCCCGCCATCACAAGACCCAAGAGGTCCTCCCAAGGATATTCAGGGCAGTGTATGAGCTCTCCCCAAAAGCCAGACTCTTTACTGCCTTGTGTGCAGGTTTTCCCAGCCCTCAATAATTTCTCTGAGTTTTTTTTCCCCAAGGTCAATTTTTCACCACCCAAACACTCATAGCTGTGAGGACTTGGCAAATACAGAACTGTAGAAATTAAAAGCCAATCCTGAGGCATGTAAAGAAAAAAAAGCAGTTGGTCCCATGTAAGAAACTGAAGCTAAAAAGCTATGTGCCAGGGGTTGTTCTCACCACATTATTTGTATGATGCTTTCCAGCCTATTCCCTTCCCTCTATGTGTTATTAGAAAAAGCTTTTTTTTGGTGTGTGCTAGGCTATATCGTTCTGTCTATTTATTTAAAGCTGAATAGTCCAAGGATTCTGTTGCAGTCCCAAATATTACTAATGACAGCCAGCACTAGTAGTGATTATAGTAGTACTGTAACAAAAAAATTCATGTCTTAAAATTGTTTTAGGATTTAGGAATTAAAACCTATGAAACGTGTGACTAGGAGGGGCTCTTGCATTTATTTAAAATTCACAATACATACATTCATGTTGAAAAATCCTAATATGTACGTTTTTTTCTTATGAGCTGAAATAAAGAAATACAAAACCACCACATTGTGGTAGTTTAAAACACTATCTGAATAAAAAAACTGAGACTTTGTTTTAATGAAATAATTGATACGGTTAATTTTTAATGAAGTCTCAAATATTTCCAGTGATGTAAAATCCTTGTTGGAAAAAGATTCTCCTAGCAAGTAATTCATTATAATGAATATCATTAAAGAACTAAATATTTTAGAAGCTGCACAGGAGATGAACATCTAACTACTTCCACTAAATTAATAATAGACTTTCTTTCTGAACCATCTCCATCATTTTAAATTCCCTACTTAAAGATGCAAGAAAGTCACTATAGATTTTACAAACATCAAGTATTTATTTAATTAAAAAGCATGTTATTTGCACACTTCAGGTTTACATTCCAAAGTTTGCCATGGTCACGGAGAATTTTAATTGCAGGAAGATTTCACTGCCTTTGAAGAGGCTGAAAAGCAATAAAGCTTTCTCTGACTAAGATGACAGAATGATCAAGACTGATTCAAAAACTAAAATTATGGTGAAACAGCCCACTGAAACGGTTTTAAAAAAAAAAGTCTTGAAAGGTAAGGACCAAGTGAAGTTTTATTTCTATATGAACATGGAAATAGTTTTTGCAGATTTCTCAATTCAGCATTCTATATGTTGAAATGAAGATCAGCCATTTTTTTTTCCAAAGGGAGTTTTGTGCTTCATCATCAAAAAAAAGAATCATGTCTACCATTATTGCTGCCTTTTTGGGAGAAGCTCACTGAAACGGCTGGAGGACAGTTAAGTTTCAGAGTAAGTCCTGAAGTGAAAAGGAAAAAGACACTAATTTTCTTCACAACCTGGCAGCATTCTCTCACTGACCAAAGACAAAGATTAGGTTGTAGGAGAAATGTTGCTTAACAGTCTTATTGTTTGTTTGGAACTAGCCACGAGTCCACGGCAAAATTTTGCTTGCAGTTTATAGCTTCTGAAAATGGTATAAAACATCGGCCATGAGTGAAGTTCCACACACTGGGCTTCTTTTCACAGTGAATGGCTCATATTTACCTTTTTCTAAAAAAAGATTAACGAAGTTAGATTAACTTCTAGGCTGAATGGACTCACTAGCATATCTCAAAGGCAGTATTTTTTAAAAAAGGATATTATGCCAAATATAGTGTGCAATGATTTGGCACAGGTTGTTTTGAATTGAATCAGAAATCTGGAGTCACTAGATCTACAAGATGGAAGAATAACCAGAACTTTCTTTGGAAGTCTGCAGGTTGCAGCTTCTTCCCTCCTGTAGTCATGGGAGCCGGATCCAAACTTTCTTTGCACAATTTGCCTTGTCCTAGACAGGGGTTTCTAACCAAATGAGGGTCTGCAGCTCCACTCACCATCACAGGTCTGATAGGACTAGGAGTAATGGTTTTTAACTGAAAGAGGGTAGATTTAGGTCAGACATAAGGAAGAAATTCTGCAGCATGAGGGTCATAAGGTACTGGAACAGCATTGCCCGGAGAGGTTGTGGGTGTCGCCTCCCTGGAGGTGTTCAAAGCCAGGTTGGATGAGGCTTTGTGAAGTCTGGTCTAGTGGGAAGTGTCCTTGCTCATAGCAGGGAGGTTGTCCCTTCCAACCTTAACCATTCTATGATTCCATGAAATGGCAATGGAAATACAGCTCTAACCCCAAAATGGAGTTTGAGAGGGAACAGTGGAACGGTTTTAGACAGTACAACAGGCATTTTTTTAGGATAAAAAACATTGTGCAGGATGTTGTAGATGGACTAGGAATTTGAGCAAGTACCAAAACAGCAAGTCTGTGTCTTTTCAATGCTCAGGGAAATGCATCCAGAATTACCCTCAGGTTAATGTCTCCTACTGCAAAGTGAACATGAAACATATAAAATGCAAGACCAAGTTCTCCTTTTATTTTTTTGAGAACTTTTAAGACACGGAAAACCTATTTTAAACAAAAAAAGCTAAATTAGAAAAAGGCAAACTAGTGATTTGTTTCGAAAACCAATAATGGGGTTGGTGTAATGTGAAGGACAAATACTGAAGCAGAAATCTGAACTCTGAATGTCTATTCCCATCTTTGCAATTCATTGATATATGATGTTTTAGAAATTATAATCTCTTTATATGCAACCTTGAGATTCATATTTCAAAGAGGAATTTAAGACATGCTTCATATGTCTGTTGTGTGGATTGGCATATGAAACAGAATGCAATCACTAAAAAAATAAGCAAAAAAATGGTATTATGAAATTAGCCATTTCAAAATAGTAGGGAAAAAAAAAGCTCAGATTTTGGGATCATCTACCTTGAATGAAGTTGTAACTCTTGACAGCAGAAATAAAAAAAAATAATTCAAGACAGAGCAATCCTTGTTCCTATGGTGCTACACCGAAATCTTGCTTCCTTTAGTTATAATTGCCCTCTCAGAAATCAGTTAATTACTAAATGTTGTAATATATAATCTAAAAAGTAAAGATAAGAATTGGTTTGTTACATCAAGTAGCATCTTCCAATCTAATTATTAGAACTATGTATTTTGCATGAAATGTAACTAAGATGTAACGCAGCTGTCAACTATGGCAATTTTCTTTCTAAAGAAGAACTTAAATCGAAAATCCCTTGTTCAAATGTATTTAATGTAATTTTTGTGCATTTAGGCTTATTTATGAAACAATGCATATCACCACCCTGGCAATGCAACCAGTTTTGAATAAATTTAAAAACATGTAATAACCTCTGAAATCACTCAAGGAAGACAAAACATGGTGGGCTTCAGTTCAGTTAGGCTTTATTTTTCTTCTTCAAACTTACTTTGGAGCTGCTCACTCACAAGCAAGATCCATAAATTCTTTGTAAGTACACTCAGCTCTAGCTGCTAATTTGATGTCGTACTCCAAGCAGAGCATAATTGTGAGCAGACAGACCACCAGGGGAGTTCTGCATTATCCCTGGTTTCTCTTAAGAGGGCAAAATTGTCCAAGGAATGAATAGAAAATGCCCACTGTTAAAATAATAAAAATAAAATAAAAATAATTAAAAAAAAAGAACTAAGAGAACTAAAGCCTAAAAAAATATAAAGGAGCAGCTGTCAGAATTTGACAACTGTTGAAACATACTGTTCTTTTAAAATTCAAGACATCTGTAAGTGCATATTATGATACTTGTTGCCAAGAAAGTGATGCCTTTATTATTAAAAATATCACTTTTAATGCAAATGAGATGAATAGTGTATTAGGGTGAAGTCTAAGGGATGAAGCTTGTCTCTGTAATGATTATAATAAAATTATGAAATGACAGTTTCAGAGCTTATCATCAATATGTTAGGATATTAAACAGCTGAAGACAGTCAAACAGAAGATAAACTGAAAACAGGACAGAAAAAGTAACAATGTCATTCCAGCCAGCTTTTCTTCCTAAAAACTGATTAAAAAATGTTTGAGTACTAATACCTACTCTATACTACAAAACTAGAGCAGAAGACGACTTTTCTGATTTCCTACTCCACAGTTCATTACATCTTTCTGCATAATTGACTCTCTTATTTATTAACTGTGTGAATAACAAGAGTAGCTTGACAGGACAGTGATTCAAGAACATCATAATTTTAGTCAAGTTTGTTATTTCAAAGTAATTTACCTAAAATTTGCAGTCTTCATTAGAACATGACTGAAAGGCTTGCTTTTTGTTTTCTGGCCTTTACAGGTTTTAAAAAAAGCTAACATACTATGCTTGATTTTCTGAAAACCATTTGACTACTTTAATACTGGCTTTTGAAATTAAATGTGAATTACTTAAAAGCCCATTTCAAAACTACAGCATTGCCAGACATTTTAGCCTGTATTTTAACACCAGAAGCTTCCTGTGTTTTATTACTTTTCTGTTTTTTCAGATGTGAATAGTAGTGGATACCTTTATAATAAGTAATTAAACAATGCTGCCATGAATTGGACTCCTATTATTACTAATGCAATTTCAGGGTGCTATTAATAAATTGATGATTTAACTTGCCTCTAGCTAAAAATTAGCTAATAAGTTACTACACCAGCTAAGTATTTGAGATTGTCTGGATTTATTTAATTATTCAGAGCAATTTCTTCTGACATAGATGCCAAAACCTCTTCAGAGCATTTACAAAAAAAAACCTTTTTTTTTTTCCCTTTTCAACCTGGAAGTTTCCAAATGTTTTAATATCTTTAAGATTGGCTGAAGATTCCCACAGAAGACAACAACAACAAAAGTGTCTGAAATAGTGACAAGAGAAAATAGAAGGGAAAAAACTTGCACTTGCCAGTGATGAATACTGGATCATTTACATACTTATGTCCACACAGCCCTCAAGGCCCTGGGATTAGTGTCCTGCATGCACACATACAGGTCATGGTAGCAGGCCCTTAGAACTGCTCCAAGTTTCAAAAACAAACTTTCCTTGTCTATTTCTACAGATACACAACCCCCTTTTTTATTTAAGCTTAAAAGCTGTGTGTTAGAAACACTTAAGTAGTTTTAGATGAGAAAACCACTGTAGTTCTAGTGCCTACTGCAGGAGATCCAGATTGCAGTGATGATGAATGTTCTGAACATCTACAATACAGCTAATACCCTTTCAAATGAAACAGCAGGCTCCAAAACTTTGACAAAAAACATGTAATAAGCAAAAATAGTATTTTTCCCTTGCTTGAATTCCTTAGAGTCTTTCTTAATGTGTTTGTAAAATGTTTCCCCTATGAACTTCCAAGTGTCCCCAATGCATGCACTGGCATTTAAGGGGAGTGATAAGTAACTGAAGGCTGTTCTAACAGCTTCTGACTATTTGCTTGCAACACCACTAAGTTTAGTGTAGTTCTGTCTCCAAGAAATCAAATTTCTTTGAAAAGAAAATAACGTGTGAGATTTAAAACAGCAGCAGCAGAATTAGGGGGGATCAAGTTTTTTTATATTTCTTTCATAGAAGTACTCAAAATGAAAGGGGAGGTTCTAGATGTGTTGAAATTGAAAGGAATTTTTATTAGCCTTACTGAAGATATGATTTCACATTAAATTTAGAGAATAATTGTCACATACAATCATGCAAAACTATACAGCTTTGTTTTAACTTAGCTATAATCAAGTTCAATAGTAATTTTGCCATGAACTTAGATGGGAACAAAATTAAGGCACTGCTTCTTTGAGGTTCTCACTCAACATATTAACGTGTGTATATTATTAATCTATTTATTATTGTGTGATATACTCCTAAAACTGCTCAACAACACTACTCTAAATATCTGTATAGTGCTAGCTCCTATTTAGCCGAATATATGTAGTATATTTAAATTTTACATTACTATTCCAAGCATTAATGTTGCAACCTAAAGTAGTCCCATCCAAATAATGTGCCCTCCTCATTTCTCTCAGATTATTTTAGTAATATCAGCACATGTTTTCAATGACAATAGGTGTAATCTGTAAGACACTGCAGGGTTAATCCCACTGCTTTAAAAACACTAGAGTTGTGCTACTAAACAAGAACAAAAACAGACCACAAGAAAAGGATGAAGACCATTCAAGCTGTGATCTTGAGGGCCTGGTACAGCAGAAGAGAAGCTAACGCCAACTACTGCAACTGCAGTTGGCATCTGGGACACGGTAGTTGCCTAATGCTGGAAGAAGAATTTTAAGTATTCGTTCATACCTCAGGACAAAGTAGAAAAACTTAACATTGAGTTTTTCATGCAGCCAGAACTGTAGGGCTGATAGCTACTGCATGTCCCTTACTCCTTAGTGCAGCTGTAGAAGACTCAGAGGCAGGTATGGCACAGCTAATGCTTAGGAGAAAAACAAATTATCTAAATGGAATTTGAGGAAAACACAAAATGAAGTCTTTTAAGTGAACTGCTGAATGACACTATGTGAATTCAGAAGGAATGTGCTTGGAAAACTTAGCAAAACAGGTGTCATGGGTTCCTGGACTTTACCCAAATTCAGAAATCTAAGAAGTCTTAAATGATGGAGGCTACGTGTCACCTTTGAATATCTGCAGAATCTCTAGACAAACCTCTCCTAAAGCCATCAGGCTACTACACTAAAACCTCAGAGATATGTGATTTTGAGAACATTAAATTTTCCAAATGAACTCAAGTTGGAGATGGAGAAAAATTAAGTGATCTATTTCCTTTTAGAGCAAAGTTTCAGCCCAGAATTT
Organism: Apus apus; assembly: GCF_020740795.1. Classification (NCBI taxonomy): domain Eukaryota; kingdom Metazoa; phylum Chordata; class Aves; order Apodiformes; family Apodidae; genus Apus; species Apus apus. The sequence goes on along the minus strand of NC_067283.1, from coordinate 18,940,947 downwards.
GAGGGAGATGGTCTCTCATTATAGCTACATGTACATCTACGTCTGTCATGCTCATTTGTATGAGCTTTATAAACCCAAAGGTTCTCCTAATTCAAGGTTTGTTTCATCTTTGCTTTCACATTAGAAATGGTGACAGATCACGTAATTCCATTAACTGACATGGAGTATCCAGAAATTTCAATATTAAAGAGCAAGAGAAAGAAGATGAGTAAGTGAGGAGGGAGGAGAAGAAAGTCCTGATGTTTTCCTACCACAGGGCAGGCCCTGAAGAAACTAAGAAGAGAAGAGAAAAAAGGAAAAGGAGGAGGTAGAGGATTGGCTCACTTACCTCTGAAATCTCAACACCATTGCAAACCAATATTCAGAGGTCTGCAGAAAATAGAGGAAAGATAAAGGAGGGAATAAGGTAGAACTCAAGAGGGGAGAATACGACAGAAAACAAAGAAATGGGGCTAGAATAGCACTGGTTATGTTTGTCCTGAGACTTGCTAGCAGGTTAGATAACTGAAAAAGAAACAGAAATGCACCATACCTTTTCTTTGTCACTGGCTTCTCGAGCCACAGTAGAGCCCTGAAACAGAAAAAATGGATCTAAAAATGTGCATATGTCAGAAACTAATTTGAAAATGTTACGATAACAGGTCAAAAAGCGGATGAACTGCATCCTTTTGAACTTGAGAGCTGTTTTAAAGAAAGCTGATTCAGTAGGTAGAATGCCCAGGGCCACTGAACTGCTGCAACCACTTAAAGATGTATCATGAGAGAAGAAAGATGGATTAAATCCTCAAATGCTCTACATCTATTGTCCTCCTGACTGCTGGAGTTTCTTCCTCATGTCTCAGACTTTTTACCTTTTTGTGCCAATTTAGCAGTATAGTCATGGAATAGCCTATTCTATATAACTATTTGGACATACGTAATAAACATTTGGAAAGGATGGCACTCAATAAAAATACATAAAAATATTTAAAAGATCACAAACAAGAACAAAGCACCTCACAGCAACATTAAGTCAAAAGAAGAGATGAGACCAGCTGAATTCACAAGATCTACTGTGATTGTCAAAGACATTTCGGATATATTTTTTTTTATTCATTTTTTAGCTTAAAACTAGTAGGCAATTACGGTGCTTTCTGAATAAGCTAGAGATGACAAAAATGGCTGTAAGTATCTCCTTGCAAATTTCTTGGAGCAGGACCACACCTTAAAGTACCCTGCATTTGTTTATCACATACTAGCACTGCAAGAAATAACTATAAATGTGATAACTGGCCTTTGAAAGATGGGTAAATTAGCTCTGCCATTTGTTGAAAGGTGTGCATTGTGTAAAGAAGTGCTGGAGTGGAGTCGTACTAGTTTAAAGAACGTGAGGATTCCCAACCACATCTTTTTATACAGTGTGTTATTCTGTTTGCAGGAAGAAACTTAGAAAGGATGGAAAAAAAAGATAAATGGGACTTTGTGCCTATGGCCCATTATATTGTTAACTGATGATAAAGCCTGGTAAAAGTCTGAGATTTTAGTTTACAGATGATCCACCTTTTACGTAGTATTCTGTGCTCCAACAGACAGCTACAGCTCCAACAGACTACTGGGCCTGAAAAAAGATCAGCTGAAAACCAAACTGGAGGAAAAAAGTGGATTTACAATGGTAAAAATTAGGGAGATTGTAGAACTTGACACTGAAGTTATTTCTATAAAATGCCTTGGCAGCCAGAAAAATAGCTTTGAAATCCTGTGCTGATCTGTGCTGTCTCTTAGTACCTACACAGGTGAAGACTTGAGCTACAAGTGAGCTCTAAGCTGGTGTCTAAAAATTCACATATGTAAAAGGACTCTGGAACTACAATCACTGATGTTGTAGCAATGTAAATAAAGAAAAAGCTATTTATAATATATGCAGTGTCACTATAAATGTGCTGAGTGAAGGAGTTTACTTTGAAGAATAGTATGATATTGATGCTAAATTTAAATTGTAAGAGAAGTTTATATTTAAGGTAATTCTGTTCTGCTGGACAAACTGATTAAGTACAGAGAGGTAAACAGCAGCACCAGTTGTTGACACCAATGATAAGAAGGTACCGTATGCAATGTACGTTTTTTTTCTGTTGTGCTTTCATCCCTTCTTTACTGCATCTGGACATTGCAATGCTCTGAAACACATACAGTTCTCTCAAATTAAACAAAAAAATGTCTTTCCTGAGTGAGTTCTGCTGCCAACAATGCCAAATACCAAAAAGTCAATTGTTGAAAATCTGGAAATCAGTTCTTATAAATCAGGGTCAGTTGACTATCTAACCAATTTCTACATAGACACTTGACTGCTGCAAAAAAAGGTGCAGTATGTAGCATTACAAATCTCTTAGTATAGAATGCTAAATAAACGTCTTAAAACAAGTTTGCAGATGCACTTAGTGGTTCAACACAGAAATTAAGTGTATCAGAAAGAAGCAGGTTTCTAAGGGAAGCTTATATAGAGGAAATTGAAATTCAATCCCTTAAGACTAAGACTATATTTTGGGAATTTGTTGTAAGCACCGTGTATTAACCATTGGCAAAATTACAATAAGCAGATAAACCTTCTGAAACAAAAATAACACACCTTTTGAAAAAAGCAACAGAAATTTTGCTTTTTAAAAACCTCCTCTTTTCTACTTGAAATATTTTTAAAATATAGAGTGAAATATGAAGCTTTTTTAGTAGCAATGTATTTTGTTAGTAGCATTTTATTGGTTTAAATGATGATATATTTAGTTATTTTATAAAAGCCCTCTGCAGAATAATTTGTGGCTTTCCATAATCTTGATAAAAACCTCTAAGAAGCAGAGTTATCATTGCACTGGTGTGAAAGCTTTTACCTTTAACCACTAGTTACGTTTAGCAAACATACCTGGTTGCATTTAAAACATGTGCAATACAAAGAAATCTGTGCAATTACTATAAAACCATTCTTCAGTTTTGCTAAACTTAGATGCAGAATGTAAACCAGTTAATGCTGGTTCTTACATATCACAATTTTAAATTATTTAAAATTCTGAGCAACGTTAAAGCATCAGCTTAATCTAACATTCATAGCAAAGATTTTCAGCTGCTTTGTCCATTGTTTTATCATCAGTTATTTCTCACCTTTAAATCGTATTTTCTATAAACAGATAAACGATGGCTGAACACATTTCTTGTAACAATCATATATACTTCAACTCCATCAACAGTAAGCCTGTACATGCCCAAGAACTGGGGAAGAAGTGTATTCCCATGACACTCCACAATAAACTGCAGAAGCAAAAGCAAAAACAGAAATTAACATGAATGTATATTAAATACATATATTTATATATTTTAAAAGATAAAATACACAGAAACAACACATCTCTTTGCCAAATAGGTACTTGTGTGGAGACAAACTTTCTAAAAACCAGCCAAAACAAGCCACTTCATCAGGATGTCGTTCTGCTTTTAGGCCAGTGATTAAAAAGGAAACTCTTGAACTGCTTGACTTATAACTCTTGACTTCTACAGTCTTGTAGGAAAAGCAGGCTCTGTTTGACAGACCTTTTCCACTTTTTATGGTCCAAAAAGCACAACTAACATAGATTAACATATTTGGTACTGATGACAAAAAACAAATACTTTTTTCAAACATGACACTGCTGTACTTTGTGCTCTTTGTCCCAGAATGTGTTTAATTTTTGTTTCTCCATTCCCAATACTTCTTCACGATGATGAATATTCATGGCACTGTACCCAGCAAGGGGTATTACTTACTATCATCAGCTTTCTGTGACTTCCACACACGATAGTTGCATTTCAGGGTCAATACACCTGAGCAGTGAAATGCAAGATCCCTGTATTTTTTTATTTACGAATCATTGTATTTCCTTAAAGTCACCATATTCCATTACATCTGGGCTATTAACTTTTTTTTTTTTTTTTTTTTAAATCACTTGCCTTACAACTCATAGTTCTATTGGAAAGAATACTGGAGGGAGAAGAAAAAGTACAGACTACACTGACAACAAGAACTATTGAAGAAGTAATATTGATTCTCTGAATAAAAATGTCCGTGTTGTATTAATCCGAAAACCAACTCAAACACACCCACCTATATTTGTGGAACCAAGGAAAAGTTAAGACACAATGACACAAACCAGAAAAGGACTCACTAGCTTTCCTCTTTCCACTATTACCAACTCTCAAACAGAGCAAAATGGAGAAAATAAAAAATTCAAGCCCTAAATAGGAAACACGAAAACTAAACAACAGTCACCTTGTAAAGCAGATAAACTTTAAATATTCATTGAATACTAATGCTGCTGTTTCTTCTGTGCCAAATTGAGCTGGTCATTAGAAATACATGATGCTAAAATACAGAGACTTTAAAACAAGTTAACTGAGTAAGTCATTTGAATTGTTTAACAAAGGTAGGTAGGACTTGGTAACAAACGATATAACAAAGCTCTGGGAACCCCAGAGATTTTGCAATTTTGGGTTCCTCTGCTAACTCTAAGGAATTTCTCTCACTAAGTAAATACTGGAATTTGTACACATCGGATTCAGGCTTTCCTTCTTACATGGTAAAATTAAAAATTGCTTTTTAGAAAGATTTAAGAGTCCTGAAAACAATCCTGCCCAGTAAGAAACAAAGTGAATGAAGAACAAGGACGGAAACTGTCGACTGTGAATTAAATGTAACTTTGACTACCAGCTCTGACACGTGAGCTCCACTGACCGCGGCCGGCACAGCCCGGGCTGTCCCGGCCCTTGCTGCCTGCCCGGCGCTGCACTGGGGGTTATTACAAGCCCAAAGCACAGAACACACATTCATGCCACCTTTGTGACAGTTCACAAGGAAGCATTTTAAGCTTAAATTGGTGAATCTGAGCTTATGAACAGGCAAAACACCTTAATCTGCTGCAGAGGCTCAATGAATTCAAATCAGAATCTTAGGAAGAAAACAGATTTGTATACCCGAAAATAAAAAGAAGTTTGACAGTAAAAGGCCACAAAAGCAATGTCAGTCCTGAGCAGTTATTGATCAGTTTGCACCTGGGAAGCATTCTGTGTTTAATGTATGCAGAAATTTTAAACTGGAATTCTTGAAGGATTTTCAATCATAGGGCTGTTAACAACCTCACAAAGCAGTTATAATGTGTTGCACCATACATAGCTCATTCTGACCATCAGTAGCTCCTTTTAGAGATCTGATCATAAAATTATATTTGTACTATTAGTACAGAGGTTACAGAAAACTTGTTTAAAATACTAGTATCTATTATTCAAAAAACATGGATTATTTTGTGATAAACATCAAGTACTTGGCATATAACCTAAAAGGTAAATACTTTTCTAATGTTTTAGAGAAGGTGGGAAGGGTTGTTCTTACAAAAACATTTACTGAGCAGTTCCTTCTCTAAGATAATTAGGCTGTGCAAGGATGATAAAACTGATCTAGCTTCAAAATGAGCTTAGTGCCACAGAATTTCAAGCCATTGAACTCTTTATTGGATCCAGCCATTCCTAGTCTTATGGCTCTTAACCACAGAATTTGAATACCTGTGCATAAATAAATACTATTACTCCAGTTTTCCATAAGGGGATCTGAATGCAGAAGCTTTATCTGACATTACACCAAGAGCTTGTGCCACATGAAGGAATGGCAGCTTGGCATCTTGAGTATCAGATTAATTATTCCCTGCCCTTCCTCCCAGCTGCTAGGGCAGTCTTGACCCTTAAATAATCTCTTCAACCCTAGCTATTGCTAACCCTCTGATTTTAACCTTTCTGGTCCTGAAGTGTCCCCATCAGTAAAACTGCAGTGTCATTAATATAGAATACCTGCAATATACCCACTGTAATAACATATAGCAAATCCCTTGGTCAGCAGTAGACAACCCCCTAGCAAACTGTTCTGTATTACATGACAAGGGAAAAAAGGCAATTAATGAAAGTTGTTAAATCCTATTTGTAAGTTAGGGTTAGCCATTTGCTAAGGCTGTTGTTTCATTCTAATATTTTGCAAACAAGCCCCCTGAATGGGCAGGGTTACTAGCATGCAACACAGGATATGAAAAGTTCTGCTAGTACCACTTTTCACTAGATAAAAAGGGACTTGGCTGTGTTCTTGCAGACTTCTAAGGGACCTTCTCAAAGCAGACCATGTGCTGCAACAGTTGCTTCCTACTCTCTGCTGACTGTGGACACTTGGTGCCCTTGCAACTCAAAGAAAAGCCCCTGGCATGATTTCAGTGTTTCCCATGACACAATTTCTTAGCCTGATGGGGAGACAAAGGAAAGAGGGAGGAAGGCCACTTGCTTTCAGCATCTACAAGGTTGCTCTAGAACTTCCTACCTTTGAAACTATAAATCCCCCATATCTGCATCACAGAGGAGGCAAAATGTGTCATCTGTTTGGCTCAGAGTCCAGCAGGACTTGCACTGGTCACTGGTTGGCAGATTTTCAATTTGTCCATCTTGATATAAATGAAGTAGCAATTTAGTCACCTCAAGGTGCTTTTAAGGAATGATTTCCTGAAGTTTCCCACTCACAGCTGGAATAAAAGTGAGCCTAGAAAATAAGCCAGTACATGCTTAACAGGACTGCTAAATTTCAGTGAAAGAAAAGACCTTCACTTCTTTATTTTAACTCTTTCTAAAAAGAACATTAAAACAATTCTACCAAGCAGTCTTTCTAAATAAAACCGTAATGCTTAGCTAACACATTTACAAGACCTTATATGAAATAACAAAATCCATATTTTTTGAAGTGCTATAATAAATACCCCATTATTTTTTTGTCAATTCAGAGAATTTTCATTTTTCTGCACAGCGTGAGGACATTATTACCATTAACAAAATACAATAACATCAGCATGTTGACACATTTTTTCAGCTGCACAGCATAGTTTTAAAACTTGTAGTTTTCTCAGTGCTTTTGAAGCCCATGCCTAAAGCTCAAAATCAGTAAAAAAATTCTTTATGACCCCATACTGTCATTTTTTTTTTTGGTATAAATACAGCTCCTTAGTAAGATCAGAACTTTCCCTACCTCATTTTACATGAAAAGTAAGAATCTTAGCTTCTTGCTTCCCCATGGTAATGCTAGTTAGATGTCAGGATGACTAGAAGATAGCATAGTGCATGTATGTTATTGGCAAAGAAGTTATGCCATTTTTGAAAAAAAACCAAGGTAAAATTCTCATTTCTGCTATTTCTCATCCTCCCCTTGGAGATAATCTGTGGACTGATTTGACAACACTGAACACTAAATCCTGAACTATAACTACCTCGGTTCTATGTGAAAATTCAACATTCCTGTTTCTCACAGGTAGCCCTATTTTGCAAACATTAATTCAGAAACACACAACATGCTCATCCTTTGTTATCCCCCTATGTGTTGTTGTCATGATTTTCTACATCATGATGAAGGCCATCATGCTTATATCATGATAAAATTCTTAGGAGAGAAGTCTATATATTTATTAGGATACTTTCATTAAAGAAACTGAATGGCAAGCAACTGTTACTTAAAAACACTTTGGACACTGTGAAGGACAAGAGATTGATACTCCTATTTTGAGCTCAGCTTTCTCTTTCCAAATACTCTTGACTGCAATCAGAAAACACCCTCCACTAAAGTGTTGTGTGTATGTGCATTGGCCCATGGAATTGCTCCCCAAAAAGGAGGTTAAAAAGTTGACCAAAGAGTTACGTCAAAATTTCAGAATATTTGGGAACATTATACTTGGTGCTGTGACCATCAAATGAGTCACTGTGCATGTGGATTTCTTCTCAAAGAGTTCTTCACATCATCAGTAGCTTATACACATAAAATACAATAAATATATAGAAAACAGCTGCTGGTGAAAACCAGTCCTCAACAGAGCCAGTGCAGCCAAGTCCATTCTGCTGTTCTGTGTAATTACATATTTTTTTGTGAACAGACACCTGGTCCCCACTTTCTTTTCTGGGGCATTCTCTAGCCTATTTCATCATCACTTCTGTGGCAAAACTGCTTTTAGTCTATAGTAATGTTTTTTAATCTATTTATGATTTGAACATTTTCTTCTACTTCCCTCTCAATAACCTGGCACTATTCCGTAATTTCTGCACAGTCCTGAACCCCATTCCTGGAACAATTTCCTCCTGTTTAACTTTATTCTCTGTTTTTTTTTCCTTTCATTTGTCTTCCTGTTTCTTTCATATTTTTTACCTCTCCAGAAGCTAAGGTTGTATTTTTTTCTGCTTCTGTTTTCTCCTTTATATTGTTCTCTCACCTTTTTAGCTCATTCTATTCTTTCCTTTCTTGCCATTCACTTCCCCATCACTCTGCTGTTTGCAGCCTCCAGTAAATGGGTATTCCCTTTCCTTTACCACTATTCACTATCCTGCTGGTTGCCAGGGAGACAGACAGTGCAGTAGGTGCTGGTTCTGAATACAATTACCTGTGTAGGGAAGAGAATGTGCAGTCAACAGGGACAGCCACCTATAGAAAACCTAAAGGGTACCTGCACTCATGAGTAGATTTATACTGGAAGGATTGTATGCTAACAATTCCCTCTTGTTCACCTGTTTTGAGATGGCTTCTCGATTTCTTTTCTTTACTGAAGTCACTTGGGTGTCAGCACTGAGGAATAATAAATCCATTTTGAAGTCCATTTTAATGAAAAAGAAAAAAAAGGTGTTCAAAAGCTGTTGGTTTTTCTGAGACACTCAGGTTGCGCTTTTTTATTTCTATCCTGCCTGTCATCTATTCTCAAATCGCATGACTCCACTTCGACACTAATTTTAGATTTAAAGCAAGTTTATTTCATGGGGAAGGGCAGGGTATTCAGACATTTCAGAAACTGGAACATCTGCCTACAGAATTTTACTCAACTGTCACTGATTTCTGCCATTCAAAGTCATACCTGTATTTTAGAAAATATCTACATATATACCAATATCTACAGAAATATATTCTATATTGTATGTAAATTAAGAAACTTTTTAATAGTCCAAAGAAACATGAAAACATACAATGAATCAATGATGAAATGAAAAGTTTTCCTTTAATAGAAAGCAGGGTTATTACCTGTTCCTTAAACACAGGGTGAAATCCTGGCAATGCAGTTACTATCCCAGATGACTTTGCTGAGCGGTCCTTTAACAACACCAAAGTCAGCGGTAGGTTTAACTCCATTTTTCTGATCTCTGCTCTTGGGGGTCAGGACCACAAGTTTAAAACAAAACTGCACTTGATTTGGAGGTATTTCAAATGAATAATTGATTTTGCCCTGATACACTATTTAACGGAACATGTTGATTAAATTAACTCAATTTGCAATGGTCAAACTACATCTTGTGAGCCAATACTGCAACAACTTTCTTAATATTATAAAGTCTGACAGATTGGAGCACAGCAATGGTTTTAGTCCATTTGGTAAGTAAATTATATTCAAAGTAACACCTGATGAATAGCAGGAAGAGTTCTACTAATAACTGATAGCATACCAGTAATATAGGCAGGCCAAATAAATTGCAAATGATCATTAAAATGTGACTAAAAGCATTACTTCACACTATGTGTCATAAAATACTACAGTAGTTAGAAACTAACTAGCATAGAAATTCACAGTGTAAGAACCTAACATACATAGATATTTGTATTTACCACAACACTTGGAAGCCTAGCTGGTTCATGCTCTAGGCCATTTTGTCTTTAAATGTAGATAGAAAGCTGGTCCATGCATGATGGAACTTTATAGTCCAGTCATAAATAACAAGATGCTTTGCAGCTTTAAGCATGGAGAAAGATATAACTCCCCATCAGCTTGGAAGTGATTGGCTTAGTGCTTTGTTTCATTGTTGTGTTTTTTTTAACTTTGTGAGAGGAAATAATGATCTGCAGTGTTCCTACTCAGTACCAAAAGCGTCAGACTCATCTGATGAGTTGACAGAAAGTGTCAGTGTTTAGACTGAAGCATTCACCATCTGTCTGAGGTTGTGGGCTTGACTGCCACTATAAAAAAAAAGGCATCACATCAGACAGGGTAAACGAATGAATGTAATTAATAATTTTGGATAGAAACTATAATTTGCAATTGTCAGGACTATTATTTACAACTCAACAGTTTTAATTTGGAATCGCTGTATAGACTTATATGATGTTTCTACAGTAACTTGGCCTGACACTTTGTCAAGCCTGGTTCACTTTCAGTTATTTACAGATTTCTAGTATGTCTTTTGGTTTTACTCTTGATATTTTTTATAGTGGTAATAATACTGTAAACTGGGATGCAACTGGTTACTTTTGAAAAATGCCAAGCAATACTGCAATAGGGCTCCACCCAGACAGGAGCAAGTGGGTAACTCAGCCAAACTAACTTTATTTACATTCCTAACATGTTACTAGCCATTCTTGTCTCCTGGAAATAACCTGATTTGTCTACGGTGTACAGTCATATCCATTACAACTTTGATTAATTAAAACCCGGGCAATCTAGATTTGGTATTTTCAGACTTACAAGTACAGGCTATGCACAATTCCTGCTCCTTTTGCAAATACCTAAGTATACCAACTGTGTAACTATAAGCTCAGTTCCTCACAGTTCTGAAGCACAGACAGGCTATTGCACCTTCAGACAAATTGAAAGAAGGACAGAAAGAACTGGATGGGTTTGTGGATTATACATCTCCTCAGCCTCCAATTTCTGGTATTTCTATTTTCCAGTGGCAGTCTACATGTTGCTTTCTAGCCTTCTGCGACTCACAAAAATACCACTGAAATCCTACTCCAAGTAACAGAATCAGTCACGGGAAAACTGCCCTGCTGTGTCTCTCTGCTGACTACACTAACTTTCAGATTCCTCATCAGTAGCTTCATAGTTCCAATGGTGCAAGGAGAATGACAGCTATTTTGCAAGTGCCAAAGATAAAGAAAATGAAGAACATATCCAGTTTCTCACACTTGACATTGTCCCCTCCCCAGTATTCTTTGCTTACAGGTAATTATCCTCCTGTACTTATCATTAAGAAGTTCAAGTTGGAAAACATTTGATAAGGCTTGTTTGGCCCCTAAACAAGCACAGGTACTTCCAAGGTCTAGAATTATTCTACCAGCTTGGACCCGTTGGCCTTAATAAGGAAATAGGTGAGTAAAATTATGGTTTAAATGAAACTCTTTCAGAAATTCAATGTGGACAAGACACTTGGAATTAAATTGTAGAAGAAAAAAAAAATATTGGGATAGAGAAGATCTGTTACAAATGGTATGAATCTCACTCATAATCATGTCAGAAGTAACTGGAAAATAATTATTATCTTCTTAGGCAGGTGAAAGAGAGTGCAAGATACCAAGTGTTTACTGTGCAGGATGGATAGATGATCTAACTTCAGGTCCTTTGGGGGCACTAGATCTCTAACAAGGGAGACCTGGGAACGGGAGAAACAGTCTTTTAAACTGGATCTGAACATGCCTGCATGCTCCTTGGCAGGCTGAACCTTTCAAACACAGCCTTGCCCTAGCAGCAGCTGGTACACGGTATGATGAAAGGGCATGAAGTCCAAAACACAATCAGACCTGGGCTGTGAAGCAAACTGAGCTGGGACAGACATTTCCATACACATGTAAGTGCTGCTGGCAACCAGTGAAACGAAACTGGAAAAAGCTAACAAGCAGACTTTTCCCTAGAAGTCCCGTATTTGTGGTACTTTTGTGTGTAATTACAATTAGCCTCTTCAAGTGTCGCAACAATTACAATTATGGAAGATACTGGGCAGCAAGACAGGTATGTAAAATCAGTATAGGTAACTTGATAGTTACTCTATTGGCAAAGAAGGTGTGCCAAAATAAAACTGAACTCAAGAAAACTTGTTTTACTGACAAAGATTTCCACAAGAGTACTAGTACAGTATCTGAAATGCCTTGTACTACTGCAACCAAGCAATATCATAGAACATGTATACTAGTGAATTAGTTCTTGGACTGTTCTCTAGTATCAGTTCTAGTTGGAATGGAACCATTCACATCCAAATTATTAAGCTGTCCTCTAAAACATGATGTTCACATTCAAACTTCTAAGTAGGAATAACAACTGGCCTAAGTTAATAGCTTGAACCTTGCCCAGCATAATTTGGAAGACTGCTAGCTGGCCCAAAGCAAAACCACAAGAGACACCATTATGAGCCCAAGTGCTGATGGTTGTTATCCGGAATGGCACTGTTTGCTAGCAGAAATGTAGTTTAAGGCCATCCTGTGTGGGATGACTTGGTCAAGAGAATGATTTAAAACTTTCCCACCCAGGCCACGGGTTCTCCAGACTTTGTTCAGCAGGCTAAGATACGCTTCACTTGTCTGAAAAACATCTAGACACATGGGAGGAAAAGCTGCTGTACTTCATGATTCAAATAATTCAATTTCCAGGAGCAACACACAGGATACAGTATCAGCCATCACCAGAGTGGTATTTAATTTAGATGGTATTTAATTAATCCAAATGGTTTTCTTCTTTTAACAGTGCATTACTGAAGATACCAAAATTAATTTATTTAATTTAAAAATCCAATTATTGAACTGTCTCGGTACTTTAGTTACTCAGAATTTACTACACTTTATAAAGTGCTCTCAAGTCTGAGACAAAAAGAAATACAAGCCATGCCTTTGTGAATCTTCTGGAGGCACCATAAAGCTTTTGGACTAAAGCTATTTAAGATAATGAAGCAATAAAGCACAAGATGTTACTAAGTGCATGCTTCCCTTCTTACATGAATGTTTTTCCAGTATAAAGTGAAATCAGACGCCTGGTACAGGTAACTTTCAGATCACTACTACTTGTAAGCTAGCCTATTATGGACCCTGACCTTTTGAAAGCAGTAATGAAAAAAGATTCCAAGTGATGAAGTTGATTCATGTTAGCACTTCCTTCATTGACACTTCTGAAAGAAGACGACTGTTTTGAACGGCAGTATGGCTTCTCAGATGGATTAAGTCTCAAAATCTGGATGGTAAATACCAGCTTCTAATGCCAAATATGAAATGGATTAAAACTTTAATTCTGTTGCACAGCTTCACAGATCAAAATCCTTTCAGATCAAAGCAAAAATTGTAAGCTTGAAAACTGTAATAAATAATAATCTCCAAATTACAATTAGATAATACTTCAAAATTTCTTGTTGGTAAGACTGTAATTAAAAGATGGTTTTACCAACATTTCTGATAGTGATGATATTTATCCAGTTAAAAAACACACATGGTGGGCCTACATGTTATTTAAACAGAAGAATAGCATGCAGAGAGAGAAAAGAGTTTGTATCTGACTCAGTGAAGGCCTCACAAGCTACTCTGGATTTAGATGGCATTCAATATCAACACAGCAAGAGGAGAGGGAGGTAAAAAAGCAGCATCCTGAAGGTGGCTGAATATGCCTTCAATCCCAAGCACCCCAAAATCATGCTTTTGCCTTCCTTCCACCTCAAAAGATTACTTCAGAAATGGTTTTATAAAAGTACATGTTTAAAGAAACCCCAAAACCAAATAAAACCATTGCAAGATAAAAAATAAATCAACCAAAACAACAACAACAAAACTCCAACCCCAAATATCTTGAAGTTTTTACCTGAAACCCCACCCACAGAAGTGATCAGGACAATGGAAAGAAGGTTTCAAACCCCTTTCTTTTGAGTATCATATTTTAGATTATTTTTAGAGGCTTTTCTTATCTCTGCAGCTTTAGAGATTATTAAAACTGATCTGGGGCTAAGAAAATCAGCATTGATTTTATTAAGGCTTCTCGTATTTCCTGAGTTTTGCTTCCCCCCGTGCTGTCCACACAAATTATACACTGGCACAGTATGACAGCTACCAAGGCTGATTCGAGGGATCTCCAGTATTCACCCTTGACTGTAATGCTGTGTCTGGAAATTTACGTTGGCAATCTTGTTTTTTTATTAGCAGGAATTTTACATTAGTTACACCAAATTTTTCTCTTCTCATACAATACAACTTCAATTGCTTGAAATCCGTTTTTAGTGAAACAGAAAATTCAGTGATCAGACCGGGAAAAAAGTGGTCACCTGCACCATTCATACACATGTACACAGACGTCTCCAACCTAGGCCAGAATAAAGTAGCTCCAAGCCTGGGACTGGCTGAAAGAAAGGCCATCTTCCTAGTAAGGCAAAGGAGCTTATGGCCTCCATGTAAGTATCTCTGTATCACAGAATCATAGACAGGTTTGGGTTGGAAGGGATTTTAAAGATCATCTAGTTCCAAGCCCCCTGCCATGGTCAGGGACATCCACTAGACAAGACTGCTCAAAGCCCTATACAACCTGGCCTTGAACACTTCCAGGGATGAGGCATCCACCGTTTCCCTGGAAAACCTATTCCATGTAGACATATAATTTTACTTAGTGCCAGGTTAGATATTTAGAAGAGTACAGCCTTGTGACTCACAGACATACAATTAATTGCTCATGCAAAAGGAAAAAAAGTCTGAAGTGGTTCTTTTTTCCCTATAATTACTCCTTTAAAACCTTTACCACTCTAAAGAAGATCAGCATTATAAGATTTTAGAACCATTCCCACACCCTGATAATAATTAGCATATTACCTGATGATATTTCTTCAGTATGTTGTGCATTTCTGCTACATCTTCACTTGTTATAGTTTTGATGATGTATCTTTTGTCATAAGATGTATGGAAGCGGGCACCACTGCGTGCTTGGGAATCATTGGCAAGGGGTGCACTTCTTGTCAATGAATTCTGTCAATTGATTTAAAACAAAAAAGCATTAAGTCAGACAAAAATATGGAACTCTTAATTAGAACAAATACAAACCATTTACACCTTTTTCAATACATCTGCATCGAGATGAATTCTGCCAAGCAAGTAATCACAGATGGGATTATCTTGAGACACGACTTCAAAAATATTGAGACCAAAAGAATGGTTTGTGGCAGGCACTGACCATCAGCCATTCACAACTCATTATCAACACCAAATGAGGATTCATTGCACTTTGTTATGTACACATTATCAGCTTTTGGGAAGAAAACATACAGACATTAAAAATCCAAAAGGAACACTGTATTACAACAGAATAAGTATAAATACAGGATTCTTCTGTAATAACAGTATCACTTTAAAACTGAGAAGGATGTGGTCTTGAGCCAATGGGATCCATGAACAAGATCACACATGAATTTCTGAGTTCTAGTACCAGAGCTATTCCAATTATTTGATATCTAGTGTTAAGCAACTGTTGTACAGTATCTCCTTTTGTAAAATAAACCTGCCTTCTTACAGACTCAAGAGAGAAAGATTAGCTAATGACTACATAGTTGTTAGAAGAAAAGCTGCTAGAGATTTGTGACCACTTTTAGATTGAAGCTCGAAACTACCTGTACTTCAACAGTAGCAAAAGCAGGCTTCTTTTTTTTTTTTTCAGAAAATAAGTAGTATTCAGATTAGATTTCTTTATATTTAAAAAAACAGTAAAAATAAATTAGACAAAGTATGACAACTCGCTTTTGGCTGGAAATGTCTTTCTTCACCAGGTAAGAGTTTATGCCAATTGTTAGATATTTGAATTACACCATTATAAGCAGTAACAGCAGCAGCACAGCCATAAAAAAAACACAATCATGTTCTTACACCCCATGTATAATTCCATAAATATGGATCGTACACCAAAAAGGTTAAACAAGTTACCAACAGACTGCTGGAACACTTCTGTGCTTATGAAATAAACTTGCAGTATTCACTGGTATATGCCTAATGGTAGCAGAAAACCCCAACTCCAGCTATAGTTCCTCACTGTTCCATACTGCAAAAATAGCAGTTGAAATACATTTCCCCCCCTCCACACTCACATAGCATAGTGTTCTCCCTGCTAGAAGAAAATCCCTTTTCACAAATTTTATTAAAATTCTGTATATAAATGTAAATGTTGTAGATTCTTGAATAGCAAAAGTTGAGCTCCAGCAGCTACAAATTACAATGTGTTTGTGTGGTTCAGTAAGTCACAAATTCTTCCAGATTTACACTGGAAGAACAATGATGCTTTCAGAAAGTAATTACAAATAGGCTCAAGACTACTACAACCATATATCAAACCCACAAAAGTTTATTTTTATAGGAGTTATGCCTTATTTGAAAGTTTTACCAATGATGAATCTGTTCACAAGCTCTATGGATTTTAGCAGCAACTGGACATGCAGATTCAATCCCAGTGGGAGAAGGTCAGAAATTATTATAAAGTAATAAACTCAACCAAGAGATGAGAGCAACTATAGCCCCAATTTAAGAAGACACTTGAACACATACAATTATGTCAACATATTTTGTTGATCCATTGACTTCAATAGGCCTTCAGCATAGTTCAATTTTATTCCATATGCAGGATGCTTTCTGAAATCAGCTTAATATGAAAGAAAAACATTTTCCCACAAGGTTCCTTTGTTCAACTGAAATACTCGGGAGTAGTAGGAATAACTGTAAATCACCGAACAGCATGCAGCTCTGCAAGGTCTTATTAGAATGAAAAGCTAAATTATGACATGTAGGAGTAACAAATCTTTGTGCACTTCTCCCTGAATATTTCTAGGCTTGTGCAATGAACTAGAAAAATTACTAAAGTCTACGATAAAAAGTGATGTCTTTCTCCATTATCCCTTCTATTCACTAAAGACAGAAAGGATGTGGGTGCTTCCCTAATGTTTATAAACACTTTTCTAGACTGATAAGAACAATATGGATACCCATTGCAGACTCAATTGCTTCTCTGCACTGGCTTTTGGACAGCTAATTTTAACAGATGTGAGTCCTCATACACTTTTAATTCACATGATCTTGATGATACCAGAGAAGGGAATTTAAGTATTACTGCTATTTTCAGATGTTTCCTATCCAAATTAATTTCCCACTACTCCACCACTAAAATGTTTTTATGTACTGATGAAGTCTATTCAAGAGAACAGGTATCACAAATTAACTGAATTTTCTTAATGCTATACTTGTAATCAGTACTCCATTAGTTTTCAAAATTAATAACACATAGAGTTAGTTTTAGAAACCACCATCTGTAGAAACCTTCTCTGTTCTAGAATCAGGACTTGACTTTATTTCCAGGGCATATATATAATAATGAAGAACTGATATTAGCAGTTTAAAAAAACAATGTGCAATTCAGTTACCTTAATCACAAACTAGAAAATATGATGTAATAATAATTACTTTTAATTTTGGAAAAAGCTGAAGCATAGGTAATCATTAGTGTTTGCAGTGAATTGAAATACAGCTAAACTGTAATTCAGTTAGCAATAATAAAGGCTACTGAGTAATTACTTGTTACTGTTCCCAGCAGAAAAAGTTGCAGTATTCTGAGGTTAATTGCAACAAAGTAGTAACCACAGTTTTCTGAATATATTTTTCCCAGAGAACCCTAGTCTTCAAACTGTAAGGTATGTGGTCTAAATCTTAAAAGCAATTAACCTGGGGGATACTTAAGTTGCTTCGATATAAAAAGCTGCAAAAAAGTGTACTTGCTAGTCTGCCACTGAACTTCTGAAGAGGAGAGAAACAGAAAAGATGGGAAGAAGGACTACAGCTAGCATTATTCTCCAAAATTTCAAATACTCTTCAGGTGTATTTTAACATTCTTCACCAAAAGACTTGTCAGGATTGAGTAAAATTCAGACCTGGGCATACTCAGTATGAATGAAGTATCTTGCTAGCAATGTCTTGACTGAGATACAACACACAGGAGATGCTTCTCCTCTGCACTTTTCAGCTGCTGAAGCTCAGTTACTAATTCTGTAGACAGCAAGGGACAAAAATAACCACTTTTGATTTCAGACCTTCCAAATGCTATTCCTATAACCATCTGCTCTTCTAAAATCTGTCTCCTTTTGTCTTCATAAGCACTATTTGCACAGGAGTGTTATACTAAGTATTAGGCCTTAAAATAAAGTTCTTCCTGCTTTCCAGAAACCTCCTTTCATCCCATTGTTAACCAGGAAAATCCAGTACATAGGTTATTAGGCCTTAAAATAAACTTCTTCCTGCTTTCCAGGAACCTCCTTTCATCCCATCATTAACCAGGAATATCTAGTACATGGGTGCATTTATGTAGCAGACCATCAAAACAAACAAATTTATTCAGATTTTTTCTTCCCCATGATGGAATAGGACACTTGATGCACTTAAAAATATGGACAGCATAAGCAATAAGAAATTCTGACTTAAAAAAGAAATAACACCTGTTACACTAAGAGAATGAATCAACTAATAACTCCTTTTATCATGCTTCTTTCACTACAATTCAGGCTGGACAGAAAAAAAAAATGAACTCGTAAGATTTTACAATAAATTAATATATTTAGTCATATTTTAGGTCACCTGGAAGAAACATTATTATGTCACTGATTTTTTTACAGATTCTTGTTTTTTCCAACAATAGCTGTTTTTTCTAGTGGAAATTAATTCTACCTGACTGTTAACTGTAAAGACAAGTTAATCTGCAAATACAACTATCATACCAAAAATCCTACTGACAATAATACACCTGTATTTAATTATTTAGCACACAATTTGCTGTTTCTTAATGCACTAACGGGTTAGAAATGGTGATGCAATTATTTTTTAGTAGATGGCTATTTTATTATTAGGTACCTATATAAAACTTAATTAAGAATACATCGAGCTGTCATTTTACCATTTGTTAGAATAAATGAACCAATCTCGTGCTAAGCAGCACTGTCACATACATGTACAGGTAACCCAAATACCCTCTCTACAATATGCTAGAAATAAATCTGAGTTTAAGATCAGATGTTTTAACATAAAACATGTTTAAGATATAAACAACCTCTAATTAAAATCTTTGACACTTTAGTTTTACTAAGTCTATGTTCCTGTGATAACCCTCTAAATATAATGCTCTGCTCAAATACAGAATATAGTTCCTTTGAACTCTGAAAGAAGGTGGAACATGGAGGATATCAATATTACTATTTGCTATGCTTTATTTTGTTGCATTCATTTATTAAATAAGTACTGTTTAAATAGCTGAAAAATAAATCTAAATCCATCATACTGTGCTGATTACTAGTAATTGCATTACCACTTTCTTGTGCTGATAAATGCATGGTTGAGTTTTGCCTGTGAGTTTTCACTTGTAATGGTTAACTCACTTCTGTGAACAAGAGTTCAAATTTCTTAAGTAAAGCTTCTAGGTAAGATGCAAAGTATCTTACTGCTCAACTGTATTAGTTATACTTGTTTATAGTTAGAAATCAGTCTTCAATAAAATACATATACTGTTGACTGATCATGACAACAATGAGTGTTTAAGTAAAAAGATTACAAGACTTGGCCTGAACTGGTCATCATTAGCAAGTAAGATCAAGGCACAGCTTCACCAAAAGGATTAAACTAGAAGAGTTTAGGGGCTTCAAAGAGGAAACAATATGGGTACTTAAAAATACTTTAAAAACACTAAGATCCTTCCCTTTTGATGTAGGTGAAGCTAACTTACTTGTTTGACTCAACACTGTTAAGTATAAACCAAAGCATCTTGCATCCCATTCAACCCTGCCAAATGCTAACAAATTAATAGTATGTATATTAAGAAGTGAAGATACTCTTTGCTGGAAAATGTTTCTCATGAATTAACACACAAAATGGCCAAGAAGGTCCTGTACTTAAGCCTCATTAAACCACAACCACTAGTAAACCTATAACTGGTAAGAAATCTCAGACAAAAAATATGAGCAACACCATATGTCATGTCCAATATGCACTTTACACCACAAAGACTGTGGAAAGCTTCTGAGGTTTTCTCTTTCAAAATTTTCTTTTAGACATACCTAGATAAGTAAAGAAGTCTAACTTATTCTGGGATTATCTAACTCAAGCCTTTAAGTTAACCACTTTCATCTTAAAGTGCACAAGAAGAAATGTAGTAATGTTCATCAGACAGACAGAAAAAAAGCATTTGTTGCTCTGTGATTCAGACTGCTACTGGATGCACAGCACAGACTTGTCTCTTACTGTCAAATGCACTTTTATGAGACATGGTAGAACACTTCTGTGATCCAGCACTATAGACGCTGGTGCACAAATGTCTTGGAATAAAATCTGATAGAACCTGCAAGAAAGCAGCGTAGGGCTGTTTCACTGCTTTCTTGTTCAGCTCTAAACTCAGCTAAGAGAGACCCATCATTGTCCCCCAGCAACACCACCTCCTTTTTAGGTAAGGTGTCTGTAGTGGACTGGGAACGAAGCAAAGAATGAAACTCAAGCATCTCCCTTTTTCAAAAGGAATATATACACAGGGTTGAGGGAAAGGTAAAGGAGAGACAGAGAGATAGATGACAGAAAATACCAGATTGAATTCCCTCTGGCTGTGCTTCTTAATTAGGGGAAGACTAAGTGGAATATGAACAGATGGGAAATGATCCACTCCTCACTTAGCACAGATCTATGAGCCACAAAGCCAGAACAGGGAGGACATCCTTCAGATACAGACAAAACAACCCATGCAACTCTTATCCTCCAAAAGATGCAGGTTTGATGATATAACAAACCTTTTACAGGCACTTTCTGCTACCTCATAGCACTTCCATATTGTGTCAGGAACCAGTAGAGCATGTATCCAGCTGTACAACATTGGAGTATTAGTCATAATAAGTTATAAATCACCTGCTTGTATTATAGCATTAGTGTGCACAGAAATCAAAGAAAAGAGGATCACAGTGCTCTGTCCACTTCAGATTTTCCCAGCCTTCTCCAAATCCACCACAGTATGCCTCGGTCCTCTGGCACAATTAAAACATCTGTCAGCCACACATACCCTGCTCCACTTAACAGCTTCGCTTAGCAACTCACTGAAGTCTCCTGCCCTGAGTGTGCATGTTCTGCCAATTCCCCATTCAATTCTCATTTGTGAAGGTTTAATCTTGTGCCTGCTGGTTTTTTTGGTCTCAGGAGGAAGAAAAGGTTTTGTACTTTTAAAGTGTGAATACTTTTATGAGGTCATTTAAAGACTACGCTAAATTACTTGTGTAATTACTTATACAACTGAAGACACATTTAACATGCCAAGCTCAGAGATACTCCTATTAGATTTCTCTTTCACATACCTCCTCCTCCACTCTCCCAAACAGTTTCACTCTGAGAAATCACTGGCTGGAAGTCTCACTACCCTCACATAAATCAATATAAAAAAATATCATCCACCTATATTGCACTGAGTAGCAGGCAACCAGAAATACTAATCTGTTCTTCAGTGCTGAGAGTGCTGAGAATTTGTCCTGTACCACAGAATTAATACAGCTTTAAACATAAATGGGTAAAAGTTACACCACTTACTAGTATTTGATTTCCCAAAAAGTTAATCAGCACCCCTAGATTACATGTCATTTCACCCAGGAATGACATATTCTTTAGCAAGCTAACAGAAAGGTTACTTAGTTTTACTACAGACCCGTTCTCTTCACTCAGCATGTCTTTCCCCAAATCTCAGCAATCTGCAGAGTTTTATTTCCTACAGTAAAAATGTATTAGGTAAGGAAAAGGGTTTTTTTTCCACAGGTCTCGTAGGATCTGATTCACAATTCATTGAAGTTCACAGAAGCTTTTCTGGAGCCTTCAACAACATGGTAAACTAGAATCCAACACAACCATTACCCATCAGAAGCCATTTCATTTCACCTAGCTATTCCTTTACTGAACTCCGATCTCTGCTTTTGGTCAGGGTACAACTTGCAGAAAGCTTGGAAGTTTTCCAGCTTTTAAAGACCAAGATTCATCACTGTAGCTTTTCTAGCATTTAATAATTTGTTGCTGAAAAGGTGAGTCTAATTTTGAATTTGAATTTAATTTTCCAGTCATTCCTATTTATTCTAGTATTATATCTAGTATTATTTTTCTGTAAGGATACTTAGATACTACTTACTTCTCAATTCTAATTTTTGCAACTGCAGCAGGTCAAACACTGTCACTCCCACCACAAGGCATTCTGTAAGTTCTTCAGTTCCTTTGATGTCATTTTTTCTATATTTTTCTGTATTTTTTCCATATCCAAATTTTCATCATCCTCTTTTAAGCACCAAAACTATATATAGTATTAGTTTCAGGTATAAAACAAACAGATGTTAAAAAACATCAGAGCTCTTTCTGATCTTATTTTATACCTTTCAATTTATCCACCCAAGGGTGCAGTGCTGTTACTCCTCCTAGTCAGGAGCTCACACTAGTGCTAAATTCTTGTCCTCTGACTTCTTGTTCCTCCTCAGAGCTACTAACTCCCTGAATACAGCCTTCCCTTCCCCTGTTCTGCCCTCTTGTTTTACCCATGTAACTATTCATCTGACTGTACAAAAAGGCATCTCATTTGGAAAGCCTCAGAATTCCAGGAGATCAAAGTGGGTTTTGTACAAAATCCTTGTCTTTATCTCACTTTGCCATTTGAATGGATTTTGTATCTTCTGCAAGTTTTTACTACACAAAACGTCAATTGCTCATTAAAAACTTTTTATTGTTGTCATTTAATAATCTATTATTTCCATAATTTGTATTTTTAACTATAAAGCTCCACAATAATTGCAAATTTTAAAAATCAAAGTGACAAAATATCAAGTCAAATACTTTGTAAGAGGTATCCTCAAGAGTTCTCAGAAGCCAGATAAAACACCACCTAATGCTTTGTCCTTTGGAAGTCTGTTTTTACCTCGCACATTGGTCAATAAAAACAGCAACCTACTGTAATTAAGTGATACTAATGGTATTATTGATAATAGTAGTTATACCCACACCAGATATAAAAAGAACCCAAAATAATTTCCACAGAGACTTTGGTTGTTTCTAAGAGCAACAAGTTAAGCTGTTTGGAGCTATTTTTTTCCAACTGAAACCATTTTTGTGAGAAAGCACATGGAGTAGAGCCACTAAAGTACAGGAAAAGCTCCCCCTCCTTCCATAATTGCAAGCTATATTTATAACTGGCAAAGTATTGCCCTCCTCTTCAAAGACGAACTGCTGGTGAGGCTCTTCCTCCTCTGCCCACTTTTCTTAAAATGTTCACAGCACGGATATTTATCTCCACAGTGGGAGGCCAAGGATTAGCCACAGCCTCCAAGAGGGTGGAGAGATTTAAAGATCAATTTAATTAGCTCATTCTAATCTCTTACACGTCTAATGTAAATGTCATTGTTTTCTAACTGCTACTTTAGTAGACAAGATTATTTTTTAGAAACTTTGAACATGTCAAGTATGTGTTGGATGTAATAAAAATGCTCCATGTAACTAATCCAAAAAGGGAGTCTAATAAAAATTGCTGTTGGGTTAAAGCTTTTCCGAACAAAAAGACAAAAAGAGCAGTAGGAAAATTCTGGTGATAAAGCACAGGGAGCTTTAGAAGAACAGTAATCTTTCAACCTGGCTTAACAGCTTCTCATTGATTTAAAACTTTCCCATTTCACAGTGTATGGACAAAGGCAAACAGCAGTTTCTGGTACTGTGATCTCATCCGAAAGTCGTGGAATGCTGAAAGAGCTTCACAAGCCCAACATGCCCTAAAGACAGAGCAGATCACATCCCAGCCTATTTAAGAGTGCCTCTGGGCAAGCTTTGCATGAACAAAGAGGCAAAAACAAGTGCACAGATGATGCTCTGTGATGACTGAAATCATAGGTCAGTGGAAAAGCCTGGTAGTGTTCATCTCTGTCAGAGAATTACGTACTCATGGCATGGCTGTTCTACGGCAGCAGTGAGCACTGTGCTGCCTTGCCCAGGCACTACTGCTTCTCATGAAGACAAGCCTGCAGCTCTCTCTCACCTTTTCTTCTTTTTACACGACCTCGGGAATGATGGATATGGATGAATTGGACCTGGGTTACTGATTACGAAGCACATCAGAGAGACACAGTGTCATAAAACTGGACATGGGTGCTACATGTTCTTTTGTTGCAATTTGAAACCAGCAGCCCACATCTGGGATGATGTCCAGGCCAGTGATTCCTAGTGAGAAGAAAGGCAAAGTGCTAGTGTTCCAATGTGACAACAGAAGCATCAAACCCAGAGATGTCTGGTTTTGTCACTCAGGGATGGGGAGGGAAGACTTTTGGGTTTACTCTGTGTGCTGGCACCATGCATTCTACCACTGCCATTGAGCAGGAAGCACTGATGGAGAAACATGACCAGGATCTCCAACACTGGCACGTGTTTACAAAGTCTGGCACGTAGCAAAGCACACGCCATTGCTAAGATAGGCTACAAGCACATTCAGTGGCATGACCTTCCCTTGCCTTTGGCAACTGTATGGACAATATTGCATGATGTTTTCTTGTCAGATCAAACGGGCTCTTGAAGGATCTATAGGGAATGTCAGGGGGCCTCCAAAAGAAGAAAACAGGACAATGCTGTTACTGTGGTGCACCCATCAGAAATATTGATTCCCTTCTATGATCTTGTTAAGACCTCGGTGTTCACACTCGAAACACCTATGAACATTTATAAGCAGATTTTTATTCCTGTGGTGAAAGAAAAGACTTTTGACAGAGAAAGGCAAAACACCAACTTCTTAATTTTTGCACTGAGCTGTCCTTCTAGGAGAAGGGTTATGGGCTCCTTGACTTGGTTGAATGAGAGTTCAATTAATAAAACATTTGATCCTTACCTAAATCAAGTTAGTCTATTGAGACTGTAGGTCTGGATTTGGAGCTGCCAGTTTAAGGCATGGACTTGCTTTGGAAAGAGTCAGGGCTCTTACTCTGGGAGCCTCTCCCCTTCAGCCCGGCAGACCTTGGCTTGATGCCTCACTTTCAGTGTTGATCTCCACAAGAGCCCAGGAAGCACCTCTAAGCTCACTGTTTTGATGTTGCCAGTATATACTAAATTTCTTTATTCTGTTTTGAATACTCAGTTGTGGATGATACTTGGTTTAGGCAAGGAATTGCTGAAAGCAAAGAAAATTAAATGTTTTCTCTCAGGAAAAAGAGAAACCAGAGGTTAAAAATTCTGTTTCCGTACATACTCAAGTTAAGTCCCACAGTCATTAAAACCTCATTTGGGCTCACACTTAAGGCACCAAATCCAAGAACATAATATTCAGATTGCAAACTTCATTTTTTACATGCCAGGAAAGACCACAAATGCCACAGTTTTTGTTAGTACAGCTGGCTCCACACCCTACTACTGCCTATGCCCACCTCAAACAAGACATCAGCAGTTCAGAATATCTTGGTGCCAATGTCCATTTGGGATCCACAAACTGTAAACTCTGCTACAGGTACTTCATCTGACAGATGAGCTCAAAAACTTCTCATGCACTGACAGACTTAACATGCTAAAATGAGCAGCATAAGAATTTTCTTTCCAAGACAGTACTTCCAGGAATTTTCATGCCTTTTATTAAGCATTCAATGAAAATATCTTGCCTTCAGAAAAAGATTTAATTCCTAACATAGTGTTGCTGATACATTTATTGACGACCTTGTCTGCAGGATGATGCTAGAGATGGCTCATTCCTTCCTAAACAAAGGGTCCATAAATGGAGGCATGAATTTCAGTGCAGGAGCACCAGCAGAGATCTGATTAATATTTCCTTGTGTTCAAGTGGAGGCAAGTGATGAGTGGTGCTCCTTAGGGGTCAGTATTGGGAACCAGTGCTGTTAACCATCTTTTTTGGAGACATGGACAGTAGGATTGAGTGCATCCTCAGCAAGTTTCCTGACAATACCAAGCTGTGTGGAGTAGTTGACATCCTAGAGGGAAGGGATGCCATCCAGAGGGACCTTGACAGACTGGAGAAGTGGGTCAGTGCCAACCTCATGAAGTTCAACAAGGCCAAGTGCAGAGTCCTGCACCTGGGTTGGCACAACCCCAGGCACAAATACAGGCTGGAGGGAGAATGGCTGGAGAGCAGTCCTGAGGAAAAGAACTTGGGGGTGGTAGTAGATGAGAACCTCAATATGAGCCACCAACGTGCAGTTGCAGCCCAGAAGGCCAACTCCATCCTGGGCTGTATCAAAAGAAGTGTGGCCAGCAGGGCCAGGGAGGTGATTCTGCCCCTCTACTCTGCTCTGGTGAGACTGCACCTGGAGTGCTGTGTCTGGCTCTGGTGCCCTCAGCACAAGAAAGATACAGACTTGTTGGAGAGGGTCCAGAGAAGGGCCATCAAGATGATCAAAGGGCTGGAGCATCTCTGCTATGAAGACAGGCTGAGAGAGCTGGGGCTGTTCAGCCTGGAGAAGAGAAGGCTCTGGGGAGACCTTATAGCAGCCTTCCAGTGCCTGAAGGGGCTACAGGAAAGCTGGGGAGTGGCTTTTCATCAGAGAGGACAGTGATAGGACAAGGGGTAATGGTTCTATGATATAATATTTGATTGTAAAATAGTTTTTAAGCTCTTAATATCATGTCTTAGTATTGAATAAATCACACAAAATCAGCAAAAATATTAATAGGGTGACAAGAATTCTGGCTCTAGTCTCGACTATAAATCCTTCCATACAGAAAGCTGCAGGACATAACGGAACGTAAGGAGACACCTATATCAGGAGAAGTGAAAGATGCTGAGTTCATATGGCTTGTTATTAGGGAAATTACTTATAAGCAGGAATTATCTCTTTTCCTATTGTATTTCGAGCTTCTATATCAAAAAATACACACAGAGAAATAGTCAGCATCTCTAATTTAAAAAGAACTTACAGACCAACTGCTAAAAGTTCTTTATGAATTCTTTGTCCTGTACAGAGAACCTCTACAAACTGCTCCTGCAGACAGACCAAGACAGAACTGGGCACGTCACTACACTAAGTACTAGAACTTGAAGGAAAATCAGTTGTGCTCCCTCCCCAGCAGAAGGCTCATTAGGCACACTGGGACATCGGTGCCCTCTGGTAAGAGCAACTCTGTTTTACTGGGCAAGAACCCAGTCTCCCACTTTTGCCTAGCAGAATCCAGATGTGGGAATCAGCACTAACTTTAAGCAAGAACAGATGTGTTTAAGCAAAGTTAGTTTCCCTTTCCAGAGCAAGAGAAGCAGAAGCATTTCTAACCGTAGTAGATCCTGTTTTTCTAGAGTTTGCTGGGGGGCGTTTAGCTAGCTGCTTGCCTGGTGATCTGGAATTTTGCAGTTCACAGAAGCTATTCCTGTAATTCTTCTGACTGAACCGTACTCCAATTTTTTCAGACAAGATATGCCAACCAAGGCAAAAAGAAACTCTGAAGTCCCCAGAGCTATCTCACATATTTTGGAAAAAAAAAAGCCTTTTTTTAGAATAACCTTTGCAAAATCAGCATTTAAAGCTATGGGGGAACAAAGAAATCAAATGAGTTTAGGACTGCAGTGAGGGATTTATTTTACTACATCAGTTTCCTAATCTCTTTATTTTTTTTTTTTTCCTCTAGGAGCTCTCATGTATTTTCCTGTCAATGTTAGGAGGGTCTTAAAGAGTTAGGGATTATTTTTCGATAAATAAATAGAAGACACTAAAAAAATACAAGATCAAGATAATTAAACCTATCAAGGCTAAATTTGTCCATCTTTAATGCTCTGGCTTGCGGAATTACTTTTGACACTTAAAAAACCCCATTATCCTTAATCTGAGATGCACATGTACTTACTTGTATCATCTGATAGCACAAAACAATAATCTCTTTCCCTTTGATAATTTGTAGTCTCTATAAGTGGCTTCTCTGTTATTCAAATGCCATTTTGATTCCTATTGACTAATCAACACCTGTGTTTCCCTTTCTAAGAAAAAACAGCCAGAAAACATTTTAATTTGATGCAATAAATAACTTAGTAATATGTGATCACCAAGAAGGAAGACTGGGGTCTAATAAAACTTGTTTTTGACACAAGAAGAAAGTTTCTTAACCTAGACTGAAGACTTAATTTGTCATACCAATGTTCTATAGGCAACCTTTGAATAAAACTCAAGATTTAACTAACTTCATACTGATTTTCTATATTGTTGTCCATAATAAAGAATGAATCACCAAAACCAGAGTCAGTATTAGCAACTACACATGTATCTTCATGAAACTATAATCCTAGTTCAGCACTAATCAAAATGTCTCAGAGATGCCCCACCAGCTACAAAAGACAGGTAGATGTAGGACAGATTACCAAGGATAGCTCAAAAAAAGAAGTTGGTTTTCATCATGTGAAAGGAAGGAGTCCATGATAGGAATCATAACTGCCATAATTAGAAATGGCTTCCTGTAAGGCATGAACCACAGACAATTTAAGGAATTCCCCTGACTCTGAAGCAGACTGTGTGTGGGGAAAATCCCTGGATTTTGTGAGATTTATCTCTCTTCAGGGATAAGAGATTTCTGTAAGAAAAAACACTATATTAACCACTCTATACATGAACTAAGCCTATGTATCATGCAGTCCATGACATTACTATACAAAGTGAATAACACAATGTAAAGAATTAAAATTAGCATAGCACAGTAACCAGAGCATACACTACCAAATTCTTTTCATGAGGTAGGGCCTTTTTAGCCTTTCCTTATGAGTAAGTACTATCTGTCCTCTGGAACAACTCATCAAGGATATCTGCAGAACATTCTGAAAACAAAAAAATTTTAAATGAATGTTCTTCCTGGTTTAACCTGATGTGTTTGCCTAACGAACAAGCTAATTTGGTTTATTTATCTACACCAATCCTATTTTGCTCAATAATGGGAATGACATTGTTCACAATTGATTAGGACTCCCTTCCTGAAATACATTATATAAGAAAAACTATCTAAAGAAAGTTATTTGCTATCCCTTCTGTAAGCCTTCCCTTAATGCACAGGGTTCTGCCATTTCACGTTTGGCTCTGAGTATAAGACAATAATTTTAGTCATTGTAATAACTTCCTTGAAGACAAAGATTATCAGAAAAAAAGGGATAAACTGTGAGTCTCCATTTGTCAAATTAGAGGCCCTTTTTAAATCACAGAGAATGTAACATTAAAATGAAATCTACTTCTACTTTTAATAGGGATAATCCCTATCTTACACATGGGGTGACCTGAATTTTCATCTAAGTGTATTTCTGTAAAAATAATCTTACTTGAAAATTGTGTTTGAAATACATTACTACTTTGAGCATTTAAAAACCCCAAAATATCAGAACAGTCCAGTAGAATAAGAATTCAGAGGGACAAACTGTTTGGATTGAGGAAAAAAAGAACAGTGAATGCAAACACTGCCTTCCCTTGGGCCAAAATTAATATTAACTATCTTCTGGTATTTTGCTAAATATACATTAAATGCTAAATAGCATTTAAGAATTTTTTTCCAGCTACTACATAATTTTGTTGAATTAAAAATCAGGATGTGGCTGCATTTTCTTCTTCTGGATTGTTGTTTGGTTACACTGTCAAAAACCCCAAAAGACATGGTTTATCACTGGTATAATGAATAAATCCAAACACCAGTATAACATAGTTGCAATTGGAATTTCTGTTGTAGAACAGAAGATAGAACAGTGAACTGAAGAACAGTGGAGATGGAAACATTTCACAGTGCTGCGCAATGCAGCATTTTTTATTACGCTTTTTGCCTGTTTTAACTAATGAAAGCGTCTTGTCTTCTAATATATTTATTGAAATTAACTTTGACTACCTAGTAATGTCATCACCCTATCTTCTAGAAGATACCGAGCATGAGCTGATACGTTAATTTTATAAGCAATGACATGTTCCTCTTCAGCACACTGGTCCTTTATCAAGAAAAAGGAAATCTTCACATCAAGGGATCAAATAACTTCCCAAACAATAGGATCCTCTTCGGTCCATCAGGAAAATTGAACCAGGAATGCAATTTGATATAACTGTTTTAACTGCTGGCCTGAAACTTGGTCTGTGTCCTCTTAAACAGTTCTTCAGTAAACAGGATAATCATGCGATAGGATCGGGACAGCTTTACCAAAAAGACACCAGCCCAAGCCCTTCCTTCACCTACTGGCAAAATGTCTTACTGAAGTTGCAGTGGCCATATACCAAGATCCTTAACCTAATCTCCATCTACACTCCTGCAAGCTCACTTTAACCCATCTATGCATTTTTAACATAATGCTTGATATTGAAAAGCGGAAAACTGGCAAAGGGGACAAGCTGAAGGACTGAGACACAGACTTTGGCTGCAGTATTCAGTCTGCTCTGTGTAGCAAGAATGGGAGTGTTATGACAAATGCATTTCATACAATTCATTTAGATGTTTATTCAGTATCTGCTTCTAATATATCTTAGTAACAGGCTACAAACACAATTGCAGCCCACACCAAAACAGTTTAAAAAGAGCATGACAGGAAGCGGATGCTGGGTCATACAGCCAGTGCTGTTTAGGACAGGACATCTCGCAGTGTGCCTGCAGAAGGAGTTGCCCCTGTGACTGAAATAGTGTGTTTTAGGAGCAGTTATGGAAAAAGAAATGTCAGTGAGTACTGGCAAATCAGACTGAAGCAGAGTTCAAGAACTTTCTTCTGCAAAGACAAAGAAGCTTTGACTGCAAGGAACCACCCTGCCAAATCTAGGGCAATTTCTTGTTTTGCTGTATCTGCTCTGTGCAAGCTGTTTGTTTCCAGATCCTCTTAACAACAGGAAATAGAGACATAACGAAGCAGTATGAAGTTGGTGGGCCACAGGTCACTCTTTTCTAAACAAAAAGAGCATGAAGGAAAAAAAAAAAAAAGGCTGTGGTTGTTTCAGGAACCACATCTCACACAGATACACCACTGAAGCAATTGTTATCTGAATGACCCAGCTAAACGCAGCATCTCTTCAGTAGTGTTCAGACATTATTTATAACTCATTCCCCATTGCAAGAGGTATCACCCCAGTTTTTATAACATGGGTTATGACTGGGAGGTACTCTGACAGGAAACAAAGAGGGCTAAAGATAGGAGAAGGGCAGGAACCAGAAGACAGCGAGGGCATGCAAAGAGGTAAACCAGAAACATTCTGCTTGCAGGTGGGGGAAGGAGTAAAAAGAATGTATTCTCTTCTTAGCTCTTCTCCAACTTACACAAAAATAAAAGAGTACTATTACAGCACACTGACCTATTTCTTCACAGCTGCAGCATTACTAACTTTTAAAATCTGTAAGCATCACCAGTCTAGGTGCTTTGAAAGCAAACTTACCTGAAAGTCTTGATCATCAATTCCAAACCTCTCTCTTAGATTACGGAAAACCATTGGACAATATTCCTTAAATTTGAAATGACTTGGCATGTTTTCTCTGAAAGAAAAGAAAACCAAATCAACTTCATTCACCTGCATGTAAATAATTGTAGAGTATTCTGTCCCAATTCTGTTCATACAAAGTAGAGGATACGGAGATTTATAACCTTTCTTCTAATGCTTTCTTTTATTCAATGAGATTTGGTCTCACCCCATTATTTTCTTTTTCTTTACAATTTTTTATAAATTTATACACATTAGACCACTTGTTTCTAAACAAGCTATAACGTAACTGGATGAAATAATCAAACAGTATTTTGATAAATTTGGAACCTGGACTCAAAAGCAGAAAAGAATGCTTTTCTATTGCCCTAAAATTGCTTCAAAGGTGAAATCTTACATTGGCTTATATAAGAATTATTCTACCATCTGTGACACCAGAAAGTACTGACAGTGCCAAGGCTTCAAGAAAAATGGACACATTCAGTACAGAGCTGATTTTAATATCCTAGTGTTAATTTCAGACTTTTAAGAGAGTGTCACAGCTTAAACCAGGACAGCAAGAAAAGTTATTTTCACCTTTGCCACAGATCAGAAGACCCAAAGTAGCAGCATTCTTCCTTTTTCCAAATACATTCTTAAATAAAATGCAGATTGTACATAAAACAGCATTAATAGTTTTGTATGTCTGTACGTGTGTTCGTGGAGCATTTTTAAGAGATGTAGATATTACATGAAATGATCTTAATACTTTTGAAGCCTCTGTATGATCAGTACGATTTCCTATTAAGAGTTATAACATGCTGAACATTATTAGTCTTTGCTATATGCTTTAAATTTCAATTTTCAATGAAAATTTTCAAATTAAAATATTGCATTTAGTTAAAAGTACACACACAAGAATTTGTGTTTTTAAAAATATCCAAACATGTGCTTATATCAACCCTAAATAATTGCACCAAAAAAGGATCATCTTCAATGTGTAAGAGACTCACAAGGCAATAATAAACCATATGGAGGAAAAACACTACCCAGCAGCCCCTGCTGTTGCTTTTCAGAACAGCACAGATGGTTATGTTTATCACAGGATTAACTTAATCATCAAAACTTCAGTCCCATCAACTGAAAAATAACAGAGTTCATAGTACTTCATAAAAATATCACTGCCACTACTCACTTCTACAAAGAATTGTTACTTGTACTTACTTGTTGAAAAGGTGATTGTCCACCTTTATCTTGGAGTACGCTTTGAAATCATCTGGCATCAACATAACAGGGATTTGAACATGGCTCAGTTCATTGATCTAGAGAAAACAGAATATATTTATTTGCTGATGTATTTGCAAAGATACTGAATGTGTCTTAATTACAAAAATGTTATTCAGTATATATATTGAATGAAAACTAAATACATTCATATATTGAATGAAAGTAAAAGAAGAATGCAAAAGCAGATTTATTGCAATCACAAAACAGACACTTTAGAAAAGAAGAAACAGCATTCCATATTTATACTAGTTTCAGGAAAAAAAGTGCTTGAAAGCACACCTGGAGTGTACTTTTTATGGAAGGTCAATGAGGATGCCAGCAAAATGATCTTTAATCCCAACACGCAGTTCTTGTTTCATCTGCTGAGCTGTGCTTTCCAAAGGTAACTCAAATTCTACATTTCAGACAACTCTTTACCTTTGCAGCTTGTGAGCCATTTTTACATGTCTGTGCCTTGAACTATTTATAAAAATAAAATTTTGCTTACATGTGAATGCACACACTTTGGGCTCAGTAAGTAGAGGCTTGTTCTCCCAACAGTGCCGACCTCAGCTGAGTTTTTGCCAGTCATAGCATTCAGGCATTTTTTTGCTTGTTCAAGTTGGACAAACTATTTAAGTAGCTAAATTTTTGCCTAGAAGTAGACTCAGAAGTAAGTTCTAAGGTTGCCCCTATTTTGTCATATTCACAGGGACCATTTATCTGTTCTTTCAAGCTTTGAAATAAATATTGTCTGTCTTCTCAAGATTAGGATTTTTTAATATATATTTGAAATCCACTTCGGTCACATCTCTGAGACAAAATGTAGACAACTTCGCCATTACCTAGTTTGTAGGCATGTTTTCATTACTGCACGTATTAATCTCCCCTTAAGTGATGTGTAACTAAAACATGACAAACAGAGAGAACTGTGAGCTTGCAACAGTGCTTTCAATTGCTGAGTAAGATACCTACTACAACAACAGGCACCAAATACCCATGACATACAGTTTTCTTATGTTCTTGCAGTGCTCTACACCCTGGTCACACATCTCGATTTACCTGGTCAAATATTTTTGCTCATGCAGAGCATGTTTTGCTTCAGCAGTTTTCTACAGGGTTTAGGAAAAGCCACTCTATATGAATACAAATGCACAGCAGGGGTGGATACAGCAACACAGGGATGCTTCTCTGCTCTTAGCACTGCTTATTCATTACTGTTTTCCAACTAGGAAGCTGCTAGTTGCCTGTAAATGCCATCCTGCTTAAGAAAGGTTTTTGGAGAAACTTCACTGAAGCAGTTATAGGTTATAAATATTGGAGGAAAAAAATGCACTCACTGCAAGTATGACCTTTTGCAGAACTGAAGATAAAATAAGAAAACAGTGAGGAACCTTATAGCTCTTAAATAGAGGAAAGCAACCAACTCAAGCAGGCAGCTCAGGCAGCCTCATCATTCTTCAATGCTTTGAAGTCCCAGTAATGTTCACTGACATGTCTCATTTTTATTACTCAGATCCATGCACCAAACACAAAAACTGATAAAATCTGTTGAATTTACTTTACAGGATGCTTCTTCAGAAAGTCTTGAAAAGCTCTATATAGAGGGATGGCAGTTATATAGAGTGGAGAAAGGAAACAGAAAGGTACTTGGGATGAGCTGAAAGTGCTCTGCTCCTTGGAGAGGTATGGAGAACGCTCTTTCCTCCTTCCAAAGGGAAAGAAAGAATAAACTCCAGTAAATTTTTGAAAACACAGCTGTACAAACCCAATAAATCATGCTGACACCTCATTAAATTCAACATAAAATAACAAAACATTGATCGAAAATCACTACATCTAACATACATGCTCTTTACTACAGTCGATATCGCTGTACATCAATCTCACCCTGAAACCACAGGGCAGGTTCATGAGTCTGCAGAACTAGTCTAGCTGTTGCACAAACAAAACTAGAGACAAGAAGACATATTAAGCAGAGATTTCAAACTTTAGATTTGTTTGTATGGAATTATCCGCTCTCTTAGACTGCCAGATGGTACAACAAATTCCACACTTCAGAGAGGCCTAACAGAGACCCACGCACATTTCTGTCCTGGACAAAAGTGATCCCAAGAATATCTTCCAGCGAATACTGTCAGTAAAGCTGCATTAAACCATCTTCAAATGGCCCACCTACAATTTGCAAGTTTCCATGAAAATTTGCATTTTAGATTATCAAAATTCCATTGATGAGATTGTCACAAACACTCACTTTCTAATTGACTGATGTAAAGTTTCCCTGAATACACCTACAGAATTGCTGTCATGCTGTGAATATTCAAATTTGTGCTATAACAGCACAGTTTTAATTGTACCTGTAGGCCTTATAAAAGTAATTTGTATAGTGGAATAACATAGCCAACATGCTTGTATTTGCATACTTTAGATAACCTTTTATTTAAAACAAAAATGCCAAAAAAATTCTATCAGGAAGTTCCCTACAAGAATCAGGCAAAAAATGCAGGCTCATAAAAGGTTACTGGGTTGGGGGTTTTTTTTGGGTGGGGAAAGGGGAGGGTTTGGAGTTTTTTTGAGAGGGTACATGTGGGTTTGAGATTCATTCAAATCTCAGATATGTAAAAGCAATTTCTCTAATATTTTAAGGAATTTCTCTCTAGCAGGAGGGGGAAACAAAGCAGGTGATGAACACACAGTAGAAATGACCTTTGGTACAGCACACCAGCTGAGTAATGGCACATCCCTGTGGCACAGGCCATTAATTAATTTAAACCTTTCAAGTATAAGGTCTGGTTCTTTGTGCAATAGTACATTTTTTGGATAGATTAGATGAGACCAGATCGGAAAGTGCACACAAGACAGAAAGGAATACCCATGTCATTAGATCTTGGTGGAAACTAGAACCACACTACAGGGGGAAGGGCGAAGAAACAATATCCAAAACTCCCATACAAACAGATCTTGAAAAGCTGAAAGAAAAGGGAAAGGTCAGAAGGATCAATTCTCCACTTTGCCTTTACCACGTTAAGCAACAGCTACATTTGAAAGACACAGAATATGAAAGACACAGAATATGAAAGAAAGAGACAACATTTTGAACTAATCTCAGATGAAAATGTTGCGCTTTTTTCTGTGTTTGAAAGCCAGGCATGACACAAAATTTTGATTAAGATGGATGCAGTACCTTTGCCATTTATTATGTGCATCTCTTTGTGTTACCAGTTGAACACAGCTAGCTCTCTCAGCAAAAGTAAATGAAATGTGACTGTGAGGATAAAAGTTCAGTATTCCCAATTACAACAGAAACTGTGTTACAATAGCTCTAATAATTACATAGGAAATAAGAAATACCCATTTTCCTCAAAGGAGCGTTTCTGAATGGAACACAATCATAAGCAAGACACAATTTCCCACAAGAGACAATCACAATGCATAAATGAAGCAGAAAGCTCACTGGACAGAGGACTGACTTGTTGCTGAGGACTCAGGATCAAGCATTCCTTTAATGATAATTACTTTTAAGAGAACCCACATTTACAGCATCTCTAAAGTAAATGCATGTGCATCATACTGAGGAAGTTTGCAGTCCTGCAGCCTACATCCTTTAACTGCCCTGATTTCTTGTTGCAAATACGAAATTCTGCTGCAGTTCATCTTGTTTGAAACAGACAATCCTTACTGTATCTTTGAGGAATTTAAATCCCATATAATAGCCTCAGAGAACGGATTATTTTAAATACGAATTACTAAGATTTTAATTGCACAGTAACCATGCATATTGTGTATAAATACCTGATGTCTATTAATAACATTAATAACATTAATAACTCATACACACAAGACATTAATAAATGAACCAGAAGTCTCCCTTTAAGTAATCTATTCACGTAT
This sequence comes from Apus apus, assembly GCF_020740795.1. Lineage (NCBI taxonomy): Eukaryota > Metazoa > Chordata > Aves > Apodiformes > Apodidae > Apus > Apus apus. The sequence continues at coordinate 18,904,644 of NC_067283.1, read as the reverse complement.
CTTCTCTGATATTGGCATAAAACCAGGTGGTTATATGAGATGAAGACATCCCCCTCAGCACACAAGCTTTAAGGAAGAAGGATTTTAAACACCTCAGACTGACATCTCCCCGTTAAAGACTCAGAAGAGAAGATGGAGGCTGCAGGAGCTGCTGAGAGCTGCGGCTCGGCCTGGCAGGCAGGAGGGGCCTTTCAGGCAAAAACCGACTGATTGCCACTCATTTTGCTCCTGCAGGTTTAGGATTGAATTCACACTGTCAGGAAAACAGAGGTTGTAATTAAACTGCAAATAAGGGAATAATAAAGGCCTACTGGACATTGAATAAATAGTAAGACTCAGCTGGTAATGATTCTGAAATTAGCACACAGAGAGGTGTTCCCACAAAGCCATCTTATATTGGTGACATTTCAAATAAGCTTCTCTAATTTATATGATTTGAGATCAAGCAACGAATATATCATAAATTGTTAGGCATTATTAATGGTCCTTATTTAATTCAGATACATTCACCCTAAACACTGCATTGCCAGGGCAATGCATAATTAAACATTAGTTTTCATTCTGTCAGAACATAAGCAGCAATAAATTGCTTGTAAGAAAAGCAGACAATGAGATATTTAAGCAGCATATAATAAAGGCAATTTACAGCATAATAGCATGCTTAGCCAGAGGAGCCAGAACAATGATCCTCTTCTCTAAAAGATACAAGCTGATGCCTATCACTACAATGCTACAAGAAACCTGTGTAACACATTACAGCTGGTATAATTGATTTTAAAAAAACCAACCCAAAATCACAAAAGAATAACAACAAAACAATATATAAAATGGAACAAGGCAGGTAGACCAGTGTTCAAAAATGTAATCCCAACCACATCACAAATGACATGCAGGCTATTCAGCTATGCCTAGTGGTTCCTTTTGAAGTTCCCTTCCTATTTAAAGCCTTCACTCTGTACGTGGTTTCTCGTATTTAGTATCTCAGCTTTAATATACAGCGTAGATACAGTTTCTTTCTAATTTAACATCACTAAGGAAGGATGAGGTGCTTTCACACTGAACAGCTTGATAAAACATCTCAGTTGCAGTTGTGGCTCTCAGCAGTTTCACACACAGGAAAATCCCAGCTCCTCCTGCTGCTGGAAGAAGCTGAAGTTGTGGAAATGCCACTTTCCTTTCAGTTCTGCTTCTCTCCCAGCTCTCTGAACTGAAAGCCAGTGCACAGCAGTTTGATCTGCCGAGACAAACAAGCTACAACTGGTTTGTTACTCTGAGAGAGTCAAGTGCATTTTTCACAAATTTGTGTATTTTTAAACACAGATTTTGGAAGAAGTGGGACTGGAGGAGACTTTGGAAGAAAGAAATTATTAAGGTCTGAAAATAGAATTGAACTTTTAACATCACCAGCAGTTCTGAGATTTTTATGTTCATGGTTTACTTTCCACATCTCAGTTTCTTCTTTGGCAAAGAAACTTGTACAGAGCTCTGAAGAGAAAAAAATATCAGACAGTACTTTTAGTTCAGACATGAAGCCAGCATTGTGACATGGCCACAGACTTTTTCAAAGGCACAGTTAACTCATTTACTGGTAGGTTAATGTGTTAAAAAAAATCAAGTCTATTAGATTTTAATGGATTGCTCTTTGAAAACAAGGCTGGTGAATAAGAATGCAACAGACAAAAACCGTTGGAGATACAAAATTTCACATTTAGAAGACTATTGTTCTTCATTCTTCCAGGAGCTTCTTGATAACTGAACACCCTGCAGGTCTTATCACAGAGAATCTACCTGATTACTAGAGCAGAGTCATCTAGGAGATAAAGTTTCTTAACCTTATTCTATTATTCTGTGAAAAGCCGTTTCCAAAGCTATTCCTGTTTTGCAAGGAGTAGGCTAAAGCACACCGGGCCAGTGGTGACAGGCAGAGCTATAGGCAGACATTTACATCCTCTCCTTCCCAGATGTGGAACCTGCCACAGTACCGCTACTGGGACAGTAAACGCCTTGTGTTGAAGTATAAACTGAAAGTGAAGTGATTATTTTACAACTCTTTGAAATCTACCTTGAAGGGTCTGGAAAGGGTGGGTGAGGTCAGCAGCTAATCAATTTTGTGGAAGACATTTGCCTGTTACGGGGCAAAGCCATCATTTGATAAATGTCATTTGACAGTTTAAATTACACTCAAAGCCATTCTTGCAAGAGAAATAAAAGGTTAAGCTAAGTTCTGCTGTAGAGAAATAAATCAGTTCAGCAAAATAGTCCTTAATTTGTTTTAAATGAGGCTTTCATCATTTCAATCACACAAAAATTAATCTCTTTTTTTTCCTCTCTAAAAGCACAAGGTAAAAAATATACACATAGACTTTTTTTTTTTTAATTAACTACACAGTGCACTAGGAGTTTAAATTACATAGGGAACTTCTATATAAGTAATTTCTGGTTACCTATTCAGAAACAAGGCCTGAAATTAAAGCAATTATATGACTAAGAAAAACACAGGGTGAAATATTTAATTCTCTCTGAGCCTTCAGCACCATTTTAATTTAAGGAATATGGAGAGATAAAAACCCAAACCAACATAAAAGCTCACATAGCTGCCAAAGTAATAGGTACTGAAGTTTCACTTCTCAAACTATCTACCAGTAATTACTAGAGCAGCTTCATGCTTTTAGAGTTCAGGTGATACCTGGCGTTAAGATTGTTGGCCTTCAATGACATTCAATAATCGAATGCTAGAAAAGTAGGCCCAATTGAATCAAATGTATTTCAAATTGCCTTAATGCAAAAAGCTACACTTTTCCCAAAGTATCTGAAATACTCTGCAAAAATATTAAATACACTGCACGGATTTTGAAATTCTTAGAAATGAATACATCAATTACAGCTTACTTAAGCTTATTTACTTGTTACCAAAAAAAGTAGCAAGACTCTTCTGAAGTCTTATTGTCTTTCACTTAAAAAAAAGGGAAAAAAACGTCACAGCAAACTCTAGATGTTTTCATGAGACTTTTTAGTTGCTGTTTTCAACAGCAGAAGGGTATCTTTGGAGAGGGAAAGTCTGCAGCACATGCATCCACATGGAAAGCAGGATATTGTGACATACTCAAGAAAGCTCTGCACAGGATATTATGACATACTGCATACAGTCCCAAAAAAGAGGAAAAAAAATGGTTTTGAAGAGCATTCATTTCTTGGTGTTTTTCTTTAAACTTGGAGTATCAGGGCCCAAAATGCAAATGAAGGATTTTATAGGTTGTTTATCACTCCTATTCAAAGTTTGGAGTGACAGTGTTTAAAGAACATTTGAACAAAAGCACCAAAATGAAATTCCCTTTACAAATGTTGTGATGCAAGTTTTCAAATTCTTTGAGTTGCTTGGACATTTGCACATTCTAGAAAATCCAGAACATCTGTTGTATAGTGTCAGACAAGCATAAAGTCACATTTCTACAGATTTGGTTAAACTTCCTGTGAATCTGCTTACACCTTTCAATGAGTGCAAAAATTAACACTTCATAATGTGCCAAATAATCAAAGACCCAATATAAATTAAGCAGCTCAGATATAATGCTTGTCATGATAACCTCCCATTCTCCTAAAAAGCTAGGACAAATGTAAGAGTGTGTACAGAGATATTGGTGCACATCAATTAAAAGAAAAATAGTGTAATAGAAATGCAACTTATTTCTAGTGTAGATTTTTGACATGCGAAACAATTTGAGTAGCAAACAGCATACAAAAATATAGTGCCATCTCAGTCCAAAAGGAAATTGTAAAGCAATGAAAGTCCCTCAGATTTGGATGAGTTGTGATGCACACAATACAGATGAGCTCATCCTTTTTGGCTAATGTAACAGCTAACAAGAAAACAAGACAAGCTACTAGACAGTGGGCTTGTCACAAAATTGATAAAAGAACATTTTATGTTTTGGAGCAGAAATATCTCAAGCCTTCATTTTTGAGCTTCAATTTGTGTGCTGGGAAGTTGATGTGCTTTAATACAATCTTTCAAAGCAAAAAGGTATCTTCAACTATTGTTTGAAATAGTGATTTAAAATACACACTTGTCACAAGGTCTGATAGCAATCTGGTCTATATTTTTCAGATTAAAGAATAAAACGCTTATCTGGCAACAGATAAACCTTAGTTTACTTGGCTTTACCCTGCAAGCTTCACAAGAGAACACCTAAAAAGAGGAGGATATTGGCAGCCACCAAGTATTTATTTATGAAACATTTAACAAAAATAGTTTCAATTCAAAATACAAAGTAATACACAACCCATGGATTCTGCTCATTTTCTAAATCATCAATTGTGGGTTCTGGAAGAAAAGTTCAACAAGCAGGAACAAAATTAAATAAAATTGCACTTGTATTCCATAAATCACGTTACTCAGACCTAGAAAACAACCAAACTGTCCAACCAACCAACAGACTCAAAGGAGTCTATTAAATAATGCTCATCTCTCATAACAGCTTTTAAGATCATATTTTACCAGTATAACTTTTTTGAACAGGAAAAATGAGCCTATGCAGCTAAACATAAAATTGCAGTAAACTGTTGAAAAAATATGGAGAGTTTGCAGCTCTACCTGAATATTAGAACTGCAAAATGAAATTCAATAGAAAAAAGCACAACAATTGAAGGCATCAGATGGGCTTCAGAAGCAATAATGTACTTCACATTGTTATTACAATTAAGGAGAAGGAAGACCAACTCCTGAATAGGCTTTTTGGTAACCCATTTTAATGTTCTGTCACACATTCCAACTTCACAAAGAAGTTACTATTTAGGAAAATGTTGACTTGTGAAAAAATGACAATAAAATATGATTCCTTTTGGGCATTTCTGACTCTGGGTTAGGTGAAGGCTGAAGCTGTGAGGCAAATTTCCTGGAAACTGGCAATACCATTTGCATTATATAAACCTAATTTATGAAGTTAATTAACCGAACATGAGTGACTCCAGAAGCAAGTACATGAAGGTCATACAACAAGTATTTTATTGCTTTGTAAAGCAGTACAGCCATAGTTCTTGGTATCATGGACTTTATAGAGGAATCCGAGAGCACAATGTACAGAACTTGCTCTGCCAGTACTGATTAGCCTTCAGCTAAAAAAGCATTTTTTTAGCTTCCAGGAGAAGTAGTAATTTTTCTGTGCAGAACCATGTTGTTTCCTTGTTTTAGAGGAATCCCTTTAGTTATTTCCCTGATGCATCTGGTCACGCTGTATTCCTGTTGCATTTACCATGCAATTTTTCCCTTTGAAGTAGTGTAATGCCTGAGGTCAGGCTAACAGGTCTGTAGTCACCTGGGAGGGTTACCCGTCTTCCAGGTTTTATCATTATACCATCCAGACATTTTCTCTTTCTACAGTTGAGCCACTGTATGGGTTCTGTTTATAAAAATGCTGTCAGAGCAAAAGCAAAAGTGGTTGGTAGTCAGGACAACGTGACAGCTCCTGGAAGGAGATGTGAAAGGCCTCAAGGACCAAGGAAACAAAAAAGAGCCCAGGCTGGATGGCAACTGCAGAACAGATGTTTGGGATTGTCAAAGGGCTGTTTTAGCACTTTGCTGACCATCTCCTCTGTGGCCATTAAGGCAGGAATCCTTACTTGTTCTCCTAAATATAGTTTCTAAACATGCATTACTCTCCCCTTCTGACAGACATGTTACAAATATACATTCATTTATACACACACACACAGAGTCTCTGCAACTTCTTGTTACTGATGCCATGAGTTCACTTGCCAGTTGTTCGGTATTTGGGAGAGCAGGGTATTCTGGTCTGTTTACAATGAGCACGATCCTGCTTCTGCTCTGCACATACCTTTTCCATGCAGAATCCAAATTTATTTTGGCAGTAATGCTATACACAGTATTTAATGAATTTATTATTGTTACTTATCTGATACTAACTGCCCAGATATAACAACTGCCATGATCATTTTGCTGCAGGTCAAGTACTTAAATTACTGCCTGGTATTTCATAACCCCAGAAAGCCTTCGTGGTCTACCAGAAGAACAGGGGTGTGAGGGGAGAGCAGCCAAGTCGCCAGCAGCTCCTCCACTCCCAAGTCCCATCACCCTCTTAGTCCAATTAAATTGGGAGTTGAAATGATTATACAACTCAAGGTGAACACCTTTTTTATCTGTTGATGCAAAAAAAAATATAATTAGTTAAAAGCAATGTAATAAAATTGCATGAAATTTTTCCTCAGTTTACAGGTCAGACTTTTGTTACGGGAGGATTTCATAAGCTTAGGTGGATAACAGGACAGGTTCAATAGGCAAGAGGACATAAATCCGCTTTATATTTATATTTGTCATTGGCCATAAATAAAAAGCAACCCTGGCGGTTTTAGTGCCCTTAATCTGAACATGCACTTGTATCACGGTGCCTCTCTGAAGGGAGATCAAACAGAAATTACCAAACTTTGTTATTCAGTAAACATGGTGACAACAAAACATCACTTTTACTGTGAAGATAAAGACAAAAACTGTAAAGAAATATTCTGTAGGAGTTTCTACTGCACTATCCATGGTAACATTTTTCCAAATCCAGTAAAAAAGCATTTTCCCATGATTAGGTAGTTGATGCCAGTATTTGATCAGCTGCCACTGATTTCCTCTCTTGGACTCCAGAATTCCATTTCCAGGACTCAGAGAGCAGAACCAGCCCACAGAAACTCCCTGTCATCACTGACATTTGATTCAGGTCATGTATTGCTGATAAAAAGTATGAGAAAGAAAATGTAGCTTTTTTATTATTTCCATACTCAAAAATTAAAATAAAAATCATCTAACAATTTAATTTATCCATGTAGCAAGAATTTCATATACAGATACACGTCTTTTACACACTCACACACATAAAAAATGTATTCATGAAAAAAAGCCCTGAGCTACCAGCATGCATTTTCAACCCTTAGTGCTAATCCGAGAAATTCTCCAATGCAAATTAAAAAAATAATTAAAAGTTCTGAATAACGCACCCATAGCAAGCAAAATATAGCATTTTTGAAGATCTGAAGCCACGTACTATCAAACCAAGCAGTATTTCCTGGGACCAGAGGCATAAGCAGGCTGCCTGTGCAGCACGAGGGCCAGTTAAGCCGACCCGCAGCTGCTTTGCATCACAGCACCAGCACAGGCCATTTGGAATGTGCTCCCTTATGCCCTCCACATTCCTCTGTGCACACATATTCCTTTTTCCATTTTCAGGCTTACTAAGAAATATTTTCTGAAAAACAACATTAAAAAGGAAACACTGCCCTTTGTTTCAATTTTAATATAAACCTAACAAACTGGAAAAAAAATAAAATACACTTTTTAAAAAAGAGGAACTCACGGAGAAAGTTATCCCTATTTTTCTCAAGGAGAGTGAGACCAAAGGCTGCTCCTTGTAAAATGCGTCATAAAATAAGAAATAGCAGTATCCTGCACTAACGATTGGACTTCCTGAACACAGGACAGCCATTAATGTCTACTGTTAATTAACTTTTTTCAGTGGCAGAAAGGTGGAGTGGCGGAAGGGTAAAGTGGTGGCCATCCAAGCCACGAGGAGTCGGAGGGAAATGCACATGCAGCAAGTTAAGGAACATGCTTAGTTTTTTTCCTGCTTTTCCACCATGAGGAAAGATACAAGAGTTACGATGGACTAAAAGTAGCTAATATAATTTATTTCTTTTTTTCCAGGAAATCTAGAAGAGACACCTCTACCTAGTTACAAGAAAGGACTTAAGAGAAAAACAGGTTCAGTGAGCCACAGGGGTTTTCAGGAAAAGCATATACAGCCTCATGCTTCAAACAAGTCAGCATTGCCAACATCCCTCCTGTTTTTCCCTGCTTTTGCACCATCATTTTTCCTCTCCTGAGCTATCCTGGAGACATTCAAAACCCGCCTGGATGCCTTCCTGTGTGATGTACTCTAGGTGACCCTGCTCTGGCAGGGGGGTTGGACTAGATGATCTTTCGAGGTCCCTTCCAACCCCTAGGATTCTATGATTCTATGATCCAGGTGCATGGTCAGTCATGTGAGAAACCAAAGCTAAAACCCAACCCAAACCTGCTAAAAAGTATTTTTGTTAACTTTGGATCATTTTGCCAAACCCACTCAATACAAGGATGCAGGAGAGCGAAGGCAGCAGAGAGATGCTTCTTTCTGCAATTCCTTAGCTTAACACCTTTGGACTAAAACCCCTCAAGTTGGAAGTGCTGCCTGCAGTCTTATATTTGCTTATTACCGGGTGAATAAAGATTAATCTGAACACTTATTTTTGAAATTTCAATGAAGTTTTAACTTTAACACCTTATAAAATGTACTGTAAAATAAGAAATAAGAGTAACTTGCGCTAATGACTTCCTGCACACAAACCAATTCTGACATGTATTTTTGCTACCAACATTTAAGTACTTAAAAAAACTCAGTTTGCTGAACTGCAAAATCAGCTTTGGGTAACCAACTTGTTTTTCAGGTACAGGCAGAATACTTTCTTAATTTTTGCTCATTCAGCTAGCAGAGTTGAACAGATAGGTCATTCAGAGCTGAGGAAACCAATTGAGAGTCAAAAAAGCAAAAAGGCTTGTTTTCCTTTTCTGGTCCCCTAATTAAAAAATGTTATGGAAGATGAGATCTAGTTTTGAAATCTTAAGGCATGGTCAAGAGTTGAACTGATTATGGTCTTCAGATAATGCTTCCCTTGTTTAAAAACATATTACAAAGTCCAGTATAAAAATTGCTTTGATTAACTTATTTTCCACTTTGTGGATCCAGGATATTTAAGGTTGTTTTATTTAACTTAGGAAATAGAATGCCAGTTTAGTGCGTTGCTTTGCAATTTATCAGACAGAGCTGGACAAAAGTTACTTTAAAAAGGTCTCTTCGTTAAAAAACAAACTTGCCTGCCAGCTCACTGTCATAACTCTTCAGAGATGGGCATAGGGAGTACCTTCCTACTTAGAAAGATATTATTCACTTCATTAAATACAAATGCAAACCAGAATTGAAATCAGTTATATATTAACAAAAATCAGTTGCTTGTCAATTTAAACTTCATTTAATCTTCTGCTTTAAAATTCACTATAGTCTTCTGCATCAACTGTACAGGTTCACTTAAGGAGAGCCTTGTTTGACATGTTTTTATCTCATGCTACCTTTTGGAATTTCAATGGATAAGAACTCCCTAACTTCCAAGTAAACAGAATTTTATCTATTCACAGCAAGAACATGTACAACTGCTAAGAAGTACTGAAGAGGACTAAATAATCCCAAATGCTTGGCTAAAAATTGCCACGACTAAGCCTCAGAAAGACTGAAAAAGTATACATCCTTGGAAAGAAAAGCAGTTATATTTCTATTTAAGTCTTAAAATATTGTCATTCTCTAATCCATCTGTATGACAAGTTTTTAATATTTACACATTTTTCCAAGTTAAATTTATGTCTCAACATCCTAGGAAACTCAAACCAAGTCTGCATTATTTATCAAATACAAACCAGAGGTATCCTATCTTGGACACCCAGATATAAGAAAAAAATCAATATATTCCAGTGACCCTAAGTACAAAAAGAAAAACTTAAGACTGGGTTTGTAGAACTTGAAAGTTTGAAGCAATTAATAAATTCTGAAGTGCACGCTATCTCTGCATAGGCTCATAGCTCCCATAACGTATGACCTTCAGGTCATCAAAAAGCTCTTTATCACAAACTCCAAAATTTGAATTCAAACAGTAGTGAAACTAAAAGCTCTGCTGCACTTTTGGTCATAAGGATTGTATTTCCAATGCTCATCTCTGTTTTTCTTCCTTTGACGGAAGATTCTTTGTAGGCTTCAAACACAGGAAGGCTGCCAGCAGTGCAATAATGTCTTCTTGTCTTCAGGCTTTCTGTACTGCCTCCCTCCTACCATCTAGTAGGAGACAAGCCCAGAAGGCAAGACAGATCAACTAAAGCCACTTTTCAGGAGAGCTGCACTTGGCACAAGGTGAGGAATATGTTGGTTTTGTCACACTCCAGGAAAAAAAAAAGTTAAAAAGAAATGTTTTAGACCACAATGTGTAAACTCGATGGGTTAAAGATGACTCATATGGCCCTGGCTGGTTCAAGTGACCTCTAATACTATCACAGATACCATCAAAGAAAAAACTAAATAAACACACATTCTAAAATAACATGCCATCTATCTTCCAGTGCTAAAAATAGCCTCATATTAATCTCTGTTAAAACACTGAATGATGGATGAACAGATGCTGTTGTACTGTAATCACTCTAACCATAGCAGCCGAATATGCCTAGCAGACCCAGGACCGAAAGACCCAAAAGCAAGAACTAACATTTTGCTCCATGTTTGTACACCACCTAGGAGAGAAAAGCCCCTGCACTTCCCCCAAGACAAGGGACCCTGAACATCACTTGCAGTGTAGATGTCACGGCACTAACTCTAGAGAGACCAATGTATAGGTACACACAAAGAACTGAGGTTACTTCCTCTGCAGAAGCAGAGGTTTTGTTTCTCAGGGACTCATTAATGAAATCAAACATGTCAAGGAGAACTGAATATGACTAGCTTAGATGAAACCTACAAGGAGAGCAGACGAATTTCCTCAACAGTAAGGTGGAATGAAGAACTAGTACCACCCAGAAAGACATTTCAGTGACTTCTTTTGAGATTTTAGTACACATGAAAATAAGATATACAGAATGCTGTATTGCCCTAATATTTCACTTTGGTTTACCCTTTGGTAATTATTAGTTTTATCCAGGTTGTAATTGTGTTAGAGATCCACAATTGAAAAGTGTCACCAGTAAGCCACAAAGTAGGCCTAATTTATGCCAGCAAAAATTGGCACTTTTGCCATTTTAGCTTATTTCATCTCATGTGGTCTGGAGACATTGGCACAAGATGTTTTGAAAGGAGTATGGTTTCAAAGCAAACTGAAAACACATAGTGGCTCCAGTCTACCAGCTACGCTTATCAGAAATCAGTTGCCATCAGAAGCATGGTTGGTGCACCTGTGTCTTCAGCACCCAAGCTTCCATGGATTTTTTGGGTGCACATGTTAGAATATATCTTGTCTGGTTTTGAGGAGTGCCCAACAAAAGCAGCTCCCACTGACTTCTGTTCAATTGGAGGAAGTCTATACTTCCAAGAGCTAGCTAGAGGGTGTTTCTGACTGAGGCTTGAATACAAAGGCAAACCTTAACAGTGTAGATTTATTTAGGTCAAAATTTTCAAACTGAAGTAGTGTTAATTGCCACTGAGATCCCTTTTCCATGAAAACTGTCAGTTACAGTAAAAATAAAAATCCACAATAGATATTAGGTAAATACTTCTGGTAGTAACTTAGCATTAAGGGATGAATTAACTGTTGACTAGTGGTACCTTGTAAACCAACAATCTTGTTTTCCTATAAAATACACAGGTCTTACAGCCTAAGGAAAATATCGAAAAGCCACTGATATAAAACAGGAACAAATTTAACTTCAGAAAATTTTGATATTTAAAGAAACTTCTGATAGAGCAAATGCTGGAAAGAGTGTTATAATTATCTTAAAACCACAGTTGTCCAATTTCCCTTTCAGAATCTCTAACCCACAAACTGTCACCAGGTGTGAGTGTTTTTTGTTGTTTTCGAAAAAAGCAACGATTTGCTAAAAGTAACATCACTGCAGTAATCTCTCTTTTAGCTCCTGAGACCATCTCAGCACACCAGACATTTGAACTCTGGTTTAATGAATGCTCTGGAGGAAGTGAGAAGTCCAGACCATGAGAAGGACTTAATGCTCCACTCAGAAAGAAGAAATGCATTTGCAGTAAAATTGTTGAAATGCTTATGTGGCTTTTTAACGTAATCTATCCCACCTTTATAAAATTGGGCATTTTAATTTTTGTTGTAGTAGATTCTTTGAGATAAGAGTGCTTAGAGGAAAAATGTTTGAGTTCACAAAAAACTGTATTGTTTTATAGGAGCCAGGGAAATTACAAATGTAATTTATCCTTAAAACATCTACTTCACTGTTAACACTTTAAAAGTATATTGAAAGCATTTGCTTAAATAAAAAGGAAAATAATATTCAAAACATTAAGTAAATTGTTTCAACAAAGAAATTTATATAACTTGCTTTTTACCTTACCACAAGTTACAGATTTGCTTTCTTCCTACTAATAGCAGACTGAATTTGGCAACAAACTGCTTTTGAACAGTATGCTGAAATACCCTGCTTACATTAATGTCTCCTCATAAGCAGCAAAACCAAAAGCAAATGTGGAATTCACTAGCTGAGGTGGAGTCACTTCCAAGGCAGTTTACTTGTGTGTTTTCACTAAGAAAGAAACATGTCACCTCCAAAACAACCAGAAGACTCTTCACAAGCAGCTACTTACCTTTAGGACCGGTTGCTGTTTCAGTTGCTATCAAACAGTTCCCACTCACAAGCACAAATAAAATCCAAGATCCCACCTGCTGGAGTCTGTTACTAGTTCAGTTACCCTTTGATTGAGAAGCACCTGAAGTGCTCATACCAATTTGTCACTGGCCTCCTCACCTCCCTCTCTTCTTAGTTCACACTAACCAAAATCAGCCTTTAGGAACTCCCATTTTTTTTTAAATATGGCAAACACTCAAGTAATTTCTCCCTCTATTTTATTTCCTCCCTCCTTGTTCGGCAAAACTTTGTCTTCCCCAGACAAATATTACATCATCTGAAGGATTTAACTTTAGACTGTCTTAAGATTTAAGGCAAATTCTAAATTGTTTTTGCAACTATTACTAAAGCAGCAACACTCACACAGAGCAGAACTCAACTGACTATGAAAATAACAGATTGAGGAACAAGGCTCAGCTGCACTTATCATGATGGAGATCAGGTCAACAACAAATTGAGTCTGGACTGATCTTGACATGGTCAAGTGTTTAAAACAAGCCATAAGATATGCCCTTAAAGCAGCTCTTTCTCTGTGTTATTCCAAGTGGAGCTGCAGGTAACTAGCATGGCTCTAGATATCTGCTACTCTAGAGGCAGAGTGGATTTCACTTACCATTCCTTCACTACTCTGCTAATCAAATATTTGCAAAGCACTTACTTACTGGGAACTATTATGCAGTACGAACAATTTTTGGAGACCGAGGATAAAGATTGTTGACTCTAATGCGAAATACATTCTGCCCTGCAGAGAATATAAATACAGATAGTCACATGAGCAAACAGCAAAGAGCACATGCAAAGGTGTGTGGAGAAAACCCCAAACCACATAAACAAGCAGTAGGCCTGTGAAGTGCAAGCACTTTGAGCTAGTAGTACTGCTTGCTGCAGGCTGAGGAGGGGGAAGAGAAAGGAAGGAAGAGAAAAAATACAAAGCTTCAGTTTTGGTTTATTGAACTTATTTTGATGTGACTTTTCTACATAAGCATGTATCTGTCAACACACTTTGACATGAAATACGCAGTGTTATTGACAAAAGATATTTTCCTGGCCCCAAACTTACATCTGAATTACTAGTCATTTACACAGTAAGTTGACATTTGATCTCTTTTAAATCAGTGCACTATGTTTCCTGTATGTTTTTCTGATGTTTTAAAATTGTGTTTTACAACCAGTCACAGATAGTTATCCAGTTTTTAAATAAAAATACAGGTGGGGAAAAGGGAAAAAATTATTATCCAAAATTATACTAGACTGGAAAGAGAAACTTTAAAACACATTTATATCACCAAAAAGTATTCATTCATTTCTGAAGTCTTAACCATCCCAGAAGACTTTGCACTTCATGTGGAGCAAGTCTGATTCTTTGATAAGGATATAATTATTAGCATACATAATTTCCATACAAAATCTTTTATATTTCATGCACTAACCCATGCCTACTTTCAGTGTAATTTTAGAAAGGCTCCCAGATATTTTAAATCACATCAAGTTTGATTTAGTGAGATTTTCCTGTTCATTAGTTAGGGAACCAGAGTTACAAAAAATGAAAAGTGCTGGCATTCAGGGAGAAACCATACTTTTCTTATCTGCCACTGTCTGGATGAAAGTATTTGTAGCAGGAACATTACCCATGAGAAATGGTTAACAAACTGAAGGAGCTTAACTATACCTTTAGGAAGGATTTGACAGGACTTAGATCAACTCTTACAAAAAGCAACACGTGTATCCTAAGGGCACAGAGGCAATAACCTGCTGCCACATTTGTGAGGAGCCATTTAGCAACATGGTGATGAACAGCAACCTGGAAAGCAGGCTTGGGCCAAAAATAATGACAGCTTTCTTCTGCAAAAATCAAAACACACTCAGCTCCAGAAGCAGAAATGTATATTAACAGAAAAGGAAGTATGCAATAATAAAGTCACTAAGATAGTTTCTAAGTGGAAGGTAAATAATTAGCTGATTACAGGCTGGTTGTGCTCTTTGACAAGACCAGAGCAATCCCAGGAAGAAGTTCTGCTTTCAAATCATGGTCACCCACCTCCCAATCTTACAGCTCTAGTAAAGATCTCTGTCTCTAGGCAAAGCAGGATTTAAGTCTAAACACTAAATTCCTTCTCCCACTCCATCCCAATCTATACTCTAAAGGAAGGCCTGGACTGGGTATGACATATAAAGATGTAGTTGTGGACACAATCGAGATGAGCAAGCAACTACTACGAAATGTGTGCAAAATTCTACAGCCAGAAGAAAGACTCCTCGCAGACTTTTTGACATTCAGGAAGAGGCCCTCATCTCAATGGTGTCTTTTTCAGGTTCTCTTCCAAATTAATCTCTTGGCTTTCTGCTGAATCACCAGTAACCAAAGAAAGTAGAAGAGATTAAACTTGTGTAACAGCACGTTTTTTTGTGGGTAGCCTTCCCCTCTCTCTGAAATGCTACAAGATGTTGGATTCAAGGTAACAGGCCAGAGCCTTTAAAAAAGAAAGAACAAAACAATGGCTTTATCTAGTAAGGAAAAAAAACGAACTGCTTTTTTGCACAATAGAACTAATGCAGACATCAATATTGAGTTGCAAGACAAACTAATAGTATATGAAACATAGGACAGGTATTTCAAAAGACATTTCAAGTAAAGGTGCCTTTGGAGTCTGAAGCTAGGAGCTCAGGTCTGCAGCAGTGCTGAAGACAACTTTAGTGTTCCTGAGTTTGACAAAACTATACCCTTGAGTGTCTCAACCAAAATGTAGCAGACCGGTGTCTCCTGATACCAGACAGGATGCACCCTCACTGTGTTACACACTTCTGCTGAGGTTCACAGGCTTGATGGTCCTTTCATCCCAAAGGTTATGGACCAAAAATACCTGCACTGATGTCTATGGAGTTGCCTCATAAACCCACTGAAATAAAAAAGGTGAACCAGACTCTTGGTGTTTGTCTTTCCCATATCTAACAGCATAAGGCCCAGGCTGCAGCACTTGTACTACAGTAACTTAATGGAAATTCCCGCTGATATAGACAGGCTAACAGGAAGAAAAGCCAGTAACTGTAGAAAGAAACTAAATGAAGGAGAAACTCAGCAATAGGAAGGAAGAAAGCCAAAAAAATCCAGGCAAAACAAAACCAAAGGTATCAGCATGATGCTCAACCTCCAACATCTATTTTTGGAGTTACAGTTTGTTCTGGGCACATCATCTGCTCAACTATCTTTGTAGTTGTACAAGTTTCTAAATAAGTAAACCAACAGAAGAAGCTTACCTGGCCATTCATACACACCAATTTGGAAAGGAAATGAAAGGAGACTGACCAATAATACAGGTAAGATGGCAATTCTACATTAGAAGTAAAGCACTGCAAATTCAACAGAAAATGGCATTATTCTTGTTCCAATCTTTTCTGACCCAAATATTGTTACTGCAAGGAAGCGCTAAGTCAGCTGCTTTCTGGACTACATCTAACTGCTTCCTTAAGCTGAACAACAAAAAACCTAATGCCTCAGCTAAGAAGAAAAGGCAAAGGGTCCTCAAAATGGCCTTTCCTTTTTTCCTGAAAACCACTTCCCATACAAGTTGTTTACTGTGCCTAGTATCAAGGCAATTTTTTGGTCCTGTACTGACTAAGGTGGGGAGTTGCAAACGGCCTAGGCTGACCTGGTACATCTCCCCTCTGTGTTTCTCCCCTTCCTTCCTGTCTCTCCCCAGCCAGCTCCCAGCAGGTGCTTTGTTCTTGCTGAGCCACAGGGACAACTAGCGTGGCTTTTCCTTATCCTCCCAGTGATTTAACAGGCTGAAAAGCCTCACCACTGTGCCACATCAGCACTGAAGCCAGCATGAGAGAGTGGGATGAAGGGATACACAGGATGACCACAAGCAGTGAATTAGGCAGAAAATTATACTGTGGTACAGTATTTCACCCTGACCAGTCCATTCCATACCCCTGCAGTAATCCTGGGGTAAGTCCAAATCGACGCTTTTCATTCATTTATTTCTGGTGCCAAGTCATCAGCTGGATCTAACCAAGCAATGTCTTGCCTCAAATTAAAGGGAATGTTCTCGGCAGACCAATGGACAGGACTGTGAGAGTCTGATTTGTCAGACCACAGATACAAATAAACAAGTCACAATTTTCTAAAACTCTGGAAGCTTGCTGAGGTTTACTTTTAGGTTTTGAAACACTGAATGCATAAAACTAATTATTCTAATCCTATCCAGACAGTTTCACTTGGAAAATAATGCTAGCAATAGGTTCTAGTATCTGATTATTCTGGGATATCTCTGGTTAACCAGAGAAACACAGCAAAAGACCCACACCTAAACCCAAACAAAAATAAATATCTGCTCCAAAACACTCTATAGCTTGCTTAGCAGGGCACTCTGTGCTCTTTGTGGGCTATATTCAAATTTTTTTGTTTACCTCTTTAGGCAAGTGATATTTATTTGAAAACAGGTAAAATAAAAATTGTTATGAACCACCACATGTCCTGGTTGTTACGATCATGTAGTAACCTCCATTATCGTACCTACAGTATAACTATAATGCATTATTAGTACTAGGAATATCACATTCTGTTAAACAGTTATGTCTCAGTGCCTGATAGGGAAGTTTGGTGTTTTAAGGCAGTGTAACACCAAACAGTAAAGAACTGCAGACTCTTGATTAGTAAACTATCCCTGTTTCCCTGGAAAATAAATAAAATCAGGAAGTCTCATAAAAAATCCTATCTTTCATTACAATACTGATCTTCCTGTAAGTTAAAAAACGCATTTAAAAGTACCTCCCCAACTTGGAAATGTAAAATGTGTTAAAAGCCTCCCAGCTGGGTCAGCTCCTATAAATCTATCCCAAGCAGGTCTTCAACAAGTTATAAAAACACAAGGACAAGTTTTTCAGGTTTACTCCAGCAGTACTTGGGGAACAAGCTGCAAAGCTGAGAACACACATGGAAGTAACTTCAGCCTTATCAGACCTGAAATTTTACTTAGGTCTAGACAGTTCCAATAGGAGCTCACACAGGCATATATTTAATTAGCCCACACACGTGCAGCAGTGAAATGCTGCCCACTTAGAGGCCCTCCCAGGCCACAAAACCCACCCCAGGAGCTATAAAGCCTTCACTTCTGGTAAGCACAAAAGTAGGCTTTGCTCCTTTGGTTAGACTAGTAGCAACTACTAGCAGTCCAAGAGATCAGTCCGAGTTACAAACACACCAACTCAAAAGCAAATGCGCCAGTGTCCCAGACTGCTAGAAATCCCTAACCAAGCAAGGTGGAGTCTTTGGGCTGGATGCTCTCTTCCACTGCTGAGGTAATCCCAAAGCAAAAAGAATTAGGATGAAAACAGAGTGGAGAATCTGCCTTAATCTACTGAAATGTCATTATTTTAGCACATTAAAAAAAACAACAAAAAAACCCCACAACTCAAGAACTTGAAACTACACAACAGTTTTGTTCTCACAATAAATATTTATCACTGCATATAGACACAAGACTGGATTTTTCTAACAAGTCTTTTTATTCTCACTTCATTCAGTCTTTCTCTGTCTTTTCAATAGAGTTTTGGTTTGTATACCAATAATACACCATTTTTGGGAGATCAGTGAAAACAAACAAACAAACATGAATTTTGGGCCAACATTTCATCTGCTGTTGTGCAAGCCTACACGAGTATATTGACACACACTGTGCCAACGCCTAACTTTTATGCATCCCTACCCTGGGTTTCTATAGAGTGCTGCAGCAAAACATCTGTAATGAGTCAACTAAAGGTTTAAAGACCTTTTCTTAAAAAGGAACAAATGTCAAGATTTACTAATTATTCCAAAGATTTCAAAGTAGCAAAGATAAATCTAAAAATATGAATAATAAAAAAAATCAGAAAATATTCTTCCTGTGTCCTTGCCTGCAGATAGGGACTAGAGCAGATGCAGTGGAGGACTGTAGAGGCTGACTAAGCTTCACTCAATACACTCTCTCTCAAACCATTGCCTGATAAACAGGAAACATAAGATCTAGAAAACTTGTATTTTATAGCTTTTAATACAGTCATATTTAAGAAGAGCTTATGAAATACAGAGGAAGAAAAACAACAAAACATTACAGACCTGGTTTTCATCCTGCCTTACCAAATACCTGTTAAATAAAATTAATATAGCTTCTGAAACACCTTCACACAATTTTTGGTTGATAAGGCACATCAGAAGAGATTGCCTGCTCATTACAGCAACAATTTCTTCCACATGGAGGAAATTCCTTTATTCCTTCCTAAAGCTGCACCACTGCTGTGGTTGGGTACCCAAGGCTTTCCAGAGCTCACCCTGGTTCTGCTACCCTGGGGGTGAGTTCCCAGCAAACGCAACACAGCCCGGCAGCAGTGAGCTGCCAGTCTCACCATCAGAGCAAGTTGTGGGCTATTTAGAGTTTGAGCAATCTTTTTTTCTCTTAGGGGAAAAAGCACCATTTTCCAAATTGTTAAGATTACCACAGATGTGACTGCTATTCCTCCTATGGTATTGATGACAAGGAAAATGCAGCAGCTTATGCGAGGCTGCTGGATGAGGGCAGTTTCGGGAGATGAACTCCCATGCCATCGAGCGCTGGAGCTGCTGTAATTTTTTTGGAACAGCCAGGAGTGCCACCACTTGCCTCTTCACTCTCTTGCAGCTAGTCCTGGTACAGCAACAAAGTGAATCATGACAGGGACAATGACAATATCCAGAAATGACCTTAGGAAGATGCAGTGACTTTTTTTTTTAAAGCATTGGAGATGAACGTTGTCAAACAGAAGCAGATGATGCTGCTCTGATCAGCTATGCATGATGCCAGAACACAAGGGGCATTTACTTTCCCTTCAGTACGATCTGGGGCTGTAGCAATCACACAACACCACAGGAATCCCTGTTCTGTCTCACACCAACTGCCATCAGCTGACAGCACAGTAGAAATCAAAGGATCCATTTAATTGCTAACCGCTTCTTGTCAGATCAGCTGTAGATGCTTCTCTGAGAAGGATGCACATTAATTTAAAAAGAAAGATAATCACTGAGTCATGTTGGTTGGAAAAGACCTTTAAGATGAGCCAGTCTAACTGCTAACCTAAAACTGCTAAGTTCACCACTAAACCTTGTCCCTAAGCACCACATCAACATGTCTTTTAAAGAACTCCTGGGTAAGCAACAGGAGTGGCTTGATATTTCTTAGAAAGATGACTGTGCTTGTGTAGGATTTTTTCATTGACACTACTGAATTTGCTATTTTTGTCCCATCCCTCAACCCATAAAAACAGAGGTGTATTTTGTGTGCTCTGGTGCTTTGATGCTCAATCACATTTTCAAACACTTCTATGGAAAAAATGCAGAACATTACCATTTTAAGAAGCCTTGCCTGATTGTCTTTAAAACTTTACTAATCGTTAGCAGGTAACAGCAGCATTCATATGCTCCAGTGTTCCATTTGTCCTTGGAGGCTCTGCTTATGCTCTGCAACCAGATGACTAAAGGAGTCTGTACCAGTTATTTGTATCATATAAAGAAAACACCTTTTTACAGACAAGCATATGGAAGAGTAGCAATAAGTGACAAGACACCAAGAGACTTGAAACTCCTGTGGTCTACCTGCAGTGAATTCTAACTCCATGTTATCTCAAATGTTTCATAGAATATAAAGAAGGGAAAACCTTATGGAGGAATAATCAGGTGCAGGTACAAAGATTCAACTCTCAAGCAACGAAACAGCTCCTGCTAGGACACAATCCACCACTACTGAGCAATGCCCTTCTCAGGAAAGCAAATTCACTCCTGCAACATCTACTGCCGGTAATGGGCACAGTACCCTTTTAATTTACATCCTCTTTCTTCACACATTATTTTCTAGAAGAATGGACTAAATGGATCCTTGGGACATGTTTCCATTTAGAAGCTCTAAACTCCCTTTACTCCTTCAACACAGTTATTGCATTGCTGATAAAATCCAACTCATTTGGGCTCACAGAACTCTGAAGTTAGTAAGTAACATTTCAATATTTCAAGACAATATAAAATAACATCTATTACACACATACAGAAGCAAAACAACCAGAAGTGTTAAGAAAAGGAAGGGAGGGATTGAGGCCACACAAGTGGATAAATAATGCAGAGGAGAAAAAGGGAGGCGAAGCACAGTCAACAAACTTCTCTTTCCCTTACTGCATCCCACACTTTATTATCTAGCAGGAGACATATGGTGCATAAGGAGGAAAAGGAAGGAAGAAGAGAAAAGTACATAGAAGGAACAAGACCCATTAGCTATGCTTTTTCTGGTACAAATACATTAATATAGCAGCAAACTTCAAGCCATAATATTAACAGACTGAACTGTAGAAGAAAAACTTTTAAACTCTTCACTGATAAAACTTCCTAAGGAAGAAGAAGAAATCAGCAGAGATAACATCATTACTGTGATATGCCATTGGGTCAATTAGCATTTTTAACCCCTAAGGAAACAGTAAAAATGGGAAATGCATGCTTTTTCAAGCACAGACTGCTATGCAGCAACTTTTTCTCAGGTGTTTGTTGCTCAGCAATCTCTACTTCTGTGATGCTTAAAAAGGACGAGAAAACCTTATCATACACATAATTCAGAAGCAGCCACAGCCAGGTATCAGAACAATTATTAACATCCTTTTTTTTCATTATAGTAGATATGTAGGACATAGAGCACAAATTCCATCCATTCTTAGTGTGAGCAAGGACTGCAAACTGACCTACTCACTGGGGTATGTCACGTGTGTAAAGACTATTTAGGTAAAGTCTGGGCAGTAAGTTTCTCATCTGGCAACAGCTTGTTCTCTTCTTCGAGGAGGTTGCTGAAGGGGCAGACTGGGAGGGGGGGAGGTGATGTGATCACCTGTTGCCCCAATCTAAAATCTTTGACTGCATTCCCATGCACTCTGTCACAGCAGTACCCATTCCTGCTGCAGCAACTTGCACTATTTCATACAGAAACATTCTCTTCAAGGACAACATTGACTCTCTAAGCAAGCTGGTGTTCCATTCCACTTCCATTACATGTCAAGTCTCTACAAGCTATTTAACTCTCAATTTTGTATTCCCTATGTTTTTAAGTTGCCACAAACTCATGAACAAATCACTATACTCTAAAAATCAATTAACTTATTGAGTAAAGGTTATGGTACAGCTGACTCGCTATTGTTTCATCTGTGGCCTCAATATTTAGGGTTTAAAATGAGATTTCAATGGAAATTATTGTCAGTTTGAACTCTTTAATGAAAAGCTTCAATAGCTTCCTTACACAAGGATGTTTTTTCATTGTAGCTGGATCTGTACTAGTCATTCCCGTCTCGGGAAGAACATGGTGTCATTAACTGTCACACACAGTGCTCTGAGGCTGCATGAACAGTCAAGCTTGTCCAGTTTCTACAAAAGCAACTGTAGAATCTAGGCTAATTTACATGATAAATTTACAGAGTTTAATTTAATTTTTAAATTAAATTTTTAATTTACAGAGTGCTGTTCTGTAGATTTCTTCCAATTCTCCTGTCACAGAAGGATGTGATTCAATACTTGAAAAAAACATTTTAAAAAGCAGGTACAATAAAGTTGTTACAGATGTTATTTATGATGTTTAAAACTCTTGCGATATTTTAATCCAAATTGTCCACTGTAAAAAGAATGTAAAGATCAACTTCCATTTAATGGCTAAAAAAACATGCAATATAAATAGTCAGTAATGAATTTAGATTAAAATGCTTTAAGAGCAACCGCACAGAACTGTAATCTCCAGTCCATGATGGTAAATTGCAGTGCAAAGTGATTGCACTCCTAAATAGAACCACGGTACAGCCTGACCCTTTTCTACTTACGGGAAAAAAGAACACAACAAAACCCACATTCCAAACTTGGAGTCAGATGCTGTCATAAAAACTACTTTGCATGGACAAGAATTTTGCAGTAAGACTCAGCTGAGAAAATATACCATAATATGATGCCGGCATTACCATGTACAATTCCTATTCAGAAACACCTGGTCAACAAGCAGTGCCAAAATGACTGAAACCTTCTGCTTTTTAGGTTCTAATGTATCTGGATTAAAATGTGTAGTTTTGGGGAATTTAAGATAACAAACCCCACCACCACTAACCAGTCTGCACCAGTTCCTTCCCCCTAGATAAAGTGACTAAACTTGGGTTCATGCAGCAGCACACTGACCTGACCTGCAGTGGTTAGCAGAAGTCCAGCTGCACCTGTAGACCAAACATCTGGACTGAATAACCCTTGAGTGTGAATCCTCTTTCACCAAAGCCAGCAAGTCTTGAGCCTGTTGTAGGCAGTTTACGAAAGCAGCCCTGTGGTCTTTCAGGTTTTTTAATAAAAATGCTTTATTAATACGATGAAATGGAAAGTGAGGTTTTCCGAGTCAGCTTCCCCAGAGCTGTACAGAACAATGTCCAGTGGTTTTGTAAGATAACTTGGAATTACTTTTTCTTCTCCTTTCTCAAGTCATGATGATGACAACCAAATAAGAAGTAGATATGCTTATCAATATTTTTTAATAACTGCAGAAGCGTAACACTTGGAGAAGATGCAAGAGCCCTCAAATGGCTTTGCTGCAAATTCTTCTCAGAATTCATAAATCATCTCTACATACCTCTAATCCTGCTAGAGGAATATAAGCATTTTTGGTTCCACAGAAGTATTGTATTTTGTTTAATGCTTCAGTAGATTCGACTTAAGGTTATTTTCTAGGAAGAAATAGCTTTCTGTTCTTCATTTTCTTCTATTTGGCCATATAGTGTCTTGGAAATGCAGGTCCACAGTTGCTATTTGCTCACTGGTCCCTCAGGAACCACCCCTCCTCTCTCCCCCACAAATGAGAGCATATCTTTTTTTTGGCAGTTGAAGGTTTTGCAAGTTCCTGTACCCGCTTTAATTATTTTACATTTTGATGTGGCAGCTTCATGTGGCAGCTTTATTATACCACTTGGCATTCATTGTTGCTTTCAGTAGACTTGTGTAATGCTGCAACCACAAGGGCAGAAGGATACCACTTAGAGAAGACGCAAGAGCCCTCAAATGTTTTACTGCAAATTGTCCTCCAGAGATATTTCAGAACTAACATACTCAGGCAACAACGTCAAGGCTCTTAACCTCAGTCTTACCATCCGCTCATCATCGTAAGTGCTGCTAAGACAAATTTTGAAAGTTCAACAAGATTCACCAGGAGCATTAGAATAGCCCATCCCTGGGTGAGGATGGCAGGGAAGATGTAACATGAAGGATGAGGGTTACGAATACTTACAATGTGTTATCAGTATGAGTATTGTAACAACTCCCAGAAGAAATCTTAGCCTCTCCCACAGGAAACATACTCCCCAGCAGTAAGCACTATCAGCATGACAAGGAACCCAAAATGTAAGATATTTTCCTTTTTGTTTAATAAAGCCCACAGAATTCTTAGATATCCTGCTCTATAACTACATCCCTGCTTGCACAAAGCTGGATTTTGTAAGTAAAGATCCGTGATCCTGTTTTTCCCTTCACAAAGGTGTGAGGCTCCTCACCCATTTTTAACACACTTAAGTTTCCCTGACAACTTCAGCTGTCAATTACAATAAAACAGAAGCAAGTTGTGTATTCAACATCTTCCAGAAAGCTTCTGTAGAGAAATTAGTACCATACAGCTCAGGACAAGATTTTACAGGAAGTATTAGATTAAAAGGGGGGGGGGAAGTTAATTTTGCATTTTCACACTCTCAAATTTTAGTCACTCACTCCCACATAATCCCAAGATGTTGGGTCCACTGTAGCTTTACCACAGAGGGAAACATGCTTATCTTGGACTCCTGAAATTTTAAGGGTTCCCAACTGGTGATAAAACCTTAATTTTAGACAGGTATTTACAAGTCCCTAATTGATACTGGGTCATCATTTGTCTCAAAATCAATTTAACTTCCAGTTCCATAAGCATTAGATCCGGTTGCATGCCCATTATTTGCTTTTTCTCCCCAGCTAAGAGGAACAAGGGGAGCACACAGGGTGTGCTACAGTTTCATCACTGTTTCCTGCTGCCAGGATGCAGCATTTTCTGGCAGCCATTCTTCAGGGCCTTCATTTTAGCCTTTTGCTTTTGACATAAACAATACATTCCTCACAATTTACAGCCAGGAATAGTGTCCTTGGTTATCAACACAGACCATTTTTTTAACCCTTTATTTTGCAGTTTTCTATGGTCCTTATCACCCACATTTCTATTCATACTGCATTTGTATTGATTTTAATGTTTCTGTTAAACTCCACAACTCCACAGCTTTTTAAAATTACTACACTTAGTATTGTGTAAGGGATGACTGCTTGCTTAAGTAACTAACTGAAGTGAAGGCAGTAGATCATTGGCATCTCCTTCTAAAGAGGCATCTGTCTTCTTCAAAAATTATTACTCTTAAAACTGTAGGCAAAATCTGCTCTTTCATTTGTTGTTGTTGCTGTTCCTCAAGCAGACACTTCACCCCCTGAAGTACTGCAAGAAATCTTCCTAAGTGAAGAGATATAGTGAGCACTAGGTCTGAAAAGGGTGGAGTAGAGAACCCACCATCCAAAGGCAGGTGGCAGCCAAGGGGGATACACACTGGGGATGTGCCTTCACATCTCTGCTTTAAATAAGGGAAACACACCCAAGCCACACTTGCTTTTTGAGTCCAAACTATGGATCTGGACAAAGCTGCTAATTATCTGTTTGGCAGGGGAGCCAGATCTGGGACAAGAGGTAGTGCCAGAAATCATTTTTACATTGAGGCAGGAAGAAAATAGAGTCCCTTGTGTTTCCAACCCCATCAGCAAATGGGCAGAGTGAGAATCAAAACTCCATTAGGATCAGTTAGTCTTATTAACTGGAAACTAGATAAAGCCTTAGATATCTAATTCTGTAACAATGCTTTCTACCATGCTTCAATCAAAACATGGCTTGTTCTATATGGAAGCCATGGCACATGTTCTCATAGGAATCACTACTGTGCCATGCAGTTCTCACTGAATTTATATTGAACAATGGTGAACACATATGAAATAGGAATATATAAGCCATATGTATGCTCTTCATATGTAGGCTCTTCATCTTCCTATACCAAATGAAGTTAAGCAGCCATTCATGTGTTCAAGAATGTTTAATATTAAAAGCTTGCACTCTACCACTACACTTGTAAGCTGATGGCAACCGTTGCTAGACAGACACATGCAGCACTAGCAACCAGGCAAACACACGCCTTCTGCCAAAACAAATCCTATGCAAATCCATAACAAACTGACAACCATTGCTTGCTGCATTTTCTTTCCCTGTTGTATTACCATGAGCACTTAGCCCCACCATCTGTTTTGTGTAATCATCTCTTGATAAGTACCTAAAATGATACAGTTGCAAGAGATTAAGAATTACTATCTTCAAAAAGTACAAGTATGTACTACTTTCAAGACAACAAAATCATTTCCACTGTTGCAGAAGTCTACAGAATACTCATCAGTAGGTATATTTACTACATAAAATCCTTACTCGCTCCAAGAACACATAAAAATCTGTTACTATTGAATTTTAAAGCAAAGCAACATTGGTTTGAAGTTACTAAATCCTGCTAAGTTACATCTTACTGAATAGGAAAGCTTCAGTTTCTAGGATCGCTGTTGGCACCTGTTTTTATATAGTGTCTATCTCACATTTGTAGAACTCATAAAGGCTTGAAGCTAAAAACTTCTGAATGAGTTTTAATTTTCTCCCTAGGTCTTATTTTTATGTACCTGGGAACTGACAGTGTTGCCCTCTTCACATTTTCCAGATGGAACTAGCCAGCTGATACTGAATCACAGAATCATTATGGTTGGAAAGGACCTCTAAGATCACCTAGTCCAACCATAAGCACACACACAAAAAACAAAACCCACAAAACCCCCCACAATCTCAGCTGCTAGAACATGCCCTCAAGTGCCACATCTACACATTTCTTGAATACCTCCAAGGATGGTGACTCAACCACCTCCCTGGGCAGCCTGTTCCAATGCCTGACCATTCTTTCAGTAGAGAAATTCTTTCTAATATCCAATCTAAACCTCCCCTGCTGCAACTTCAGGTGATTTCCTCTGGTCCTGTTGTTATCGACTTGGGAGAAGAGGCCAACTCCCACCTCGCTACAACCTCATTTCAGGTAGTTGTAGAGGGCAATGAGGCTTCCTCTCAACTCCTTTTCTTCAGACTAAACAACCCCAGTTCTCTCAGCTGCTCCTCATATGACTTTTCTCTAGACCCTTCACCAGCTTGGCAGCTCTCCTCTGGATAAGCTCCAGCACCTCAACGCCCTTCTTATAGTGAGGAGCACAGACCTGGACACAGTACTTGACGTGTGGCCTCACCAGTGCAGAGTACAGGGGGATAATCAGTACAGGGGGATAATCACTTTCCTACTTCTGCTGGCCACACTATTCCTGATGCAGGCCAGGATGCCACCTAGGCACACTGCTGCTTTGTAGGTATCAGGAATCTGAAGGGAATTTAAACAGAATTTAAACTTTCTTCCAGGTTTTAAAGAAACACTCACTTAAAAACTGTCCCATCTCCTTTTTCAGTCTATTTTATCTTTTGCAGCCCAGTCTCTCCACTAGAAAAGGCCTGAGCTTCTGGCCACATTCTCCTTGTGCTTCAATAGCTACCTGCATGCAGCAAGATTAAGTCAGGTACTCAAAACAACAGAAGTAGTTACTAACGTTCGCTATAGTTAAGTTTTAGAGAAGAGGATCTCTGCAAGAAGAAAAACGTCCCCAAGCTTGATGTGAAAACACTCAGATTTCTTTAAATCACCCTTTAGAGATACAGATACTGGGGGCTGTTTGTTGTAAAAGAGGGGAGGAGGAAGTGAAGGGCAGCAGAAAGGAGGCAGTGTATGTTTGCTTGCTTGTCTGTTTTTAAACCAGCAGCCAAACAGTTCTGCTAGGCAGCTGCTGATGCAGCCACAAGTAGGATAAAATAGATTAGATCTTTTAATGTAGTTTGTCACTGCATATGTTTAAATCCTCATGCTATGAAAACAGCACTTGTGGGGAATGGTCCATCTTCTCTCCCCCCATATAAGATTGTGTGCCCACATCGGCTTGCGACAGCACTGTTACCTAGATGCTTCATAAATATATTTCATACAACCTTCCAAAACTGAAAGAAACCATCAGAATGCTTCATCTGTCTGGAAAACTGGATGGGCACCTTCTGTTGAGGCAGGAGGGCAGAGCCTGCTCTCAGAGAGGAGATTCACCTTTACATTAGCTCCTTAAGGAACCAACACTCACCTGGTTCTTACACCTGTCTTTCAGCTGAAGAAGTAGGACTTAAAGAATTAGAAGTTCCAAGCCATTACAAAACTCTTGTTTTCTTATTTTTTGGTAGGTTTTTGTTGTTTTTCTCTCTAAACAAGGCATAGTTGTTTTTCATTTTGGGAGTCACTTACACCTATTACTGTTGTATTTGGGCTGCAAAACATTAACGGGAAAAGTCCTACCTCAACAAAATCTCAAAGTGATAATTTTTGTAGGCATAGCATCAGGCTTAAACCTCACTTTTAATTACAGACGGTCCCTCTCATGGGGGGCCTGTTCCCAAAGGGGAACAGAAGACAGTAACTTAACTTGCTTTATTATCAGGAAATTAATTTAGAGGTTTTTTTCTAAGTATTTATTGGTATTGTTACTCTAGGACTAACTTGACATTTCTTATTAATTTCAATAGATATTTTCAACATAAAATATTTTGAATTTGAAGCATGTCTCCACAGCCCCTCCTCCACCCCAGCACACAGCAGTCAATAACTAATACACGAGAACATATGCTGATCAATTTTGCACAGAAGTCTTGAAGAACACAAGCACAGCTTTCTCCTTCCTTAGACTCAAACACATTTATACTTCTCTTAAGCTTCTCAAAACATTTCTGGAGTCTAAAAATACTTGCTCCTCATTGAGGTCAGTTCTGCTCAGCGGTCTTGCAGTACCTCCTCCCTTGCCCTTTATTCACCGCCCAGTAAGTATACTCTACCCAATCCAGTACCAGAGAACGAAATTAAGCTTGTGTTCCTTCCAGAGAAGCCACCAGGTAAGACTGTACATACAAATTATTTCCTGACACCTTTTCTTGATTGTAACTGCACTAGAATGCTTTTCCTTCAAATTATCAGAATTAAGCCAAACACAGGAGTTCAATGCAGAGTTTTCAGGGCTGACAGCTACTGAATGACTGGCTCAACTTAGCCCAGATATGATTATCTAACCAGAGAAACAGCTCTTACTTCTTCTAACAAACCATGTCTCAACAAGGCTTTATTTTGTTCCCCATTCGTCTCTTCCACTCTCACATTCATGCATGGAAAAAGAATAAGTAGAT
This sequence comes from Apus apus, assembly GCF_020740795.1. NCBI lineage: Eukaryota > Metazoa > Chordata > Aves > Apodiformes > Apodidae > Apus > Apus apus. The sequence goes on along the minus strand of NC_067283.1, from coordinate 18,875,820 downwards.
ACTTCCTTACTTTAAAAATAGCATCTGGTTTCACATTTTAGCAACAGTTTAATTTCAGACTTCAGAAGGTGCTAAATTCTTGAAACTCCATAGGGATTTTAAAAGTATGGCTCATCACATTTTACGGCTCCTACATAACAGTCCATGCAGTACCAAAAAGAGAAGTTCCTGCTTTCTCCTGCCACCTGGTCTAGCACCCCTCTCCTCTACCCACTCTTCATGAGCTGTTTAAACTTGCAAATGGAGAGGAGGAACAGGATAGTTTTCCACTGTTCCAAGGATTTAAAGGAGCTTATGGGACCCTATTTTTTTAAAGCACAATCAGATTGGTTAGCAATGAGCTTGACATCATTTGTGAGCCCCCATGCAGCAAATATTACAGTACAGAAGTATTCTGCCCAACTAGCTTGCAGATTACTTCTATGAGATACACCTAAAATCTGAAGTCAAAATACATTTGAGTACCTGAAAAGCCCCCTCAAATTCCTTTTAGCCCCATGAAAGATGGATCTTAGGAGAAGCCTAAGAAAAATCCTAAAACATTTTATTAAAACCCCCTCCTACCTGAAGTGTTTTACAAGTTGTTAAATTTTAAGTATTAAGTAATTTTGAGTACAAATTTCAAGACAGAAAAAACCAAGCTAGATGCATTTACATTCAATGGGATCACTAGGGGAACAGATGTGAAAAACAAATTAACATAGACAAACAGTTGAAGCAAAGAAAAGGGTAAGAGGTAGTGACATACTAAGCTAAAAGACTTGTAACTATGGGTAGGAGAGAAGGTCAAGATGTCAGGGTTTAGCAGTTTCAGTCTCCACTCCCACATGTGCTGGCACTTGGGGGTGAAGAAAACCTAGCTTGCCTTTCCTGTTGCTACTGTACAGCTAACTCCAGAGAGCCTTTTGTTTCACAGTGCATTCTTAAAAGATGACAAGATCAACTATCCCATTTCCTGGGTAAGTTTTTCCTCCTACAGACTTCAAAAACATTATTGATGTCTATAAATCATGCAACTGACAGTTACAGTCTTAATTCAGGAATAACTGAAAAAAAATTTGTGCAACAAAAGCTACCAAAGGGTCTCTTCAGAAGTGTCACAGATCTTTAATGATCTCTTAAAATGGAATAAGGTCACTGAGGATTAATTTCCCTGATTGCAAGTCAATACAGCTGTCTTGTGACCTTCTTCCAATGACCCTCAGCAACAAATAGTGCTCTTATTGATCCCCTTAAAACATTTCTTTTAAATTAGTGTGAAAACCTATGCCTAAGTTATTATAAACCCTTACATGACTGGACCTAATGAGATATTTCAGCAGATAAGTAAACTACAGGTATTAGAACTGTAGCCCAGGTTCTTTTATACACTTGGAAGCCTTAAAGCACTTTAAAACAAACAGCAGAAACGTGATCTGCCATGTGACAACATAACACAGCAGCCCTTTGTGAGGCAAAGGTGTTGTACAACCATAAAACCATAAATTAACTGCTTTAGGGTAGGAAGTATGCATTAAGGGGCAAGATGATGATGATGAGACTAAATCACACCTTATATATCCTCAAATAAAACTATAGATTAAAGGTCTGCTGATGCAGACAGTATTTTTTTCAGGTCCACTAAATGGAACTCTTTTCCACAATTCAGTAACATGCTGTAATGCCACCTTGTCAAGAACAGAACCATTCATCTCTGGTGAGACACTGGAACAGGTTGCCCAGGGAAGCTGTGGAAGCCCCATCCCTGGAAGTGTTCAAGGCCAGGTTGGATGGGGCTCTGAGCAACGTGATCTAGTGGGAGGTCTCTCTGCCCATGCAGGGGAGTTGGAACTAGATGATCTTTAAGGTCCCTTGGAAACCAAACCATTCTATGTTTGTGTCGGTGAAGTTTTATGCTGACAAGATCACAGAGGCAACTGATGCCTTTGGTTGCCCTGAAGGGCCAGGAACAACCCCTTTCACTTACAGTTAGTAGAGGAAGATAACAGTAAAATTTTACTTCTGTACATTTACATTATTCAAGTTGACTAAAGAAAAATAAAAGCACTGTGTCTCAATTTCAATCTGTAGACACATCAGTAGAACTTTTGACACAGAATGCTTACTCACAGAACAAACCCTAAAAAGCAAAATTATAGGGCAAACCAAAGATAAGATAGGATACGATTAAAGTGCCTCAATGTGTAGGCAGCATGTTTGATTTTCAAATAAAACAGTAAATAAGAAACAAAATAAGTGAGAAGTTAGCACAGAAAAGAAGTTGCCCATCTCTTCAGCTAAAAGATGTAGGAAAAATTTAGAACTGTAACTGACTCTTGCACATCTCTTAATTCACAAAGTAAATTACAATGGTATCACTCCATGCAAGACCAGATTTTAGCTACCTTTACAAAAAGTAGAATGAGATGAAGCTAATGGAGCAGCAGTATATACACACACAGTGAAGGAAGCCAGTGGTCCATGTAAGCAAGCATCAGCACCACTGGATGATGCAACACTTGAGGTAAAGGGTTGAAACTCCTCGCCTCTAAAAACCCTGTTTGAAAACAGCTTTTACCTGCTGCTGATTACATTACTTGAATCAAGGAAACAATCTTTAATTTTAGCTGAGGTGATGTGTTGAGGACAAGGGCAAGATTTAATTCTTACAATAAACTCTTGAGCAGAGCTTTCCTCTGTCCTTTTATAAGGGAAAGCAAGGTTCATAATTTCGATTATCCAGGTGGACAACTGAAAGCACCAAGATGAGATGCTAACGCAAAGACTTAACACAGGTCTTGATTATCAGTTGCCTCCCTCACAGTGATGAGCCTTTTGTACTGTGTCCAACATAAAATTGAAGTTTCACAGGTTAAGATGATGAAGGGACAGAACTAGTATCCCCTGTGTGAACTTGTACAAGTAACTACATATTGCAGCATTTTTTTGATCAGTAGTATTTTTATTTATACTATTTTAATAACAAATATGAAATATATAACCAAAATGCAAACAATTAGCTAGGAAAACCTTTAAGGTAAGCAAAAGAAAACATTAAAAACAAAGGTATCACTATGTTTGGATTTCTTTCAAATTCAGCACAGCAAGATAATTAGAATTCAATGAAGTTTCTGCCGTACTGTAAAATGTTTTAGGAATAATAAAAATACGCATTGATCTTGAACTGGAGTAGGAACAACTTGTCATTGACAAAGCAGATGTCTATTACCTTGATAGTTTAAAATTCAGTGCTCTTCTTCCAAGGTAGACAGCAAGTCCACATTTTGTCACAATGATTTATGACTGAAGATTAAATATTGTTAGCTTGTATCTTCTAAAAACTCAAATTTGCTGCATGAAGAACCACTTGATTGTTTTGAACCTGGCTTTTATGTCTTTCATGGAAAAAGGCAAAAATCACTTCCTACTCAGTCCTCAGTTTAACTCAGGATTTTTGAGATCGGTCACATCTCCTTCAATCACCTTTCTTCCAGTCTGGAAAGTCTTGACAATTAGTCAAGTCTTTACATCAAAGCCATCCCGTATCTTTGGCTACTCCTGTTGCCTCTACTGAGATTTAAATTCTACCACACCTTTTGGCAAGAGGAAGGGACTGCACGTTGTATTTAAAATGTGGATGCAGGATGGATTTATGCAGTAGTACAGCAACATTTTCTGCTTTATTCTTTATTCCTCTTCTAGTAACTCACAAAAATGGCTTGTTTGACTCCTGCTGAACACTAACATAATACTAAAACCTCACTCCTGAATGGCTATGGCCTGCTTGGCATCCATCACTTTCTATGCAAAGCTGGGGCTGTCCCTCTCACTGCATCACTTTCAGGCAGCTACCCTAACAAATGACAACATTGGAAATTCAGTCACCACATTCTGTGGCTCTTTGCAGCTGTACCTCATCCTTACCATCCCAAATAATTTAAAATCACCAGCAAGCTTTCTTCACCACTGGTCACAAGGGCTCTTCCAGGTAATTCTGGAAAATGTTAAGATTCCCACAATAATTTGTCCGGCCTAGAAATTACTTTCTCTACTGATACAGCCAAGCATTTACTTCTGCCCTAGGTTTCTTTATCTTCTATGGAATTACTTACTCACACAAAGGCCTTCCCTTCTTATGCTATGGCTAACTAGCTTCCTTTAAAGCCTTGGGCAAGGGACCCTCTCAAAATCCACTTGGAAAGGAAATACACCTAAATTACTCTTATCCACATGGTTACTGGCCTTCCAGCAGCTTTCACAAGATTGCAATCCATTTTTCCTTGAAGAAGTCACACTTTTCCCAAGCAGAGACTATAATAAAAAAGCAGTAGATATGTGCATAAGTAACACTACTCATTTGACTAGGATACAGCCCTGTAAGTGCTATAGTCTTCTGTACCTAAATTTTGGCATCATGCTTGGCTTTCTGTGTACCTCTGGTACCACTGTAGATTTAGACAACAATTCACATATCAACACCAGCAATTCAGCCATTTCCTCTTTGAGTTTACAGAACCAGAGTGAATACTACCCCATCCTGGTATTTTGCTGCTGACCATGTTATTAGCTACTTCACAAACTCCTGTCTCCACTGTTTTATACCCACCCATTGAGGAGTCCATAGCAAAGAAGAGTTCAGAGACTGGAATGACTAGTTTCCTCCCTGCTGAACAAAGACACAAATAATTTCATTTCTCTGCAAAGGCTGTATCTACTACATTTGCTCTATTAACATCCCAATTACCAGCAGCTCCTAGAGGCAGCCTGGAAACCTTCTGATCTGTAGGAAGGAATCATATTATCAGTTTTGATGCCTTTTGTTAACTACAAAATTTTTAATGTGTTTCTACATTTAGACTACTAGACTCAAATTTTATTTAAATTCATCTGAACATTCATTCTGCTCTTTATTTTGAAGGCAGTCGTCTTGCTTCCAGTTGTCTTCTTCATACTATCCAGCTTTCTTCTGTGCTTTTGTAATTCTCTTGCTAGATGGCACACACTGGGACTCTGCTTCAGATACAATCTCCATGTCCTATGTCACCATCTCCTTCATTATGCTCCAGATCACCTTGATAGAATTAGTAACCAAACAGCTCTTAAGGCCTTTATTTTTAAGAAGCTTCTTCCCCTCCCCATTTTTTTTTTAATAGCACCTCTTTGTATGTCAGATATATATAAAACTCTATATCCTTCAAAATAGCACGAAAGCTTAAATCTGCCTTTAAAGAATACAAACTAGTCTACTCTCACCTACCACTTCTTTGAGCCATGCTGGGTGATGACAAGTGTGTAATAAGCACAGCTGGTCCACACCACAGTATTTGTGGTACACAAGCAGACAGTTCCACTGACTCTTAAATTATGTCTCAACCCCCTAAAAAAGACCCACACAAAATCAGAAACCAAAGAAAAAAGGGGGACAAAAATCCAAAGACAGAGAAGCATAGATTTGATAAAGCTAGTTTTATGGCTCTCCTAAATCTTTGCCAGATTGGTTTATTTGGTGGTTTGTTTTGGGTTTTTTTGTGTGTTTTTTTTTTTTTTTTTTAATATATAAAGTGGTAGCTGAATTTCATTTGCTCACCAACTCCTTCTCTCACTACAAGATATCTGCACTGGAATAAATCCAGTTGCCACATAATTAATTTATAAATCCAGTTTCCACATAAGTAATTTATATGTGAATTTTAAAAAAATACCCAGGTCAACCCTTCCCCCCCCTAAGCCCCACAATGTTATTATCCAGACTGTAGAGTAGTTCAATTGAAGTCAATAGATTCAAACTGCCTGACATACCTTTGTAGACGGAGTCCATGCGGGTTATTGACAAACTATACAAAACCATTCACAAACAAGAACACTTTGTTTACAAACCCTGACTACTACAGGAAATTAGTGCATAGCAGTAGTTTGTTACTTGTAAACCACTCTGAACAGAGGGACAGTGCCTTTATATCCATCATACATGGCATGCATGCTAAATCAAGGTTAGGTTTAAGAGGCTTCAAAAGGGTTTATACAGGAACATGACTGATCTGGGAAATATCTTTTCAAAGAAGAGATGAGAGGCAAAAAGTGTATTTGTGCACAAAGATATTATTAGTTACAAACATTAGCATTATCTCAACGTTATCACATTAATTTTAAGAAGTTTTTGCAGACATGCTAAATGCATGTCTGTTTTCAAATACTGATGAATTTACAATTGTGGGATAAGATACAGGAGCAGTAACATGAATTTTCATTTCAAATACACGATGACTCCAGAACCTGGAGCATACAGGAGTTTAGGAAGGAGAGGAAGACAAATCCCTTCGTAGGTGAATTGAAAGTAGTCCTCTGGAAGGGAATATAGGTAAGTCAGCAGCTCATGAACATGTGGTGTGGCACTAACTGGAAATCTGACCTGGTCCTCTTTTTATCACATAGGTTATTCCCTAGGCAAATGATAAAGCTGCCTATTTTCTTCTCTGTTAAAAATGCAGCTTTGGAGGAAGTCAATGTCAGGCTTTCCAGTAGAAGCCAAGCAAAAGCAGAGGCCAAAGAGGGACAAACGTACTGAGGAATTATGCTTGTGTATGAACTTCTTATGTGGAGTGTGTAGGAGGGGTGGGGGGCAGCTGAGGTTTCATTTTCTGCTATTTGGAGAAGTTAATTCTTAATCAGAAAAGTTTTAAAATATAGAGTTAAGGATTTCTGAATATACCAGGTCAAAAGCAGATAAACAGAACCATTCCTTTCAACCTTCTGAAACAGAGACATGAAAAATATCTTCATCATCCTTTTTGGTAAGTAGTATGTCTGAGCATTAATGAAAAAAAACCAAAACCAACAAACAACAACCCCCCCCCCAAAAAAAAAAAAAACCAACAAAACAACCAAACCAATAAAAAGCCCCCCACAAAACCAAGAAATCCCACATCACAGAAAGCAAACAAAAAAGCCCCAGAAACCACAAGACAGCAATGCTACCATAGCTAGTGCTAAACTAATAGCTTCCACTAGAATCAGTCAGCGCACAGCAACTCAAGCTGAGGTGAACTGCTCACATTAATTACTGGCTGATAATCAAGTATTACTGTCAAACCACTTGTGACCGACACTCCACAACTCTTGAGACCCAGATCATCTGACAGTATCTTCATTTCAACTTAAGTCTACCTACTATTGACCAGGGTGCCACAGAACCTGGACCTCATACAACTGCAGGCAACTGGTCTTAAAAAAAATCAATGAAAAAAAACAACAAAATCTAGTGAGTCAGGGTCTTGGTTTAAATAGATGAGAAGTCCAGGAGGGAGCAGAGTTAAAGATCATTTTTGGCAGACATTTGCTGTATTTAAGTCTGCAGATAAGATTTATACAGATTGTGAGCTGAAGCATTTCCTAAAGGAATTAGTAACTGCTTATCTTTAATCTGATCCTTTCATATTTATTGTTACATATACACAATTTTGCAACAGAAGCCCCAGTGAAACTCAGGAATTTTTGCTAACACCAATTTAAAAAGCATTCCTCTAACTGCTTCAAACTTACCTGTGGATATACTGCATAAATCAGTAATTTTGGTAAACAATTGTATTGGGTTTGTGTGCCAAGGTTTTGGCAGTGAGGGGAGTATTGGGTGGTTTCAGTAAGAAGCTGCCAGAAGCTTCCCCTTATGTCCAATAGAGCAAATGCCAGCTGGCGCCAAGATGAACCCACTGATGGCCAAGGCCAAGCCCATCAGTGACAGTGGTAGCACCTCTGGGATAACACAGTTAAGAAGCAGGGGAAAAAAAAATGCTGCAAAAACAGCAGCTGGAAGAGAGGATTGAGAGTATTCAAGAGAAACTGCAGAAACCAAGGTCAGTGAAGGAGGGGAAGGAGGTGCTCCAGGCACGAGAGCAGAAATTCCCCTGCAGGAAGTGTCCTTTTAGACCATAAATGCTCAGATCAGACAAAAGGCAACTAAAGATTTTCAAAATTGTGAAGTATACTGTGTAGAGAAAGCTGGAAATACCCACACTTCAGAGGTATTTCTCCATGAAGGTTGCTTCCTTCTGCTACCATTGTTACAAATAATTGAAGTAAGTTGTTTTTCCTTCCCCACTCCAGCCCACACATCCTCCTCCTCAGTGATTTACACTGTAAGGAAAAGCAGACGACAGACTAGGAGCTGGTACAATGCAGTTCTTTTTGGTACCAGCCAAATTCCTTGCTTCATGCAAGCCAATGGTTTTCCAAGAAGTACTGGACTATCCTTGTGTTGGAGAACATCCCTTCACAGGCACTGTGAAGGCAGAACACAAAACCAGAAGATCCTCCACAAGATAAAGAGATTGCTATCTCAAGAAGCATCAAACTTTTTTAGGCGAGTACTCTAATGAGGGCAGGGGGAAAGACACCTTAAGTTACATTCACAAAACAGGACTTAAATCCAGGACTTAAAAAACAAGGAAAAATAATCTTAAAAAATTACGAGATTCACATTCAGAAACTGTAGTTAGTTAAGAAGCACTGAATGATTTTAAATACACATTTGCTGTGTATTTACCTGTCAGATCTACCTGATGCTTCATGACACCTTTATAAGGGTCAGTTCTGGTTTGACAGGTAGGGGGAAACGCTCCTCAAAAAAATGAACAACTACATCCAAGAACAAGCATTCTTTCACTGTTTCAGGTGTTAGTTTAAGTATATCGTGCACACACTTTGTAGTGCCAAGTAACTATCATCTTACATATAGAAGGCCTTTATTTAATAAACTATAAAAAGTCACATTCAAGTTATAAAACAAAACTTGAAAAACAAGAGCTTAAGTCTACAAGAAATAGAAAGACCTGGACAACGCAATGCAGTCTTCATTTTGTTCATTTTGTCATCCACAGGCTGCAGACTGTGCATCACTTCTTATACAAAGGGAAGATAAGAATATCTATAATTTACACCACCACATTAAGTTTGCATTAGCTATAGAATTAGTTTTCTGATCAATTTGTCGAAAATGGTGCTTAGAATCAGGTAAATGCATTTCAAAACTGTTTACCTTGTAGTTCCAGAGTGTGAAGGCAGGACCTCGATTTACCCACAAGACACAATGGAGGTTAATACAAAAAAAAAAATTGTTTTGGTTTTATTTCTTTAGTCTTTCCCCAAAATCTTAGTGTTTAAAATAGCATTTCAGAACCAACTGACATTAACACTTGGAAGTCAAGTACTCAGTACTTTAGACTAGAAGTAGAACATTGGCTTTAAAACATGCTGAAACAAATTTCAGCACATCATATTAACTACTAAGTCACTTAAACTTGTTTTTTTCAGTGAGGGACAGCACATAGTTCCCTCATTTTACCTCCCTTAGCTTTAGCCTTAGTTTCAAGATAATTTTTCTGCACAATACACATTCCCACTTTGTAAGAATCAACGTGATCAAGGTAATCTTCTGCACACAGTAGCCTCTCCTTATAATACAGTCTTGGTTCATCTCTTCAGTATAAAAAAAATGCACAGCAAACATACAGGAGTCTTGATTAAAGATATAATGTACTGAGTATTACTGGAGTCTAATCAGAAGCACCATTAAGTCCATCAGGAACTTAGAAGCCTTGCTACACAGACTTCTGAATGTTCACTTCTAGCTATTTCCAAGCCAACTGATGCAAGGACCAAAAATAACACTTCATAAATAAATGGAGCAGACATTTTAATAATTAAAAAGTTATTATTTAAAATCTATAGACCACTATAACATAACATACGTAACAGCCTACAAAAAACATTTCAAATTTTATTAAGGAATTTAACAATACTGAAGGAATGACAAAGGCAGTTCAAAGACACTAAAATCTGTAAGACATCACTGCAGTTACACTGTACACTGTATTTTAAAACTATATATTAATAATAGGGAACAATAACCACCTAAGAACCAAGAACCTAAAGAATTCCTCAAATCCTTCGGAGGGGTGACTTTTATTTCTCTTACAGATACAGCCTTATTTGAAGTGTTCTCATTAACAATTATTCATAAGTTCACTGAAGAACAGCCATTCAATTCTGTAGACACTTAATGCAGTTCTGTTTCTGCATCCTGCCCAAGATGTTTTCCAGAGGAAGTATTACCTCACCTCCTATTGCTCCTGAATTCAATTAGATTGACTCCTTGACCTGACAAACCCATAATGCAAAAAGAAAAAAATCCTAACGTACTTCTATGTAGAGAGCTGAACTAACCCAATATATAGTCACTATTCTATATAATCACACTCATACAAACACTATAGTTATCTACTTTCCCCTTCTCTCAAACTATTTGTGGTATCAAAGTAAAAAGCATTTCTCAGTATTTTACCAGGCCTGCACTTGAACTGAACTTGCCTTTGACATTAGCCTGGCAGTTCCTCTGTATTTATTCTTCGGGGTCTGATTTTTGAAAAATTCCCCAATCCTACCAAATTAAATTAAAATAATCTCATATTACCAACATGTTTTAGTATGTTCTTCCATATAGCAACATATCCTTAAGTATTAGAGAGCGCCCTATCATTCCTTTCCTTTGCAACCATCTCAGCTATAGCAAAATGGGTGAGCAGGCAACTTATCCAGCAGGCTCGTGTCCAAACTAGAAGTCTGAAATCTTGTTAAAGGCCTCATTCACCACATCACAATTCTAAGTTATTTTTTTTAACCAGTTAATTATGTCAACAATAGAACAGACTTCATATCTCTAATGCAGCAGTGTTTCTTGGGAGGATTTGAGTCTGCCAACACAAAAGTAGTTTAAAGCTTTTAGGACAGTTAGTTTTTATAGTAGAGCCCTAGAAAATGTGATGTAGTGAACTGACTGAATCCTCTCACTCACGTAATGGTGTTTCAGTCTTCACTGTGCTTAATGTACAGGAGATCCATGTCATGAAGATACTGTACAGCTGCCTTTGGGTATTAAAATAGGTTTTTAAATGAAATAATTAGAAAAACATACATTTCAATACATACAGAAGCATGCAGACCAAGACTCACTGGCCACAGTTAAATTTAACCAGAATCCACACTCCATTAGCATCTGGAAGAGTTCCAGAAGCCGTCTGTGTCCTTGGCCATCTGCCAAGACCACTGATTATACTTTAAGTCCCCTGAAATTACAAGGATGTACTTGAATATGCCCTTCTCCACTTTGGGGATTTACAATTTTCTTTTGTTGCACATACAAGAAGTAGCCATCTACCTCACCACCAACACATGCATTTTACAGACATACACACTTAATGGCACCTAAATTTCAGATATGTTTGGTATCTTTTGTAAAGCTGCTGCTAACTCCTACCTTTCCAGGTTTCTTAAACCATAAAAAAGGAAGGCACTAGTGACACCTAATACAAACAAACCATAGCTAGCATCCAAGATTTGAATTCATTAGAAGACTAACCTATGAAGATAAAATGAAAGTTCAAACACTTAACAGTACGATCTACAAGTATGATAAAGCCAAGCATCAAAATTCTTGTCCAAAAATCTCATTTAAGTTCACTGCTCATCAGTCATGACATACACTAATAACTAGTGCTTAAAATAGCACTGTGCAGAAAATGCTGAAAGGAGAAGTGTTAAAACTAATCACAATAATTAAAGTCTTTATGATACAATATCACAATGTTCAGCCACACACCATAAAAGCTGGTGAGTGTTATTTCTCCCATAAACACCTGCACATGCATGCAGGCAGTATTCTCTCTGGAGACCTTCAAATGACAGTATTTTATTTACCTAATATATCAGAGAACATCCAGGTTATGGGGAGAAAAAAAAAATACACCAAGGTAGATAGCCATGACTGAAACAACCTCTTATAGGAACAATGATGGAATGGGAAGCAGGAAAAAAAACAAACCATAAGCCAAAATCTCAAAACACAATGCTCTGGGTACAATAGCAGGTCCAGAGTACTCTGGATGTATTTGATGCATATGTCCTATGTGAAGGCAACTCAACTCTGAAGAGTCCTCAAGCCCACAATGAGACTTCCATCAGTGAAGAAAAGGAAGAGCTAGAGTACTGCACAGAGAGATGCATTGTAACTCACACACACCCTATAACCTGGTCTTGAAAGCACTTAAGGACTTAAGTACTGTTAGGTATCAGGTTTGATGTATGGAAGCCTAACAGCAGAAGACAGTCAGAATATTCATTGTCAGAATAACTACTTCAAACTAAAGTCTACTGTACAACACAACAGTATTAGTTTTGCCCACCATCTTCTGTGACTGTAGCTCCGTGGCCATCTAAGCCAGCTTGACAGCCAGATTCAGCCTCCTATCCCCCTGGCATTCAACAGTCCCTTTTGTTGAGCTCAGCTGGTGGAGAGCAACCCAACCAGTATCCAGCAGCCAGAGCAGCTCGAGCTGTGGGTTTCCAGCCTTTTGCTTCACAGCTGAGCTATATTACCAGTTCGCCACTTGACAAATGGGAACAGCCTCACTTCCTCTTTCCCTCCCTACATCAGAAAGCAAGTCAATTGAGCCTATGAACCCAGTGAAAATGAGAACAAAACAAAAGTCCAAAACACAGACTTTCTGCCAGACTCTTCTCTGGTCTTTTAGCAAGCTAAATTGATTTACTGGATGATCAGACAAATACTAGAGCCAGCATAAACTAAGCAGTAGGAATGGGGCCTCCTTTTATTAAAAACAGACAGCTCAGAAGGGCTTGATCAGAGTTATTGATACCACAGGCAATGCTGCTGATCTGCTCCAATCTGTACTGATGGGACAGAGTTAAGTAGAAAGACCACATAAGAAAAGACAAATAGGTCACTCAGGGGAGAAACCACTTACATTGGAAGCATGTCCTATTAGACTGGCAGAGAGAAGAGACTTATGTCAGTCTCTGAACAAAGACACAAATTAAAACCATGTGTTGGTCAGCAGTAGATGCACAAATTGTGTTTGTTTTTTTAGTAAGCCAGTTAACTACTAGACGGACCACATAACACACAAAGAAGTGTCACTTGAAGTAGTCCTCTTACATTTCATTTTTTTGATCATGTATATCTTATACCTGCTTGCTCAAGGCAGTTATAGAGTAGTACTGCTGTGAGAGTTTGCAAGTATACACAATATGAGCCAAGTTAAAACTGAAATTATGGAAGCTGAAGGGATGCAAGACACCAAACCAGCTTGGTCCTACTGTGAGGGAGACAGACTTACTGACCAGCTCCTCCCTGCACCTTGCCAGGCAGTTCTGCCTACCCCTTTTGCTCTGGCCCTTGAACTTCTCAGATCCCACCTGAAACCAATTACTTAATTTTCTAAAAATTTCTCCTCCTCCCTAAAAAGGTACTTTTTCCTGCTGAATTGTTAAGGTAAACTGCTTGGCCTAGCGTACAATACAGAGAGCAGTGAAAAAAGGAAAGAAAGAATAGAACCAAGACCAAGAATTCCTGCTGCTGAAAGGAAATAAAAGTGAAGTAACATTTAAAACTGAACCCAAACTTATCCCCTTGAAGGCTCCTACTGGGAGTGTACAGTCAGATTCCCCAGAGACACGTAGATGCAAACAAGCTAATATAGCATTACCTATCTGGCAAATTGTTATTCAGAGTAAGCATAAATTGTCCCTCAGGGGAAAGATTTGCTACAATGCAACCCTAGACTGGGAAGAGACATGGCCACGGAAGTGTAAGTGATGCACATTCCAAAATAGAACGGAAGAGACTCAAGCACAGAAAAAAGGATCGTTTCTTTTATGTAAAGAAGACCTTCCATAGTCTCACACAATGCCATGAAGGTGTCTCAGAAATCCAAAAAAATTACAATAATTTTCCTATTTCTTGACAAAGATGCAGGAGAACAGTTCACTGAGACTTCTTTACTGCTTCCTGCAAAATCCACAGCATTAAAGACAGAATGCTAAGAAGGATTAAGTCTAATACATTCATTTTTAGGTTCAGCAACAGACTTAGTCTTGGTGTCAGTGTCTCCCACTGTGAGAAACAAAAGCATTTCCAACATCCTCAAAAGCTACCATGGATATGGACCAAATTGTTTGTTGTGTTGTTATTTTTTTAATACAATCCTATACAGACTCTGCACCTTCATTTCCTTGACACTTCAGTTGACTAGCATTTTCTGCAAATGCATCTGAAGAACATTTTTATGAAGACACTCGTATTTAAATTGGCATTAGAGTAATCAGATTTTATTGCTTTCATGACACAGAAAGTGCAATATAGATTAAGTATTAAGATCAGTGAAGGTAATTAGAAAAAACCTGAGCAACCTGGTCTAGTGAGAGGTGATCCTGCCCATGCAGGTGGGTTGGAACTAGATTATCTTCAAGGTCCCTTCCAACCCAAGCCATTCTATGATGCTATGATCAGACAGCATTTGCTGTCTGTTTCTAGAAGACAGCAAGCTCAATAATAAACTGGTTTATTAGAGTAAGTCTGTAGGTAAAGTCTGTATCAGCAGAAACTTCAAAAAGCAGCTGACAGAGATTTCAGTTCTTCTTCTATTGCTCCTCCTCTTGATCATCACCAGAACTTACACTTTCCAAGTTTCAAAGTCAGTAGCCTCTGCCCGGGGAGACAACTAATACATCCCAGAAAAGAATCTGGTTCACAGCTGGCTTAGACAGAGACAGCCTTTCCTCTACAGCCAGAAATCACACAGCCCAACTTCCAATGTGCTGTCTTGCCCACTAACTGATCCTGCAGAGTCATTACACTGCAGCTTCACTGGCTTCAGGTTGGTTATTTCATGCTTCCTGACCTTAAGCACCCCTTAGGGGGGTGGGGAAGTAAAAAGAGCCAATAAGTAATTGAAATAGTTCATTAGAAATTCACTATGGAAAGTTAACAAGATTAAACACCTTCAGCTTCACAGTGTTGGTGCTAAGTAACAAGGAAAATGTCTCTTATTTGAAATATGTTTATTCACACCAGAAATATTTTATATTTCCAGTAAAGCAACACAACTATTCTGCAGTCACAAGCCAGATAAAAACTATCACTGATGCTGTGGAGAGTTTCCTCTGGCTGTTGGCTTAACTGTCTTTGAAGCAATTTTGCACCATTTATTTCATTGAAACTTTTGGTGGCAGTTCTTTTCAAAACTTCAGATAAAAACTGTATCATGTTTCAGAACATAAGCACCTCCAATCAGTCACACCTTGTATGATTTAGAGCAGATTTCACTGCCCATAACCTGGGCCAGTGTGACTACCCTCAGAGCAGAGCCCAAGGCTGGATCTGTTTGACTGCATTTCTATCACTGATTCAGTTAACATGCCTTTTTTCCAAGTAGCTGCAAAGCTGCTCACAGAGGGAACTGGGAAATGGGTAGCCAGTGCAACAGTGAATCCTGCCAACTCCACCAGAAGCCCCAGTCAGATTCTCCAGAGCACTTCTGCATTACTTAAGCAAATACATATAGACACACAGGATCTCAAGGCTTCAAAAAACATTTCACAAAGTGATAGGTTAATCAGGCAGAAAAATCACCTGTTCTATACTAGATGATACAGTAAAATTCAAGAATGGCAATCTTTTGACTAATCTCTCTCTAAACAATAAGTATTGAAAAATTGCAAGCTCCTCTCAGTTATGCAGTGGTAGTGCTATGACTCACTGCACACTATTTATTCTGTGTTCAAGGAGTCTAAAAGCTGAGTATTTTCATTCCTGGTTTGTCATGCTTGTTTTAGAAAACAACAGCCTTTGAAGCCTCAGTTTGGAAGAGCCATTACGGCAAAGTGATACCAAACAACATCAAATGCAGAAGGTGGGACTGGATGCTTTTTGTCCACCCTACCTCAAACTCTAAGCTACTAGATGCTTCTGAAGACCTGGCTAATGCTGGAAGTTAGTTTTGTCAGACAAGCATGTTTTTTAAAGAGTGATTAAGAAGTTTGGCACAAGTTGCAGAGAGATTACCATACGGCACAACTGCATCAACAACCATGTTGTAATAAGCTTTAGCATTCCTGGACTAAATGCATTTAACACCCAAGAGATCATTTTCATAAACTTAGTACCCTATATGGTTACAAGCTACAGAATTATATTTAAAGTATTTGGCACACCAAGCATGTGAGAAGAGAGAAAATCATGACCATCCAGACAACTACTATTAGCCCATATTGCAGTCTGGTATGGAAAAAATGGAGCACATCAGAATCACAGAGCAAAGCTTTAGACATGCTCTGCAGTATCCAGAAAGCTGAGTATTTGCATTCCTCAGCAGAGCTGCGTGTCAGGGGAGGTGACACACTGCAGTACCTTCTGTGAAAAGTGTAGACTAAGGAATTGAAACTCAAAATATCAAATAAAGGAAAATGGCACAAAACATGCTCCCATGAATCTGAAAAAAAAGTTCTGAGCTCAACCTCATCAGCTAGAAAAGCAATGGCAAGTAGTGGAAAACATGTAGCTCAAAGATCATGCTTTACTATCTCAGCTCTGTTTCTTCCACCTAACTTGAAGGTTCAGTATTACATTTCATCATTCAAGTGACCCATGCAAGCCTGCACTGCTATATAAGTCAGTAGCAGGTGAAGAAAAGCAGGGAAGCCTTGGCAGTAAAACCCTTGTCTTGCTAAGCAGGGATTCAACTTTCATTTTGAGAACACTACACAACCAAATCTATGTTCTTCCTTTAACAGAAAACCCAGGGTTTCTTTTTATTTTTTAAATATAAACACTGCTTGACATGACAGAAATGTGTTAATGTCCCAAGTTAACTCTTCAAAGACTTTGACCAGAAACTCCACTGCTCAGAGAATGTTTCAAACCTTCCCCCTCACACTTTTTTTTTTGAGGAACAGCTATCAGCACAACACACACAATCCAGCTTTCTTTAGGTTTTGCTTATCAAGAGGCTAATATTAGTCACAATATAAGTTTTACTGAAGAGCAGGCAACCTTGGAATATTAGTTATGTGTTTATATTCATGAGAAAAGCGGTACTATGGCACCATAAATAAGAGCAAGCAGGTTACTTTAGGTTAAGGTGTTACTCCTCACCAGCTGAGTACAATGTCTATGCCCTTGGTCAACTCCGCTACAAGTAACACACTGATTTCAATTATCATATTTTAAAGTAGCACAGGTTCCCTTAAACCCCAAGTTAAAAAAAATAGTTGGTTATCTTTAGCCTGGCTTTTGAGGGAAATACACTAGCAACAGCTACTTAGGTGACAATTACTGTCTGCCAGCTAGTCACTTATCATAGAATCATAGAATCCTAGGGGTTGGAAGGGACCTCGAAAGATCATCTAGTCCAACCCCCCCTGCCAGAGCAGGGTCACCTAGAGTATCTACACCCCTCAACTCCCTCTGTTCTTAATACAGTTAATTTCTGGACTTTTGTTCAGCAGTTTGCTGCCACAAGAATAGTACAGTATCCTGTGGCCATGCCAAACTACAAGAATATTTTCCTGCCCCAGCAACCCTTAAGGAGATAAATGAGCACTTTTACATGCTAAGTAACATAAAGATGCCTTAGCCACTTCAGCAGCACATAGACACCCTCTAAACTACCAGTCATTACATATGTTCTATTGCAGAAGGGCTAGAAACATGGCTTTTCATGAAAGAAGTGTCTCTGCATTTTGAAGGGCATTTATAATGGTGTGGACAAAGCCTTGGGCACACAACTTCAGGTTAATTATCAAGAACGAGCTCATTGGAAAATAGTCACCATCATTCACATCCCAATGGACCTTACTCTTCCAGGTGATCAACAGATCACACAGGAGGAATCACTACTTTCAAGCTCTTTCAGTAAGTTCCAAGGTGCTCAGCCTTTAACTGTGAAGCAAGCCATGTTCAACCAGAAAACCTTAGGAAGCCACCCACAGGAAAATGAAAAAGTTGATGACTTAAACATGAAAGCCTAGAAGATTTCCTCAACAAGATAGGAATATTAAAAATTATCCTATCAAGTTACACCTTCCAAGCAGAAATTTGTAATATACCTCCTCTGGAAGATTCAGCAAGTACAAAATAACATCAGAAAAGTGATTATCTTGAAAAGCAAACTAAAACCACCACTACCAACCTCAGAAAATTGCTGTATGTATTGGGGAAAAAATCCTGACATGGGGTATTGGGACATATGGTAGAAAAGGAAAAAAAATCCACCTCACTCCAAGCAAAAGGCATAATGCACTAGCAAGATTCAAGATACTCAAGACTGCAATACTGCTTTGCTTTTATGTACTGAAATAGAATGAGATGGAGAGATGAGGAGTGCAGGATTCTGTGAGCCCAGAGATATCTGAACCCTATCAACATCCCGCAGCCAACATAGCCTGAAGGACATTGTTCACTCAAATGAAATAACCAGCTCCAATCGCCTGCAGCTGTAGGTAGGAAAGAGAAAGCAGCATTGTTGAATAAGCTGAAGCCCAAAATAACAGCTGGAGAAACTGCTATATCAGGAACTCCCTGCATCCACAGAAATGGGCAAGAGGTTCTGAAAACAGCAGTTGCAGGGCTTTCTGCCCACAAACTGGTACATGCATTTGTTAACAAGCATTAAGATTTCTGTTTCTGCAAATTAGTTTTACCACTTTTCTTCAGTGGGCTGAGGGAATATCCAGAAAACCTTTCTTGTTTGTTTGGTCCTGTCCACTGTGCAAGTACAGGAGAAGGCTGGTTTATGCATCACTGTCTGCAAGTAAAGCACAAGCCAGACTGAAAACTTACTAACCTGACAAATCTGCTTAAGACACACAAGAATAATTATGCCAGAAAATTTCTCTTCAATCCTCAATAGCCTTATTATTAGCAGAGAGAGGAAAATCACCAAGAGCAGCAGGGAAACCCTAGTTTGATCTGCCCCAAGCTGCTGCACAGAAGGGTGGTGCTGAGCTGCAGCACCTCGCTGAGCAGCTGACACTGCTTCGCAGTTTGAGTGAGTCATTTCTGAGTCCTCCAACAGCAAGTTTGTGGTGACTGAGGAGGAGGAGATTGCGCTTTCCAGTGAAGTCAGCTTGTTTCAGGCTGCTGTCTTTCCGGGAAAGACAACCAGCTCTTTTGAACAGCCAGCTGAGACAGAATGTGTTGATAAGTAATTCCTCTTGAAGGACTTACTGTAAAAAACATTCCATTGCAAGTATAAGCCTTTAAATATTATCAGTACTTGGACCAAACAGTCTCAGATATGTACTTTATGAATGAAAACTGATTTGCATGCCATCTTTAAAACTGGAGTTGTGTATCTTTATTTAGGCTGAGTAAAGTCTGGAAGAGATCAGATTATGTTTCTTTCAGGACTGAAAAAGGTAGGAAATAACCCTAGAAATAGACTAGTACATGACAAGTTCAAACTCCAGAGAAGAGATCTACCCAAACAGCATCTTATTGACTGTTTTCATAATTTGCAAAAGAAAATAATGTAAAAGGGATACTCAAAAAAGACATATTTTTGAACTGCTATCCTGAATTTAAGTGTTTGCATCACTATTCTCAGGACACAAAAGCCAGGAATAAACTTGTCTACCAGTAGGCCTTTATTAAAAAACCAAACAAACAAAAAGCAGTATTATGATCATAGCTTCAAAGCTTAAAATAAAAACAGATATCCTATTCCTCACTCAAGTGGCTTCTCAACTTTTGGTATTTTGCAATTTGGCTTTCCAGATCAGGCTCTATATTTAGATCAAAATACAGAAATTTAGAAAGACTGAAGCAGGAAGCTCAGAGATTAGCAACCTTGCTTTTGTTATGTCAATCTTTTTATTTTTGCTCAGCTCCAGGCAACTATAATGCATCAGATTTGCATGCCGCAACAGCCCTGACAATTACATACTTAAGAGTATTTTTCTCTGAGCTCCTCTAAAAAGTTTTCTGTTACAAACATCTGGAACCCAACCCACAACGAGGGCCATACCACACCATAACACCAGTAAATGCTCTCTAACTACAGACAACAGCTGAGAGAGAAAATAAATAAACTGAACAAATAGAAACACAGCCAGCAACACCCCAACATCACAACCAGCTGTACCAAAAAAGGTTTGTACCTAAATCATCTAGCAAGGGTCTAAAAAACACTGGGCAACACAATCAAAGCAAACTAAACTCCCCAAAACAGCTTTAAGTCTATTTTGCAATAGGACATGGTGAAAGATGAAGTGAGTTATAACAGAACAATTATTTTAATAAAAATTACTGAGGCTTGGTGCCACAAGCAAATCAGGTATTGCTCAGTTTCAGTTCAGTATGATAAAATTGTTACTAAAGCTGCTTGCTTTTGACTGGTCTTAGCCTAACCAAGGGGGGCATTTTCCTTTCTCCCTCTTCCAAAAAATAAGTTAGTGACTGCTGCTGCCACAGGCTTGACATCCTACAAAAGAACATTTAGGGTACAATTCTCAAGAATTCATATTGTTTAGGTGGTCTTCCAAATGTTGGCGTTTACCTCTAAAAGCAACTTCAAAAATCTCAGCCCCTTAGAAGCCATTATAACTTCTCTGAGGACACTGACTTTTACCTAGATGGACAAATTATGAGGATAGATGGACAAATTATGAGGTTAGATGGACAAATTATGAGGTTAGATGGACAAATTATGAGGTTAGATGGACAAATTATGAGGTTAGATGGTTCAGCATGTTCTGAAGACCAAGACTGAAGATATGACCAGAAACCAACAGGTACATTATAGACAGCTCTGTCTCTTACAAAATACATTACTATTTCAAAAGGTTAAAACAGCAGAGAAAAGTCTCCATGTTGAAAGTGGAGAGTCCACAGTGTGAGTTCTCAAGTGGTTGTTTTTTGTTTTTTTTACTATGGTCAACATTGTGACTCCACATCACTAAATATGAAATTAAGCTGCAGACAGGATATCACTGGTCAGTTAGAGAGCTATCAGTCCCTCCAGCTGTCCAAAGCAAGTATAAAAAAACCCACCTTAAAGTACACATACATTAGCATCTTCCCTCCACTGTCCCCGCTGAGTGTTTACAGCTCCTCTTTTAAGCTGGGACTAACACTTCTGGATGCAGCCTGTTTGTACAAAAAAACCTACCCTATTCACTCTTCTGCATTGATTTTGCCTCCAACACATCTCCCCAGATGAACTTAACACAGGATCAGATCAGTGCCAGAGAAAAGAGTGAAAGCAAGTCCAGCTTTGGTATTACTTGGTATTAGCTGTGGTTTTAATTAACCTTATGCTAACTAACCTTATGATAGTGGTTCAACTAACCTTATACTAGCTTAAGCTAGCACTTCCTTAAAAACAAGTTGTTTTGCCTCACCTCTTCTGCTTCTGCACAACTCCACATTCTTTGTGCTGGCACAGTTGTCTGTGAGGCTGGGTGATGAACTTCAGGAATTACAGTCCACCTAAGAACTCCTCAAAATATTCTATTTTTTTGCTGGATTATTGCTTTGGAGCTGGGTAATTACTGATAAGAAAAACAAGGCTGAACTTGTTAACCAGGAAGACTGGAATGGCAGAGACTTGATTGATAAAATGCAAACACAAGAATAGCAGAGTTGTCAGACATTATCACTACAGCATTCAACTACTTCAAACAACTTCCACAACACCCTTATGAAGTAATCTCTCAACACAAACCTAATTAACTTCTTAGAGAACAGCACAGACTCTATAGGAAGATCATAGGACAGATGTTCACGTAGCAAACCACATGCAAGAAGTTACCATCTCAACAATTCAAAGCTAACTCATTTTACCACATACCAGGATGCAGACCATGAAAACTAACAAGGTTTGTTTTTACCATCCCATAGCCAAGGCAGCAATTTCTTAGACAGCTTCAGCTATTTTGCCAAGTGCAAATTTGTGCTCTAGCAACAGTGAAAATAAAGATAAATCAGGACCTTTGACAGGCATCTAAATAGTAAGCATCAAGTATAAGAAGTGGAAAAACATGGAAAAAGGCCTCAGAAGTACTCATACTGGAGTCCATTACCCACAACAGCAGTCATAATCACTTAGAAGTCAGGAGAAAATTAAAATGAATTTATACCTTTCCAAGCCTTTAAAACCTCATAGTTCAGCAAAGATGACTGCCCTTTCAACAAGTCAAGAGATCTGTAAGCCAACGTGACTACAACTCTAACTCAGCACTCAGCTCCAGCAAGATTACACTGAAGATCTGTAAATAAACAGGCAGTTTCACCTTACTCTAAAGTTGTAATGAAGCTGCATAATGTACAGCTAGCCCATGGAATTGGCACATGATCTTTTCAAGCAACAGCAGAAAAAAAGGACTGTACAGCAGGAACTGCAAAATAGGATGAGTCACTTACATTAAACAAAGTTTGTCACCCTGAAACTACCAGAGGAAAATAAACATCTACCAGGCTCTGGCCAATGGGCATAACCTAAGTGTGTACTTTAAGGAGCAAGGAATTAAAAAATAATCCCCTAGAGACTTTCTTTTCTTAAGGCATCTGGTGCAGGATACTCAAATAAGATGATTAAGTTGAGTCAGCAAAACAAATTTTTGCTGTCCATTTGCCTTGCTGAACATTGTCTAACACCCTGCTGTGGTCAATGAAATTCAATTAAAAAAAACTACAGGCAAAAAAAAACAAAAACAAACTTGGCCTTTGCAGCACTTTATCTTGTAGAGCAGAAGAAACTACAGAAAGTAGCTTTGAAACTGCTGTCAAAGCTTGTTTCATAGCTCTTCCCATCTCATTCCTAGTGGAAGCTATTGTATATGTTCCTCGTAGTTCAGGGAAGGACATGAAATACCACTCCCATTTGTATTTCATGCAGGAATGTTTACTACCTTTAACCTCACCACAATAAATATTTACAATTTGTATTTTTACTAGTCCATCCACTCAGTTGCAAAAGAACTTTCAAATTAATT
Source organism: Apus apus (assembly GCF_020740795.1). Classification (NCBI taxonomy): domain Eukaryota; kingdom Metazoa; phylum Chordata; class Aves; order Apodiformes; family Apodidae; genus Apus; species Apus apus. Next base: position 18,852,999 of record NC_067283.1, on the reverse strand, counting down.
TCTGCAGAGCACAGAGCTTGACACCTAAATAAGAATCAAGTTTTCAATAAATAGCTCTTCCTGTTCTACTTCCTTCTATATACAAATTTCTGGGCTGAGTGCCCAACTGACTTTATTTTAAAAGTTCTAATTGCTTTATTATCTGCTCTGCTGTAATCAATGCTTTTTAATACATTGTTTCTTCCTGCTTCTTAGAAAGAGCCTTCTCCCATGTAATCAACCATCACGTCTATGAAACAATATTTTTTCCAAGCTCACAGTTAGGAATCTTGGGTCAATGCTAGGACCAGTAACTTCAGTTTTACTTTGTCTCCATCATTTTGATAAGCCATGTGGAGCACAACTGCAGTAGTTACATTCTGCACTAAATACAAGTACTAGCAACAGAGCTGACAACACAACTGCTGAGTAGCCCTCTTTGTCTCAAGACAGTTTCCAACCAACCTGCTGTGCTGAAAACCAACATCATGAGTCAATATATCATCATTCAAGAGTGTATTAAAAATAGACCCAAAAGTAACCAACTCCCATAGCTTATGAAGATATATTGCTAGTAGTACTGCGGGTTTGTTATTGTGAATCCTCCCCTCCTCCCCCTTTAAAATAAACTGATAATAAACTTTAAGTCAGCAGGTTTTACTCCAGAGGGCACAATCTAGCTTTTAATTATTTTAGGCTTCCTCTTTCTAATTATCTACTCAATAAGCTTCTTTCAGTGTAATTTTCCTAAATGTACAGTGTTTCAGGATAGGAAGTTCTTAGGAGAGAGTCTAGGTAAGTCAGAACTAAGAAACTTGATTTATGCCACAAACTGAGAAGACACACCGTTACCTAACAAGCTGTCCAGTGACATGTTAAAACATAAGGACAGGCATGAATAAGTGAACTATTTGTGTATCTGTCTTGATAAAAGTTTGTAACAGGAAGGACAGGTATACTAGCCAAGAAAAAAAAAAACAAAACCTGAAAACTGACATTTTATAGCTTTCTGTAGAGATACAGAAGCTTTCCTAACATGATCAAATACATCCTAGTATGTATAAGGGGAAAAGATACAGTTATTTGTCACTTTTTTTCCCCTCCTCACTTTTAGTTGCAACAGTGAATTAATCCAGGAGCTGCACTGACTGATAGAGGAGTCCCAGGGCTTTGACTTGTTTTATAATTCTGTTCTGGTGGTGTTCCAGTTTTGTTAAAAAGACCAAGCCAGATTACAGCTGAATGTGCAACAGCAGCACCAGGCTTGCAGTGCATCATGTGAGCATTTGAAGAAGGTCATGCAGTTTATTATGTGTTGAATTCCCCACACACAGAATGTGCACTCTTTCTGAGGTATTCTGTGACATGATGGAGGGGGAAAAAAAAGTCATTTGATCCATGTATTCTTATTGTTCCACTTGCTTATTAGACAGAAAGTGCCACTGAGAAATCAAGTGCTGCTGAATTTTTAGATCAGCTTGTAATCACCCAAGAAACAGATGGCGATTACAGATGCCAGGGGCTGGGGAGGGTGGCAATGTTTGATTTTGGTTGCAGAGTTCGTTGTTTTTTTAAAAAACTTGTACAATATGTTCAGCAACTTCATTAGGCATTAATTCTCTTCTTCTAGTTATATTTAATTCAATGGTTGACACAGTAGGCGAGGTCTCCAATAGTCTGTTCTTTCCCCCCAAATTAGCTACAAAACGCCCCACTTTTTTTTTTTCTATTTTTGGGGTGATGTTATAAGGACTTAAGCCTAGTCCCCTACAAATTCCAAGCTTTCCTAACAAGCTGCCAACATAGGCAGACAACCAACACTAGCAAGAGCAGACTCGCCATTCTTGTGCCTGAGATGATCATAATAGGCTGCAAAAAACAGAATGCCTGGCTTTCATTTTTGGCACAGAAAGCGAGAAGGGAAGAATTACTTCCAAAAGCATTAGGCAAAAGTTACGTATCACCTTCCTGCCCACAATTATTGGGCATTCAGCAGCAGTGACAATATGGATAAGAATAAGAATGTTATTTATTACATCAGTTGTAAACGAGATATTATTACTATCACATTAACTAGCTAAAAATACAGCTTTAATTCATGCTAACCACTGAGTTTAAGCATTTGTTTCAGTAGCACAGCCAGACTGTCTTTGAGGAAGGGTAAAAGACCTAGATAATCAACTCATAATGATGCAGATGCCTGCAAGATTCAAGCGCACCTACATTTAGCCTTTGCTACTGCAAGTCATCAGTATTACAATCTCATCTGCAGAATGGGGCACTGTTGCTTTCACTTAGTAGAAAGTTCATTCAACAACTTACTTCAACATAGCAAGAAACAAATCTACAGCTCTGAATGTGAGCACATTTTCTTGTGTTATTTGGGTAATGTTTACATGTTTTCCCCTCACACACCCTTCTAAGTTACCAGTGAATTTGACTGCACTATCCTACCAAGTAGGATCTTCCATTATGTATCTCCCTACTTCTACCTAAACACCAACTGGGATCACCTAAGCAATTAGCTTACAGCTTCATGGATGGAGGGAGGGAATTTTTAAGAACCCTGGATTACAGGCACGTTCATTCCATTAAGTATTCACACCTTTGCTGTATGCCTTCTGCGTGGCAACATCAATGCTTGAGATCTCCCTTTCTAGAGTCAAGTTTCCTCTGAAGACGGGGAGTTAAAAATACAGTTCTTGTAACTTTTTCTTTAGATGGAACTTCTTCATACTATCTTTTGAAAATCTGAAAATCCTCCAAAATTCAACTATCAAGTATAGCAGTATTTGGGCCCTATGATCAAAAAGTTAAAGAGCCTGCAGAAAAATCTGCTATTATCTTATCTTCACCAAGTGCTTCCTTGCAGTATACACTGCATCCTGTCAGAAATGTGGAAACTGCGTCTCAAGCTTCACAGTTTCAATACATGCTTATCTCCCCAAACAGTAAGAATAGAGACTGCTGTTGTCTCATTAACTGATATGCACAACACTAGAAGTAGCCCTAAACCAAGATTTTTTTCAAATTACTGCAATGTTCTAAGTTTAATTACTATTATAATGAACTGTTATTCTATGTTTAGTTCCCAGTCTAGCCTTTCCTTACGGATTTCTGTTTATTCTGCTAAAAAATTTAAGCATCCTTAATTCCTGCTCTTAATGAATCCACACACAATTTTTATTTCTCCCATTATAAATTATTATTTGTGATAACAAAGTCCAACCACATTGAACATACTTTCATTTGCTGGACAGTGCCACATCAAGCCTTACAAACTGACAGGGTGAGCATCTAACAGAGGAGTCTGCAACACTTCAACACTGTTTCGTTGGCTAAGAAGTGATGTTTAGGTTTGGACACATTTGGACACATTTTATGCTCTCTCATTCAGAAGGATTTTGCCAAAAGTATTATTCATGGTTATACTTTGCAGCAGGGTAAAGAAATGGAAGAATATCTGCAGAACAGTGGATACTCACGCCTACAACCATCACCTTGATATGAACATGAACTTGCATTTCTCAGAGCCTGTTGTATTGCTGTCTTTGCTCTTTGAGGCCCCCCAATGAATGGATTTCACTTTACAATTTTTAATTTTATGTGCATGAATGTGTACACTTCTTTATTACATTTTCTAATGGGAACAGCTACATAGCCCGCAGCACATGATCATAGGAGTCACGTACACTATTGTGTTTGTCACTGTTTACTTTGTTGTTACTGGTACTGGAGAGGTCCTTCCTCTGGAAGCAGTAGTATTTCCAGTACGAACACATGCAGCAACAAGCTGTTGTAGCAGGAAGACCTCAGTTCTTGTCAGAGACCTTATCCTGCTCTCCCCACGGAGACTGCCGATAGCTTGCACACTGCCATTGAGCAGAAGAAGCCTGTCACCCTGTAGTTATCAGCCTGCCTGCTTTCATTAAAGAGGCCTACCTGGGAATTTTTCTATAAATAATGCTAGCCACTAAAGAAGGAGCAAAAGCATTTAAAGCCAATTCTGACCAACAGCATGTTGTGCACTTCCACAGTTAAGAGAGCTTTTTACTCTGTAAATAAACCTCTAGTTTCTTATCAGTTCAGGACATCGGATGTCACAGCTTAAAAGTGACCTACAGAAAACCTGAAATCATTTGTCACCATTTCCCACTGTCTCAGAGGGCTATCTGAAGCAGACCGTTTATCCTCACTGGAGCTTCTCCTCTATCATTTATACCACATTGGTACCTACAGTTAAAGCCTTTCCACCTAGACCATCCCTTCAGGCACTGTGCTGCTTAACAGACTTAACAGCGCCTGCCTTGATGCTCAGCCTCCAGGCTTCGGGCACAAGATTACCAAAATTTATACAAAGGAAAGGATACCTCAGAGGGTTCGGATGGGTAGGAAACAAAAGGAATACCGAGTTAATACTACAGACTGCTCTGCCTGCTTCATCAAGCTGTTACAAAATTTGTAGTCTAACCTCACATTCCACGCTGACAGTTATTCTTAGAAGGTTCTCAATAGCGACCAGAAGGAACAATATGAACCGAACATTTGGATGTACAGACTTTGCACCACCTGGAGACGGAGGAAGCTTTTGCCCCGATACCCGATTTTAGGCAATCTTTGGGCTCTACACTTTTAACCTGCCGTGGCAGCTATTTAAAGATGTAAAGCTGCGACTTGAGCCTCATAATGCCCAAACCATGTGACATCTTTACCAGGCTCCTAATTTCAACGCTTACCAGCAGCGGTCCAGCGCTACCGCGCCCGGACGCTTCTGAAGACCCAGCAGCCCATCATCCGCAGGGTGATATAGCACTGCGCTCATGTTGCAATTCTGCCGCTTTACCACATCAAACACCGGCCCTCCTCCCCTCCCCCAAGCGCACAAAACCGTCGGGAGGCACTTGCTGAAGCGAACTGCACGGAAGACGGCAACAACTCGGCCAGTCACACGCCAGTAGCCGGGCTTTGGGGTTTTTTTTTCCACCGCAGCACGTTCCTGCAAGGGCCGCCGGCGGGAGCGGGGCGGCTCCGGCTGCACGGGCAGCACCGTCCCCGCACGGGCACCACCCGGTCGCCGGGACACAAGCCCCGGCGGCAGCTCCGCATCACCCCCGCCCCGGCAGCGCCCCGCAGCCTTCCCCCGCCCGCACCCCCGCGCTCGGCTGGGCGCCCCAGGCCCCCAGCGGGGCGGGGGGCGGCGCGGGGCGGGCTGCTGCCGGCGGCACGCGCCTCCCGTCCCCCCGCATCGCCCCCTCGGCCGCGGTGCCCCGCCGGGGCGGGCGGGCGGGCCGAGCCGCGGCGCTTACCGAGTGGTTGACCCCCCACATGAGGACGCTGAGCAGCGGGTCGCTGGCCCGGAACAACTTCACTTTTTGCGCCACGAAGTGTTTTTTCTTGGTCTTGGTCTTACTCGCCACGGCGGGCGCGATGCTGCCGGGGGCCGCCATGGCGCTGCGGGCGGCGGCGGGAGGGCGGCGGGAGGGCGCGAGCGGGCGCCGCGGCCCCGCGCGCGGAGGGGCGGGCTGGCAGCCGCGGGACGCGCGCGCATCCCGGCCTGGCCGCCGGTGCCGCGCGCTGAAATGGCCCCGCTCGCGCGCCGCGGCCCCGCCCCCTCCCGCCGCGGGGGAGCCGCCGCCCGCCACGCGCCGCCCCGCCCCGCCCCGCCCCGCGCCCGGCGCGGGAACGCCGCGAGTTTCGGTTCCTGCCGCCCCGCTGCGCGTGCGCAGCCCGCCCCCCCCCCCCCCCCCGCCCCGGGAGCGCGCCTGCGCCGCCGCCGCCGCTGCGGGGGGGGGGGCGGGTCCCTCTGCGGGGCCCTGCGGGACCCCCGGGGGGAGAAGGGCGGGAAAGGGAGAGCGGGAGGAGGGGAGGGGAGAGCGGGCCTGGCTGCCCGCAGCGAGCGGGAGATGGGCCTTTGGGCACGAGCCTCAGCTCAGCGCCTGCCCCGGGAGGAAAGCGGGTCTCGTCCCCTGCCCGCTGCCCACCTGACACCTGCCATCGTCCTCGTCTCTGTCTCACTGATCACACGCGTCGTTCCTGTGGGCAGGTCTCGTGATGTTTATTCCCAGTTCCCCTCTCGGTACAGGAACCTCCAGGAAAAGGACTCTCTGAGGTTGGACTTGGCCAACTGCTCCTGACCAGCAGAGTGATTTGTTGGTGATCTTGGAGGTCTTTTCCAACTGTCACGATTCCACGATTCTGTCTCAGCTGGCGTACAGCACGTACTGAAAGCTTAGTCTCCTGCAAAAGTATTGCACCCCTATAAACTACGCTCCTCAACTGATACAGCAAAAGAATAGCAAATGTTTCTTAGCTGCCTCCACGGCCACAGAGGATGTGGTCAGTGACAGAGGACATTCTGCAAAGAGCACATCTGCCCAACCCTGAAACATTGCACACGACATATGCTTTCCTCTGCTGTGTAACAAGGAGCCTTAATGCCAACAGCAGTCATTGTTCAGGGTCAATACACACAGGTAATGCAGAGCATACATCTGTGCATCTACAATAAGTCATCCATCACCTCCTGAATCACAGAACCTGACCTACCTGCTGTAGATCTTGCTTTGTTCCTCAGCTGATCATTCAGCAAGGTGATCAGATCCTTAGGGAGAAGCAAGGTCAGGGCTGTTCCATGAGGGTGGACAAACCAGCAGCCACGGGTCATCCCAGCCCAAGCAGCACCCTCATCAACGAGGTCCAGTCCCACAGGGTCCGTGCACAGTGGACATGGCCAGGTGCAGGTGACAGCACACATCAGCAATCCTAGGGAAGCTGAGGTGATGAACCAGATACATCTAGGAATACACAGCACAGGCACAGGTTCCATCTAGGAGAAAGGGCCAGAAACAGGACAGCAGGCAAGCTATAGATCAAGGTATAACCAGAACATAGCGCTGGAGACAGGTACATCTACAACATAGCTCAGGCAAAGACCTAAACTGGGCCCTCCTTGAGCTTAAGTGGAGGTGCTGGGCAAAGCGTGCTCCCAGGCGAGGCTGCTCAGGGCAACTGAGGTCAATAGGTGAGCTCAGGGCCCTGACACAGTCTTAGGCAGCTGCTCATAAATTTAAAAATTTGTTTCACCAAACAGAGTTGTTCAAATGTCTCATCTTCTCCATTTCTATTTTGCCTTTGTAATCTCAATAGCAACATTATCTACCATGCTGGAACCCAAACTAGTAGTTTTTATCTCCCTCCTGCATAGAACCAGCTACTGGCACTTACTACATTGTCCCTCGTCAGCATCTTACAGAGAGTAGGAGACAACAGAGATGCTATACTTAATTTTCTGTAATTCTATTTTTCTATTTATTTTTAGACCAAGGAGATACTTAGGAGTTACAAAAAGACTAAACTGTAATTTTTGTTCTGGAAAATAGATTAAACAACAATAAAAAATCCCTGCTGCAGTCAATGGAAGCAGCTGAATAGTCAGCACCTTTGAACAGAAGCAGGTCACACAGCTGCCTAAATATAGATTTGAAGTCAGACTTTCAGAAGAGTTCAGTACCTGTTCTGTTCCTTACATGATGCTTAGAAGCATCTGAGTGACATGACATCTGACTATTGCAGGATGCTGCACACATCAACATGACTAATGCCTGTCACATATGTGCCTTCCATATTCTTTCCAGAGTAAATCCATAAAGTGAAGCATTTAGGTTTACAAATGTGTAAAAAATAACATTTTTGTAGGCTTATTATAGAGAAGGCAAGGCTGAGGTTGGAAGCTGCTCTTCCAGGAGAATTTCTGGTTATCCTGGCCTAGATTCTGAAGAGCTCTTTCCTGCTCCCCTCCAGCTAGAGCTCCAGGGCTCTTTCCCAGTTCTGACACTAACCCTGAAAGCAAACCCTAATCTTATGCTAAGTCACAATACAGGTCCTTAAGCAGTGCTCACACCAAAAGATTCTCACAGCCATGTTCTCTTCACAGTCCACCTCTTCCTTTGGCATGTTGCCTCTTAGCCTCCCCTCCAGCTGCAGCTCTGGGCTGCCTCTGATCAAATACCCACCTTGACACTAACACAGATACTTAGATCAGAACCCCCAGCCCACAATGAAGTGTCCTTTCTGACAGGTTTTCTCTACACCACACCCTTTCATTTCAAAGGTCCTTTGTGGCTCCACTACAGCTGCAGCCCCAGGCCCTCTCTCTCTCTCAACCCTAACCTTGACCCTCATACAAACCATAAGCCGGGCTTTGGACGTGGCCTCCAGCCAGTGCCCACATCAGGAAGTTCTTGCATACAAGTTCTCCTTGCAGCCCACACTTCCCTGGGATGGTCAGTTTCTATTCCCAAGCCAGCTGCAGCTCTTGTCTCTTTCTTTCTGTGAACTATAACCTCAAACCTCACCTTAAGCCTAACAGTTTTGTTGAGACTTAGACCAGGCCCCACCTTAGAGCCAGCGCCTCCACCTGAATTTTTTTTGCAGCCAGGCTATCTCTCTGGCCCAGCCTTATCACTGGCAGCTATTTTTAAGCCTCCCTCCAACTGGAGCTCTAGGCTGTCTTTGTCTTCCAGCACTAACCCTAACCCTCACATTAGCTCTGTGCTGGGCTTCACACCAGGATTGCCAAGCAGCATCCACAACAAAAAGTTCTTCCTGTAGCCCAGGCTTTCTAGGCCCATTCTAATTGCAGCACTAGGCTCTCTCATGTTGTCAGATTTAACCCCATCTGTAACTCCAACCATAACGGCAGGCTGAGCCTCAGACCAGGCAGCCCTGCCAAGTTCTCCTTGAGCTTAGACTTCCCCTTCAAAACCCATTTCTAACACCCTTCCAGCTGGAATGCTAGGCTCTCTTTCTCCTAGGGGAAAAAAAAGTGCTTCAAATACACCAACTGGAAGAAAGGAGTGAGAACATGTGAGAGAAACAACTCTGCAGACATCAAGGTCAGTGAAGAAGGATGGGGAGGAGATGCTCCAGGTACCAGAGCAGAGATTCCCCTGCAGCCTGCAGTGAAGACCATGATGAGGCTGGCTGTCAGCCTGAAGCCCGTGGAGATCCACGGCAGTTTTAAATAGCCTGACACCATGAGTACATGTTGCAGTCAGCATTTGTGGTGCACAGGCATTGGGAGGTAAAATACCTTCTGGGTCTTCCCAGGGCTTCCTGTAACCCTCCAGAGAGACATCTCTTGAGCAATGTATCTCCACAACTATATTCATGCTGCATTGCAGGTGAAACATTTTGTTTCACTTCACAGATAAACTGTGAGCAAACTAACTTGGACACTGTTGTTATGGTCCAGGCACTTACAGGAGACTGAAGTACCCAATTATGACAGTACAACCACTTCTGAGGTTGCAGTGGGTCCTTAGCTTGGATGCTTACTCAGGATCTCTAGGTTCCAGTGTTGGTAAGAACTCTTATGAAAAGAGAAGGGGAGATAATTTCTCCGAGTTACTGTGCATTTCAAATCCTGACTGGCACTTCCTGCTTAACTTTAAAGGAACCCACACCCCATAGATATACAAGGGTTTGAGAGTCCTTCAACGTGTCCAGCTTTGATAACTGAAAGTAAAGCTTTTGCACTCCACAGGGACAGAATAGGGGAGCACAGTCTGGGTCAGTTCATAGTACTTGGAAACTTTCTTAAATAGGTGTGATATCATCAGTGGACAGAGCTAATATTTTGTGAGAACAGAACATGGTCTGCCTCTGATGAAGCAGTTTACTGTCCTCAATAGAACAGAGTGTGTTTGGAAGCTCCTATGGAGACCAAAAGAAAGATCCTTTGGGCTTGGAACAAGTTGCAAGATTAACTTGGGAAAAACTATTTTGTCCTGTCTGCTTCAGGTTTTTTCTGCCTGTGGTACTAGAATTTCTGCTTTGCCCCACTTCTGGTGCAAGATGCTCTCAGCTGGAGGTTAGGGGACAGGGGAGAAAAAGTGTGAATGATCTAGAAAAACTGTGCTAATGAATGGCTGATGTTTACTGACTTTGTCAACAGTTAGAATAAATAAAAACATGGGTGTGAGCTCTCTTCCTGAATTTTAACAAAAGCCTGGGATAAGCCATGACTAGCAAGCTCACTTCTAAAATCTATTTGCTCTTCTTGATGCTTTCCACAAAGGTTTGTTTAGTGTTATTGTTTAAACATAACACGTTCTGATTTGTTGCTTTATTCCAGTATGACAAAAAGTATATGAATCACTTCTTGTTTCACTGGTTATCAAGACCAATCCTACTGCTGAGTTAGGATCTCCAGCTTTAAGGAAAGGGATATCACATAGGTTGTGAGGCCTTGCCTAGCTACTGGAAGGTAAAATTTCCCTTTACAATTATTTTCTGCAGCTGCAAAGAACAGAAGGCCCACAGAGTTTCCCTGGGCCGACTGCCATAGAAACTAATTTCAGCTAAGGCAGACTCATAAATTGTTCCATTACTCTATAAATTGGTCTGGGCACATGACACTTCAAGCCAAGCTGGGTTACTTTAAATCCAGCCTGTAGTTCTAAAATACTGCCAAGTTTTTAAAAAACATGTCTTATAGACACAATGAAAATAAATAGTATCTGAAGTGAGTTAAACTTCTACAAGAGCATGAAGCCTACAAAGATGTCAAGTTATTAACCATTTTATTGGAAATACATAAAGACCAGACCACATATTTTAAAGAAAAAGCCTTTCCTTCATTTGTAAACAGAAAAGGAGAAATAGAAAACTTGTATCTAGAAACCATTTAACATGCAGACTCCTTAATTGCTGTGTATTCAGAACAAATACAATTTGTATTTGGGTATGGTTACTGGCTACATGTTTGCTGGCATCACCTGCCAGTTTTCAGCTGAGCTACAGTATCTACAGAATTTCACATATTACAGAATATTCCAAACAATCTATGGAACAAAACTTAAAATACAAAATTAAAATTATTTCAGTTAATTTACGAAGATGAATGCAACCATTTCTTAAGCAGAAAGGACTCTGACATTTCATTTTAAGCACTACCAGTTTCCTTTTTTTTCCTCAACAGGAAGCACAGTACATAACCAAAGGCCTGCTAAAAGACTGTCAGCCCCAGATTGAGATTAGGCACCTAGCCTAAGTCATGGTTTCTTTGTTTGCTTGGGTTTTTTTAAAGTGAAAAATAGACAGCCCACTCCAGTCTAGATTTAGGCAACCAGTATATCCAGGAGTAGGTCCTTTAATCACAACCCTAAAAGAAGTGGAGGCCAGAACAGCCTCTTTTCACGTTGTTCAACCCTCCATAAACAAGCCACCTGAAAGTCTCCCTTCAGTCAGCATCCAGCAGTAGCAGTGTCCATTTTAGTTCAAACAGAGTCCATACTCCCTAGGTAGAAAAACACTAAAGCCCAACTATCCCACTCTCTCCGGGGCCCTGTGCTTCCCTTTTATGACTTCCCCCACTTATGCAGCACAGCTGTCAGTTCCACCTCCCAGCAGTTTAACAAGCCACAACTGCCAGGTTTTGCAGCTTATATAGTCTTTAAGGGCTAACCTCTTCCTTTTTCTGTAGTGAAGGCTTTTAACCCTTTCTGGGTTTGAAGTGACTGCAGCCTGAACTTCTGAGTTGTCTGTGTGCAGCTTTCTACAGTAACTGGAATTTTCTTCTATCTCTCTGTTGAGCCATACTCCTGTTGTATCAGGTGTAATCAGCTAGGATTTTGCAGAACTGTTGCTCCAGCTTTGGGGTTGGAGGGCAGTATATAAAACAATATATTAACTATATATTTTTTCAGTTAATAGATCCAAATTAATAGCTTTCACTATTAAAATTGTTATATTTTCTTAGTGGTATCAAGTAGGTCTAAGCTTAACAAATATTTTCTGTGTATACATCTTATTGTTTATTTTTCAACTTGAAAGGCATTTTGCTTAACATCAGGTATCAAAAGTTACTTTGAGTAATCTATTAATTGCTCTTGTGCCTGTCTAAAAACCATTTTTTTTTCAAAATATGCTCTTGTTTTATATTGAAAAGATTTTAAGCTTTCTGTGTTTGGTTTTAAAAACCTTTAAAACATAAAAGGACATACAATAACAGAGTAAGAAATAAAATGTAGTATTTAATTTCTTTAATTGAATATCCTTTAATAAAAAATGCTTGGTGTAGGGCTTATCTTACTTGGTAAAAAACACTGTAAGTTCCATTTTCCTCTAGCTGTTATTTGTAAAATTTCAGAGCAATTTTCTTTCCTGCTACAGCACTTGAGCAGCCTTCTCAGTTTGTAGCCCAGAAATACAGCTTCCTTAGCACATGCCATGTTAGCATTTCTTGCTTACTGTGGTTAATCACAGGAACTACAATAGCTGAAGAACTGTTAGAGAACTACAGTTGTTCCCACATGTTGTATTTTAAACAGTTGCCACTGTTACTGAGGGGTTTGTTTTAAGGGAACTTTAGGTTTGTGGTCTTTCAATGTTGCTATAGGACTTTCTAGCATTTTTGTGCTGGAGACATTGAAAAGCTATACTAGTGTCAGTTCTGAGTTTCAGTCAGATCATCCTCCATATCCCTTTGAACAGCAGCCCTGTCCTCCCAGCATAAGAGCTGCTCCCTTCCATGTCATATTGCCTATGAACTTGCTGAGAGTGCACTCCATCCCACCACCTGGGTCATGAAGAAAGATATTAAACAGTATTATCCCCACTATGAATCCTTGAGGGATGCCACTTGTACAACCAGTCATCAGTTCTGCTTCATGTTGTTGATTACAACTCTTTGAGCAGAGTGGTCCAGCTGATTTTCTACCCATAATATCATCCACTTAGTGTCCGTACCTTGCTAATTTGCCTGTAAGGAGATAATGGGAGACCATATCAAAGGCCTTACTAGATTCAAAGTAAACAACTTTTCAGTGCTCCTCCCTTTGCCCCAGAGCAAGGCATCTCATCACAGAAGGTAATCAGGTTGTTCAGGCATAATTTGTCCTTGATAATTCTGTGCTGGATGTTCCCAGTCACTTCCTCATTTTCCCTGTGCTTTGAAACAACTTGTAGGAGAATTCAGTCCATAACATTCCCAGGGAGTGCAGTTCAGCTGAGTGGCCTGTACTTCCTGCTTCACCTCCTTGTCCTCCAAGATGGATGTGAGTTTACATTCTTTCTTCTTTATGTCTTATTTGTAATATATGACTATTTCAATCAACAGCCACAAAAATATTGTAATGGGACCCTAACATACTATTAGGAGGCTAGAATCTATCAGGTCTCTCCTTTTAAGGAAATGTTATATTCTAATGTAAAAAACTTGCAATATTTAGGTTTCAATAAACTGTGATATGGTTCTGCTAGAGAAATTGTTACCCTAGGTAATAGTCTTGGCTCAAATTCTTTTGATTTGCATAACTAATATGGGCTTTCCAAGAAATACTCTATATAAAAATGGAAATTAGACAAAGTAGTTTCTTTAAATCTATTTTATTTATTAAAATCTTCTGTGATGTCAATAGACATTTAAAATACCATTTTATATACAATAAGTGCAAATAATCAGCTTGATAAACATCAGAATAGAGGAGGAGAAAATAGAAATTATGTGAAGAAAGCCTTAAAGGACTTAAGAGAAAATTGAACTCATGAGAGCAGAAGGAAGAATGGTGCAAGAGCTGCTTAGGCACAAGACTGAAAGAGATTCTAGTGACATTTCCAAGGAACTGCATAAAATGCTGTACACTTGAATAAAGAGAAAGGTTTTTTGAGTATATGGCCATGTGTTGTGAACCTATGGCCAGACTCATCATTGATATGATTAAGCACCTGCAAGCCAGGAGACCACCACGGCTTTATGTAAGGCAGTGGTAATGGCTGAGTTCAGCTGACTGAAACTCTTCCCTCTTGTACTTGTTCAAAAAGACATGTGTATGAGGCCTGATCTATGCAACTCTTTTGTAATTAAATGAGTGGTGTAACTTTTAATGTAAGTAGTTACACAAGTGGAGAGAGTACTGAAGCTGCTTATACTAAAGAATTTAACTAGCAAAGGTAGGTTATTTCCTGTTCTTAGAAAAAGATGCTACACCATAAGAGCACCTTTTTACATATATGCCATCTTCTTCCTTAAGAGATTATTGTCCTTTGCCCATTCTGTTTTTTAAAAGTAGGTTATACAAAATAATGGCAGCTGTTCTAGAGCTGAGGAGGTGACTCCTTGCCCAAGGTTTCTTCGTGGGTAAGCTTTAGCAGTGGGGGTGGCACTTCCTGGCGATGGTGGGGATGATAAGGTGCTGCTCAGTCTGCACATGGGGCTTGGTGTCAGTAACCAGAGTCCTGGTCTGGGATTAATTAGTAGGGATTATAAATGTTGTTCAAACAACATGACCTGTGTGCAGACAAAGCTTTGATCATTATATGTTACAGAAAACTTCACAGCAGTCTTCAGCAGCACATCTCCCAGGTTTGTTATCAGAGGTAACAGGGTTTAGATTACCTCAGTTTCAATAGGGAAGCATGATAATTTCTAGGAATTCACCTTTGGAGAAAGCCAGAAGTCTCATAGCTGAAAGGAGAGGAGAGGAGAGGAGAGGAAAGGAAAGAGCCATTCTAGGCAGGAGTTGGATGAATTTGTTTGCTCCAAATTTATTATGTTACATCACTACCAAAAATTATTCAACATGTAGTGGAGAACTTGGGAAGGCAGATACAGCAAGGACTAGGGCCAACACCATTTACCTTTCAGATGTTGTTTTGATGAGTAAATGAAGGTAAATTTCCCGTTTTTTTGTTGGTGACAAAAATATGGTCAAATAATGAGTCATGCTTTACTTTAAGCTTAAGGTGACACAGTATAGATATGTGATTTACAATAGCTTATCACTGCTAATTAATATGTTCTATGTTGTTTATAACTATTTTTCTTACCTGTTTTCTCTTTTTTTCCCACATGTTCAATAATCCGATTTGTATTTATTTTGCATGGGAGCAAAATCCAGCAGACAGTGGATGCACAATTGAGATAACACAGGTAAAGGCAGGGCGTAGAATTATTCATGTGAATTATTATATGCAAAAAGGAATGCCTTTTCTGAGCACAGAACACATCTCAACCCCATCCAGTTCCTTTTCTCACACACAAAAAAGCATAGTTCTTTTAAAATCAAGGAAGTTACAATGACCAATTACAGAAGAGCATCTTGTTTGTGATTACATTTAAAGTAGGCTTGGTAATTTATTCATTAGCGAGGGGAAAAGGACGGAAATAACAGGTGAACAACTGAGGTTTGCCCAAAGATCTCTCTAAAGTATATGGTTTTACATGTGTGAGGTGGGTAGGATTACAGTGGCAGAAAATGGAAACAAAAGAAACCACTACAAACCACAGCTAGTTTGACCCTCAAGTTTCTTATGCCGTCACTGTTTCTCTGTTTGCAGGAGAAGCTGAAGCCAAATTTCCTCTGCAAGGCAGGCAGAAAGGGCAGCTGAGAAGCTTGCAAACTGCAAAGTGCAGCACTGCAGGAGTTTGCATATTGATATAAATGGTAGCTCTGTGATGTTAGGTACTGCACAGTCCTGCAGATATTAAGGCAGAGTTCCCATCCTATTTGGAAGAACACAACAAGGAAGCCAAGAGGCTTTGTTTTGCATTGAAACAAGATGAATAAAGACTGTCATTAAATTAAATATTAGTGTTATACTGTGTTTTTTTAGTTCCTCAAACAACTACTTTGATTTGACATCAAACTTAAGGAATATCTTAAACTACTGCCCAGTAGGTAGGGGAGGGCTTCAAGTCCTAAAGGCTGTGCTGAATACAAGCAGCAGAATATGAGTGACACTGGATGAACACCACACTTATTGTTGCAGACCCTACTTTTCAGTTTAAAACCAATTATTTACTGACAGAAAGTTGTCAAAACAGAAATAAAAGTCAGACATGCCTAAATGTTTGTGATGAGGAAGGAAACCATTTCCATGCTGCTCGCAGTTTGCAGACCACGTGGTTTCTGTTCAGGCTCCTGCAGGGGAGAAAAGAAAAACTGTAGCAGATGATGAGGTCTCTTGTATTTTTAAAGCAGAGAAAACTCCAGTAAATATAACCACATAACCTGATATTTGCATGTCCTCTTCCCTATTATTTTGGCTGCTGAACATTGCAAAGGAGAGGGTTTAGCCATTCTTACACATGGAGAACAGATCAGCTCTTTTCCCTGATTGGCAGGCAGAATCTTTTTTTCAGGATTGTTATCTGGCTACCAAAGAATAGTGTAAAGAAAAGTTATAAGAAAATGCTATTCCTTGTCATTTATTGCTTGTACAACTATGTGGACACACATGCACAAACACACGAGCCAGAAAGAAGGACTGTTGGGAGAAAGAGATGACACAAAGGGAAATTAAGGAGAGACAAGTAAATAATACAATGAAAAGGGAAGGAGGGAGGAAGAGATGGGTGTTTTCTTTGCTCTTCTGCATGTTCTTTGTGACAAGAAAATTACTTGGGAAGTTTAGGCATTAGATTAGATATTTAAAAAGGAATAGCAGAGAAAGCATGAATGAGACTAATCTTCTGAAACAAGCACTATCTTATAAATGAAATTAAATAGCTTCTGCTGGGACAGCAGGTCTCATGAAGTATGCTATCAAAGTGACCTACTCTGTCAGATAGCAAGTCGTGTTTCCCCTCTTGCTCAGAGCAAAGAAACAATTTGTATGACTTATCACATCAGTATTTTATTAATTTGCTTTCTCATCCATTACTGGGATATTTTCTGTCAGTTACCAGGTTCCTCTTGGCTCTGTCCTTCGTCATGTTCACTGGCAGAAAGCAATATTAGCTTGAAACAAATCTCTGGAGGAGAAAGATGTATTTCTCTAGGCATTTCAATAAGTCTGAAATATTGTTGCTTCTAAGGGTCTCCAAGGAAAAGCAGGAAACAAGCTAAGTCTGAATACTTCTTGCATGAGGAAATATTTAAAAATCCATGGAATCTTTTGTATATTCATTTGTTTTTTTTAATGAAGAAAATAGTCTTTACATATCAGAGCTACACTGGTCAGCTCTTCATTACATTTTAGGAGTATCACAGACACCATCCCCAAGGCACCATTCCATGGAAGTACCTGCTGTCTAGCTTTAAAGTATCTTGGCTGGTACACAAGGAAATTACAGACTAAATTCTACATGTTTTTTCCAACTACCACACCACTTGTTAGTTGATAATAGGAGTAATACCTAAGTTGTCATTACTGATATAGTAATATTAAAAATTGAAAAAAAAAAAAAAAGTTACAAAAGGAGTTAGCATTTTATAGGAGAAAGTAAGTAATTTCTTTGTATTGCAGCTCTGAGATTATTCCCTCATTTAAGTATTTTAAGAAATACGCTTTAACTATTTTAGGCAACAGTCTAGCAAAGTGGATAGACACATTAAATATAAGATTAATATAGGCTACAGGTGAAAATTTACAGCTATGTAAATAACATGAACATAAGGGATTATGGTTGATAGCTGAACCAGTTAAAACTCCAGTTTTAAAAATCCCACTGCTGTCCTGTAGAGTTTCATAACTGATTCCCACAGGAGTGGAAAATTTTGTTCTTTAAAATAACACCCTGATAATTGTCCATAAATATGCAGACATATTTTCCATTATTTCCAAGTGAAACTTGTCAAGCTTACAAGTAATGATCAATCTCAGAACTCAGCCTCCAATTTGAGGATTTATCCCTTTTGTGTGTGAATCATCATCTCTGGTACTAGAAGTTCAGCAGCGTAATTGATACCTTCATTGACTTCACCTGGTCAACGGACTGGGTTGGACCTCAGTGAAGGGTTCTGGTCACACACAGAATCCTTTCACAAAGATTAGCTCTGTGCTGCATGTAGTACTGAAACACTGTAACAATGTTTTGACCACTTCAATAGGGAGTCATGGCACCAAATGCACACAAAGGAGGGAATGGAGCAGAAAGGAAGTGTATCACTAATGATACATTTATCACCAGAGTAGAAGTGCAGATAAAAGGAACTACCTGAAAAATAGCTATTCTACAGTAAAACTATTTCAAGCTGCTAATGGTACCTAGAGAGATGAAAATGTGATTAATGACACCTGAGGACTGATTCTTTTGATTTTCACTCAGGAGAGCAACCCTAATTGATGAGAATTTTGCCCAAAGAAGCATGAGACCCTTTGGGTGACTTGAGATCTACTTATACTGTCCTTGGTAAAAACACTTTTGCCTTGGAAAGGAAATGAATGTTTCAAAGGAAAGGCCACAGCCCAAGAGTAAGGGAGCACTGGAACTGGTATGGAGTCAGGTACACCTGGACCTTGCTGCACAGCAGATGGAAAACTGCTGCCATGGGAAGAGGCAGCCTTAAATGTCTGAAATGAAACTAAACCCTGTTCCTCCCACCTCTAATGCTGGAAACAGCTATTTGGGGCATTCGTAGCCTCCTGATAGGGAGAAATTTCCTTTTGTAGGCAGAACCTGTTATTTTAGGAAAAGTTTTATAAAGTATCCCAAAGGAAGTTACTAGTATTATTTGACATTTATATATCATATTAACTTTTTTAAGCATGGAAAAAAAATTATAGTCAACTTGTTAATTAACTGATTTTCAGCAGATGGGGAAAACAGACATCGAGAGGGTAGAATAAATTGGCTGTACAAGTTAATGGCAGTCAGGAACATGAATCAGTATCTTCTGGCAAACAGGGCACAAGTCTTTGCCAACTGTGCCACTATGACAATATGTGCTTATCTGGTATCATGTGCTCACTGTCTCCATGTTTGCCTCCTGCCAAGAGGCACTGCATTATGCCTTGCCAGGAGGGTCCTCATCCTGGCATGTGCTATGGTCTGGCCAAAGCCACTGCCCTACCCTGGCTCTCTTTACTCAGTGATGGTCACTGTTCTTCATGTACAGAAAAGTCGTGACTCTTGACTTTTGTGGGCTTAACTTCAAGCTTCTTTTTCACATTATTATCAAAAGCCTTGCTGACCTGACCCACAGCAACTAGGTTCACTAATGCATTTTAATCCTCAACCATTTTAATCTCTTATTAGAGAGTCATTTAGTTTATGAGATTATTTACACAATTTGAATTAGTAATTTTTTGAGATGTCTGAATTTCAGCCAAGGAATCTCAGGTACAATGGATGACTATTCAATACAACCGTCTTAAATAGTTTATAATCTGACTTGGTTTGCCATCAGTTTGTTGAAAACTGTCAAGTCTTTCCCTTTCAGGCTGCAATCAGACAATCCATTTTGCATGTCTCTCTGGATGACACACAACCTTTAAAGGTAGTTTTAAAAAAACCCTCTCTGATGCACTACTCCTCTTCTCTGTAGGGGAAGCTCACTTCAGCGACATCCATGGATGCCAACACCAACACTTACCCTACTTACTGGGAGGGATGTCATCTTGCAAGCTCAGCCCCTTGGGCTCGATTCTTGCTCAACCAGCAGCAGGGCTAATTGTACTTACAGGGGCAATTGCTCGTGGCAGAGAAGGACTTGATTTAGGGTTCTTGAGCACTGATGTCTGGATTAAAATCCACATCCTTGGAAACAGCTTTTGTAAATGGGAATTGGAGTACTTAGATATTAGGAGGATATTCTTCACTATGAGGGTGGTGAAACACTGGAACAGGCTGTCCAGGGAAGTTGTGGAAGTTCCACCCCTAGAAATGTTCAAATCCAGGTTGGATGGAGCTCTGAGCAATCTGATCTAGTGAGAGGTGTCCCTGCCCATGGCCCAGAGGGTTGGAACTAGATTATCTTTAAGATCCCATCCAACCCAAACCATTCTATGATTCTATGATGCTCACTTATCAGTACTTTTCCATGAGAGGGGAAACCCAATTTCTGTGAGTTCCAGATCTGCACTGTGTTTGCAAGCATTCAAAGCATTTCTCTTAACACCACTTGGCCATACCAGCTCCTTCAGGGAAGCAATATACCATCTGTCTGTCCTCTCGATATGAGTTCATCTTATGCCTAGAAAGATTAATATCAAAATCACAATTTTATTCTTTATATAATTGCAGAATAAAAGTTTCCTTGGAAATATTAAGAAGCCTTCTGGACATGCTCCTGGTCAAGTGGCTCTAGGGGGCCCTACTTGAGCAGAGGGATTGGACCAGATGACCTCCAGAGATCCCTTCCAACCTCAGCCATTCTGTGATTCTGTAATTGCAAGTATAAAATATGTCACAATCAATCTTTTAACTTTCATTTATGCTGCAGTTTCATCACAATCCCTTCACGCCTACCTACCTATTTCCCTTTCCCTCCCTTGTGCCACCACTGGTGTGTCTCAACCTGAGGTCACTCAGTTCAGGAAACAAACAATCTTTCTTCCTGTTTAAATCAAAAAACAGATATGTTGTGGATCAGATGAGCACCAAGAGAGGAGAGGAGGTAGTCAGGATTAAATTATTTGGGAATCACAGCCTTAGGCATGCTCTGAGGTGTTTTTTGTCCATAGTATCCAGGAGCCATCAGCACTACACCTCTAAAACACTGTCTTCAGGGTTCCCTTTCACTACACAATTGTATTCAAATTGTACATTTTCCAGTTGCCACTGGACATGCAGAGAGCATGAATGGATGTTTTAAGAACCCTCTGTTTCTCCAGGAACACTGTATTTCTCTATCTCTTAATCTGTCTCATTATACTGTGATTAAAGGTGTGGATTAATTGCTCGGCATCTGTGAGAATGAAATGAAATAACCTGAAATTTACTTGAGCCTGCCCCTTCTGTGAAATGCAGAGTTATGTTGCTTTCCCTCTTTTATCTTAAGAATTGAAATTTAGACATATTTCACTGCAATGTCATTGGTTTTGAGAATCACATATCACGAAATTGTTCTTACAGTGTGGAAATTTTGGCTGCCTTTTGGGATTACTGGTATCTGACATATATCATGCATGCTATGATGATACTGCATGGTTACAGAGACCAGCCTGTCACATTGCCTCCATGTCCCATTTGTACATTTTGAAGCATTGCTGCTTTTTTGCACTTTCAGAGGCTTGAGTGCAAAAGGTCAAACTGGGGCACCTCATTCTCCAAAAATTGCTATTAAATTAAAAAACTTTTAGCTAATGGCTAAATAAGGTACAACTCAATATTACTAAATTAATAAGAATATATCCTCCACTTCTTGCAATATAGGAACCTTCTGCAGTGTTGGCTACAAAGATGTCAAAAGAAAAGACTCAAAAACCAGAATCCCTCTTAGTCGCAACTAAACAAAGTAGCTTTTTCATGCCTTATTTTAAATAAATGGTAAAGAGAACCACAAAGACACCCCACCACCACCACCACCACCCATAATATAGCATTATGCTTTACTCTTTCTGAAGGCTCTGCAAAGAAACAGGGAATTAATCTGTTTTACCTGCCATACCAGCAACATCTGTGTTGCTATTGGAGCAGTGACTTACGGAGCTGATATTCAGACACACAATGCACTGAGGAGTTTCTCATATGCTGACTGTGGTTTTTCCTTCATATTATCCTGTAAGCCAGCATCTAGCACTTAAATCATACTTCATCCTTTTGCTTTGTTCTTGTCTGGCCCCAGTTTTTAAGTGGAAAAATATATTAAGAGAGTCGTAATCATCATGTTCCCTCTGGTTCCATTAGCTTTGGAAGAACTGCATTTCATTCATTATACGTCACCAAATTAAAAGGCTCAAGGTTTTAGTGTGTGACTCCTGGCTTGCAGAGGCCAGGTATAATTATTTCTTCTAGAGTATTGCATTATACTATAATTTGCACAATGGTTCAAAAGCCTTCCAATGTGCCAGCAGAATCAAAAACTCCACCACTTTACAGTCAAGTGCAGTGCTGCTGTTCTGCCTGTGTGGGTAGACGATTAGGTAATTAGGGTGGAATTAACCCCCTCGTCCCCAGATTAGAGGTTGTACTACTGTATAAAAAGAAACACTGAGTTTGGATCATTAACATACTGCTCTCATTTCATCAAAAGTCACACATAATATTAAGTTACATATGGAGTACTTATTTTTAAGTCTGCAGCTGGAAATGTTGAAGAGGTCTTACAGAAGATGTTCATAATGCAATGCATAAAACTGTTTCCTCTGCAGCCTTTAAAAGAAGAAGCCATCCTTCTGTTTCCTCTGTACCTGTAAAATTAGGTACCATTGAGTCACAGACATCTCAGTGGACAGAAAACATTTTTATTGTGACGAAAAGGACCCTCATATGAAGCATTTTAGTAACATCACAATTTCAGCTGTCAGCTGACAATCAACTTAACATTTACAAGGTAACTTCAGGACATTTCTGTAATTTGACTAACTAATGAACCTGAACAATCAACTGATAGATAGATGAGATCAAACTCAAACATCTGAAGCACTTACATTTATGTTACAAATTGCTATGAAGGTTTGAATATTCTAAATAATTCTGTGATCTCTTTAAATCTTGACTGGATAATTGATACCACAAAAGCAAAAACTATACAGGAAAATTAATATTAAATAATTGTACAATATGGGGTTATTCAGCTTGAAGAAGTGAAGACTCCTTGGGATATCTTATAGCAACTGTCCAATACATGAAAGAGCTTATGAGAAGGCTGGGGAAGAGCTGTTCACAAGGGCCTGTAACCATAGGACAAGGGGTAATAGTTTCAAGCTAGAGGAGGGTAGATTTCGGTTGGACATTAGGAAAATGTATGAGGGTGGTGGATCACTGGAATGAGTTGCCTAGAGAGGTGACAGAGGCCCCATCCCTATAGACATTCAAGGTCAGGCTTGATGGGGCTCTGAGCAATCTGTTCTAGTGTGAGATGTCTCTGCTTATTGTAGGGGGGATGGACTAAATGACCTTTAGAGGTCCCTTCCAACCCAAGATATTCTATGATTCTATATGCAACTAGCCTAACAATTCACTTCTTACAGAATGGGGGTATCTAGTTCTTCACAACATGGGCATTTTATTAACAACTTATAATAAAGTTGAGTGGTTTCTCTGCTCCCAGATTAAATTGTGCTTTCTTGAGATTGGATGAGAAATTCAGTAAATTGCCATTTTGCAGAGATGGGTTGAAATGGAAAGGATAACTATCATGAAATTATACTGAAGAAAAATACCAAAAAAAGAAGGTTTAATTTTTTTTTTTTTTGAAGTGTCAAACCAATCACTTTAGTTCTCATTGCAGGAACTTTTGGTGCAATTTCAGAATTTTCCATTATATCCAGAAAATTATCCCAATTATTCTGCATTATTACCTTTTGTCGAATATAGAAAATAAATGCTCCTGGAAGCATATAATACTTTGTATTTCATATGCTGAAATATATAATTTCAAATATATTTTCTATTATTTTTATGACTTAATGTAGTAGTTAATCTGCAAGTATCATTTTAAGGATGTCCTGATGAGAAAAATTAAAACACATCATTGCAATGAATTGCTGTCACTCATTCTTTTTCTTGCTATAGCATGGCTAACATTGGCTTTTCAAGTCCTGTTAAATACGTTTATTCAGATATGCCTTTTTTTTTTTCCTTTGGAAGTGTTGGAAGCTAAATATATAATTTTTATTATAATATTTTAAATAAATGCAGCTGCTTTTAACAATTCAAATAAACTTGATCTCTCTTCAGCACTCACCCCAAGATCACCATCTTTCTTTCTGTCTCTTTCCTCTCTCCTTTCCTCTTTTTCTTTCTCTTTCTGTCTCTCTTTTTAATTTGGGAGATTGTAATTCTCTAAAAGCTTCACTGTTGTGCTTAGAAGCACATTGTTTCTAAAATCTGTAGAACAGCAAAGAACTGGGAGATCTTTATCTCAAAAGGGGTTATTTTCAACTCACAAGAGTTGTTTTCTTCATCTGAACTAGTCATCTGGATGCCTCTCTAAGCACTGAAGATCCAGTCATCACATCCTAGAGCAGGACAGGTGGACCATGTGCTGAAAATGCCTGTTTCCTCTCTGCTGAATACAAAAGGAGATCAGGATGGCTTAGTCTGACAGAGAGCTCTTGCTGTTGCCATCCAAAGTTAGGGGAGATGAAGCCCTTCCAAAGCCCCTATCTGTATATAGGCCATAATTGAGCCACTAGAAACTGTCAGCTCAGGCTATGATGAAAGATCAGCCTGCTTAAAAAAACACATGGGGAAAGATTTATTTGTGATGAGGCAACCTAGAAACAGTAATGCTATTAGGCAGCAGGCATTTGGTTCCTATTACAGGGAACAGTAAGGACAGGTCAGTGCTACAACCAAGGGAAATTAATTTCCTTACAGGAAGTACTGGCTGTCTTTCTAGTTACTTCTGTCTCAAATGCTTTCATTTTATGACTTCATTTTTATACTTCAGTGGGGGATCATGCACCTATATAGACTGGCAACCTGAGTGTCACCTCACTGGAGTGTTTTTTTCAAAGGGGAAAAAAACCAACACAATCAAACCTCACCGTATTTTGGTAAACTTAGAGTTTAGATGGTATTTTTGGTTCATGTTGTCATTCTACAGAATAGTCTATATTAGGACAGACTTTTTAGGGCATCACCCCCAACACAATTTGCATTATTATACTGGAATTGTAGCTTGCTTTCAGCTAACCATTTTTCTTCTTGTACCTAAGTTTGTCCCAAAGGTGCAGCAGCTGCCTCAAGTGACCAAATAAGAGAGAAAGAAGTCCTTGAGTAAAGAGAAGATGCTCAGAATCCCTCGTGACACGGAAAGTTATTTATAGGGGTGAGTGAGATTTTTCTGAATATACATTTTGCCATGAAATACTTATTAGTAAAAAAAAGAGGATTTTTTTTTTTCTGGAACATTTGTACCACTTTGGACAAAACTGAAGTATCTGAGCAAAACCACCTGGCCTTCTCCCAGGAAATAAAGACTACTAGTCACAGTTCTCTGGTGTAATGTAGGAAACAGAAGTCCACATCTGCACTCTGCTCACTGCTGTCCAACACCTGTGTTGGAGTCACACCTCTCTTGTGACTGCCCCATCATCTGGTCCAATGGCTATGGAGGAAAGTGTCTCTCCTCTCCTGTTGTAGTCAGTCCATTTTATATAAATAGTTAATTAGTCATTGAAACAGGGACTTGAGCCTTGACTTCCGCATCTCAGGTGAACACTGTAGCAGTCAGGCTACAGAGCCACACTGACCCAATGAATATTTCACTTATAAAAGGTGGAACTGCTTCAACAGAAGAAGAGAACAAAAGAACATAAGAGAAGACTGAAACACTGCTCATTAGCTGAATGCTATATAGCCTAGGACCAGAAAAATAAAGTTTTTTAATGAAAAATATAGCATGTAATAATGAAATTAAAGACTGTATATACAGAGGAGGACAAGGGCAGGGTAAATTTGATTTAATCCTAGCTTTCAAAGATTTGCAATGTCAGTTAAAGAGAATTTAGGTTGTAAATGTTAAAAGAAAAAGCTCCAAGAAGTAATCTGAAAAGACAGAAAACTCAGCAGTTTCTTACCAAGACTCTCAATGGATCAGAAGAAGGTGAATAAATGTAGATCTACTCCAAAGCCACCCGCCATATGAGTTAGTGGAGTAATTTGCAATCTTACATTGTTTGTCTGTACGTGGACTGAGAGAAGAGTGGAATAGGATGGGACACACATTTTCTGGAGTCATCTAAACCAGCAGATCAAATTGAGGGTCCTTCCCACGCACCCTCCCTTGCTCAGCTGGGGGCTGCCCAGCTATGGGGCAGTGCACCAGCTCAGCCCACGAGTGCTGCCGGCAGCTGCACAGCTCTGACACCACTTCTTACCTTAACAAGCTGATGTTGTATGATGGATCCTTGTATGGATGTTGTTGATTTTTGCTGGCAGTGACAAAAGAAGACTTAAAAATCTTGTACTTCCCCAGTCTCTGAAAAGGAAGTGCCATTTGATTGGAATGGTTTATTCTTCCTATTGCTCCCAAGCCTGAACTTTTTCTGCTAGTCCCATCAGCCTGTTCTTACCATAGTCCTCTTCTCCACTTCTCATTGCCCAGCACCACCTCATACTCCTCTACAAGCCACTGCTCTACAGGCTTCTGAGACTCTTTCCCCATGTCATTGGTTTAGACTGCCAGTCTTCTCTTTGCCTGTTGGAGTTTTTTGCTCCATGCTCTTCTATTCTGCTGTGCTTTTCTGGCTCATTATCTTTGTCCACCAATGAGGTGGATTCCTGGAAAACCATAGAAGCACAGTGAAAGCTTGCAATCAACCTACAAATTTCCCATTAAAATACTTACAGTTCTCAGTACTTCTCAGCCTAGAATTTTGTGTGTCTTGTTATTTATTGGTTATTAGTGGATTTCATGTAGGATAGCATCAGCTTCAAGCTCAGCTTCACCTCTTCCAAAGTGTAGAACATCACAAAGAAAGTTCAGCCTCATCCCTGTGTCCTCAGGTTGGAAAGCATATGCTCACTTATTTTGTGGTAGTTAGCTCTTGTGAAGTCTTGGCAATCCTGGAAGCTGTCAGATATTTGAGCATGCTAGGGAAAGCAGAATCTTCACATTTTTTAGTTTCAAAATGAACACTTCTCTAATGAGAATGAGCAATCTATGATTTTTTAAGAGTTTACAAGTTACAAGAATTTACAAGTCTTACAAGCAGAGAAACTGATTGGCTGAATCTTTTTTTCCATGCAAGATGGACAATTTCAGCTCAAGTTGCTGGAGATGTGCAAAGCTACATGTAACTGGGGAAAAATATCTAGAATGGAAAGCCTTAGTGACTCTGATAACTACGCTGCTCTCTGCCCTTATCATAATCATCTGCTGAGCTATAGGCACAACACTTGTAGCACAATGAATCTCTATGTTCTCATCAAACTAGGTGTTTGAAATGTTGAATACCTGTTTGCTATAGACAAAACCAACACTGTACCACTGTACTAGGAACACAGATTACTCTTTTCCTTCTCTTGATGCTGTAAGTGTTGGATGCACACAACAGCTTGACTTTCTCCTGCCACCCCTTGTGACCTCTCTTCTAGTCACTCAAAGCTCAGGAATGATGCAAGTTCCTTTCACTGGGGACTTAAGGCTCTTGTACCAAACCCCATCCTTCAGCTTGAGATATAGGAGTCACGCTTATGTCTTACATCTGTTCGCATTTTTGCATTCTAGCTACCTCAGTTGGTGTTTCATGGATATGAGACTACACCTTAGTCTGTGCTCCTACAAGGCATCATCTGCCAAAGCTGTGGCTGATAAAGAATCAGCCTTGAAACCAAAGAGCTTCAGCAGGTCCAGCAACCCTCAGCATTGTTACCCTGCTCTGCATCACAAGACACTTCAGGTGTTGACAATCTTGACCACCAAGGCCTTCTAGACCATATATGAGAAAGGTAGGCACAGGCAGGGTATGCTGGTATTTATGTGGGTGTCATGAAGCAGCATAATATATTAATCCTGAAAAAATATCACAGCTAGTAACCAATATACTTTCTGCAGGGAAAAAGATTCAATAATGGTTTTCATCACAAATTTTGCAGCTCAATTTATCCCAGCATTCTGAAGATTTTTTTTCTAACTTGTTCTCATCCCTCACATCACTGCAGCAGCTGAATTAAGATTTTGTAAAGCCTTATAATTTCAAGGAAAGTTAGTTTCCAAGAATATACCTTGTATTACTGGTGATTGTAACCTGCATATTAAAGCCATGCAGCTAACAGAATGCTGTACTTGCTTTTAGCCCTTCTGCCCTACACACAACTGCATGTGGAGAAGCAGTAATTTTAGGACACAATGGATTTTTGCCTACTTCTACAGAAGCCTGTACAGCTAGCTAGTAAACTGAAAGCTTCAAACTATGTATGACTTGTTTAAATTATTCAGTCTAGCACTCTTTAGGACGTATGTTTATTACAATGGAAAACCAAAATATATTAAATTACTACCAGTATGAAACACTGATAATATTTTATTTTGGTTTGAATAATTAAATAAAACCACAGCAACTACCAAGCCAAATTTACTTAATAGCTCAGTAGGTCTCAACTTCAGACTTGGAATGAGTGGTGTTCTACCAAGGGACAATATGGCCCGCACCTTTAATTTTGTTTTATGTTAGCAGTTA
Organism: Apus apus; assembly: GCF_020740795.1. Classification (NCBI taxonomy): domain Eukaryota; kingdom Metazoa; phylum Chordata; class Aves; order Apodiformes; family Apodidae; genus Apus; species Apus apus. The sequence continues at coordinate 18,825,000 of NC_067283.1, read as the reverse complement.
GCTAATATAATATTCCATATGAAAAGATATCACATTAATAAACATATGGTGGGTAAAAAGAAAGAGAAGTGGTGATTCAAATAAGTTAACAGAAGTTAGGAAAAAAGCAGAACATTTGTTCTTCAGATTTGGACAGTGATGGCTTACCACATTTATGAATAATTCCTTACAGTTTTTTATCACTTTATGCCCCAGAAGCTAAATTAGTTTTACAACTATTAATTGAATTGTCTAACTTCACTACATACTGGGAGATAGAAAGGATTATTAACTCCACTTTACAGATAAGGAAACAGAGAACTTGAGAGGAAATGATTAGCTGGAGGTCACACAGGGAATCAGAGACAGAGAAATCCCAGATCTCTCCATCCACTGCATTAAGTGCTCAACATTTTTCCTTCTCCACACAACAGCCATCAGAAGTTATACACATTTCAAAGAGAAACAATTAAAGCACCATTTTATCAAAGATAAAACTTCTGAAATTCATCCTATGCTGATGATCCCAAATGTTGTCCACTTTTGTCTCTGACACATTTTTTTAAATGCTGATTATCCTTCCTTCCTTGCTTTCTGCACCGCTAGGCCAGCATGTGCAGCACATGCACTCACATCACTTGGTACAGCCATGCAGCCCTCCTGCAAAGTCTGCCTTGCCTACCAGCTGTGCTCTGCTTCCTATGCACGTAATCAGCATTTCCCTTCTTATAAGGACAAAGCTGATGATTCTTTTTTAAAATAGTATTTTAAGAAGTTAATAGGCAAGTACATGAATAAATTGTGCAAGGTTTAACTCTCTGAGAGGATGGGGGAGATTAACAATAAAGCAAATACCTCATACTTTTGAGATCTGTTTGGCCTAACCACACTCATATGCTGGGTGTCTAGGAAAGCCCAACACCTGGCTCAACACATTTACAATTTCAGGTCTCACCACTCTGAATAATTTCATTAAACTAATTAAAGCAGTGTTTATTAGCAGAGAGGGATTAATAAGTGAGCTGGTTAAACACTGGCCACAGTGTATCAATCAGCAGATTAGAATTTTCTTTGTTTTACTTTAAGCCTACGTATCTTTTTTAAAATTACCTGAGTACTTAGATCTAATCCTGAATTTCTATAAAGCAACGGACACATTGCCATTAATTTCCACAGGAAAAACATTGGGATCTCTATGTAAAATAGTTTATAAAGCACTCTATGTGAGCAAATCAGTTCTCTGTAAATTCTACTGTTTTGAAGCAAATGTAGTTCCTTGCTTTAGCAGTTATCTGCTTACTTTTGTCTCCACTTAACAGCTGTAAACAAATAATTTGCTCCATTTCTAACAGTGAATGATGTCTAATGACTTTAGTTTAATGGGACAGATCTGTACTACTAAAGAAGAAACCAGCATTATTGAATAGCAAACATTAGGGCAGAAATGCAAATTAATATAAAACAAAACAAATTGCCTCTAAACATAGCATTAACTATTCAAAAAATCTTGTTTGGACTACAACATTCCTATAGTTAAAAACCTTTTCTTATGTTCTCTTCAGCAAGTTTGTAAAATAAAGGGTTTCTAAATAGCAGCATGGATCAAACCCAATGTATTTTTAAAATACTTCTTAATTACTGCAAGTTGAGTATGTAAGTACTCTTCAGAATTTTAACAAGTAAAATAAACAATATATTTTTTGTATATTGGTTTCACTGGAATAACTGGAAAACATGATCTGAGGAAGGAATTTATTAGTGTTATTTCAAATCTAGATCTTCAACAAACAACCTGGAATTCAAGATAATGCCATTAGATAAAACTAAAACTCCTTACTAATCATTACTGGCACTACTATGGTTGTCTCTGCCCATTACTTTCTATAATTATACATAGTTCTTTCTCTGGATAGTCCTGATGTCTCTTACAAGGCCTAGGTCAGGAATGCATTCCAATTAACCAATGGCTTTCCTTAGCTGAAAGGTATAATGCATTAAATTTTAATATTTGGTCTAGATGCAGAAAAAACATTAATTTTGCTTGTGAGGTGAATACTCCTCTTATTTACTTATAATTGTTCTTGGGGCCATTTATATTTTGTTGGAATAAACCTGTAATGTGTAAAGAATGATAGACTCATTTTAGAAAAACAGCCCAAGTGAGTTTAGTTTATAATAAGACTTTTTAAGAGTATCTAAGAAACAGAATTTAGAATTAAAGTCTTTTGTCTTCTCAATGACAGCTATAATATCCTTCCTTAAACTCAAACCCACTTGTTTAGACTACAGCTGTAGGCCATTAAACACCTGTGACCTTCTCCCACAAGCTCCTGAAGATCCTTGAAAATTACTCTTTACCTAATGGCATCTGTGTCATCAAAAATGACCCAACCCCACAAATAAACAACAGCAACAAAAAATCAACCAACCAAAAAAACCTCAAACCAATCCCAAAACTCTGGAATGAACTACTACTGCCCTTCCAGGGAGCACTGCTCCTTATATTCCAGGCTGAAAGGGGGAACACTGGCTCAGGAGCCAGGGAAGTTCCTCCACCAGTGGTATTCTCCAGAGGAATCCTCACCAGATGGCAAATTTCCTTGGTGTATGATTTCATTAAATAGCTATGGCTGTGTAAGGATACTGGATTGTCATGTCTGCACACAGATTAATTTTTAAACCCACCTCCAGAAATTCTTCTAATTCTCATCTTTGACTCCTGAGTCCCCGTGCAGAGGCTTGGTCTACTCCAGCTCTGTTTCAGATGCCAAGAAGAGTGGAATGTTCTGCCACAAAGTCAAGGCTACAACTGCATCCCTATTGGTGTTGTGCTTTGAGGCAGTGCAGTCCTCGTTTACTGCACATTGGTGCAGCCTGCAGAACAGGGTTTATACTAGCTGGGTTTCCTTTGGAGAAAACCAACCTGATGGCTGTGCTCCATATGGCCACCAATTGCACTTCGGTCCCCAGTGGGGACGCGTGAGCCTGGAACAGTGTTTGCTGCTTCAGGGTACATCTGCATTACTGCTAGTCAGTGCAGATCAAACTGCATTTGAAGCAGATTTCCTGGCTGTCCTGCTTTCCCTTTGATTCATACTGTGGAGGAGTCTCAAAGAGCCTGAACTGGATTCCTACCAGGTGAAACTGAACTGGCAAATCTACTCCAAGAGTTTCTCCTAATGTGCTGCAGCTACTAATGGACATTCCTACATAAGACCAGATGAGATCTAATTTGAAGTAAACCCTTTGAAACACACAGAATGTGGCCCTCAGCACCAGCTACCTCACGCTGCAGGCCTGCTTTTCTGGCAGCACACTGCTTGCTGACTGAAACACAGCCTTGGATATAGCTGCAAACCACCTGTGTGATTATGACAATTGTGGTGGTTTAGGGGACCAAATTAAAAAAAAAGCTCCTCTACGTAATGTAGATGTACAGGCCTCAGTACTAGTTAATTAATTAACTGTTCTTTTTATGACACCAAAGTACTTGCTGATATGGACAGAGCAGAGTGCTCTTTGTCATTAGGCAGTGGCCTCTAATGCTTAGTCATGATAACCAGAGGACAAGTATTGTAGCCCTTTGAAAAAACACATGCAGTTATATCACATTTTTTATACCTGAACACTTATTTTCATCTCTCTGCTGCTTTAACTCTATGACATTCCTGACAGTGAGGCTGCAATTAAGGAGAGGTGGGAAACGTGCCACCATGTCGACTCTGAAATGGGCTGAGAAGAGCTGTCAGTTTTCATAGCTCTGCTCAGTAAGACTTAAATTCCACCATACAGCTTTTAGTGATGGTTTATTTAAATCCTGCAAGTGCAGTTTTATTTTATTAATGTGCCCTATATCCGATTAAATTTTGTGTATTTTTTTTATCTCTATATATCACCTAGTATTAAATGTAGAGTCACTGGAATATAAATAAATACATAAGTGAACTCAAATACACCATAAGTCTGCCAGCCTGATTCTGATTTCCTGCTAGCATTAATCAGAACTAAAACAACTGAAAAATAAATAAATAAATAAATAAAATTTACATTTACTGCTAGGATTTGTACTAGTGCACTCAGATAGTATCAGAAGGTTGTCCTGTGTAGCAAACTCTGCTATTGCAGATTTTAGTACTCCAGCATAGAGCCTAAAATGAATCTGATGCAAATCCCAAGACATATCCTCCATGGTCCTTGTCAAAAGAGAACACAAAAGATTTGACCAAGTGTTACTGGTTAGAATTTAAAAAGTGAACATGACGGTTTCCACGTATCTCTGATTTCTAACTTGTGATTTCAGACTGCAATATAATTAACCTACAAAAGAAAATAACTTGTGGCAGGACTACAGACACAGATCAAGACTGCTTTAGATTAAGTTCTCTGTATACATCAGGGATCTTTACCATCTGTTTTGTATTGAAAAATAATAATATTTTAAGACACGTTTATTACAATATATTAAGGGTCTTAGGAGCTCACATACTCCTTTAAAATACATATTGAAATTAAAGAAAAAGCCCTACAGTGGAAACTGAGGGTCCGCAGCATCTTTCAGGAGACATTCAACAATTTCATGATAGCATTGTAAATGAAAAACAAGCCTAATACACAGGATTCTTTCCTGCATCCTGTAAAAACAATCACCATTACGTATACTGCACTTCTCGCATATTAGACATGCATGTCCTGTCATTTACAGTCATAATATTCACTGATAAATTTCTGTTATACAGCTATAAGGAGAACTTATATAAACAAAGTCTTTGATTCTTTCTAGTAATGGATGGACCTACTGAATTTTCATACACTAAACTTCAGATAAACTGGATTTAAAATAATACAACTTTTTATTAATGGTCTGCATATTAAATCAATGCACTCTTTTTGTTGTCAGGGTTTTAGAACTTCTATTATACAGATTTCACAAGGTCCTTGCATTGTATTCCTCAGTGAATTCATTATTTTGGGAGTTTGTTCACAAACAAAATAATGTATGAACAACCACATATTATCCTTGAGCACTTTAGTTACACTTCATACAATTTAGGGCACTCACTCCGTGCTTGAAGAACTCCCAGTTGTCTGCTTAAATGAGTTATCCAACATCGTGATAGATATAAAAAAGTCCTAATGGATCTGGGATTTTTTAATGGTTCTTAGAAGCTAGAGTTCCAAAGACCACTCCTCTGCAGACTCTGTTCTCTGGCTTGGCACATCAGTGACTGCAGCAGCAACGCTAAAGCCACACCAGGCTGCACCAGCAACAGCACAGCCAGCTGCCTGACAGAACTGACAGTCAGAATTTGACAGTCATGTCCAGTTTTAGCAACCCCAGTACGAGGAAGACAGGCATAGTAGACCACATCCTCCAGATAGCCACCAGGATTTTTAAGGGACCAGAAACATAACATACAAGGAAAAGGTGAGGTATCTGGGTTTGTTCAGCCTGCAGAGGAGATGGGTACATGGGAATTCAGTTGCTGCTTTGAGTGCCTAATTTGGCTTACAAAGGATGAAACCAGGCTCTTCACAGTGTTCACAGGGAAATGACATGAGAAAACAGGTTACAACAAAGTGGACACAGTAAAAAAAATTCCTCTGTGAGGACACTGAAGCCCAGGAACAGGTTACCTAAACAGAGTAGAAATCCATGTTTAAAAATACTCAGAATTCAGCCAGACTGCCCACTCTAAATTGAAAGTTGGTCCTGCTTTGACCCAGGGGCTGGATTTGAAGACCCCCGGAAGTCCTTTCCAACTAAACTCTAAGCCTATGTGCATAGGTTGCTACTCCTACCACTGTAATACTTCTCTCATCTAGCTTTCTGGCATCCATACACTAAATCTATCCTCTAGATCCTCATAATCTTGTACCCTGATTAATTCAAAACTGCTGTTTTCAGGCCATCTGCTATACATAGCCCTCCCCCCCAAAAAAACCCAACAAAACCTGAGTGTATAAAAATACAAGGGCTATGATATTCCCTGACCACAGTTCTGAAATCGCTGCCTTTTTGTGCCCCATCAGAGCATTGCTTATCTCCCCCCACAGCACAGGGGATTTGCTTGCCCATTTGTCAGATCCTGCCACTGGGGTCTGCCTGCGCGGGCAGAGCTGCATGGCAAATCACATGCCGTGACCAGTCCTTCTGAACTGGTGCATAAACACCTTCCAGCCTCCCATATTCTCTCAGAGAGTTCAATTGCTGTGATTTGTTGAAGAAGCTGCCAGATGATGTATAATGTGAAGTGCCATGGTGTTTGTCAGTCCCTTTCTTTAAAACTATTTTATATTCTACATATTCCCCAGTACTTCTAATCAGGTATGCCCTTCAATTAAGTGATTACAGCAGTTTTTCAAAGCAGATAGGTTCCCTAAGATACTACAGGACATGCTCTTTTCTAAATGCCTAAAACGGGCAAATGTCTCATTTCCAGAAATACAAGCTAGGTGTGCCTTCTTGCAGTGTATTTATCCTGCCTAGGTGTTTTTCAAAGTCTCACCACACAGAAATCTACACGTTTAGCTAAGCAAGGCTTGAAAATGTGTTTGTTAACATGACATCAGGACAATAGCAACAATAAAAAAACTGCAAAGTGTCACAATTAGTCTTTCAGTTGTTTTTTCAGTCCAGTATTCTTTGCGGTTTTTGCTGATTGCGTTTTTGGAGAGGACTCAGGATGTTGTGCTCTATGTAGATAGATAAATCTGTGAACTAAAGTCCATTGCAAAGGTTTGATTCACATACTTGTACATAAGCCCTGGTGATGCCATTTGAGATGTCCTGGCTTCCTGCCTACCCCCTTGGCCTCTATCTGACCACTATAAAAAGAGAACAATCACACACTGGATTTGGCAGCTACCTGAGGATGTCTGATATCCTCTAAGTTGCCTGAAAAGATATGGAGTATCTTTATATGCAGGCAACTAAATCTGAGACCCTGGTTCCTAGTTTGTACATTACTTGTAAAATAATAGAATAACAATATCAAAGGAGTTAATCCTATAGAATACAGTGAAATAATTAAAATAAAATTGTAAGAAATCCAGAGGAACAAACAAACAAACAAGCCATCAGGTATCAGCTTCAAGTGTTAAGTGAATCAGTACTTGGCATATGGGAGTCGAAAGGGCTTCCACTCTTAATGAGTCCAGACCCTGCCATCATTGGCACTACAGACTATAATTCTCTCCAAAACCACAATTTTTGTGCTTGAGCACATATTATCTACTGCTCTTCCAACTAGCAGCCAAACTTGTTCATCAGTTATAATCCATATATATATATATATATATATATATATAAAAATATATAAAAATAATGGACATATGAGGTATATTTCACTGGAAAGATGTAAATTTTTATTGTTTCTCTTGCTTTCTCTGTTTTTCTGAAGTGCATTTAGACCATGTCAAGCTGGACACCAATGGCAAGTCGTCTTCAACTGCCTCTCTACAGCCTTGGTAGAGAAAGTGGAAGAACTTACTAGAGAACAACTCTGTATTTTTCATGTCTTCAGAATAAAAACTACAAAGACATCTCCTTTTGCACTGCCTCTGTCCATTTTGGACTGAACATCAGCTGCCTAAAACCTGACATTTGGTTTATCTTATCCTAAATAAGAAGAGAAGAAATAAATTCAGGGCTGATGCATCAACACTGAAAAAAAAAATCCTCATTTTCAAAGTGGTCTGATAAACAACAGCTCCAGTAAAGGAAGATTAGTAATTTAACTTATAAATTAGCTTTGTATTGGACTGTCTGCATAATAGGAAGCCAGAAAATTTTGTGGTTGGACCTCAAAATAAACAGTCAAGCGAACTCAAACCCACTAACTGGAATGGAGATGTGGATTTGATTCTTATTTCAAAGGAAGTGAGGACTAGTCACTTTCTATATCTTTGGTAATTTTTTGCTTGAAACTCTGTGAAGTTAAAAACTGGAAAGTTCAAAATAAGATAGAGGAGAAGAAATATTAATATGAACTTGGTGTTTGGAAAAAAATAATGTACTGTTCATCAAAATTATAGAAAGCCTTGCCCACAAGATGACTACAAGGTGCTAGACCATATATATCTGCCTAACTCCATGCAAATATAACCACTAGCAAAATCCTAAATAATACTGTCTACATCAGTCAAAACATTTGCTTACTGAACTCACCAGAATACCCTCAAATGCATCCACATAATAATTATTCAGCACATTATATTAATTACAGTTTGAACTTGACAGCTATGACCAGCTTTATAAAAGCAATTTGACATAATGCTTATCTCAAAATCATACTTTACTACACAGTATAGGATTCTTCTCTGGGTTTAGATCACTTGTTATAACAGGTGTCTTTTAAAATAAAATAAAATTATTATATTCTTTGCTTCCTTAGAAGAGACTTTGAAAATATCTGATGTTGTTCAACTCGTTTTTTTGCTCTATGTTGCTTCTGGCACAGTAAGCACAATGTGGTTCTAGCATTTTTCATCTGAAAGGTGTGACTGTACAAGATGCTAGTCCATGACAATCACATCCACCGCATCATGGAATTTAGACTTCAGAGCTGCCAAGCCTTTCAGGCTGCTCCCAGGATTCATGCCATTGGCTCCCGCCTGCCATTCCCTTGCAGCTGCAGATCCAACACACACATTTATTCAGCATTTACACAGAACCTTTGATCTGGTGCATGAGATCATGGAGCAGCAATAAAGCTGTCTCAAGTGCACGCCATCCTAATGGAGCCTCCTTCTCACAGGGGTCCTCTGGATGCAGCCCAGTTCCTTTGCTCCACGTTAGCCCATCACTCAGTGCTCCTTCTGTCCCCTGGCCTAACACAGCATTCTCACAGGTACTGAAATAAATGTGACCTGAGAGCACTGATACCTGATACCATACACTGCGCAGAACTTGCAGCTTATTCTAAAGCAGACAGTGCAACAAATCCTTCTGTATTATATTTAGTAATGCTGTCATTTGTGTCATTCAGGAAAATGATCTTAATAGTTTTGTAAAACCCCACGGCTTTGAATAAATCACTTCCACAGAGAAGTATCTGACTGATGAGACACTGACTGTCCTGCAGCAAGAAAATTATTCAGGCTGGGAAGATGACAGGTTCAGAGCACGAAAAACAATAAGCCATAGAGAAGCTGGAAAGAACAGCATGTACAAAAGACCAAAGGGCAATTGTCACTATCCCTGAGTAATGACCATAACAACAGGTGCTAAAACATACAATACAACTATATAGCACTAGCCAATTTCTAAACTGGCAGAAAGCTCAATAGCCAAGTGAAACCCTTTATAACCAAGAGAGTCTCATTAGCACAGGGAAAGGGACAAATAAAAACAGCTAGGTTTTGTTTAAAATACCCATTACCGTTGCCTGAAATGTGAAAGAGGTTCCTGTTTTCTATTTCCATTTGATCTGCCTATGCTAGAACTCATATAATAGTTGCCAAGTGGAAAAATAAGTAGAATCTTCAGTTAAAATTGTCTATGGCCTTGAAATTGTTGTAATTTCTTTCCTCATTTTTCTTTCTAACACAATCCCTGTCTTACCAAGTATAATATAGAATTATTCTGATTTTTCCTCACTAAGATGTTTATCCTTTCTTATCTAGCCTGCCTGTCATATCTTGTTAAAATTTACAGAAATCTGAAATATGTTCTTCTGATAAATCTGTCAGAATAATAACAGAAATACATATAGTTAATCATTGTGATAGGGGTTTCTGTATTATTCTGAAAAGACAGGACTGAATATTATGGATAACACTCTAAATGCAATGTATATGGATATATAAATCATTACCAGTAATTTCCATTTACTAGTAATCTTGAATTCTTATCAGGTATTAATTAATAACCATGATTCTTTATGAGTTACTGTGCTGAGATTTACTGTTTGTGACAGTGAAGGAAGCAAACAGACCCTGGCATGAAATATTCCTGAAAATGAAAAAAAAAAAAAAAGTTTTAGTTATGCCAAACATGAAATAATACTTGCTCTAAAGCATGTCAGTGTCTATGTTAGTCTTCATTACCTACATTACTCTGAGCCTCTTTTTTAGTATAAATTTACAAACACTTCCGAGAGGAAAACAGAGGAATTCTCTTGTACCACTATGCAGCAGAACTGAGGCAGTGAGACATAAGAAGTGGTATCAAGCTGTAAACTAGGGAAATGTTGCATCCAGATTCTTTAGGTCCAGTAAGGGAGATCTGAAGGAAGATTTATCTTCTCCTGTATAATTGCTAATGACTTCAGTGTTGAATTCAAGAGCTCTGAGAACAGAAAACAAACACCCCAGAGAATTATTTTTTGGTTGAAAGGCACATTAGCTTTAATCCTAAGCATATGTCCCTGCATCCTGCATGAATATAGGAGAATCCAACAGAATAAGCAATATCATATTTTGATTTATTTTTCTGACTGTTACTGCTTCAACTTTGTCATGAAGCCATCCATTTCAGCCTCCTCTGTGAATCTCACATCTCTTCTTTTAGCTGTTTCCTCATTGCAGCTTCTCTTCCTGCTGCTGCCTCCTGAGTCACATGCAAAGAGATTGAGGCATGAACATTTAATGGCAAGGGCCTTTGAAAATTACAGAACTAATTTTTTCAAAACTCTTTTTGTCTAGTTGATAGCTTGCAGCACCAAACCTAACAGAATCATAAAATGCTTCACTGGACTAAGATCAAAGACAGACACCTGTGAGCAAAATCCTGTTATCCTTTCACTGTCAAAAGTAATTGTTGCTAATTGAACAAGTTTGTTTAATTCTAATATAGCTCAAGAAATCATATCCTGAGCTGTTGGAAACAGATCTGGTTCTTCTGAAGTCAGCTCCTCTAATCTGTAGCAACTGAGAAACTGTCACAAGGAGAGAAAGTTAACCCATTGCTTAACTCCATGGGCTGCATGACCAGTGATTGCAACAGAAATACATCTCAAAACTTGTGCTGATCAAGAAAAAGAATGTCCACAGTCATCTTTGCCTAATTTTATGTGAAGAACTATTAAATACACACTTTGCTATCAGTAGACTAGAAGACATCCAATAGTATTTGATATAGGTTTAAACTAAAATACGGTGGATGGTCGGCAAGCAGACACCAGCAATCATTTTCTAAATGCTTTTAGAATCTGATTTCCCTTTGCAAGAAAGAAAGCTTCTCTCCTCCATGCCCAAGTCTAACATGCAACCACAAGCAACCAGCAAGCAACAAAAAGCACAGTCCTAGTTTATGCATTTAAATGTTTAGAAAGCAAATAATCACAAAACCAGCACATCTTCATATCATGCATCTTTATAAAAAAATGCTCAGAATAAAGTGTGGGTCTGTCATGTCTGAAATCCTGGCATAGTGAATGGGAAAAAAAACAAACAACCCAACCAATCACCAGAATTACTTCCTGTAAGGGCAAATTAGGTACAGCTGTAAAATATAAGTCTGTTAAACAAATCAACAGTAAAATTACATGCAAACAATGTCTTCTGAGGTAGTAATGCACATGAAAAACGAAAGAATATAATTTAGGGAGAGATTAAAAGTAATTGCAATTGTAAATACAAGTATTGTTTGTTTCAGAATGTGCTTGGGGTTGCCCTAACTCACACTTAGTCTTGTTGAACTTCATGAGGTTGGCATGGGCCCACCTCTCAAGCCTGGCAAGGTCCTTCTGGATGGCATCTCTTCCCTCCAGCATGTCAACCTCACCATACAGCTTGGTGTCATCAGTAAACTTGCTGAGGATGAACTCGATCCCACTGTCCACGTCACTGACAAAGATGTTAGACAGCACCAGTCCCAGCACCAACCTCTGAGGAACAACACTCGTCACTGGTTTCCATTTGGCATCAAGCCATTGATCACCACTCTCTGAGTGTAAACCATCCAGTCAATCCCTTATCCACGGAGTGGTCCACCCATCAAATCCATATGCTTTCTGTTTTGAGACCAGGATGTCATGTGGGACAGTGTCGAACGCTTTGCACAAGTCCAGGTAGGTGACGTCCATTGCTCTTCCCTTGTCCACTGACGCTGTGACTCTATCATAAAAGGCCACCAAATTTGTCAGGCATGATTTGTCCTTGGTGAGGCCATGCTGGTTGCCACCAACCACTTCCATGTTCTCCATGTGCCTTAGCAGAGCCTTCAGGAGGATATTCTCCATGATCTTGCCTGGCACAAAGGTGAGATGATAGATGTTCCTTATTACCATATATGTAAGAAGTCACCAAGTGTGTTTTTTGGAGTATAAGACTTTCCAAAACCAAGAAATGTTAAGAGCCACTGCTCAAAATATCTAGCCCCACAGCTAGATCCTACCAACAACTGAGCTACATGCATTCCAGGCACTGGGAACTAGATGTAGGTGACAATACTAGGGAGTATTGACTGGAGGAATGGATTGAGGATCCAAAGCAGGTACAGAAAGTAGCAGAAAATACAACATATAGGAAAGAGTAACGGAGCCCAGGTATTAACAGCTTCTTCGAGAGGGCTGTTTGGAGAGAGGCTTGGCACTATGAACAAATAAACTTCTACTGTTGTGGAAAGAGTAACTGCTTCTAAACACACAAGATTATACCTTAGAAGTGTGTGACTATTTTGATTTTGACATACAGAACTGGAATATTAGCCAATTCCACATGTCACAGGAAGGCAATATAGAAAATATACAAACAATATACAAACCAGCAGTATTTAAACACAGGCTAATAATTCTACATGGGCTCTGATGGCATCTTTTACTTCAAGGTAGCCACAATGAAAAAGGAGACTAGATCAACTGGCCTAAAAACAGCTTTTAGGTACAGAAGTGTTTGACAGTGGCTTCATGGATTGGTTAGTGAAGGCATGAGGTGCATATTAGGGAAATATATAAAATTGATGCATTTATCTATTTCAGATCACTTGCAAAAAAATGAGCCACAAGGATTTTCTGTAAAAGTTGATCTCTTAAGAGTACATGTCACTTAAATAAATTATTTTAAATGGTCACCAAAACACAGAGACATGTAGTTAACAGGTAACTTTTCAGATCCTGATCTACATTCCAATAAAAGAATGCTGCACAACACCAGACTCCCAAGAACAAAAGTCGTAGGAATCAGTACAGAACCAAACTTGCATTAGCCTAAACCAGGGGCCCAGGAGTGCTTCTGAGCTCCCTGGTGTGAGTGTGCTCAGCTGTATGTGTTCTGTGTCAGGGACTAAAACCCATAAGCTCTCCAGCTTCTCCCTTCTCACCCCTTGCTTTGGTTTCTGCCAGACAGTACCTGAATCCAAATGGTGTAAAGAACAAGATCACAAGGTACCAAAAGGCAGCCCTCATTCCATCAAGGTACTTTTTTTTTGCATGACTATCTAATTATAAAAAAGATAACCAGAACACAATTATATGCTTTAAGAGCTTCTTTCAATACCATTACCATCTGCATTGGAAACCACACCGTGAGGTCACAGTCTTTCCAAATAATTTGGAAAGTTTTGGCTGTGCTCATATTGTCCATCAATGAACCACGTAAAGGAACTAAACTCAAATTATTGCTACTCTGGACAACAGAGATTTTTAAAACCACACTACATTTAGTCCCATTCTGATTTAAGCATGGAAAAAGGTGCATTAGTATGTATATATTCAGAAATCAGGACTGCAGAAGTACAAAAAGTATACTTTTTCTGGAGTCAAAGGGAGTGCAAGATCCAGCCACCCTGAACCGAGCGTAGGAAACACAGAAGACAAAGTGAGGGCTCTGTTGCAGAGCATGTTAGTTAGCATCTTATTCAGCATCCTAAATTAAACACAGCTCTGAAGCAATTCTGTGCAGATGCCCTACCAAACACTCCTGAATGAACTCTGCCAAACACCCAAAATGACTGGGCTGATGACCAATTTCTTAATACCCAGAAATAGGTGACATTTTGGTAGGCTGACAATATGCCAAGGCAATTTTCAACACAAATAATGCCAAAAAAAAGAATTGGATACTAATCTAGCCAGGAAATGTGTGAAATTACAAATCATTTCAAGTTAAAACAAGCACCTCATTCATTGCCATGCAGTTTCAAGGTCACTGATCTAAGGCATCACTTGTCTTGCTTTTTGTGCTCCTCTTCCACTTCATCTAGCATTTCTAGGAGCAAAAATGTCAGAAGAGATTGGATGATAGGTCTAGATCTATATCTAGATCTAATTAAAGCTGTGGATTCTAACAATAAGGCCTGGCACCACAAACAGGATTTGGAGACAGCACTGCTGGCATCTTTCAAGTTACCCACAGGCTCATTAAGTGGTTGGCCAGCAAGATGCTGGATTCTCATATCTGGCCTGAGCCTGGCAAAAGCACTCCAGAACAAGTGTTTCCTTAAAAACTGGTAGGGTGTGGGAAGAAATAGATGCTCTGATTTTTACAAAAATTCCCCTAACAGACCAGGAGAGGGAAAGAGAGGGAAATAGTGAAAATAATTAGATATTTCTAAATACATGTATCTGACTGAAAAATATTTCAGTAATAACAAGCGATGTACATATTTTCAAAGCTAAGCATCAAAAAGCACAACACATAGAGATAACCCAGCTAAAATTGAGGAAAGTATTAAGTAATATTTAAAAGCAATATACCAACTGATAGTTTAAACAGCTTTTAAATACAAGTTCTCATCTCTGAACCAATTTTCTAGATGTAAAGGGCATTTTCACTTAAAAAAAAAATACAATCACAATAATAAATGGACTTTCATCCAAACTAATATTTTTCTCAGGAAAATGTATTTGTATGACTTGTGTGTATAACTTAAATTTTTTAAATGTTTGTTTCTTTTCTGATTTCCAAACTAAAAAAAAAAAAAAAAAGGCTCCATGGGTGATTTCTTCTTTCAGCTGCAGACTTATTTTGCCTCAAGTTTTTAAAAGCTGCATGGTAAGCAAAAGGAAAACGAAACAGTAATTCTGTACTCAATACTGTTTTCTGAGTTGAGACAGCTATGTAAATTACAGAGCAGATTCATGAAGAGGAACTGAAGAAAAGTGAAAAAAATTGCTCAATTTCCTGTCCGAACCAGAAAGAAACATAGGGAGGAAAATAAAGGGACTGAATCCTCAAATTTTGAGAACTGTAAATTTGTAATTAAAAGAGTAAAGACTTTGACCAAGAAAAATTTCCATTTTGAACACTACAGTGGAGAAACAACTTTAAAATATTCATTAAACTGTCTCCTATATTTCATGACTCTAGCCTTCAAATCCATTGTAAGAAGAGAGTTGTCATTCCTGGTTGAAACACAGCCTTTGGCAAGGCTTCCCAGGATCAGTGCTGTTGTAAGAATGTAAATGATACAGCGAGATTTGTCCTGAGGACACTACCAAATGTTTAGTCTTTGAAGACTGAAGTTGTAAATTGAAATTGGGACAAGAAAATTGTCTATTTTTTAAAACACAATCTTTGTATTCCTTCACCAGCACAAGAGATTAGGGTTTCTGAGAACACCTGATTTCAAACTTAACATGTCCAGGACAACACTGAGAACAGATTCATTTTAGCCTTAAAAAGGATCTATGTCTTGGGAAAACAGCTCATGTTTTAAAATACATTTGCTAAGAGACTGAAAATATTTTGGCAGAATCATCTGATCTGTGTTAGATGTGAGGTCAAAAAGGTAATTTCTTCAGTTATCCCTTCCTTCAGTCATTCCTTATAGTCATCCCTTAACATCTCTGATAACATCTACAGTTTTCAAATATCACTTTAGATAGAAAAAACAAACTTACACATGTTCATTCATGTTAGCTGACTGTGGTCACTTGTAACCTACTGTTTTTTAAAAACAAAAAAATGTGATAGTCATGGTGTCTTAAAACACAATCTCATTTTCTTAGGATACATATACCCTAAGAAACAAGTGTGCCACCTACTGATTTACCAGATATCACTTAAGCATTGCCTTCCTAATTTTGTAACGTTTATATGCTCCAGCAACAATATTTGAGGACCTTAATGAATTTAAGCTCGAAACACTGTTCAGCTTTTCGGCAGAAATTCAAGTTATAGGAATACTACAATATGTAGTAATTCCAGTTAAAACCAACCAAACCGGTTTCATTTTATGCAGTTCATTTAGGATTATACAGGAAACCTAGAGTCTCAGCTCCTGGCTTAAAACTTTCACTGTTGAACTGCCTGTCCTCTTCTGAGTGCCTCTGAAGACAGCAAGGTCATGTGCACACACGCACTGATGTTATACACCACTACTCAGAGCTGTAGATCCAGGTACAAGCTGTGGCTGCAAGTCATCGGCTTCTAAATGACGGTACTATGCAATGTGCCATTTACAAACTATGATCTAAAAATAAGCATCCATTAATTTAGTTTTAATGCCAAAGAAAAATTGACTAGAATATACAACTACACCGGG
Organism: Apus apus; assembly: GCF_020740795.1. Classification (NCBI taxonomy): domain Eukaryota; kingdom Metazoa; phylum Chordata; class Aves; order Apodiformes; family Apodidae; genus Apus; species Apus apus. Next base: position 18,808,595 of record NC_067283.1, on the reverse strand, counting down.
AGGGCACTCTTCAATACTCCCACACCATACGCTTGGTGAAGGCAGGGTGCCTGTGAAAAATGAAGATTTACAAATCTCACTGGCAAGCCAAAAGAATGAAAGGCCTGTTCTTTGTTTTGATTTCCATTTTTTTCCTAGAGAAAGAGGTCCATTTACATTGATATTGAGTATTTTAATGCGTGAAGTACTACAGCAAACTGAAATGCCAAGAAGATATGTTGTAAATTCATCACTCCCTAAGCCAGCTGCTTCTTGTCAGAAAAGGAAAGTTCCTTTAAGTGTCTTTTGAGACAGATATAAAACAAGTTATATGACAAGACTGTTTGTACTGTATGTCATCAGGTATTTCTTAAAGCATAAATTATGTCTGATATTTTATTTTTTTTAACAGAAAAAAGAATTATTTCAGACAAGCAATCCAGCAAACAATAATTCCACTTCTGATGTTTCAGGAAATGAGAAATTACTCCCCCAGTGGTGCTTTCAGTAACACTAGAAAGATAATTGCAAACACCTCAACATGCAAATTTCCAACACTTAAATTCAACAAATACTTTGATTTAGCTGTAGCTTATGCCTTTAAATCCCCTAAGAAATTAAATATTTAAAATGTTATTCCACAATATTTTTTCAAATATGTTTTTAAATCCATACTTGATTTATTTTTGCCAAAGCCTTAACTTAATCCAATTTATAGGATATTTGGCCTTGTTCCTTCATAGGAAACATAAAAATTCTACAATGGCTTTGTCAAAAGCTAAGTAATGAAATTTCATTAAAATGTGTAGTTAATATTAATTTCTTATTCACTTTATTAGGTATTTAGTCTCTAGAAAGCTCTTTGATTTCATAACCCCTATCTTCAATACAAGTTGTATTATTCTGGTTTGTATATATTTTAGTGTTCGAATAAATTATATTTCAATAAACGATTACTGTCATTAGTGACTATTTTTCAGGGTTGTGAATTCTCATGACATTTTGTAAATATTCTCATTAGCCCTCTTTCTTTGCTTCCTTATTAGTGTGTTGTTACTTAATGACACCCTTAGAATATTTTCAAAAAATTAAATTTTAAAGTATTTGTCTTGATATAAGTAGATGATTGTGCCAAATATAACACAAGTACTGCAATGATATGGTTGTCACATAGTGTTTGATTGCCTCTACCCGTGGTAAACACAGATTAAAATAAAGAGAGGAAACTGAATTTCTGCAGAATTTGTTTCCCTGGAGTGATAATACCACATTTATTTAGGCTACGGAGCAGGTAGGTGCCCACAATATGCTCATGGTCCTTAACTCCCAGGCACTCAACTGAGCAGAAAACACTGGACTAAGAATCACAGAAGAGATGTCGTCAAGTCTCACCTCATGGGGAGTCATTGCTACAAAAAGACACACCTGGAGGTGCTTCTGGGTCCTGAAGGTTAGGTATGTAAACATGGCACAAAGAACAGAGCTGGGGAGGAAAAAGCGTGCTCATCTTTCTCCTGGTCAACTGTCACTGTCCTTCTTTCTGTCTGCCTGTCCACTTCACAATAGAGATGCATACTCTTGACAAAATTGGTGAGAGTGCTGTTTATGAGTCTGAGATGGGACTTGCATCCTATCTGGATGAGACACTGTAGTCTTCAAGGATAACTGAACCCACTGTTCCATGAGTGTACTGAGACACACAGTGATCATGCACCTAATTATAATTTTCCACTTTTTTTTTACATGGATTCTGCATCATCATATGTCTTTTATATGATCATTAAGGGTCATGAAGATGATCAAAGGGCTGGAACACCTCTGCTATTAAGACAGATTGAGGGAGTTGGGGGTATTCAGCCTGGAGAAGAGAAGGCTTCGGGGAGACCTGGGTCTTCCAGTACCTGAAGGGGGCCTACAGAAAAGCTGGGGAGGGGCTTTTCACCAGGGGAGGTAGTGATAGGACAAGGGGTAATGGTTTTAAACTGAAAGAGGGTAGATTTAGGTTAGACATCAGGAAGAAGTTCTTCACCATGAGAGTCATAAAGTACTGGAATAGAATGCCTAGGGAGGTTATGGAAGCTCCTCCCTAGAGGTGTTTAAGGCTTTGTGCAGCCTGGTCTAGTGGGAAGTGTCCTTGCTCATGACAGGGAGGCTGGAACCTGATGATCTTTAAGGTCCCTTCCAACCTTAACCATTCTATAATTCTATGATTAATATGAAATAAAGACCTAACCAACTAGTGTTTGGTGAGAATTATATTTGAAATAGCCACAAGAACTACCAGCATTTGAAGACAAGAAAAAATAATTAAAATAATTTTGTTTGTGGTGAATAGATCCCAATCAGCAACTAAGCGCCTGCCAGCTGCTCAATCACTACCCCCCATCCTCTCGGCCCCCCGCTCAACAGTGGAAAGAATTCAAAAAGCAAAAGTGAGGAAAAAACAGTGGGTCAAGATAAAAACTACTTAATAAATGAAGAAAAACTTTTAAAAACCCCAAGCGATGCAAAGGCAATCACTCCCCACTTCCCACAAGTAAACCAGTGCCTAGCCAGTCCCCAGACAACTGCTACATTGAAAAGACCACCCCCAGCTTTATTACTGAGCCTGATGTTATATGGCATAATATAACCTTTTGGTCAGTTGGGGTCAGCTCTCTCAGCTGAGTCCCCTCCCAGCCTCTTGCCCACCCTCAGACTACTCGCTGGCAGGGCAGTGTGAGAAATGGAGAAGGCCTTGACATTGTGGAAGCACTGCTTAGCAATAACTAAAACACTGCTCTGCTATCAACATTGTTTTGGTCACAAATCTACAACACAGGAACACATAAGCGGCTAGGAAGAAAACTACCTCCAGAAAAGTAGCACCCAGACCCAGCACAGAGTTCAAAACAAAGGTTTGCCGTCACTATTTACATTCATCTTTTACATTTCTATCACCTGCCCACCACTGTGGAGTCTGTTTAGAGAAATAAAAATCCATTAAGAAGTTTGCAAAGCAGATGGCTTGCCTCTACCAAGCTACTGCAATTTTTTCCCTTTCTTCCCTGATGGTTTGAGCTTCTACTCAGCATTGCAAGCACAAGAGATCTATTGGCCAGACTTCATGGAGTGTCAGTCAGAAAGTGGCCTTAAAAGTTCAGTGTGATTTCTTCTGTCTGCTCAGATACCAGTCAGTATTACGGGTTCTTGTCATCACAATTGCTTTCCAGTGAGGGTTATCATAAATGTCTTTAAGTTTTCTATGGGAGTGGTGATGTTAGAAGTGCAATGAGACACATTCACAAATATGGCTTGCTTGCACCTAAGAATGATCTGCCATCCCTTCTGTTATGATGGTACACAGTTATCATAGTCGAAGGCCAGGATCTGTTTGTGCTATGATCTCAACAGATTTGATACGGCTTATAAAACTACAACTAAATTTACTTACAGTGCAGCACTGTAAGCAATCTGGGGGGAAAGCAATGAAATTTCTGATAAAAAGCAACCACAGGAGAGAGCTGATAGCAGCTGCCATTTCTTTACCTATTATTACCTGACTTTGAGGCCACAAAATTATTACATTTGCCTGTTTCCTGTTACTTCTTCAGTTACTGATAGCAATTAAGCAGCATTTCAAGCTCGAAAGTGTTATTTCATTTCAGAATTTGGCTTAGCACTAGCCCTGGCTAGTGCTTCTGCCCTGGCTGGCAGAAGAGTACAATGAATTAATATTCTGAGAATAGCACAATTATCCGTACAGCACAGCTTTCTCCATCATCAACCCAGAGCTGATAATAGAAAGGAGATAGCTCCCCCGGACCTCTGACAAAGCTCTGTGCCGTGTCTTACCGGGGAGGGGGCACAACTGGTGATGCTCTGACAGGTTTTCCTGCTCCTTGCGCCGAGGCGCTTAAGTGTTTTTATCTCTTTGCTCCCAAGAAGGGACGGTCTTTTCAGCTGCTTTTTAAATGAATGAGCTAAAATACGTATCTGAATGTGTGTTTTCTTCATGAATGTGCTGAAGTATCTGAAGTTGACAGGTAAGCAGTAAAATGAGGGGGGGGAAACACAAAAGGAACGCATCAACATGGCAACTTTTCAAAGAGACTGCACACATATTTTAATTTTCAGAAATGCTCAGTGTTCGTTGGGTGAAAGAGCAGACTTTTCCTTTAGCTTTGAGAAGCAACATTTATTTTTTCATCACTAACCCAGCCCGCCAGTATGGATGGCTTACTGCTTCCCTCCAAGACGCGTTACCAGCACTTCGGAGCTGGGATAAACTGCAAATAAATGGATTCGTGCATGTGTCATAATGAAACCGCTCTCGAACGACTGTGGAAACCGAAAGCAACACGCCTGAAGCCCCGGCCCAGGAACACCCAGCAGCGGGGCAGGGAGCGGACGGGCCCACCCGCCCTCTCAGCTTCCCCTGGGGCGGGCACTTCCCGCCGGGCCCACCTTCCCGCCCGCCTCTCGCCCCGCGCCGGGCGCATGCGCCGCAGGCGTCTCCCGGCAACCGGGGAAACAAGGGCGAGCGGCGGGATCGGCCCGGGAGGCGCGTCCTGCGCGGCGGGGGCTGCTCCCGGCGGCGGGGGCTGCTCCCGGGGAGCGGGGGCTGCTCCCGGTGAGCGGGGGCTGCTCCCGGGGAGCGGGGGCTGCTCCCGGGGAGCGGGCGGAGGGGGCAGTCAGAGGCAGGACGGGGCGCTCGGGCGCTGTCAGCTCGAGGTGAGCAGACGTGACCCGGTTTGTGCAGCACCGGTGGGAGCGACGAGGCGGCGGGGGCCGCTGTTGGGGTCAGCGGGCCCGGATCGGGCTCTTGCGGCTTTGTCGGGGGGCTGAGGTCCACGTGTCTGAGGATTTTCAAAAGTGATGAGTCAAAGCTTTAAAAGAATAGTAATTTTTAAAAATGTTTATCCTTTTTAAAGGCATGTGTTGAAGTTTTCTCCAACCACAACCAACAAAATCCAAAACACTTCCTGTCTGCTTGGGAACAGCATCTTCACCTTCAAGGTAAGCAGTGACAGTTGCACGATTTATAATAGAATTGTGAGATTTAATAACAGCTGAAGGGTATCACAGTGAACGTAACTCTAAAAACCAGGCAGAGCCAATCCTGACACTTCTGACACTATTTCCTGTTAGCAGCTGTGATCTTAGGAGCTGGTGTCAGCGAAAGCAGGGATAGACCTGGGTGGACTAATTCAGCAGAGGATAACTGCCACCAGTGTTTTGGGATGTGAACTGGGAAGCAAGAACCTGCAGTGGACCTCCCCAGAGGAAACTTACATGGTAGAGGGAAATACTTTTAAAGTTTGGATAGGTAATATGAACAGTGCACAACAGATAGACATGTAGAATGTGTGAGTGTAACACAAAAGTTAGGAGACCTGAAATTGTATAGATAGTAGATGAGAAGGAAAAAAAAAAGAGAAGAAAAAGGTTAACATTTTAAATACAGAAGTCTTATCCTGAAGAGCACTAACAGGTGATTAGGCTACAGGGAGGAAGTATCACCTCATTTACTGACGGTTCAAAGGTTTGTGGGCGTCTGCAGACAGGAATTTCAAAAGAAAGTATGGACTTGAGGGGCATCATCTGTAGAGTAGATATTTTTTATAATCTTATTGCTAATCTGAAATGATTATATGAAGTAGTCTGATATTTTATGATCTTAACCTGCTTAACAGTTCATTGACTGTGAGCAAGCTTACTTTCTCACCTTTGTTGATAGAGGCAACATTTCTCTTTTTTGTTGTTTCACTTCATTTTTGTGATTTTTATCATGCTGCCGTTTTCTGGTTGTCTGGTGTTCTGCTAACATGATGAATGCCAAGATGAGCTTATATGTCCTATCCTTCCTACTTTTGCTTGCAAACCTGCTACCTGGATTTTTGTCCTAAATGGAAACAAATATCTTTATTACTTTTTTAAAAAACTGTTAACTTATTAAAGCCTCATAAATTAGCAGTTACAATTAAATGATAGGACAGCCCCTGCAGTTTGATATAACATAAAAGTCATAATTGTGATAGTAACACAGCTGAAGCATTTCCAGCATCAATGAAGTACAAGTTTGTACAAGACAGTAGAGGCTTCATCTGGGATGCTGTGTTCAGCTGAGGTCATCTGTGTTTTCAGCAGGTTCATTTAAAAAAGGCTTATGAGGATAATGTGGGGAATGAGGAGTCATTTTTTTTGAGGAAATTAGAAGAGTTCTTTAACCTAACAAAATGAAAGCTGATTTGGGATATGTTATCTTAAAATATATTCTGTTTCAATATATGTAGATATATCTAGTGTATATGTAATATACTATATAGTGTGAATACAATATAGTAAGCATATATATTCCATAGTGTAAATATTTAATAGAAATGATATATTTTTATACGTGCCAGCAAAGAAAGCAATTGACCTATGTTTTAATGTGACACAAATATGTTAAACTGGTCCTGAATAAATGTAGACTGCAAAAGGTCCCTGGCTGTCTGAGCAATCGGCTTGTGGAGCAGCTTTTTAGCAGGAGAGGTGGGAACCGAATACCTAATGGTCTTTAAGATACAGTGTGATATGTATCTGGTGGGATGAACATGATGTGGTGGCTGTGACAGGGGAGGGGAGCAAGTCTGATCATACAGAATGTCCCTTTCACCCGATGTCCCTGTGAAACTGGCAAAAGGAGGTGTTCATTTTAAGACATCTGGATAGGCACAGCTGGCTAAAAACTTAAGCGTGTCTTTTAATTTTTAGCTAGTCTTGAAAATGTTGTTCTTCTAAGGCTTTGACTTCTGTATGGGAAGTGCCCTGCTATTATTGCTCAGGTAGTGTTTCTCACATTTGTTTTAGATTAAGTCAATTTTTCTTTAGTCTCTTTCTCATGGGATGAGGGATTTCACTATGAGTCTCAGTGAGACATTTAAAATCACACACATAATTTCTAAAAATCCCCTTCATTCAGGTTGTCACAGCTTGGGTTCTCCAAGGATAGATCCTAGGTCTGATGTTATTTAATATGTTCATTACCATTAGGAAATGAGCAGTAACATGGAGGAATCAAAATTTTCTGATGAGAGAAAATTATTTATGTTAAGATTAAAGAAGACTGCTAGAAAGTTCTGGGAGCTGTTCTGCAGTTAGGTGAACTGGTAACACTGTGACAGATAAAATTAATTGTTGATGAAAGTGATGGAATTTACACTGTTGGGAGTATTTGGAACAATAAACTTTTCAGTAGGGAACCTGAATTGTGATCAACTGGGGAAATTACCATTATGTGGATAGCTTAGTGAAAATCTTTGCTGAGAAAATTGGGTTAAAATTAATACCCCAGAAGTTATAATGTCACTGGAATAAATCAGTAGTGTTCCAGAATTGGTGATGATATTTCAGGTTAGGTTCATCACATCTAAGAGAGACTCAACAGTCACAGAGGTACTCTGAGGCAAGAAACACGTATATCTGGAAAAGCTATAAGGAAAAAGAATAATTAAGGCAGGCAGCTTAGAAACATGATAAATCAGAATGTCCAGCGAGTTATAATAGAAAGTTGAAAAGATCAGGTCAGATCAACTGAAGTAATACAAGAATAAGGGAATGTTGCACTGAAATGAGTAACACATTTAAACTGTTTACCTATTTTTTAATAGTAGTTCCTTATACACTTGACAATTGGAATTGTGCCATAGCATATCAATGTATGAAGAATAAAAGGATTAAGCATTTCTGTGGGCAGTAAAAATAGCTACTATTGTTAGGAAGAACATGAAAACTTAAGAAGATCTAAACCTTTGTACTTTAGGGAAATAAAAGAATTGCAACAGATGGAGGAAATCTGAGTTTTGGGATTGGTTTAATGCATTTATCAGAAGCCTTTGGCTCTGACCACTCTGGAGACAGGATACTAATCTGCCACGGAAGACTGTTCTTAGTCACTGAAGGTATCTTTTTGTGCTGAGGCCTCTTTTGTTATTTGGAAAGAATGCTATCATGTTCTTTAATTGTTGTTACTTCTTTTTATTAACATTCATGCATCATCTTTTACACTGTACAAATTGGAAAATACATTCTGCCTCTACATCTTAGGATCTTAACATCACCGAGACATCCCTAACCTAGAACACCTCTTAATAGGTGTACCAAGCTGTTCAGCTTCAGAAAACAGCAAAGTATGGTCCTTGGGCAATATGAGAAAAGGTGTTGCTGTCAGTCAGAAGCTGCACATGAGCCAAATTTATTGCGAATCTCACATATTTTCACAGCATCTGGTGGAATGAAATACCTGAGAATCTTGGCGTTTGTAAAAAATCTAACCATCGACCCTTGGACTTTTGAAATTGACACTCAGCTGAATATTCATGTCATATCAGAATGCAAATTAAAAGTATAAATTTATTTTAAAAATTATGAGATTTAAAAGAAATAATGCAATTATTTTTTAGCTAAAAGTTAATCTCCATCTTTTCTCTTTCTTATCTGTTTAATCAACTTGGAATCTTTCCACAAACCAATTTTGGTTTTAAGGATTTGTCTTCAGAATACTCCACTTCTCATCTCTCAGTAATTGTTTTAAGGACTTTTTGTTATGTGTGTGTATAATTTATAAACATACAGATAATTGGAAAAAATGTAATCTTTAACTGAACTCTCAGAATGATCAGGGTATGACTAGTCTTTTTCTTTTTTCCTGCAGTGGGAGGAACTTTGTCTATCTGAAACAAAATAGAAAATATTACATTGTATCTAGGAACAGATTCTAGTTAAGTTTGGTTAGTTAACGTGTATTGCACAGTAGCTAATTCTTGATTTATTCCTGATAATTTTTTGTCTAATATACACACGGGCACAAATAAAACAGTGGGCAGGTTCAAAGGTCTTGACTTCTCTTTCATGTAACGTATCCATTTCGCACAGCATACATCTTCAGGAACTGAATACTAAATTGGACCAGGTATCTCTTTTTAACTCTCTTTTATGAAACCAAACTTTTAATGATGTATTAATGTTTGCACTGGCATTACAACACTGGACAAGGGGAGTCTGTCAATCCATATTTAAGGAGTAAGCCAGAAGAATAATGTGGGAGAAGGAAATAAGGGAGCTTTAAGACTATTCCACATTGTTCTTTTAGTTATGACAAAGCTACCTGACAATGATGAGAGGATATTTAAGCTAACATATGAAGGACACACTAGTTAATGGATTCAAGAAAGGAGTGAGATTGTCTGCTAATTCTATGATTATAATTTTAGTATCTTCCTTTTGATTGCATTGTAAGGCAGCATAACTAGTGTCCATACAGAAATCAATTGAAATAATCAGTGAAGGTGACCAATTTATAGGCAATTTACATGGTTATCACAGAAAAAAATATTTTAATTTCTGTGAGACTAGCTAGACTAAATTGAGATTATTTAATTATCCCTTGGAAGGCAAAAAGAATTTCACTTGTGCCTTGTTTTTGGGAATAATCTGAAAATCATGTCCAAGTTGTTGTAACACAGCTTCAAACTGTCTTAAAGCATGGGACAGTTAATTAGCAAAGTGCATCATGTAGTAACTAACTGGTTAGAAGCTACTCTAAAATCCTCTTTGCGCTGGTTTTCCATAGGAGTAATAGCTCTCAGAAGAGACTTCTGATTCCATGAGTAAGAGCTAAGTTCTAAAGGTGGCTGTGTCTTTGACTTACTCTTGTTCTTCACCTTGTGTCTTTCTATCATTCAATATGTGCAGGGTCTTAGGTTGTTTTGTCAGTTATTTAAGATTCTAGCAAACAGAAGACACAAATGGAACAGGTAACGTTTTCTAAATGCATTGTCTGACTTTAAGCTACAAAATATTGTGGTCTGTAAGTGTAAGCAACAGGACTCTAGTGTAGGTTTACATGCCGTACTGTAAAGGAAATTTTTATAAGATTTCAGTATTTTTAACAGAAAAAAACAGTAAGACTTTCCTCATATTTCAAAATATGATTTGCAGACCCTTTTTTTCTTTTTTGTTAAAGCTCACTTGCTAGCCATCATCTCATATTAAAAGAAATAAATAAAAAGTATAGTGACTAGAAGTAAGTGGTCATCTCAGATCTACAATCTAAGAAACTATTCACACTGAGCAGAGAGGTTTTTAAAAGCAAGACAATAAAATGAAATAAAGACAGGGATTGTGGCCATAAATATCTTACAACCTAATACTTTGAATCTGCTCCTTTGGGCAGGCATCTGCAACAAACCTTTCAAAAATTAAATAAATTTTTCTTTTTTTTTTTTTTGACATGGCAGAGATGTCAGTTCATGGTACAATAGCCAAGAGGTTAGAGGGTTCCACTTTTGAACTAAATAGTCTACGTTTGTGACCCTCCTCAAAATGGTTTTCCCCTTACGGGCAAAATGTTCAAGTCACAGAGATGCTTCAGGAGATGGGCCTATTCCTTCAGGAACTGTTAAAAATACAAGTTGACTGTGTTTTGTCATATGCCTGGTTTTGCTAGTGTTCAGTCTACTGTGATAGCATCTGCCAGACCTAGCCTGGCATGTGGAATCCTCTGGAGAAAAAGGGTAATACATTTATCTCAGTAATTTTGGATGTTAGTATAAATGCCAGTTGTCAGCAACTCTAGACTCTGTTTTTGGTCTGAGGAAAAAGTAATTATTTTTAAGGTGCAATTCAACTTCAGATAACTGCTTTAGGATGAATTTGCCTTAAGAGCTATTGCTTACATTGACTAGATTGCCATTGATTATCAAGGAGAGTGACTAACTTAAGTACTGATGCCTACTCCTAGCTTCTGGATTCCACTTAAGACACACTGGAGTAGTTCTGTTCCTATGGAGAAACTGGAGGTCCTAATGAAGTTCAGAGTGAAACAGGAAGTGCCTGCTGAGCTTCAGCACCAAGAAGAGCCAGAGCTGAGGGAGAGTGTTGGGGACTGTAGTTTTGGAATGAGGATTTAGTTAGAACTAATGACTGTCCTGCTGTCGGGTGACTGTACTGAAGCTAGGTAGGAGCAAAGTAAAGCCAGCTAATTTGTCTACCACTGAAGGCAATAAATTCTGGGTGAAGGATGGGAAGTAGCATAAAATGATAACTTTATAGATTTCTTAACTGTGCATTGGCTATATCTGTAGTCCTTTATTACCTCTAGCTCTACATGAATTAAAACAGTCAACCCTTTAATCTCAAAAAACATGAAGAAAAAGCATGCTCCTATGATTCTAGAAACCTACAGAACATGAAGTACAGAGTATTACTTGAATGCGAATATTCTTTAGGATTTAGAATAATAGAATTGTTTAGGTTGAAAAAGATCTTTAAGATCATCAAGTCCAACCTTTAACCCAACACTGCAAAGTCCACCACTAAACCATGTCCCTAAGAGCCACACCTACATGTCTTTTAATTACCTCCAAAGATGGTGCCTCAACCAGTTCCCTGGGCAGCCTGTTCCAGTGCCTGACAATGTTTTTGGTGAAGCAAAACCTTCCCTGGCACAACCTGAGACTGTTTCCTCTTGTTCTAGCACAACAACCACCTCACTACAACCTCTTTTCAGGTAGTTGTTGAGAACGATAAGGTCTCCTCTCAGCCTCCCCCCTTCTGTTCATTTCCCTCAGACAGTCTTTGTAAGACTTGTTCTCTAGACCCTTCACCAGCTCTGTTGCCTTTCAGTGGAAATGCTCCATCAGCTCACTTTGCTTCTTGTAAAGAGGGACTCAAAACTGAACACAGTACTCAAGGTGCAACCTCACCAGTGCTGAGTACAGGGGCACATTCCCTTCTCTACTGCTGGCCACACTATTCCTGATGCAGGCCAGGATGCTGTTTGCCTTCTTGGCCACCTGGGCACACTGCTGGCTCACATTCAGCCATCTACTGACTAAACACCCGAGGTTCTTTTCCTCTGGGCAGCTCTCCAGCCACTCTTCCCCAAGCCTGCAGTGTTGCATGGGGTTGTTGTGACCCAGGTGCAGGACCCATCGCTGAGCCTTGTTGAACCTCATACAACTGGCCTTGGCCCTTTGACCCAGTCTGTCCTGGTCCCTCTATAGACCCTTCCTACCCTTGGGCAGATCAACACTTCTGCCCACCCTGGTGTTTGCAAACTTACTGAGGGTGCACTTGATCCCTTTGTCCAGATAATTGATACAGGTATTAAAGAGAGCTGGGCCCAACACTGAGCCCTGGAGATCATCACTTGTGGCCAGCCATCAACTAAATTAAACTCCATTCACCACAACTCTTTGGTCCTGGCCATCCAGCCACTTTTTTGCTGACTGAAGAGCACACCTGTCCAAGGCATAAGCAGCCAGTTTCCCAGTAATTAATTCCTTTGATTAAACATAATTGCTAGTGGATAGAGTTTTAGTTTTTAAGGTAAGTTTTTCAGGCAACATAGACACAGCTTTTAATCACATTTAAACATCTAGATCTTGCTACAATTTATTTCTAAATTCTAAATATTTAGAATAGTAAACTGAGAAATGGAGATATGTGTACTGTAAACCTACGGAGAAAAAGACAACATGCAGTTATGGAGAGAAATGGATTTTAATAAGTTCTTTTATGGGTCAGTAGCCTTTCAATACCTGTATGCACTGTTTGTCTGTGATAATTAAAATTCAATGCAGAAGACACATTTTTAATTATCAGTAAGCCATAGAACTCCATGTGCATGATTGCCTCAAGTCAGATAATGACCGCTGGATAGCGAGAGCTTCATAGGAACAAACCAACACCAAGATTTGACAGCAGAAAGCATTGAAATCCAGAATAGTCACTGCAGCAAAGCAGCAGATGGCGGGGCAGAATCCACAGTAAAGTAATTGCCCTGTTCTCTGTGCTTGTTGCTACAGATTATACTCCTTTTTTACTATTACCGAGGAACCAAATATTGCTGAACATGTAGTAAAGTGTGTAGGTTTCTTGAAAATATTCTCAGAAGTTGGATGTATTTATACAGCTTGAAGGCTTATTTACAGCTAAAGGCTTTAGTTATTCGTGGTCTTAGAATATGTATAATTTGAATCTGTGAACATTAGTTATACAACATCATAAGTACTTTTACATTATTTAACTATTTTAATTGTTTGGTTTAAACCTAACTAAATGAATTCAGAATTAAAATAGCTTTTTATAACTTTAGCGTAATAAAAATCTGAAAATTATTGAGCTGAACTGAATAATTCTAAATAAGTGTCAGTATCTCTATTCTGGGGTTTAACACAATTTAAATAACCCAGATTTCCTGAAACTGATTTTAAATCTGATTCTTTTGTGTGTGCATGGTGCTTTCTTTTTACAGTGACTGTGTAAATCAGAAGGTAGTATGTTCATAATTTTTGCTGAATATACTGTCAATAATGTCTTGTTCATTCTCTGATATAAGTAATTTTGTCCTTAGCCAAAGCTATGCTTTCTGAAACACTGAATTCTAGTGTGTGTATTTGTTCATATGTGTGTATGTATATATGCACAGGGGTAAAGCAGATTGGAGCTGAAGAATTTTTGATCGCGTGGGTCTCCCTCTCAAAACTATAATTAGTGACCTGCCTATAAAGTTGTAAATTTCAAATCTGTTTCTAGGATGCGCTTATCAACTGGTTCCACCAATGATATGTTACAGTTTATTTGAGAGGCTGGTAGAGGAACAATACCTGAAAAAAATTCAAACGCTTCAGTAAGAGCTCCAGATTTTTGTTTACACAACAAGCAGTAGTCCTGATTTTTGTAACTAGTGAGGCTACAGCTCATATTGCACTAGAAAATGATCGTAACAGCCTCTTATGCCACAGGGAGGCTGTCCAAATAGGCCTGGCTGAGGGTGAATGTGTGGTTTCTCTTTGAGAAATAACAAAAGAGTTACTAAGGGGTACTAAGAGTGCACGGTTCACTAGTCACTCATGTTGCTCTTTACTTTTGCCTGTAATTTAACTGGAAGACTTGTGCTAAAATTTTGCAAGTCACCTGAGATGTCTTGATGTATAGATGTGGCACTTCAGGCCATGGTTTAGTTGGCATGGTGGTGTTGGGTTGAAGATTGGACTTGATGATCTTAGAGGCCTTTTCCAACCTTAACAATTCTATGATTCTATGAAATTAGGGCCACGTGAGGTATTTCATCTGTATGCTTCAGAAACTACTATGCAGAACTTTTTAATACCTGCAGAACTGATTTTTGTTTTCTGTGAAATATGATAACTCAAACTGGATTTGAACCTCATACTTATTTGTACATTCTGCAGTTCTGCAGAACATATTAGGGTACTTCTCCATGTTTATCTATAGGACCTCAAGTTCATATATGATTTATAGATGCAGATGAAACTAACAGAAAAGCGTGTCCTGTGTACCACATTACAACTTGAGCTTGTGATGTCTCAGATCTTTCTTTTTATGTACGTATTTTATTGACAGATGTATTTTACCAAATGTGTTCAAGTGTTAGAAATCAGTTTTGTTTATAAGGTACAACTTTCTGCATAGAAATTACTATGTCGAAGAAATCTTCAAACTGATTAGGTGGGTCGAATGAGAAAGTCCGTTTTAAAAGCTTTCCTAAATCACTAGTAAACTTATTCCTAAAACACACAAGGGAGTTTGTTTGTCTGCTTTAATTTTTTTTTTTGTGTGTCTGTTTTTGGTTTTAGAATGGGTAAAAAAGTAAAGAAGGAAGTAGAGCCTCCACCCAAGGATGACGTAAGTTTATAAACTGCTATGTACTATAAAATCAACCTTACACAATTATAGGCCCAGCTCTACCATTCTTACATAGTTCCTTACTCTCCTAGTTTACCCACATTATTCTAAAAATATCTTCTGGAGATGATTCTGCTTCTGCTTTTCTTGGACAGCCTACAAACCAGAGTGACTGGGCATGTGTACTTCTTTGTGAAGGCTGTTGTCTTTGGCAGGCTTTGCAAATAGTAAAGTATGAAACAATCCAAGATTTTTTTTTTTAATTTGAAGAGCAGAATTAGCTTTCTGTTTGTAAAAATCAAAGGAGAAGGTAGAAGAGCCACCTGAAATCTGCCTGTCTTTTCAACTGTGTAGAGACTCTCCCTTTCTTTAAGGATCAAAGAATTAAGAGCCTAGATGGATCTGCAGAATTTTTTTTTTTACTGAATACAAAGTTTTACAGATATTTTGAATGACAATATTCTGGATCTTCTGCAAAGGTGTACACTATTTAGCATCAATTCAGTTTTTTCTGGTGTCGTTGAAAGTGCCACAGTGAGAAGTACAAGAGCTGAAGCCAAATATGGAATAATGGTGGTAATGTGACTTTTTCAAAAGGTGGAGATTAAAGGTCTGACACTAGCAAGCTTTTTAAGAGTATCTACAAATTCACAAGGTACAAGGAGACCCCTCAAAAGATTTGGGTTCAAAATACAGTTATTTTTAAAGCTTAATTGGTTTATTCAGAAAGTAGAGGAAATAAGACAGAAACATTGAAAAGAGTATAATAGAAAGTCTGTGCCAGATAATAACTAAGTTAATGAAAATCAGGACCTTGTGAATCCCATAGAGGACCATGAAACTAAATGAAAAGTTCAGGACTATGTTTTAAAGAAACAATGGGCTTGTCTGTAGAGAGTGATGGTACCAAAAGAGTTTTTTCAAAGGTCAAAGATAAGTTGATCAGCAAAAGCTATGTCACAATTTTAATATTAAATAAACAAATAATTTTGACTGAGACAGTAATATCCGATAGCCACAATGTCACTCAGGCATAGCAATTGATAGCATGTTTTGCCCAACTGTTCTGAGGAAAGATGAATATTCCCAACATAATTTATAAGCTCAAATCAATAGTAAATCTTTGTGAAAGGAGCTTCTACATGAGAGGATAAATTGATCGAAAGCCATTTCTGTGTGGAATAACCTAGAAAACCAGGAGGAGACACAAAGAAGATGTATGTGGATAGGACTAATTAAAACAGGCCTGGAGAATTAAAAATAATTAACTTCGCAGTCTAAGAAAAGAAACTGAAAAGCATGACAGTAGATTTAAGCTAACCCCCTCCAAAATAATGAAAGTTGACTTTTTCTGTAAATATCTAGAAAATCAGAAAGTAGCACCACAATTTCTAGATCCAAAAGGTGCTGTTAGAGTTTCTGGAGAAAAGTATGGTACAGCCTAATAACTACTACAATAAACTGTGAATAATGTTAGAAAAGATATTCAACAATTGAAAAAAAAAAAACAAACCACTTAAGAAAAGGTCAGTAAAACTATTAAAAGGACTAGAAAGAATGAACTCCAGATGGCATCTGAGGTTCTTGGCTTAGCTTTTTACTCTTACTTCAGTACTTCAGGCTAGCATATCTCTTGTAGCAGTCCTATCAGGAGAAAAAAATAACTGAATGTTGCATAAATAAACAGTATTAGATATGAAAATAGATAACTGGTTAGTTGTACCTATCAATGCAGATAATCTTCTAGCTATGAAAATACTGTAAATAGTGATCAGGTAAAATAAAATCTCAGAACTTTAAATTTCACCTGGATATTTCAGGTGGCAGGAAATGAGATGCAGACAAAAGAAAAGATGTATTAGCTATTATCTTCTGATTGATAATCTGCTTATGAAAATGTCAAGTCCAAGAAAAGAAGCCTTGAAATAACGTGGACAGGCTTATAAAAGAGGGCCTAAGTGTGTGTGGAATGCTCTGAGAATATATGGTACTGCAGATGACCACTGTTTTTAATAGATTTCTGGGAACAGGTGGAAAACACATCTCTTAGCCTAGCCACTGCTTGTATGTTACAGAAAGTATTCCTGAGGACTGTGTTTTTCCTGACTTTCATAATTTGTCTTTATTATCTGTTCTGAGAACTGGGCTTCTCCAGGAAAAATGTTGCTGTGAGCCTCTGTCTGTGTATGGATGACCTTAAACAGTAATTCAAACAGATAAAATATAGGAACTTTTCATATGATATCTTCATTAAATTTGGAGCAGAAAATAGTACCATTTGACCATCAACTTGGGCATAGACATTAAAAGGCAAGCCTCAGATTACCACTAGAGAAAATACTGAGGCATTATCACTGAGGGAAAGCTATAGTTATCTAAATTTTTAAAAAATGGTTTAATTCACAACACTGATGTTTAAAAGGTAGAATATATGAAGTGCCACTGTCAACTCCTGAAATTCAGTCTTCATAGAAACACTGTCTTTTGAGCAGTGAATGCCCAAATACTAATTTGACTTGACTTCAGTAAGGCTTTCAACACTGTCTCTCATAACATCCTCATAGACAAACTTTTCCATGTAAATCATTTTTCTGTGCTAAAATTTATTTTCAATCCAAAGAAGCTTAAAACTTTTTAATGTGTAGAATTTTCAGAAATCCTTGAGTCTTGTCAAAGAATGAAAGGCTTTTTTTACAAGATTACCTTTCTCAAGGGATGTTAGTCCTAAAGAGGGTAGAAACCCTATTAAGAGGATAGAAACCCTATTAAGAGGATGAAAACTACCTGATTTGTTGGAAGATTTCTTTCTTAATGAGAGAGGTCAGAAATAGAAATGAACACCTTGTATTGTTTCTAGCTGGCAAGGCAGGGATTATATCACGGAAATACTTCAGCTAGTACAAGATCATGGTGAGCTTGTGAACTGGGTGGATGAAGGCACAGGAAGGCCCCTTATATTTTTTTAAAGCAACTACATAAAGCCACAGAGTAACTGAATACTCTTCTTTGTACAGCACCTAGGCTCATAGGCTCTGTGCACAGCTGCTCAAAAGTAACTTCTCGTGTTTGGTTCTGAAGCCACAGGATGCTTTTACATGTTTACGGAACTTCGTAGTCTGTTGCCTTCAAGACTTCTAGGTGTACAACAAACGTCAAGGTTTTTCCAAAATCTTCATACTGGATGAAATTAAGAAAATATTTGAAAGTCAATTACTCTTTCTTATTTTTTAAGAATGTCTCAAATAGTTATTAAAATGTAATTTCTCCAAAAAGGAGCAACTCATTCATATTTCTAACTCAGTGTAGATCTCAAACTAGATTTTTATTTTTTTAATGAAATGTGGGAGTCTGCTGTAACACACAGCAAGGCTCGGTATAAAACAAACTAACCCTTCTCTTTGTTTGTTTGTAGTATGCTCCTTTATTCATTGAAAGCAAAACAGCAGCAACAGTTGTGCTAATGCTTAGTTCTCCTGAAGAGAAAGTTTTGGCCGCAGCATGTGAGGCTCTATATACATTTGCATCAAAAGGTTGGTCTTTTTGCAATGAGCTTTCCTTTGCATTGCTTAGATTTTTTTAGTAGTTCACAATTTTTTAGTTTCCTAGCACTTTTCCTAGCAATTTTCATTTAATCTCAAAGGTGGCTGTCAGTGTTTTGAGTATTTTCTGAAATATCTGTCAAACCTGTATTTGCAGTTACAAAGAAGTCCTGTGATTTTTGTGAAGGAAACTTTTTATCATTTTGTTGTAGAATTTGATATTCTCTGTTTAATAGAGCTTGGTTTAGATTTAAGCTAGATCTGTTTTATTAGGAGCATCAGACCTGCATCTGGGAAAGAATTCCCTTTTTTCGTGTTACAGTTTGAAACTTCTATACTAGTGTAGTTGTTGTAAGGTTCAGTTTTCAATTAAAATTACTTTTTAGCGTATTTGTGTTATTTTTGCATATATCTCTTGTGTCAGTACTTCCGTGACAGATGATTTATTGGAGACTACTCAGCCTCCTTTATCAAGCTTATTTCTGTATGTGTTGGGAATGTAACAAGTCTCCAAGATTCCGTATCTTCCAAGGGTCCATGTATTGTCTATAACTAAGCATCATGTTGCAGGTACCCAGAAGACAACTGTATAACAAAAGCTCAAAGTTACATAGCACATGATTTCCTAAGTAGCATCCTACTCATTCCATGCCAGGCACTCAAATTGGTATACACTGGTAGCATTCTTGGTATAATTAATCTGTTTTAATATTAAGTTCCATATAATTTGTTTTCTTTAAAAATCATGCCTTTATATGCTGTTTGTTGTACTGATGACAATTATTGATACTGCTGAAGTTGTGAGAGAAGAGCTGAAGGCTTTGGCAGTTGGCATGGGATCACGGGGTTCTGAAAGATGTTTATGTTCAGCTTAATATGGCAAGCTTGGCTGGGGGCATGCAACCACATTTTGAATATGTGAAGAGAGGATTCAGACTGTTGGGAGACTGCTATGAACCCCACACCATGAATTTGATGGCTCCTTCCCTGCTGTCCAGTAACATATGGTACACTGGAAGAGGACAGATATATAATTTTCTTTTTTCTACTAAATGAATAATCCTTTAAATGGTTAATGTAGATATTCATGTAATCTTCCAGAAGACTACACTGCAACTGCCCTGTGGCACAAGAGAAGGAATTGTTTTCACTTTGCAGTTAATTTATTTGTTGAATGTTACTAGTAAATTAAGTCATATCCCTCAACAAAAAATAGTTGTTGTCTTTTAATTGCACTTTGGCCTGAGAATGAGCATAGTTCTCTGGTTTCTTCTCACATTGCTCACTTGTAGCCAGAAAGAAAAGGCATGGTTCATTAGAAAATGAATGATAAAGCTGCTGTGGGAGCTGAGAATAGGAGTAGGTTTTGGATTTTGTTTCTTGGGGTTTGGGTGGTTTGAGTGAGCAGGAACAGAGGGCTGCAATCATACGAAACACTTCTGTTCTTTGCATGGCCAGAGTTTCTTCAGCTACAAAGTGCTCTGTTCTCAGGTGAGATCTAATGATCCAAATCCTGGTAGTTGCTTCAATTGAGGTATGGTGCAGATCAACAGAATGAATTAGCTGTTATTTAAAGCTTCCTTTGCTTTACAAATGTGAATTAATCCTAGACACTATTAATCCTTAATACTATTTGACCCGTTTATTTGGGGTATAGATTAGACAGTCTCCCAAGGTCCTGTCCAGGCCTTTGTTCTTTAATTCTACAGTCTGATAGAAGATTGGTAGCTATTTTATTTTGTTACATTAGAACTCTGAGCTTGTTGCATTTTTTACAGAGCTTTTAACCTTTTTTCTCCTCAGGTGATGAAAACAAAGTGACACTTCTTGGCCTTGGAGCAGTGGAACATCTGCATAAACTCATCTCACATGAAAATCTCTTTGTACGCAGAAATGCCATCATGGTATTTGGCATCATGGCTTCAAATAGTAAGAGTCTCAATTTTTCAATGTCTTTCAATGTGTATGAGTGTGGTCTTCAAAGTAATAGGTGGCCCATGTGAAAAAAATCTATTCATGTCCCAGAATAAAGGAACAAATTCAACTAGAGTGAACTCCATGGATTTTGAAAAAAATTTGCAAAATAAGTTAATTTTCCTACAACCCTTATTTTTGTTCTGACAGGGCCAAATTGAAATGGTTTAATACTATAATTATGTCTGTCAGAGAAAGCCTGACTACATAAGATGCCTGCCAATGTGCATAAGACACACTCTTCTCTTTTACAAAAGCTGGAAGAGAAGGAAAAAGTAGTATTTGTCATCTACAGAAAATGCTATGGTTAAATATCAGTTGTTACTTGAAGCATGAGTGCAACTACAGTGATAAGGGAGAAAATGAGTTAAATAAGTAGCTAACTCAAGTATTTATGGGAAAAAAAGCCATGCACTATCAAGCATTGGCATGCATGTCTACCCAGCTTCTTTGGCAGGTCAGAGCTGCTGAAAATGTTATCTGTATCTGAGCTTGTACTCAAGCAGTCTTGAGTATCTCTCAGAGACATTGCATTCATGATAGAGTAGTGTATCTGCTGGAGCCCTACCATTATTAAATTATTTAACCACAGTATAGATTTTCTTCTACCTTTTTATAAGGTGAGAATGGATGTGTTATATCCATGCTGGGGGGCGGAGTGCCAAAGGATCTAGCTGCAGTGAGTGGTGGGGAGACACACCTGATGATGAAAGAATAAGTGACGTTAGGTTGAGTTTCAAGGGCTGTTATTTTTACGTTCCTTTATAAACCTACATCTAATTAATATAACTAATCAGATCTTATATTGGTAGATGTTCTACCCAGTTATCTTCCACAGTGGTATTTTAACCACTATTTAAATCTTTTAATCTACTGTTACCTTCTTTTCATGTTGCTCTGGACCTTATGCTCTTTACCTTACTTTCAACTTGGCACTGCATATAGTTACTCCCTTTAGATTTTGACTTGCAATGTTGGTGCACAGATGCGGATTTGAATGACTGAAGATCTTCCATTTATATTGACTTCTTAATTGTTTTTTCTTTAAAAGTATATTCAGCTCATACCTGTTTTCTTATATTTCAGCACTGTAAGTGTTGACAGTAACAACGCAGCCCTGTAAGATCACACAAAGTCTGTCTCAGAATGTTATTCGGTTATTCTATCCAGTGGTTGTCATTTTGCAAGCTTCCCATTCACAAAAATAAAAATGCATTCTGAAAGTTTTTTTAGTAAGACCTATATAGTTCATGTTTTCAGCTTGCAACATGTGCTGTGTTAGCATAAAATTAGAAATTAGATGGTTTGAAAATTAAATAATGGAAGGATTGCTTTTAGTTTGATAATTTTAACCACAAATAATTTTAGCTATTTGGATATGACTTCTTTGACAACTAAAATTCTGAAAAATTTCATCAGAACTTGCTAGATGCAGGTGTTCAGAATAAAGTTTCAATTAAGTATTGAGGAACTTAGTATATATCAAATGTCACGGAAGTACCAGGTTGTTTGGAACTTGAAAATCTGTTGTATGTTTTTGGAGCCCATTATGGTCTTGATACAGTTTCAGTTGCATGTCATTCTAAGTGAGATCCTTTTGTCATTTAGGCAGTAACCATATTTCCCCATGAAGCAGAATCTGTTTCTTTCCTCAGCCAAGATTGCCAAACAAAAGACCTCATATTTGTGTTTATTTCATTATAGATGATGTCAAGAAGGTACTGAGGGAGCTGGATGTTACAAGTACACTTATATCACAGTTGGCAGCAGAAGGTATCTTGCAGTATTCTTTCCTTGTGCAAAAATGCTCTCAGAAATAATTTATGATTACCATTTGATTGGACAATTTACTAAAATCTTCCTTCTAAGTTATGATTTCTCATACTAAATGTTAAATAGGTAATTGATTTTATAGGAGTAGCTGTGTTACTCACAGAACAGTGTTTTATGTTGTACAGATGGAGCAACATGTTTATGGAGATGTGAGGTGTGATAATAGCTGTAGGTTATTGACTTCAAATAATTTTTTTAACCACTGGATTAGTGAACATGTCCTGGATATAACTTGATCAAAATATTTCTCTTTTTTCCCCATGGAAGATGTAGTTATCCATGAATTTGCTACTCTGTGTCTAGCACAAATGGCTGTTGAATATACTACTAAAGTACAAATATTTGAGCAAGGTGGATTAGAGCCACTTATCAAACTGCTAGGCAGTCCTGATCCTGACGTTAAGAAGAATTCAGTTGAATGTATCTACCTCCTGATGCAGGTAAAGTTTGTTGTTGTTATTTTAAATTACAGAGGCAGAGAAGCACTTCCCACCCTCCTCCCGCCATTCTCTGTGGGGTTAATAATTTAAAAATATTTTGTTCCTTTACTCTTCATGAGTGTATTTGAAAACATTACACCCAAGTCCTTGATTGTTATATTATGAATATTATGAATATATTATGAATATTATTAAATCAGCTATATTACGAATATAGCTGATTTGACTCTAGTTCTGATGAACTTAATGCTTCGTGTTATTCACGCTGTACAGCAGTGTGAGATCAGATTCAGATTTTTCAGATTACATATAAATTTGCTTTCTTAGTTGTTTTAGTTGAAAAATGTTAATCTCAGTAATGAGCCTTCTAACCTGTCTATCCAAAAGATTGGAATAATCCTGTAAATTAAATTGGGCTTTGTTTTGGCCAGCAAGTCCATAGTCACTATTTGGAACATCTTTTTAATGATAGGCGGATGCTGTCAACAGCTACTTTCCATACTGGGAGGAATAGATTTGTTATTGGCTACTTTCACACTCAGCACTAATGTCATCCATATGCTGCTTAGCAGAAGAATGGTGCATTTGTGTGGCAGTTCTCTTCCACGGCTTAAGCGAATCAATTCAGTAATGAATTCACTTTATAACTCTATCTCTTTTGGGGCATCAGAGCATGTCTATTCAGAATCACATTTTACTCTTTCTCCTTTTTTGCTATCTCGCTGTCTTTGTTGCAGGGTATATCTGGATAACTGCACCTGGTGCTTGCTTATATTGATAAGGATAATTGCATGCTGCACATGTGCAATAAGCTATTTAAAAGCACATTGTAATTTATTTATTTATTTTCTATTTTAATACAATCTACCACTGTCTTTTTATTAAGCTGCATATACACTGTTTAAGTCGAATTTTTAAATTGTATAGTTACTAAAACAAAAGAAGATATAACCAGGCAACCACAGTAGACTGCATAAACTCTTTTCCCTCCACTGAGGTAAATAAAAATGATGGAACTAAATTTAAAAAACTTTCTCAAATAAAAGTGTATGTTGGGGCAACCATGGCAAAAAGGAGAGTAAATAGGATTCCTTAGACAGGACTAGATTCTGTAGCGTGTACTTCAGTCATGAAAAAAAAATGGAATTTAATGTTGGTGGGGCTTGATTGTGTTCAGTTTGATTCTTAACTGAAAAGAAAGACATCTTCAGAACTGGAAGTTCTGGATTATTGACTCATTTCTGTATGTTTGAAATCAGGTTTTTGGTATTCTTTCTGTAAAGTCCAGCCTTGATGTAGTGTTACATATTCTCAGTCACTAACATTCTTTGTTGAATATTTTACTGCAGGATTTTGAAAGCTGTTCTGCAGTTCATGCACCGAATGTAATCCCACCCTTGCTGGAACTACTGAAATCTGAATATCCAGTTATTCAGTCCTTAGCCCTTAAAACCTTAGAAGTAATTAGCAGAGATGGAGAAAACAGAAAAATACTGCAAGAAAATAAAGGATTAGATTATCTTATGAAGATCCTGGAAAGCAATGTACAGTTTACTTTAAAGTTTTGTTCTTGCTGCTAATGGTTGTATGACTAATGAGAAATATCATTCATGCTATGGAAGAGTGATAAAAAAAGAAAGTGCTCCTTATCTGGAGCTAACTATGATAGAAATAGCATTAGCTAGGATACCTAGCTTATGAAAAAAGGGAGCAAAGGGATTAACCAAAATGTTTATACTTGCTTTATTGCTATTAGTAATACTGTTCTACAGTTGCTGTCCATTTCCCGCACTGTTGTTAAGTATCAGGAAAAAAATCACCATATAGCTTTTTATACCATGTTACCTCAAAAATTTTTATTATATACTGAACTCTGATGCTGCTTCCTGGTTTGAACACTAATTTTTGTGTTGTTTGGTTGTTTTTTTATTTTCATATCAATGGTCTTTAATTTCCTACTTTGGAAATTTCATTGTATGTTATCGTGAGACTCATTTGAGTTCTGCTGTCACCATGGGAAATATAATGCATAGAGAAATTTGTGGAGTTTTTTAAATTTAAAGATGACAGTTCCTTTCTGAATACCTGCCTTACCCACTTTGATACAAATGTGAAACTTTTGGGTTTTTTTACTATTTTTGATAGATTGTGTTGTATCCTAGGGCACATCAAAGAAATTAGACAAAAAATGAGTATGAAAAGATGTACTATGCAGCATGAATAAACTGTCCAAAAGAAAGTTACAGCTATTATCATATAAAGTTAAATACCGTATAAAGTTAAAAAACAAAGATATTTTAATCCTGATTTGAAGGTTATTTGCTTGGGTTTTTTTCCCTATTAGGAATCCAGCGATGTACAAGTGGAAGCTCTTTCCGTGTTGGGAAATTGTCTGGAAGATGTGCATACTTTGCAACTGATTCAGGAGACAGGAGGCCTTAAAAAGCTACTTGAATTTACAGGAGCCTCTTCTTATCCTGATATTCAGGAGAAGGCAGCAAAGGCAATTACCAAAGCAGCTTATGACTGTATGTCACTTTTTAAAAATCCATATGTGTGAATTTCATGATGAAGTACATTGTCATTTGGAATAAGGACGTCTGATCTGGTTGAAGGTAGTACTTGTGCTGAGGAAAACACTGGCAAGAATGAGTTACAGTGATGAACCTTGGCAGTCAACACAGCAATTGGATGTTAAGATTTTTTCTGAATTTATTTTTAAATATAATATATTCTTGCAGAATGTTGTCCTCAAAAAGGAAAGTGGAGCTCTGAAAATATTATACTTATTTTTTGTGTAGTGATGCCAGTTAACCTCCATGTTAAGCCACCTTTTCAGGCACTATTTCTCATTGCTCTCAGTTAAGACTTAATTGCAACCTTACTTCCTTTTCTATAGAACTGCTGATCTAAATGTCAGCCAATTTCAAATACAAATTCCTTTAATGGGGACAGGAAAAAAAGCCTTTCAGATAGCTTGCAGATTAATATTCCCAGTGGATTTAAAGAGTTTAGTTGTCATATTTTATAATTATTTGCCCTGTAATTCTTTTTTCTACACTTCAATTCTGAATAAGGCAGAGCGTGCTCATTACTTTTGCTCACAAAGATGCTCTTAAACTAAATCTGCATTTGAAATTCCTTCCATACGTTGGCTTCTAAGTTGCAACATATGCCTAATAGTGCTATGTAGTAAAAAGCAATGTAAGAAATAACACTGCTGTCTATAGAAGATTTTAATTCTGTCAAGGGATTTTGATGACAGTACAGCTTAAATATTTCATCCATATTTCCATCATCTCGTGGTTGAATCATGGCTTTAAAGTATTTTACAAATATGTTCTCTAATGTAATACATTGCTAAAATAATCTCTTCTTTCTACAGTATTTCAGAGCTTTCTTCTCACCGCATCCTGTCTTTCCAGTTCTTCTCTCACCTTCCTTAGTTTGGTGCCCTGAATAGTTGGATTATTATTTGGATTTCAAATGACACATGAAAAGAGTGGTATCTGCCTTTCCTAGTATTCTGTGGGTTTGTGTATGCTTTTTTCATTACCTATTGGAAGCTTTGCAAGTCACTGAAAATTATTTTCATTATTGTTTAGGTATCAAAGATAGGAAGGAACCTTCTTATGCCAGTATATTCTTTGTGTACTTTCCTGTACTGTTGTTTTATTATGTTACTTAGAACTGTCACTATAATTTTTATCATCCTGTGACAGGCTTGTAAGTAGTATGCTAAGCAGATTTATATTTGCTCCTACTACTTTCTACTGCATATTACTCCTTTTTCATATTTATTTTCAAAGAAGCATAGCCTTCTTTTCCTCTTTCACACCTTTTTCGGTTTTTGTGGCCTAATATTTTAGCAGCTGTTAGCAGTAGCATGTCTGAAAACAACATTTTTAAAGCATGGTGGCAACAACTGTGCATAATATATTACAGTGCTGCCTATGATCTTATATCATGGGATGTAACCGTCAGTGAAGATGCATCTTCTTGTCATATTTCTTACAAATGGAGTCAATGTGGTTTCATTATAAAGGTTTACTCTCTTCTTCAGGCTATGACAGTTGGTGTGGATGCAACAAGCTGGGAAAATAGATCAAAAGAAGACTTAAAACATTTCCTTCCAAGCAATAGAATTTTGTTGACAACCAGTTAGACAAAGGGCAACATGTTGTACCAGTGCAGTGGAAAACACAGTCCAGTAAACTTGCTGCTCAGCATTGCCCCCAGAACTACTGGATTTGTTTCAGATGCCTAGAGCTACTGGTCTGAAGCCAGCTTTCCAGTGGAAAAGAAAGTGACATTAGGGCCATTAAAATAAATAGTTTGAGTGCAAAAAAGAAAATGGCAATATTTGCAGTTCTTGTTTGTTTGTTTGGGTCTGCTTATAAATATTCTAAACAGCCTATCCAGATTGCAACACGAATGTATACTACACTAATATTTGCCTTGATGTAAAGCCAATATAATAAAATACAGCTCTAAGTTTTTTTTAATGACTTTTTAGTTACATTTGCAATAGCCATATAGTAGCCCACATTCTTTAGGTTAGATAATGACGGTTGCAGTTTATCAACATTTCCCACCTTCTTCAGAAAACAAACGCTGCTTTCCACTGAAATGGAAAACTTCCTTCTGCTGTGATAGAGTGTGTATCTATAGAATGTGTATCTATCTGTGCTTTCTTAATCCTGGCAGCTGAGTATACAGCAGTGTCTGGTTTTGAAATTATTGTTGTTGACAGGTGGAGTTTAGTTTTGGTTTTTTTCCTGATAGATGTGATCACAGCAAACAGTTTTGTTTTATGTCCCTTTCAGTCCTTTGGAAAGGGACTCCTGTAACCTGTTGTTGTTGTTGTAAGACAGGTGTATCCCTTAAGAGCTATTCTCAATATCAAAAATGAACTACCTGGTACAAACACTATATTCAATTTTAAATAGCATCTTTAGGATGCTGCTCTGTTTAAGTAAATTAAAATTGATCATATTTCTATACAGAATCATTATCCCTTTGCCCCTGAAAATTTGTTCTGTAATATAATTTTGAACACAATATATTAATTATTTTTTTGTGTATGCTCAGAATTACAGTAGTTAATTTTACTGTGATTCCCTCCATGTCCAGCAAATAAGGCAGTCATTTCAGAATGCAAAATATAATTTAGTGCCATAAATTATTGAATATCTCTGAGTGGATTGTTTGGACTGTTGATTAAGGAGGGTCTGACTTTCCCCTGACGATGCCAAATGCACCAGCAACAACAAAATGCTAAGGAGTGCATATGGAGAAAGTGATGATCATGCTGACTTGAGTTTGGCCTCTCTCTGCAAACTTCTGGTTTGAAGCTCTCCCCATTCTTTACATGTATCTAAATGCAAATCCTTTCAAAAGGGAGCACACTAAGCATGCTCTGTAGCCTGATCAGTGTATGCATTTTTATACTACAGTTTTTTATTTATCTGGGTTATCTCCAGTCAAGATCACTGAGAGGCCATTTTACTATTTAACAGTATTTAATTTTTTTTCATTTGAAACTGGTACAAATAATTCCATAAGGTGATGACAGTGAGCTGAATAGGCAATCAGTAAAACTCTGGTCATGACTTTGGAGTAAGAAAGGGATATAGGAAAATACACTGAAGAACAAAGGTTGGCTCGTGGTGGGGTCAATGCATGAAAAACTAGATAGAAGTGTCAGTACTCCAGACTCCCTTTGTTGGGTGTGCCTGAGTATTTTACTTTATGTTAAACCAATGTATTCAAATTACGTAAGGGTAAAGAAATTAATCACTGTAAATACAGTGTTGCCACTGACAGGAGAAGGGCTTAAGTACAAAGGATGCTTTTCAAATATACGTTCTTTTCTATAGTAAAGGAAACAAATGAAACCACTATAGAAATGGAGAGAAGATCAGCAGAAAATGTTCATCCCTTAAGTAGAATTGGCACCTGGATCTTAAAATATTAATAATTTTAATCTGTTTGTCAGCTAGCTAAATATAGGAGCATACTCTACAAAAAAATTCAAATCCCAAGCCTCTTCTTTCACGATTGAAATATTCTTTATTCCATTTAAAATATTTTAATTAACTCTTTTTGCTCATTCAAATTAATTATAGTATTATTTTGTATAGGCATAAATTACCTTTAAAATTAAATGCTTACTCATCATCATGACTGCCTTTAAAAGCAAGAGTAATTTTTAAGAAAATGTATATAATAGTAAGTAACTTGCTATACAAGAATCAAATCACTGAGGGATGAAGAACCTCTAGAGATCATTGCTGGGGACTATGGACCACTTTGGCAAGCAACAGGCCAGCGGCATCCTTGATAACTTATCAAAACAGTCTGTTATCCCAATTAAGGCCTTCTCTGGAGAGCTGGCTGATATGTAACAAGGTTGTGGCCACAGTTCTGCTGACACTCAAAATCCTCTTTATTTTATTTGTTGCATCTTTTGCTTTGTGATTTTAATTTGGTTTCTCTGCTGATTCTAAAAATATTTAAAATTGAGCTAGAGAGGAGGAAACAGCTGACACTCCAAATAAGGGAATGATCTCTCCGAGCATTACACTGTTAACATTTCCAAATGTGTCAAAGTCCTATAGACTTCTCAGTTCCTGAATTTCTTTGATACATTAAAAAACTTTACCATTTCGATATAACTTCAAGTATGTAGCTACTCCACTTTACATTCTGCATGTGGTTAAATGTTTATTCCTCATAGGGTAGAGCATCCATGTTGCCAGTGCCTTTCTGGCTGAGAAAATTTCACTGCAGGCTCGTTGTAACAAACACCTGCACTTCTGCTCTTACCATTTTGAGATTAGTGAGTTTATTAGCGTAATTGTCATGTGTCTGTAGGTATTTGGTAGATGCTCGCTGTTTTAAGTCTTACAGAGAACAAAGTTTGCATTCTGTTTTGGTATGTTTGTTTAAAGCTCTATTTTATAGGCATCTTTTGGGCTTGATTCAGAGTTCATTGAAGCCTAATGGGTTTTGGATCAGGTGCATATTTCTGAATTGCTGTTATCTCTGTTACCAAAATACTTCCATGGTATTAAAAGCAAGTCTTATGTTGGAAACAACTATATGAAATCAAATTCATGTCCTTTCACTGATTTGGAGAATGAATGCAGATTAATGCTATTCTTATTTTTCATTTAAAGCTGAAAATAGAAAAATCTTAAATGAGGAGGAGGTTGAGAAGTATCTCGTAAACCTTTTGGAAATTGATAACGATGGAGTTAAAGTTGCTGCTTCCCAAGCTGTTTCTGCCATGAGTGAGAATTCAGCTAGCAAACGTGCGTTTGGACCCCAGGGTAAGTAAGGTGGGAAGGGATGAACTGAGAATCTGTGCTTTTCCCTTTTTAAGGAGCATATTATAATTTTGCAGACTGCCACGGTTTATTTAAAGGTTCATGTGTACAATTATTTCTTTCAAAGGGATTCCCCAGCTAGTACAGTTACTAAACAGTGACAATGAAGAGGTAAAAGAAGCTGCAGTAACAGCATTAGCTAATTTGACAGCAGCCAGTCCTAGTAATGCAAGGTGAGTCTGCAATAATTACATTATTACTTAAAACACTAATCTGAACACAAGTGATAATATTTTGTTTTTTAAAGAATCCCTCATCTTGTCCTTATTCTACAAGGCAAGTGTGTTTGAATTAGACTCTATGGCAGTTTTTGGTTCTTAGGAGTCATCTGGAACTAGGTTGGTTCTTATCAGTGTTACAAGAGTTTCTCTCTGCTAATGTTTGCTTTATCAAGGGAAGATATGAAGCAGATGTAATGAAAGCAGAGATAGAAATCATGATTTGAAGAGAATGTATGAGGAAAGTTTGATTCGTAATCTAAGACATTTGATGTGGGATAGTTTTTGAAAATTCAAAAATCAGTGAGGTATCCTTTAAAATTTAGTGGTTAATGCAACCTTTTTGGCTGATTTGAACTCTAGTCTTTGAGGGACGTAGCACTCGGGTAGTCTTAAGATTCGCATTCTCTTTTTATTGTTTCTCAATTAACAGAGAATGCTTATAGTGCCCTCTCTAAAAGAAAAGTCTAACTTCAGTATCCCAAATAATTATCAAAAGATGGTTGGCTGACTCTAAGTTCCAAAATAATTGTATCAGCTAAATTCTATTGTCAGTTGCAAAGTTCTGTTATCCCAACTCTATTAGAAGTTCTGTTCAGGGAAAAGAAACAGAACAGTCTGACATATATGAGGAATCACATGTAACTAACAAACCATAAAATAAAATTCCTTAAAAGTTTCCTGGCATATACTTACGGAAGTTGTAATCCATTCACAGGCATTCTTTGAAGTGAAAAAGTAAAATAACTCACCAAATAAATTATTTGTTTGAATTTATTGATTCAGCTCTTGTAGTTACCGGTGTTCACTTAATGTTACCAGATGGAGCCATAATTTGACACAAGAGAATAATACTCAGTTCTCATATTCATGTAGTAGGTTTTTCAGTCTGATACTCTTCTCTCCTCATGCACGACTCTTCACTTGGTGTCAGAAGGAGTCACACACATGAACATAAGAGCACGGTACTGGAGTCTAGGGGTCAAATTTTCAGCTCCTCTATGGCTGGATTTTGTAACACAGCCCTTTGAGGTTTCACATTGTGAAAAGGAAATCTCTGGAGAGTTATGAGTTGGTACAGCAGCTTATGCCAGCTCATTCAGTTTCTTTTGCCAAGGAGATAGTCAGGACATTGTTTAGCTGAACTGCTAGAACAATTCTCTGAGACCTCAGGCAGGGAAATAGCTGTCTCTGTTCCTCTGCATCATAATGGAGTCCGTATTTGTTTCTCACTGGGCAGTCAGGAAATTGTGAGGGTGGCTTACATATACTTTTCTCTCTTCGCAATCCAGCTCCAAGTACAATATGGAAGCACCAGATAATCTAATCACAGGTCTTCTGTGAAAATCAGGAAGCAATAATTTGCGTTAAATATGTATATTGGATGAATGCCATGTGACTGTATAATTACTTCAAAGCTTCGTTTCAAAATCAAAACCATTAATAAGTCATAGAAAGGTCCAAGTGTGACTAGGATCTATAAATGAATAAATAGAGTTGAACCCTCTGCTGATTGGTATAGTTCCAGCTCACTGAGTGAGTATCTGGCCCGTATTTATTTTACATTCACATAATAGGAAAAAAATAGTTTGGAGAAAATGGATTCCAGATTGAGTCACCATAATCATATTTCATTCTGGAATATTTTTGTATATATCTTGTAAACCACTGAAAATAAGTGTATATATAAAGAAAATTCTGATATACTTTTATAGTAATGTGACCTTGCTGTGTAATTATAGTGACAATATTCTGGTCCCAAATGAGACTAATGAAACTAGTGCCCTTTTATTGGTTATATATTAGATTCTTGTTA
This sequence comes from Apus apus, assembly GCF_020740795.1. NCBI lineage: Eukaryota > Metazoa > Chordata > Aves > Apodiformes > Apodidae > Apus > Apus apus. Next base: position 18,776,729 of record NC_067283.1, on the reverse strand, counting down.
TAAACCCTCCAAGAATATTAAATCGTAAAGCTAGTGGTAGCAGGTAGACCTTATGTGGCAAGAACAAAATGGCTACAGTAAAGGGGAAGACTATTTACTATAAATGTTTTCACTTTTTACCAGCCAGCCAAAAATTCAGTCTTGTTGAACTCATATACATTTGTTCTGCCGTATTTCATTTAATGAGCACTTTTGCATGTATTATATTGATTGAAGGACAAGTACCTTGCCATTTAGTGTTGTACAGAATGTAAACAGCATACAAGACACTGCTATGTTTTCTGGAAATTTGTTATTCTTGTTAGGAATATTTGGTCAAGAAGTGTTGTCTGCTTTTTGTATAATATGGAAAAAACTACCAGTGAAAACAAATTGTGTAATTAAGGCTCCCACAATAGCTAGCTCATAAGGATAAAGTCTTCCATTGATTAATAGCACAAGGACAGCATAGGCAATGGGCAATACTACCCCCTACTCATGTATATTAACCTTGACCTTTAGGTGCTTCCCCACAGCAATGAAAGGCTAGTTCTATACCCCTGCCCAATCAATCCTTTGTTTCTCAACTGAGACAGCTAATAAAGGTGTCAAATAAGGTGGAGGTTTTGTAATTAGAACACCTGTTCACGATGAATGGGACAGAGACCAGCTTGTCATTTCACACAAGTCCCCAAGCAACCACAATTTTGGGAAAATTAATTAATTAATTAATTGATTACTCTGGCCCCTGTATTATTTTAACCAAAGATGTAGAGCAGAAGAGGATATGAGTCCCATATAAACAGTTTGACTTTTCAGGTTTACTGGAAAATACGGATTTTTCAAGATGATCTATGCCAGAAGACATAAAAAGTACTATAAGTAACTTGTAAAAAAATTAATCATTTAGGTTTTTGCTGCAGAGCTGATGTGTCATGTTCAGTAGCACATAGAAAAAAAATAGGGTGGTCAAGTGCCTCATGAGTTTGCAGACTGACACCCCCAGATGATGCTTTTATCAGAATTTTATCATAAATTAATGACAGAATTTTAATGCTGCTGTATATTGAGGATAAATTCTTAGTAAACTTTTAATAACCATGTTAAATAAAAATAAAATTGCAAAGTATGATGCAGTTTTAACACCATGTACTTATTCTAACCTGCAATAAAGAAATTTTGTTATGTCACTATGGATATAGCTCTGAGGTCATCCTTGATACGTGTCAGAATTTGTTTCCATGCTCTGCTCTAGGAAGAAGGGAATGATGTTCTGCTGAGTATTTGCATCCACTTCACATTTTTTAATCCAGAACACTAACTTGCTGTATTGAAAACTGTATGCAAGTATTTGGACAGCAGAATGCTAATTTATAGAATTTATGAAATCTGTCAGTTTTTGATGTGTCCAAGCATCGGGAAATGTAGGCACCATCACTTCCACAATGAACGTTCATTATGCACAAGTTGAAAAATTACACTCGAACAAAGAAGCAGCAGTGCCATCTATGGGACAGAAACGTCAATTATTCTCTGCCATACAATTAACTACAGAATAAACGTTTTACTTCAGCCTCTACCAGTTTTTCCCCATTTACATTATAATCAGTTGTTTTTGCTTTTCATGTATTCAGAGTAAGCTAATTGTATTAAATATAGATATGATATTAGTTAGAAGTAACGAAGAAATAAGATCTCAAGTGTACTAGTTAGACATTTATTTGACCAGTCTTCTCTTCATTATTGTCACAGCAGAAATGGCACTTCTAAAAGCTGCCTTCATAAATCTTGCAGTATCTGAATTCTGGGCACCTAATGGAGTTACCACTAAAGAAAAACATATGCTTTGAAATTTAGAGCTTTGTACTGGACATGAAAACTAATTAACGGCCCAAATAATATTTGTCTTAAATTGTTTATTTTAAGTGCAAAATTTATAGCATTCAGTTAAGAGTTTGGTCTGGGGAAAGAAGGAAAAGGATGTTTTTAGTTCAGCTGTACTCCTAAGGGCTGCAGGAAATTGTGGTACATGACAGACTTAACGATCTGGCAGAATATTTCTCCTGGGGTTTATAACTAGTGTTACGTTACTTATTTCTAAGTATTATGTCTGGATTCAAGATAATGAAGTGTCATCCCCAAATCAGCAAACTCTGTTATTTAACTTTCTAATTCTTTAATTCTCCACAGGAATCAGTGGACCTATTACATTAGCAAAATTATGTCCATATAGGCAATTACAGCCATTATCACAGCATCTGAATATGTGCTTTCTCAAATCAAGATTCAAGATTCCCAAGAACTGGGAGTAGGTTGGGGACAGTAAGATTGGTTGGGAACTCATTGGTTATGGGCAGTGCCCCGTGAGGAGAAGGTTAGTTGTTCCCTTGACTTCAGAGGGTGTTCCATGCATTCCAAACTGAAATTCATATACTAATCTAATGACCCAAAAGAAATCCCCAGTCTGTTCTGTGTGGATAATGCTCACCTGTAGTGAGAGTCTTTCACCTTCTTAAACAGAGATTTTCAATATCCACAACAGATTTTTATTATCTTCAAGATGGGTATGGTTCTCAAGGAATAAATTTAAAGAATGTCCAGTTTTCTTACATCTCGATGTTTGTTATTATAGTTAGGAAGTAATTCTTATTATTAGATAGTAATATCTCTAGGTAGCAATCTTCCCTGTTAGGAAATGGCAAACATAATCATAGCTTTTCTCTTTCAAGACTGTAGATGGAACCTAATTCACATAAGTAGATCAATATTGAAGGGTCAGTATTACATAAGACAACACATTTGTATGATTGTATGTGTTAATTCATGAGAACGGGAACAAAAATGTCTAGTACAAGAGCTACATTGAAGAACAGAAATAGGTAATAATCCATTATATAGGTTTTGTCTTTTTTATGGTTTTACAGTTCTTCTTTATATCGTAAGTTTGTATTTCTGAAGGAGGGAATCAACAATAGAATGCCCCTCGCTGTGTTGTGTAAAGGCAGTATGTTTTAATACTGACCCCTAGTGACAGAATTACGTTTTTGAGTTACTGTGCTGCAAGGTAAAGGGATTTTGTTACGTTTTGTCGTTTGTGTCATTTTTCCATTAGCACCCATTCTGCCGAGCCTTATGCAAATACAAACATTTAACTTATGCCATGAACAGATTCCCGGTTTGACTTTCTTTTACTGCATATCCAGCGTGTACTTGAGCACAGGAAGTTCCACCTCAACATGGGGAAGAACTTCTTTACTGTGAGGGTTCCAGAGCACTGGAGCAGGCTGCCCAGAGAGGTTGTGGAGTCTCCTTCTCTGGAGACTTTCAAGACCTGCCTGGATGTCATTCTGAGTGATCTGCTCTAGTTTTTTTTGGTCCTGCTCTGGCAGAGGGTTCGACTTGATCATCTTCGGAGGTCCCTTCCAACCCCTAATACTCTGTGATTCTGTGTGATGAGTGCTTTCTGAAGAAGAAGGACAACATGATCATTACCCCAGAGTTCATAAGCTTTTCCATACAGGTTATGTATTGACTGCAGCTGAAAACTGCAGAATGTTTTCTCATCAATTTCTCCTTTGGCAGAAAAGCTGAATCAAGGCCTAATGCTAGGATATCATTCAGAAATAGGGTCCCACTATGACTTTAACATCACATCAGATGACTGCCATGCAACCAATGGACAGTACCCTAAATCATGCCCTGCTGGCAGGTGCAAAGTGTTTCAATCAGACATCTGTTGGTTTTCTCTCTTGTGAAGGTGTGGCTATATGGAAAAGTCCCTCTATATATAGATGCAGACACTGTAACTGCATTTTCTTCTCAGTACAGCTGCTTTTTCACAAAAGAACTGTGTTATGCATTTTCTTGTTTGTGTGCTTTTAAACACTGTTGCCTGTCTGGTTATATTGAAGACAGAGACAAGTGTAGAGCACTCATCTCTGCCTAACAAAAATCTCATGTCACAGCATCCTAAAGTGCATGAGAACCTAATTATATCCAAAATAGTTTCAGACTGAAAACAGAGAACATCTAAATATGGATAAGGGTAACTATATAGAGGTTCTACCCCTTATAGCAAAATCTTAGCCTTGCAGTATGATCATGATTTATTTTCACTGTGGAAGGCTGGAATTTAATTCAGAGCATGTGTGTTGTCACCTGTAACTCCCCATGGTAGATTTCTGTGGGAACAGGTGAAACATTTTGCTTCCTGAGTGAAACTCTTCAGCTTGGGAGAGAAAACTGTGTTTTGTGTAGTGGCACAAGTACAATGATTTCTCTGGAGTGTGTATCCCTGCAATCAGTGATATGCTCTGAGATGAATTACACTTTTTATTAATTAATTAAAAGCAGCAAGGGTTATTTACATTTGAGTACATTTCAGAAAAATGTATTGGTGCTTTTGCATGCACATTTTCTTTGTAATATATTTCTAAAATAAATACAAATTATTTAAGTACATGTTTAACTGTTGTATAGTGTAAAGTCATTTATTTTAAGTCTATTTAAGGGAATTGCAGGTTTATGGCTGATCATGCAAACTTAATTCTGCCCTGCTGTCAATTTCACTTGTGTACTGGTAAACACAAAGGGGTAAAAATAGGCTTTCACAATTAACTTTAAACTTTTTGGCTTACAATTTCAGTAACTTTATCTTAACATGGTAGTATATGTGTACCTTCTTAGAGATTTAATTTTAAGAGAGAAAACTAAAAGCATTAATTTCTCCAATCTGAATCATCATAAGAGCCTGAACCTTTATTAAAGCAAAACACATTGCTGGCATTAGATTTAAGTTCACAGTGTCCAGAAAAGGCTTATCCAGAAGTGAAAGACTGGGTCAAGTTCCACAGTCTGAGTACTGTTTGTAGAGAGACTGACTTGGCACAGCTTTTTGTCCTTCCTCAGCTGGTGCTTCCAGACACGAGGAGGAGTCACTGTCTCCTCACTCCCTTTTCAGATGGGATGCTGTGAGTACCTTTCTTTGGCCTTTTCTTTCTTCCCCTTACACCTCAATGAAGCTGCTCTGGCAGCTCCTGAATGTTCCCTGTTATTTTGCTTTTGTAACAGTGTGGATTCCAGACTCTCAGCATTTGTGCTGAGTTACTGATTTTTGCATGCACTACTTCTTGGATCATAAAATAGAGAGGGGGATAATGTCTTTTTCATGAGCTTATTCTGGCAACCTACGTGGGATCTTTAAGGGGCAAAAAGGGTTTCTGTAGCTGACTTTCAAGCTTTTCTCATAGTAGTGGAAGTGTCAGAAATTCATAATAAAGGTTGCAAAAAATATTGTAATTGAAAGGCTCAGAGATCATGAACAGATAGTTCATTACCAATGCCCCCATAACATTTTAAATTAGGTGTACTACATTTTTAGAGCTGAGATCTACGTAACTTTGTCAGATGAGTTCGATTACAAACATTAGAAAATCTCTGTGTATCACTAAGTGAGAGTCAAGTATTACAGTCTTAGTTAACCCAGAGAGTTTAAGGTTTTATTGCTTCTAGACTGTGAGGTTTATTGAGTTCTTGGTTTGTTGATGTTTTAACAAGCAAAATAAAAAATAGGAATACAGTGTTCAGTTCCTGAAATGAAAAATTAAGATGGTTTGTTGATAACATCAATATTTTTATTGGAGCACAAAGAGGCCCCAAACTGTAGATCAGTCTCTCTAGTGCCAGATTCCCTTACTCAGAATAAACATACTGAGGTTAATGTCCCTTGTATAGTGAAGAAAACAGAACTAATATTAGTCTTTAAATAAAACACGAGTGACTGTACACAACAGCCAATTGCTTTTGAAAATAATTACATTGCAAAGTGAAATTTTTGGTAAATACAGAAGACATTTATTGGATGGGATTATTCTGATGACATAACAAGACAAATGAAGAATACTAATAATTTAAGGCATAAAAAGGAGGATATTTCTTGAGGTTTTACAAACTTCTGGTTATGGTACTTGGTCTCAGTCAGAAATTACGTAGTAAAGCTGGATCAAAAATGCCTTATGTGAAAAAGAAGTAATGGGATTTAGCACAGAGAGACTTGATTTTTAAAAATGTGTGTGTAATTAGATGCATAATTCTTATGCATAATTTACATGCAATTATGTATGAAAATGAGATATGCAGAGGCATAAATGGCTAGCTAAGCACCTCACACACAATCACAGTAATTTTGAACAGAAATTAAACATGCAGTTGCAAATACATTTGGAAAATGAAGTCCATAAGGAGTCCAATGGCCTTTGTGAGGAGGAAAAATTTGGGGTTTTTTTCTGAGCAGAAATTGTGTTAAATCCTCAGTCAGAATGGGGAAGTGAACAGCACAAAAGTGAGTCAAAATATAATTTAATATAAACCAGTTTATGTTCAATTGTGGTAGAAGAAGCAAAACCAAACATACTTTACTGTTTTTATGAAGTCTCAATCTCACTAGTGTAAATTAAGCACAGTCCAGAGTAAACAGTGTGAAGCTGCACCACTGCTCTTCCCCTCTGTCTCCCTTCCACAGGAGGTTGCTTAGGTAAGGGGTTTGGGGGCAGTCTCAGTGGTTTCTGTCAACTCTTTGAACACTGATGGTTGCTTTGTCCATTGGGCTAGACCTCCCCAGGAGGAAAAGCTACCTGGATCATTCCCTATGCACTAGTAAACAATCTGCTATCTTTCTTGTCACGGCTTGTTCAAGGACTGGAGATATTATGCTTGATGTGATGCCAGCAAAGAGGTGGATCTTGCCCTAGAGAGTTTACAGTCCTAAAAAAAAAATATAAAAACAAGAAAGTTTTGGTCCAGTTTTTATGGGTGGTTGTTTTCACAACGTTCTACCAATGTCTGAGCTTTCCTATTGCACCCCAGACACCTAAAGCAGCAAAATACTCAATTCAGTGAAATTCATATGCATCTCTGAAGTAACTGTTTAAAAGGTTAACCTTAAAAAAAAGGTTATCTTGTGAAACTTCTGGTAATCATTTTGTTGTCAACTTTTAGTTCATTTTTGCAGTAAAAACAGTAAATAAAACATGCTGCTTGCAGCCCAGAAAGTCAACCGTGTCCAGGGCTGCACCAAAAGAAGCATCGCAGCAGGGCCAGGGAGATGATTCTCCCCCTTTGCTCTTGTGAGACCCCACCTGGAGTACTGTGTCCAATTCTGGAGCCCCCAACATAAGAAGGACATGAAGCTCATGGAGAAAGTCCAGAGAAGGGCCACGAAGATTATCAGATGGCTGGAGCACCTCTCCTACGAGGACAGGCTGAAAGAGTTTGGGCTGTTCAGTGTTATTGGATCAAACCTGAAAGAGGGAGATTTAGGTCAGACATTAGGAGGAAATTCATTAGTATAAGGGTGCTGAGACACTGGCCCATGTTGCTCAGGGAAGGTGTGGAAGCCCCATCCCTGGAAGTGTTCAAGGCCACGTTGGATGGGGCCCTGAGCAACCTGATCTAGTGGGAGGTATCTCTGTCCATGCAAGGGAGTTGGAACTAAATGATCTTTAAGTTCCCTTCCAACTGAAACCATTCTATGATTCTATTTTTTTTTTTTTCTCAAACTAAGCATTTATTCATTGAGCCTTGAGTGATCCTTTAGAGAATTTTCAAGAAAATTTCCTAGTAACGTCTTAAAATGTATATTTAGAAGAAGTAATAATTTAAATTTTTATTAACTGACCTTTTAATTTTTGCCTTTCCTGTGACACTTGTGAAAAATATTTTAGCTATTGAATAGCTCTTGAATAGAATAATTTAAATTCCATTGTAATAAAAATTTTACTGTTTAACTACAGAGCATGGTTAAGGTCATTAGGGCACCCGAACTGTGTATACCCTGTTAGGTTAAGGCCCTCTAATGATCATAGCCATGTGATTATAAATCATAACATTTTAATTCTTTTAACTTGAATTTGAGCTCTCTGATTTCCATTCCTGTATTGTCTGCTTTTTCTTGTTTGTTGGTTTGTAATTCAGATAGTCACCTTTTCAAAAACACATGGTGATATTGCAAATGCAACATCTTTTTTTTCCCCCTTGTCACTGTCTTCTTTCCTTTTCCCCAATCTTTTATCTTCATGATTAAAGAAGCTGGCGTATTTTGAATCTTTACACAACATGAAGGAAAAAAAGCTTTGGATTTATGTAATTTACTCCTTTCCACATGAAATATTGTATACTTTTTTTCAGCTACACAAGGCTCCCTTCTTCCTTGAGGATGTAGTCCTGTAGAGAGAGCACTGATAAAATGCTCCACCTCACTAAGGTGTTTCTGAGGCAGATTGTGTTCTCGAGGCAGAGAGAGGTGCTAGTACTGGTCTACAGGAGGCCAAGACAGTGCTGGTTAAAGCTTCTGCCTCTGACTTTTGTTTCCTTGTAATAAGAAACCCTACACAGTGCATATCTCTGCCCAAGATGGATGGGAACAAGGACCTCCATACTTAGATCTTTATGTTATAATATTTCAGCACCTTAAAAAGGTAAGGATATTCATTCTTTCAGCTCTTTCTGAGGTCAGTCTCTGAAGCAGCTGGGGCTCCATGCCCTGGGCGACAGCACTATTTCTGTGTTATCAAGAGGGCTATGGGGTAGGAGTGAGTTGAACTATGAATTCCCTATTCTTCCTTCTTCCCTCATAACCTCTTCTGTACTATCTCTGTTCCCAGGACACAGCGTTGCCCTCAGGTGTTCATGCCCTTTAAAAATCTTATTCTGAAAGGTATTAGTTACCTTCAACTCTCATTACCTGCTGTTGTCACTTCTAACAGGATTTATTTTTTGCCTTGTGATCCATTGTGCTACTTGATTAAACTATACTCGTGAAACTGATTCAGAACAAATCTGCACAGAAGCAGAGCACAGGATTGAAATAAATATGTATGATCATCTAAATCAGTGGTTCTCAACCTTTTTGAAGTTGAGTGGCACTTGAGAAAATTGGCTCTGCTCTGTACCTTGCCGGGGTCAGCTCTGAACACACAAGGAGCTGTCACCTTGCTCTTTTGTTAAGTACTTGTGTACTTGCTGGCTTTATGGAAATTCTAGTAAATCTGCTTATAATGTGATTGGCTACGTCATTCAGTTCCATGTATCATCCTGGAATCAGTTTGTTTAGGGACTACATGTTTATTAGGATTTCCTGTGGGAAAATGCATGTGTTACTGGGCATAGTATAGGAACAGTAAGGTCTATACTTATTGCAGGAGTATTGGATGTACTATACTTTGAGATGTAGTGATTTCATGAGTAGTGGACCTGTCCCATAAATACTGGAATTTCTGTGTAAAAAAAAACCCTGATTTCGAGGTGTTGGGGTTTGTTTTGGTTTTGTTTTGGTTGGTTAGTTTTGTTTTGTTGGTGTTTTTTTTCCTGGATAAGGTATGTGTGTGCATAGTGTGTAGTGCTGTAAATCTGATAGCTCATGGCCATGCCTCACTGTGCATGGCTGTGGGCATGTATGGTGAGTCTCTCCCCCACTTGGCCAGCAGGTACATCATGTCATTGTTACACATGCTGTGAATGGGATGTTTTCCGGTAAACCTGTGGTACATATGTGGGGTCTGGCTGATCCTTACATGTGCAGTCAACATGTCCACATACAGCAGCCTGGATAGAGCTACAGCACTGCTGAAGCTGGAAATCTGGATAAAATTTCCATGGGGAAGAGAAGACAATAATAACTAGAGAACCTAGAAAAAAAGGTTGTACTCACTGAAATAAAACAAAAACCCAAAACCAAACCAAATCAAAAACCAACCAACCAACCAAAAAAAAAACCCTGACAAAACGTTTTCAGCTCTTCTTTATTTGGGAGGGAGGACACCCAGGTAAGGGGATATGCAGCTAATTAAAGACACTCTGAGGAGTGCAGGGCAGAACATCTGAAAACATGGGGTTCCCTTCTGAACAGAAACTGGAGTGCTTGCATTAAAGTTACTGGTGCTCCTGGAGGATTAATTAGCCAACAATGAACTGGCCCTATTCCTTTATGCTGCATCCAAGCTAATAACCCTACTCATCTTCAGTCCCTGGATTTCTGCCTTTTCCCTGGTTTTCCAAAGTGGGAACTACTGCTTGCCTGCCAGCCTTCCTTACACCCATGCTCCAGCACTACCTGTTCTGCCATTGCCTTGTAGCTGAGGCAGAGATCAGACAACACCCCTGTCAGCCTCTGCTTAGTCATTCCAGGTATGCTCAGGAGGATTCACAGCCTCCTGTCTGAAAATGTGGTTTGCAGGTACTTAGGCACTAGGATGAGTTCACAGTAAGATCTACATCTGGTCGCCCATGTGATGGGTTGGCATATTCTGCTTTCTGTCCTGTTTGCATAAGAGTGGCTATCAGGATTCCTGAGGTTTTTTATTTTTATTAATGCCTTGACAGTCTTTGGCATAACTGCTTTTGTGTATGCAGTACTTGTAAGCTTGTGTTTATTTTGTAACTGTGTAAGTTACCAAAAGGTTAGATTTTGGTAAGATGCTGTCACAGTAAAAGTAAGATTTTCACTTCCAGATTTCTCTTACTAATGTTTTGACAGAAATTTAGCAAAACTTATTAAAAATGTACATGCTTCTGTTGTTGAAGTGCTTAGATATGCTTGTATAGAGGTGGAAGAGTTTGTTTTTGATATAGACAAAATCCACTAAAAGGGAGTATAAAAAGCAGTTGCAACAAAAATTCAAATTGCCATCTGCACATTTCTATTGCTAACAATTTTGCCAACTTTTGTTTAACAAACAGATGAGCCCAATGTAAAATTCCTAAGAGCAGATAGTAAATTGGACATATGCCTCAAATCATTTGATCAAATTTTATATACAAACTGAGAAGGAAGACAATTCAATTTTTATAGTGTGCTGGTTTATAATGACATTGGAAAAAATACCACTGAAACGAACATAAGATGATGTAGACAAGTAAGTTCATTTTGCTCAGTAGAAAGCAGGTTTGGCAAGAAGGTCAACAGAAATCTGAAGTTATGGAATATCTTATGGCATTTGAAGGATGTAAAATACATGTGTATCAGTAATATCTTTTGCCTATGGCAAAGAAACTAAAGAATGCATAATGAGGTGGTATCCCAGAAAAACGTGCCTTTTCAGATTCATTAGAGCATGGTAGTTTCCCCTCAGCCAGGCCAGGTTCCTTCTTCAGGGTCTGCATCAGTTGTAGTCAGAGTTTACTATCCTTATAAGCCAGGTCACCAGCTGCTTTTAAATGTATTCTGTATTACAGATATTAATATGAAGTTGACTTTTTTTTCCTTTTTAAAGGCACTGTGCTGATGAGTGAGGGAAGCAGAACAGTAGTGTTAAGACAAAGTGCTTGTAGGCCAGTTCATTCTGCTGTGACCGAGATGTAGGCCAACATGACTACTAGTTTTGCAGCACATTAGACTCAAGTCACCGGCAAATGTGTCCTCTAATAATGCAGCTGCCTGCACCTTCCGCTGTCTCTTGCCTGAAGCTGCTATTTCCCTAATAGTGCTTCTTCAACTGTTCTTTCTTGGCCATTGTCTAATCTAAATCTACAAAATCACCCTTTAAAAAATCCCAGCAGTCTTCCCCAATTTTATTTGCAAACAGGTTGTTTTGCAGGTCTAGCCCAGACCTTAGCCACCCCAGCATTTGTCCCAGCACTGCTGGGGGGCAGCACATCCAGCCACGGCTGCAACCATCGTCTGAGCACAGGGAGAGTATTTAAACTGGATCTGCTGCTGATAGACTAGTTGATGTGGAACCATAGTCATAGCCAGCCCTGCACTCGGTGCTGATATGTCTGTTGTACTCCTGCTGTCTAAATCAGCTTGTATAAAGCCAGCATAATAATTTCAACATTGCGCTCATCTGCACCATTTACAGCTACTCTGTAAGAATGCAGAAGCTTGCTGGACTATGTTTATGCCACCTAAGTATCCCATCACAGAAATTTACACAGACAGCAAAAAGAACAACGTGATACTCCAGGCACTATAAACCTCATTAGAAATAGTGCTAGAGTGATGAGGGGGAGAGGTGAAAAACCTCTGCAGAGGCATTTGCCGGGAGCTAAAGATGCAGAAACTCTACTTTCTTTGAAAAGATGCAACATTTTGTTAACTTGTTTGAAACATAAGAAAGAATCCATGTCCTAATAAGTTAAGGAATCCAGAATTTTGTGACTTGGATTTTCTACTTAGGTTTTGCCTCTTGAGCTTCACACTGTGAGTCAAATATAGTTAAGGCATCAGAAAGAGGGATGTCACCATTCAATTATTAATTCCAACTTCATACTATAATTTAGAATATAGACATTAGCCTTGCAATTTATTGCAGGTAAGCAATATTTTATATTCTTGAAACACAATACTAAGTTGGTAAATATAACACACTAAGAGCAAAAGATGGTCATAACATAACAAAGACTTCTCCTTTTTCTCCTTTGTTTTGCTAGCGCTTTTCTTGAGGCGGAAGGAATTGAGCCATTAGTGAATACCTTGAGTGCTCAGAGAGATGGAACCATTGCTAGTGCTGCCACGGTGCTCACAAACCTGGCCGAGCAAGTGTCGCTGTGCGTGAACATCCGGAGCCAGGGTATCCTGAGGGCACTTGCAGAGCCCTTGCGCTCCACCAACAGCCAAGTGCAAAGCAAAGCAGCCTTTGCTGTGGCTGTGTTTGGTTGTGATGCTGAGGCAAGAGCAGAGGTAAAACTACTCTTAAGCTTGTGGGTATTTACAACACATCTAGATCCTGAGGTTGGTGTTATACTTACTTAGAATCTTTCTATTTTTTGGCCTGTCCTAAAAGTCCCAGGATATCTGTGTAGTCGCTAATTTTTCACTTTCGTCCTTGGCTTGTTCAACTAAATTTGGCTCAGTTTGTCATGAGAACTTGGAAGGGGTTTTCTTTAATTTGTATTTTTACTGCTGTATTTGCTTGCACCAAATTAAGTGGCTTCAATGAGCTTCAACCAGGGCTATATCTTAATCCCCATGTTTATGGGTGTTAAACATTAGAATTTCTTTCTATTGCAACTGTCAGCTAAACTTTGAATATGAGAAGTTCTGTCCTCTTTAACTCTCCCTCAGTGTTATTCTGTTGCCCACTTTCAAGGCCTGAACGGCTATGTCTGACCTTGATTAATAAGATACTGGATGTGCATGGAGTAAATGTCATTCAGACAAAACTCAAAATATAATTTATCTGTTGATCAGTGGCATCCAGCAAGTTGAACTTTAAACTGTTTATCAATGGTCGCACTATTTTCTTTTCATAAACAAGGAGGATGCTACGTGCATTCACAGATCCTAAGCTGGGGTTTTCTCATGGGTCAAGGCTGTTAATTAGGACATGAATAAGGGGCATAGATAATTAATCTGCCTCTTTCAGTGTCCTTTAAATGCCTTTCTCTTCAAAAATCCAAATGAGCAAAATTTCCTTCAGTCTGTATAGGAAAGATACTGTAGCACACAAGAGAACAGGATGTTAATAAGATTGTCATACATACAATACGATACAAATTCAAATATATTGTCTTGTAAATTAGTTGCTAGGAGGCAAGAGAACACAGAAAAAGCAGTCTTGGCTTGCATAGTCTCTTCAGTTTCCACACTGCAATCTAAGAATGGAAAAGGGTTGACAGAAGCAGAGAATCCCCATGAATTACCTTTCTACCAGCCCATTATAGCTTGTCTACAATGTTGAATGTTTCCAAAGGTGAATTTCACAGGCTGTTCTTGCTGGGACAGACGAAAGATCTAAGTGGCAATGTCTTCATTTTTGTTATAGTTAAGAAATGCAGGTGGACTGCGACCACTCGTTGCATTGCTGAGCTCCAAGGATGAAGAAGTCAGAAGAAATGCCTGCCGGGCTATTACAGTCTGTGCAAGTGATGAGCAAACTGCTGTTCAACTATGCAGGCTAGGGTGAGTAGACATACTATCAAGAGGCAGAGGGAAGATTTTGATGAGAGAAGTCTATCAAGTTGATCTTTACGTATTTATAGTAGAGTAACAAAGTTAAGCTATACTTTCTGGTAAGCAGAAACTACTTTTGCACCACAGATGTCACAGATGAAATGGTATTGATTTTAAACAACAAAAGTCTTAAGAAAAAGTTCAAGCCTGAAGAGGAAACTGTCTGTTATTATAAAAACATTTATTATTTCTGTGACTGAGTAAAGCTTTATGTTGAAGATGTGATTTTATCAGTCAAAATTAGGAACTACAGTGCATCATACATATGAAACTGAAATAAGTGTTTCAGGCTAAGTTCAATATGCAGTAAATTGTATTTATTACACACAGGTTAAATTTGGTTTACAAACTCCGGTTAACTGCAGGTGTGCTGAAATGTTATGTAGAAGAGACTCTAGTTTATTCCTTCGTAGAGTCTCTAAGATCCATATATTAATATCTGAATGACAAAAGCTGTTTTAGATTGTAAGAATTATGGCACAGGGCTCCTTAAACGAGGTGGCTCTTGTAGTTGTCGTTGAATATATGTAATTGCTCTGCTCCCTCTGCTGGACATTTCTCTGATTACTGCACATATACTTAAAATCCATCTATGAGGGGATTCTGCAGAGTATCTCCGAAATTTAGGTCTGGAAAGGACCTTGGAGGTGGTGTTATACATCTGCCCACTGTAAGGCTGAATCAGACACACTGACATTTTTGCTTGTGGAGTGTAAATTCCAGTTCTGAGGGGGTTTCACAGCTTTCTGAGGTAACCCAGTGCTGAAGTATCCTTAAAATTAGAAGGGCTTTCTGAGTTTTAAATATCCCTTAAACAAATCAGTTCAACTACATGTCCTAATTTCAGTGGGATTGAATAACTACCTCTTAATAACAATTAAGCTTAACTTACTGAGTTTTCTCATGTTCCATGTCCCTCTCAGCTTCCTTTTCATAACAAAGTAAAAATGTTAAACTTATTTTTGTTTTGAAATCTTGTATAATTTTGCCACACACATCTCTGAATTTCTCTCATGTATTTATGCCATTTAAGTGCCGTCTCCCAGACTGGACAAGGTACTTCAACTATGGTCATATCACCATAAAATAAAGCTTAGTAACTATTTTCTGTATCTGTATATCTAGCACTGTTATTATTTAATTGCTTCTTCCTGACAGTATCAGAGTGGGACTCTTAATTTTTGTGTCCTTCCAGTTTGACAGCATATTGTTGATAATAATGCATTAAGTATAGTTTTTCAGCCAGTCAGGCACTACTTCATGATAGTTTAACGTAGTTCACATTTCCCTGACTTGCTTGTATGTATTCAAGTAAGAATACGTTATAAGACCTATTAAAGTCAAAACTTATCTCGAAGTCAGCTTATATCTCACTTTTACTTCTTCTGCCTTTACATTAGGTCAGTTACCCTTAATCACAGAAAGGATTAGATTACTTTTACATTATTTATTTTTTACAAATACATAATGGCTACTTTTTACCACCTGTCTCTTGTTGCTTGCAAAATGATTGTTTAATCATTAGATATGGTGTCCTTTGGACACAGAAATTTGGCTAAATGATCTCTATTACTTTCTTGTTCTTCCTTTTTTCAAATCTAGATACTACCTTTGCCCTTCTCCACTATCCTGTCACCTTGCTTGTCCTCCCTAAATTTTCAAATATACTTAAGTAGTTCAGAGGTTGTTTTTACTAATTCATAGAGTAGTATGCAGTATGCAGTAAGTCTCCTCAGGCACTGATGACTTTGTCTCTTCAAACTTATTCTAGACATGTTAAGCCAACTGTTTCCACCTCCTTGTTAATATTACTGCCAGGCATCTGCTTGCAACCTTTTTATGAAAACTGAAGCAAAAAAGGCATCAGACACTTCAGTCTTCTGCTCCATCTGTTACAAGTTTTCTTCCCACACACTAGTAATAGTCCTACATTTTCCTCTCTGACTTGCAGCATATGAAACATTTATTTTTGTTTCAGTCCCTGAACAGGTATATCTCACTTTGCCTGTGGGTGTTTTGGTTTTTTCCCTTACTTTTTCCTTCCTGTTGAAGTGTCAGTGTTTCCATTTCTGTATCATAAAATCACAGAATCATAGACTCATAAACTGGTTTGGGTTGGAAGGGACCTTACAGATAATCTAGTTCCAAAGCCCCCTGCACAGGCAGGGACACCTCCCACTAGAAGTCCTTTTTTTTGGCTTGTCTTTCCCCCACACAAGGATAACGTGCTGTTGTGCCCATAATGTCCTCTCTCTTCAACACTTCTGTATTCATTAGGCTTTTCTTGCTCATTTTTCCTTTTAAAATTCTTCCCTGCATTACTTGCTGGTTATGCTGTGTGATGAAGAGCCTGTACTGCTGTTTCACTATTTTCTGCCATTGCTCTCTTCTAAAAGAGAAGGCTGTCATTTGCCTTGCTTGAAAACCTTTTTCTCTGGAATCCATCTGATGTATGTTCAGAAGTCTACATTGTAAATGTCCGCAGCTGAGGCTCCCTGTGTAGTTCACAGAGAGAAATGGGCAGTCTAAATGTGCATTTCATTATATATAGATACATAAAATTGATTCCTTAGGATGCAAAGAATGTCTGCATGTGCAAATAAATTTGAACATGCACATACACGCATATGGATATATCTCCCTCTTTTTTCCTGTTGTTTTCATTCCAAAACAGTTCCAAAATTGCGCTTTAGTATGTTCTCCTGATTCAGCTTAGTTTTTCTTCTTAGTGAACTTCTACTAAGTTTTCCAGGTCAGAGGTTATCAGTATCTGAGTTTCAGCACCAAAACCAGCCTAAGGAATGAATTCCTGTTCTCCTGTGTCCTCACATTATTATTTTTATGTTATATATGTCTGTGCTGCAAAACCCCTTATGTTTCCAAGCTCATCTGTGTTTTGCAAATCTCTGCCAGCTATCCCTCCCCAAACAGTGACAGTCCTAAACCAGAAGGATTCATTAATTGCAAAATGACACCTGCAAATGGCATCACAAGTTGGAGAGAGAGAGAGATTGTCCAACCCGTATCATATGGTCAGCTCTGAACATTATTCTTTTTACATCCTCCTTTTTCTCAGGTTCTCTGTGGTACCCAACATCCGTCTGTGCAAAAGGTTGTGGCATCCCATCAGCATTTCTTTTATGTAACTGTTTAACTGCCTGAAGGGATTGCTTTTAAGCACTGCAAGTGATTTTCCTCCCCTAAAAAAAAGAATTCTGTGCAGCACAGCCAGCTCTTTGCTGGTCCAGAGGTCACCAGCCTAGCACTTGGAAATAAATCTCTCTTGGCCTCGGCAGCGCTACAAACTAACTCTGAAATGTATAATAACAATTGATTGGTATGTAATGATTAATTAGTCTTTGTATTGTGTTTAACAGTGCTTTAGACATCCTAGAAGAAATGAATCTATCAACAGGGCGCAAAAATAACTTCAGTGAAGCTGCTCTGGGAAAGCTACTTGATAACAATCTTTCCCAAAAATACAGCCAGATAGGGTATTTATCATCAAGTAACATCATTACTGATGGATTCTATGATTGTGGTCAGGTAAGCTACTTTATATAAAATACTCAGAGTAAAATTTTCTTCTAATTTAGAAAGAGTACTAGAGCAAAAGCCAGACTCTGGCTTCATAAAATACTTTGTTTTTTTTCCCTGAAGTTTCCCAGCTTTATTTGTTATCTTTTTTCATGGATGAAATCTCATCATCTTCATGCTATAACCCAGTTGCAAATTTCATCCCAATCCCCTGTGAGCTTCCTTTCCAGATCCTTTCTCAGACCTTAGTTGTTCTGGTCTCTTTTGCTGCAAAATACTTGATACTAACGTGATGCTGAATGATCTATCTATGGACTTTCTGTTTGTTTAGTTTTACATAACGAAGGAGAGAGTTCATGTTTTCACCTTGGTTGTGACCCTTTCTCTCACAAAGCACTGTTTATGTATAAAGAATGACTCCACTATGTATCACTTGTTAGTGCTGTGTTCAGCTTAAATCTGAGAAGGACTCTTCAGAATGCCCAAATGAATTAGAAACAGCAGTCTTACTGAAAGTCAGCAAAATACCTGCTCCCAAAGCACTTGGTTGCTTTTGAAAATTCTATCTTATGTTGTAAAGCCTTCAGAAGCAGGAACATTTCCTTATTCTAGAACTGTTTGGGATTACATAGTAGCAATAATTACAAGTTAAATTATTTATGAACTTTTTTTTTTTTAATTGATGGAGAAACCAATTTTACATATTTTGAGTGGCTTTGGATGTTATTATGTAAGTCTTCTGTAAAGATTAGGAAGTTTCAGTCACGCTTTAGGTATCTTTTAAATTTATTTTTTTTTTCATCTTTAACTGGGCAGAATACTTTATCTTTTATTCTAATTTTCTTGTAGCTAAAACCTGGAGTGAAAATTTTATCTTTGGAGGAACTGAGTATGCAAGATCTTACTGACCGTCGGGCCATAATCCTCATTAATGCTAAACGACAAGAGTGAGTCATGTCTGATCTGCTGTTTCCAGTACAAACTACATAGTATATGCATACACACATACATATATAAAATAGGGAGATCTCAGCATTGTGCTTCATGTCTTAGAAGGCAAAATAATGTTATTTACAAAATAAGGATTTGGAAAATAACTTTTTCTCCCTCTAGACAGAAAAGATTTATTAAGTTGAGTTGCACCTTTTAAAACCCTTCCTGATGTTGGGACACCCAGTGTTTTATTAGTTATAACAAAGCTTGTCATCTGACATAGTAATTATGTCACCTAAGCTGAATGTAAACATATGACAATGAAACCTATGATTTTATGATCTTGTACAGAAAAATGCATTGAATTTTAAGCACAATATTCCAAGAGGCAGCAGAAAGCCAAGGATTAAGCTTTTGGCCTTGATGAAGAACCTGTGTCCATTTATTCTCTGTTTAAGTTGAGTCCAGCCTAACAATCTTAGATCTGAATGCAGGAAGTTGGTACTGGAGATGTTTAACTGGGAGTCATTTCCTGTAAACAGTCTCATAGATCAAAGAATGCTCTACCAATATTTTGCAAGTCCAAAACCTTCTTCTCTGTCAACACATCACATATTTGCTTTACAGTATCATTAGCTTCCCTTTTAAGCTTGTATATGACACCATAAAGATGTCTGAGAATATCTATGACAAATTAAACTTCTGCGCTCTTTGTTGATCCCTGGAGTTGTCTTAAAGTATCAGGTTTTCTTTCTTTGACTTTGATACAGCTTCTTGCCTTTGTACCTTGGCAGCAGTCTTACTCCCCAGTTACTCGTGTCCATAATTTGGTATTCTCGACTTCATGTTTGATCCCTGAATTAATATCCGGTTTATTAACAGTTAGGTTATTTCTTCCATTTATATGCTTCCTGTGAATATCTTCACTGTCCTTTAAAATCAGGATTTCATTCCCATAGCTTAACATGCAAATCCTAATTCTGCAAATAACATGCAAAAATATCTTGTTCTGTTTCAGTCTTGCAGTACAGGAGAATGCACAAGATTCATCTAACGAACTGACCGTCTTGTCACCTTCTGTTTCAAGAAAAGGCAGTAGAAGAAAAAGAAGGTGTGATTTTAAGATTTACTAGTGGTCAATGTTCTGCTATTGTTCTAGCATTAGAAATAGGATTCTGATTGAAAATAGTGATAGTTTCCTAGCAGAGCACAAATGCTCAAATACAATGTTAAATGTGGTTTTGGAGCCTTTGATTCACCTCCTAATTGCAGTTATCTTCCTTTGTCTATCTTAGTAATTATCCATCCTCCCTCCTCATGCTGTATTTTAACATCTCCTCTTTATTTGGCTGTTTTTCTTTTCAATATCCCTTGGAGGCTGTGAAATGTTATTTTACAGCTTGACAACTACGTCACAGGGAAATTGGGCTAGGAATTCTTTCTCAGTTTAGATCCTAGACCCAAAATAAAGTTTTCTACTCTGCCTACATGCATCCTTATTTCTAGATTAAATTTCTTCCAGTGAGGTTCCATAGATGGTGTGCTCAGTGTGTCCTGGTTTTGACAGCAACCAGCCTAAAAATTGCTCAGCTTGCTCTGATCCATGCCATACTCTAAGTGCAGTCCCACAGTCCTTTCTCTGGAACTGATCAGGTGGGCATGTCTACTGATACCAAATATGTCAAACCCTCTAATCTGGTACTGTGAAATTAATTTCCTTCTTTTATAGAAAAAGGATTTGAGCCTGTCCCTCCCACCTGCAGATAGCTGATCACAAGATACTTGTTCTGGGGCAAGAAAACTGAACCATGGTCTCCCAGCTGTGCTTTATGTAAAACAGTGGCACAATCACAAGCACAACAGTGTCTTTCAGAGAAAGCAAGTGTACATGTCTAATTCACAGGGAACGTTCAGGATTCCAAACCCAGACCAAATAGAGTGTTCTTGCCATTCATGAGATAGTGTCTAGTTATTGGTAGGAACTACAACTCTGTAGGCTACAACTCTCCTCAGCTTTTCTGTTAGCTAACTTAGCTGACCACTTATTATGCTGGTTTCTGTGTGTTCCAGTTCTGACTTCCTGTTTTTTTTTTTTTTATTTTATGGTATGGAGAGCCTGGGCCATGCCTCAGGGCTCTCCATTCCAGTCAGTGATGGGCATTACAAAATGCTAAGTGCTGCTTTTTAAAAAAAAAAGGGAGAGACGGAATGTCTGCTGTAGGAGCAGAGGTACTGTGTTTGCAATTTTTAGCTTGAAGCTCATCCATAAAATATGATATGCTACTTTCTATGCAGGCATTTTATAGATAGCAATAATGGTTGATTTCATAAGGCTGCTTGTATATTTCTTTGTACCTCTGTATTTGTGTGTGCTTGAGAGATGAAATCAAGAGAAAATTGGAACCTGCTTTGTGGTCTCAACAGTTCAGTGGTATCTCTGGTGGACGAAAAGCAGGAGTTATCTGGACACAGGTCTTCACTGAGCAAAAGAAGCCCTAGAGAAAAAGCCTTAAGGTATTGTACTTTGATTTATATGTGTATCAGTTGGTTTAGAACTGACATGCAAATTGTTGACAGATAATAGCTATTGACTGTGAAGGGTTGAGGTTCTGACTTAAATTAGGACTCAAACTGTGAGATAAGACTATCCAAAAGACTTACAAGGCAGACATTTACATTTGACTAGGTATTTGAACTGCAAGAACTTCTGGAGTTCAGTTTAAATCCTTTTGTAGTAGATATCTGAAATGAATCATATTAATCACATTTTGGAAGGTTCCTGCTTCTGGATGCAAAAGAGTAGATATGGCATCTTGAGGGTCTTACCAGGCCTCTTCTAGTTTCTGGTCATTTACCAGGTCCTCCCAATGCCCAGCATGCTTTGGTCATGACCAACCCTGGCTTAGTCACAGGGAGCAGCAGGCAAGGGGAGACACTGAGCCCCAGTTATCTTTGCTCTGCACTAATGGGAGATTCCTTCATATCAGAAGATTCTCTGGAGTCATAGACCATGTTGCATAGTCTCAAGAAGTTGTGCAGAGCTTAGAGAGCTTCTCTGACACAATCATATGTCTTGTTTGTTGCAGTGTGTGATGAGGGTACCCTTGGACAGTTGCTTTTTAATGTAATTTATGTCCATTACACCATAAATGACTGCTCTGTTAGCAACCAAAACACTTTAGAAAAGCAGATGTTTTTCTTTAAGAAAAAATAAATACCTGGCTCAATTTCATGTAGTAAACTTGTAGGGATACAAAGGCTTCTTTCTTCAAGTATGAAATAATTACTTTTGAATGTCATGATCAAGTTGTATGATTTATAACCCCATTGTCATTCATTTTGAATCCATAATTCATACATCATTATTACTATTAATTTGTGAGATATATGGGAGTTACTTGAAGGTCAGTATCTGACTCCAAGTCTCAAACATGCTTAGACTGTTTCCTACATATTTTTTTTCCTTTGATCGTATGTTTCTGTTCCTTATTATTTTGCAAAGTACTACTGAACACAGTTTAAAGCCATTGTTTTGAAAAAGTGATACTACTTCATATAAACTGTAGTTGAAACCTAAGAGAAAGGGCAGTTGTAATTGTCTGCTGGAAATGTTTGAATTAGATGTAGAGGAAGTGCCTAGCTGATAGTTTGACATATATTTGCATAGGCAGATAGCAACATTTTTGATCAAACAGTTGCGTATCTGATATACACATTGACTGGGATAAAAGATAATGTTTAATGTAGACTGATAAATGTGCATTTATTCCTTGCTGTGCCCCAGTACATCATTTAAGGAAATACTTTCCCGTGCTTCTATACTCCTTTTCTAAAGACAGCCAAAGCATTAAGCTAAGGAAAAAAAGGAAAAAAAAATAGATGTCGTGGCTCTCGTTTGGTGGTAGGATGTTTCAGTCTCACACTGTCTTTCTGGTGACCCATTCAACTTTAGTAGTGAAGCTGCAACAGAAATTAGAAGCAGCTTGGAGACTAGTAACTGCCATGAGTTCTTTGCAATGTACCTCTGCATGTGCAGCAAGTCTGTCTCAGGAGTAGTAAGAGCTTTGGGAAAGGGGAGTGATTTCGTTAATTTTTTTTCTGCTTTCATAATTCCCATTGGTAAGTAAAATGGGGATAAATGAGAGGACAGGAAAATGATAGCAGAAGTCTACTGCAATGCTTACTGGTAGCATGGAGCTGTAAGACAGCAGCCCCATAGTTCCTTATGTGATAATTGTTACACAGACATGGTGAACTGAAGAGTTGAGGAGTAGGTTAAAAATCGGTGTGGAAGATGACCTCCTATCAACCATTCCACCAGGGAATGGTTCCACCATGGTCATGACTCAGAGAATTAGAAAGCAGCAAAAAACAAACAAGCCATTGTTGAAACCCATTCTTCTCTGGTCTTTCCTTCCTGGAAACTAGAAAGAAGGAGAATAAGAATGATTCAAGAGTCAATTGAGTAGCTAGGAAAAGGGACCAAATTATCTTGCTTTAGTGCTATAATTTAGCAGTGCACTTCTGATGGAGAAAAGTACTGGGAGAACAGAAGGGAGGAAGGGCAGGGGTCAAGGAAAATTACTATACCATTTGTAGAAGTTGTTGTGGTTTTTTAAAATCTTGTAAGTCAGACACCAGAGAGGTGGGAATAATTCAGCTTTTTTTTAAAACAGGGTATTCTTAA
This sequence comes from Apus apus, assembly GCF_020740795.1. Lineage (NCBI taxonomy): Eukaryota > Metazoa > Chordata > Aves > Apodiformes > Apodidae > Apus > Apus apus. The sequence continues at coordinate 18,753,645 of NC_067283.1, read as the reverse complement.
CCATAAACATAAGTGTATAATTGGCAAAGTTGGAAGCTGTTTAACCTAGCATTGTAAGGTCCCCTGGCTGTAGTTAAATAGAATCACATTAGATAAAGAAAACTGTTTGTCTGCTTTTTTCAAGTGTAAGTGTAATTTATAACCAGAATGGTTTATTTAAGAGGATGGTGAATTTTCTATAATTTGAAGATTAAATCTTAATTGGTTATCCTTCTAAAAAATGTGCTTTATGAAATCCATGAAAGGGGCTTTTTGTGGATATGATAAATCTCAAAAGGTAAAAGAAAAGTTTGCAAAGTATTCTGAAGACAGATTGCTTGAATTAGACTACTGATAAGGATATATGCCCTTCTGCTTTGTCCAATGCCTTCTGTTTTAAAAGTGCTGTTCATTGTAAAATTTTAAGAGTAATTTGAAAACAATACTATAATGATAGTGTGTCCTGGAGACATATACTCTATTGGTCCTCTATTTCTTATTTTTTTTCCTTCCAAGAATGCCAGAAATAACATGGATTTTAAAGAATAAGCCAAAACTGTTAAAAGAAATAAATTTTGTCATTTTGTCATATTAGAATTATTCAGGACCTATGCTGAGAGAAGACATAATACTTAAAAAACACAAGTTTCATGTGTTCCCACAAATTAAAAATCCTAAACTGTCTGATTGTAGAGATTTTAACTTCTGGTAAGATACTGACTTCATAGTTGTGGTGTAACTTGTGAAAAGCACAGTATTCAATCTAAGCAGAACAAGCATTTTATTTATACCTCTGCTTGGGCACTTATGCTGCCTGTTCAGGATCACAGTCACTTTTTAGATTCTGAACACTAGTGAAAAATATAGCATGGAAATGCAATGGAAAAAGTCAGCAAAACCAGATCTCGTATAAAATCTTTGTCTGAAAAACCATGTTGTAGTTTGTACAATGCTTGAAGAGCGTGGCTGTGCAACTTAGAGAGACTGCTGCTTGGCATGTCCTGTCAAGACTTCAGCCAAGCTCTTGATACCACTTGTTCCCTTATTTGAAGTCCAGATCTCTATCGAGTAAAAACTCAAGGGAGTTCATGATTTTTAATTCATGACCATATGCAACCAAACTGTAACTGTCGAAAAACTTGTTATTATTATGTAGCTGTATGTAGGTGTCTTCTCCCCTAGATAATTCACAAATGAGAAAAACTTATCAGAGCCACAGGAAAACATAAAAGGAGAATTTACAGAAATACAAGTATGGAGTGTCACTTGGTTCCTAACTATCTTCTATGGGCATGTTCCGCAAATATTCTGTACAGCTTTGTATATTTTTGACTATTCACTATCAAGAGGAAATATTTCCCCTACCTTTCCCCCCCAAACCAGTTTGTCTAAAATGTCCTGTAGCAGAACTACTGAATTAAAATTTGGACTTTAGATTATAGGATTCTAAATAAGTGTATATTGTTTTCTATGTAAGAAAAAGGAAGGAGACAAAAGAAGAGGAAAAAATCAAAGAAGTTGCTGAGATTATATCCCAAATGGAGGACGAAATAAAGCTAGAAGATTCACAGTGGCTACCCCCACCTGACTTAATTTTAATGGATTACATTAATGATGCTTTTGAAACAATTCTGCCACTAACTACTACCCGGGAGAAGATTGTGGCTCTTGCACAGTGAGTATGGAATTGTATTACCACAAATATTGTGAATAAGTTACACTGGTTTTCTCATCCAAGGGCAACTTTTTCAGGATTTTTTTCCCCATTTTCAGTTGGAATCGAAATCAGCTTTAGTCCAGAATTTTGACATCATTTTAGATTTTAAGCTTCTTGTTTCTAATTTTGTTGTAGTTAGTTTAATTATTGTAAATAAAATGTCACTTGTAACAAAAGGATATAAAATTTATTGTTTTGAAAATATTCATATGGACAATTTCAGTTTTTTTTCACACTTACGTATCTGAACTGATTCTTTCCAATGAACATATCAGCTGCATATGGCACCTATATCATCAAGGAGAGACCCAGGTTCTAAAACCCTAGCCTAATACTAAGACTATTGCAAATTATATGTATCATGTCAGTTCTTACCGTCTCTCTTGCCCAGTTGGTTTGGAAACCTCTCGGGGTGGAAACTCTCTTGTATTTTCTTTTCCTTTAGAGCCAAAAGCATGAGACATTTTTCTAGTGGGGTTTTCAGGTGCTACTGTAATTAACATCCCGATGATTTAACAGTGCTGGAATATTGCAATGGTGCATGTTCAGACTGTTGTTATCAATGTGTGATTCATTGGTTACACTGACTACTCAGCCTGGGCACCAATCACTGTCACCACCAAGCAGTGTGTCTGCTTTCATCTTCTCCTTAGTTTAACCTTCACTATCTTAGCAGTTTCCTGGCTGCCTCCTGAATCTGCAGAGTTTGGCGTCAGATCCCACTGAGTCTCACTAAATGTGTTTCTTCTACCAACGCTCATTTTTAATGAAGTGGTCTAATGTGATGTGAGGAATGACTTTTCTGTTGATTGCAAAATTTGACAGGACAGATATTCATCCTTAACTCTCCAGCTGTGTATAAATCATGCTGCTTTCCTCAAGGTGGAATCCATAAAATGCTCTTTCAAATCCGCTCTTCAAACACGCCAATGAAATACTTGCAGGCGCACGACCCAGCGAAGCAATCACAGGAAATTTAACTAGAATGTTTTCTGTGGGGATTTTTATGTGTATGTTCCATCTGAGGCGGCTGCCCGAATGGCGTGTGTTGCAGAGGAAGGGGGGGGGCAGCAGCTGCTGCAGGGCCCCCAGGAGCTGCCTTGCTGCCCGGGGGAGCCGGGCACGGGGGGAGCAGCCGCTGGGGCTGCCTCTGCTTTTAGGCACCCACAGGAGTGGGGTGTGTGGCGGCTCACGGAGCTTTGCTCTCTTCGCCAAGGGCTGCCTGTAGGCACAAGCAGCGCGAGTGACTGCTTGGAACCCCCCACTTCTTCAGGCTCATCCCGTAGTTCCCAGCTTCAGGACACCGTGTCTAGGCTGCTCGGTCACGACTCCCCATGCCGATGCTGTTGCAGCCAGTCCCTCCGCAGTCCCTGGGTTTTGACACATCCAGCCTTTGGGTTTAGCTCACATGTGCTGTGAGGACAGAGCCTCCTCACAGTTTCTGCAGGGGAGGTGATGCAGGTTTTAGCTCCCTGCCTGAAGCAGTGGCTTGTGATTGCCATGACAGCTCTGCAACACCTTGTCCAGAGTGAGAGCCCTCGATAACACTTGTGGCTGCGGCTGAGGTCACTTTGAGGGGCAAGGTCTTTAAATGCAGGGGCCATGCATAGGGGAGGTGCAGGTGTGTGTATGAGGAGGAAGGGGCTTGGTCCTGTGGGTGCACCATCACCCAGTGACATGCTTTGGCAGCGTCTGCACAGACTGTGAATCTGATCTTCTGTTTCTTTGACTGAGCCAGTCTTTTTAATGGATAAATGCATGCTCCTCACCCCCACATACTGGCATCAATATAATCACAAAATAATAGAATCACTTAGGTTGAAAAGACAGAAGATCGTTGAGTCCAACTGTAAACCTAACACTGAATAAGAAAGCACATGTAGAAGTTGAAGTGCCCTTTCTGGGTGTAGTTGGTTTCCTAAGTTGGGACCATTACCAGCGGCTTTATTTTTATCATATATATATGTGTGTGTGTGTGTGTGTGTGTGTGTGTGTGTGTGTGTGTGTGCGTATTCTCTTGGCTTTATTACTATTTGAAACAAATGCTAGGGCTGAGGATTGTAATATGTAGCTCACATAATTTATTAGCTGTAAAGATGAACACTAGCTTCTGAACTACTTCCTCAGTAATTACACTGTTAATGGTGATTTTCTCTGAGGACTTCATGCCTATACTAGACCTCTCGGCTGATAGCTGTTCACCTTGGTTTAGGTCTGTGACAAATGTGAATTACTTGAGTTATGGTTACCTGCATTTAACAGCAAGCATATTTAAAATTCAAGTTACTAAATTAAATAATTAAAGCAAACAGCAAAAGTCTTACATTCTCTTACTGCCTGTACACATCTCATTTTTACATATTTTTGTGATAAAAACAAGAGGAATTATAGACTTAATTGATCCCAGTATAAATTGGAACAGGTTTGTTGCAGACAAGATGGGTGGTCCGATTGAAAGAGACAAACTACATGACTTCAACTGGCAACTTCACATAAGTGAAATAGAATTTGAATTGAAATGCAACGTTGTGCCTATTGGAAAAATCAAAAAAGGGACATTCTGCCACAGGGCTTTGCTTTTCAAGGTACTTTAACATTTATTTTACAACATAACATTACTGTGTTAAATGGGTATTATAAACTAAGGTCTACTTGCATCAGTATAAAATAATATTTATATTCATGTAAAGTCTTTTGTATACACTGAAGTAATTTTTCACTGCAAAGGTGATTTCCCAGGGAATGAAAGCCAGCATTGCTTCTTTTTGTAAATGTTCTTCTTGTCATTAAATTGTCTTAAGTGGTATCGGCAGAATACTTGATAAATGGCAAAAAGCCAAAATACTTGATTTGGAGTCAAAACATTTTGCATGTTCTGTGAACTGTAAAATATTTAATTATGCAACTTCCTTTTTTTTTTTTTTTTTTTTCCCCCACTCTGCAAATATAAACTTATTGGGACAATTTTTGTTTGGTATCCATCCAGTATTCTATATCAGGGTATAACAGCTTTTATGTTCTGGTTTCTTAGATGAGGAAGATTCATTTCTTCTGTCTTCATGTGAAGATGTACTTGTGCAGCCTGCTTATCTGTCCCATCATTTTTCCTTAGCTGTTGGGTAGCTGGACTTTTTTCTTTCTTGGATGGAAAGGAAAAGAGGAGCAAAGGCCTAGCACATAAAGTGGGAAGGACGTAGGAAACAATAGGCAAGAGAAAGAGCACAATTGTAAATTTATGGTATCCATAGGGAGAAAAAGTTCCTGACATATTTTATGGAGATTTGAGGGCATGAATTCATTGTGCTGAAGCAGCACTGTTGTTCACTTATCCTCTACTGTGCTAAGAAACCTTTGTAGGGACAGATCATCTTTCTTAAAGCCACAGCAGTCTAAGCAATGGATATTACTTTCCATTTGTAACAAGTTCAAGATCTTTCAGGATGTCATTCCTTCACAGCAGATGCATTCTAAGAAAGCAGTTTTGTAGCTGGAAACCATTATATGTCTGCCAGTGATAGCACAGCACAGAGGACAGGCAGGTGTTTCATCTAGCAGACGCTTGCCTCACATTCCTTTGCTTCCCACATTCGCAGGGCTGAAGAGCAAGGAGCGTGCTTTGGTGTGAAGCAGCTATCCTAAATTTACACTGATAAAAATGCTGCATTTTTACACTTAATATTTTATACTAGCTATGTGTGTGCAATGTACCCACACCTCATTGCTTGAATAGACTGTTCTTCAAGGTGCTATTCAGAAAAGTCTTCCAACTAGAGACAAGCATTGCTGAGTGTGGTGGATATTGACTTCATTCGTGATCTGAAGGACTGGCTGATAAACAAATCACAGAATCACTGAGTTGTCAGAATGTCTGAGATCATCTAGTCCAACCATCATCACAAAAAAACCCCAAACAAACCAAACAAACATAACCACACACATTCCACCAAAAAACACCCACAAAAAACCACTACAACCTCAGCCACTACAGCATGCCCTGAAGTGCCACATCTACACATTTCTTGAACACCTCCAAGGGTGGTGACTCAATCACCTCCCTGTGCAGGCTGTTCCAGTGCCTGACCACACTTTCAATACAGAAATTTTTCCTACTATCCAATCTAAACCTCCCCTGTCACAACTTCAGGCCATTTCCTCTGGTCTCGTCATTATTTACCTGGGAGAAGAGGCCAACTCCTACCTTGCTACAACTTCCTTTCAGGTAGTTGTAGAGGGCAATGGGGTCTCCCCTCAGCCTCTCCTCCAAACCAAACAACCTCAGTTCCCTCAGCTGCTCATCACATGACTTGTTCTCTAGACCCTTCACCAGCTTGGCAGCTCTCCTCTGGACACGCTCCAGCACCTCAATGTCCTTCTTATAGTGAGGGGCCCAGAACTGGACCAGGGCCAAGTACAGGGGCACAATCACTTCCGTTCTCCTGCTGGCCACACTATTCCTGATGCAGGCCAGGATGCTATTGGCCTTCTTGGCCATCTGGGCACATTGCTGGCTCTTGTTCATCCAGCTGTCAACCAGCACCGCCAAGTCCTCTTCCTCTGGGCAGCTTTCCAGCCACTCTTCCCCAAGCCTGTACTGTTGCCTGGGGTTGTTGTGACTGAAATGCAGGACCCAGCACTTGGCCTTATTGAACCTCACACAATTGACCCACCAATCCAACCTGTCCAGGTCCCCCTGCAGAGTCCCCCTACCCTCAAGCAGATGAACACTTCCACCCAGTTTGGTGTCATCTGGAAACTTACTGAGGGTGCACTCAATCCCCTCATCCATGTATGTATCAGTGTCTGAAAAGAGCAACAATTAACATTCTTCACGTTGTGCATAGAATATAACATTTTCAAGTCTACACTTTCTAAGCAGAACCAACAGAAAAGATTTGCAGTTTGAAACACTTTAGAGATTTATAAAATCTGTTTCGAGAGAGCTCTTGGCCTTTCAGGTATTTTGTTCTTTCTAAGCATTTCATGGCCTTGCTGGATAACACAAGCTACATGTATTAACTGTGATTAACTCCTTTTTTTTTTCCCTTTTTAGGCGATAGCAGACAGAATTGGCATTCCCTGTAGTTTAGTTCGTGGAGAGTATAACAGAGCTTGGAATGAAGTGAAATTGGTTGGTGACGCTCCTCAAGGAATAGCTGCGCTTCTGCTTCCTCCTCAAGAGTATATTGTAGATTTAATGTTTGAGCCAGGCTCTTTGATAAAACAGGGAAGTGCACAGGCAGATCAGTACAAACAAATGTATTAATCTTGACAAATGTCACCAATATAACTACTTTAAAGATTCTTGCAGTGCTAATATTTATGAAACATAAGGGGTTTCAGGTCCAGCTATCAAACAGAAGCATATCTGGGATGTAGTCCTAAAGGTTTATATGTCAGATATCCAACTTTAATGCTTAGAAATGGTGTTAATTCTTTTGTACTATTTTACAACTAAACTGTAAAACTAAAGATTAAAATTCGGTAGATCAAGAATATTTGGTATGTGTTAACTTTCAATGATTATAATGCTTATTAAAATATAGAAACTCTGCCCTACCTAGAACAACCATCTGCTGGTTAGGCACCCTCCTGCAAGGTGAAAGGCTCTCTTAAGCAAAGTCAGGGACTGAAACCAGGTTCATTCCTTCAGAGCTGTAACCACTGAGCAATTGCAGAAGTAGGCATCATGGCCAGCAGCTAAGCAGAACAAAAACCAAATGAGATGTTCTCCACTTCTTGAATGAGAGCATGCAGATGATTGTCACAGGACAGTGATGTGGACTGTAGATCAAGATTTGAAAGAGCTACCTCTAAGTCATCCTTACTGTGATGTCTGAGCTTTTGAGAGAAGCTGGCATGAAGATAACCATGGTCTTGGCTTCTTTGGTTCACTGGACATACCCAGCTTCATGCTGACTGTGCTGAACTTAGGTAGTGACCTGCTCAACTTGCTGCTTACGGCAGGGTCTGTTCCATGGCACCTGGAACTGTCACACAACACATGCACCCACATGCACACCCACCTGCCATTCATTTTCATTAAAAAAAGATATTTTTGTTTTCATTTGGCATTGAAAAACACAATGTTTAATATATCACACATCTACATATCAAGAAATACAAAACTGGACTGTGTTGCTGAAAGGTCAGACGTTATTTCTAACTTTCTAATGAACATGAACCAGCAAAGCTGCAGACCAAAACTGGTGGCACTGACAGTGTCAACTTGCAACAGAGCTTTTGGTATGAGAGAGTTTTAATGCTTTGGCCCTGCTCACTTCTCTGCCTTTGCTTTTTCTGTGTGTGCCAGAACCATTGTGGCTAAGGGGATTGTATGTGGTAATTCCAGGCTTTTCAGACCAGTTCTTGTCTGAGACCTGTTCCTGAGGGATGCTTCTGGTAAACACCTCACTGCAGAAACCAATCCTTATGTTGTTCCCCAAGCAGGTGCAGATGCAGTACAGATTGCTGGCAGCAGTGGTACCAGCACTTCCATGCTTCCCTTCTGTTGCCTGCGATCCCTGAGCACTAGGGGCACTGAGGTTAACTTCAACTTGTTTTATCTTTATGCTACCAGGTAACAACTGCTGTGTAATTTATAGAATTAAAATATTTCAAGTAGTTTCTGATTACCCACTGCTAAACTACAGCAATGGCAGAACATAATTCCCTCAAACTGTGCACTCCCTTGCTTAGTAGAAAGTGAAATGAACTCTTCCTCCAGTAAATCTCTGCTGCTGATTAACTCTGGATCCTCAGAAGAATCCAAGGCTCTTTGAGCAAAACAGGTGTGTTCTTTTCAGATCCAAGAGGAACTTTTCTCCTGTTATTTTTGACATCAAACTTGGCCTTAGGGAAAAACAAACAAATAAAAAAGTATTTTGTTAGCAAATATGGGGTTTGAATCATGACACCATTTAATCCATAGCTTCTTTGCATGAATCTGCACCTCTTCTCCTACATGATTGATTGCTGCATAAATCCAGCTCATTATCAGCACAGAGTGCCAAAATGGAGACTGTGCAGAGGTAGAAGACATTTACCAGCTGAAGTGCCTACTTAGTTAAGATAGAAAAGTGCATTAATATGTTTATTGTATTCATAGCTCTCTTGCTGTGTTAGACAGAAGTGTTCTCCCCAACAACTCATTGGCAATACCTCTTTTCCTTTAGAAGACTGAGGATGAGCAAAAAAATCCCCATGTAATTCAAAGCCTGCAGATGGCATGTGCTATTGCAGCAAAGAAGAAAGCATAAGAATGGATGTCCAGGCTCAAGCAACGAGTCTGTCCAACCAAGTAGCCCATCTCCAGCAATCGTTAATATAGAAAAGGTTAAGAACATTGAACAAAGACATTTATACACTTCCAGAGTACTTCGGTAGTATTCAGCAGTTTGCAGTTCAGGGACTTGCTATATGCTTATGTATTTAATAGCTTTTACAGTTGTCCCAAGCAGCATCTCCTTTCATTTATTCTGAACTTGTCATCTGCTACTTTCGTTAATATCCTCTAGTTTTTGTTGCAGAAGAGACACAGGACATTAATTTCCTACTTAGTTTCACCATAAGGCTTGTGTTCTTATGGGTCTCCATGCTATCTTCCCTAAGTATACTTACATGCAAGGGTATATTTAATAATCTCTTGGGTGGCCTCCCACCCATATCTTTGGTCATTGTGCTATTCCTTACTTGTCTCGTAGTTAACTGTATCTTAAGAGATGAGACTAGACCTCCATAAGAAGAGTTTGTGGTGTAGCCTTTTTTTTTTTTCCTAATAGCTCCTAATAGTCCATTACAATTGACAATTACTGAACATTTTGCTACATGATTTCCTAGAATGAAAGGATATGAAGTAGCAAGTGCAGTTCATTTCAATAATCTAACTATGCAAAGTCTAATAAGGTGTCTTTAAAGTTCTCTGGATTGCAGCAAAGTCAGGGATTACACTGGGAAGCCTAACCTGTATTGATGTTGATCTCAGGGTGCTCTGTATAGCTCTGTGGTCTTCTTGAACTCTAACATGAGTTAAGGTTTCCTTATGATACTAGGACACTTAATTCCATTGCTGTGCAATAGGTGAACAACCAGGAGATACCAAATTGACTCAGCATCATGAAAAAAAAAAAAAGAAAAAGTAAAACAGTTGTCTCTGGAAACTGTCTGTCCGACATGACATAGTGTTTCATCCTCCAAGCCTCTGAGATACACTATTTCCTTACGCAGTAAAGGATTTGGCCACTGTGTTTTTGTGCCATCCTGGGTTACTAAGCACAACAGTAAATGACAGCTGTTATGCTCACTAGATAGACTGTCCACATTTCCAGGAGATGCCTTTTTGACTCCATGGACTTAGCCCATTTCATGTTATATGCTCTGTTAGTCCTGATTTTAGAGGAAGATAAAAAAAGACACACCGGAGCAAGAGTCTGAAGAACAGGATGTATCCAATAAAGACAAGTCTGGAGTTCAAAACTTAGGAAATAATAAATAATAAACAGCTCTTATATCTCTGTTATCCTTCTTGATTAACTAGAATACATCCTCAAAGCTTCACTCCATCACTCCCATGCTTTCATTCCCATTGTGTGAGGACTAACTAGCCAAAGTGGGGAAAAAAAAGTGTCTTTCAAGGTAATCTTGTCTGTTTTGGTTTCTAGAGTTCCACAACCTCCCAGAAGTGTTCTCCATTTAATGTTCTTTCTCTGCCCTCAGAGGCTGGTTGTGAAAATGGGGTTTCTAATCCTGTGCCAGAGGTCTTGGTGCTACAGAGCTTAAAGTGGCAAAATAGAGGCTTAGTGGCAGCTCCGTTTAAAAACCCAAAGGTTTCTTTGATGTATGAAAACGAACAGTCAGCAGAGTCATGTTTATTGATGTAGTTGTTGATCAATTGATTTTATACTACAAAGGTTTTCATGCTTCTTAAGCCATTTTTTCTCCATAACAAGGTACCACCACACAACAGCTACAGCCAGCAGGGAGGTGATGGTTCAGGCAGCAATAGCAGGTTTGGGCCCCTGGGCTATTTGGTACAATATTATAAGATATGTGATAAAAAATTCCTGTGATAAAGATCAATTTTCAGGGCCCTGAGAGAAGCAACAGGCCTTCATGGCGCTGACCCAATTGCCTGGGACCACCACCCTACCTGCAGCCCAGGACCCAATTTCAGCCCAGCCCCTGCCTCGGTCATGCAACTTACGAATGTTAAGTAACTATCATGGCCTGTTCAGTGACAGCAGTCCCAGAGGAACAGGCACAAATCAAAATGACAGCCTCTGCAGACAATGAAACATTACTTGTATCAAGCCATAAGTAAGGGGAAGAAGCATTCCCACATCCAGCCTGTGTGCCCATTAGTATTTATCCTCATCATCTTAATTATGACCCTTCATGTCATGGGATGTTTTTTTTGACAATGTCCTGGTTTGAGCCTGGGTAGAAACAATTTTCTTTATATAATTTTACTTGTCAGTTAAATCTCTTCTAAGTAACAGCACCTGCTGAAATTAACAGCCTGTTTTTTGGTCAGTGTCTGCTTCTAGGACTGTTAATACTCTAAGTTGATAGTTACTGCTGGAGAACGGTATGAAGAACCAGGTCACTGCTTGGTTCTGCTAAACATCTTATGCTCTGGAAACAAAAGCAAGAAAAGGGGTCACATCTGCCATCCTCCTGTGGAGCAGACGAGACAGGTGACCAGAATTGACCCAACAAAGTATTCTATCCCATATGCATCATACTCGGTGTAAATTTGAGAGATCACGAGGGTCAAGCAGCCGTGGCGGTGATGTGAGCAGTATTGGGGGGAAGCACGATAGTGGCTTTGTATTTATTTTTATATATTTAATTATTGTCCTTTTCATCATTACAGTTTCATTAAAGCTGTGTATTTTAGTTTCCAACTCACAAGTCTCCCTTATTCTGTCTCCTTTCCCCTTCTGGGAAGAGAGAGGGGTTAATAGAGAACATCTGTCAGTCGTTCAATTGCTGGTCCAGTATTAAACCTTGACAGCACATGAGCTGAAAGACCTGTGTTGGCTGGGTGTGTGGTCACCCTGTGATCCTGAGTGTTTGTAGTCTGCCTGTTAAGATACATCTATCCAACAAACCATACTGGGAGAGCAATGTCCAGGGATAGAATAATCAAATAATTTTGTTTGGAAAAGACCTTTAGGATGATCAAGTCCAACCATTAACCTAACACTGCCAAGTCCCACTAAACCATGTTGCTAAGCACATCATCTACATGTCTTTTAAGTATTTCCAGTGACGGTGATTCCACCACTTCCATGGGCAGCCTATTCCAGGGCCTGACAACCCTTTCAGTGAAGAAATTTTTCCTAATTCCCATCTAAACCTCCTCTGGCACAACTTGAGGCCATTTCCTCTCATCCTATCACTTGTTACTTGGGAGAAGAGGCCAACACCCACCTCACTACAACCTTCTTTTGGGTATTTGTAAGGAGTGACAAGGTCTCCTCTCAGCCTCCTTTCCTCCAGGCTAAACAACTCCAGCTGCTTCTCATATCACTTGTTCTCAAAATCAAATTTTCCTGCTAGTGCAGCAGTGGCCAAACCCCTACCACGCCTTGACAAAAGACCTTTCTCGTTTGTGTAAACTATTCCCCTGAACTTAAAAAGACCTATTTCAATGCTGTACATTGGATCTATGTGAGGCACTGGACATGAGCAGCTGTAGTGGCCAGGAGGATGCCACCCTGCTGAGAAGTGAGCTCTGGGAGGCAGGAATTGTGCCTGCAGATGGTGGGGGTTAGAATCAGTGCTCAGATAAAATGTGTTAACTGCTGAGTTCCCATCAACACATCCAGAACACACGAAGCACCACAGAGAGCTGAAAACACAAGAGGACAGCACAGGAACATGTGGACAGACACCTACTGGCACATCCAGAAAGCAAACCCTCTGCCACCACAGCTGGGCCATGGTGTCTTCTCTCCTCCCAGGCAGCTGCACCTCTCCCCAGACAGCACAGAGGGAAACAACCAAAGGATTCAGCTCAAGCACTTTACCTCAGGCTTTGCTGCACAGCTGTGGGGACTCGGAGTAGGATTTTTTTCCACACTCTTTACCAATACAGCTATTACAGCAGAACTTTGCAGATAAATTAACATCTCTTCAGACCTCTTAATGAGCTAATTATTTTTCTATTATACAAACACTGTCTTTGACACTGAAAGATATCAGAAATCTTGGAATGACTTTTTCTGGCCTTTCTTGTCCATTATCACCCAGGCAGAGTTTACAGATACAGGTAGAGCACCTGCAGGAATCACAGAAACACAGAGGGAAAGACATACGCACATACCTGTCTTGGACTCATAAAAATGTTAATTGTAGGACATGGAAGAAATCAGTGTATTGGAGACAAAATTAGCTAGCAAAAGCTTTTTCCCTCATTAAGGAGTGAGCTTATTTGCATGCTAATGAACCAGCTTGTTCTTCCAGTTCACTGGTGTTTCACTGACATGCTGAGATGTCATCTATGGAAACTATGTGCAAAGCATAATTTAAGCCACTTCCCGCCTGAAGTAGAATGAATGTTGGGGGAAATACAGTGAGAGAGAAAACCAATCGTATCAAAGGAGGCAGCAGATCCTGTGGCTCATGCAGCCCTTTGCCCAGGCTGTACCCATATATTGCTTACAACCAGCTCTCCTCATCCCAGTCCTACCCTGCAAGTGAGCACAGCACAGCCTTTCTTCAACCCTGTCTTCCAGCAGTCCTAACACATGGTCTGTTGCCTATTTTAGACCAAGAGACAAAAAAGACTCTTCAGCAGAAGACTCTTCTAGAAGGTACAGTGCTGTTAGGTTTTCTGCGGAGATCTACCTGTGAGCAAACCTTTTCCAGTCTACATAAAGCTTTACAGCTGACCACTGCTGTTTCTCACTCCCTCATCCATGCTGCATAAAACTGCCAAAAAGAACAAACTCTCCAGTGGACTCCATAGTGAGTAATATCTTTCCCCTTTGTGGTGTCAGCATTGTGCAAGTTTGCTGTAAAATGTGATGCTAACTACTTATGGACCAGAAACTCCTCCAAAACCAGTTCACCCTTCTGTTGCAAGAAAGGTTGAGCCAACTACCTGACCAGACACCTCAGCACATACTGGTCCCACACCTAAATTATAGCTCACAGACTCAGTGTTCCCTGTTCTTTGTTAATGCTCTCTCTTGCTGTTTCCAGAAGGTGCCTCTAGGTTGTCACTGTTTCTGATATTCACCTCTTGTGTTTTCTGACCTGCAACCTTCTACAGATCAGCAGTGCTTCCTAGCTGTAAGAAGGTTTTGGGGGGAGAGTGCGGGGGGGAAGCCACAGCACATTTTAAATTCCTTTGTAATATAAACTTCTCCAAATAAGATGCTTTTAGTAACAGAGTTTGAAAGAAGATTCCTTAAAGGCCAGGTGTCAAAAAGATATTCAAGAGTCATAGAATCATAGAACTATTCAGGTTGGAAAAGACCTTTGGGATCACCGAGTCAAACCATCATCCCTACTCTACAAAGTTCTCCCCTAAACCCTAAACCCTATCTACCAACACCACATCCAAACAACTCTTAAACACATCCAGGGATGGTGACTCAACCATCTCCCTATAGGGCAGCCTATTCCAGTGTCTAACCACTCTCTCTGTGAAGAAATATTTCCTAATGTCCAATCTAAACCTACCCTGTTGCAGCTTGAAATCATTCCCTCTTGTTCTGTCACTGATTACCTGTGAAAAGAGACCAACACCAACCTCTCTACAATGACAAAAGGCTTTTCAAAATGTCAAGACATTAGTTTTAATGGGCATCAGGGAAAAAATTATGAAAAGGTGGAGGTCTGCTCAGTGTCCTAAGATTTAAGAGATTTTTGTAATTATGTCTAATTTCCAAGTTGGAAAATTATTCTCTGACAAATGGGGACTCTTAAGACACAGATCTATGGTAGATCATACAGAAGAATCATGTGCTGTGGGTGCTAATGTATTTTCATTATCCAATTTTTGCTTCTTCTGATATAAGTGAGTTTAAACCTAGATCCACCTGCCATTAATGGGAGCTGCAGTCTTGCACTGCTTCCACCCTACTACATGTTTCTTAATTTTCAAATAACATGCATTTGAGAAAATCACAATCTAGTTTTAGATAACTGAGGGGGATGGGGGGAAACAAACCAAAACTGAAAAGCCTCCAAAACCCCAGATGCCAAATTATTTTTGTGGTATTTCCCCTCCCTCCACTATCCATCTACTTTACCCACAGTCCCGTTCATTACTCCACAATTCTTACCTGAGTGAACCAAGAGGTGAGCCCAGCCTCACTGGTGCCCCATCAAACTCCCCTGCGAGCTGGTCACACCTTTTAGGGCTGCTGAAAGTTCTGCTGAAGCTGCTGCAGACCCAGGGCACACCATGTGACACTGGGAAGAGGTGCTGGTGGCAGGAGGATGTACCCCATAAAAAATACAGAGGACCAAGAAGCTACTTCTTGACCCCTTAACTTGTCCAGTTGCATCCATTTTTTAGTATGATTTCCAGAGGACAGACACTGCCAGGAGGCCTTACCCACACAACACAAGTGAAGCAGAACTTGAACTCCCACCTAAACCATTCTCCCCGCTGATGGCTCGGACAGTGGCAGTAGGAAAGACTTAAAGGTCATTCATGAGAAGCAGGGCATGCACTCAGCACCCTGTTTTCTGCTGGTCTTCCAAACCAAGAACAATGCAGTGAAGATGAGCTACCAGAACAAAATGAGCGGGAGACTCTACCAGACATGGCTGCATCACAGCAAAAGTGAGATGGAGGAAATGCAATTATAAGGGATTTTTAAGGAGCATGAGTTTGTGCTTTTCCTGGTTAGAAAATGCATTCAAAATACACATTTTGGGGCTCATCTAAGACAGAACAAAAAAAGGTTCATAACTGCACTTCAGTGAATCCCAAATTTTAAAATACATCTAAGATGATCCAACCCAGGTTGGATGGGGCTTTGAGCAACCTGGTCTAGTGGGAGGTGTCCCTGTCCATGCAGGGGGGTTGGAACTAGAGATCTTTAAGGTCCCTTCCAACCCAAACCATTCTGTGATTCTATGATTGATTCTATGATTTTTTGATTCTATGAGTGAGCGGGAATAAAACCTACTTCTGGTGTGCCCTGCTCCTGAGGAATTCCCATTTGCTGGGAAAGAGACAAACTCTGTTACCAGGGTACTCAGTTTATTGAAGGGAAAGCAATTTCCTCCAATCAGAGTGTGAAGCATGACATACCCCACTCTTAAATCACTTATATTTCACTTTTTTATGATGCAATCGTGAATTAGCTTTTTCTGCATCTGTGATTAGAGGATAGAACAGATGGTCAGGGCTTAGTTCAGGGTGATAAATCCATTAAGATAACCTGCAGAAAGCTGCTGCTACAGCAGTTGCTGCCAAATAACTGTTCATTCAACGCTTTGTTCATGCTTTTGGCACTAGGTGGAAGAAGAACCATCCCAGTTCCTCACTACCTTGAGGTACGAGGGATAAAAAATCACACACAAGTTTGTGGAATGTATTTATTACTGTCCATGTGGCTCAAGGAATTTGGATGGTATGATATTGGGAACGCATGGGGCAACCCAGGGAAACAGTCTGTAACCTTCCCATAGCTGCCCCTGCAGATACACTCAGTCCATCCCAGAGTGTGTCTACTTTTCAAAATGGATTACATTTAGCTGAACAGGTGGCCTGATTGCAGAGTGGAGTTTTCTATCAAGGAGTGATTGCAAAATATTAATTTCACTTTGAATTCATGTCTTCACTCATTTTGCAAGAAATTTCTCATAGTATTTTAAATCCTAGAATAATTTATGCTGGACAGGACCCATGGAGGGCATTTGGTCTAATCTAACTGAAAGCATTCGTCATAGTGGACAAAACTTGCAGGTCCCTTCCCACTCAAATTCTCTCCTCTTCTCTCCTCCCCTCCCCCTGTTCTTTTCCTCTTCTTCCTCTCCTCAAATCTCATCCTTAAACTCCAGCAGAAGGCTAGTCCACAAACATGACCTATTTTTTTCTAAGGACAGAGGTCAGAATAATTAGGTATCCTCTAGCTTACAATTACCAAAAAGACATATTAAACCATAAAGCAAACAAGGCAAGAAGCGATGTGATCATTATTTCTGATTATGTCTTTGATCTGAATCACATCAGGCTACTCCACAAATGAATCTTGGCAGGATCCGTGGATCAGCTTCAGAGAGGCTCAGATCTTTGTTCGCTCTCTATGTGCCTCTGGAAACCAGCAATACTCTTTTCCAAGATGCTTTGGCACTTCTGCTACTAATAATTCTTGCTGAAATCCCACTCCATCATTGGAATTCAGCACCAGTGTTACTGCATATCTCTGGATAGTGTTTCCATGTGGAAACCTATCTCCATATACCAGGAGTCAGAGTTTCATCACATCTGAGTGGCTTGAAAATAGCTGTGGAATTTTATCCAGTCTGTTAGAGGAGAGGGAAGGCTCTGTTGAGGAAGGACATGGAGTTCCTGTGATCACCTCCTACAAAAGCAGTGAGGGTTTCTGTGGGGAAAATGGAGCCTGCCACAGATTCAACCTACCCACCAAAATACTCATACCAGTTCCCTTTCCTTCATTCACCAGAGACCTGGACTCACAGTACCACCACATATGACAGGTCCAAGCCAAATTCTTGTATGCTGAGGTCCCATATGTTTCAACAGGAACATCCCTTAGGATGGGACATACCTTAGGTATGAAAAAACATGTAGAGGAAGACTGATTCCATACAAATGCATCAAAAATACAAATACCAGTGTTTTCTTCTATAGGTAGTAATGTCAAGCGGCTTTATTAACAAAAGCTGCTTAAGCAGAGGTTTGACTTTGAATGGGGTTGATTTGATTTCTGCACCTCACTGCTTCCTGCCTGACTGCTCAGTATCTGCCAGCGTAGGCACTGTGTGGTGCTCTGCTTGTCCCCAAAGCTGTCAGTCAAGACAGAGCCTGGGCTGGGAAACGGTTAGAGCCCTAATAAATATTAGCAGGATAGTCTGGACCGTGACTGCTTCCCTCCTACTCCTGCCTTCACCCACCTACACACAAGCTGCTGCTGCTTCCACGCAAAGCAACACTACAGGAGATGAGGAGTTTCTCCCCCATCCACACACATCTAATACAGCATTCTGACCCTTCCCAGGATGCAGCTTGTGTATGTGCTGGAGTCAAGCAACATTATTAACAATAAACCCACTGAATTACAAACCAGGGAGAATTTACTTGAAAATTTACATAATGTAGCTAGGGGAGACTTTAAACTGCTTACCCTTCAGCGTAAGGGAGAAAAAAAAGGAGGAAAATTAAGTAACAGCCTAATTGACTTTTATAAGAGTCTATGGGGAGAAATGCAGGCTGGTTCTCTGCTTAGCTACGGAGCTTGGTATGTGCTGTAACCATGGGAGGCAATATTACAGGCATGACAGGACAATGATTTGGTTTTTCAGCACTGAAGATCTGAAAAATGAAATGCCTCCAGCTGGGGGGGTGTTTTCTGCTTGAGGAAGACCTGTCACGCTGGTTCGGAGGACTGAAGGTCAGGCTTCTGTTGGAGGGAAAAATGGAGGATCCGCCCTGCCAGCGCACAGCCTCCAGTGTGGCTCACGGCCGCTGGGATGAATGCACCTGCCTCTTCCACAGCCATGCTCATTTTAACCAGGCAGTGGTTTGCAGCACGCTGCTTAACAGAGAGGATGTGGAGGCTGGGGCTGCTGAGCCTAATGCTTCCTGCTCCTCTGCTCCCTGGGGTCACAGCCCAGGCTCTCACTCCCCTCCTCCAGAGCCTGGGGAAGATGGCACAGCAACGGAGCTGTGTTGGTTCAGTTCCCACTGCCTTGAAATTAGCGCATTTTGGGACAGTACCAATAACAGAGCTGCAAGGAAGGGACTGATGGCTTATTTTTTTATTGAATTTTGTCTTTAAAAGAAGATCCAGTTAAATCAATGTCAATTACATTAAAACATGCAAATTTCAGGAGTAATCACTTTCTCTCACTCTCCTTAATTTCCCAGATACTTCAGGGAGAACTCAATTGATTACCCGTCCTACTCAGCAGCAAACATTGCCTGAGACCAAGGCCAGGAACGGGAGGTAAATGCCTCTCTTCCATAGTTGAGCGGGAGATAGTGGCAGTGAGCCCCCCGAGTGATACCATCTCTTGCCACTGCTTTCCAGCCCCAAGTCATCTGCCAGAACAGGGGAGTGCCAAATTTGGTCTCTTCTCTCCAAGGGCTTCCTAACATGTTCCAATTCCCTCTTAAACAGTGGCTAAATGACTGCTACAAGGGAGCTTGGAAGGCTCTTCCTCTGATCTTCATGGAAACATCTCTCTCTGATCTTCACTTCCCGAAATGGCTGAACATGGAAAAACATTGTCTTTCTGCCTACAGCAGAGACCCTGCCCTCTCCTCAGTGCCCAGCAGCCCTGCTTCCCTATCACCCTGAATCATGGTCCTGAGGAACCACAGGCACATATCTCCACGATTTTTATCAAGGTACTCTGGCTTCACTCCACTGTGTCTTATTATACAGGACAAAATCATTAATCAACTCTGTGCCCCTTTCTCCCCTGCCACTGCAGACAGAATGTGATTATCTACAAGCCTTGCCTCATTCCACCTTTCCATGCATGGCTTAGTGGGTCTGAGCAGAGTTTTTGATTACAGCCACGGTACCAATCACACGCTATGCGGGATGTTCTGTTGAACTCACCAGCTTAGACATGAGGTTGGTTCAATAAAATGCATGTGTATACACAAGACTGAGCATACAACACCGTTTTTTTTAGCTTTAATTTAAAGATTATTCAAAAATAATCAGACAAAAAATAAAGCTATTTTGTATTAAATACCATTACTAGCTTTGTTACCTGATGCAATCAAAACAGCTCCTTCCACATCATTCAGCATTGATGAACTAATTCCAAATAAAAAATGCAACTTCTGGAAAAAAAAAAACAACAACAAACGGCAACAAAGCTTAACTTAGCAAACTGAGTCATGTTTAGGTCTACCTTTTAGGGACAGGAGGCCAAACTAACACACAGGTCCTATTACAGGGATATTTATAGACCAAGTCAACGCAGCTGTGACTGCAAATCACACCGTGTAAACACGTGGCCACTTTGCTCATCACCCTCACAATTACTCAATCAAGAGCCTGTAGCATTCACTCAGGAGAGCAAGAGCACTTGTGCATGCAAATACTAGACTCGCTCTCCTTCGAAACCACCTCGAGCGGCTGCATCAGCTGCCTCGGCAGGATTCTGCCGTATCCATGGCTGCAGCAAGCGTGCGACTTGTAAGCCGGTCTCTTTGCCTCTCGCTAGGAAGTGATTGAAACCTTTCCTTGCAGATGCAGCACCAGTATTTTAGCGGGTGCTTTGCTCCTATAAAGTGCAGGTCTTTAAGCTGAACGTGTGGATTAGTCCCGCCCCGCAGGAATGGCGGCTCTTCTGCTCCAAAGGGTGCTCAGGACCCGCCTCCTCCTCCGCTCCCCGCCGCAGAGCTCCCGCACCGTCCGCTCCCGCACCGCCCCTGGGAGCACAGGTACCTTCCCCCGGGAGGGTGGGGAGGGGGGGAAAGGGCATCCCCGGCCCTGCTGTCCTCTGGCGATGGGGGTGATGTCAGCCTGCTGCGGGTATTGCTCTTGAGCTGGCAGGCTGAGCTGTAGCTTTTGTAGCTAAACTGAAACTTTCAAATTCCATTTTTACCCCCAGTATCAGCTCCGTGCTGCAAGAGGCGAGTCCAGGCAAGCGTTCCTCACTCAGGAGCTGTTTTTTTTCACGCATACTCTGCTGATTGGAGATAAGCAGGGATGTGGCTTTCCACCTCAGACTTTTTGATGAGGAAGAAATGAAGCTATTTTACTCCTCGCTTTTCAGCCAATCTCTTAATTCTCTGTCAGTCTCACGCCACCGTGGACGTTCTGCACAGCGTGTGCAGAATCACAGCAGGCACTGCTAGAGGTTGACACTGTAATGAGTGACTGCTGCTCTCCTAGTCCCACTTAACTGTAGCCCTGTTTCTCTTGTGCTGTAGGTGTTGGTTTATTCCTGGACTCTTTCTTAGCACCACTTTCCACTGATGCCCGTGAAAGTGTCTAGTCTTTGATAGCCTGGAAATGAGCACTAGTTCTAGTTTCTGAGGGTTTCCAAGTGGCAAACTACCAAACCTTTCAGCAGTACCCTGGGATGAGGAAGGAGCACCAGGAGACCAGCAGTTATCTCAAGCTATAGCAGAATCATAGAATGGTTTGGGTTTGAAGGGACCTTGAAGATCATCAAGTTCCAAACCCCCTGCCATGTGCTGAGATGCTTTCCACTACACCAGGTTGCTCAAGGCCTCATCCAACCTGTCCTTGAACACTCCCAGGTAGAGGGCATCCAGAACAAAGGCTGAACTGAATGAGTGGGTGGTGTCTTGGTTCATAGGTGACCGTTTCAGAGTCTTCTGAAGTGATATGCTGGAGCTGCTCTCCATATGTAGCCCACAAAATGGAAAGCAGATGCAAAGTCCTGCTCTCACCCCTGCTCTTATGTCCCTGAATTGCCCTCCTGTCTGTACCCACAGAAACTTTGGGAGAATTGAGGTGGTAATGGAAAAGATCAACTTAACAGTTATTAGAACAGTGGTAAAATAATACAAATTATCTTTCTATTTCTAATTGAAGACAAAGGTTCTCTGACTAAACGAGCTGAAGCAACTGTTGCTACAGACTGGAAAAAAAAACTGACTCCAGAGCAATTCTATGTTACAAGAGAAAAAGGAACTGAACCAGTAAGTAAAAGCACTAATGCTGTTCAAGGTTAAGCTAATACCTCTACCTGCTGGGTAGAGAAAAACCTGCTTTGGGGAGCTCTCATCACTCAGTCGCTTCACAGGTTTTCTCCTGCCTTTCTGTGGATGAAAGTTAGATTAATACTGAACCAGGTGGATTTTGTTCTGACCCAGGCTGGTTTGCAGATGAAAAATCATTCCACTTTCTTTTCATATTTTATTTTTCTCTGGGATACTTTACTGCCAGCTTACCTGTCTGTGTGGCACTAGTGGAGGTATCTCCAGAGGGGAGAAAGAAGAT
This sequence comes from Apus apus, assembly GCF_020740795.1. Lineage (NCBI taxonomy): Eukaryota > Metazoa > Chordata > Aves > Apodiformes > Apodidae > Apus > Apus apus. Next base: position 18,731,805 of record NC_067283.1, on the reverse strand, counting down.
AATATTTTTGTCCTGCAGTCTCATTTTTTTAGTCATATGTAGATTCACCCTGGAAATCTTATATATAGCACTCCGTTCAGGAGCCAGGTTATTCCTCGTGTGTCATATCACCCACGGACCTTGTCCCCGTGCTCTTCTTCCTTCTCTGATGGAAGCTATGTAGTGTTGTGTGTGGAGCACCAGCATCCCTAGCCCAGAGCTGGGGCTTCTGCCTGCAGAGCATGTACTGTGGGATTAAATTGTGTGAACTGTGCCCAAATTCTTTTCTGTAAAACGAGGATCCCAATTCCAGACCAAGCATAGAGGAGGAGAGTCCCTTTGTAGAGCAACTTTGAAGTTGTGGCACTTTGTAGCAGAGCCCTGGTCTTTGGGATCCTGCATTTCTTACAAGTTCCTCAGAGGTCATGACTTCAGCCTTGGTACCTGGATGATTTATGCATCTGACTGTCTCAAAGTTTCTGGGGGCAGGGGGTAGTCTTCACTATTAATCTAAAGGCACCCTCCCCTTAATTTCTTTAGGCTGCTAATGTTTGTTCTTCAAAGCCCCCCTGTGAAGCCTTCTTTTTATGGTGTTTCTCCTGTTTTGAATCTGATTCCTACATGGTTGTTCCAGATGGTGAGCTTTTAAAGACCTGCATTATTAACTTCTCTTTTTTTCTTCCTTTTTTAAAAGCCATTCAGTGGAATCTATCTGAATAACACAGAATCGGGAATATACTACTGCGTGTGCTGCAATGCCCCACTGTTCAGGTAACACCCTTCAGGCCTCACAGCATCTGTAAAATGCTACAACTGTGGCAGGAGGGGTGGTGTCTTTTCGTGAGAGGAACGGGAACTGTAGGTCAGAAGAGCAATCCTGTGGTGCTTGAGTGCTATGTATAAGATTGCCAAAATACCTGTGGTGATACGGGCACATGGTGTGCCCTTTTCTTGAGCATATGAGGATCTCCAGAGGCCAGCAGAGAGTAGTTGTTACATTAGGGTCTGCCTTTTCTTCCTGCTACACACACTGTCCTTTTTGGTTGACAATAATTCTCTCCTGAAGAGGTTCCCTAAACCAGAACTTGCCACAAAATATATGTGTTTACGCTCTCTTCTTGTGCTCTTCCATAGTCTTCTCCTGTCTCTCATGCCACTGGGCTTAGAGAGACCTTTGGGCTGCCTTAGTCTGGCTGCTGTGTTCTTACTGCTAGGTCCCTTGTACTGCAGCTGAGATCTCCTCTTCAACCCACCCCTTCTTGTTCCCTAAATTAAATTTGGCTATTTTTGCGGTTTTGTTACATCTACTTAAAAAAACCTGACTGCAAACGACTGCACTATTAACCTTAGTGCTCTTTACAATACTACATATTTTGCAACTTCATTAAAGTCTAAGTAAAAGGAAACAGAGTGCCTCAGAGTGGGATGTGCAGAGGGTGTTCTGGTCTCTGTAACTGAAACAGAAAGGACAGTTCCTCATATTTTTTATCTAGAAAATAGCCTTCTTATATTCCCAACTGTGAGCTCAATGGAATACAGCTGATATGCCCATTTTTATGAATACTTTAAAGGATGCTTCAAATTCAAACTTCAGATGGGAAGCTGAGGAACAATAGGTCTTGATAGAGGGGGAAAAAATGTACTGGCTATGTTAAAAATAAACCAAAACTAAGAAATTTAATGTTAACATTGGAGGCTGATAATTGTGAATAGTTTGTTTTCCTTTGGCTAAGAAAATGATTGTCATGCAATTAAATATTTTATTAAATGTGTGTTCTTCTGTAAAGGTTTGCTAATAAATGCGTTTGAATAAAATTATTTCAGAAGCTGGTGCAGCATTGCAGAATATCCTGAACACAAATAAAAATACCTCTGGAAAATTCAGATAAAATTAGAGAAATTTTAAATTACTAAGCTGTGGAAGAGTTCCTTCAGTTCCTTCAAATGTTCCCTCAATCTACACATCCTTTATATTAGACAATAGATATTGACAGGCCAACATGAAGAGAGATGAGCACCGGAGGGAATTGTTTCTGCTGCAAAATGTTAACTAAACTACAATATAACCAAACAGTCATCCTAATTTTTGCAGTATCCAGTTCTCAGAGAATATAAGTACTTTTGTTTAAAGCATAAACTAATGCTAAAGCTGATACAGGGAAATAAAAATTCCCCAAACTTACAGAAAAAAAATCCACAAACAAAACAACAAAAAACCTTTTAAGAAAATTGAAAATTATTGAATGTGCAAAATTATCTGAAACTCTTTTCTGCATGAATGCTTTATGTTTTGGAGGGCACTAGACATGAGGGGCAAAAATGGTATTTGATAAGAGATTAATTCATCATGTTTATTTCCTAATGCATTAGAAACATCCTTTCTTTTTCAAATGTATTAGATCATTAGCTACAGGTAAACATGAAGCATTTCCTCCTTTCTTTCAAAGAACATGTGTGTGTATACATTTATACCAAAATTTATTACCTTCTGCTACCAAATATTCATTTGAAAGAACTCAAAATACATGGAACAAACCCCTAACCTTTATAGATGGCAAATTGTGGTTCTCTAATGAAATCTCAAACCTTTAGCCAACCATAAACCTACAGCTGAGATTCATACAGCAAAAAGCACTTTTTAGAATTATCTGGCTTCCATCCAGGATGACTGAAATAGGGATCAAAGTAAATGACATGTGCTGGAGGAATGGTGCGTCGAAGGCTAATCTAATGCATATGTTTAGGGAAAGTCCATTTATCCATAAATTAAGTGGTGAAATACTTCAAAGGATGAATATGATCTTGAGTAGCAATATTTTTGGGTACTAAAATGTTTCTATTAGAGAATCTAAGTGATATTACTGTTAATAAAACCACATAGAGACCATTTCTGTGGAGAGCTAGTTTAACAGCTCAAAAGATTGATTCTTTAGCAGTGGAAAACATCTACAATAAACTTAAGTATTGGGAACGGCATGTAAAGAATGGAGTCAGTCAGGGTCAGATGCAAAACCCTCACAGTATTCAAGACACTCCCTGACTCTACAGGGTTTCAGAGCAGATACTCAATATCTGTTTATGAATAAGGAGAAAGATCCTTGTGTCCAAAAAATTAAGCGTTCTGATTGAAGTATTTTGAAAATATACAAAGAAACAACACAGGTATATGTCAGGGAAACTCAGAGGTCATGTACAGATGTCTGTGTTCCCCCAGGTTATTCTTTGGGATTCTGGCTAGTAGGCACAGTGTTAGTGTGCTTTTTGTAAAAAGAAGCAGGGAAGGCAGGGTGCCCTCTTTGGCCAGAAAGAAGTAGGTCTGGAGCCTTGAATACCTTCTTGTATAAACGTAGAGACTGCAAACTGCATTTGCTTTGGTGCAGCCTGCTTCTGTGCTGTGCCAGATTTCTCCCTGGTTTTATGGAGGTGGTAGGAGAGCATTTCTCATGGGTCTTTGTGGCTTGGTGTAATGGACTGAGCAATAGCCCACACACTAACTAGCTTTTGGTAATTCTGTGTTTGAAAATCCTCTTTTATTTCCACTGTTGCATTGCCAAAAGACAGCTCTGTACAGTGAATCATAAAATGCTGCAGCACGCACTGTTCTTTGGGTTGAATGTTTTAAGCTTTTTGCCCTGCTTGTTTATCTTGTCTTTCTAAAAGGTATTGCATGTCAGACTTTCAGATTTTTCTGGACTGTATTAATATCCCACCAAAATACAAATGATATATACTAGAGGTTTTGCTTTCAACTCTATTTTGACTAATGGACTAATCCCCTTGATCCCAGAAAAGCTGCTGCTGGTGTTGCTGCCTCCATCCACCACGAGGTGCCAGTAAGAGCATTGGGTTCGGGAAGCAGGGAGGAAACGGTTGTGGTTGGTCTCCAGACCACTTATCCCAGTAGTATGTGATTCTGCCTTCATTTCTTGCTCTAACACACTAGGTCACTCTTCGCTGGAGAAGAGTGTTCATTGCCAACACAACTTTAAGTAGGAGGCATGACCTCATGCCTGCATGCTAAGTGCCCCAAATATTTTCTGATCATATTCCCCAATATGCTCTAGGTTTTAATTTGCAACTAAACAGGGTTGATAATCCTGTCGGTCAACAGGAATACCAAACTGTTTTGATGGGTCATTGCAAGCCAAAGCCATCATCAGATGTGAGCCTGGTCTGGTGGACCAACCCAGCCATTTTCCATACTCATTTTCCATACTTTGTTTCTTCTCGTAAACTCTCTTCTCGAAGGTTGTGCTGTATTGAGCCAGGCTGCAAACTTCAAGTTTACAGGTGTAATTCAGCTAAATCATGTGCTTAGTTATTGGAATAAACCTTCTTTCAAGCTTTAGAAAATACCAAACTGTCAGTGGACTGGACATGGTGAGGCAATAGCTCCCGTTGTGGTCTAGTCAAGAATTTCCTTTGCAGAAGAGATTCCAGCACAGTTTGATGCCAGTGAGAAAACTTTTACTGTGCCAAATGTCACTAATAGTAGTACAAGACAAGGGTGAGGAAAAACGCCAATGATCTTACTAAAACCAGACTTTTTTTGGTAACATCTCTGTTACTCATTAACAAGAAGATCTGATTTCCACTATAGCTCAGAAAAGAAATACAATTCTGGGACTGGATGGCCATCATTTTCTGAAGCTTATGGTACTTGTGGCAGAGATGAAAGTAACACCAATATCATGAGACGACCAGATAACTCATTGGGATCAACTAGAACTGAAGTTGTCTGCAAACAGGTACGTTTATTTTGGAGGTGATAGCCAAAAGACCTAAATCTTAATAAATAAGGGGGTTTTGTGCCCATTAATTAATCTATCTACAGCAGTGAGAGTTATGGTATCACTGGAACCATTCTGTCTCACTTCTTGGTAGGAAACACATGAGTAAAGTATCAAATATAGGCAGTCAGGATGGGATACAACAAATTATGTGACTGAGGAGAGTAGTTGTGTATGTATACTCAAGGGCTGGAGTTTAGGCAGAAAATTAATTCAGAAGACCCCAGGTGAAATGCAGTATGTGACAACAGACAGTAGAAGGGACTCTGAGATTTAGCCATTTGCCCCATCACAGGGTTGGTTCTTCCTAATTCAGTCCTGTTAGGTGTTTGCTGAAGCTGTTCTTGAAATATGCAGTGATGGCAACTCCACAGGCTTACTAGATAATGAGCTGTAACATTTATGTCTTCCTACTATTGGTTAGACACTGGAGAAAGCACTAAGTTTGCTTTTCAGCAGTTGAAGCTTATTACTATTTGTCCTGCATGGCGATGGTGGTGGCCTGCAACTTCACAGCTATCTTCTATAAGTTCTCTTCTTTCACAGAAGCCACCCTTCTCTTTTTGGGAAGTTATTTTGACTCCCTCATCTCTGTTCTAGACTAGAAAGGCTCCATTCCTTCAATTGTTCCTTTTCAGGCAGTGTTTTTTAAAGTGCTGGTCCTCTCGTTGCTGTATTTTGCACTCCTTCTGATTGATCCTTTTGCTTCTCAAAGCACAGTGCAAAGCTGGACATGTTGTTGCAGCTGGCATGGCCTGCACGAGAGATTAGAGGCTCTTTAGGTGCATTATAGACAGTGTTCCTGTCCTTGCACCTTTACCTTTCCCAAACCCATGACCCATGCTTTTATCAGGACCTGCTGTGACACCCAGGCCTTTTTCTAAAGAGCTGCCTCCCCTAACCATTTCTTCCCAACCCTAAATCTGTGTTATTACTGCTGTCAAGGTATAAGAATATGCAATTTAGTTTAACACACTGCATCTTGGGATTCACCCACTGGCCAGAGGTGATAACTCCAGGATGTATTTCTGATCTCTCCCCAAGAGAGAGATCATAGCAGTTTATTCATTGAAGATAGCACAGTAGATAGCAGCATAATGTTGGGCCATAGTTGTAATGGTAATAATGGTACATAATTTCTGTTGCAGTGTGACGCCCATCTAGGCCATGTGTTTGATGATGGTCCCACACCTTCTGGGCAGAGGTTCTGTATCAACAGTGTCTCATTAAACTTCAGACCAGGCTCTGGACAGTAAGACATGAATCTCTGTGGCTTACAGAACATCCTTTCACTGCTTGTACAACAGGCTTGTGAAAAACTGTCACACTTTTAACACAGAACTCAAATTTTAGTACTTATGCTATTACAGCTTTGCTTTCCAGCTACTAGCAGTGTTGATAAAATACATATTCATGTGTTAACTCTTTGGCAGTTTGTGTTTTCATGGATAGTGTGATATGTTTATCTGTTTTTTCCATGTTTTAATATTTTTTTAAAAAAATCTATGCAATAGCTTACATTCATATCTATCATCATTATCTGTAATGAGGCTGCTGAAAGGAAGTGCTGTCCTGAACCTTACTCTTGCCTATGCTGAACAGTAGTTGTGGCAGCAAGGAACACAGATGTATATGCCTGATCACCCCAGAGCTTTTACTTTCATAGGAAACATCATATCTTTCTAAAGGGAAGCAAAAATAACATGAATCGCCATATAAGGTTTGAGGGTTTTTTTTCCCTCGATATGAGAGACCTTTGGCCAAGCCAAATGAATTCTCCATGAACCCATAAAAGCAAAGTCCTGAAGAAGGGCCTAATTAGAATGATTCCAGGCAACAGAACAAGTGGAGGAACCAATTTTTTCTTCTTTTCCACCTGTGTCCAACAGCAGAGCTGATGTAGGGTTTGCTCCAGGAACTTCATCTTACAGAAATAATGTTATAATAATAGGATGATCTGTCTAGTACCTCCAGACTTCTGTTATCACTTGTGTATTTCACAATTTGAAAATAAAAAATAATGTGAAGTTTACTGTATTTGGGGTGAAAAATCAGCAAGAAAAAACATGTTCAGTAAAGTGATGCTTTTGCTGAAAACATGCCTTGTCTGTTCCTCCTTGTACAAGTTCATAAATACATCTGTATTCTCCCAAGCATTGTCACCATGGTTTGCTGTAACAGGAAAATTAATTGTGTGTTTGTTAAACTGAGCTTTCCTGGTTTCAGATTTTTTTCCAGAGAAAATAATCTTTGAGTCAGAACATCAGGTTCCCTAAAATGGCTGGGTTGAAATGCTTCCCTGCTGAGAGTTACTAAGCAACATCTCATTTGGCTTTACCTGTAACAGCCTGTTTCCATTCTTCCCACTTTGGTTGCCTCTGTAATAACAAGGGTGTGTTCATTTACTTAGATTAGTGTGTAGTCTTAAAACTGCTTAATGTCTTTAGAAAGCAAACCTTTGTTGCACTGAATTTACTTTTGCTCTTTCTGTCTTGGAGCTCTGCAGTTTTAAATTCGTCTTTACTTTCTACAAGAGACCTTTACCATTTCATAAAACTTTAAAAAACTTCTTACAAAGACAGCGATCACTGCAGCCAACCTAAACCCGAATGGCACCAAGGCAACTGGAGGTGTGAAGCCGTGTCACTGGAACAGACACTTGCTGCTACTGGTTTTGTGTAGCCTCATAGATGGTGACAGTCATGTTGTCATCGGAGGTGTCTGTTGCAGGCAGTAGAGTGTATCTTGCTGTGTCTGTGCTGCCCCATGCTCTGCCATGCAGAAACACCCTGGCATTGTGCTGAGCAGCCTCCTCATTGGTACAGCAGGATGACCTGAGAAAAATGTCCTGTAAGGCTCCATTTTAGCTTTGCAGTGTTGATTGCAGATACGTAAATATATAAACAGACCCATATCTTCAAGGACAGCATCTGACCTGCACTGATATGTCACCAAAAAATCAGCATAAACCTAGCTCTGCTGCCCCAGAGAAAACAGACACTGAACTGAGCAACCTTGTTCTGCTTTTTCATTTGAAAATGGGGAAAAGAGGAAGGTTTGGCTTTCAATGCATGTGACAAATCAGAGTAATGGCCCTTGTGCCACCAATACACAGTGTGGCTGTGTAACCTGCAGTTTGGAGTACCTATACTGAGAGGTGTTTGAACATCCTGCCCCTTTGCTTCACTGTAAATCTAAAAGTGCTTGGATGTCTGTATGTACCCCTGTGTGTGTATCAGTAGGGGGAGAGGGGAAATAATTTTGCTTTGCAAGCATGGCCAGTAATAAATTTGGAATAAACCCCAAATGAACAGAAGCTCTTTTTCCACCCCCAGCCCTCCCCACTGCAGGCAGTTTGCCCCTCTTCTGTTAAAGCACAGCTGTACAAATGGATGATGCAGGCTGAGCAGAGGAAAAGGGAAGGGGTAGGTAAAGGAGGAGTGACTGAAGGAAATGGGTATGAACTGCTTGAATTAGCTCTTCTGAGGCTTTTGTTTTGCCAATGTCTGACTCTTCCTCTTACATTCTTTGCTGTATCAGATAGTGGCTGGAACTGGATGCACAGCAATCTCGAGTAGTATGGTGGGGATAAGGCAGCAGTTCTTACCTGATCCATCTTTTTATTACATTATCACTTGTGAAAAAATTGTATGGGTCAAATGGTTTACTCCTCAGTGGTGTGTCACCATCTGACTCAGAATCAACAATGCTCTTGATCCCCTCCCCCTCCCACCCAGGCAGGGAAGGAGAGAGAGAAAAAGAGAGAGACTTTGCTGGATTGAAAACTAAACTACACAGCTTTAATTAAACACCAATGATAAAAGAAAATACGCACAATTATTTACAAATGTGTTCAGGATGTTCTGGAAATGTGCAAAACCCCTATTGACTCCCTCCACCCCCCAGCAACTCCCACAGCATCTCCTGAGCTGGAACAGTCCCAAAAAATCCCAGAGCTGCTGCTGGAGAAAGCACAGAGTGATGAGGGTCAGGAGAGCTGGAGCCTGGGGGTTGACGGTGCTGGATGGACGGAGTCGTCCCCGGACACCGGCAATGGACGGAAGAGAAGAGAAGAAGAAGCAGGAAGGAAGTTGTCTTCTGTGATCTCTCTCCTTCCTCTGAGCTTATGTAGATACATGGAATGGAATATCTCTGGCCCATTTTGCTGTCTGTCTAACTCAGCCTCCTACAGGGGGTTATAGATCTCTCCGCAGTGTCTGAGCCGGCAGAGTGAAGGTGTGACCTTGAAGCCCCAGCAGTTAGAAAAACATTCCACCATTTGTTATCATTCCTAGCTGGGACACTCTGCTACTAGTTAAAAGAAAGCTTACTGAAGGAAAAAAAATCAGTAAAAGGAAAATTTGCTTCATCCTGGCTCAAACCAGGACATGTTGCTTTATAAAATGGCAAATTTGATAGCCTTGTTTTCTATTCTTTGTCTTACAGTACAAGATGGGATAGAAGGACCATGTTCATTTTGGTATGAGATAATTATCTCTTGAGCACAGCATTATTATTAGGTTAACAATTAACTTTGAGGATATGCAAAGACCTTAATGTATAAAAATGCAAGCTGTGTCTTTGGTTTTAGTGTTCCCTCTTGTGGCTTTTCATTCTCTATATATCAGCTCAAATTTCTACTTTTTACATTCAAGATCTATGACAACATGGCCCCACATTGTGTTTTGTCTCAGATGTGCTGATGGCACTGGCTTGTGTTCTGCCAGTAACATCTGCCTCAGTAAATTTAAGGTCAAGTTTTCTTCAAATGCATTTGTGCTTTATCTTGGGCTGCCAAAACCAGAGGAGATCCATCTAACACTCTGCAGGGCCAGTTAGTTACCCTGCCTCTTCTGGGCCTCCTCCCTGATATTTGCACCTCTCAGAATGCACACAGAGCACGTCCAGGCAACTGACGTACACCCACAGCTGTGATGATTCCATTGTTACTTTGTGCTTCATGCATCTCGCAGGGGAATCCCTGTGACACTTTTCATCATGAATTTGAGCTTATCTCCCGTGATGATGCATTTACACAAACTAATTCTATATCTTTAAACAGAGTTGTTGATATTTATGGCCTCATCCCTATATTATGTAAATTGCTGGACATTCAGGACCTTTGACCATAAGCTCGTTGGAGCAGGGGACTTAATTATCTTCTGTGTCTGCGGTACCAACCACACCAGGACAGATCCCAGCTAAAGATCCAAAGTGCTGGCAGATCTTGAATAACAAAAATGGTAAAATGGAAGACACTATTAAAGAGTATCATAGACTACAAGAATTTCCTTGTGTATCTGCACTGAGTTTGTTCCACCATAGCAAATAGAGCACAGTTGCTTCTCTGAGCTGAATGTACTCTGCCAGGCAACCGCAGACATGTTCCATCCTTCACATCTTAGAAGTTTTTCAACATTGTTATTTCATTAATTAGTTTCAATGAGGATACTTTTTATGCTATTGTGTTTTTAAATAATCTTTTGATAAATCCTAATTGAGGTTTCTACATAATTCTTAAGAGATTTTAACATCTTGAATAAACTATTTAAAGATTTCCTCAGTCTCTGCTGCATCTCTACAAAGCAAGTAATTATTCTTAATTTTACTGAGGGAAGACTTGATGAGAATTTAATTGACTTGCTCAAGACTATAAATTAAATTGGCAGCCAAGCCAGAATTAGACTCTGCATGGCTCCTAACAATGTCCAGATCTTCAGACCCTGCTTTTTCTAAAACTTGGTTTGGTGCTTGATTGTTTGGGGGAGGAATGAATTATTGAAAGAGAGGAGGTAAAATTACCATATGTTTTTCCAGCTGTGGTATTAAAACCAAAGCTAATACAACTAGGACAACTTCGGCACATAAAGAATCATAGCATCATAGAATGGTTTGGGCTTGAAGGGACCTTAAAGTTCATCTAGGTCTATTCCCCTGCATGGGTAGGGACAGACCAAGTTGCCCAAAAGCCCCATCCAGCCTGTCCTTGAACACTTCAGGGAGGGGGCATCCACAACTCCTCTGGGCAACCCATTCCAGTGTCTCACCACCCTCATGGTAAAGAATTTCTTCTTAACATCCAATCTAAATGTACCCTCTTTCAGTTGAAAACCATTCCCCCTAATCCATGCTTACATGCCTGTGTAAAAAGTCTCTCTCCAGCTTTCCTGTATGCAAAGGTGGTACAGGCTTGGTTAGGAACTAGGCAGCTACATACACTGGCTGTGTGCTGTGTATTGCCATGCAGACTCTAAAATGAACTGATGTTCTTTTTTTCATGACAGCTTTAGGCAGAAATGAAGCAAGGCAGCTTGCTAACAGTAACTTCTTTGCCTGGGACACGGCACGGCTTTTTTGTGAGCACAAAGAGAAGAAAGGAAAGAAGAAGCAGGTTACTCTTGTGTTACTAGCAGCTTCACCCTTCTTTTGCTAGAAATTGTAATGCCCATTATTTTAGCCATGGATCCACAGAACTGTAGTGATGCTTTTTTCCATTGCAACACCCTGTAAATAACTTGTATTGTCTTTTAAGATTGTTGACCATCTACTCTGATTTTGTTTGGAACAAGAGAAGAGAGACTTTTCTCAGAGCAAAAATAGGATTTGGCCACCCCAGCATACTTCCAGTATGTGGTGGCTCAGGAGGCAGCCTGCATGAAAAGGAACTGAAGAAGTCTCAGTGTGGATTTTGCTGGTTTTCTGGCTTTGAACAAGATGGTGAGGGCTTAGCTAGTACTCCTAAGCATGTTTTTCTTTTCTGGTCTTCAACCTTGGCACTACTGTGTAGAAGAAATGAATCCTGTCACCACGTAACTGAACTGTCTCCTCTTCCTTTCACTAATGACTTTTTGCACTGGGCAGCGAAGTGTTTTAAACCATGCTCCTGTGCCCGTCCCACCTCCTGTTATACCCAAGGGGTGAGCTGCAGTAACACTACCCTCACAGCATGTCATGTAACGCTCAGCTCCCCATCAACCTCATGGATTTCACAGCTCTTTACACATAAGTGATGCCTGGCCCTGGCCCTTTGAGGCAGTGGTGAGCCACATGTCACAGAATAGGAAGCTGAGGGACAGCTGTGGGAAGTGACTCGCCCACAGACCCCTGGGACAGGGCAGGGAAATCTGATTGCAGAAAGGGTTCTCAAAAGCTCTCCAAGTGTGAGCTGCTGCCAAAATTCACAAAGCCAAAGTAGTTAAAAAGCAAAGCTCTTTATTGAAGAAGTGCCCAGATTTTTTCAAGACGAAAAGAATTTGTCTCAAGGCAGGTGTGTCCATGGGGACTGGTTTTAGTAGCGCTAAGGAATGTGTGTGGAAGGCATTGGCAGCTTGCCATGGGGCAGAAGAAAGAGAAATTCATGCCCATTATTGCACTCCCTTTTACTGTCTTCTCTTTTGTAGTTGTTGTTTTATTCTTTTTTTCTTCGCTCTGTAGTATCCTTCCTCTCTCCTCCTCAGAAATCCCTTTGTAATATCCCCCAAGCTCTGGCTTTCTTAACTGCACTCACCCTCACCTTGTGCCTGAACCCTCCTAGCTCCATACACTCCATCCATTTCCCTTAGTGCCTGAGAGATTATCACCCAGTGTGCCCACATCTGAGTCAGCAGCTATCTGCTCCTGCTGGAGGTCACTGTGGGGATCTGGCCTGCAGGCTCTCAGGAGGTTGCCAGAGCAGGCATCAGCTGTGCTCAACCAGCTCCCCTCCTTTGAGCACACAGTTTGAGAGTATTTACAAAGTGACTTCCAGAAAAACTTGCCGGGGACAGTAGCCTGCTTAGTTCTGGAAACAAAGACTGTGCTGCCCTGCCACATTACTGATGTATTGGAGGTAGAAATGATGGCCCGTAGCCAGGTCATCTTTGCTCAGGTGTCATTTTTGGAAGATATGAAGATGGATTCATGAACATTTTATGATCAAAGAAAGGAACAGGAAAGGATAGCAAAGTATTTTGCACAACTGTTAGGACTGAGACAAAGGCAACACAGAGGAAGGTGCTGGAGTCAGAGAGATATAAGAAATATTCATGTTTTCCTTTCCAGAAGGAATCGGCACTGAAGGGTGAGGACACAGCTGGTAGGCTTAAAGCATGTAGAGGATGGCAGCTAAAGAGCTGACTGTGAGCTCTCAGGAATGGGGAAGCTGAGATCAGTCCTCCCTGGTGTGACAGCCTCTTGGGGACGGTGCTGACAGAGCCATGGGATGCCTATGCATTTTCTTGGATTACTGAAGGAGCAAGCGTTGTGAAGGGCTAGGATCTGAGCAGAGTGAGAAGCAGGTGTTCATGCTTGGGAGGTTCAGGAGATTGACCGCACTGTTAATCAGAATACCAGGTGCAAAATGAACCCTCACACATTCACTGGCCCAGGCATGACCCTATTCCCAATCCAGAAAATGTTCCCTCCCTATTTCAGGCTTTACGTTACCTCTTAGTCCTGGGCCTCTCCTGAATGCACTTGGGTATTCATGCTTAGGTCCATTATGTAAAAAGGTCATTAAACCTTGTTATGTACAATATGTCGAGCTGGAGTTTCCTTAGGCCCTCAGAGAAGGAAAAAAAGGGCCTACATGACACTTCTCCTTGGCAATAGCCCAAATAGCCTCTGCCTCTGGGCTTGGTCTCTAAGAAGGGCATTTTCCAAAACCAGATCACATGTAACTTTCAATGACCTTGTAGCCTTCGCTTTACTTTTATGAATGAATCTCTATTAAAAGCAGGGGGTAAATGTTTTTTCTTTGTCCCTCTTTCAGTTTACAAATTTGTCTTCTCCTATAGCCAGCTGTTAGAAGATTGGTTCTGCCCCTGCTTTCACCTTTCCTGTTTTATCAGCTGAGACGTCAAACTGAGGGCCTGACCACTTGGATGTTAAAGATCCATGGCTCTTTTTTGTAAGGCAGTGGCTTGGCCAGCTCTAGACTCTAAATATTGCCTTGTCTTAAAGTTTGAGTTAGTTCTTTTCTGCAATATTTCACCTTCTTGCTCTACACCTGCCTCAAGAATAGGCAGAAATTGCCAGTAAAAAAGCCTTTCTTAGAACAAAGATAGCAGATTAACTGCTCTAAGGAGACACAGTAAAACTCTTCCACTCTGCCCATGCCATGGTATTTAACTAAGTCCATTAAGCACCTCTCCACAGGTAACTACAGCTGATCAGAGGTGTTCAGCTGTGCTTGTGATGATTTCCCAGCTTGTGGCAACCACAAGAGTGGCTGCAAGGACCTCTCTGCTATCAGAATCGTTATTCTGGCTGCAGAAGGACAAATGAGACCATTTGTTGGGACCATGGTCAGCTTGTGGGTGCTAAGCAGATGTGATGCAGACAGGATGAGGAAGTTGGGCTACTCTGCAGCAAGAAGACCTCACAGGGTGAGATGCGGTATAGGGAGTAGGTGGCAATATGAGGTGGGGGGTGTGCCATGAAGGAGGTGACATTCCATCTAAGAAAGGTAACGGGGTACAGTTTTGGGATCCTGCTCTGTGGAGGTGTGGCAAATAGTTGGTGGTTTTGAAGAGAAATGGACAGTGACTACTCACAGGCACGTCAAACTACTTTTTTTTTTTTTTTTTTTTTTAAATCTACTTTCATATTCCAGCATATTTTGACAGCTTTCCCTCAGAAACACAGAGGCTCAAATGGCTGCTCTGCAGTGACCTCTAGGGTACGTTCACTTTCAAACCTGCTGCAACCTTAGATCACCTAGAAAAAACAGCTTCTCTCAAATAGATTATACAGACCTGCTTGATCTTTTAAGACTGGCTTGTGCCGTTGCCAGTCTCAAAGCCTTTCTCCACATAATGCCGTAGGTAGAGCATGTATGGAGAAGAGAGGCTTGTTATCTACAGTTTGCTGGTGCATCAAAGGATGCAGATGCTCCATGTGGATCTGATCCAATACTCTTTGAAATCAATGCAAACACTTCCCTTGACCTCTCATTCAGTTCCCCCTCTTTCAGTAGCTCCTTATGCAAATCATAGCCTATTTTGTGTGTCTCTCCAACAAAATCAACATGTTTCTCCCAAGCACATCCCTTTGTGGAACCTGATAGCAAACCTTTCAAAAATCTTCGTTTTCTCTTTCTCTGATGAAGCGTGATTTGAAAGCAAATCAGCACTATCCAAAGGAGGGGAAGAAGCAAGCCCTGACCCTGCAAGCCCGTGGAAGTACCAATTACTGACAGCTATTACCACTCTGACTGCAGTGGGACTGCTCACCTGGGTAACAGCCAGGAAGAATAGGCCTCAGATAGGGACCTGCTGAAAATCAGACAGAATGAAAATTAATGCTGGCCACTTGACAGCAGAAGGTTTTCCAGAAACCAAACTGGAGAGAGCTGGCCAAGCCTAAAATTAAATAATCTGCATTTGCTAAAGTAAGTAAATAAATTTGTGGATGGAAGCATAGAGTACAGAAGTCCTAGAAAGCCTACGAAGAAACTGCTCAAAAATGAGACCAAAATTCACAGTACAGGCTAAAACTAAAAAACGGGGTGGCCCTACTTGTCATGACTAGGATGCAACCCTAATGCTTTGAGCCTTTTAAGATAGTCCTTACGCATTCATGTGCCAACAGCACCCCTCCCCCCCCCGAACAATTAAAAATCTGGGATGCAGATTAAAGCAATGGCAGGTGGCAATCTAATTGCAATCAGTCTTACATCTGAACATCTAATTTGTCATATAAACTCAACAACAGCTGGCTCTCAACCCCAGTTATCCTTGCGGCTCTTACTACTTGTTCAAAGAAGGTGCGCGTGTCAGGTCTCCATCTGCACGCTGCCGAGGAGCAAGGGGAGGAGAGAGGCGGATGGGTTCTGCGTTCTGCAGCAGGGAGATGAAGGGTGCCGCAGCTAAGCCCCCTTTTCATTCCTTTCACAGGAGTCTTCCACGGTGGGACTGGGCGCTCATCATCTGCTGCCGGCTCCAGCCTTCAAACCGCACCGCTGTGGGCCACGAGCCACCCAGGCAGCAGCGCAGCAGGTGGGAAGGGCCGCTATCAGCAAGAAAGCAAATTTCAACCATTTGGAGGGCTTACTTTGGTCATATTGCAGTGCTTCAGGCGTTGCTGTGCCTTGGGCAGCCTGTTGTTGTTTTTTTTTTTGGAGGGGGTTTAACCCATTTTGATGTACCGGGCTGTGGAAAGGCACGGGGGTGTCCAGGGCAGGTCGCACCACCCAGCCCCGAGGAGGCTTTGGCGGCGTGGCGGGCACGAAGGCCCCGAGCCCCACGCCGGGGTATCGGGGCCTTGGTGCCCGCCCCGCCGCCTGAGACCCCCGGGGAGCCGGGGGAGCGGCGGCAGCGCCATCCCAGGGACCATTCCTGGCCGTGCCGTTCCGCGCGGCGCCACGAGGTGGCGGCAGAGCCCCG
Organism: Apus apus; assembly: GCF_020740795.1. Classification (NCBI taxonomy): domain Eukaryota; kingdom Metazoa; phylum Chordata; class Aves; order Apodiformes; family Apodidae; genus Apus; species Apus apus. Next base: position 18,715,673 of record NC_067283.1, on the reverse strand, counting down.
AGAGCGGGAGCTCACGGCTCCCGCCGCCCCCCCGGCGTTTGGCGTGAGGAGTCATGGAAACTGGCTAGAGCTGGGGAAAAGGGTGGGATAAACTGTTGTGTTGTGATTGCGGGGGATGTCTGCCTTCAGGCTTGGTCGGTTTTAGCAGCCAGCTACACTCTAGTTTCCTTATGAACTGGTCGCACTTCAGCCAGGGAGCGCAAGGTCTAGGCACAAATTTGTAGTCGTGAGAGGTCACTGTGGCATGGACCTCCAGAGTTAAAAGGTGGAGGCTGGCCCTGCTGTCCTTGTCTTCTCTGCTGGCATTTTGGTGGAAGACCTTTGACATTTGGCTTGAAATGCAGAAGGGCAAAGCTTGGATAGGGAGGTAGAAGAGGGGGCAAAACCTGGTGATTCCAGGCACCAGGGTATGAAGTCTCAAGAGCAGAGGGAAGTGTAGGGCAGGGGAGGGAGGGATGAGACGTTCGCTGAAGCGAGGCAGCATGGACAGGGGCTTCAGCAGGTAACTGGGATTAGCGAGAGAAGAGATTGGGATTGCATCATGCCTGAGGATTCACTACAGGGGATAACCTGGGTGTCTTTGTGACTTAAGCTATCATTACTAACATAGCACTTCAGAGCACCAGGTACATGTTCAGCAAGAAAATTCAGTTTGATAACAAGAAAGAACTGCTGATGCTATAGCCAAAAGTCCACTTTGAAACGTATTATTATCCCTCAACTGCTATTCCTAAACAATTGCAGACTCCAAGAATCTGAAATACAGGGAGGCAGCATCTCTGCCCTCTAAAGAAAGGACAATCCAGCGTGTGAAATACAAGGCAGAAACCCTGGGAATGCACTAGCTGAGCCATGAAGACCTGAGGAGGATTTGCATTCAGTCTTGGCTTGGCATAAAGAGGGCACTGAATTCACACGCATTCCCCTAAGCCTTTGTGTGCCAGCGCACAGGGCCAGCTCTTGCTGCCCAGTCCCACAGCCGTAATTAAGGGATTCCCACTCCCCAAGAACAGGTGCAGCCCCACCCAAACAACAAAGCTGCAGACAAAAGATTACAAATAAGGGCTAAATCCCTCTACTGTACATTGCAGTGGTGAGCAGGGACAGGTGGCCTAGGGTAAGTCGGGTTCAGTCCTCATGCTAGGGCGGGAAACTGCAGCAGCTCATTTGGATCTGAGCTATTCTGTTGTAACTCCTTGCGGGCTCTGTTTATGGGGAAGCTGATGGAGGCATGGATTAAATCAAACAGCCTGGAAGCTACTGGCAGTGGAATTATTTCTACAGATTTCTGACAGCTTGCAGACAAAGGCACATATGAGGGAAATGCTCCAGCTATCTCTTACCAGTACTGTATGTCATTCATTTGTTCAGCTATAATTGATTGTCAAAATCTTGTACATCAGGTGAGCATCAGTGTATGCATGCAGCTCAACCTGTGGATTTGCAGTTCCTTCAAGACTCACTATGTCCAGAAGAGGTCTTGGTCATTTTGGTAACAAAAAACAAGAAGTAATTGTAATCTGATCTTTGATGTTTTCTTTATTTACTACATTTGCTGTTGTGTTAGGCTTGCCCTGCCATCAGTGTCTTGTCTGTAGGTCTGGTGGAAGGTCTTGACACAGCTCAGGGTTGTGAGCAGTTCAGGTGAGTTTCTATTATTGCAACGGTGCATCAAAACCTTCTGCCTTGGGTGTATGTGGCAGATCAGAGTGCCCTGCAAGCTCTCACATGGTTATCTTTGCAACATCCTGAGAGTGAGCAAAAGGCTGTTTTCTGCACTTGATAGACAGGGCTGAGTTATAAACCCCTGAATTCCTCTCAATCAACACAAATGCCCAAGCTAAGGTTTAATCAGTGCAGGCTCTCTTGATAATTAGAGAGCTATAAGCATGTAAAGAGGGTACTCCAGATTTCGGGAGGCTTTGGAGTAATTAACTTCCTATATTGGGTGTCTTTGGTAGTGCTGAAAATCAGCTAGCATAAGGATGGGCCAGTCTGAGCAAGGCACTCTAAGTACTTCAAAACTCTTGCTAGGCATTTAAACCATTTAAATTTCAGAATGCCTTGAAAACCATATAGCTGCCAAAATATTAGTCCTTCTAATGCCAGTGAAATGGGAGTGGCATCTTCAAAGGCCAGCAGAGTCCATCTTAAGACAGTTCCCTCCTGAGGACAGTTTGTTACACCTATCTTTTCCCCTTGACTACTAATGAACACCTTATATTTAGGGATGCAGTTACTTTACCATATGTGTAGATGCCCTATCCCATTCTAGATGCTCGCGGTTTTCCTGCATGGATAGTCTGCATAGAAGCTCCAACTGAGCTTCCAGAAAGGTGCGGGTCTCCTGTGGGTCCTGTGTCATATCTGCAACCCTCAATAAATGTATTTGATACTAAGTAGTATTAACATTATACTAGACCATGCATGTCATGCTCCTGTATGCAACAAACTGAAATCTCTATCCTAATTATTATCCAGCTTTTGACTGGCCAAAGTTACAGGCAATGCAGACTCACACTGTCAGTGACTTGCCTGAGGACACTGATGCCAGAGGCATGTGTTTACAAGCCCAAAAAGGAGCAAAGAAGAGGATCCTGGGAAGTATTAATCCATCAGTGCAACCATGATAATGAAAGTCAATTATTAATCAATTTGTAAGGACATAAATGATAAGAAGGCAGTAGAAAATATCAGCATGGATTAATCAAGAACATATCACTTTGAATTAATTCAGTGTCCTTATTTAAAGGACTAACTAGCCAAGTGCATCAAGGGATAGATGTGATTTATGTCGATGTTGCTGGTGTCAAAAGTCTTACTCTTCTTACAAACAAAATCATGGCACAAGATCTAAATGAAATCAGAATCATAATGTTTGAATCATACCAGAGAACACATCCGCAGTTCAATGTCAAAGCTGGACGTGCCAAGTTGGGACCTGCAGGCATCTGTTGTGGCCCCAGTGTTTTCAGTAATGAACTGGCTACTGGAAAAGAGAGTACTTAATTCAACTCCTGAGAGCACTGGCTGGGAGAGGTTGATTTGGAGAACAGGATCAGGACTCACATTGATCTTCACAGATTGGAGAGCTTGCCTGAAATCAATAAGCTGCACTGTAATAAAAACAAGTACAAAACGCAGTCTTGGGACAAAAGACAGATCAATTGTGCAGTTTCTGAAATGAAGAATAACTAATAAGGCAGCAATAGTGCAGGAATGGATTGAGTGGCTGTTGTGAACCACGTAAACCAGGGATTACATGCGTGATAAAATGCATGGGATTATAAGTGAGATAAAACCTATGCAGAAAAACAAATGTCATTTAGGGATATATTAGCAGCAGTGCTATGGGTAAAAACACTGAGGTAATTATTCTGCTCTACTTGGCACTGGTGAGGCTTAGCCTCTGTACAATGTTTGAGTTTGGACATTACACTTGAAGAAATGCTACAGGGAATTTAGCAGAAATCAGCAAAAAATGTTAAGGTGTTTAAAAAGCACACATTAAAGGGAAATGGATTTGCTTAGTCTCAGGAAGAGGTCATTGAGAGGAGACATGATAACAGTCCTCATTATGAGAAAGGTTCTCATACAGTGGAGTGGACAACAATCTCCCGCGCCTCCTGGATAGTGAGCATTGAAGAGGAGATAACCAGGCTAGGTAAAACAGTGCTGCTCATGTATGGACAACTTCCAAAGAAAATGCAGCATCTCCTTGAATAGATGTTTTTCATGTCCCTGACTTGGTTAATAATTCTCCACAAAGATAAAAGCCTCAGGGCTAAATGGATGCAGAGATGTGGTTTTGCAATGCCGAAATTGTAGGTGCTGGGCACCCAGCCCCAAGGCTCCTGGTATAGTGAGAGGTGGGTGATCAACAAAGAATGCAAGAGTGAGCCAGTAGGCTCAGCAAGGAGCCAGCAAATGTAAGATGTCTAACTCTGGGCTGGAGAAAAACCCAACTGCACTTAGAAATGAGGGTTGAGGGATCTCCACTGGAAATCCTGTCCTGGAACCGAACAACCATGGCAGGTCAGCCCTTCCTAGTGAAAAATCATTAGGGTAGTTTTCTTATCATATTACAGCCAAGACTATTCAACAAAACACCAATAGGATGTAGGATGTCTCATCAGGAGAGAAACCTGTAGGGTTGGACAGTAGATGAGGAGAGATGCATGAGGAACATGAATACCTAAGATGGTTTTAAGCCTCTTGTTTTACCTGCATTGCTAAATATTGCATCAGTTTCCAAGACAGGAATTATTCATTTAAAACTCAGCTTTACTAAATAGTATATAATAATTTTTAATAAAACAATTTAATAGAACTACTTGCTGCTTGAGTTCTAAAAGCTATTAGACAAATACGTCAAGAGCTCTTAGACACAGAAATTATCTCTAGCAAAAGCAGTCCCAAGGCTTTTACCACTAGCACAGGCAAGTGAGGGAACTTGATGCCCCTGTGCCATGGCCCAGGATCTCTTTGGTCTTATGGACTCAGCGGAAAATTTTCATGAACAGTTTTAGAACAAAAGAAGGAATCTGCTAACATCTGACAAAGCCACAGAGCAGGAAGAGCATCCCAGCATGGAGGAGTCTTGAAAAATCAGTAGGAGGAAGCCTAGGACTGTGAGTACCTGAGTGGTAAATAGGAATGAAATGCAGTATTAAGAAGGTCACACATTTGGGACGTATGGTAAGAACATGTGCTATGACTGTGCTCTCAGTAGTCCTTGCCAGACAGAGGAGGAAAAAGACCTTGGCGCACTAGTTAATGACAAAGTGATCATGAGCTGCTGGAGGAACATGGCCATGAAAAGGGTAAATATAGCCCTTCACTATGAAGTGAGGGTTTTGGCAGAAAGGCAAATGCTGACGGCATTCTCCAAGGAGCTATGAGTACTCTCCTGGATGACTACGTACAGTTACGGTTCTGATTATCCAGCAGATTAATTCATATGGAGAAAGGGGGAGGGAAAGGTGATTTGGGTGACAAAGAAACAGGGAGTCTAATCCTGAACTTCCTTTTCTTGCCCTGGCAGAATGAGAGCTGGGAAGGAATGTGACTGCAGTATATAAACCTGAGGGAAAATCCCACAGAGATTGAGATCTTTTGTGGGAATCCACACTGGTACAAGAGCAAATGGACATGAGCCAGCGAGGAAGAAATCAGGGGAGGATATTAGAAAACAGAAGGTGTCTCTGACCCATAACAAGGAGCAATGACCAGAAAACCTTATTTTGATTTTTATTTTTTTTTATCTAGAGCTGGATACATTTATGGAAGAGATGGTGTAACATGTTGTTTACTGGGATGGAAAAGTGCCCTGTTGTTGGGTCAGGGCTTTTAGTCATCAGAAGTTGTCAGGGAGGAAAAAATTAGGACCAAATCATAGTGCCTCCTGACAGTTAGGGAGCATTAACACCCTTTTAAAAACTGTACGGAGAGCAACTAGCATTTTCATCAACATTCATCTGCTTTGTTTTTCTGTCTAATAACCTTTCTATACCCCTTGTATAGTTTTCAAATGAGCGATCCTCAAATAAGCAGAGTGTTGTCAGGACCTTGTCCTCAGCGAACCATTGTGCTCCCCATGAGTGGTTTTCTGTATTGGGAAATAAGGGACTCCTTATTAAACATGTTTTTTGCGTACTGCTTTCCTCCAGTGGCCTTGCTGACAAACCCCCCGCGGGGGCAGGGAGGGACACCCTGCCACCGGACCCCCGCTGCCGGTGGCGCGGGGCCGGGCTGGCTGCTGCCGTGCCCATGGGATGCCGCCGGAGGCTGCGGGCAGCCCGGGGGAGCCAGCGGGCATCCCAGGAAGCCAGCCCCTGCTCCAGGCTGCCCGCGCCTTCTGAGCTGGTCTAGGAGCCTGTTCTTTGCCGTGGTGTTGGCCTTGTCGCCGTGTCATTCCGCTGTGGTGTCCTGCATCCTTCCCGTCCAGTAACACCGGCACCCGCCCAGCATCCCCGCATGGGGGCTGCGTTTTCCTCCGACCATCCCTCGCCCCACGCCCGGCGGGTCAATCCTGCCGGCCCCGCAGGCAGGGCACGGCCCGCCCCGCTCCCACCTGAAAGGCTCCTGCAGGAGGAGCCGGGCGGGAGCAGCGGTCCCGCCGCTTCCGCAGCCGGCGGAGCCTTGAACTCGGCCATCTCCGTTGATTTAAATGATATTAGCTTTGAGTCCTTCTATTGTCGGGCCAATTTAGGAGCTGATGAAACAGTAAATTGTTGGTGGAAACGTAGGCAGCTTTGTGCTCTGCCAAGCAGGTGCCTGGCGGTTTTGGTCAAGGATTGGTAAATTTACAAGAGTGCGGTGGACGTGCCCTCCCCGGGCTATTGTGAAATCCGAGGCGAACAAAGGAGAACGTGAATATTCACACAGCCGCCTTTCAGCGTGTGGCACTGCTCCGCAATGTTAAAAGCGCTGGCTTTTTTTTTTTTTCCTTTAGAAAAAAAAACAAAAAACAAACCACCACCAAAAAAAACCCCAAAATCAAGAAAGTACCTGTTTGCGTTTTGAAGCACATGGAAATCATCCGTGAGCAACCATATAATTTGATTTGCTAAGCAATCTGCGAGGCGATTGCACATCATTTATAATGTTCATTGAGCATTTTGCTTAATTGTGTCTCTTTTTGTAAAGGAAGCACAGCCCCCTCCCGGCTGCGGCCGGCACAAGTGGCCAGATTCCCATGGACCCCCAGACAACCGCCGGCCTTGCGCGGGGTTTTTCCCAAGCGGAGCCGTCCCCACTCGCACGTCTGGAGGGCGAGAACAGGGCTCAGGTACGAGCTGACTGTCTGAACCCCCCTGCTCACAGCCCGCGGCCCCGGCAGGTGCTGCCCGTCCCGGCTGGCGGGTGCCCGGCTCCCCTCTGGCCGGCGCGGCGAGTCCTCCGGGCGGCGAGCCCCGGGCTCCGCAGGTGCGGGACAGGCCAGGCGGCACCGATGCCAGGAACGGGGCTGCTTCTTTTTGCCAGCTCCAGGCCCGAGAGAGGATCTCGGGGAGGAGACCTCAAAGCGGCACCAGAAGGGGAGGACAGGCCTTTGCTGGAACGACATTGCTGGAGTGCCCCTCATCCATCCCATCCCATCCCATCCCATCCCAGGTGGTTTGCCGTTACTGCTCGCGCCTCCGCACGCCGCGCAGCCTGCGCGCAGGCCGGCAGCGAGGCCGGGAGGCCGTAGGTCTCCTCGGTGCAAGGGGCACCGGCCGGCAGGGCCGCCTTTAGCTGGATGAGTCACTCGCGGCCGGCGACCTCCCGCCTCGCCGCGGCCGGCGCACTTCGACCCCCTCCATGGAACGGGAGGCGAAGCCGAGCGGGCCTGAGGAGCCCGGTGGGAGGGGGCCCGTGGCCGAGGCCGGCAGCCCCTGCGCTCGGCGCAGAGCGCTCCGGAGGAGCGAAGCCCGCAGGCCGCCCTCCTCTCGCCCGCACCTTTTGCCGGCCGCGGCCGCCCAGCCGCACCATATAATTTGATTTTCCCCCGTGCCCGCAGATCGATTGCAGCTCATTTGTTACATTCAGCGGCTCCTCGGGGCGGGGGAGCGGGGGAGAAGGGCGGGCCGGGGGAGCGGGCGGCACAAGTGTTGGGATTCCCATGGGCTGTGCCTGCTCTCCAGCTTGCCGCGCTGGCACCCCGGCCCGAGCGGCCGACAGAGGGGGGTTTGTAGACACGGTGACCTCCGCGATCTCGTCTTGAAAGAGCCTGAAAGGAGGCTCTTTATGGTGCATTACCCGCGCAGCGCCCAGGTACCAGCTCGGAGGGGAGGGCCGACCCCGGCTGCAGGTGCCTCCTCCTCCGCCGGGCAAGCGAGGGCCGGGGCCGCCCCGCCGCCTTTGTGAGGCAGCCGCCCCGCAGCGCCGCGCTCGCCCCGGGAGCGGTGACGAGGGGGGAGCGCTTCTCCCCGCCGTATTTATGGGCCCCACGTGGCGGCGAAGAAGGGGAGGGCTCGCCGGGTCCCGTTGCCGCCGCACCTCGCTGGGCCTGTCCCTGCTCCGGGGTCCGGCCCGCGGGGCCGCGTGGGTCCTGGGTACCTGGGTTCGGGGGCCGGGGCACAGCCCAGAGGTGGTGAGGGCTGGTGGGGCTTTGCTGGCCCGCGGTAAGCATAAAAGCTCTCGCAAACATCTCTGCAAAGCGGTTTTCGTCCTCCCGAGTCGGGCAGCGCGTAGACCTGCCCGGTGCCAGGCGTGCGGTGGGACATCCTGGTACCCCCAGGCAGGCGTGCGGGTCTCCTCCCCTCGCCTTCAGAGCAGGAAAGTTGTACAGAAGTTTATTACCAGGGCACACTCAATCCCCCAAGGCTGCACAGAGCAAAGCTTATTTTAAATTATGCTTTAAATGGTAAAAAGTCCTGAGAAGATGCTGTATTTTACAGTTAAATGAAGTGCCATTTGAAACCAGCAATTGCAGTAGGGTTTGGGTTTTTTAAATTATTTCCTGCTAAAATATCCTTTGCACAGCTAGTGGGCCAACTCTGGTCCGTTTTTTCAAAAGCCGCCTGCTTCCTCGCTGCATTGAAATCAGAGTGCAGCAAACCAAGGAATCCTTATAGGTCAGCAGGTGAGTTTGATTGTTCTCGAGGGGGAAATGGCCATACTCATTATTAGTGCCACTGTGGCATTAGGGACCCGAAATGCCTTGTTTAACCAAACTCTGAGTGGGTGGAGATGAAGATTTGAGGATAATACTGTGTAGTGTTATCATGGAGGAAAGGGGAACTCTCCTGCCTTGTCTTTCCATGCCTGTGGTTTCATGGCATTGGATCAGCAAGGACAGTTAGAAAAAATGCAGGTAACATAAGAGCTGGATATTAGGCCTGGAAAACTCAACAGAGCTGGCTTTAGCTAACTGGCTTCGTTATTCTGGAGTATCCATAAGTTTGGAACTACTTCAGAAGTCTCTGCTGTGGACCTCGCCCCCGTCGCCTGTGACTCCTCTCCACGTCGGATCTCGCAGCTGCTCACTTAACTCCAGCTTTTACCCACTTTCCATCTCCCAACTGTTACGGGCAAAACGTAGCAGAAAATAGAAGCCGGGGGATGTCTGGGGGGGAGGGGGGGGCACTAGAAACGGCGGCGGGGGAGCTTGGGGGCAGGGGGACGGAGGGCCCGGCTGCCTCTTCCCACTGGGGGCCAGCGGCAGGCCGCGCTCCCCACGCAGCATCCCTGGGGGGCTCCGCGGTCGCGGAGAGACAACGAGACGAGCGCTGCTGCTTCTCACCGCCAGGCTCATACTCCGGCGGAGGGGCTGGGGAGCAGCACAACGTCTCTTGCTCCTGTGCGGGTGCTCGGAGGGAGCATGTATGTGCGGATGGAAAAGGTGTTTTTGGGAGTCGGGGCAGACCCGTGGGAGGTGCGAAGGCCGCCGGAGCCGAACCTTCGGGCATGGCCCGCCGTGCTCAGCGCCGCGGCCGTTGGGGCAGTCAACAAGGCGGGGCCGGTACCCTTCCACGATCCGCGCATCGCGGGGGGTCGTGCGCGCTTTGCAGCCCCGCCGAGGCCGGAGAGTGCTCCTACTGCCCGGCCTCGCTCCGATCTCGAGATGAAACCTGTCAGCGGGAAGGGATGTGCGCTGGCGGCCGGGCGCTTTTCTTGCCCTTGGGAAGCAGAGGCGCCGTGGATTCACCACTGTGTTGCGGAGCTCTTCGCCCACAGAGGAGGTCTTTATCGACTTCCCGAGACAAAGTCGGGCCCTATCCCTCACTGAAGGCTTGGTTTTCTCGAGCTGGGCCGTGTACAGCTCCGAGCACCCCAGCAGATGCAGGCCCGGAGGACCTGACAAGTCTGAGTGGTCCAGCTGCCCTGGGTGCAGGGAGTGCGCCCTCTGCCTTATTCCCCAGGGGGAGGTGGGTGGAGCACTGCGTGGGCCTACGGGTCGGGAGTGGGGGCCGCATGCAGCCCTGCCCCAGCTTCGTGTCCCTCCTAATCTCTGGACCTTTAGCGACACCTGGTTCCCTTGAACGTGGATGCCAACTGGACTTGTCGTGTGGTCATGGACTCCGGAGGGAAGGCAGTGAACCTCTTGGGGTCCCCCCCACCTGGCTTCTGCCCTCGGGAAACTGAAATAGGGAAGTGTTAGGCGCTGGTCATACGTTTTCTTTGCTGGAGAGTGGTGCTGGAAGGTGTCGTTCCCCTGACCTCCCAGCTAGCCCTCCCGGCGGGCAGGAGAGGGCCGGATAAGACACAGCGCAGGGCAAATATTGAAAGAAGGGCGTTTGCGACACAGACGGTGCTTGCCCAGGTGCTTTGCCATGTCCTGGGCTGCTCTGTTACCGGTTTCTGGTTTTCGCAAGTTTCCTTTTCGTAATGTCTTGGGCAACCCGAGGGGAGCCTTCCCGCGCCTCCTCCTTCGGGGACGGTCCGTACTTATTTCTCGATGTACAAAACGGGAACCGTTCGCCTTTAGGGCCATCATTGCCGTACGGGCGAGGGCTGAGCTCGGCACAATGAGGGAACAGCTTCTACCCCTGCTCCGGGCGTGGCGCCGGGCACTGAGCGCCGCGGGGCCGGGGTCAGGGATGTTCGTTGCCTTCGCACCGCAGCGCACACGCAGGGACCGGCCGTGCCCAGCGAGAGGGAAAAGAGCCCTACCGAGACCCGTCCCATGCATCGCTTACCTCCCCTGGGGCACTGCTTGCAAGCTTTCCAAAGATCTGCTAGATCTGAACGGTTTCAATACAGGCTCCGAGTCCCCAACAGTTTGGTAACAGTGGATTCCCTTCTGCTCCCCACAGCAGCGCGCTCCCGTCAGCGGGAGCTGCCAGGCAGCGGTGGGGAACTCGCTGTCCCAACGGCACAGCGAAATGCCCGTCGGCCCTGACGGAGCTGCCTCGCAGGGCCGGACAGACCGCACAGACTTGCCTCCCAGACCACCTGCCCGAATTGTATGGCCCGCGGGTATCGTGCCACCTCCACAGTGTGACATTCGGTGCTCAGCGCCGTGGGGCTCACCGCGGCTCTGCGGCACAGCGGGCACCGGCGGCTCTGGGGAAGGGAAAGAGACTCCGGGCGTGGTAAATGGACTGGCCTCCCCCAACCTCTCTGCGCACACGTCCTTAAGATTAGTGTCGGAGACCCTGCTTCTCCTTCTTCATCACCCCCTAAAGCCTTCACACTTGGCCGTCGGGGAGATGCTTCACCACCATATTAACGAGACATGCCCTGGCGCCCGTCTCCCTCTCAGGGAGAGACCTGGGTCAAAAAGCCGCTCTGGGAGGAGGCTGGTTGGTGGCAAAAGGTTTGGGAGAAAAGAGCCTGTTTCGGGGGGTTACTCCCCCTCTGGTTCTGTCAGTGCTGGGACGCGGGCCATGAGTCAGCGTAGGACTGTGTGTGTGACTGGCTCGAGTGGGTGCGGTGGTGACAGGGGCCACTCGACGTGGTTTGCTCATGGGCTTTGATCTCCCCGGCTCCAGCCGGAGTGTGGCAGGAGCAAGGACTCGCCGTGTGTCTTTGGGCATGCAGGAGAGGAACGGAGCCAGCTCTGTGGCCAGGAAATCCCCCTGAAATCACCTCAGCAATGTTAGGATTTAGAGTTTTGCTTTATTCTTTTTCTCGGTGTTTCGGGGTAGGAGTGACATGGTTCTGAGAAGATTAATGTACAGTGTGTGCTAGATTTATACTTGTGCTTCCAACTACGATGTCTTCACTCGTAGCGTTCACCCGCCGGCTGCCCTCATCCCAGATAAGGCCGTGCCAGGCAGGGAGGGAAAGAGCTACATAATTTGCTTTTGGAAAATGAGATTCTCCAACCGCAGACGTGGCTCGGCGTGTCCGCTCCGCCCGGCCGCGGGGCAGCGGTGGGGAAGGATCAGGCACGTCCCCCGGTGTGCCCCAGCTGAGCCAGCGCGGCCAAAGGGGGGCTGCGGGCAGAGCTCCCGTCCCCCGGAGACTGCACAGGACTGTGAGCGGGCTGCTGGCGGGTGACACGGCACAGGAGCCCGCATTTTGGCTGCGCAGCGCGACTGTAGGACCGGCTAAGGCTGATCTGGCCGTTCCTGGGGGCTGTGGGGATGGGGGGCGGGCTGCCCGGCGCTTCCACCCCCACAGCAGCCTCAGGGGCTAGGAACGGCGGGTCCCTGCCCTCCCACCAGCGCCTCACGACCCGCTGCCACAGAGCCGCCACTCATCTACCTTCCCAGCTCTGGGGTGCACATAGCGGGGGGCAGGGGATGCTGGCTGTGTAAGTGGGTTGGGCGAGCCCCGGGAAGCCGCGAGGCGAGGAAAAGGGAGCACCGTGGATCCCGTGCGGTGCCGAAGCTGTGTTTGCTCCCCCAGGTGAGTCCCTCAGCTGGGCTGGACAGGGCAGCTCGGGAAGAGCGGTCCAGGGGCGAGCAGGAGCCAGCCAGGTGCCCTGGCCACATAGGATGCCAGCAGCATCTCTACGCTGCATGAACACGATCACAGCCCAGGTGACCAAGGGAAGGGATTATTCCCCGCACTCGGCACTGGTGAGGCCGTATCTAAGTAGCGCGGCCAGGCTTGAATGAAAGCAGGAGTCTGGGCACACGGAAAACCTTTTGCACCATGAGAAGCAGAAGAGATTCAAACTTCATAACCGTAAGGGAACACTTCCTTTAACCCCGAGGAGGCTGAAGCAGCAGTCCAGGTTGCCCTAGGAGCTTGTGCAGGCCACGATCCGTGGAGGTTTTCAGGACCAGACCGGATAAAGCCCGGAGCAACCTGGTCCGGCCTCGCAGCTGCCCCGGCTGTGGGCAGGAGATAGCACTGGGGCCCTCCTCGGGTCTCTCCCAACCCGGGTCCCGACTCCAAATCAGAGGGGAGCGGGCAGCACAGCAGGGCCTGCGGGGCTCCGGCCGCTCACGCTGCAGAGCCATTGGCGGTGCGGGGCCGGAGAGCAGCCGCGGGCGGGCGGGCGGGCCGGACTCGCCCGGCTGAGCGGAGGGTACCGGGAGGTGATGCTCAGAGCAGGGAGCCGCGCCTGAGGGCGCCCGACCATCCCGGCCCACGACCGCTCCCTGGGCCCGCAGCCTCCGCCTCCCCGCCTCACGGCAGCCCAGCCTCGAGGTCCCCAGTCCCGCTCCCCGGCTGGACGCGAACGGGGAGCTGCTTCGCCGTGCCATCGCCCCTCGACGAGGAGACTCTCTCAGTTTCCCCATCCCGGGACGGTGGCAGCGATCCCCCGGCAACACGTGTGCGCGTTCCTGGCTTCGCTCGAAGGTTTCCTCCTTCTCGTTTTTTCGCGTGGCCCATCTGCAGGCAAGACTTTCCAAGAAGTTGCTCTTGCAAAGCTCTTTGTTCCCTCCCTCCCGTGACTCACGCGTTTCCCTGCCGTTATCACGGCGTTGTCAGCGGCTTTGAAGTCGAGTCATTTATTACTTTCCTGGATCTGGCCCTGTCTTGCTCTGCTGATAGAGCGGGGTACGTTTCCACTCGGGGTTTGATCTCTGCCCGTGCTGGTGGCACACTGGAAAGTCACTTTCGATAAACCTCGACAGACTCTGCCGGACAAACTATTGCAGCGCTAATGAGAGAGATAATCCTCCCCTAATCTGCCGGGTAATCCATTTCACCCCAGTGAGAATTTTTAAGGCTTTAATCAGTGAGAGTCAGTTAGGGAATTATTAACAGAGCCTCCGCCAAACGAGCTCGTCCTGAGAGGGCAACGGAACTGGGAAAAGGAATAACGTAACAGGGCCCTATGCGGTCAAAATCGGTGCAGGGCCGGGCGTAAGGAGCTGACGTGATTTATTGTGATGTTACTATAAAATTGCCTTAATTTCAAACGCCGTGAGGAACCCCTTGCCATCGACCCACCCTGTGCCTGCTCCGACAGTGGCTTTGCAGCCGGCCGGGGCTGGCGAGGCCGGGGGAGCGAGGAAAGTGCCGGGGGGAAGACGCGCGGGGGTGTCCCCTCCCACCGCTCGGCCACCGCCACTGCGCGCGTTTCGGTCAGGGGCCGGTGGAAGGAGGTGCCGGGGCTGATCGGAGCTCTTCGCTCGACGTGCGGGGAGCGCCGGTGCGAGCGGCCTCGCAGGCTGCGGCTCCGTCCCTGGGCGGCGGGGCTGGGCCGGGGGCACCGTCGGGGCCGCCCCCCCCGCCCCTCCTCCTGTGCCGCGGGATCTCCGCCGTGTCCCCGCCGGGGGGGCCCGGCCCTCCCGCCCCTCCGCCCCCCCGGCGCGCTCTGATTGGCTGGCGGCGGCGGTCAGCGGCACGCGCCCGGGGATGTCGTTATAAGACCCCTCGCGTGCCGGCCCGGCGCGCCAGCCGGCTCCGGCTCCTCCCGGAGAGCGGCGGCAGCGGCCCGGCCGCCCGGCCACCCAGGGGCGGGCAGGGCAGGGCAGGGCAGGGCAGGGGCGGGGAGGCCGCCGCCGGGGCGGCTGGGCGAGCGGGGCCGGCGGGAGCGGCTGCAGGCGCGTCCCCGGCAGGACTGCCCCCCCCGCCCCTTCCCGCCCCGTCCCGTCCCGTCCCCGCCGGGGCCGGGAGCAGCATGGAGACGGTGCTGCTGGAGCACTTCCCTGGGGGGCTGGACTCCTTCTCCTCGCCCCCCTACTTCGACGAGGAGGACTTTTTCGCCGAGCCGCCCCCTCGGGACGCGCTGGCCGCAGACGGGCTGCTGGAACCCGACGTGGACTTCCTCAGCCGGCAGCTGCAGGAGTACTACCGCGACGGCGGCGACCCTGAGGCCGGCTACCGCTGCCCGCCGCCGGCCTCCAGCTTCCCGCCGTCGCCCGCCTCGCCCGCCTTCGCCTACGAATGCTGCGGGGCGGCGGGCGCGGCGCTGCTGTCCCCTGGGGGGCGGCTCCAGGCTCTGGGCTCGGCCAAGCGGCGGCGACGGGTGCGCTCCGAGGCGGAGCTGCAGCAGCTCCGGCAGGCCGCTAACGTGCGGGAGCGGCGGCGGATGCAGTCCATCAACGACGCCTTCGAGGGGCTGCGCTCGCACATCCCCACCCTGCCCTACGAGAAGCGGCTCTCCAAGGTGGACACGCTCCGCCTGGCCATCGGCTACATCAACTTCCTCAGCGAGCTGGTGCAGTCCGATCTGCCGCTGCGCAGCACCAGCAGCGAGAGCCCAAGCCAGCCCAAGAAAATCATCATCTGCCACCGCGGCACAAGTAAGTGGCAGCCCGACCCGACCCGGTATGGCCCTGCCTGCCTCCGCAGGAATGCCGGCCCTGGCAATAACCCCCTGCCTTTCTCCCCCCTGTCTCCCAGGATCTCCCTCCCCGAGCGACCCCGACTACGGACTCCCTCCTCTGGCCGGTCACTCGCTGTCGTGGACTGATGAAAAGCAGCTCAAGGAACAAAACATCATCCGGACAGCCAAAGTGTGGACCCCCGAGGACCCACGAAAGGTGAACAACAAACCCTGCCTCAAAGACATCGAGAACGAGCCCCCCTTCGACTTCGTGGCGTGAGGCACCGCGCAGGTGTCCCCCCGCCCTGCCTGTACATGCTGTATGTAGAGACCTATATTGTAAATGTAATTTAAGATTCAGACTCTACGGGCAATCAACTTTATTTATCTATTTATTACGGAGTAGTAATAATGAACTAGAATCGTCTGTTTTGAATATATAATTTATATAATTTATCCTGATTTTTTTTAAGATATGCAATAGTTTTATTCCACCAGCACCTTTGTTTTTGGGAAAAAAATAATAATGCCAGAACCTGTGAAAATAATTTATTGCCGCACGTGGACTCTTCCTGTGTTTGTTGATAATAAACCTGGATTGTACCTTGTGAAGCAAGTGTATTTGTGGGAAGCGGCTGCCGAGAGCTCCGCCTCATCCCGCGGAAGCCCTGCAATGAACGGTCGACCCCGTCTCCGCGCAGGCGGGGTAATCCCCGGGGCGCTGCGGCGCCTCAGAAAGCCCCACGGGCACCCTCAGCCCGGGGGCCGGCTCCGCTCTGCCACATCGCCAGCTTAGGCTGCTCTTATCCAGCCGGGAGGAGGACGGGCGAGGGGACACTTTCTCCTTCTCTCCACCCCTTTTGACGTCCTCTCCTGATGTGCTTCCAACTGATGTCTTTGTCTATCTCTAGGAGGTCCCCTCCTTTCAGTGCCTCTGCTCTGCTTGTGATTTCCAGCGGAAAGACCCCAGTCCCGAAACACCAACCTTGCGAGGGTGTCGTCCCCCCCCCCCGCACCGCTGCCTTGTCCCCCCCGCAAAGCGGCCACGGGGATGGGCGCGCTACCCAGAGACGGACAAAGCTCTTCGCAAAAGGGTCGGGGAGTGGGGACCAGGCTGGGGGCCGGGCGAGCTTGGCCCCTGAGGGTGCGCGGCCCCTTGCTGGGGCTCTGCCGTCTTCTGCCGCACCTAGGAAACAGCCCCCGTACGTCTCGCCCCTCGGAGCGGTAGGCGGGGGTTGCAAAGCCATCGTGCAACTGGTGGCAAAGTCGCTCTGGTAGCCCGAGCTCAGCGTGCCCGGCTGCTGGGGGGGGGGAGGGTGGTGTGCGTCTGGGCTGCACCTGCCCGGGGGCGAAGGGAGGGGGCGGCAGGGGCTGGCCGGGCAGGGGTGGGGGGGTGCAAGTGCTACCGGGGGGAGGGGGCTGCCCGGGGCTGGGGCGGGGGGCTCGGCCTGGCGCCGCAGGTGCTGATTTTCCCGTGGCACCCGCGGCTCAGCCCCGACGGCTTGGCCCCCGGGAGAGCCCCAGATGCCCGGCCCGCGGTCGGAGCAGAGCTGTCCCCGTGCGGTGCCCAGGCGGATGGGAACGGCCCGGGTGAGCCAAAGTATAATTATTACTCATCATATACTGTACATCTCTCCCTCTCTCTCTCTGTCTTTTTTTTTTTTTTTTTTTTTTCTTCCAAAGCTGACGCAAAGTGGGAGCAATATGTTGCATGCATGCTAATTGCATTAACCTAGTTAGACACATTTAGTTCCCTAGCGCGGATGGCATGGATCTATTCCAATAGCAATTAGAGTAGCTACTTACCCACACAAGCACGCAGAGGCTGGGCTGGGGGCCGGGGGCTTTACTTACTTATTTGCCCATTTTTCGGGCAAACTCCGGGCTGCCCGGCTGCGAGCCTCGCCCCGTCCGGCAGCGGGCGGGAGGCGGGCGGCACCGGTGTCATTGAACTTAAACGGGGCTCTTTGAGCGAGAAAAAGAGCCGACCTATAATTCGATCTTGTCCTGTATTAGGACCTCATTAAACACAGAAAGTCGCTTTTGCACAAATGCTTCCATCAGGCATGTAATCTCATTACACTCATTAGAAAGTCAAATGTTAGTCGGACTTCAACTTAATTATAAGTTATGGAAGTGTTGTATCGTTTCCTTCTGTGTATAGCCCCGTCCGTCTCAATTGGCTTTGGTGATGCGGTCCCCCACAATTAAAACACTACAATCATTGTTATGTGGCACCTTTTCTTTGGCGTGCCACTTTTTTTGTGATTCAATGCTTCAACACATCCTTTAGTATGGTGCAGATGAAGCGGAAGAGCCGGCCTTCGCATGTAAAACACCAGGGTCTCTATCTTGTCACTCTCCCGTCTTGACTTGGCAAGTCCCTTTAAACGCAATCTTCAAAGAGACTGACAGCTCCTTTTGACCGACTCATCATCCATTCACCCGAGCGCCGCGCTCCTGCGACAAGATCCAGCCGCACAGGGCAGGAGGAAAGTGCCTTTGCAGGTCCCCCGGGCCGGAGGGACCCGGCGGGATCCGGCGGCTCCCGCAAGCCCGATTGGCAGCTTTTGCGGCAGCTTTGGGGGGTTCGCCGGTGGGGAACATGGCGGGGCTCGGTAAGGAGCAGTGTGGGGCAGGCGTGACCAGCAACCACGCAGCCGCCGTTCCTAGGCGCCTGCCCCCGCTCCTCGCCCCAGCCGTCAGCGGGGGGGGTAGCGGTCACCTCTGCATCTTCCAGCACTGCCCCCCGGCGCAACCCGGCCGGAGGCTGCCCGCCTCCCTCGCGCCCCTGCCCCGCTCCCAGAGCCCCCGCCACCTGCCTGAAACCCCTCAACGGTTCCCGCCCCTCCGCGGTCGCACTGCCCCAACGGCACCCCGGGGGAAGGGGGGAGGTCCGCCCGAGCCCCGGGACCGGCCCGCCTGTCCGTCCCCACCGCCCCCTCCCCTCGCCACAAATCCCCGTGGGGGCTGCAAAATGGAGCAGGAAAGAACAAAAGTGGGTAAAATCCCCAGCCTGTCTTGAGGTGCGGGGTGTGTGTGTGGTGTATTTGAGGCACCTGCGAGCAGTCGCTCCCCCCAGGCTCCCAGGAGGGAGGTGAGGGCTCTGGATGTGCGAGCTGATGCTGTCCTTCCGGGACCAGCGTCACTGGTGATGCTGCAGGTAAAAAGACAATTTACTTGTCCGAAACGGACAATTATCCATTAAAAAAAAAAAAAAAAAAAAAGCTACAACACCAACCGCCCCACCCAATCCCCAAAGACAGGAGGCATCAGTCCGCTCTCCTGCACGGCCAGCAAGGGGATGGGAAGGCGTGCGTGCCTCCCGAGCCGCGCTGTGCGCAGGCAGGGGCTGCGGCAGGCACTGTGAACCCGTCCCGCTGCGGTTCCCAGGGCCGCTCATCTGCCGGCAGTCGGGCCAGCGCCCTGCGAGGCGCGGGGCGTGAAGCCTCCCCAGCCCGGGATCTCATCCCTCTTTCATTCACGCATCTCTAGCTGGCACCGAGTACCAGCTGCGAGGTCGAACAAACACCAGTTGAGTGTCCCCTGGTAAACCTCCCGCTTTCCAAAGCATCCCGCAGCCGGTGGGAATGGTCCTAAATAACTCCACAACAAACCGCGCTGCCGAGACCTGGAAGCGTGGGCGGGAGGCGATTCCCACGACGGGGCCGGGGTCTGGCCAACAGGTGCTCGGGTTTGGCGGAGGGCGCCGGGGGAGCCCGGGGAGGCAGAGCCTCCGCTGCCAGAAAGCAGCCTGCTCCGGCGCCTCCGGCTTTACATGGCGTGGAAGCCGCAAACAATCGCAATGATATCTTTATTGCTAGGTTCATGTCCTGGGCTATAACATATCAATCCCTGTCGTGGTTCTCTCGGATGCACCTGGTATTTCAAACTTGTTCTTTTTGTGCTTCTGGGTCCTGGACTGCAGCTGCCTAAAGCAAGCAAAGAGAGAGGCCCTTACAATGTGTCCAAGACGTGTTGGCATGGTTTGCTTGTCTTTAATGTACCATTAACTATTGTCTTTACACAATATGGGAACTGTAAAGCATGACATGTGTTATAATAAAACACATTTTCAACGATACACTTGGACTCGGTGCTGGGATGCAAGCAAACAAACAGGCCCAAATCTTGTTTTGTCTCCCTCGCTAAGCCTACTGGCAATTAAACTTAAGACCACTGCTTTCCCCTGATCAGCCAATTAAATTTTATGTCTCCTAATTTTTCACATAGAAAAAAAGTCTCAGTGCCGGCCCCTAAAGACATTGATTTTCTTGCTATCACCTGGCGCTCAGACCTTAGTTCCATTTATCAAGAAGGGAAACGTCAGGCGTTACATAAAGTGACTCTGTTACCATAAGGCTCTCACCATCCTGCCCTATTGTTTTCCCTTGTTAATAACTCATTACCAGGATTTAACAAATCAACCATTACATATGTTTTGTGTCTCCATATTTTGATCCGTACGATTAAGCAGATGTTACGATTGAAAATTGAAAAGTCCAAGGCTACTCTCGTCTGAAAGAAAGAGGGCAGCCTCAAACAACGAGCTAACAATGAGATTCAGAAGATCTTCAGAAAAACATTTACGACCAATAAACAGACTCCAACCTGCTCCATTTCAACCATTGTGCGCCTTGGGGGAATAATTAAGTTTAATAGGAAGAGGTCCGCGGGGTTTTCAATGCCAAGCCCACAGGTGCGGGGTGGCACGATGAATGATCCGCCTGATTTTTGCCAGGCTCAAGGGCCCTTCTCAGGGCCGGGCGAGCAGATACGAAATATTGTCATTTCTTTTAATTCACAGCGTTACTCTCAGGGCGAACAAAGGGGCGGGGGATGAATGGCTCCGGCTGCAGGCGAGGCGCGCCCGGCCGCCGCTGGCCTCGCCGGAGACCTCCCGGCGCGGACGAGAGCGCCAAAACCGCGCCCCGGGGCGGCCCCGGAGGCCCCGGGGGGTGTCCGGCTCCCCCCTCCCTGCCGCACCGCCCCGCGCCAGCGCGCGTCCCGCACCCGCGCCTGTCCCGCGCCCCGCGCCGCCGCGCGCCGTGCCGCGGGGACGGACTCCGCACGGGCGCGCGTGCGCCCTGCCGCTCCCCGCCGTCCCCCGCCCCGCCGCCGCAGCCCCGAGGGGGCGGGAGGGGCGGCCCCGCGCCGGGGGCGGCTCCCGGCTTCGGCCCCCGCCGCTGCCCTGCAGCCGTCGGGGCCCCGGCAGGCGGCAGCGGGCGGCGGCGGCGGGACTCTGCCGCCCGCCGGCCCGCGTTGCGCATGGAGGTCTCCAAGAGGGGTCCCGGCTGCTGGGGGCTCCCGGGGGCGACGGCAGGGCCGCCCCGGCGCAGCGGTGGCGTAGAAGGCGGCCTCTGGGGGGGCCCCGCGAGAGGCCATGGGGCCGCGCCGCTGTGCACCTTCTAGTGGCGGCCCCACCGAGAGGAGCGGGGCTCCCCCCGGGCGGCTCCTGGGTCTGCGGCGCCGGCTCCGGAGGCAGCGCTCGGCTCTCCGGCGGCGGGCGCGGCGCCCGCCCGGGCACCGCGGAGCTGGCCCCCGTGGGGCCCCACAGGAGCACTCGACCCCCTGCCCACCTTGTCCCCCGCTCCTCCAGCCTCCGCCCGCCGCCCCGGCCCTCCTCGGCCCCCCACTTCCCCCGTGCACCTGCTCCGCGCAACTTGTTACGCCGAGCGGCTTGGAGAGGGCAGGGGAGGCACGGTGCTGCCGCGCTCGCCCCGCTCGGGGCTCCCCGCCAGGCAGCCGTGGGGCGGAGAGAGGCTCCGGCCACTCTTCTCGCCTCTGCCCTGCTCGACTTTGGCGGTCCAGGGCCGCACCGGTCCCCCCGACGCTCGCCGCTTTGGCACCCCCAGGTGGAGCGGCGCGGCCTGAGCTCCTGGTCCCGCCGGGCGGAGGTTGCCGCTTCCCGAGGGGAGGAAGCCCGGAGGGGTCGCACGGACGGGGGCACTCCGCCGCCATTGCCCTGCGCCCAGACGGGAGCCCCGAGCTCCCCGCCGCGGCGGGGTGCGGTGAGAGGGCCGGGCAGAGAAGAGGCCTCGGCGGTGGAGCTCGGCGTCCGCTGGGCGGGCGGAGGCGGGTTCCTGTCTTGGAAAACATCTCCACTGGGCACCCGGACGGCTGTCCTGCCCCCGGAATGCGCAGGGGGCCGGGGCCAGCACAGGGCGGCCGCTCATCGCCCCAGCTTTCTGCGCTCCGGCCCCGAGAAGAGCGATGTCCCGGGAGAGAGCCGGCTCCCGGCCCTGGGGCTGAGAGGCTCCTCCGCGGATAGCCCTGATGGCCCTGGCCCCCACCCGAATGAAGCCATGGGGAGCTGACCCTTGCCGCCGAAGCGAGATGTGCCCCGGGGCATACGGGGCCGGCGGGGAGCGCCTTTCTAGGTCCCAACGCGGCTCGAACAGCCCCTCTGATGTCTGCCCGCCGCCGGTGGCCTCGGGTCGGCAGAGTTTTGGGAAGAGGGAGAAATAATGGAGCCAGGACGTGTCAGGAACGAGCGTACCCGCTGGCTTGGGCAGAGACAGCGGGAGCGCCCCGACGGCGCGGTTGGAGGGACAAGGGATGCGCGGAACCGCCAGGCCCCCCTCGGCGGAGCGCAGCCCGCGACACTGACCTTCCTGCGGGGGGCACGGGGACGCGCCTTTCACGGAATTAGTAGCACAGGCGTCTCTCTATAACTTTTGTTCCCCGCCACCGCCCGGAGACACCGCGCCCGCTCCGCAGCCAGCCCATCCCGTCCCTTCCCCGATGGCTCTCTCCGTGCCCTGCCCCGACACTGCTGCGAAATGCATCACTGTCACCGGCGCGGGTGACAGATGAGGCGAAGGCGCGGAGCCCTCGCCAAGGTCAAGTTGAAAATGCCGGTGGCGGTGCGGTCACCGACGGCTGAAGCCGAGCAAGGCCCGGCGCAGGGCCCTCAGGGAAGGCCCTCCCCAGCGATACATTTTTACCTTCCCCCATACCCCTTCTCCCCTTGGGCTTTGTCAGGCGTTTCTGCGGGGACCTGCGGAGACCGGGACGCTGCCCGAGTGAAGGGGGGCGCTGCGCGGTACTGACCGGGGGGGGTGGGGTGGGGGGGTGAGCGGAGTGTTAGAGCGCAGGGCCGGGCCGTGCTGGGCCGTGCGGGGACGCAGAGCTCCGGACGCCGACACACGCGCCCTCGCCGACTTGAAATAAACTGTGCAAAATGCTTCGGGGTGGGTTTTATCCCTCGTTCAGCAAGTTTTCCAAACGCAGTCTGGTTAAACAAACACTTCGCGCTTCTCCCGCTCTCCCTCGCTCTGTGATGATTGATATTTTTTATTCAACCATCTTTTATTTACCTTGCAAAAATGTTGGGGACAAATGTGATAAATTACAGATATGCAAATTTCTTTGAATGGCGTTGTAAGTGTGTCTCGCTGGAGCTGAATAAGTCCTTGCAAGTCGGTCTGCGCGCACTCAGGACCCCAGGGAGCTGATCAAAGCACCCTTTCTCTTTCATCCCCAGTATTCTCCTCCAAACTATTTCGATACAATATGTTTCCATGATGCACTTAATGTGCTAAGGACACAGAACTCATTACAACCTAGCTAGTTCTGCCGACCCCTTTGTTCAGAGGCATAAAGTTAAAAAAAAAAGGAGGGGCGGAGGGGGGGAGGGCTGCTAGTTGCCAGCTTTCTGAAATGTTAAAGCATGCGTCATTTTTCACCAGGTCTCGTCTTGATATCCTCAAAAGACAAACTATGAAACCGGCCTCAGCCCTTTCTGGCATTAATTACACTGCTGTCCAGCCGATCTGTTTTTCCTATTATATGCATTTCTCAGCGGGGACTTTTTTTTTTTTTCTCTTTTTTTTTTTTTTCTCTCTTTTTTTTTTTTTTTTTTTTTTTTCCAGGACTAATGCAGCTGCAAGTCGAAGTATGAATGCGTTTTATCGGTATAGAAAAAATTAGTGGAAAGGCTGAAAAAGATGTCAAAGTTTATGCTGAAGTTTTTTCTCCCTTGCCCCGTATTTCAGGCAGAGGCTTTGGAAAAGTGTCTCGGATAGCCCTGTTATGTTAATTGTTTTTTGCATGGAATTATCAGCTGTTTAGAAGTGCAAAATCTCAGCCGGAGGCTGCTGAAAGCAGGTTAGGTGTTTACTGAATGCCGATGCAGCCCAGAAATATTTTCCTGGGGGAGCAAACGCTTCCAACTATTTGGGGAAATACCTGGAAATAAGCAGCCCCGAGTTCAGGGCGATCCATTTCAAACCCACTGCGAGGTGGCGGCTGTTTGGGGAAATTACTCCAGCGGGAGGACAGTAAGAAATAAACTCTATTTCAGCGGATGGCGCGTTTGTTTACGGGGTTGATTGGTTGACGGAAATGGCTGGCAGCCAGTTCTGGGAAAGATTCCAGACCTGACTCCGATTAACCCTCTCTGGTGAAACTCTGCTGGAAACCAACTCACCAGCAATTGCCATTAATCTACTTACTAATTAAGCCAATTCATTTCTAAAGGAGAAAAATTCCTTTCTTTGGCCAAACTGATGGGAGGAAATTTGAAAGAAGCGCCAAACTGTGTAACTGTAATTCAGCCAAGGACTGCTAAAACAAGGTGTTGATATATAGCTGGAGATTTAAAACAAGTTTCTAGGGCAACAATCCTTTGGAGACGGTGGTATATAGTGCATAGTAGATGAAGCTCGAATAATGGTGGACTGCAGTGTGCAATTGTACGGACATTGGTTGGAACCAGGACTGCTTTTCCCAATTAAGCCGCTCAAGTCTTTTACTCCTAATAATTTATCTGCCCCGTTTAAACGTTTCAGCCTTCGGCGACAGCTACAAAGAGCATCTCTGCCGGCACCCAGTGAACGCAGTTGTGGAAATAGCATCAAACTTTTGCCCGACGACACCTCAACTCTTCTGACTCTCGGGGTCCGGATCAGTCCAAGCAGGAACACAGGGACACAGGCTGCCCTTACAGCCCCCGTGCCTGCGAGGACCTGCCCGGGGTCTCTGCGGCAGAGGTGCACCCTGGCCGTGCGGCTCAGGAGGCTCTCCGTGACCAGGGGGTGCATTTTGTTGAGGCTTCATCTTTAGGCGAGCAATATTTGAGCTCCTAAAGACGCAGTCTAGGCCCGGGAGGCGAGTCCCAGGGGGGCCTGGGCCGACACCGCCGTGAGCCATCCCTGAGGGGAGACTGCTGTTTTCAGAGCAAGCCGCCATCTTTTGCAGTGCTGGCAGCAGGGCACCTGCTAGGTGAGGGGGAGAGGTGATGAGTGAGAGGCTTCATCCTGAGGGAGGAGCAGCAGCCCAGGGCCGCAAGCCAGGTCTGTTGGTCCCAACGCCAGCATCCCCCTCACTCCGGGACCAGACCGGAGCGAGTCAAGGGCTCCCGCCGTCCCGGGCAGACCTGAGGCACCTGCACCCCTTGACACGCCTCCCCGGCCCGTCCTTCCCCGCTTTTTCACTTTCACGGCTGTTTCTCTGTCCCTTACAGAGCCCAGAGCAGCCGCGTCGGGGCCGGGCTGGGTTCCGCTGTCCCGCGTCCTGTCCCGCGGCTGTTACCGGTGGCCTGCAACGCCAACACTCTCAAAGCGGTGCCGAAGAGTGCGGGGCTGACGACGGGCACGGAGGGGAGGAAGGGGCAGGGAGGAACATCCCGGAGCCGCGCACCTCCAGTCCCCCCCCGCTCGGCGGAGAAAGGACGCAGCCCCCCGGGGTAAACGGTGTGCTACAGGTGACAAATTCAAGGGCGGACAGTTTGAAATCAGTGTCACAGTTCCCTCGTGTTTCTCGTGGGTGCTGGGTTTTTTTGTGTGTGTGGTTTTGTTGTGGTTTTGTTTTGTTTGTTTGTTTTGGTTTGGTTTGGTTTGGTTTTATGGCTGGCACGGCGGCGAGGACAATTGCAAGAGCAACAAATTAAGCGTTCACTGAATCCGTCCCGGACAAGGCGGCAGTGGTCAAAGCGCTTGGCGGGAGGTCGGAGGATGCTGAGCCCTGGACGAGGACAAACCACCCTCCTGGAAAGCAGCAGCCTGGTGCCATTTCACTAAAATGACAAGTCCTGGTGAAACACGGCACCACCAAGTGATGACAGCAGAACTACGAACACAACCTGGAGAGCAATCGGGAAACATTTTCTCCAGGAGCTGATGCCAAAACTTAGCACGCGGCTGTATATATATATTTAGATTCATATCCGAAGCAAACTCCCAGCATCTTCATGTAAGTCTCTCTCTGAGATAATAAAAAATAGGATGCGATATCCTAAAAAGACTAATGACATTTCACAGGTAATGCAATTTAGAAGGAAACATTTCCATGTTTTCTTTTCCAACAATGTGCATTTTTGTAAACTGCTATAAATTGCAATTCAAAAGCCCTGATCTCGCCATCCCCAATCATTTTTTATACTGATCAAATGAATGCAGATACTCCCATTTGGGAGGGGCGACATGACATTTCACTTGGCAGTTCTAAACAGGTCACGGACCTTTCACAGACCCTAAGGCAGTGGGAGGGAGCTCTTTACGAAACCGTGTAACCAAATCAAACCAATGGTTACCCCTTTTCAATACCATTGGAATGGTTTGCACAATGCTATTCACATAGCAGCAGAGAAACTGAAAGGATGGTCATCCAATGGAAATTTCTTTTCTTTTGTTTAAACTTGCAGAGCTAAAAAAAATACTAGAAAACAATTACTTTTTGTATGACAAAAAGATAAACACTTTTACGTACAGCCCCTTTGTGTATACCACGGCCCTAGGAGCACCTAGATGTTTATACATATAGGCACACATCTGTGTGTGGGGATGTACATTTATTGGAGATGTTGCTTTGTTTGAAACCATAGGCACAAAGACACAACATGGCTGCCCTGGAGATGACCTATTGCTTTCAAGTTGCTTGAACACATCAGAATTTCTATTGTTGAGGTTGATTAATTGAAACTGATAAGTTACCATGAATAAAGATTGTTTTTCTGTTTAATGTGGTGGGCCTGATTTGGTAAATGCTTCATTCATGTAGCCTTGCAGTGCAGCATATGGGCAAGATTCATTCAGTATCACAAACATATACAATTTATTATGCTTGTATGGTCACAACCAAAAGGCCTTTTTATTTTAATGACAAAGTTTGAATGAAAAATTCCATTTAAAGAGTCACTAACATTAAATGCGGGTTTGTAATTTATTCGTATTGCCGGCTGCCAGGGATTCAAGGGCCTTGGAAAAGCAGAGACACCCGTGCCCTGGAGCTGAGCAGCTCCTCTCTGGCCTTGGCTGCCCCAGGCGTGTCACACGCTGCTGATAAAGTTATGGCTGCTGTGCCCTGGCATTCCGCCAGCACAGCTCTGCCCTGGGCAGGTGATGGGGGACACCCATCCCGGGCTCCAGCACCTTGTCTCTGGGCAGAACTGCCCACAGGGCCACAACTGCTTCTGCCTGAGGCATGGAGCATTAAAACTGAGGTGTCCTGCCCAGGCTGTGGTGGGGTGGCATCCCCAGGGCCATGGAACCCCCTGGCACCCCACAGCCCCACACTGGCTGAGCCCTGCCAGGGCATGGCAGGCCTGGGCAGCCAGAGGTGCTCTCCATGGCCCTTCTTCAGCCCCATGGGGTGCACCTGACCCCAGAAGGTTAGTCAAGGGACCAGGGGTGCCCACGGGCACTGAGTGCCTGCTGTCAGGTGCATTGACAGTGGGGGTAGGGTGTCATCTTCTGCCCTGGGTGCTACCATGAGGGCAGTGACATGTAAAGTGTGTGGGAGAAGCGACTGGGTTCATCTTCCATATGTAAGCTCACATAGGGGTTTGTGTCAGTCTTTAGGAGTAACTTTAAGCACCACTGTGGCCAAGGGGACTTTTGCCTCAGCATTTTAAACCCTAACCCTTCTCCTCTTGTTGTGTAATCACTGTTTTAAAAGTTGTCAATATAGATGACTCTCAAACTTGACCTCACTTCTGCTTAAAAAGCCCATGTCAAGTAAAGCATCTCAAAATAACAGCAAAACCTCACCCAACAGGGAAAAAAAATCATCAAATTTGAAATGAAGATGTGATGAAGACCCGTCAGGAGCTTACAGCTGTGTGAGGCAAATCACCACACTTCAGTCTGCATGTAGGGGGGTTTGATCCTGTTTCTGTCTATTAGAGGTGATTTGTAAAACAAAATTTAACAAAATCAGCATCTTTGACAGGCAAAGTAGATCTTCTGTGTCATCACAAATAAGTAATGAAGTATAGGGTTGAAATTTATGAAAAAATCCCTTGAAAGAACTCTTTCAAGCTCTTTTTTAGAAATATGACCTCTTAACCTCTTCTTCCTCGATTGACAGAGTAATTTGAAACAGAAACAATGTAATCTATCAAAATAAGTTGTGTTACTTCTGTAAATCAGATATTTATGTTTGAGCTTTCTCTTGCTGACAAGCTGTAAAGGCTCACTGTTATTCCAAGGTTTTATCTCTGAGATTCTTGTCTTTTCTGCTCATTAAGAGTCTGTCTACAGATTACAAAGTCAATAGATGCAAACACCGGACTGTGAGAAAACTCTCCCTGAGTACATAAAAATCAACAGCAGTGGATGCTATACAATGGAAAGCATAGATGTTTTTAGGTGTTCAGTTTTATCATCTTTAAACAAGGAAGAGAGTAAATATTGTGGCAAAACTTTGCCTTCCAGTGTTGCACACTTCCTTTTGCCATTCCTAAAGCTGGATTGCTATGCATCACCATGTCTGAATGGCAGATTTAAGTGAAACACAGTTTCATAATTGTTCTGAATTTTCTACACATCATTACAGTGCTTATTATCCCAAGTACTGGGCAGCAGACATGGACGTGGAATGACTTTACAGCTACTTTTGTGGATTATCCTGTAAAGAGATGACAGAACCCAGTGGAGCTCTTTCAGTTTGTTAAAAGACTCTGAGGGACCCTGAACCCTGGACATGTTGCTTCAGTCATTGAGTGGTGCCTCTAGCTGCAAATCTTCAGTATTTCCTGCCCTAATGCATCCAAGTTATTATATGCACATTTTGTTAATGCCAGGATTTGTACATTCCCAATATTCCCCTGCACTTGCACATTTAAAGGGGACTGAATTTAAAACTCAGATGAGACCCTCAGCTGCAACCCAGTCTCCAGGGGAGGGCACTTAGGTATGAGCAGGCTGAACTGCTTGGCTGGATGGATGTTGCAAAGCTTTTAAAAGTAAAATTATTAATTTGGATATTACTCTTATAAGTATTTACAAGCAGTATTTTTTACCATCTTTTAAGACTAGTAAAAAAGCAAAAGTAATTAAAAAAAAGTTCCTTTTGATACCAGCAGGTCTGTTGTGGGGAACTACCCAAGAGGAATCTGATGCCTGCACCAGCACTGCCACTGTTGGTGGAAGGCACGGTCATCAGTGGCTCTGGGGACTGGACATTTACTCATACACTTTTAAGGTCATGCACAGCCAAGAAGGAGCAAGCAAGGTACAGGTTTGGAAAGAGCATTTAGGCAATCCTGTCACATGACCCTTACAAAGGAAAATCATAGAATCATAGAATGGTTTGGGTTGGAAGGGACCTTAAAGATCATCCAGTACCAGCCCTCTTGCCATGGGCAGGGACATGACTCACTAGAACAGGTTGCTCAAAGCCTCATCCAACACGGCCTTGGACACTTCCAGGGATGGGGCAACCACAACTTCCTTGGGAAACCTGTTCCAGTGTCTCACCACCCTCACAGTAAAGAATTTCTTCCTAATATCCAATCTGAATGTACCCTCTTTCAGTTTAAAACTGTTCCCCCTTGTCCTATCACTACATGCCCTTGTAAAAAGTCCCTCTACAGCTTTTCTGAAGGACCCTTCAGGTACTGGATAGGTAAAAGAAAAAGATAGGTAAAACCATAAAATTATCTCCCAGTGTCAAGAACTCAGGCAAACTTTGCAGGATGTCATTCTGCCCTGTCATGGTTGAACTCAGCATTGGCAATTAAACCAGTGACAACAATACTCCTGATCCTCTCCCCCTTCCACCCAGGTAGGAGAGGAGAGAGAGAATATGGAGAGAGGCTTCCAGATTGAAAACTAAACTAGACAGCTTTAATGAAGTACTAGTGATAAAGGAAAATGTGTACAAACATATAGAAGTATGTGCAGGAATGTACAAAACCCCTGTCACCTCCCCCCCTGCCCCAGCAACTCCCAGGACATCTCCTGAGCTGTGAGCAGTTCTGAAATGTCCTGGAGCTGCTGGAGACAGAGGCAGAGCAGATAGGCTGAGGGGAGAGTTGTGAGGGTCAGGGATGCACAGCCTAGGGATCAGTGGTGATGGATAGATGGAGTCCTGCCCAGACACTGGCTGTGGATGGAAGAAAAGCAAAAGGGGGCTTCACTTCTGTGATCCCTCAATTTATACTGACTGTGACATATATATATGGATGGAATATTTTGGTTAGCCAATTTTGCCATCTGTCTAGTCCACTCCTCCCTCAGGGAAGTTTGTAGATAAGACTCTTCTGCTTCTTAGGTGTCTGAAACAGCAAATCCAAGTAGAGCAAAGTGTCTTTGGTCTCTCAGCAGTAACTATAAACATTCGGGTGTTACCAGTCCACTAGCCAGAAAACTTGCTGCTACTTTCAGCAAGTGTGCTGCCTAAAGAGAGTTCACTGAAGAAAAAAAAATCAGTAAAAAGAAAATGGCTTTGTCCTGGCTCATACCAGGATATGGCCTCAGGCAGAGCCCTCTCCCGTGCCCTGTATTGGAAGGACTGCAATGGAGTCTCTCAGAGCAGTCACCAAGCCTGTGTACAGTGGCCTACTGGTGGGAAAAGCCTGGACTGACAGGCCATGGCTTCCCAGGCCAAACCCAAACCCACCACAGGCAGAGGGCAGGTTTCATGGTGCTGGCTGTGGGTGCAGGCTGTGCCGTGGTGCTAGAGGGCAATGGGGGCAGGGGGGGTTGGGGAAGGGAGGGGATGTGCAGCCATGGGCAGGGGACTGGAGAGGGAACTGGAAGTATGGTGGAGTTGAGAGGTTTTTCCTTCTCCCTGATACTCAGTGGTCATTAACATGTGAGGAGCTACTGTTTTTAAAGAAAATGCCCAGATTGTTCTAAACCATGCTTTTAATGATTCACACACATGCACTTTATATTTACACTAACCCATAGTTTCCTTATTGTCCAACATGCATAATAAAAGAGCAATTAGGTTTCAGGTGTAAGTGGAACCAAAATGTTTCCAGCTTACTCCAGCAGTAGGGTAGACCTGGCATCTTCCCTGACACACCAATTCACTCTTAGAGGGGAGGAAGGGAGGTAGCTTCAGGACAGTCTCTTACAGCTTGTACTTGTAACTACTTTATGAAAGTAGTGAAGAGTTCAGAAAGTTCTATCTGAAAAAGAAAAGGATATAAGTGAGGTGGGGGCAGGTGCATGAGCTGGAACCTATCTAGGATAAAAAAGTTTGATACATCTCCTGAGCATTTACAAAATACTTTCTTTTGTGGGAGGTTAAACTAGAATATTATTTTCTCTTTTACTTTCAGAAAGGTTTAACATCAGCCATCGCAAATTTTAGATATAAACATCTTTGTATAGAAGTAAAAAATCTATACTGGAACTAAGAAAGTGACAATTGTTTTTGCTAGAAATTCTATATTAATAAACTTGTATGTGGAGGTAGACAACTGGGGGAAATGCTGCAGCATTTGTATCCCAAATTCAGGAACTTCAACAATAGATAAAGGAAACAGTTCACTTCCTAACATTTATTTTATTTAGATTATGATACACTCCTAAGCCGTTGTTTCTTCACATCTTTGCATAAGCAATTATTTATTTAATTAAATGTCAGCAAACTTCTTCACAGAAAAAAAAAACAGTGTGTCATTTTCTTGTTTTAAGTACAGTTTCTCAAGCTGGAAAAGTTCTAAACAGTAAACTCAGCTGAGATTTACTGCAATTAGTTCTACCCCAGTATATGCAGTTCACTGGATTTATCCATGGGTATGTGGTTGCAACCAAGAGATGACTTCACTGGTGCTTTGATATGGAGCACTGAAGCTATTCTCACTTCCATGTGGTTTGCCAGAGTCACCAAAATGATGCATTTCACCATGTTAGAAAACAAATTCATATTCATGTATCTAAGTGAAAATTTATTAACTGGTGTCAATAACCTTTCCATAAGTTGACAGCTTGCAATAAAATCAATCAAGGGTGTTTAAAAAAAAGAATTGTATACTTGTGACATTCCTTTATGTTTTCAGCAACTATGAGGGCTGCGTTATCTTGAAAAGAAATTCTAGCTCATTCTCCTTGACATAAAATCAATTATATTTGGATCATATAGACATTTCTTTCTTGAACTGGGGTAGCAACATTCCAAGTATATTTCCTCAGAAAGCTTGGACTTACTGCTTTCAGTTTGGAACTTACCAGAGGCTTTTTCCCTGAACATCTGGTCATATGATTGGAAGCAAAGTTTATCAGTTGTCAAGAAGAGACTTCAGGGCAAATGAGTAATTGAAAATATAAAATATTCCCTCATAATATTCCATATCTTCTTTGAGGGGAACCTGTAGGGAAGACATCACCCAGTGGTGTGGGTCTGTAACTGGAATGACATCATATAGCACTCACTAGTAATCAAAGCAATTATTTCTATAAAGCTTCAATTATGCACACAGACGTTACTCTCTACAATCTAATGAACTATTAATGAGAAAGATATTGAGCTCTAAGTAGAAGACAAAACATTACTATGTGATGGGCAAGTCTTTTGTTGAGTCACATTTTAAAAATACACTCTGCATAACTGAATGGAAGGATTTATTCTAACTATGGTCCAATAATTTTTAAGTATCAGAATTAGGATTAGTTTAGAGAATAATAATAAAGATTTTTTTTCTATCATCTTCTCTAGCTCAGGGCATGTTTTTCTTTCAGTAAAATTGATATTGATGCTGCAATGAATATTCTAGTTTGGCTAACTAACCTGCACGTGGTGGCATGT
This sequence comes from Apus apus, assembly GCF_020740795.1. Taxonomy (NCBI): domain Eukaryota; kingdom Metazoa; phylum Chordata; class Aves; order Apodiformes; family Apodidae; genus Apus; species Apus apus. The sequence goes on along the minus strand of NC_067283.1, from coordinate 18,683,590 downwards.
AGAAACCCTTAAGTTTCTCAGACATTAGAAGTATTTTCCAAAGAAAAAATTGAGGTTACAGGAACATTTCCCACTACTGCTTAGTGAGAAATAGTTTGCAAGGCATACTAACATCTTATGCTCTAGACTGCTATGATGCCAGAGGTGGGTCCTATGAAGAGTGGAATCAATTCATCCTCTAGTCAGTCACCTTGTGTGCTCCAGTAAGTTCCAAAAGTAACCTGAACACTTAACTTTGACCTCTGGTACAAAGGAGGTCTGAAATAGCCTAGAGCAGTCATTTCCACAGTATTTATGTATGCTGTAAACAGCTTCATGTAATAAAAACCTTGAGCATCATCAGACAGATTGAACAGAGGCTGATCTTGTTAAGGAAACAATTGCAAAAGTATTTCAGAAAGGGATATTCTCAATCACATTCTTTTCCTTTGTGCTCCATGTTGTCCCACTGAAGTTAGCAAGAATTCTGTAAAACCAGGCAGAAGCTTACTTTGGTTACAGTATATAACAAAACCAAAGGGATATGCTTAAATGATATTAATACATTTAGAGATAAAAATGTACAAAAGGTAGCAACTATAAAGTCAGTGAGAAACACCTGTATGAAAAATGACACCAAAACATACTTGGTTTTAGCCATAAAAATAGACACTGGCTCAGAAGAGTGCTATCTACATGCTTGGAATTAAGCAGATGTTTTTAAACATCCTGCTGGAGAAGGAATCACAATACTTGGATAAAGAAACTGGGATGCAGTATATCAAAGCAAGACCCCTGCTAATTAGCATTCTAAGAGACATAGCAAACAGTGTTGTGCTTCTCAGTTACTAGTATTTTAATTTTTTAATAGCAGAGATATTGAAGAGATATTAGTGTTACAGTTTTGATGCGTTATTGTTGAACTATGGTGTTGATACTCACCCCATAGCAAACAAAAGCAGAGGCTAAAAAAGTACTCATAATGTTCTTCGACTATACAGTTCATGGTGGTGTTACTAGCATGCAGTATTAAGAAGGAATTCAGTTCATCTGTGATCTTTCGTGGATAGAGATGACAATACTTCAAACCCTTACAAAATCTGACAACAAAGAGAGATCTGGATAAAAATGATCATGTTCAACTATAAGCTTAGGAGTTAGAAAGAAATACTTCAGTTGCAAAGTAGGTTACTATGCATCACAAATTTCAGACTCATTATCTTCAAACACTGTCCAATTTTGTAACATTTGGAAGTCTATGAAATTAATCTTTGTCTTCTCTCTGCTCTTTCATAGACTGGGAATATACTGGGGGCTAAAGAAAAAATAAATTCTTATCAAGGTTGATTAGAAGCTATTGGTTGACTAAATAACCAGAGAGCCACCTTGCAGTTAAGTTCACCTGAAATCCAGGAAAAAAGAAATAAAACGAAAACTGTTAATAAAAGAAAGAAATGCTACAGTATAAAATACAGAAATGAGACTTACAGATAACTCCCATGCTTAGCTTTCTAATGAGTGTTTGAAGAAAACTCCCTGAGAGTTGTTTCAGTTACCAGCATTTAAGCCAAACCTTGTATTACCTTAACTCTTGAGAGACTATTTTAGGGCTTGACTCAATTTTAATTAAAATATGCATAAATACTTCCACTGAGTTTTGAGAACCAGAATTGTTATCCTTCACTAGTCTTTACTTAAATGTGATTTTTTTCCCACCTGAATAGCTTCTGATGCTATGCTGGCCTTTGGATCTCTGTCATTTTCAGTCATAAATAATTGTATCACATTGGCCTTTATGTTCGCATTATGTTAGATATCAGAATTTCAAACAATAAACCCAGTTGAATGACATATATTTCTCTTAAAGATTCTACCTGTGGTCACATATTTGGTATAGAATTCTCCATCTCCTGAAGTAATCTGGTAAGCTACTCACTGAAGTTGAGGTATGAAGCTTAAAAGGCATCAAGACAACTTAAACTCTTACTGTTTAGGTAGCTGGTGGTGTTCACAACTTTAGAATCCCATGTATTTCTGATATAAGTAATTTTGGCCTCCCCCTTTAATTTAATACTGAATGAATGAGGCTTACACTGGCCCTGCTAACAACTGAGACAATGTTACTTTAGCTCACATGCAGATGCAGCATCGTACAATGACAGCCTCATAATACTTTTTTTGCATCTATATTGCAGATAGCTCTAAAACTGCAGCTGGTGTGCTTTGCACAAATACTTGTTACTGCATGTGTTTGAAAAAAAAAGAAAACAGAAAATCTGAGTATGTTAAATAAACCTGGTCTAGTGGGAGGTGTCCCTGCCCATGGCAGGGGGTTGGCACTGGATGATCTTTAAGGTCCCTTCCAACCCAAACCATTCTATGATTCTATGGAATTTCCATCACTGTATAATAATTCTTAAATTAGACTAATATGTTTTAATTGGATGGTACCTGAATTGTACATCTTTTACATTGAGAGCTGAATATATTTGCAACTATATTTGATATATGACTTTCATCAGGAAAAACAAAAATCAATGGAAGTACTATTTCAATTCCACTTCGTGTTTGAACATTCATTATGCTAGTGATGGTTAACTCAAAATGTTGCCTTCAGTTTGACAAGCTTGTTCATTCTTGCTGAAATTCTTACTGTGCTGTCAGAATGCACACAAGGAACAAAACACAAACAACTCTCTCTGAAGGAAATAGAAGTAATTCTTTTTAAGACCAACCACCATACAATAAAGGAATTTTTAAAATTTACACCTCCCACTTCTGTTCTGCCAAAATAATTTTCTTAAATCCCACCAAGCACGGTGCATTTTATATCTAATTTGCAAGAACACAACCTCATGTGATTTAGACAATATAAAGTTGTGCTAAACCTGGTCCATCCAAAGGAAGGTTCACTGAAGACCTTTCTGAAATCTAGAGGATTTAAATTAAATCCCAAAGCACTCTGAGTTACTGTGGAGCCTCCTCCCTTGATCCAGGGAGTAAGCAGTCCTGTACCTGGACTAGAATACATCTTCCAATATTTAACTTTCCAGGAAGAAAGGACCAAAATTTCTCTCTCAGCTGCTGTACCCACTTGCATAAGAGAAGGCTGTGGCTTTTTAGGGACAGCTTTCCTTACTGCGGTTGGATTTACACTGTGAGTAGCCCACAGGGTGAGTAATGTGCCAATCCTCACAGTTCCTGATCTCTCCGCTTTCTATCAGGTGGCTACAGAGGATAACCTATATTCTGAGTCTGAATTCACAAAGTAATGCAAAAAGTTACCATTATGGTTGATTCAGTAGAGCAGCTGGGTGCTGTGTTCACCTAGAGATGTTATGCCAGCAAGGGTGCAACTTGCGTGTTATTTGTAAGCACAGTATGTACACAAGATTGTACTGCAGGCAGCTGAGCGTATCCAATGCTGACAATCTGACTGCTGGATTTTAAACATCATAATTTTCACAGTCATATGGCATGAGCTGGCTTCGGTCTTGCTGTATTAGAAAGATTTCTTTCAATAGAAACAAAGTGTTACATAAAACAGTTGCTATGGCTTTATCTATTGTCTCACTGAGACATTTACAGATGTACATTTCTGTGCTAGTAACTGGCATTGCAGGATTTGTGTAAGGAACATCTCATCCTTAATTGCATGCAGACCAAAAGGATTTTCACATGAAATTAACCTACATTAGCCTGTTGTCACTCTTAAGAATTACACTATATAATTAAAAACATACTAAAATTGAATATCAAAGATATCCAAATAACTGTAACAAAGCAGGCATTTGGTTGGTATTCACTCCACAGTTAAGAGACTCTTAAAAGCAGATGGAGCATATAAGTTCTGGGTAGCCTCAGTCTATCTCGTGTGATTGTTAATCAGTTGAATTCAAGTTGAAAGCACTTTCACCATCAGTGGTTACCCTTAGGAGATGCTTCCATTTAAAATAACATGGAAAGCTGGTCAAAAAACACTGCAGCTGAAGTCCTGTTATTTAAAGAAATCGACCAGTCTATGAACTACTACCCACTGCTCTGCCCAATTAATATTTACACACATTCAAATTTTGAAAATGAGAAACCTACCTGATTTCACCAGTAAGAAGTATGAGGTTTGGTTTTGCCTCTCCTCACAAAATTACTTAACTTTTGCCTCCTCTCTGGATCATTTTCTATCCACTCCTGTGCATGTCCTGTGCATAAAACTTCTGTAAGGTATCAGGTACAAGAAATCTGCAATTCTGTTCATTCTAGTGACTCCTTGCAAAGGGCCCCTTGAGATTTTATAAAGGATGCATTGATGAAATGCATCAGGTATGTTTGTGAATATGACATCTCTTTTGATGAATGAAAGTATGTTAATTTTTTAAAGGAAAAAAATGATACAGCACAGCAGAGCAAGAATTGAAAAACACACCCCACTTTTAATCTTATTCCAAACTACTGAAAAGCTTGTGATAAACACAAACAAAAATAGCAGAAAATAAAAATAAAAGACCAGATGTGTTAATAGTTTGTGTTTCTTTAACATAAATATAGCTGTGTCATAAAAAAAAAAAAATACACAAGTACTACAAACATCAAGATACAGAGGAAGGATAAGATACTGCAACCAATAGTCTCCAGCACAACTTTAAAAAAAAAAAGTAAGAAAAAGTGTAATTTTTTGGTATCTTTTTCAGGCCTCAGGGGAAGTACTTAAGAAAACACCATCAATCAACAAAATTAGAATAGATAATCAGTGAGCATTCAGCAATCCATGGGATATATTGACATATTAAAATGTTATTAATATACTGCATTAAATGTATGAGTAAAGCAACAGACCTTAAGCAGAGGAAAAATCTGTGAGGAGGGAAATGCATACTTGGAATTTTAAATACCATCCTTTTCCTGTCTGTAAATTTACTATAGCTTTAACCAAAGAATGCTGATATTTTATCTAATCTATGAAAATTGCTACTTAATTTCTCAAGGTCCAGCTCATGAGGTAATTTGAACAGCTGTTTGATTTTTCCTCTTTGTTTACAAATAAAGGTATTACACTGCAGAAAATGTTAATGAAGGGAGAAAAAAACTCAACAAAACTCAAAAAAGTGAAAATTATTGGAGTGGGTGATGAGAATTTTTCTTAAATTACAACATGCAGTTTGGGTGGTTTGGACTGTTTTTCACTGAATTTGTGAAGAAAGAGTGATATGTGGTGATGAAACAGAGGCTCTTCTGCCTTGAAATCACCACAGAGTTCAGTTCCAGTTCAGTAATAACTAAAAGATAGCTATGACTGATAGCCATGTCTGGTCCTATAGGACTCTAAGCATTGATATGTGTGAAGATTTTAAAGTAAAAACCCCGGGTATCATAAAAGAGTTTTTCACAGAAAACCATTTTACGTTAACTAGCACCTTTCATGACAATTATAGGAAAACAGAAAAAGTTATTAGAAATCTTAGAATTCTGTGTCCTGTTTGTGTCTGGTTACAAACCCTCAACTTCATGGGCATTTTAGCTACAAAGAGTAAATTAACCAAGTTGTAAAGGAAAACTTAAATGGAATTAATTGTTATGAAGAATTAAGGAGAACTGACATTAGAAGACAGTACCTAAACAAATTTACCTTGAATGTACTCTAGGTATTTTTCAGGCACTTCATTCACCAGGCCACAGAGTGTAATGATTTCATAAGACATATCAAAGATATTTTGGCCACAAGAGGGCTCACATATTTTATAGTTGTTTTTTTTTTTGTTTGCTTGTTTATTTGGGTGTGGTTTGTTTTTTTTTAATATGAGTATAATAAAATTATAACAATATACAGGCTAAATTAAAAGTAAATACCTGCTGCCCAGATTGTCACACTGTCATGAAAAAAATAATTTGCGTTGTTAGATCTTACCATTAATCCTCTTTCCATCATGATGAATCTGTTTCTGTGATGGTGCAAAAATTAGCTATATATAAAATGATAAATTGATCTCTTATTTAAGCAACTAATTTTAATGGTCTCTGTTAAAAACATCCTCCAGTACCTACCTATTCAGGTAACAACGTATACTCATTAGAGTACACCTGTTAAAAATAATAGAACTTTTTTTCTACAGGGAATTGAATTGTTGCTAAAGACACTGATAGAACTGTCATTATATTATCAATGTAGCCTATTATCACCATTTTCTCATGAGAAGATAACTTGAGGCCTATTTCAGTGAGTACTGAACTGAATGAGAAACCATCCATTGACCTTAGAGATACTGTATCAAACTAAAAAATCATGAAGCACAATACAAAGTTTGCTGTGCAGTGGATGTACCTTCATTACAGTTCACCATTTGTAGGACAGGAATTACTGCATTTCCATACCTTCAATTGGTGTTGTAGAGATAAAAACATACAGGAAAAGAACGGTGTGAAATACAGTAGAATGTGCAGTTGGTGGGAAACTTTCTTTAAAATTTGACATGGGTCCTGATGGATTTGAAATAAACTTGAAATTCTGGGAAAAAAAATACTGGAAAGAATGAAAGATGACGTTTACAACACTAAATAGCTTCCATCAGGATGCCATAGACTTGAAATTAACGTTTGCCTGATTCATCCCTACAAAAGTAACAAAGAGCATATTACAAGTCATTTGGCATCTGCCAGAGCTCTCATGTCCTGCCATTCCAGGGAACACTTACATACAAACTACCTTTGGCTGTAAAACCTACAGTTTCCACATCTTTTCCCACAGCTTTCAGACTCCAGTTCCTAGGTTCATCACAGGGACCCTGGAAGCTCTGACAACCCTTGTTAGAATGGAGGCTACCAAAGTTTCCCACCCTATGTGCATTCTGTGGAGTTCAGTCTTGGTAAATCCTGTGTCTTTCTTCTATAGAACCTGGATTTTTTTTATTTTTTTTTTCCGTATTGTACTACTTTGCTCAGCTTCCTTTCTAAGATAGAACTAATAAAAAAGTGTAAAGGGAAGAAGTTAAATCAATACAGAGTCTTCTTAAATGTCTTCAATGCTCATATTTAAAATTCTGGTCACTACCTTTCTGTGGTTTGCCTTTCTTAACTTTTATGTTTCCTCAGTTTCTCACTTTCAGCAGTCAGGGCTCTTCCAGCAGCTCAGGTCTTATATATGTTATCTGAAAGTAAGTAAAAACCGTGTTTATTTTCTTCATCAGCTATGAAAATCAAATAAAAACTTTGCTCATACACAGTGCTATTCCTGGGCCAAGTGTTCCTGTTTGGGGCTGCTAGGTGTTTCCAGTATCCTGTTAAAAATTGAAAGCTGTTCTAACCTAAGCCAGTAGTTCAAAGTTGGCTCACTTTTTTTCTTTGTTTCCAAGGATTGCAACAGTTAGGCAACATTTTGGCAACTATAATAAAAAAAAAGGACTGGATAACGAAATACAATCTAGTCCTTTGTATATGTGTCTGAACTTTATCTTACTGCTATCAAGGGTAAAATTGCCATTGCCTTAAAAGGATGAGGACTCAAGACCTATAGTTGTAAGTTTCCCCTGGCAAAACCAGTAGTTTGTTGGAAGTAATTGGTCAAATGATTAGAACAAAAAACTCTGACTCAGACTTGACCCTGATTTTCGTGATTGCATCTATACCTGGGATCCAAGAATGTTTCCTAACCTTTGCTTTTGAGTGGATGCCCTGACTCAAATCAATTCCATGTCAAGCACAAGAGCTGGGAAAGCCCAGGAACACAGACTAGAGGGGAGCAATGACACAGTCCAGTCTGAATGATCGGATGGAAGTACCTATGCAGGGGCCCATGGAGCAACATTGTCATACAACTTAGGTACAGTACGTGTGGCCATGGATCTTCACACTCCTTTCTGGGAAGCTAGCTCCTGTTTTTCTCAGAGAAACGTAATGAGTAATTCTGTAAGGTCCTTGGATAAAGCTGCTACATAAATGTTTACTAGTATCATTGTAGGATCATTTTGGTTGAAAAAGACCTTTAAGATCCTCAAGTCCAACCATTTCATTACTTTAGTAACTGAAAGGTTAAAGACAGAGTAGTTCTGTCAGATCCATAGTATTAAACAAGGCCTGTATATAAATGTGTATAAATAAAATATTTACATAAACATATTCATGTGTTATAATTAAAAGATAACCTTGTCATGAAGTTATTTCTTTTGTTTTGTAACATATTTCTGTTTCATAAGATGTTCCTTTTCCAATCGCCTTTTCCCCTCAAGCATTACTATTTCAGTTTCACTTTGCATTGGCAGACTGATCATTGTAACTTCCTTTTCTTCTACTTGTGTTATAGAAAACAGACAAAGTTTAATGAGCATGCGAACCTGTTTTAGTTTCCAGGAATACTTTTGGCATTCAGGGAAAGACAGCACCACTGGCCAGACATGCCATATCAGAAATATGAAACAAACCAAGTGACCTAAAATCTTCCATTCCCTCTCAGCAGGGTATCATATCTAGTACTTTTCCAACTGCAAATTATGTTCTACATAGCACAGAGCAAATCTGTAAAAAACAAAGATGAGGTGCCTATTCAGTCCTCTCCCCAGCCATCTCCTGCTGCTGCTTCACTTCTCACAAAAATACATATTCCCTTCTCCAAGAGACATTTAATCCCTGTCACATTTCCACAGGTCTCCACACAGACACATTGAATGTGAACCTGGTAAACCAAATACATTACCCACCTCTCTGTTTGATCAGATCTCCCAAGCTTTTGGTATTGTTTTGTATTAAACCCTACCCCTCTCCAGATCAAGTAATCATTTTGTTTTTTCAGCTGCAAATACATTCCACTTTCTCTCACATACACATGCTGGTAGCTATGTGGCTAGTTCAGAGGTGCAAACACCAGAGTTTAAGAACAGATAGTATTGCAGTATCAGGCCTTTAAAAACAAAGTAATTTTATCTACCTACTGTGAAAGTTGCCAATTAAATTCACTGTAAATATGAATTTATAATAAATGAGTGCAAAACCAATCACTTGGTCAAGTTGTCCTCTCACACATGGATTTTACACTGGTGTAACAGCCTGGATTTCAGTGGCAATATAGGTGGATAAATGGAGAGTGTAAAAGCAGATTCAGGCCCATTGCAGCTGTGCACAAAATGGGCTGAATCTCAAGCTATGGGATAGTGGTGCAAAGCAGCTCTAAAGCTGCAAGGTTTTATTTCCAGGTGATTCTTCTTCTGGATTACAGCTGCTTGAAATATAAGCATAATAGGGCTCCCCTCACTGACTGCTGGGACACAGCAGAGTAGAAAAGACTACGTCTAAAGAATTTCCATGGTCTCAAGATCCCAGCTCTTGGGATGGTTCCCTGAGGAAGCAGCAGTTCTTTCAAACTCCTGTTCAGTGTGGCAGTCAAAAAGAAGTGAACGACAGTTGCACCTGTGGTTCCTCTAACAGTTTCTGTGAAAAGATGGTAAAAAAAAACACTTTAATGCTAGCGGCAGCTACTTTCTAGGCTTCAAACAGTTCCATTTTACACATGTAAATTCCCTCCATTATTTTTTTCCAGCTTGCTCCTTTTCCTTATTGCAAACCATTACCATGTTTCTCACAGGGTCACTTTAATCCCTTCTGTGCTTTGATATTCTTTCTATTTTGTTTTCATTTATGCCTCTGAAAGCTCTGTCATCACATGTATCTCTCAAAATGATGCTCTTCCTGACTGAAGAGTAAACCTCTTTTCAAATCTGGAAAGCAACCATAGACTGGATTAAAATTCAAATGATGAGTTTAAGTGAGACTCCTGCTCCTTTTCAAGCTCATCTCCAGCTGACTGAAGCATATTCTTAACACAGAAGGGTTCTTGATCAATCTCATGATCAGAAAAGTCCTTACTTTTTAAACTGTATTTCATATTCTTCAGGCTTAAAATCTTGGCCAGGCCTAATTAAGATTTCATTCAGATTTATGTATAAAAGTGATTAAAAACACTGAACACTAATGCAACAACAGCACATTAGCACATTTACATTTTTTGCTTTTCAAAAGTTGGAAGTGTATAATTCTAAATACTTATTACTGTCACTCATTGGACTCACTGCAGAATGATGGTACTAAATTTGATACCCTCTGTCTAAGCTGACTGAAGCTACCGAAGCATGGTTCTGTCACCTATTGATCTACCCATTGAAACCTGGGTGAAGGCCTGAGAAACTATCGCTTGCTTCCTTCTGTTCATTTAAGTTCTTGTGCACCTTCATTTTTCTACATTAATGTTCAGAGTAGGACACGAGGACACCCCACAACTCTAAGCCTAGTGAATATTCTCAGCAGCCACCCTTGGTGCATATGCATGGTCTTTGGCCTGCCTCAACATGACCATCTGTCACGATTGCATGGTGCCTCTCCACAACTGGGTCGGATCCTTGCCTGAGGGCATTAGGTTCCAGACAATGCTGGTTTAGATGGACAGTTTGGTTAACACTACAAGGGCCATCTGTTCTAGAGGAAATCCTTTCTCTGTGTCATTAATGAAGTGTTCCCAGCACATAACTATATATTTGTCTACTTATATAAGCTTTTATGTGATAGGAATTATAAGAGCCTGTTATTTGCAAGTTAATAGTTTGCAAAAATACCACATTTCATTACATAAGTTTGCTTGCTACACCTCTCAGTACAGATGAAAACGATTAGTATATTTGGCAGAGGAAGTAATTGCTTAGCTAGTGTTTCAGCAGGTTTACAACATCTCACTCCCTCAGGCAATGTAAAAGAACTGAACCTCCATCTAAACCTTGCAAATAAAGTCTATTGCCTCCTGGAAATCAAAATACTAATCTTATTGAACAGGATTCCTAAGTTTAACTTTGGCAAGAAAGTTGAGCTCCTCTGTAGTGTGAGGATGTTGCATATTAGCATGGTGATGATAACTGTATTCCAGGGAAGACGTTTCATGTATTTCAGATATGTAATCAAATCTGTAATTAGTTTTTAGCAAAATAAGCATGGCCAGAAACTAATAACTAAAGTTTTTCATGTTCACTAAGCTTTTCATCCACTTCAAACACATTTAGCTTTCAGACACTCAAAATGTAACTTACTGAGTAGGAAAGAGCAATCTGCAACTAGTCTTTTGGTAACATCTCCCCCTCCTAATCTTCTTTTCATCTTAAAAGGTGAAAGTTTGAAATAAAACATATGCTACTTATCTCAGTACAAAAACCTACTTATAGATATATTGCTAAAAATTATTACCTACTGCATTTCAAAATATGATTAGATTTCACCCTGGACCATACTCTGATTTGGCTAAAAGGTTCTAAAAATAAACACTGTTGGCTGAACAGACATGGAGGTCTGGAGGTCGATAAAGATTCAATAGGTTTATAAACTTGCTCTGAGGGCTTGATGAATTTTCACTTTATGCCTAATGTAGAAGAGTGTTGTGAATACCAGACACAGCGACCTGACTGAGGATATTGCATTTTGGGGAATTTCAGGAGTACTCTTTCCTCTTTCATAAGTCTCAAAATTATAGTTACTTGAGCCATAAAAAATAAAAAATCTAGAAGTTTAAGATTCATGTGCAAGCAGAGGTTACCATCTTCTTTTTTGGATACATTTATAGCTTCCAGTACTTGCAATACAAGTGGCACCAAACCAGTTTTATGGTCTGTAAAGATCATATAGCAGATTAACTCATTTTAGTCCACTTAAGCTCAGAAAGATTTGGCAAACCTGAATGAGCCTCACCAGTATTAATAGGACAGATTTAAACCCTAATACTTCCCCCCCCCCCCCCCCCCCCCCCATTAATTATGGTATTATTACAGGGTTTTATAATAATGAGGAGTAAATTTTGAAGTATATAAATAGTAAGGAAGAAAACCATTCAGTCTGTACTAAATACTAGGAATTAAGGGTTAATTTAGGAATGCTAGAGAACAGAATGAAACTGAGAAATGAAACTACAAAAAGTGACACAAGGTTATGAAAGAGATTTCAGGGAAACCATGGCAATCCTATTATCTATGATACTCTTTCTGCTCTACTGTTATGATCTTCCCACCATGATATTACTTGAAGATTAATTATTTACTCTAAATAAAGAAAATAATGAAAAACATTCAGTAAGCAAAAAACCTCCCCATTGATACGACCAGCTAGAATGACCTATGGTTGGACTCAATGATCTTAAAGGTCTTTTCAACCTAGATGATTCTGGGATTCTAAGATACTTTTCAATCTCTGGAATCAGTGTTTATCTGTAATAAACACTAATTCTTCTTGCCCATACATCCTGTTTTATCAACAGTGCAGCATGCAGCCATTAGCTGAAATAGAGTATAAACAGATAGCTTCTTATCTTCAAAATCTTTAAAATGGGTTTTCCAGTGTAAATATAATCTCTATCTAGATACATAAAAATTTCCAGAGGTGAATGCAGGTGTCCCGTGCTCTATGTACAAAACAAAATTACACAACCAAATCTGCTACAGTACAAACACCAAGCAAAATATCAGCTAACATTGTATATGTACTTAATAGTAATTGAATAGTAATTGAACTTTATTGAATGTGCTATTGTGTGTTCCTTCAAACCCACATTCAAATATTAAAAAACCACACATCAGAACCTTGCCAACATCATGTAGTGTTTTACTTACTAACAGCAGATTGCATCCTGAAAGCACTTGAGGCCCTGCCAAAGTCTGCAGGGTTTCTGAGAGGCACCACCTTCCCAGAGCTGTAGAGCTATGGGCAGGGTAGGCCTGATGTTCCCACACCCCCCTTGTGATGTCCAGTGAGGACAGCCAGGGCTGGGCATTTATCCACTTGTTTAAGAGACTGAAGGGAACAAATGTGCTTGGCTCTTTTTAGAAAGGTGCGTGGAGGAGGAGGATTCATGTACTCTCTTGCAGGATCAATACAGTATTGATCAACATCACTACAAAAGCACACAGCACTATATAGATTAGGTTTTAATTCACCAGGTTAAAATCCTATTATGTCTGATGTAGTTTAAAGCACTATAGCAATTAGGAAAGTTGTAGGCTCTAGAAAGAGCAACAGCATCAGTACTCGTAAAAACACGACAGCTATATGGCTTTTATGGATGGGATATTCTTAGAAATTCAGCTAATAGGAGAAAAGACTGTGAAATAGCAGCAGTAAATTGTTAAAAATATTATACAGCTATGGATGATGGCAGATGGAGCGGGAGAACCACGTATTAAAGGAACACAATAAATGTTAGCAATATTTCAAACTCCTCAAAACATTTCTAACAAGAACTAAGTCAGGTCATTTTAAAGGTGAAATTATAGTCAAGTGCTCCTTTGGTTCCTCAGGTATATTCAGACTGGTACAGACTTTGTCCATGGATAGCGGATTTTTGACACATTTATAACAGGAAAATTCAGAAGATGCTAAGAGATACAAGAGGAAAAAAATCCCACATTTTCAACTACAAAAATTCAAAAATTATACCTGATAGAATATTGGGGAAATGGAAATAGTTATTTTATCCAGTTGTACTAGAATAAGAGATCTAAATAATTATTCACTCACGTGCTTTTTTTTAAAAAAATAAAATTAAAAGAATAACATACATACACTATATTATAAATATAATATTATATATTATAAATTATATACATATATAGGCTGGAACTTTCTTTTAACTTTGCAGTTTCATATCTTCCCTGCAACTGGCCACATTACCTTTAGCCTAAAGCTCTACTCTTTTCAGGCAGACCAGCTCAACACTGGGAAAGGTTTGCTGGAGAAGCTAATAACCCTTCAGTAAGAGTCTAGGCACACAGAAGCACTTGGATGTAGGCTTTTCAAATACAGATATGACATAACTATTGCCTACAGCCCTTTATCTCCTGTACGCCTCAACATCACAGCTATATGAGCCAAGTTTCTGATGAAAACCTAGTTTTCAATGCTTACATAATCTTTAAGGGGTAGGATGCTCATCTGTGCAAGACCAGGAAAAATTCTGTAGCAAGACAGTTCTCATAGTACCTAAGTATCTTTTATTGGCTTTGACAAAAATCTCCTCCTGGTTGAGGAAGATTTTGTCCTTAAAGGGACAGTAAAAGGTTTTGGAGGTCGTGTGGAGGCTGATTTTCTGTCAAAATTTTGCATTGTTGCTACTGAGATTGAAATGTCACACTGTTTCTGCTGAGATGTTACTGTATGATTAAAGCATTAGAGCCAGCAGACATCTAGGTACGTGTCAAAGGATGTTACACAAATGTTACTGAATACATTAAACATTAATATAAATGAAATTCTTCAATAAAGGACATTCTTCTATGACTGTAACACTTTGAGCCATAAGTCTAAGTAACAAATAGATAATTACCAACAGTGTATCAGCTTCTTGTTATAATACGATCAAGTACTACTTTCAACCATCACACATGTTTAACTAACCTAGATGTGCTTCAGTTCCATTTAATCTCAGCATCTGGCTTGTTCTCACCACATGCCATAGATTTCCAAATCTAACTATGATTAATAGGATATGTCAAATAACTGCTGAAGGAAATCCAACTTCAAAAAGGGAAGCTGATTCATACATTGATTTAGATAATAACTTCTAAATATTGATTATTTTTTTAAACAATTATTTGAAGTTCTAGGAAGATCAGGAATAACAACAATATTTTCTCAAAAGAGGCATTGTGAAACCTAAATTAAATCTAACTTAAAGGATAATAAACCAATAAAAAAAATCCTATGATCTTATAATGGTTCACTATATGGTTCACAATATATATCTATTTTCGTGGAAATTATTTCTCTAGAATGTTTAAAATATAATCTATAGCAAAAGAGAACTCCAAAGAGTTTAGCTTTCCTCACACCTTTGTCAGTGACAGGGTATAGTCGTAGGTATAGATGAAAAATTGCAATTTGATTTGATTACAGGCACTTCCAGAAACCTCATAGTACAATCAGTTTTTAAATAAAATTTGTACTATTCAAAGAACAGGAAAGCAAAAATATTGTTTCCAGGCAATGAAATTAAATGGAATACTAATAAGATCATTAAAGATCATAAAAAGGGAACATTAAAGAAATTAACGTTTTTCCTCCTAGGATTTATTCCAGGATTTTACTGTTGATTCCATTTTGAGTGCTTCACTACTGATTCTGTTTCATAATTGTTTATTTTTATCTAATATGGCTACATTTTTCAGGATTTAAATTATCAGGTAATGTCATTTTATATCACTACCATTTTAATATATTGTAATGAAGTAAAAATATGCAAAATTGAATGGTAATACAGAAAATACTGTCTTTATGTAAAAATCTTCATGAAATTACTTTAAAAACTTTTTAAAATTTAGAGATATTTTGAGTGTGTAAATGCTTCATTCCAATAATATGTCATGGAATTTATATTTTCAGATTTAACCTTACTTAAAGTTACTTTTTCCACTCATTGTGTATTCTTCTTTCTCTTAAGCACTATGTACTCTGAGAGCCTTCTTACTCTCTTGCTTGTCCATTTTTCATTTCCACATGTTTATGCACTCAGAGTATCAACAAGAAGCCTCAATGAGCAAAGCATTTAAGTTTTCACTGAGTCTATTCCTTCCAGGCTCTTTCCCAGAAGTTAAGCATTCCAATCCCAATGTTCTTTCCCATTCACTGTGCACGTTAATGCTTTGACTTACCTGACTTAATACTGGTTTGTTTGATAATACACAATGAAAAGGCCACAAGAAGCTTCATGCTAAATAATATATTAATTATTGCAGATTAGTCAAAGAATCTTCATCACATTGCATAATTAATTGTGATGCATATTATCTGTTTTGGGGCACTTAAAGACCTTAGAACCTGCCTCATAAATACATTCTAGAGATTTGGTCACCATGTACTTGGTTTCAGAACTAGGAGGAGAGGGAAGAGTGAGGCCAAATCTCACTCAACAGCCATTGCAAATGTTGGACCTCTATGTATTAATTTGCTTTGAACTCAGACTATTACTACATCTGCACAAAGATCCATAGAATCATAGAATCATAGGGGTTGAAAGGGACCTCTGAAGATCAACCCCCCTGCTGCAGCAGGAACACCTCGAGCAGATCACACAGGAACGTGTCCAGAGGGGTCCTGAAAGTCTCCAGGGAAGGAGACTCCACAGCCTTTCCGGGAGGCCTGTTCCAGGGCTCCATCACCCTCGTAGTAAAGAAGTTTTTCCTCATGTTATGGTGGCACTTCCTGTGTTGTAGCTTGGTGACATTCCCCTCGTCCTATCACAGGGCACCACTGGAAAGAGACTGGCCCATTCTTGACATCCAGCCTTTTTGATTTGCCCAATTCAAGAAGAAACCCTTAGATTAAACATTTCTCAGTAAAGATTGTAACTAATTTTGGAATAGCAACAAAACCAGCAATGTAAACATGTCTGATAATCAATATTTATTTTTTTAAAGCCCTTAACTTTCTCCTGTATCAATAAAATCTTTCAAATCTCTAATTTTTTTTGGGTATACATTAAGTATATATCAAAGCTGACTACTTAACCTTTGATGTTAAAGGTCCCGCTGGGATTTCTAGAACTATCACAACTCAAATTGTGACTTTAAAGGTTATTACTAGATGCCTCAGCTACAATTTGAGACCCAGAACTTTGTCTGAGCTGCCTTCATATTATACGTCAGTTCAGAAACAATGAAGCCAAATCCACCTTCAGTTACACCACCTCGCAGCAATACAAATTCAACTGCAGTTTTTAGTTATAGCTAGAATTCTCTGCTGGCACATTCTTATATTCAAATATTCAACATATTTTCCTTGAAAGAGCAGACGCTATACCCTGACTGAGTGGCCTGGATTTCAGCAATAAGGTTTTAAAATATTTTATTTATCATTTCCTAATTCCAATAGAGTCTTGCTTATGCCTTCAGGTTAAAGACATTTTCTTAAAATGATCTAAGAAATAGAAACTATTTTCATTATGAAGGTGCTTATTAAAATTTATCTAATGAGCAATTTATTTTGTAGGTTTTTCGTTCTTTACCTTCAGAAACTGATTTGGAAGACTTACCCTACAACATTTTATTTTATTTTATTTTTTTTCCCCTCTAACTTTAAAAAATGCAGCCCTACAGTACTTACCCAGGCTCACTGAAACTGAAAGCCGAGTAAGTACAGCAGGATTGGCCCCCTATTAAAAAAGCCCAAGACACATGGTGCTGAGATTAACAAAACAAAGTAAAGCAGCTATGACTTGGCACAAAGTTTGACAAGCTGCAGAAAAGCAAATGTTTAAATAACTGAAGTGGTACTGATTTTCTATTCACAACCTTTTCTCTTCTAAACAGTATCATATTCTTTTCCAGCACATTTAGATTGCAAGTCAAGCTGTGTTTTATTTTTTATTATAATAAACCCAGTCAGTTTACTGTAACAAAGACATACTAGTGGTGATCAGTGTGAAAGCCAGTACGAAATCAGGCTAGGGAAAAAAAAAAAAAGTCAAATGGTAAAATAAAGGACCAGCCGTCTGGAAAGTTCCTGGATCATGTAAAAAGAAAATAAAAGGCAGTGTTCTTATGAGACTAATGCAGAATACAAAAATATTTTAAGACAAAACTCTGTATCATTGCCTATGAAATTTGTAAACAGCAGCAGCAAATCTTTTCAAATAATGTTGCATTTATTAAATATTTTCCAAGTCCTCCTAAAAAAAATTGTACTGCTTTAAAAAAGAAACTATTTCTAGTAGCATTGTTTACATCTGCTCCTCTCAAAGTAGAGTGAGAACAAAATACAACTGTAAAGTAGTTTCACTGTTGTTTTTCATACAAAAAACAACTTCCTTACTGAAAAATTAAGTTTATTCAACCTATTGGATATTAAAAGGGCCTTAAATATTTTATTTTATTTGCAATCAATTACAGTTACAAGGTCTTTCATTTTCAAGTTCTGCCTTCATTTGTTCTTCAATTTCAATCTGCTACAATATAAATATGTGAGAATCAATGTTGGGTTTCATACCACAAATAGGCATAATTCTCTAAAAACTCTTTCTAATCACAGTCTTCCTGATCATATGGACTACATATGGACATACATATATTTTTGTATTATGACTGGTAACAGAGATTTTCACTTATAGTTAGGTACTTTTATGTGAGGTTTAATAGTGTCACAAGAGGCACACATAAAAAGTTCTTTTGACGTAAGCAGAGTGTGATGTCACAGGAGACAGGAAGACAATGGAAACCTTAGAAACAGAGATTTCATTGATTTAAACTCTCAGAAAAGTGGATATTTGTGGAAACCTGCCACAGTCAAACAGCAGTGGCAGTTTGGAGCCACAGGGGCAATCTCACTGTGCTGTTTTAAGTTTGTGGAAAGATCAGCAGATGTCTGTATCACCTGCAGCAACTTCCAGTGTATCCTCCTGAGAAACTTTATCAGGCAAATTGCACATCTAGTTTCACTGAGGGCAAATGATTGTGCCTAAAGAGCAATTTAAGCAGAAGTCTTCCAGAATTCCAGAGTAAAATTCCCTTAAACAGTTACATTTCCCAGCAAAGCTTCCCCAGCTCTGCTGGGTTTGAGCTGTCTGGGATGTCTGTCAGAGCTACTGTCACTTGGGGCTTGCAAGTTAAACATCTATATTTCTCAGTGTCACCAGGAGCAGAGTTTGTTACTTACCCTATTTGCATTTAGAGCATATTTAAAAGCAGACAATGTTGAGTACAAGACTGACATTCATTTTCTTTCACAAAAATGGAGAAATGCTCCCCTTCAGCATAATAACGTAGAAGCTCAAATGCTCAGCCACAAATCAGGGCAGCCAACATTGTATGCTGCTGGGAGTTTTATGGGGCTTGATTACAATATTCCAAGTCATGGAAAAGTAGCTTAAATAACCCTCCATGATGAGAATAAGCCACCAGCTCTGCTCAAGCTGTGCCATTGGACACAAAGAATATGAAATTCATGAGACTAGATACAGAATGCTCATGCACGAGCTTGATGACATACCAAAGCTGTGACTGCATGAGAAAGGGACAACCTTGTGTTTTGACTTACTAAATCATTTATGCATTTTACATCAGACTATGAATTATAAGAAAACAATAAACAAAACCCCCCATAAAACCCAAGCAAAATACTCAGCAAAAATCAGAAGAAAGAACAAATTTCTAGAAAAGACCCTTCCTTTGTGCAGGGTAGCCTAACGTGTGCTTGCTCTCCCTGTATCCAGCTTTAAAGATAATATTTTCCCACCAGAACACAGTGTAAACCAAAGTAATTGGTAAATGGAGCTATGGGTTCAAAGGTCCTCAGGTTCATCAATTATCAGAACCCTGAGCAAGGGCTCGAGTCCTTATGAAAAATTCAGTCCTTGCCATCTCTTATGCTGCTTTGAGAGGAATTAAAGAGGCAACTGCCCAGAGCTCAGGCACAGCTTGGCTGCCTGTGCACAGGAGGAAGCTTCAGACTCCAGGCCCCACCTGTAAGAAATCAATCAGTAATTGCTAGTTAGTCCAGGTAAGAGACAGCACTTCCAACGTGTTTCATCATCACTTATCACTGACTGGTGACTGCTTTGAATTCCATTTTTAAGTGTTAACTTTTCCATATACAGTGCATATTGGATACTGGTGTCTGTATCAACTTTGTGAACTCAGTTTCTGGGGTGCAATGGCCAACTGCTGGGCACTACAGCAGTATGTGCCTTCATGCCCAGCTCCTCTTCTTACAGATCAAAGCTTTTTAACCAAAAAAGAATTTATGCACGTTCTGGATATTGAGAGAACATCTTTCAATGGGATGTGCATGGGGAGGGGGGAAGGAACTTTAATCAATATAGTTAATCTTTTAGAACTGGGGGAACCGGTTGGGAATGGAAATGTAATTAGATTCATTCTCAGAATTATAACAGGAAGAGGACTGCTCCAAAGATCTCTCACAGCACTTCCGTTTTACAATTTAGCTCATTGGATAAGCTGGGCAGTGACTGAGAAGGGCCACCTGCAAGGTAGCTGTACTGGAGGCAGTTTAGGAGGAAGGTTTTTGATCCTAATGTACATGCCAAGTCGTGCAAGAAGCAAAGGGAAAGGAGTTCCTGTGCTGCTGCTCAGATCCACAGACTGAGGTTGTATCTAGGGGAAGATACTAGATGTACGACAACATCCTCCACTGCATGGAGATGAAGGGAAGGAAAGGAAAACATAGAGTAAGTTTCAGGAAAAAATTTCCTGTTGGTGAAAAGATGAACAAAAAAAGTACTATTAAAAATATTATATGGACTTCACAACTGAACTAAGAAGAAAAATTCAGTATAGGAACTAATGACTGTCACTTCCTTTTCAGCATAATGAAACTTCAAACCCACGCAGGATTCCTGAGCACAGTCACACCTGAAAATCAATAAAAAAAAGAAGAAAACTATCAGAAGAAGCAATTCTAAACCTTCTTTGGTAGACTAGTGCATTAATTTTAAGATGAACTAATTTTCTACTTCTGATTTTGAATTTCAAGAACAGAATCTTAACAAACTGACCCTTACGATGCTCCTGTAAAGACAAGTAGGTATCACCATTTTCAAAGTGAGAAACTTGGTAATAGAAGAAAGATTAATCTAAGATCACAAGAAAATCTAAGGGGTGATTTTAGCAACCTAGTGCCTCACGTCCCCCAAAAATCCTATTTTAAAAAACCATGAATCTGTATGGGAATTTAGCAATCCTGGAATAAGTACAAAAAAGTCACTATTTCTCTCATATTTCATCACAAAGAAATGAGTTCTCTACAAAGCATTTTGGAGACATTTCTTAGAAGGAATGTTTGTTAGAGGCAGAAGTTCTATTTCTTGGTTTTCAGAATGGGAATGACACACTGAAGGAAAAAGTAATTTAGGAATTATCACAAGGAAGTCCACTGGAAGGATACCTAGATATTATACTGGGAAAATATTGAGAGCTCTCAATTTTTGCTCAGGATCACTTAGCAGTTAATAAACAATGTCGTTAGTTGGTTTTTTTGTTTTGTTTTGTTTTGTTAACTTTACTTTTATACCTTGTTCAGTTATTGTTTTTCTCAGCTAGTACATAAATAACAATTCACATATACTAACAGCTCTGTCCAGTAATGTTGGAATATTTAACAGGTCATAGGTTACTTGAAGTCACTAGCTATTTCCATACTCAAATCTTCTTTCCTTACCTTCAAAAGCTTATTGAATGTGTTTCTTTTTTTTATTGAAGCATTCAATCATTTTACCATAGTTTATTGAGGTTCACTGTGTTTTAAGAACATTATGAAATACGACAGGATGAGAAAATAAAACCCAGAATATTAATGAAAGAAATACCAATTCATTATTACTCTACAGGCAGAGGAAACCAAAAGGTAGCATAATTCATTAATAATTCAGCTTTCTAACGTTATTTGGACTATACACTGCCAACAGCCAAGCTCATTACTGTTCTGCCAAGAGTGTAGCTTACAAAAATAAAAATTACAATACCTTTTGAAGAGTTTGCTCATCTGTTTCCATCTTTGACCGCATTCTTTGAACTTGCTTATCTGAAAACAAGAGGAGAAAGAGAAAGCCCATGAAATTACATGCCTGCATTAACGTATTCAAAATGTTTGTTTCAGGTCAGTCTCTAAACCCAGCGGAATGCACTGGGGATGTGAGTCCTGGCAGAGCTGTGACCTTCACCACCGCCCTTGACATTCACAGCCTTCTCCCCGCTGTTCAGCCGGCTGGTCCGAGAGAGATGAAGAAGTAAGTTCAAGAGCCAAGTGTGACTGAGTGCCCACAGCTTTTCATTAATACTGATTCTGGACATCCTCGCTGTTAGTCACAGCCAATACAAAGTGTTTTAGCAGGTGGTTCTTTATTACTCATACAAAACTACCAAAAGATAAGAAGCACCATTGAATCAGATGATAAACAGGAATCAGGAATATTGCTGTGTCAAATTTATCTTGCCACTACCAAAGGTGACAGTGGGTCTAATCCACAAGGATGTAAGAAGGCTGAAGTCAAATCCTACTCTGTTGCTGTAGTTTCTAGTCCTGCATTAAATATTTCTGGCAATATAGGAGAACTAACCTGCAGCTGCAGTCTGTACATTGCATTTATCAGAAAAAAACCCTCCTTTGAAGAACTGTAATAAAGCACAGGTATCAAAAGCAGCGATGGCTAATTTTAGAGAAACTGATGCAGTTAGAAACTTCCACAGAAACTCAAAAGTAATTATATGAAAAAACACACATTCAAATATTTTGCAGAAGTTCAAAAACTAGAGAGAGAGTACATTTTAATGCAGATAAAATACTAAACAATCATTTAAAAACATCACTATCTACATATGACACTACTGTATTTCAGTAACTTTACAGCATGTGTGTGTCACAAAATATGAACTCAAGCCACATTGCTAGGCAATACTAGAGGTCTCAAAAGCCTCAGCAAATATCCCTTTGTCATAAATTAAAAATATGTAAATATATGCACTAAAATTAGAATAAATATGTAAGAATTTCTTTACAAATACATACAAAAATAGCATTCAATACCAGAAAAGACAACAGATCAGAAACCAGTTGCTGTCCTTCTGGAGCATGTTAACAATTAATTCCAACTTCAGCAGCATCTCTTACATGCTGCTTTTAAACTGATCATCTTTATCTAACATCAGTCTAAAGCTTTACCTAACAAACATTTTTCTGTTTCAGAGCATTTTCAAGATGAGTAATCTCATTGTGCAGTCTAAAAACCTCTTCTTTGAAATCCTCATTCTCTTTTTCACGTGTTGTTTTTTTTCATGGTCGTCATCTTCAAAGACAACCTGAAAGATCGCGCTGCCTTGAATTCATAAGCAAGGAATCAGAGATTTAAATATGCTGCACTGGTGCAGTATTATACAACACAGTATCATATAATTTCTGAATTCTATTACAGAGTCATAATATGAATAGAAAAAAAAGTGGAGCCTCTAAATAGGTCCCCGCTAGAAGAAAGGCTGCAGTACATTATATACAAAGCCCATAACACATGGGGACATTTTATTGACAGGAATAATGCATATCATACTGTTTGTGTGCCCTCATCATTCAGGTCAATTTATTATGGAGGCTGTGTCCAGGAAGGCAGCTGGGGCCTATCCACCCACACTTCCCCCCGTGTTTCAGTCTGTAACTAGGCAGGCAGGAGAGACCGCGGACAGGCAACTCCAGGGGGTTGCAAAGTGCATGGCTAAGGAGGGGGGCTTGTTGCCTTTGTGCCATTTCTCAGTGACAGTGCTGCCAGTGTCATGAGGAGCACATCACATGTCAAAGTGGTGAAGTGTTCAGGCTGGGAGCCGCATGGAGTCCATCAGGCCTTCTGATATCAACACAGTTGGTTTTCTACTTGGTGTCGGAGCCACCCAGAGGCAATTCATATTCTGAACATTAACATGGCTTTGCATGCCTGTCACACATAGACTGTGCAGGGGTTCAATGCTATTGAAGACTACGGTTTAAATCTCTATGCAAACAGTGATTACCTTGTAAGAAGGTTCCAGGATAACGTGCAACAAAAGACTTTAAAGTTATAGTTTTAGTAAAGCAAACTCATTTACATTTTTATTATGCGTGCCCTTTGTTTAAATCTTGCCACGTCCATTATGGAAAAGACTTCTTATGCAACTGAAGCTTATTGGGACAGCTACTCTTTTTTTCTTGTTGGTTTCAAAGCTATTGAAAACATTTGAATATATTGTCTTATGGCTGTCTAGATTTTACTGCCACATATTTCTTTTAAAATTATAGAAAAGCTTTCAGAGCTGGCACAGATCTTTATAGTAATACCAGAATATTAACTAACTCCTGAAACCATTTAAAATATTAACACAAAAGAGAAGACTCAGACAGCAGTTGCTTTGCTTACTAAAGAAAAGTTAGGATATTATTTGCTTTGCTTGGTAAAAATATGAACTAAAAACAAAAAAAAATTGCTTCCAAATAAAAATGTTAAAGACTTTAAAAAATAAAACTCCAAGGTTTTCAAACAGCATGTAAACTTAAACAAAAATCTAATGATGGGTAAAATTTATCCCATAACTATTTGCTTTTCCTCAAAAAAAGACATTTTGGAACACAGATTTTCCAGAAGAAATCATCAATGTACATAAAGTTTTGGCCCCAAAGTTTTCACTTATAAAAAATAATGTAAAGAAAATGCCCAGTGTTTTGGAAAGTAATTTGTACTAAATGGTGGTTCCCCTTCCTTTACTGAAGAAACAGTGGCAGTTTACATAAAGACTAAGTAGGATCGACAAAAATGTTACTTTTAAGAATGTAATTTTAAAATAAATTCTAATGAAATACTTCAGCAGCATTTCATTTTAAACAGTCCTTATGCAGCAACAGATTAAAAAATAGTCCTCTGATTAAAAATTAATCATCTGAGGTAATTACTAGAGCGCATGTTTTTATTGAAAACTTTTACCCAATCCTGCAGACAGAGGTGCAGGCTCCAGGGAAAACAGCAGCGTTCAGAAAACAGCACATGCAGTATTTAAGGAATTAACTAGCAGCCTACTCTGGCAGCGGTCAACTCTCAACCGCTGCAAAACGAACAGAACTTGAAAAGACCTCAGGAGGAGGAGCTGTTACAGCTCTCAGCAGGCTGAAGCCTCTGCTCGCTGCCCCGGGCTGCGCAGGAGCATCATCAGCCTCTGATGCGCAAGGAAGAAACTTCACCTAAAATAAATGAAAAGATTTTGACCCTGCGACTAAGTTTTAAGTGGTATCTCAAGTGTAAGCGTAACCACGATCCTTGGCTGTTCCAAGGGAAGGACAGAAGCCCCGCGCCTCCTCCCGGGGAGCGGGCGCGCCGCCCCGCGCCGGGCAGCCCTCCCCTCTAGCTCCGCCGGCTGCTGAACCCCAGAACTGCAAGTAATTAACTATTCAGACTCCTGCTGCAATGAGGACACTCATTAGCAAAATGAACAAAGGGACAATTTTCTGTAGCTACAGTCATCTGTTACACTTTGAGTGGCAGGTTTTGTAGCAATGTTCTCTCTACCATCTGCCCACAGCGGTAGCGTTTGGCTTGCTTAAACCGGGGAACTTTTAAGTTGTAAGAAAGAAGGGCTAGAGGTTGGAAGGCGATTATAACACGCCTTGTACAGGAGGTTCCATTATTTCTCACCTTTTCTGTTTTATTGCCTTCATTCTGACGGTTTTATAACTTTAAGTAAAAAATAAATTCTAGTAGATATTTGCTCAGGTTATATATTGCAGACTCTAATGATTTCTTTTCCAACAATACCAGGCAGATCCATGCATAATTTTTTAATTATAACAAACTTAAACTAAATTCACCCACCTATACTCACAGTGTTCTAGCCAAACAGGTAAAGGTGGGAGAATATAGCTATTTATCATGCAGTTGAGAAATATGCATTTCCCTTTCGTATTCAATATACTCAAAATAATCAGCTGGCCTTTTGAATAACAGCTGTGATTTTTGCACTTGTTGCAAAGAAATAAGATGCAAATTACTGATGCTCTCCTATGGCACCAAAGAAGAAAACATCTGAGCATATTCTGGTTCAGATTATAAACTGAAGTTGTTACACTGTTGCTGATTTATTGGGGATTTGCCTTGAAAGCGAATCCATTCTCAAAACTCTGTCATCCAAATGACTACGTACCTTCCCATTTCTAAGCTCTACTTTAGGTCTTGAAGCCCGCATCATGTACACCACAAGAGGGTGCGATTGTTCCAGCTGTCATGAAAAACACTCATTTGCAAATATACCAGTTTTGGGAGACAAAGAAAATTATTTCAATATTTATTTATATTTATTGTTATTATCCATAATACATTGCATTCGGATGTTTATAATTTTAATTATTTCACAGTTCATATCTATACATTTCAAAGAAAGGCAGTTTAATGTTGAACATGGGAACCTTTGGTATGGGCAGTGGTTGAACACAAACCTTTCTTTTCAGTCAGCCCCCTTGCTGTTACACCCTTATCTTCATTTCAGATAATGCTTATATTTCGTAAGTGCTTCCAATCTCGAAGATTTCAGGAGATGAAGCTGCCATCATTCCTTTGACAATGCACTCTAATAATCAGTCGTTTTCATAGCAGTTTCCCCTCGTAGCTACTGCACTTGATTTTGTAATCTGTGGAGGTTTACAAATGTAATAAACAGCAGACACCAGACAGGAAGGGACTAACAAATTACTGCTGGCCCAAATAGCTCCATTTACCATTTCAAGGCATGTCAGAGCTGGAAAAAAATTAAAACAAGCATAGAGTAAAAAGGAAAACAGGGAAAACAGGAATTTCTTAGCAAGCTGTTTGACAGGAGAAAACTGTTAGTTTCTTGTTTCTGTTTTGTACAAATGCAGAACTCCTAGAGAAGAAACTGGTGATGGTCAGTGTATAAGAAGCATTTGGACAATGCCCTTAACCACATGCTTTTTGGTCACAAACTTTTGGTCAGCCCTGAATTGGTCAGGCAATTGGACTAGATGATAGTTGGAGGTTCCTTCCATCTGAAAATTATTCTATTCTATTCTATTCTATTCTATTCTATTCTATTCTATTCTATTCTATTCTATTCTATTCTGTTCTGTTCTGTTCTGTTCTGCTCTGCTCTGCTCTGCTCTGCTCTGCTCTGTATTGATAGAAAATTCTCATTTCCTGAATATATGTCAGGAAGAAAAAAATTCGACCATAACACCTGTGTCTTCACATGATATGGATGCTTTAAGAGTGACTCATCCTCTCCTCCACCTTGTCACTTGTAATAGGACCTCACCAAAGAGTTATGCTAGCATGAGTTCCAAGTTACAAGTCTTAATGTACAATTACCAACAATTTTAAAAGGAAATTGTTCTTTGATGTTGAGTACCACTCCTCTCATTCTTAATTTTTTAAGCTATTTCATATTTTCTATAAAGCTGTTTTAGTTAAACATTTACAGATATGGTTCTACCAGATTTCAGTAATGTCCTTTACAACTAATTTCTTGATGGGAGCATGACTCTGCCCATTTCCCCTCCCCCTTGCTTAAATCCTATAATCAGTACATAGTCAATTAACATTTTGCTTCTCACCACATCCTCTGCCATTTCAAACTAACATTGTTTGCAACATAAAAAATAGGAATACTCATCATCTTCTTAGTTTATGTTATTAGTGACAACCTGCAAGTATGATTTGTTTCTTAAAGGCAGGAATAAATGTTTTAGCTACAATGGGTACATATATACCAGTGCACTGTCTCTGGCTCCAGAAGGACCACTCACTGACAGCCCAGGTATATTTACAGGGAATTTCATAGCCATTACAGTGGGTACACACATGCCATTTACTTAAGTGGCAGAGTCCAAAATCTGCACAAAAATCCCTGAGGATGCACTGGGATTCTGGGCTACGGCACTAAAATATACAGCAATCTGAATGTGTAGCACCAAGAGCTGGCAGACAGTTTAAGTACCACCGCCAAACTATTTTGAACCCTAATAGCAATGAAAGGTTTAACATCTGATTTCCAGTGGAGATGACAAACTTTGCTTTCCAAGTTGCTTCTGATCCAGCTAGGTGTTCTAGCAGCACTCGCACAAAATCAGAACTTTTAAAAGGCAGTGAGGAGGTGCTTCTGCACCTCTAGAATTTCACAGCCTACTGTGATAATGACAACCCTTGGTCACATCCAGCCTCCTCTTGAAGAAGAAACGAGCCATAAAGAATGCAGTGACAGCCTCTTAGAGTATTCACCAGGGAGCCTGGATTGTAGCTCCCTTATGGAGAACATTTAAATATACACATTTTTATGAAGTAAAACAGTCTCAGTGGGGCTTACCCACGTGAAGCAAGAGAGAAGTAAGCATTATCACTGCTGACTGTTGTAGCTAACAGTCTGTTGCAAGGAGGAATTATAATCACTTGCTTCCATACACAGGAGTGACAGAGCTGGCTTAATAATCCAGTTCTAGAACAGATTGCATAGCTATGAATCCCAACTGGGAAGAGGTACCTAGTTGCCTCAGAAGGTACATTGTAGACCCCATATTCTCCTTTTCAGGCCATACTGGCTATCTCAGGTGGTTGCCAGCACAGCCAGATGGCATTTTCAGATCCTGTTAGTACTGATGCATAGAGAGCAGCTGAAAATGCAACAGTGTTAGGCTTAGCTAGAACCTCTTCAGAGCCCAAGACTGCTTTTTATCAGCCTAAAGCATATGCGATGTTTTGAAAAAGGTTATAGACTTCTCACATTTTAGTGAACTGCAGATGAGTATAGTTCATTTGGGTAGGACATGTTTATGTAACAAAAGGGATACAAAGATGTTATATGGACATATGAAGCAAAATTATGTTTCCTATTTGAACACTACAGACTGGGTAAGTAGGATGAAGAATTGCATATCCCATATACATACATATATATATATATATAAATAAAACTTTCAAATAATGTATTTAAAACACGTAAGAAATAAAACAAGGAGAAAATACAGCATAAGTACAGAATAGCAAAATAAACTATTAAAATGTTAACTTTGTACTACTAGTATTTATTTTTGCATCTTGATTGCATAAAGAGTTTAAATTTCATTAAGGGATAAAAGAGACCACCTACAAGAGATTATTTACTTCTCAGGTAGAAGAAAACCAAAAAGAAGACTTTCAAAGAAAAACAACATGTGTAGCCTCCCATTATACAGAAATGTCTCTTGAAGTTGGTCTCCTTCACTGCTAAAACCTAGTTTCTCTCTTCTAATCACCCACCTAAAGCTTTACAACGTTCTTGAAATGCAAAACCATCTTCAGTCACTTGCTCAGTGTTTTCAGCATTCTGATTTCCTCTCACAGCTTTTTAAAATTCCTCAGTGTCACAGTCCCTCATATCTTTTCTGGGAACTTTTCTCCTTTGCTTCACATTCCTCTGTCCTATTATCTGAAACATCCAAATGATTAATGCTGGTTTGAACTCATGCACAAGTGCACCTGTTCTCCTCTCTCTTTACATGTCTAGGAGATCATTCATTCTGTAAAATCACACTCTTTCATCCTTCCAGGATTCTCTATGATTTTCTGAATACAGTAGATGCTGCTAACATACTGAACACTCTTCCCACTGTATACCTCCATGCTAGGTGTAAACAACAGTAGAATAATTGTAGCTAAATATTTTTACCTGCTATCTTTCACAACTATCCACATCAGTGCTTTATTATTCTCTTCTTTTTTTTTATTTATATATATATATATATATATATATATATATATATATATATACTGACGTTGTTTTCTCAAGAAGTACAAACTTGCATGCTCCATTTGCATGTGGGGGAAGAAAGATTAAGTTCCATACTTCCTAATCTGGATCATTTTTACTGTTCAATTACATCCTGAAATCTGTTAATAAGGGAATTTTGTGGCACAGGCCCTAGAGGGCAGCAGAAAGTCACCTGAAGTGCCCACGGTTGGTCAACATATTATATTCAGCTGCCTGAGAGTCCGATTACCCAATTTATCAGGATTTTTTCATATTTTATTGGACTGAATAGCATTTTATGTGATTACTATGTTTTTGCCTCCCAACAGATTCAATCACAGGCTGCCAATTAAAGCTTGTTGCCTTCATTTCCTGTGAATAAAAGCAAGCTCATCCATTCGATTTGGTTTCCCTCAACAACATGGACAAGCAAGCACTGACCATGTATTTGGGTCTAATCCTACAGTGCTTGAATATTTTGTGGTCAATTGTTTTTCACGAGTCAAGAAATTAATTTTTGCAATATTTTCTTTCTTCCACTGCTATCTACTAACAACATACCTCATTCATGTTGTAGCAACTATGATGTTGCTCACCTAAAACTGTATTTGAGTATGCTAAAATGCATGAGGGGAGAAAAAACAATACTTGTAAAACAAATGGTATTTTTGTGTTTGTTATTTTGTTTCTATTTAATACAGCTTAAGTGCTTAGTCTTCATGAAAATTCAAGTGCATCTCAGCTTTGAAGCACAAAGCTATTCTCTGTAACCAGTTTATGACATATGAATGCTCAGAGCAGCAGTCTCCTACCACATTAATGATCAAAACCCACCTCAATATTTGTGCTGAGAACAGCAAGTGCATCATATAACTGTTGTTGGTAGCTTGTTTGAATTTGGACCTCTTTCTCCAATTCAATTTGTAGCAAATTACTGAGAACGTTGATGTGCAATAACAGGCCACAAGGAATTACAAAATCAGACCAAACCACATTCATATATTCTTTTATTCACTTAAGAAAATTAAATGCTACCCAAGCTCTTGAACTTATAAAAAATAGTAAGCTCAGGTTCCTTTTTTATTACTGTTTCTTTTTTGCTGCAGCCATTTTTAAAATACTTGTTTTTTAATGTTCACATCAGAAGCTTGAAACTGAGGATCTATGCACATTTCTCCTTGTGGTGAGTGCTCACTACTTACAACATGCTGGCATGAGTTGTGATTTACTACCTAAAGATTAGTGGCTATATATTTTCAGAGAAATATATGGGAAAAGAACTGTAAATAATTTATGCACACGGGAAGTGTGCTATGTTTCTTGTCTATTAAAATATTGTTATGAAGTATTTTAATAGAAATAACCACACCACAATTTAAGTTTTCGTAGCAATGCTTGTTAATGTGCCAATACACAATTTAATCTGTGTTCTGTTAACTGGAAATTTGCAAAAAATCACTTTGGACAGTCACTCCTAAATCTATATCAGAACTTTTCTATATTTTCTTATTTTAAGTAAACATCAAAGGGACAGATAGAAGCACCTAATTTTGATGGAACAGATCTCCCTCTGCAGGTCTCTAGAGGCATCATCTTCCATCACAAGTTGCTAAGGCATTTAAGTTAAGCAGACTGCACTGTGCCTTCTTATGCACTGCACCCTTCCTCCCAAGTCTAAGCATTTCTTTTCAGTGAGACACTGCTTAAGTGTCCCATGTAATTGTGCACCTATCATTGTGCAAGAGGAGATAATATAATTTTGATAATTTTCCTAATTTGCTTTTATATGTGATTTGCAGAATTCCTTTCTGTTAGAAAGGAATGGTGTTAGAAAACTCTTGCACAGGTCTACCCAATACATTGGTCATCCCAACTGGGAAAACAGACTTAAAAATGTAATGGCATTCAGTTGGGGGTGTTCCCAAGACCTCTTTATTTTTTGAATATTCAGATACATTCCAAGTATTTGCAGTCCAGAAAGCCAAATGTATCCTAGGCTGCATCAAAAGAAGTGTGGCCAGCAGGGCCAGGAAGGTGATTCTGCCCCTCTGCTCTGCTCTGGTGAGACCCCACCTGGAGTGCTGTGTACAGCTCTGGAGCCCTCAGTACGGGAAAGACATGGACCTGTTGGAGTGAGTCCAGAGGAGGTCCAAGAAGAAACAAACTTTTTAGTAGGGCCTGCAGTGATAAGGCAAGGAGTAATGGTTTTATACTGAAAGAGGGCAGATTTATATCAGATATAAGGGAGACACTTCATACAATGAAGGTGCTGAAACACTGGAGCAGGTTGCCCAGAGAGTTAGAAACATTCAAGGTCAGGCAGGACATGGCTATGAGCAACCTGATCTAGTTGACAATGTCCCTGCTTAATGCAGTTGGACTAGATGACCTTTAAGGTCCCTTTCAACCCAAACTATTGTGTGATTCCATGGGAAACTCCTCACTGAAGCAGTTGTCTCAGGCTGCCCTGCAAGATGCTCAGCGCAGCCAACACGTCTCAGTCACCGTGGCCCACGTTAGCTCCATTTCAGTGCAGAAACAGACTCATCAGAAGTACAAGCAGGTTCTTCCAAAAGAGAAGTGTGCACAAGATACAGTCTCATCCTTGTCAGGCCCTGGAACAGCAGCAAAAGACAGGGAACGTTTTTTTAAATAGTTACGACAGGTATTTAGGTGAAAGTTCGGTGCAGAGTTGCTCCAGCAGCGTTACCGACGTGTCCGGTTTCAGGGCGGAAAGCACCGTGACACGGAGTCCCGCCAGCAAGGGCTGGTGTCACCCCAGGCCGATCGGGGACCGCCCTCGACCCCCGCCGCTGAAAAAGCAGGCGGGATCTGCACAGAGAACAGCCGTGCCCGTGCGAGCCGGGGCGCAGGGACCCGCCGGGCAGGGCTGCGTGTGCGCAGCGGGACACCCGGGCAGGCCCCGCATCCCGCCGCGCTTCCCGGCGCTCGGTCCCTCCAGGCACCCGCCAGCACCCGCGGCCCGAACCAAGCCCCGCACGGCCGGCCAGGCCCGCCCTCCGCCGCGGAACCGCGGCCCCCGCGCCCGCCCTTGGCCCGGCCGCAGCGCGGGACGCGGGCAGGTCCGCGGCACCTGCCGCCGGGCGCGGAGCTGGGCTCTGTTGGGGGCCGCTCCGGGGGCTGCGCGGTCTCCCCGGCCGAAACATCGCCGCATCCCCCCGGCCCTGCCGCTCCGCCCGCTCCCGCTGGACGCAGGCGCCGGCAGCGGAGCCCGGGGAGCCCGGGCGGCCGCCTTGGGGGCAGCCCCGGTGGTTGGGTCATCCCAGGAAACCTCCCCTCAGGGAGTCGGCTCGTCCCGAAAGGCAGAACCGTTTTATGTCTTGTATTTGCTATCAGCGAACGGTTACTCCACAAATATTTTCTCTTCCTTTCCTCATTCAACTCGGATTAACCTCCTAAGTAACCTCTTCCCACCTGCAGCCAAACCTCACTGCTGCGAGCATCTGGTTAACTCGAGAATTGCTACTTAAGCTAAAAGTACTGTTAAGTTGTATGTGGATGGTTAGATCCTCCCTGGAGAGTTCACGCACTCCAGATAAAGTCAGGTCAAGAAACATTTTCTCCACATTACAGCGCGTTTTGGAGAATGCTGAACCTCCTGCGGCACCCACATGCAGTGATTGGCACTACACATTGACCAGCCTGAGCTTCATTCACCTCTCCCTCCTCCCAGCCTGTTTGAAAACAGAGGTGAGAAGTTCAGACAGGCTTTTTAAGCTACCTAAAAATGAGAAGAAAATGTAGAGGAAACACGGAATAGCGGATTAGGTGCTAGAGGTAGAAGAAGAAATCTCAGGCAGTTTATGACTGCAGGCCTGAAGCTGATGCTAAACTTTAGTATAAGCCATTATGCATGGCCTGGTTGCTTTCATGGTAATAACAAACTTGGGCTTTAACATCCTAGTTCTTACATGGTTAGGAGACAATACTATGATGACCAAAAAATCTGCATAATTTTCTTATAACTCTCCCTTGATAGAAGTCCGTCAGAGAGTATGGGCTAGCTGGAATGATAAAGTTATTAATCTGTATTTGAATAGACAAATAATCTGTAGTGCTCTTTGACCACAACAGTTACTAATATTTACACTAAAAATCACTCTAACTTTGCTTGAACTCGGGTTGCACCTAGGCAGATGGCAAGCATTTAATATCAAACATCACGTCAACATGACACAACTTTATAAATATAGAAGCAAAGTAATGACATAATAGAAATTGTAATTATTTTTAAACAGGGTGATTGCTTCATCAGAATTGAATTTTGTTAGGATTAACACCTATGCCTGTCCATTGTGATACATAATTTTTACAGACCAGGTTATAGATTCTGTTTCTTACATGCAGCAGAATAAATCACCATTTGCAATATTTAGCATGATTAGCATGGATAAAATAATTTCAGCTTCTGTGAATGCACAGAAGTGTCAGAGATTCATATGGCTTAGAAAAAAATGTGCCTTTATTTTCAAGAATGAAAATAATGTAATTAATGGCACCTTTTCTGCACGCTCTGGGCGCTATCTCATTCCATCCACAGAAGAAATATAGAAAGTGAAACAAACTGCCAAAATAAAATGCGGGATTTGTTCTCTTCCTTGAGCTCAAGCTGAAGAGGGGATAAACCAGTGATCTCTTTGTATTAGTGGAACATGATTGGTAAGAAATTTAAGAAGATAGATATACTACAGGAGATAAGTAATTAATACATTCACAAATGTTTCTTAAATATAAAAAGGAAGATTTCATTATTAAGTCACATATGCTGATACTTCTAACTCAGGAACTCTTATTAGACATTTTATTTCTGTTAGAAAAATTATAACGGTATCTGAATGAATGGCAGAAGTTGTTACTTGGCTTAAAAAGTCCACTTGTAAATCCTCTTACTTTTTGGTCACCTTCCAACAATAATAATAGAGAGAAGAATGCATTTTAATTTGGGAAGAGTGTAATTTCCCACTGGAAACAGGGAAAAAGTTTCTTAACATGGGTTGTAGTGTGATGTCGCAGAACTGCCAAAAAATTACATCAATGTTTTATGAAATGTAGACATCAGATTACAGGTTAAGAAAACTCATATTCTTAATCCCATACATTGCTTTGATACATACGAATGGAGCAAGTCGTACCCGTTACAGGATCTGATTAGAAGATTCTAGTTTATTTATGAACACTGAAAAATACTGGAAAAATCAACACTTTCATTATGGTGTATTTCCTCGTGTGTTGGTTGTTTTCTTGTTTTTGATTACAGCCTGGTCTTAACTCTTCAAATTATCTTTATGTTAAGTAGCTGGATGCTTCACACCCTCATTACCTACTGCATTCATAATAATCTTATTTATTTAGAAATGTCTTTGTTGTCTAGCCTGGGCAAGGGCACCTGTTGATTCTTTGAAGATAATAATCAAAAGTGATTTGTTCAGAAAATTCTCTGAAATGGATTTTATTATATTTTAATCCAGTTAGAAGCTGCTGGAAAAGGATTTGGAATGGTGCGTGTGCCGAATCTTATAGAACAGTATTTATGGCATAACAAAATACTGGTTTTAACTTTGCAAAAGGAGTTGAGTTTAATATTTGAAAATGAGATCCTACTTTCCCGTGATTGGTGTCCCATCTCTCCAGGAGTGTTGTTCTTTTGCTTGTTGCGGCTTCTGCTTTCTGTGCAGGGACCTCCGTGGCACCTCAAGTAAGTGCTTCTGCTTCTCTGTCTCACCATGGCTTCCCACTTGGCTTGGATGAACTTCAGCTCTAAGGAACTGATATTTACAGTTGCATATAATCTCATTTTGAAACAA
This sequence comes from Apus apus, assembly GCF_020740795.1. Lineage (NCBI taxonomy): Eukaryota > Metazoa > Chordata > Aves > Apodiformes > Apodidae > Apus > Apus apus. The sequence continues at coordinate 18,648,534 of NC_067283.1, read as the reverse complement.
TATACCCTTTTATTGCTTAACAAAACCACAGTAATTTGGGTCCATTACATTAAAATAGAACAAAAAAACTCCTGCGGCTGTTTGTGATGTGTCTGTTTGTCTCTTTAGTCTGGAAATGTTCACTTTCAGTGACAGAATGGAACTGACAATGCGTAATGAGGCTTCTCTCCCCTTCCAGATACCTCAGGTGTTTGCTTCAGTTTCTAATTGTGATAATTTTACATATTTAGTCTCCTTTGCCTGAAGTAATCAAGAGTTAATGTCAGCTTATTAAATAAATTTCTGTCTGATTTCCAAGGTAATGAGGTTCATGTGCTAACGGTTCTTGATATCTTTTCTTACAGCCCAAAATCTCTGAGTGCTGTATGTCAGAGAAACAAATAATTTTGTAAGTTAGTGGGTCACAATTCAAGTACGACAATAAAAAAAAGAAATACATCTATTTTATTGTCACTGGCTTTGTTGGAAAAAGAGATCAGATCTTCAGGCATATAGATACTTCTTCAAGTCTGATAAAGCAGCAGCAAACTTCACAAAAGAAAGTTGGTCTTTGTTTAAATTAATTACACTAATTCCTTGGACAATTTATCATAGAATGTGTGGGGCTGGAAAGGACACTTAAAGGTCATCTAGTCCAGCTCTCCCTCCATGGTGCACAGGGACCTTTTTAAAAATGATTGGGTTGCTCAGAATCTTGTCAAGCCTGACCTTGAATGTTTCCAGGGATGGGGCCTCCACCAGCTCTCTGAGCAGCCTGTTCCAGGGCTTCACCACCCTCATTGTAACAAACTTCTTCCTAATGTGTAATCTAAATCTACCCTCCTCTAGTTTAAGACCATTGCCCCTTGTCCTATTGCTACAAACCCTTGTAAACAGTCCCTCCCCAGCTTTTCCATAGCCCCTACAGGTACTGGAAGGCCGCTATAAGGTCTCCCTGGAGCCTTCTCCACTCCAGGCTGAACGAGCCCAGCTCTCTCAGCCTGTCTTGGTAGGAGAGGTGCTTCAGCCCTCTGAAAACCCTTCTTTATTTTGGAAGAAAAAAGTGTAGCAACATTTTCAGCAAAGCTTTATTTGCAGGGGGAGAGAATGACAGATTATATAGCCCCAGGAAATACAAACAGAACAAAGTGGGACAAGGTTTGATTTCACATTAAGATCAAACTCTTCACCAAGCTATTCCCCTGTTACCATTAAACTGTAAAGGTGCTCACATTCCTAGCCCATCCTGGTTTCACCATGCTGCTGCTAGTGTTTTGCTACGAGGATCCTTTAATAAAATAATTTGCAATTATGTCACATCTGAAAGCCAAGGCTGTGTGTCAAGACTAAATTTATCCATTGCCAGTTTGTATCCATTTCTTTTTGGCCAACACTGTCCTTGAAGTCAATGAGCTCTTCTCACTCCCTAGTATTTAACCTGTGATGTATTTATAGTGATCCCTTCTCAACCTTCATTAGATAAAGCAAGCCAAGAACAGTTAATCTCCTCTTGTTAGACAGTCACCAGTGCTCTGAGCATTTTAATTCCCCTTTCCTCACAGTCCAGTCAAAATTCAACATCATAAAGCAATGTTAACCAGAAGTGCATACAGTATTCCAGATGAAGTCCCAATAATCCTGTCTACAAGAAATACTTATTTTGGTTACATTCTCACCTGCTGTGTTCTAGGAGTCAATTTGTCCTTTTGAAAGCTACATCACATCAGAAGCTATAGTAATTCTGCAGCTGAATAGCATGCATGATATTTCTCCTATCCTGATGCTTTCCCACTGGTGAGATCCTGCTAATAACAGAAATAACTGACCTGCCACCCAGTGAATGATCATTCATTTTGCACTGTTGAGTTTCATCTACTAACATAAGAAATTCCGTCTCTCATCTTTAAAAGTTTTGAAGCTTTTGGTACATCAGTTCCATATGACATACTAGATGATCTTTAGGTCCCTTCCAACCCAAATAATTCTATGATTCTATTGTTCTGCTTCAAAAATCACCTTTATTGTAAAAACGTTGCTCAGCTCTGGATGATTAGTGAAAATAACACACTAAGTGCCAGTGTAATTAAAGAAAATGTTCCAGTCCCAAGACAGATCTCCACTGGCAAGTTTCTTTCAGTGTAACAATTCCTTTAAATTATCTTCAATTGTCTCTCCTCTAGCCAGGCCAATTGCAAACACATGTTGTAATCACAATCTTCATTTGTTTGGTACTTCCTTGTACTATGCAGTATCAGAAACTTCCTTTAGATACAAGATTAGATACACTAAATGTACCATAGTAACTTCATATCAAAACCAGATAGACATGCACAAAAACCTCTGTGCTGTTGACGGGTCCAGGTCTAATATAGTAACCTGGTTATATTTGGGGTTCTTACTCTTAATTACTCATTAAATAACACTGAATTTTCATAAAATTGTGCTTGCATATAAATCACAACTTGAAGAATGTGTATAGTTTCATGTATGGATAATGTAACTCTTACAGTTAGTCCTTCTTCACAACAATTTTAATGTTCTAGTTACACTTGAATAAGTAGTGAAACTCTCAAATTGCTAAAATATTATTTAAAAATCTCTACAGATACTTAAAGCATCAGGAACACTACTGTGTATTTCAGACTAACTAAAGTGAGTAAAGATTCTGCTCTGATGGGAGCTACTAGTATAAATTCACCAACAGCAGTGTAGCTGTTCCAAACTTCTTCCAGTGAAAATTACTTCACATTTGGACTCATTGTTATAAATGCTCTTTTAAATTATGTCTTGCTATATTGGAACTTTGAACTTGTCAAATCAGAAAACTAATTCCATATTGTATATTAGATACGGAAAACTAGGTTAGGAAATGTTTAATTATTTACACGTATGAGTAGGACATCAGTCAGGATGAATCAATAACATCCTTCCTCTCTAATGGCTCTACCTGTGTTTTCTCATTAGACAGTGGCGTTAAATAGCTGTGAGCTGACCTTGCTGTAACAGTTAGCTCTGTGCAATGCAGATGGAAACAGAGCAGGTTTTTAATTGTGATGAGGTAAGTTCTTCCCCTACGTTTCACCAGGGCTAGGACTTGACTTGCTGGGCTGGTTATGTAGCAGGTAACCACAGCCCTTTCCCACAGGAAGGACTCGGCAGAGGAACAACAAAGCTGGTTAATGTAGTTACATGCTATTCCATGACTCTCAAAACATGAACGATGAAATGTGGTTTTCTACGACACTTGCCTCTCTGTGTGATGCTTCCTCCTTTTGTTGCTTGCTGGTGGCAGAAAGGTGGGGAAATGTGTGAGTTGCAAGATTGTGGAGGACAGAGGAGGTGACACTTCCCATTGAATCAGTCCATTTGCAAAGCCTTTCCATTTTAAGGCCACACATGGAAAGGCTCGGCTGCTTGCTACCTCACTGGAGTATTTTTTCACTTGAAAAGTAGGCAGTATTGTACCTTCTTTCTATCACAGTTCTTTTATGCTTATATTTTTTTAATCAAGATTAATCTATTAATAATATTTCCTGTAATTGTAAGTGGCTATTTCCTGCTTCTGGTATTTCTGTATTGCCCACTTCCTCTATCTTCTTCACAGTCTGTCCTTGTCAGAACTCTATTCTGCTCTTGATGTTAGCCAAAATACCTACTTTCATCAACCCTAAATTTGCCGTTAACCAACATGAAAGGGACAAAAGGTGATTAATTTCCTGTAACGGATAAAAAACACAGACATTGCAGATACCTTTATATCTTATAAAGTTTATTAAAATGGAGATTAGTCTTTCTAAGTGTCCAACACACTTAAAAGCTTCTTTACATCATGTTATTACCACTAGTTTTGGTTTTTTTTTTCCAGAGGGAACAGCATTATAGATCCTTTTTTTTTTTTTTTTTTTTTTTTTTTGCGGTAGCATCTTAAGGCTCTATGCACAATGACCGCCACAAATGCCACCTACACTTCTGAGTAGAAAGGAGAGACTTGACCTGCGTCATTGCTCACATTTAGAGACTCACTTATCAAGTCAGATGCCACCCGAGACCTTGTGATATGAGCATGTCTATATTTATCACCAACAGCCCTTTTCCCATATACTCTTGCCGCATGATGTCATAGCGTGGGTTACATCTCTAATGACTGGTGCATCCATGTAGTGAATAAGATTTTAAGAAGACTTTAACATGCTGGTATAGCAGAAGCTAATTGTGAAGCAAAGCTTCACAGCCCTTGTTTTGTGCAGCATATTCACACCTCAGAAGTGTGGATACACTTTCTCTCCTTTTTATGTTAGTGGTACATTTAGGGTTGAGTGAAGTAGGTAGTCTGGTTAATACCAACACACCATCACAAAGCAGCTGGAGTCAGGAGAAGGGACTGGGAGTAGGAAAGAGCTGAAATGGTTCTTTTGGCAGTGCTGCTGCCTTGTGACATCTTTACAGGTTCATTAACTATACCCTGAATAAGCTACCTGTAACTTAGCAATTTTATGAAAGGAATGATGTGACGTGGTATGATCTGATCACACACAGCATAAAACCAGATGATTCAGGAAGGTCCTTCTGGTTCCAGCTTACATGCATTTCTTCCCTATATTGGAAGATCCTTATTTCTATTTTCTATTAATTTTAAAATTTTGTTCTTGACATACCACTTAAAATTATTAATAAAAAGTAAACATTTCACTTTCCAACTACGTACAAAGAGCTATTAATTCATTAAATACTTCAGCCAAAAACCAGCTTTGGCTGAAGGGCTGTTAGGTTGGCATGAAAAAAAAAGCAGTGGAAACGCTTATTCAGTGTCATTCAATACATCATTTAAACTAACTACTCCTCCCATCTTCACTAGCAAATGTTCCTGGTGATGTAATTAATTTATTCCTCTATGTCAATCATGAATCTACTACACATCAAAGTTAAAAGTAGTTCCACTTGCAGGCATTTAGTTTTACGTCAGTGAATACCACTGGTACTCCACAGCTGTTTTTGTGATCATGGTTTGCCTTCTAAACAATCTGAAGAATTCCTGGAATGTGCAGAGTAGCCAGCGATAGCAGTCACATTTGGAGAAACTTTAACCACAGGAGATGCCTATGCTTTATTAATACAGAGATTGTTTTTTGATCTCTTCAGTATTAATAAAGGACTGCACATTACCCTGTAATAAGTAAACCAGAAGCCCAGGAACCTTAATCTATGCAGATGGTGAAAGGCACCTCCATACTGCATTCTCCTTGCTTTCCAGACTGCTCTAGTGCCTGTGAGGCCACAACATGCAGGCAAGTGACAGAAGTGGCAAATGCAGGAGTATTCTGAAAGTAATCAATCTGTGTGTTGTCTTTCATCCCGGCCACACTAAAGCAAAGTTTGGTTTTTCCCTGGAATCAACAGCAGCTTTACTTGCAGCTCAGAGAAACACCAAAAACCCATTTGCTGGCAGCGTTAGGCACTAAAGGCACAACCACATGCCCCTGGCTTTTACAGACACCTTTGCATTGAAGACACTCAAATTCTTCCTTAAAAGTTCTTTTTCACAATAACTGTATTAATAGCACTTGAACATTCCTGTCTGGAGCAGACCACGGTTTAGGATATTCTTCTCAAAACCAGATGTCAGACATCCAAGAAGGTGACCTTTTAAGGAAGTACTGATTTCTGGTGGCTGCTAGGATGAAAACTGAAAACTAGCCATGAAATGCTTATGCTGCAGCAGTTCAGTAGGAAATGTCTCCAGAGAGACTGGATTCCACCCAGGCCAAGTACGTGTGACTAACTCCAGGTGCTCAGTTATGGAAAATGTTGGTTACATTACATGGTTGGTACTTAATAATACAGGTAAAACACACCAAGGTTACTTCACATGGGAGGTAATAAAGATGTTAAAAGTAGTGTACTGTTAACACTGAGACAGTGGTGTAAATGTTTGTTGTCTCTCTGTTACCTAGTAACAGATTTTGATTGTATTTTAACCTCATCAGCAAGCTCGCTATGTGCATTTTAACTAAAAAAAAATAGGAAAGACATTATATCTGTTTATAAATGAAAAGAGAATAGAAGAACAGTCCGAACTGCTAGCTGTACCAAAACCTTGCTGGCATAGTTAGCGTGTATGTTAGGACACTGCTTGGATTTTTGTTCCGAGATAAATAAGTTTCTTGCCCAGATGATGCTATAGCAGAGCTTCAGAACACTAACATGATGTTAATTTGGACATACATAATACATGTGTCCTTCCTCAAACACAGCACCACAAGCATTGTATACCTCACTGTAACTAACCATCAGAATTAAACAGCTGCCCATCCATTAATGTACCACAGTTCCAAATAACTTACGGTGTTGGAGAGGCAGAACAGTCATTAGCAGGAGTTTCTGTGATATCCTAGTAAAAACAAAACTGCAGTACCGAGTATTCAAAATCCAGCACTCAGTTATAGAATTGTATTATGACAGAAGTGCTCTTACCGTGCCGGACCAATTTGCTGTTCTCTAACAGAAGGAGCTGTCACCAGAGCAGTTAGGACTTCAAACTCACCACCCTGTAGTCAGCTCTGGCATTTACTGGCAATCTAAGCAAAACCACTGAGATACCTCTTTTAAATTAAAAGTAGGCAAAGGGGCTGGTGAGCATCAAGTAATGTTATTCTGTATTATAGTAACAATGAACTACCCCACAATGAACAGCCACTGGACCATTTAAAACTCTGAGGGGGCAACTTTCAGTGATTTTACATTAAATAGTCTATGAATATTCTAGAACACATTTAAACTCAGGAATACAACTTGTCAAGTTCTGAGTAAGAAGAAAACTAAACAGGAATCTTTCCTTTGCCCCAATCCTTCATTTCAAGGAGGAAAGATTTCAATTTACCACAATTTGATCAGAATATATTCCTCTCTAAGCAATGACTAGTTCAGAAATAAAGACTTGCTGACTGATCTCAAAAGCTATATTTAAAACAAAGTTCTGAACATTCTGAAATACAAGAGTCACTCTGTAATTTCAGAGCAGTTGTAATACCTTACCCCCCTCTAACAGGATGCTAGGAATGCTACTGGCTAATGCCCTTCACCATTTGTTCTAAAGATAGAAACTTTCTAGCTGTGGCAGGTAAGTCAGGACATTTGGGCTTTGATTCATATCTGATATTTATCTTGCCTTGATTTTCTAATTTTTTCTTAAGAGGTTCCAAATAATGCATAGAATTAGTTGCTTTTATTGAGAATAAAAGTAAGGTGGATGTGAAAACTGTTCCCTTAAATATCCAGCTTCTAGCATAAAATATTTCAGCATTTTTCCTTCAACATGAATTTAGCTAAGAGGATCAGAACGTTTTCTTTGTAAGGAGAATGAAATTCCTTATTGTGTTGCTGGTAGCTCTGGAATCAGCTGCAGGGACTGAAGACAGGAGATCACTGGACATGGATCCAAAAGACAACTAAGGCTCCAAAGAAACAATTACTTTTGATGTTGCAGTCTGTTGCAAGTGATGCTCTTAGTTAGGTCTTTTTAGTTAGCATAAATGGAACAAGGCAAATTAATTTTTCAAAATACTCAAATCATAGAACCATAAAATGGTTTGTGTTGGAAGGGACCTTAAAGACCATCTAGTTCCAACCCCCCTGCCATGGGCAGGGACAGCTCCTACTAGACCAGGTTGTTCAAAGCCCCATCCAACTTGGCCTTGAACATTTCCAGGGAAGGGGCAGCCACAACTTCCCTAGGCAACCTGTTTCAGTGCCTCACCACCCTCACAGTGAAGAATTTCTTCCTAGTGTCTAACCTAAATTTCCCTTCTTCCAGTTTAAAGTCATTACCCCTTGTCCCATCGCTACAAGCCTCTGTAAAAAATTCCCTCCCCAGCTTTCCTGTAGCCCCTTCAGGCACTGGAAGGCTGCTATAAGGTCTCCTCAGAGCCTTCTCTTCTCCAGGTTGAACAGCCCCAACTCTCTCAGCCTGTCTTCACAGGAGAGGTGCTCCAGCCCTGTGATCATCTTCATGGTCCTCCTCTGGACTCCCTCCAAGAGTTCCATGTCCTTCTTGTATTAGGGGGCTACAAAACTGGACACAGCACTCCAGGTGAGTTCATGAGACTGGAGGAGCAGAATCACTTCCCTCGATCTGCTGGCCACATTTCTTTTTATGAAGCCCAGGATATGGTTGGCTTTCTGGGCTGCAACTGCACATAAGAGGGTTTTGTTTTGGTTGGTTGTTATTTTTGAAGTTCTGCAGTCTGCTTGGATGTTCCAAAGATAATTGAGACCGCAGGATGGAATCCAGAAAATTAGTAAAATATCAAGTTGAATTTACATACATCAATACCTTCCCCCCCTCATTTGTTTGGTAGGAACAAATAAATGAGTCAACATTTGATCACAGTGTAAACTAGTGTTTCTTGGTCAGCACACCTGTCATAACATAATTAAATCCAGTGTGTACAGATAACATCATTCATGGAAAAAGGGTTAGATATGACTTTATTTATATCACAGCTAAGGCTAAAAGATGTGACTTAGGACACCACAGGCACTAATACACCAATTCTCAATGATCTTTGCGACCTATATTTTAAATCTGGTCTCTCCTGTTATTATGTGATTATTTGAGTCATGATTTTTATGTATATACGCATTACATTTTCCAAAGTAGGATTACAGGTGGACAAATACCAGCTTGTGCCAGTGACTGAGATAAAATGAATTAATATTATTCCTACCCCAGCTGCAAATTATGAATCTTGACACTGATTATACGTAGGCTGTGGCATCATTCAACAAGAGCGTGGGTACAACATGGCATCAGTCAGGAGAACAAATCCGACACTTTATACTCGATGGTCAAGTCTAAAAATCAAACGGACAGACGGTCTCAGGAGAAGCTGCTCCGGCTACCTTGGCTTCTGCGGGCTCTGGCTGCCTCGTGCGGCGCTCCCCGGGCCGGGCCCCGCGCTCGCCCTATCTGAAGTCTCCGCAACGCTTCCCCTTCTCAAACCATTTCACAGCCAGGACCCCGCCCCGCGCAGCGCAAGTTACGCGCCGACCCCCCGACACGGGCGGGCACCCGCTGCTCCCTGAACACGTCTCAGGCCGCGGCGCCCATTCCCACCGGCCTTCCCGCGCCTCCCTCCCGCAGCGGCAGGAGCGCCCGGCCCCGCCGCAGCCTCGGCTGCGGGCTGCGGCTTCCCCGGCACCGCCTTGCGGGCTGCGGAGCCGCAGCAGAGCGGGGCAGCCGCGCCACACGCCGGAGCGGGCCCAGGCCCGGCCCAGCCCCGCCGCTCGGCCCCTCAGCCCCGCCCCGCAACCCGGCCCCTTCCGGCAGGGGCTCCCGCACGCCAGCCCCGCCCCCCGCGCATTCCAACCTGCCCGAGCCCTGCGGTAAACACGGCGCGGCCCCGCCCCGGGACCGGCCTCCAGCAGCTTCCAGAAGGGCCCGCGGGCGGGCGGGGGGCCGGGCCGGGCCTGGCGGGGCCGCGCGGCGCTGGTGGCGCAGTCGGAATTGCCGGCGGCGCGGGGCGCGGGGGCGGGGCGGGGCGGGGCGGGGGGCGATGCCCGCGTTTATTTTTACGCGGGCGGCTCATCCTCTCCGGCAGCCCCCGCGCGGCCCCCGCCGCCGCTCCCCGCCCCGGCGCCGCCTATAAAGCGCCGCTCGCGGGGCGCCGAGGATGCAGCTCTACAGCTCCGTGATCACCCACTACCCGGCGGGCGGGACGGCCGCCGCGGCCCAGCCCAGCGCCGCCGGGGTCTTCAAGGCCTCCTTGTCGCCGGGACCCGCCTCCGCGCAGGCAACGAGCGCCGTCGACGCCGCGGGCCCGAGCCCGTCCGCCGAGAGCCCCGCCGAGGACAGCTTCATTCCCGGGGCGGGAAGCAGCAGCAGCAGCAGCGCCGCCGCCATGCCCGCCTTCTCCTCCTGCCTGGAGGTGATGCCGAGCGGCCCCGCGGCCGGCCCCGCCAGCCGGGCGACGGGCGTCCCGCAGTACAGCTCCTGCGCGCAGGTCACCGTCAGCCGCCGCCGGCCGCTGGAGCGGATCGTCCCCATCCGCATCGTGCAGCGAGCCGAAGTGCCCGGCGAGCTGGTGCCGGCCTCGCCGCGCAGCCGCGCCTGGCTGGAGGGCATCCTGGAGAGCGTGCGGCAGGCCGGGGGGGAGGGCGAGGCCGCCGCGCTGCCGCCGCCCGCCGAGGAGCCCAGCAACCGCAGCCTGCGCCTCGGCGAGCACTGCCAGGCGCTGCAGGCCGCGGCCGCCCAGCCCGGGCTGGTGGTCCCCGGCGGTCGCCCCGCGGAGAGGAGCGGCAGCCAGGCGCAGCCCGCCGCCGGCCCCTCGCCCGGCGGGGAAGAGGAGGACGCGGGGTGTGCTGCCGACGGGCGGCGGGGGCCGGGCGGCAGGCAGGAGCGCAGCGAGAAGCTGGCGCTGTACCTGGCCGAGGTGGAGAAGCAGGACAAGTACTTGCGGCAGAAGGGCCGGTTCCGCTTCCACATCATCCCCGACGGGAACTGCCTGTACCGCGCCGTCTGCAAGGCGGTGTATGGGGACCAGCGGCTGCACAGCGAGCTCCGCGAGCAGACCGTGCACTACATCGCCGACCACCTGGACCACTTCAACCCTATCATCGAGGGCGACGTGGGAGAGTTCCTAATCGGCGCTGCCCAGGACGGGGCCTGGGCTGGCTACCCGGAGCTGCTGGCCATGGGACAGATGCTGAACGTGAACATCCACCTCACTACGGGCGGCCGGCCCGAGAGCCCCACCGTTTCCACCATGGTTCACTACCTGGGGCCTGAGGACCCGACACGGCCCAGTATCTGGCTGAGCTGGCTTAGCAATGGGCACTACGATGCTGTGCTGGACCGCATGTGCCCCAACCCAGAGTACGAGGCTTGGTGCAGACAGACTCAGGTACAGCGCAGGCGGGATGAGGAGCTGGCCAAGTCCATGGCAGTGTCCTTATCCAAGATGTACATTGAGCAGAATGCCTGCTCTTGAGACCGCCTTGGGCTGCAGGCTGGGAGCTTTGCTGCAGGGACAGAGACAGAACGTGTGCTAGCTGTGATGGTGATGCCTTAATCCTTAATGAAGCAGCAGCACCCCAGGCTGAGAAGGACTGTAGATTGTGGGGGATAAAAAAGAAGTGTAATATTATGTTGTAAAAACTTAGCCTCGGATTATTTGCAAGCAGATCCTCCATGTATGTTTGTGTCTCCCCTCCCCACTGTCTATTTTCTATAAGAATGTATTTTTTGCACAATATTTTTAAAATGTTACCTCCATCTTCCACATCTTGCATTAGTATCTGGCTTTCAGCTGTACAGCCAAAAACGTTTGTAATCAGTTTTTGTAAATAAGGCTTATGATGTAACAGCTATTTTTTGCTGTGTTTTTTACCCATAAACCTTATATTTTTACCAAATGAAGTTGATGTCAAACTGACCCTCCCTAATAGATGAAAGCACCGTGGGTACCTTTTTGCAAAATGAAAACAATGGTTTTTGTAAAAGTGCAGCAAAGTATGAATAGACTGCTTTTCAAAAGCAGTTGCTTTCTCTGCCTGGAGCACAGAACGGGTCCTTTGAGCCAGTTGGAATGCAGCTACACATGAAGAGTACAGGGAGCAATTGACTCTTCTGTATTTAATTACTGTTTTGAGTAAACTGGCCTCTTGTTGCCTGGTTAGCTCACCCTCTGCTCCATTTATATTATTTATCTCTAATAACAGAACATTAACTTGCAATAGAATGTTGTGACTAGATAATAGTCTCCTGCTTTGGCAATAATTGCCTTGGCTGCACCTCAGTGTTTGTGTTCTCGTTTCTGGGGTTATGGTATCTTTTGTATAAGCCCTGCTTCTTTTTTGGCACTGGTGTTGCACCAGTGAATCATCTGATCACAACATTTTACTCACTTGACATTATTTTCTAATCAAGAAATCAGGAATGGTATTCTACATTATGGTTTAAAAGAAAAAAAAAAGTATTTAAATTGAGATTTGTATAGTTTGCTGGGTCAAACACTTAAATGTTTCCAATCTAAATTCTGTTTCTCCTACTTTCTGATTAACTTGTTAGATATATTTATTAAGTAATGCAGTTTGTACTTTTTTATTTTGTAATATATTGTGATTTTGGAATTTATACTGTATTTGTATAATAGGAATATTCACAGCTAAAATGGAATGAATAAAGAATATAATTTTATTTGTGTGTTTTTTGTTTTTTTTTTCACTTTTTGTATTCCTGGTGTGGTGAAAACCTGCAAGTGGGTTCTCAAGAGCCTTTATTTGGCTTCTCTGCCTTAGTTTCCCCAGTTCAGAGATGGGAAGAAGGAGTATGGTACTTTACTAGTGTGAATCACTGATAATCCTGGTGTCTGTGAATGTGTGAAAGAAATGCAATAATTTAAAGAAGATGGAATACCTGCAATTCTTCTGTAATGTTAAGGTATTTTATCATACCTCTTTGCCAGTGAGAAACATTTTGGTGTATTAGTATGCCTTAGAAGAGATGTTCTGAAGCAGAGTACCTGGGCTGAATCAGCTCTCTGCTGGGCCATGCACACTTGCGTTGGTAGTAGTTGGGAATCTCCATTCTGCAGCCTGTCCCAAACTTGTTTGAGCTTTGTCTTGTCACCAGTGATACCTCAGCAACCCTCTTCTTATTACTTAAATAGAGGTAATGTTGTGAGGAGATGGGGCTTTTTGTTCCCCTTACAGGATGGAAATGCCTTCCAAATCGTTAGGCAGTACTGTGTGTGTGCCCGTGCATTTACAAATCTATCTTCACCTGATCATTAAAAATACTAGGAGGTCATCCTTAAATAACAGAAGGGCGGTGGGTTACAATTAGAATTAAAAATGTGCAAAATAGCAGAAATACAGCAGTCAGTAGAGCACACCTGTAGTAAAGAGCTGCAGGGTGGATCGTGTGTATATTTGATACTGTTGTATGTGATACAAAGAGTAGATGAAAAGCGATGTTTCTAAAATACTGGTAAATGCAGATGATGGTTCTCCACATTTTCTTAACACACAATGATGCTTTAAACGTCAAATAATGGTGGAAAAAAAAAAAAAAGGAGTCTTGCTAGTCTACTGTTGCTTAACTTTACTGAGTCTCTGGAAAGGTGAGTTCTGAGGTGAGAGCAAGGCAAAGATGCAGAAATGGATGTGTCCATGAGGAACAGAGAGTTGATGAGGAAAACAGCTACTCAGATGGCTGGAAACATGAGAATATTAGCACAGCATCACCTGACTGATTAAAAACTTTGTATCCAGACTACTTGGGTTTTGGGGTGGATATAATTCATTGAAAGTTGTCAATACCTCAAACTTTTAAATAAAACATTTCTTTCAGGTCTTTTAAAACTACTATTTTCAATTGTATAATGAATTGTGTTTACAAATTTTGTGTTTTGTGGCAGAAGCCTTAGAAACACTCAGAGTAACCTAAGCAAAGAAGGACTGATACTGCATATGTTAATTCTGAGAGATACAATTTATCAACATACTATATTGACATAGTATCAACAAAAAGTAGTCTTAAAAATTAAGGACCCAGAAGCCTGTGGTAAGTTCCCACAGGGTTCCTCAGCAATTTTGATGCTACTTCATGAACCAGTCACGGGGACATGCAGATAACTTCAAGGAATTTGACAAAAACAGATTACTTGTTGAACTAGTTTGCAAAGACATGGAGGGTATATTGCTGAAGTGTGTAACAAGGGACTTGTTTTTGTAGCTTGCATTACATACTGTGTCTATTCTAAAAGGAAATGACAAAAATGGCATGTCAGACATTCCAGGCACATGGGAAGTGAGAACTTTTTTTATAGCTCTGATGTTCAAAGTTCAGCTGAGATGCTGAGTTCAGATGCAAGCTAGTGGTGTCTTGCCTGACCAGCGGTAGGGGCAGTTACATCGAGTAGCTTTATAGAGGCAGTGATCCTAACATGGACAAAGCTTTACAAAACAGCTTGTGACATTGTCATTTGCCCCCAGCAAAAGCACAAGTAGATGCAAGTTTTCCCTTATTGACCCCTATTCAAGAATTGCAGTAGCGAGGGAAGGACAAATGTTGTCCTTGCTCATAATTTCAGTACCTGATTATTTTAACCTTGGCTAATCACTTGCATAACGCATCTAATCCTTTGACCTGTCTGGGGATATCGGTCAACAGACTCTTTGCTACCAACCGTATGAGAAGGAGAGCTTGATTTTCAGTATTTGGTTGTGTGGTCCTTTAAGCCAGGTAAAAAATGCTTTGATTCTAAACTGATTAAATGGGAACTGGAGTCTGCTCTCACAGGGTCCTCATCAACATAAAACTTTGTTATGCCATCTTCACTTGTACTTTATGTGCATTAAATGATATGTCAGACACTTCATTTCAGGAGTTTCTTAGGTTGTCTAGACTCGGTGTCATCCTGTCACTAAATGTGCAATGGATATGTTTCTTTTGTCTGCTTTTATTTTTATTATGTCGAATTAGGTGATAGGATTTTTGAGGTTAAAATTCTAGTTTTGGCTTTGTGGTGTGTCAGTGTGCACATACGTGGCTTCTAAATCCAAGCAGAAAATGACGACAGGTTTCTCACAATAGGGACAAATACCTGGCATTAACCATTTTTTGCTTAATTTTCGCTTATACTCTTTCCTACGTATTTAACAGTTCCTTGATATGCATTGATTAGTGTTCCTAGAATGTTAGTGCAAAATGATGCAAAAAAAAAAAAAAACACAACTCAGCTTTAGTATAAAAAATATAGTCCCATTACTGAATGGCATAATTATGTGAAAGTTTGCAGCATGCAGAAAGAAAATTTGGCATTTTTAGTGTGCCTTTTAAATCCATTTTTCTTTTAATTTGCATTTTACTCCCTACAGTTTTTACTGGAAGCTGTAGGGAGTGAACAGTTGTGTTCTTCCTATGAGGTGTTGCTGGTAGCGTTTGAACCTCCAGCACTGTGGCACAGTAAAGCTGTGGAAAGACTGGCATTTGCAGTGAAGAAGTCAAACGTAGGTGGGGAGGTTAGCTGGGGGAAAAGCTGGAGTCAGGAGATGGTTGTGAAGGAGCCCAGGTTGCCTTCCATCCTGTTGTCTCCCATGTTCACCCAGGTCCCAAGCACAGAGAGATCCTGACTCGCTGTGATGGGCAGTGGGCCTGTGCTGCTGCTCTGGTGGTGCAGTGCATCAGGCTCACTGTTGTTGCTCATCGGTCTTTAGCTACCAAGTTCTTATCCTGCCAAGCCTTTGGTGAGCTGCAGATGAAAGAAGGGATGGAACACTCCTTCTCAGACAAAACTGAACAGAATTTCACTGCCAGAGATGTAGCATTTTTCATGCCTGTGAATTTTCATTGCTAAATATCAATGAGTTGAAGCATGGGTGAATATCAAAATGGTTTACAAGGCATAATTGCATAATTTAAAAAGTAACATAATGCAAGTTAGAAGCTTTTTGAGGCTGCAATAATGCTTGATGTACTTTTTTATTATTTTTAATTAATCCATAATTTCTTTATCTAGACCATATTATTTTCATAGGAACAGGAATTCAGCATTTTCCCTGCACATAATTTCTTTACACTTCACTAAGTGTAAAACTTTATTTTTCAGCTATTTAACTACGACATTTCTGGGCAAGAAAACCTGTGGTTTTAGATCTCTGGGTGGGATTTGGGAAGCTCTGTCAATTTAACCTAATATGGCTAAGACCAGTACTTCTTCCCATCACGGATGCTGTGCTCAAGTTTAGATGGCTGCTTTTAGAAATAACATGATCTTTGGAACTCAAACTGAGCTTCTTTGGATATTTTTTTTGAGACAGCCTGTGGTCAAAATGTACTCCTTTTGTAAATAAATAACACAGTACATTTTACATCCAAATGATCTGTCTTTCATGTGACTTAAAGATTGAGCATTGACTAGACAATTAAGTGATTAACTAATGTGTTTCTATGACTTGTTTGCTTTCCTCCCAAACTTTAGCTCCACTGGATTAGGTTAGTCACAAGAACTGACCTTGCCTTTTGTGGCTTAAGGTAGGAGCAATGACAAAATAATTTTTTCATTAATTACTGACATAATTCCTATTACTCCTTGCAAACCCTACCTGCAATCTTTTAATTCCTTTTATTTTTTGTTGATTGTCAATTATTTGCCCACTCAAGTTTAACCTTGGAAATTAGTTATGCTGTAAACCAAAACCTAATTAAATAAGACATCTGAATGAGTTTAGCAGTTGACAGCTGTTATGCTGCTTATGTATAATTGGCGGGAAAGGTGGTGCCCAAAATGAAGCAGTTGTGGAAGGACTTGTTTTGCTCTGAAAGATGATTATGTCAGTTTATAGATGAGCATTGTGGCTGCAGATTTAAAAGCTCTAATGCCCTTGTGTTTATTATTTCTTAAAAATAAAGAAACAATGTTATCTCACAGCATGCTATACATTTTTGCTGAACTTGGAATGGAGACACAAGTGACTAATACTGGTTAATTATAAAAGAAAATAATGGTCTGCTATTAGGAGCCAGGAAGTTACTGCTTTTTTTTTCATTTATTTCCCACCACGTCTAGAAGGCAGTGAAAAAATATCTTTAGCTTTATGAAAGGAATGTTTGTGCATGTGGCCTGCATCTTTCCTGAAGTGGTAAGTTGAATACATGTAGAATAAGATCTTTTACTTCAGATTTCTACCTGTACAAGTGGTCAATAAGAAGTTGCCTTGGCTAACTGACTGTCTTTTATACTGTAGAACATTTAGCACAACAAAGCTGCAATCCCAGAGGGACTTAGATGAGAAGCAATATCACTAACAGCAGCTATCTGAAAACTTAATCTCCATTTCATGTCTTTTTTTTTTTTTGCATGTAGCTTATCTGGCTTACCAGGAAGTAAATATTTATGGATGTTTTCTCCATTAGGTAGCTCTCCTTTTGTATGTACTCACAAGAATCCACGTAAAAGATTTGAGAGAATGTGATCCCTAGTAATTTCCATTTTCAGCTAGTGTTTTACAAGAGTTGCCCTGAAAAGGCCCTGTAACGTCTGAAATTGTTATAAATTATATACAACAGTAAAAGATTCAGTTCCTGGATTGTATATTTGACAACATTTGTGTGGTCAGTTTCCACTTCTTGTAGAAGAGTTCTATATAGTTCTGTCCGGAGGCAAAGATGTTGCAAAATTGACAAACAGGACAAATCTGGACTCCATTAGGTAAAGAATCTTTTAATGAGAAATAGTTATTGTGAGAAGCTTCACCAATATGTTGTTGTAAAAAAGGGCTGTTCGGGTAGCCTAGTACATGTGTTCTTTAAAACACTTTATCGTCACTCTGAAATTTTTTCAACAAAAAATCCAGAAGAGCATACGTAATCTTTTGTAGCAAAAAGGTTGCCTGAAATGATTGGATAGGATTGCAACAGTTCTCTAACCATTCTGTCCCATATGGCATTGTCACAACAGATTTCCTGCTATATTTGCTTCCAAGAGTCCTACAAATTATCAGTGAAGCAATAATTAACATATGGGATAATATTCTTCTTTAACCTGAACTGAGTGGAGCTTGTTTGCCCATACATCAGCTTTCTCTGGCTGACACCACCAGCACATTCTGTACTGTGTCCAAAAGCTCAGGGACACCTTGGTTTTATATACCTATCACAGAAACCTCTGTAATTTCAATTAAGAGACTTGGCAGAGATGCATGACTAGACTGGAACAGCACCTAACTGCTGCAGATTATATACCACACTGGGTGTTACTTGTCTGTGCCACTGGAAGTCACAACGTGTGCCTGAAATGCAATTTAAATGCATGTAAGAATCACCAGGCAATTGCAGCATTTATCTGGACAGCTCTGAGTCCTGTATAACCTCAGGTTTCCTTCGGCTGGTTTCACCCAGTTTCTCTCAGGCTGACTGTCCATCTCTGGGAGCAGTCAGGGACTTGCCCTCCAGGAGCTGGTGTTCCAGATGGGCATCTGCTGGCTCAGTGGCTGGGGTGGGACAGCCTGGAGAAGGCATGGGGTCAGCAAGCCCTGAGCTCCTTGATTTCCCCATTGAAACTGTAATTTCCATGACATTCCTTGGTGAGTAAATAGCAACAGAGTAAATACCAGAGAAAATCTGACTCTTTTTTTTGTTCATATCTCGAAACACACAGTGTGTATTGCACTAGACTCATCCCCAGCTGACAAAAGACAGAAACTGTTCCAGGTGGACTATATTTGAAAGGAATTGTAGCATCCATCATCCCAGAAACAGGTTACATAACATGAGCCTTGGCAGTGGCCTCAGCCTTAACATCTGCAGGGAATCATTCTGCCAACTAAGCTTCCAGCCTGAGAGACTAAGTAATAGTAGATGCTCTGCTTCGGTCAAAGGATTGAGTTAATCTCTGCTAAGACTTTTGGTGCTTCCTCAAGCCTTTGAGCTTTTTATCAATGGTCTCTGGACTGAGGTAGCCAGCAGCTATATCAAATCTCTTTTGATCACTTGATATTGGTAGAGTAGGTAGATAAGAAGTAGGTACTGTCATTGTGTAGGGAAACTTGTGCTCTAGCATATCTCCTTTGTTCTCCTAATGGTGTCTTATATCACTCCCATCTAGTATGAAGTGTGAGGAAAAAGAAATTATACACCAATGAAACACAGAATCAGCTCTCTCTCACTACTACCTTGACATCTCTGAGATAAAAATCTTCAGATCTGTGCCAAGCTAGCTATGCTTTTTTTTGCTTTTTTTTTCTTTTTTTTTCTTTTTTTTTCTTTCAGACTATAAATGCACCACTAGAACTTTATCGCTGCTGAGGCATTTTACAGCTCTTAAAACGCTACAGACATTTGATTGCATAGAGATCAGTGGAACACAATCAGGCTTTCTACAAAACTCATTGGATCCAGATTTATGTGGTGTTTGGATGTTTGTTTCAGTCTAATTTGCTACCACCATTATGTATTTAATCCCCTCATAAACTTTATTTATTCCCAGATCATAGGGAGGAAATGTTGGGTATTATTTCCACTGACATTGAATACTATCACAGACAGAAAAGAGCACAGCACGTTCTGGTAAGGAATGTAACATGACAGCTTAAAACCAATAAACCCCTCCCCTTTTCCATACAGATGTCTATAGTTGTTGTGAATAAGGAAGGAAAAATGCAGTAAAATAAACAGACAAAAATGTTTGTATACACACCAAGAAAATGAGCAGTGTATTTTTATCTACTACTAAAAAGACTAACACTTGGAAAAAATTGTTTCAGACTGGAAGCCTTCTTTAGAGAGCCTTATTCTTGCTAAGTATTTCTTATATTTGGTGTCTGCTTAAACATTTGCTTAACTCTCTAAAGAGTTTGTGCGAAGAGTTGTGGTGTGTCTGTCTCTGAGATTAAAGCATAGCATGTGAGGAAGCCTTGACTTTCAGTGGCCTGACCTGAGGGGTTTTCATCTCAGCCATTACTTTGTCTTCATTTCCTTGACATAACAAATACTTGTTGCATTTTTTTGCACAACACTACCCTTTCCCATCCAGAGATTAAATACGAATACAGATCTTGGCACTTGGGAGTCAAGTCCAAAATATATTTTAGAAATTTTGGATCTGATAAGATTTGATTTATGTGTTGTTTTCAATTTCACAAACTTTATGGTGTAATTTAAGCTGTGAAAAGTAAGTATGTAAATAAGTGATAATTCCACCCTTATATCCTTTTAAAGTAAGTACTTACAGCTTAAATTGGATAATTAGTAAGGAAATTCCAAACAGGAAATATTAAATGAAAAGGATGTTATAAAATCAGATATTTCTTGTTCTTTTATACTTTATTGTAAATTTCCAGATTTGATTTCTTAGGCAGAAAAAAATAATTGAGAATGGAGCTGCTGTGCTGATGGGCCAGCTTCTTTCAGCAAAGCTGTGAACCTTGTCACCTTCCTGAAAGAACAGTCTTTGCCTCTAGTTATTGCAGATGGGGAAATGAATGCAGAGTCTCTTTACGCAGACTCCAGAAAGAAAATCTTTGAAGGGACAATGTAATAACTGTGGTTGTATGGAAGGTCAGCATCAGCACCCGTACATAATTTGAAATGTAATTTCGTGACTTTTCTTCCTTCTATACTTCCCAAAGGCACGAAACAGGACAATTACTCAGTTAGGCCTTTGGGGTACATGTGCACAGCACAACTCGGGGCTGTGCAGACACACCCTGTTGAGCTCAGCAGGGGCAGCAGCATCACAATGGCAGCTTGGGGTTCCTTAGGTACAGGAAAGGTCTCTGAAGGATTTGAGTAGGATCCTGAGCCACAGGATTTTTTTGCTGTCTCCCCTGGAGCGCACGCAGTGTCCTGAACCTCTGGCAAGGTTTAGTGTCAGCACTTGGGAGCACAGGTCAGCCTTCAACAGTTTAACTCTGTGGACTAGATTTCAAGATGCTCTTAGTTTGAGCAGAGCTGCTGTGCAACAATCTTACAATACCAAGCTGCAGTGATTGTATGAGGAGTATGGAGCCCCAGGAGAGAGTTGAAAATACTGTATTAGATGTATAAAACTTCCATATATAACCAAACTGCCATTTAGTAGGAAGCCATGGTGACTACAAGCAGGAAAATGGTATAGCAGTTAAAAATAAATAACAGTAACCACTTTTCAGCAATTTTTGTGAAGAGGGAATTACATGACAACCGCTCATTTCCAACCCCTAGCTAATAGGACTTAGCTGCCTTGCCAACCCTCGGAACCCAGAGATCTGAATTGTTGCCACCCACTCCTCCTTGGACCTAATTTACCAACTGCTGTGCTAGAGCTGCAGAACTCAGAAGGGTAGCTTAGAATAACGAGATGTCCTGTAGTCGTATTTCTGTTATAAATTTAAAACTTTGTTCTGATTTTTTTTCTGAAGGTTTAGGAGGAAGTTGCTGGTTCTAAATAGTGCAATTTGTAAACATTTAAACACAGCCCTTTATGCACATGAAAAAAAAGTTGATTTGCTGTGGCTGCTTGAAAACATGGCTTTCACACTCCATCATCCGAAGGAGGGCTGTCACTGTCCCACCAGCTTGTATTCCTGCCACTGCCTCCTGCATTACCTTCAACCTTGCTCTTACCCTCCCAGCCCCTTCTCCCTGTCTTGCTGCCAGCTGATCCCTGTGCTCTGATCCTGGTGCCACTTTCCTCTCCCTTGCAACATGCATCACTTGCAGTGGGGAATGACTACTTTTCACAGCATCTATCCTAGTAAGGAAGGTTGGATCTAACCTCCCTGATGCAGAGTGGCAGCTGTTTTTCAAGAGAGCATAGCAACACTGCTTGTATTAACAGCAAGCCTTGTTTTTACTGGCAATACCCTGGTAGCATCTATATCCCTTATTAATGATGGGATCGAGCGGCCATTTGGAACAAGACAGTCTTCGTCTTGTTTTCATGAGCGAATTAAACAAATTACTACTTTGTATGTAACTGTGAGCCTGGGCAGCGTGGCAAATCCCAGAGCTGCTGGCAGGAATGCTGTGGTGAAGGGCAGAGAGCGGGGCAGAGCGGAGGAGCCACCTGGTTCTGCGCAGGCCATGGCTAAGCCAAGCTCTCTCTGGGGAAAAGGAAGCTTAGGCAGCAACAGGAGGGCCTGAAGGCTGGGTTTTTAAGACCTGCTTTTTCTAAAATGCTTCGGTTCTAAATAAATTTGGTTCATTGCATAGTTGCTGATAGCAGCCATGAGCTGTAACAAGGGCTGTTTCACCAAGGCACCCTGCTTCCCTTGCATGGCTGGACAAATCAGGGCTATAGATACTGCAGACAAATCAGCCCACCAAGAGGGCCACCAGCTATCCCCATGGACCAGGGCTTACAGCTTGGTCTGAAAGTAGGCAAGTGGGGCCCCCAACAAGCAGAGCAGTTGTTTAGCCTGCTACTATCTTAGCTAATGCTTTCTGGAAATGTGGATGTCTGATGTGGCCTTGATACCTGCTCCCTCTTCACCCTTTGAAAACATGGAGTTGGTGAGGTCCATATTATTTAATGATTTTTAAAAGCTGTGTTAGACTGCAAATTCTTCTGCATTTGGGTCATCTTGTATTCTACCCAGCACCCTATAAAGCTGTCACCCTGACTGGGAACTTTATCCACCATTTCTTTGGTGGCCTGTGGCTGTGACAGGTCGTGCAGCTGCTCTTGCTCAATTTCTGCATATCAAAAATGCAAGGAACAACTTTCTCATAGCACTAGCATGCCGTGTGCTACAACTAACAGGCTTTGTAAACAAGTAGAAAGTACAATAGATCTGCTATGAGTCACGGTAGGTTTGATACGTGCACTTCATTTTTCCTTATTTTTCTGTGCTTGTAAATTGCTAATTCATTATAGATGCAATTGAAACATTTGACATTTCTAGCTTTCTATTTTTTTAGGCTCATTTTGCTGTTTTCCTTTAGGCTGTAACACTTTTCAGGAAAATTTGCTCTGCATTTGTTTTTGAGTAGGTACATGTGCATATAGTCCAATACATGACGGACATGGAGCTTTTGAATAGAGTCCAGAAAAGGACCATGAAGATGATCACAGGGCTGGAGCACCTCTTCTATGAAGACAGGCTGAGAGAGTTGGGGTTGTTCAGTCTGGAGAAGAGAAGGCTCTGAGGAGACCTTATAGTGGCCTTCCAGTGCCTGAAGGGGCTACAGGAAAGCTGGGGAGGGGCTTTTTACAAGGGCTTGTAGTGAGAGGACAAGGGGTAATGGCTTTAAAATGGAAGAGGGGAGATTTAGGTTAGACACTAGGAAGAAATTATTCACCGTGAGGGTGGTGACAAACTGAAACAGGTTGCATAGGGAAGCCATGGATGCTTCTCTCTGAAAGTCTTCAAGGCCAGGCTGGAGGGGTACTTTGAGTAACATGGTCTAGCGGGAGGTGTCCCTGCCAATGCAAGGGGCTTGGAACTTTAAGGTTTCTTCCTACCCAAACCATTCTATGATGTATATTTTTATATATTAAACATAACATCTATTCTCAATGTTTTAGTAGAAGAGGAATATAGCATTTACTCATGCATCTGTATTTGTAGTTTAAACAGAAAATCTGCACAATAGATCCAGTTGTAAACTGCTTTGCTAAAAGGAGTCTTTTTAATAGCCAAAGGAATTATCATATGTTCATGAAATCGCTTAATGAGCATAACATTACAATGCTAGTCCTGCATTTAAACAGAATTATGTCTCTGACACATTTCCATTAAAAAAATGATAACATAATTATCATTAAATCCACATCTGTTTCAGTGAAGTTCACAACTTTCCAAAAGACAGAGACTCGCCATCAGTTTATGTGTGCAACCTTGGTAGGACCAGTAATGCTCTTTGTATTTTGGCCAAGGCAGAACACCATGCCAGCTGTTAGATTAATAATAATTTGCAAAGCAAGTTCCCTCCTCTCCGGCTATTTCATATCACTAATTTGTTTTAATTTGCTGTATGAAAGATTTAATCTGTATTCCAAACAGGATTAGCAATAGAATCACGTTCACAAAGCTTTTTGTCCCTAAACTTTTGTGGTTTTTATTGTAGCATTTCTTAAATGCCTTTTAAAAACATAAGGAGATTAAAAACCTCAGTATGTTATATTCCACTGACAGATGAGATTGAGTCTTTTTTTATCTTACATAACTGATAAACAATTTTGTAGCAAAACAACATTACCATCATGTGTTTTTCTCTCAAGCAGTAGGTGCACAATCTTCAGCAGAAATGCCTTTAAAAATAGAAAGGAAAAAGTGAGTTGTACTGCATACCTTTGGGTTTCGGCTCTATTGGTACATTATCTATTGAAATACTGTGGTGCTGTGCTATTTCAACCCTGCAGAAAAACTGATCCCTGTAAATAAGTGTCATGCCCATGACTGTATCATTGTAACAGCAGTTTGTGCTTACTTCTGCAGTGTTCAGAACTCTTGTTCCTTACAGTGCTGAACCTGTAAATAAATGAATCACAAACCTAAATAAAGGGCACAAGAATAGTAATGATGTTGTTCATGTTTCATTTCTCTTTGCAATTCCTCACAGATTTTAGTCAAATAGAAGTGTATCTCAATTGTAAAAGCCAGCATGAGCTAGGTGTGCTTTTGGCTAAACTTCATTACCTTCCTTATCTGTTGCTTTCAGTTAGTATGCCAGAAAGGTTCACCAAGCTTGAAAAGGGACACCATCCTCATTTGTTACATATGTCACTACAAACAGATGCTTATGATGGATGAATTCAGTAGCTACTTAAAGAGATTAACAGATTACATTACAGTTTGAAGGGAGTACTATTAGAGGATTAGAAACCTCTCTTAATGACTAAGAATAAAAGCACTTGCAATATAAGGTGTTATGTTGCTTGATTTGCAAAGATATAGGTATGTGGCTGTGTGCTTTCTAACCTTCTGAGTAGATGTGGTTTTGGCTGATGTGGAAAGCATTATTTGTGTCAGAATTCCTCAACACACCCAGAACACCTATTATAAACAAACTGAGAGCACCTATTGTTGCTGCTAGAGAGTGGGAGAATTGAAGTTTAGCTCTACAACACACTGAAAAAAACCCAGTGATGTGGTGCACTATTTTGAAGCACAGTATTTATTTCAACAAAATTGGAATCTACACAGAAAACATTTTTAAAGTTATTTTCAATTGTATGTTAATGAAAGAATGCAGTAGGCTTTTACCAATGAGTGTGCTTTTAATGCCATATGTATGGTGTGGTTCTTGAAGGTGATGAATTTGTAAAAAGATGTATGAAATTCTGTGATTTTGAGTGTGAAAGTGTGCTAATGTTTGTGATGTAAAAATTGCATTGCAATGTAAAACTTGTTAAATTTTTAAACTTCTCATTCCTATAGTTAAGACCAAGCAACTGCATTCCTCTCATGATGGATAAATAGGTATGGATAATGGTAGTCATTGTGACAGTGCATGCAAAACAGTTACTGCAGCAGTGATCACTTTGAAGAAACCTGACCTGTTTGCAATATACAGCTGGGCCCTTGCACCCAAGTGAGTGGTATTTGAGCTCAGCATTTTCAATATTCAGCTCTACAGTATAAAAAGGCTTTTAACCCATAAAAATGCTCCTCAGGGATTACTGCATTTCTCAGAGCTATGGTTTCAATACAAAACTGTACCCCTAACAATTGTACACTCTTGGTAGTTTGGAACCTGTTCAGAAAATACTGTAAGTTTTATACCTTATATCAGAAAAAAAGAAATAATTTCCAGGAATTTTTCCAGTCTTTCCAAGAATTAGCCCTTCAGCTTTGCACACCCCTGTGTCACTTAACTTGCCATCAGGCAAAAAGAAATATCTGCAATGAATTAAACCAGACTGTGTCTCAGCAAAAAAAGTAGTTGTACACCTCTACACCATGACAGCTGGGATCCTACATCCGTGTTTTGCACAAGAGTGTAGAAGTAGCTGTATTGCTTCAGAGTGAAGGGTCAACAGGGCCTGGTATTCTCTCTCCTGCAGTAGCTATAAGGAGACACCTGGAGGAAGGACTAGGAACAAGCTGACAATATCTCGCATGTGCCCCTAATATTTTCCCCACCCCTGACCACTCACATCTAAGGGGATTGTCTGTTGACAATTTGGTCTATTTGGTAATTCCCACTCTTCCAAGTGTGCCCCAGGTAACAGGTTGTCTCCCTTGATTTTCCCTGCACCTATAGTTCCTTTGGCCATGTAGGGCACCTTTTGAATGTCTTATGTCTCACCCAACACACCACATGTCCCTGGGGAAGCTGCATGGGTGACGCTGAGCCACTCCCATCTTCAGATTGAACAGCTCTGGCGGGGGTGGAAGCTCCCAGCTGCCTGTAACCAGCATTTCACAACATCAGCCACCACCATCCTGGCCCTCTCAGACCTGACCAAGAAAACCTCTTAAAAGATGAAGCTGGACCTTCAGAAGATGAGCTGCAACTGTCAGTGTAAATAGAGAAAAAGGCTTTCCCTCAAGTTCCATAGGCAATACATTACCTGTTTCTCCCATTTCCTCCTAGGAAATAAACATCTCACCACCTTGCCTTGCTAACAGTCTGTTCTGGAGACTCCAGTTACCTTTTGTCTCAGGTGATTAGCATACCTAACTAAATGCAGAGGAGTTTCTTCAGCTAGTATTTAGCTTTGAGTATCACTGCCTGTTTGAAGAAAGGCCCACACTCCTGTAAGGTTTTTTTTTCACCTCTGCATCAGCTGGTCTATGAAAGATTTTCCTCTTCCCATATACTCTTCTTTTCTCATGCCCTTGGGCATTCATGGTGATAACAGCTACTGCCAAGGAAACGAGTATCAAAGGAATGGTATTGTTTGAATTAGTGCTTGCCCTTTGTTTCATTTTTAGGTTGTGTTTAGTGTCAGTAACAAAGACTTAAGCTTTTCTAGCACTGAATCCTGAGTGTAGCGGAAGTCAAGGCTCTAAAGTTAGGATAACTGGGTAAGTAGGCCAATAAGTAATTATGATAAGAAGGTTAGGATAATTAGTAGCAGCAATAAATGGACAAAGTTCTCCTACCTGGGTTCTCTGTTCTACATTTCATCAGTGATAATTTGTTAGGACTAGTTACTAATAACTTGTTAAACACTGTTGCAGTCTTAGAAGTTGAAATTAAATGGCAATTACAAGGAGGGATAACTGGTGTTAGTAAAGTGGGATATTTAGCATTGAGTGATACAGTAGAGGGGTATTACTGAGCACTGAGAGTCCAAATCCAAAGTTAATGCAAATGGAAAGATAAGAAGGGTTTAACCAGCAACACATTCAAAGTGAAGCAGCCTGCAGCAGATGTTGCTAAAAGGTGGTGTTAAAGAACAGGTCATCATCAGCACTTTGGTGCATCTGTTATTAGTATTTGCACACAGACTGTGATCAGCACTGGAGAAAGGAAATTCTAGGTGGAATACAGTTCTTGGCTTTCTTTCAATCTTTCCTATAGTTTGTCTCAAAGTTTGCAGTTTACCTGCAGCCTGGTGGGGGAAGTGAGAAGTTCCCCTTGCTGAAAGGGAAAGCATAAGCACGTTGTTGACAGTAATTACAGGTTCAAAAATATTACATGTATTTAACATAATAGAGCCATGAACAAACTGAAATACAAGCTTTATCTGATCTTTCCTTTTGCCAAATCTGACATTTTCCTAACGTTCCATATTAAAGATTCTTCATGTCAGCTGCTTTGTCACGACTTAAACTGTATCCTGCATGACTAGTAAGGAGTGATTCACCTGAATTTTTCATACCTTATGGAGTACACTGGATTCAGCAGTGAAATATATTTCCCCCAATAACCATTACCTCTGTGGCTCAGAAAGAGGCTGATAGGTTTCCAGCAAGGCTGGTAAATTTGCATCATGGACTCAAATTGTGCATCCATAAGGTGTCTTGGGGCTTCAGTCTCCTGTGGGCTGTCCTTGTTTCAAAAGTTGGTGTTGGGGCTCCTGGCTTCTCTGCTGAGAGCTTCTTTTATGCTCCCATTTAAAAATTTTTGAGAAAAAAATAATTTATAGAAAGTTTTGAGGAAAATACAATTTTTAAAAGAATTTTTTTCTTCTTTTCAAAGAAATAAAGTAAGGAATACTAACTAAATTACATGTGTTAACTGCTGCTACCCCTTTATGTAAAAAATAAGAAGTATGGTGGTCATCCTGAATGGGCTAGATGAGGTTTCCAAAATTATTTGAGACTGCTAGGGTGGTAAGGAAATTGATAAACCTAAGTACTGGTGCTATTGCTTGGACAGACTCTGCTTTTTACTACGTGATTCTGCATATCAACATGGAAAAAGCCATTGTAGTGGGAGTCTTCTTTAGTCTTTTAATGCCTTTTCTCCCAGTGACTTGTAAGCTCTAAGTAGTGAGATGCTTTGCTCTAACACAGGAGGAACGTCCAGGGCAAATAAGCCAGTGATGGAAGGCAGACTCATTTAGTTTTTCATACCTTTGTCTTGTTAAAGGCATTTTTAAAATCTGGAGATGGTGCTCACTGTGCAGCAGCTCCTGGCTGTATCATTGCTACTAGCTGCTTAAGGCAGTGGCGCTCCTGAGTTCCACGGGGCAAATGCTGATCTGGAAGCAAACCCTGGCAATGGATGAGCTGTTAGGGCTCTTTGGGGCCTGCCCTGTGACTACCAAGATGCCTGGCCCTGGTGAAGGAGTTGGAACTGGGACTGGCAAAAAGGAGGGGCAGGGGTGCTGCAAACACTGCAAGTGCAATGCCTGGAACAGCTGCAGAAGCACAACTGTGATGGAGCAGGTGGGGCAGCACCTGGATGAGATTCTCCATGTCAGTGTAGTTGTCTGAATCCTATTGTACATCAACCTGGATGACCACAGACAGTGCAGAACAGTTGGGAGGAGGAGCTAGGGATGGTGTTCCACTGCTTAGCTGTCCCTTGTCACAGCAGACAGACAAAATAAATCCAGGCACTACAGCTGAGGCGAGTGAGAGAAAAGAAGAGTAGCAGCAAGACCAGGGGAAATGATGCAGCCTCTTCTCTCCTTTTGCTGGTCTCTTCCAACTCTGTTGCTGCTGGAAAACTCATGACTGACAGAAGCCATGTGTTGGACTGAGCAGATAAAAAATGGTCAGAAGCTGAACACTGTACACTTAATATGTCATAGTGATTGCTTTGTGAATTACACTTGCTTCTTTGAAACTTTTTTCTTAATTTTGCCAGAAGTAATAAAATGAATCATATTTACCACAAAAAACCCAAACCAACCAAAAAAAAAAAAACACCTGAAAAAGGTGGACCTAAGCTAACCATAAAATAATAATTTCTTTATTTTCTTTATTGTGCTTACATATCATGCGAGGCTTATCCTGATGGGATAAGTGAGTTTTTGCCATATCTGTTCAATTTAGAGAACTCTGAATTGAACCCTGTGCATATATTCCTCTGGTAATAAAGCCTCTTATTTTAATGTGTACAAAAAAGTCATAATAAAGCTCTGATTACAGAAAGGAAAAGTGTTACGGTAACATGATTTAAAATAAAGAAATGGGCTGTTGTGTTTACTGGATTTTGAACAAGAAAGAGAAAATACACAAAGCACATTTTGTATAAATCTTAATTTGATGGAGAATGGTTTGGGGGTGTTCTCTTCAACATGGCCAAGTGTATTTCAACATTTGTGGCATCACTAACTACCAAAGTTATGACTTGTTGTTTAAAGTTGAATAGTATATAAGGGAATTTTAAAAGCACATCATAGAAGATCACATCCATGCAAAATATTTTAATAATCAGCAATATTGTGAGAGGGAAATAATATGTATGCCAACTTAATAAGATTTTTGTTAACCCAATTACATTTTCAAAAATTGGAAAATGCAGTGAGAGCTCTGCAGTCTGTCTCTGCTCAAAAGGTTGCCCAACTCATTATCTTCACAATTTTTTTGAGTAAGAACAATAAAGCATTTGTCTTCTAGAAACAAAGTGCTGGTGAAAATTGTTGCTACCAAGTGGATATGGAAATTAGATTAATTTGTTTTTATGTGGTTACAGGCAAATATAAACAAAATTTTGAACCATAAATGTCAGCATTAACCTTTATCTTGAAGGTCTCTCTCAGCCTGGGGGTAATGCTAGATAAAAGAGAAATAAAATTGAAATAGAATAGAAATTCTTCATAAAATGTCATTTTAAATGTAACAGTATTATAACTGAAGACACTACCGAGGCCATACAAATAAATTCATATTAACATTAAAGGTCTCTCTAACTTAGCTATTTAAACAAAAGGCCACCATGGTCATGCAGAAGCGCCGCATAGTGAATCAGTGTTAAGAATACTAACGCCAGTCTCTCAGATTCAGCCAGTTGCTTCTCCCTTAAAACAAAACCATGCAATAAGAACAACAAGAATAAAAATAAATCAGTAAACAGAGAGCACAGATTTAGGAAGACACAAGAAGAAACATATTTTTTTTTCCACAGAGAAGCAATTCCATTTGCAAAAGAAGGTAAATTGTTAAATTGCCAGCCTTATTAGCTTTTTGTTGTTGCATTATCATCATGCTTAAAATCTTGCTTCTAGAAACATTCAGATACTATAGAGACTTTATTTCTGGACATTCTTAAGCTGAATAAATCATTAAGCATTGTGTATAAAATCCACAGAATAAAAACATTATTATTTGAGTTAGTTTTTAATGGAACATTCAAAGTCTATTAAAGTTGTTAGCTTTTAGGGTAATGTAAAATGCTCTTTAATAAGCTGCAGCACATTGTGACTCCCTGTTTCCTATTTATTACTTAATGGGCTTAGGTCTTGCTACCATTAGGCTAAATTGAACAAATAAATGGAAACTTTGTTAATTGGGAGGAAAGGGGGAAATGTCAATCATTAGTAATTAATCATTATACTTTTCATTTCTGCCTTTACCAAAGTGCTAGCAGAACATACTGGACACTAAGTATGTTTTAATTAGAACAGAGACATAAAGTCACAGCAGAGGTGTTTTACCTGGACTTTTGTGAATTTAAGAGTAACAGAGCATTAAGACAATTTGCAGTAGGAAGACTCTTCTGAAGCTAATATTCTTCAGGCTTTCAGCTGATCAGCAGTTGTCTTGTGTGAACTACTTGAACCACATTTAATGCCAGCTTGCTTGAAACAAAGAAGTTAACATTAAAAGCAAAAAATGCTACAATGTTTATCAAACTTCATCAGTTAACCTCTTCACAGAAAAAGCAGCTTGTCTGTGTCTCCTCAACAGCTGAAACACTTGGGGCTTCCCAGGCTCCTGATCTTATTGGCATCGGAGAGACCTAGTGGGATGGCTTCTATGACTGGAGCACCAGAATGCAGGGTTATAAACTCCTTAGGAAGGACAGGCAAGGGAGGTGGGCATGTTGCCCTCTATGTCAAAGACCAACTGGAGTGCATGGAGCTCTCCCTGTGGACCCATAAGGAGCCAACTGAGAATTTATGGGTTAAGATTAAGGGGAAGGCAGGGACAGTGAGGGTCTGCTACAGGCTGCCTGACCAGGATGACAGTATAGATGAGGCACTCTACAGACAGATGGGAACATTTTCACAGTCACAAGCCATGGTACTCATGGGTGACTTCAGCCACCCCTCATATCTGTTAGAGGGACAACTCTGCAAAGCACAAAGAGTCCAGGAGGTTCCTAGAGTTGGCAACTTCCTTTTCCAAGTAACTGAGGAACCAACAAGGAGAGGTGCAATGCTGGACCTTGTTCTCACCAACAAGGAAGGGCTGGTGAGGGATGTTAAGCTCAAGGGCAGCCTTGGTTGTAGTGACCATGAAATGATGGACTTCAAGATCCTTAGGGCAGCAAGGAGGGCTCACAGTAAGCTTACTACCCTTGACTTCAGAAGGGCAGATTTCTCTACTCTGGTGTCATGGGATAACATCATGGAGGGAAGAGGGGCCCATGGACGCTGGCTGATATTTAAGGATCACCTTCTCCAAGCCCAAGAGCAATGCATCCCAACTAAGAGAAAGTCAGGTAAAAACTCCAGGATGCCAGCATGGATGAGCAAGCAGCACCTAGAAAAGCTCAAGAAGGAAGCATTCAGAGGGGGGTGAAAGCTAGGGCAGATACCCTGGGAGGATTACAGAGAGGTTGTCCAAGCAGCTAGGGATCAGGTCACAAGAGCCAAAGCCCAGATAGAATTAAATCTCACCAGGGATGTGAAGAGCAGTAAGAAAAGCTTCTGTAGGTATGTTTGGGATAAAAGGACAATGAAGGAAAATGTAGGCCCTCTCCTGAAAGAAACAGAAGACCTATCTACCCAAGATATTGAGAAAGCTGAGGTTCTCAATGGCTTCTTTGCATCATTCTTCTCTGGCAAGTGCTCCAGCCTCATCACAAAGGCCACAGCAGGTGAAAGCAGGGACTGGGAAAACGAAGCACCCTCCATGGTAGGAAAGAACAGGTTTGTGAGCATCTAAAGAACATGAAGGTGCACAAGTCTATGGGACCTGATGGAGTCCACCCACAGGTCCTGAGGGAGCTGGCAGATGCAATTGTTAAGTCTCTGTCCATCATATTTGAGAGGTCATGGTGCTCTGGTGACACTGTCCCACACAACATCCTGGTCTCCAAACTGACAAGGCATGGATTTGACAGATGGACCACTCAGTGGATAAGCAATTGTCTGGATGGCCACACCCAGACAGTTGTGGTCAATGGTTCAGTGTCCAAGTGGAGGCAAGTGACAAGTGGCGTTCCTCAGGGGTCAGTATTGGGAACCAGTGAGGTTTAACATCTTTGTTGGAGATATGGACAGTGGG
This sequence comes from Apus apus, assembly GCF_020740795.1. Lineage (NCBI taxonomy): Eukaryota > Metazoa > Chordata > Aves > Apodiformes > Apodidae > Apus > Apus apus. The sequence goes on along the minus strand of NC_067283.1, from coordinate 18,616,275 downwards.
ATGGAGTGTATCCTCAGCAAGTTTGCTGATGATACCAAGCTGTGTGGTGTGGTTGACACCGTAGAGGGAAGGGATGCCATCCAGAGGGACCTTGACAGGCTGGAGAGGTGGGCCAATGACAACCTCATGAAGATCAACAATGCCAAGTGCAGGGTCCTGCACCTGGGTCGGCACAACCCCAGGCACAAATACAGGCTGGGGGGAGAATGGCTGGAGAGCAGTCCTGAGGAAAAGGACTCAGGGGTGGTAGTAGATGAGAAGCTCCACATGAGCTGCCAGTGTGTGCTCGCAGCCCAGAGAGTAACTGCATCCTGGGCTGCATCAAAAGAAGTGTGGCCAGCAAGGCCAGGGAGGTGATTCTGTCCCTCTACTCTGCTCTGGTGAGACCCCACCTGGAGTGCTGTGTCCAGCTCTGGAGCCCTCAGTACGGGAAAGACATGGAGCTATTGGAGAGGATCCAGAGAGGGGCCACAAAGATGATCAGAGGGCTTGAGCACCTCTGCTTTGAAGACAGGCTGAGAGAGTTGGGGCTGTTCAGCCTGGAGAAGAGAAGGCTCTGGGGAGACCTTGTAGTGGCCTTCCAGTATGCAAAGGGTGCCTACAGGAAAGCTGGGGAGGGGGTTTTCACCAGAGAAGATAATCATAGGACAAGGAGTAATGGTTTTAATCTGAAAGCAGGTAGATTTAGTTTAGACAGCAGGAGGAAATTCTTCACCATTAGGGTCGTAAGGTGCTGGAATAGGTTGCCCAGGAAGGCAGTCTCCTGTGGGAGACTGTCACATTACTTGTTAGCACAGTCATTTATTTTGCCTTGTTTCATATTTCGGTAAGGAGACAATACTAAAAAACTTGTACAATAATCACCACCTGAGCATTTAGGTATCAAGACAGTATTTGAACACCTTTCTGCTCCAGATGATGTATCCTCAAATGACAAATGTTAAAATCCATGGTTTTATTCAAGGCCACTTCCCTGAGAAATGAGCAGTTTGCATTTCTTTCTCAAGCAGTACTGAGCCTGAGAATCAAGTTTAATGTTGTTTTTAATAGAAAGGTCAGTGATGGCTGGCTCTATTTCAGAAATTCCTGTGAGAAAGGATTCAGCTTGTCTCTCAGAGCTACAGATGAGCAAGCACAAGAGAGGTCAGTTCAGCTGCCCAGGGGATGAGCTCTGGCTTTCTACAAGATCAGTCAGCCAGGCTGGCTGGTTTTGGAGAAAAAAGAATGTTATTGGGAGTCTGAGATTCAGCACTGTTTTTTTCTCTAATGCTTATTACTCTTCAGCTTACCCTTGAGCACCAGCCACTGCACTAGTGCTCCATCCACAGCTCCACCTTGATGCAAGCTCTGCTTCAGTCCAGGTGTGCTTCACCCATTGGTCACCAGCAAACTGAGTGCCCTCAGCTTTGATATGGTTACAATTACCCCAAATTTACTGTGATGCTGGTAATAAATTTTCTCTTCCAAACAAACACCCTCAGCTCAAACCACCCTTTCAACTTCTGGGGACTTTGTTTCACTGGAATCTGGAAATCTCTACTCAGTTGTTTTTGATTCTGAATCTTGTGGTACCAGTCATAAAATGCACTGCAGCTCTTTGAAGCCATCCTTGCTGACAATGACCTTTTCTCACCAACTGAAATCAGAATCTCACTTGAGAGATGTCTCCTGCTGAGGAGTATTTTTATTCCAATTCTTGATTGCCTTTGCTTAATAGAGGTTTTTTCCCAGCATTGATTAGTTTTTCGTTTGGGAACAAGCTGATGCTTCACCCCAGAAAGTAGGCATCAGATAGGTGGGAATCTCATCCTGGGGGAAAGTCTTCCATATATTCTGTTCAGATTAACCCTCCAGCCTCCCAACTTCCCTGCTGTTGCAATATCCTGTTTTGGATTCTAGGCAATAAAGGAACAACATTAGTTTCAAATGTTTTATTCCCAGAAAGGTTTAGATGAACACAAGGGCATGCAAGGTTATGATCTTGCATATTGTCCTGACAGAAACTGCTAGTTAAAGATGCCAGACTTGCATGGGCAGAGCAGAGCAGAAACCCCATGGGTGTTTAGAGAAAAATCTTCCTAGGGGAAAATTGGTTCTGGGAAGGTAAGCAAGTGTGAATAAATTAATCTTTTTTGTGGATTATTTTCTTTTCTCCCTTCTCATTTTGCCACCTCTTAGGAGTTTTTCTTTCTCTGATTCTGTGGGCAGAGAGAACTGTAGGGAATTGGAAGATAAATATATTGTGCATTGAAAAGTAGCTAATATTGTATGCCAGCCAGGGAGATATTCTGTGGCATGTGTTTGTCCTATTTGATCTGACCCAGGGACACTTCAGTCAATCAAGCAGTGCATTATCATTTCAGGCTCAGGGAGAAAGACTTTATTAATCTGAGCTGCAGTCAGACTTGACAGGCAGGGGACAAATCCCTAATCAATCTTTTAATCACCCACCTGGGGTGATTTGAATGAAGTCAATTAAAGGATCTTTCATCAGCAGAAAAAGCTTTACCCGGCTAGTTGAGAAAACATATGTAAGATTTCTTTTGTGAAGATGTGTTTAGAATAAAACTCTGTGGGTATTTTTGTCTTCACTTATTCACTTAGTGGGGACCGAGGTGGATGAGGAAGATGAGTGTAGGATGGCTGTGTAAAGTTTCAAAAGAATATATTCACAAGTATGTATTTGGAATAAATTTCCCCATTCTCAAGAAGTGCTGCAAATACCGTAGAAAATGCCAAACCATAATAAAACAAAAATACTGAATATTTATTTTCATAGAGCATCTATTCAACATCATGGTCAGGTAATCAGGAGAGGTGTAAAAGAATGCTTTTTCTATGAAAGATAGTGAAGAAATATATTGTATAGAGACAGAATTTTATAACTTCCTTTTTCTCTGTTGGCTTATCTGATATAACTTCTTACTAATTTTTTGTATTCAAAACTCCTGCCAGAGCTAGTGAAGCACAGGACGTTCATAGAAAGCAAAACTTGGTTGTAATTTCTAAACTGAGATATTATATTTGAACTTATTAGGATATGCCTTGAAGTTTTCAGCACAAGATGATTGTTTTCCATTGAGTATTAAATGGTGTGATTTGCTTCTTGAGACAGTATTTACAGATCTTTGAACATATGACCTTTTGTGCAATTAATTTAGTTGTGGAAAAGGTAGGGCCACAGTGATGTAATCTGTTGAGTTTGCCATTCCTGTAGTCACATATATTTGATGTTCAAAACCAGCTTAATCTTAAATCCACCTGACATTCTACCTGCAGCATGACCATGAAAATGTGATTAAACTAAAAAGCACCTTCTCAGGGCATCCCTAGTGGAGCCTCTACTAGTGGGCGAATAGGATTGCGGAAGAAATTTTCAGGTTAAATGTGTTAAAACAACTAATCGGTTGTGGTTGCTAGCTTCTTACTCATCCTTTTTAAAAGATCTTTATTGGGCAATTTGTGCTCTTCATTCTTGTTTGAAATACATCCAGGATTAAACTTGTGACACTTGGACATTGGGACAGATCAAATGTCTTCAGTTTTTTCCTTCCCCAGTAGAGTAATTTTAGTGCTGCAGTAGGGATTTAGTGGTAAAGATGACACTTAAATAATAAACTTTTCTTTTTCTCTTTACTTAGATATTAAACTGAAAAAAATCATCAGGTCCTGGTAATGTCATCTCTTATTCTTATTTCTACAGAAGTCTGAGGTAAATTCCAAAAGAAATAAACAAAACCTACCTGAGAGGGACCTGAGGAAGGTGCAGGATTGCAGCAACATTTTCTGTAATGAGCATTGTTATGCTTTTGATACTGCCTTGCATGAACAGCTAAACCCACCTCCTTTTGAATGGCAGGTGTCACTGCAAACTGAAGCCCAGAATCATAGGGATGCTTGGGAACCTGACCTGAACACTCAAATATCAGTCATGTCATAGCTGGTAGGAGTCTCATGCCCAATTAACATGAGCCACTTTTACAGATCTGGGAAAAAAGAAAGAGACCTCTTCTGTACTGTTGGATCTACATCCTTGCTTTTGTGGTAGTTGTTTTGGTTTGGATATGTTAATTTTTGCATAGGAGGTGGAATTTGCTGGTTGCTGCACATGGTCAGTGGGGCATTAGCTGCTATTTCAGATTTTGTTTTCCCAGGGAAGGCAGGAGCCAGCATACAGGATTAGACTCCACCTCTGTTGAAACCATAGGAGAAGACAGGCCATCATGAAAGATGGAACACAAAAAACAACCACAGCACACCACAAAAGCCCATGGGAACCATTAATTAGCTGTATGGAGAAAAGGTCAGTTAACGTTTATAAAGGCAAAGTCACTTTTCAGCTCTTTCGGCTTATCTGTTTCTGCTGTCAACTGATTTCAGACAAATTACTTCATAGTTACCCCAAAGAAAGATGAAAACCACGAGTTTCCACAGGGGTTCACGTAAGCAGGGTTATTGACCTGGAGGAGCTACAATGTCTATCTATCTCCTGACTCAGGACCACTTGCAACAGAAAGGCCCCCTGAGTGTCCTCGAGCTGCTGGTGTGACCTCTGCTCTCCCTGCAGGACATGAAGCCCCTGCCTGCAGTCAGGATGGTGGATCAGAGAGTCAGGTTCCTTTTGCTTTCCTCTGGGTGTGTGTTGTTCCCAGGCTGCGCTTTAACAGCACAACATAAAGCAGAGAAGCCACAACCTACCTTTGATCCTGAACTCGGGTTAGGTCAAAATCACATTATCTGAGGGTGTCTTGCAGCACCTGGGACTACCTATATGCCCCAAAGCATCCCAGCGTCCAACTGGATGTAGATCCAAGTGTCCCTCTGCAAGGTCTGGATTTCCACAGGAAGGAGATTGAGCCTGTGGGTCAAAGAGGACCTGAGGTACATCTCACCCCCTTCCCTCTACTGTCACCTGAACACCAGGGCTTGAGAGTTCAGATATAACCTCAGCCCCTCACTTCCTTCTGACTCAGGAAATAAAAACATTGTTGTTTACCTTTCACAAGCACAGTTCTTACAGTCAGAATCCCAACAGGCAAAATTGAACACTTCTATGATTCATATTCTTCTGTAAGATGTTGCTACTCTCCATTTGTACTGCAGCTCAGACTGGAGCTGCCTTCATGCAGGTTAGGAAAAGAGTCACAGGAGTGAAAGACTGGCCTATTAAACCATTCTTCTCTTCCAGTCCAGTTTTTGAATCCTGAGGAGATTATAATTAATGCAGCTCTTTAAATAGGTATTTGAAAGAAGCAATTCAGCTTGTGTGTAGTTGACACAACTTCCGTAAGTATATGGAAAACAGATTTACTCTTTAGAAGAAGGCTAAATTTCATGCTTAATTACAAATGTCTTTCTTTTCTATAACAATTTTTAAATTACAATTCCATAAGACTGAATAACAAGTCTGGGCCTGATTTGTGCCATTTAGATGCAAATTATCATTCTGGTGTGTAAATACCCCAAATCAAGTGGAAGGTAGGCAGACAATGAGGGCATAAAAAAGCAATGAGGAAAAAAAAAACTTTTTTTTTTTTTTTAAATTAGGATAAAAGTTTACAGGGTTCTGCTCCTCAAAGCCCTTTCTTGTGCTATTCCATTGGCTTCTCCAGGATCCTCTCATAAGAACCCACATCCCTGAGGTCATTCCCATGAGAAGATGGTCTTTCAAATTAATGTAGCTTTTCTGTTCTGAAACAACAAAAATCTGAGATGATAAGTGCAACTGACAGGATTTTTGGAAAGTAGAACTGCAATAAATCAGTGAGATAGTATATAGGAAACCAGAAGATTAAATAAACCAGGAAAATGTGTGTTAGCAGCATGGAGACTGCTTCAGAACACTATTTTAGCAGCAAGCAGCAGATGTATACCACCTACTGGAAAAGTTTTTTAAAAGACTGAAAAGAAAACAAAAACATAGTCAAACATCAAGGCAGTGGAAAGTACCAAGTGACATCAAAGGCATCTTTTAAAAAGTGGAAGTCTTATCTGAACAAGAAAAATAGAAAAGATCATTAACTGTAGCAAGTTGAGTGTCACACTGCAATAAAGGAGGCCAGCAAGGATTTAGAGGGGCCATCTCTAAAGGCTGTAAAGTAAAGGTGTGAAAGCAGCTGTAAAATCTTTTTCAAAAACATCAAAGGAGAAAGCTGACCAGAAATTCAATGGGACCGGTACATGATGAAGGTGTAGAAAAGGCACTCTGTGAAGGCAGGACCTTGCAGCAGAGTTAAATGGTGTGTTTCTACTAGTGTTATTTACAGGAGAAGTTAGTGGGGCTCCCACTGGAGTTGTGTTTCACAGGAGATGATGGTGAGAAACTCTGGCTGCAATAAACTGGTAAACTGAACCTAACCTGTCTCCAGGACCAGAACAAATAAATAAAAGAACTTCATGTGTATTCTGGTGTGAAACTATGGAACCACAACTACCCTGTTTGAGTAATGGCTTAAAACACTTAATGATTTAAAGAATGGAAAGCTGCAAATTGGAGCCCCATCTTTGAAAAAGGGATTGAGAAATAATCTGAAAAGCTAAGGACTAAGAAGTCAGACATCCATACAAAGGGCATAGGTAGAAGCTATTGAAAAGACAGAGGGAGACTGAAGAAGCAGCTTTCCTACTTGTAAGGAGGCTTTTTCCATGGATCCTTGTCTTCATCAATGGCCAAAAACAGCAAAAGAAGGAGCTGATATGAATGATATCCCACAGCAGAGAGAAACAGGGCAGCCAGAGTGAAGTGCTCTCTTGTCTCTTGCACAGATGTCATGCAGTTGGCCTGGGCCAGCTTTGCCACTCTCTCCTCATGCTGCTGCTGGGAAAGGTCATGGGTGTAATTTTGCTGTGTGTTGATGAGGGCTCAGGGCCTCAGCTCCCCCCACTATGTCCCCCAGTTTGCACCACACTGAACCCAGGAGAGAGGACCGTTTCACAGCCTGCAGGAAGGCTCATGACAAAGTACAGATATGGTGCAAGATGTGGAGGAGCATGTCAGGCCATAAGGCTTTCAGAGGAGGACTCTGACAGAGCCTGCTTCATCTTCAGGTGTTTCATAACTATATGTTGGAGAAAAAAGGAAGTTATCTGGGGGTTATCACCTGGATTTTGTCTTATGACTATGCCTTTTGAGACATCAAGGATGTGGTAAGGAAGAGGTGAGTAATGAAATGAGTGATGGTAGTCCACATGAACAAACACTGTATTTTCTCAGAATAGTATGATCTTCAGCTAGCTGAGAATTGCAGAGTTGACTGGTTAATAAAATGGCAAAAGAAATTAAATGTCAGTAATTATATAGCAATGCATAAAGTATAAGCTTATACAGTAAGAGATTTAATTGCCTAGTACCACTCAAAAAAAGAGGCATAAGAGTTAATGTGCATAATTTTCTGAAGGCAGTAGTTCAGTTGTTGATGAGAGTCAAAGGCAGATTGAATCAGTCAAAACGTTAAGAAAGGAACTCAAAATGAACACGAGCATATGGTTATGCTCCAGTGCAAAACTGTGATGCATCTGCACTTGAGTGCTGTGGATGAGGATCCAGGACTGGGAATCCTGGTCTGCAAAACTTCAGCGGGAAAAGGCAGAACCAGGAGGAGGGTGCTTGGCTGCCAGTTGAGAATGACTTGCACATTCGGTTTTATGTTGATGTGTTTGGGCTTCTCTGATTTTTAACATTGTAAAATTTGTGGAGCTGACATGTGTGAGGCTCTGTCTCTGGAGAAATACTGCATGCAGAGTCCTGTGGCCAGTTGAAGTGTAGGTGCTGTTACAGGAGGGAATACAGAGAAAGCTGTCAGCTCAGTTACACACTCAAACCATGGTCAAGCCTTTTACATGCAATTGCTGCTGAGACCTGAGAAAGTGGGGTTTATTTGGGAAACCTTTTCTCCTCAGTATGTAATCTTCTGATCTCATAATGCGATGAGACATTTTTAATGCTTCTCTTGTCTTAGGGAGGGAGAGAAGGAGGACAAAGCCATCTTCTGGCATGTACTCATTTCCTCCTCCCATCAGGGTTACAGTCCTGAGCCATTTGACCTCTGTCAAGAGGGATGAGCCAGACTACCAAATCCAAGTCAGCAGTGACATTCAAGCGTTTCTCTCACAGATGTCCTGCAGCAAAAATGTATTCTCATTGTATTATGCTGCTCAGTGCATACATCTTTCTGTATCTCTCATTATATAAATATAATGGGCTTTGTGGGGAGCATTTCTCTGGTTGCTGTTGTGCAGAACACAGACAAATTACAGTAAGTCTGTGCTCTTTACCCAATATAATGCCGGAGGTTTTTTATTTTACTTTGGCTAGATTATTTTCCTTAATCTAGAAGGCTGAGGGAGTGTGCTTAATGTTTCTATTACAATGACTGGTATTTAGCCTGCTGATAGTCCACATGGATTAGCTAGGTGAATGTAACGTAAAATCACTGCAATAAGGTAAATCTGTGTGATATCTTATGCTGTGCTGTTTTACCATTAGTAGTCTGTTGTCTGTTGCTGTAATTTGCATAGAAATAGAACGCTAAACTATGTTGTGTTGGACAAATATGTACATTTAAAAAATTAAAAACAAAAACTCTACTACAAGTAAAGAGAAATCCTATTTTTTCTATTGATAGCGAAACAGGCAGTTTCATCTGTTAGTTTGTCCTTTGTCAGTACTTTCAAATTGTTGCTTTTATTATGTTGTAGCAGGTTTGAATTTTGCAAGCCAGGAACTTCTGTTAAGGCCTCCATCTTCAAGAGTTGCCCTTGACCTGAGCTTTCAGTTAATCTCTGTTGAAACCCAGCTTTGATTACATTTTGAGAGATTAGGAGCTGTTTGTGCTCTCTTTGGGAATGACAACACCAGGCTGTAGCAAGGCTGGAAGTGTGCTATTGAGTTTTTCTCTTCCTACAGAGGTATCTGGGTTTTGTGAACTTTGAATTTGTATAAAAACTGAAGGGACACAGACCTTTGTTATCCTACAAAGTGAGCAGACCTGCTCACAGGAGCAAGGACTGCACAGCCTGATTTAGCAATCTTACCCAAATGAGATGCAGTGATGACACCCTTCCATCCATCAGATCCTTATTTATCAATATCACCTTGCTGCTAAATTATAAGCAAGAAAGTATTAATTCTCCATAAAAATGCTAATAAATTCCTCTTGCACTCATTTAAGCACCAGCTAGATAGCTTTACATTCCACAGTGACACTTAACATACCAAGGTGGTTGTTTTACTGTGGTGTGTTTTATACACTCTGAGCAATCAGGCTTGCCCCAAACTTGTCACTTGCTCAGCATTTTGCTGTGCTGAATGAAGAGGATGTCGCTCAGAATCTTGGGAACATTTTAGAGTGTTTTAACAGACTTTAGATGGAGGAGCTTAAACTCACCTAACTCACCTTTGTAACTTTTGGTACCTGCTTGTTCTCATTTTTTTTTTTTTTGCCCCGGAGCACCAACATTCACAGTTTATTTACAGATCTCAACAGGCTTTGCCTTGTGAAATATTTTGAATTCCATAATGAGGTGTGTAATGTCTCTTATATAAGCTCTGGTTCCTGATCTCCTAAAGTGCCTTGCTCTTTTGTGCTTAAATGGATGTGCCTGTGTTTGCTTTTCTAATTTTTCTTTTTACTGAGAAATTAAAAAAAGTAAGATTTGGCTTCTCTCCTCCTACCATGTCCTGACTCCCCCCTCCCCCCTACAACAAACAAATCCCAACAGTCTCTCTGCTTCAGATTATCAGTTTGGGTCTTTGGAACTAGTAACAGAGATTCCTTTTTTCATAGCAAATACTGTAACAGGGACTGAAACTGTACATCCAAAAATTAACTGTGGACAGATGACATCAGGTAAATTGTCAGTCACATACTAGTAAATAATAACTCTCTTGTTTACTCTCTTGAGAAGAGTTTGAAGTCAGGGAGGACTTTTTGGAACAGCAGGCCTGAACTGCTGTAGGGTCATGCCAGGGGTCACAGAACTTTGCCCAGTAGTAGCAAGCCCATTCCTCCTCACTGACACAGAGCCAATGCCAAAACCTTCCAAAATTACTGTGAAGGCTTTGAGTGGTGTTAGGTCCCCTCACAGGCAGCTGGCATGCGTGAGGTGCAATAGCCCTGCCTGTCTCTACACCTGCATGTGCACGGGCAGGTGTGTGTCAGACCAGGGGAACAGGCACGTGTGGGGTTCACAGCTCGTGTTTGGGCTGCCTGTGCAGCACGTGTGCGCTGCAGCCAGGGCATCAGATCCACTCCATGTGCCTGATATGTATTTCAACCCACTAATATGTCATTTCTAGATTCCCAATGTAGTTTCAATAGCTTTTCTCTTCTAGCCTTGCCAACATGAAAGTTTTGAAACATATAATCTCAGAAGTTAAAATCACAGAAAATGTGCAAACACATAAGGTATTACTTACTGAGACAGGGTCATGGTTTCAAGACGCAAGTGGGCTGAGTTGAAGGTGAATTAATGTCTCCTGCAGGATGTGGGTGCACTCATTTGTCCTGGATGAAATCTTCATTAGTACTGTGATGGACTAGATATACAAACTGAGCAATTTCTCTTTATGGACTGGCTCTCCAATTAATGTTTCATGAATTTCCTCCAGGCAAAGCTGCTCTGGTTGGCTCATTATCATCTTGCCAGAAAAACAATCAAGAGCAAATTAAACCGAAGCTCAAATACCATGTCAATTAGCAGGCAGGGGCTTTGTACTGCAGAGTTCAGAATGTACTTGGCAGAAGAAACGCAAAGAAACCTTTATCAATGACAGAGCCTTAAAGTAGTAGATACACAGACTTCAGCCCTTTTCTAGATATGGTCTTAAAATAGTTTGCATCAGATGCCATCTATGAAGGACACTTTGTTAATCTTGAGTTTTAGAGAAAAGTATTAGAACAAACCTTCACTTTCATAACAAATGCATGGGTATTTTGGTGAGATACTTTGGAGACAGAAACAAATGAAAAGTCTGTTTTATTTTATAATGTAGAAAGGCAAATGAAGAGAAAGGTCACTCCTCTGAAAGCTGATGATAGTTAGAGGCACTTTTCAGGAGCCCCACCCTGAGTGTGGAACATACTGGTAACAATATTCTGTGGGAGAGTCCTGTTTTATTGGCAGGACAAAAATCATAACTTTTTCATGCAATCATCAGTAGAATCCTTGTGAAGTAATTTCCTTTCAGCACAATGGGATAAAACAGCACACTTTGGAAACCGATGGGGGTTGGAGTCCAGGGATTACAGACGTGCATGCTGGGGCTGTCTCACCTTGTGCCTTGGTTGTGCTGCTGGGAGGAAATGACTGGCTAAGTGCTTCCATTTCTAGGTACAGATTATAAATGTTTTAAATTAAAATAAATACTTTGATGTTTCAGTCCATTAGAAGAATCATAGAATCACAGCAATGGTTTGCATTAGAAGGGTGCAAGATCATCTAGTTCCAACCCCCCTGCACAGGCAGGGACACCTCCCACTAGACCAGATTGGTCAGAACCCCATCCAGCCTGGGCTTGAACACTTCCAGGGAGGAGGCAGCCTCAACTCCTCTGGACAACCTGTTCCAGTGCCTCACCACCCTCACAGTGAAGGATATTTTCCACATATCTATTTTAAATCTCCCCTCTTCCAGTTTAAAGCCATTACCCCTTGCCTATTGCTACATGCTTTTCTAGAAGCTGGCTTTGATGCAGTTGCACAAAGGTCTGAACTAACAGTGCCAGAAACCTTTTTCAACCACTTATGCTGGGTAGTGTAGGCATATGATGTTAGCAAATAGAAATTGCAATGTGTCACATATATTTGTTTTGTACATGCACATAGCTATGCTAGCTTCAAGGCAGGAGACAACTAAGGCATTAATTTTTTATCTAGGAAAAAATCACCTGCATGAGGTTTGAAATCACAGTCTTCTTGGCCATGTGTGTACTGCTTTATCAGATTGCTCTCAGGGATAGACGCAGGAAGGCATCTCAAGCTCGAGTTCACATGCACAATTCAGGCCTTTCCATACTTTGCAGATGCCCCAGATGTGTCCACACAAAGCAGCACTGCCCTTGGCATCTCCTGTCCTGCAGTGCTTTTGGCACCATCAGCAAGATCCTTGGGGGAAGAAATGCTTTCTATGTGACCTATCATGTGGCTCTATTCAAGAGGCCCTGCTTGCCTCTATGGATGATTGCCAGTAGCAAAAACAATGAAAGAGCCTTTCTTTCACTTGGCCAGGCTTCTGGAGTTCCAGCTGGTCCCACTGCTCCCCCAGAAGCGCCTGAGTTTGAAGCTGCTGCAAACAAAGCCCCACCGGCTGAGTCCCCTGGGGCCAGGACATGCAGCCACCTGTGCCTTCCCTCTTGCCAAGCTTGTCTCAGGCTCAGTGTCTCCATGGACCCTAGTCACAGCAGAGGTCTCCAGCACCCACATGTAGCAGCAAAGACCCCCTGGGAGATGGGAAGGTGAGACCCTTCCCTTTTGTGTGCTGCAACTGGATTTTTACATCTTCCTCATGGAACTGAGTCAGGAGAGAGAACGCCTATGCCAAGTGATAAATGCTTTGGGCAGGACTCAGCCTGGGACACTGAAATTAGTCATCTAATGTATGTCTGGATGAGATTTCTAAGCTCCCATTATAGATGTTGAAGAATGATTCCATAAATCTCAAGGGAGGCATATTCAGCAGAGACCATGCGATCTGGAGACCGAGTCCACCCATGGTGAGGAAGATACTGAGAGGCTCAGTTGCCCTCTTACTAGTGATGATAACTGGTAACTCTGAGACTGCCAAAACTACATAAGGCTTTGGGATGGGGCTTGCAGTTGTGACACAGGGCCTACAGGAGACTTTAGATTCTCTAAGACAGCAGCAGGCAGCCAGTCAGAAAACTCCAGGACATCTTAATGGCACTGTACACCAGTGATTCGGGAGCTGAATTAAAGCTTGGATTTCTACTGATTGCAGTAGGAACTGAGATACTCAGCTAACAAATAAAGGTTTGCAATTAGGTGCTTAAATTTAGATACCTCAATCTCAAACTGATCACTGCTTTGTTTATGGCAAGAGCCAAAAGCTGTGTTTGCCCTCTGAATAAACTTACATACATAGCGCACGAAGAACATAGACCAGAGACAGTTCCTCACAGCCAACACCCAAACCAGACTTCCCTTGGCCTCTCTCCCCTCTGGCCCTAGGACTGCCCAAGGCACAGGGATGCAGACCTCTTCCTTCCCAGCCTCCTTGGAAACCTCCACAACTCCAGTCTGAGGCAAAGACTGTAAGAAAGATGGGGAGACTCAAAAGAAATCTCTATAGTCATGGCCCTTCGCAGAGGTTTTGGAATTAGCTGTGCCCCCACAGAGCAGCATTTGGGCCTGAGCAGCACCAAATCATCAAGAAAGGGCACCCTGCACTTCCCTTCCTTCAAATCAATGCCCATGAGAGCCTGGCTGAAGGCAGCACTTGCTCCGTAAACTCACATGGAGCAATGCTACTGACATGCCACCTCCTTTCCCAGAGGTGGATGAGCAATGGGTCCTTTCCACTCTTGTCCTTAGCGTTTGCCTGGGGGCATCTAATAGCCCTGGCTTCTGCCCCTTGTGCCAACACAGGCCGGCGGGAGGACATTCATGCTGCCTCTGAGAGCTCGTGGTGATGAAGAGGTGGCTCTTTGCATCACTGCAGGGGAGACACAGGCTCTGTCAATGGTCAGCATTGGGCACAAAACCTCCCAGTGAGGGGCTGCCGTGAGGTTTGCCTATGAAGCAGGAAGTTCTGCTTCCCTTGTGCTGTGGCCTTTCTAAAGCCACGTGGTGGCTGTCAGCCGTGGCCTTTGATGCAGTCAGTCATTGTACCAGTGGCCATGCACCATCACCTCCAGCACCTGGGGACAGGGCACTGGGAATGCAGTACAAGCACTGATGTGAACATGCCTGTGGCACTTCAAAACTTCAAAAAATTATTTCCTCTGAGAAGTTACTGCAGATACTCTTGGAAGCATGTGATGTGGGCAAGAGTGGCATACAAGATTTATATGTTTGTTCTTCATCCTGGAGAAGGTAGTGTGGTACTTCTTTGACTTAAATTGGCTACTTGTTACATATCCCAATATAAAAAATAGCTCTGATTACCAAAAAAGAATAATAATGTATTTCACATTCCTTGTAGATTCTGTTTATGCATTTGCTGACAAAAGTTACTGTAGTTGAATTGAATTATCTGGGTACAAAATTTATTAGTACAGAGGATAAGCTCATAAAATGTAATTTAAGGTTTGTCATAACTATCTGATGATATCATTGCTTGATCCTTTGACCTGTATTTGTTATTTGTTGTTTTTCATTCTTATTATCTCAATAGCCATTCAGATCTGTATCTTACATACAGCATACACTGAGACCTACTAGATTTGTTTGGGAAAAATCCCACGTTCTTAGCTACACACCATCTCAATGAACCCCTCCCTACTCCTACTTACCCATTACCTTCCCAGCAAACAACTGATTGCCTTGTCAGTCCAGAATGTGCTCGGATGCAACAGAGACAATTAAAACTGTTGAGCAATGTTCAAGCATTACCTCCTGCATCTGAAGAATGTTGTATTTTAGAGATGTAAGCTACTATCAAAGGGAAAGGCACAGGAATGCTTTTGTTTGGGCCTTCACCAACAGAAATATATGTTTGGAAACTCAAACGGCTTAGGTAAAACTGAGACTATATGTAAGAAAGAACTGAAGGTGGCACTGCAGGAACAGACATTCCCTTTTTAGCATGTAGAGATGGTAAATGCCTGCTTTCTCTTTCTTTTTGAAATGAGAGAGAGAGAGAAGGTTGTCAGACATGAACAATATTTTCCCATAGTTTTTCTCACTTTTTGCCAGTGAATATATATTCACCCCCATTCCACAGAGCTGGGAGGCTTTGAGGAGAGCATCAGGGCACTTGGTGTCCTTCCCTGAAGATGCAGCTCTGTAGACCTGCAGTGAGCAGCCTGGGCCTTCAGCTGAAGGTGGGAAACTGCAGCCAGTTTGATGCCAGCCTGAGGAGCCCTCAACTGCAGCCCTTTGCTTTCCCAGATGAGTCAGGCCCCTGACAGGATTATTTACTTTCACAGATCTACCCGTAACACTTACTAGAAGGGCACAAAAGAGAAGCTTACTGGAAGCCCATCTAAACCCACCAGTCTTTAGACAAAATGCTGAAGCTTATGACTCACCCCTACAACTCTCAATTCCAGGCAGCCTTCAGACTATTTTTGCCTAAACTAATCCTCTGTCCTTTTCTCTGCCCCTTTGTTCCTGCTCTGCTGTAGGGGGTGGCCTGGAGGACTTTCCAAGTGCATCCCCTTCACCCTGTGAGACATTGTGGCTGTCTCGCACGGAAGTTTAGGGCTTCAGAAGCTGTGGCCTAGAGCTCCAGAAGTGTCCAGCACCCACTCTGGGGACACATGGCAAGGACAAAACCCTGAATGGCTGCACAATTTGACCACAGAGTAAATGCCTAGTTTTGGAAGTATTACAGGCCAGATGCAAATGTCTCAGAAGAAAACTTGTGGATTATAGCCAGCATCTACATCTATCATTGTGCTGGTTCATAATACTAGGAAGCTTTTAGAGACAGACATCTATCTTCATGCAGCCACAAGAACCAAACTCATGTTAGGATGCAGCAGAGCAACCTGGTTCAGGAGTCAGATCCAACAGTGAAAGCACAGAGGTGGGTTTTATATTTCATTTGCATTTGGTGCAGTTAGTGGATATTTTTACTTTGATTCGGACTTAGTTTGGCTTCAACAGTGTAATGTGTTGGGTTTTTTGGTTTGGTCGGTTGGTTTATTTTTTTCATGAGAAGGACAAATTATTTGTCACTGTAGGCAGAAGCAGACACAGAGGGCTTTGAACATCAGGAAAGGGATCTTGAAGTGGACTCTGGACCAGGAGCAGGGTGCAGAGCATTGCGCCAGTGCACAGTGTGTCAAAATGAGACAGGCTTCAAGCATCACCGGTTAGTTGGTGTGGAGCTGAGAAGTGTAGCAAACCCGCCTGTGTGCACACATGCCTGTAACACAATGGAACTTCAAGACAACACTATCATACAAAACGAGAATAGTGTACAATATTCCTTATCAAGATACTACAGAAGAGATGAGAGTTTTTAGATGTATATGCTGGAAACAAACAAACAAAAAATAGCCACTGTGCAGAGGATCTATGATTCTCCTGTGTGCCCCTTTTATGTTCAGCACAGGACACCCCCTGGCTGTCTCTGTGGAACTGGGGACAGCCAGTGACATCCCTACCATGGACTGTTGCAAAGGTTTCATAAATGGATGAGAGCTGTGAAAGGCATTTAGGCACTAGTAAAACCAAAAATCTAGGGAAACTCGTTACTTGTTGTAGCAAGTTGCTACATCTTGTAGCTTATTTCCTGTTTTAACAGGTTTGCACAAGTTCTGCACTTGCCTCCTATGAGGTTGCTGCAAGGTTTGTAGCATGGAGGTTAAGCTCCATTGCATTTTGCCGGGGCTAAATTTCACTCTTGAGACAAAATACCAGGGGAAGACTTTTGGTGCAGTCAATAAAGCTGTGGTTACAGCCCAGCGTCCCCAGAGTAAGAGCCATTCCTGCCTTCCTGCTTGTAGCCTCTGCTGCTGAGCAGGGTGTTGTATTCAGTGCCATCTAGGGTGTTTTTGGACAGAAGCTTTATTCCTGGACTCAGAGTATATGAGTATTCCGTGCCTCTGAGCCTAGGGGTGAAGCTGGTGTGCACTGTGGTGACAAGTCGAGTAGAAAGAGTGGTGTATTGTCCCCAAAGGGCAACTTGCAAGGCACTTGTGAAGATTTTGAGAATGTAACTGATTTAACAAACTGATGCCTCCAGCTGAGGTGCCTGTTGTGAGAGAGGGGTGGTATTCTGGGTGTTGCCTTTGTGTTGACCTCACTGCTCTCTGAATAAAGATCTTTCTCTGTAAGATAGAAATGCAAGCTCCTTTCACCACTTTGGTAGGAGAGGCAGGAGCTTTCTGCTTCCAAGGCTGAAAGTATGATGGTGTGTGCTCCAGGGAGTTTCCCTTGTCTGGGGACGTGCCCAGCTGAGGTCCCACAACCTGACACAGATTTAAGGGGCCTCAGCTTCATCTCTGCTTCTGACACCACAGCACCACAGGCCTGAGTGTACCTTGTCAAACAAGAAAGACAAGCAAACCCAGTGCGTGCTGTATTTTCCTAGAGATGCCAAGGAAGACTGTGTAGGTGTTGATCTGGTATCAGCCTGTATATTGTCCCCTGGGACAACGAAGTTATTCTCTATCAGTAACTCTCAGATATGGTCTTGATGAGCACACATTAATATCAAAATTTTAATCAGTGAGCTATCTCTTGAAAACATGCAATAATGTCCAGCTGTATTTAAATTGCCCAGATTATAGCTTCTGTGAAAGTGTTTTATTTGCATACAAAATGCAGAGACCGCTGTGAGGCCATACTCAGTGTGGATAATACCCCTTCTTGCTTAGTGTAAGAAATGGGAGGTTTGCATACAACATTTACGGCATTTGAATTATGAAAAAAAATAGAAATCCTTTCTAGGTCTCTCTCTCTGGCTCTCTTGACACCTTCCTGATTCACAAGTTCCATCACCCTCAATAGGAGGCAATTCATGTGTCAGTGGTAGGATAATGGCTGGCTGTAAGGTAGCAGATAACATAATCTGCCTCTTGAAGTTCTATAGAAACTGTCCTTTCTATTTATTTTACTTGACCTGGAAAGAGCAAAGTGCTGTTAAGCCAGCAGGTTTGATTCATTGCAGATATATATCTATACCCAGGAGTCTCGCCTATCAGTGAGTTACTTTCATGTAAGGATGGGTTTGATTTGCAAGCTTTGTCCTTAATCTAAAGCAATGTGCAATAGAAAGTTAGACCTCAAGTCATAAGCTGCTAGCAGTTATAAATAAAGGCAATCACTACGAAACAAAACAAGTTACTTGTTCAGATGATTTGTTAAAATAAATTAAAATATAATGTGGTGCTGAGGCTGCTCTTTAGATGCTTTTGAACATTCTCCATTGGTCTCTGTCAGCTGGTGACTTCACTCAGTAGCAATTGATTTTAAGAAGGAGAAAAACACAAATTATTCATTTGGATGTTTCTCTCCCACACAATCACAAGCAACCTCTGTCTTTAAGTCCTATAATGTGTCTGAGGCTACGATAGCTCTGTTCTCTCCAGGGAGTATTTACCTCTAACCTGGGGAGCTTGACGATTTATAGATAATTTTGAAGTATGACATTTATGAACCAGCACATAATAGTCTTTAAATCATGTGTGTTTATTCTGATCATTTATTGAGCAATGGTGTATTTTTGATTTTGAGCCACCTAGTGGTAGTATAAATGAGATAAGGTTTCTATGCTTAAGAGTGGTGAACCCCTCAGCAACTATGTACACTTTAAAGCAACTATACTCAGCAAAGTGAACAAAAACTCTGCATTGTGTAGGGATTTTGTGCCAATATTTAACTTTTTGTGATGAAGATTCAGTGTTTGTGTGTGTAAAATTATTGACTTCAGTGTTTTGTCTCTTTGGCAAAAGAACAGGCTCTTTTGTTAGAAATACAGTAGAAATGTCAATGTTCCCTAGTAGCAAAGAGTTAAATTGTTCCCTCAGATCGATCCTGTCAATGAGCTGCTCTAAGTCTCTGCTGCGGGTGTTTCATGCCACTTTTCCTTCTGAAAGCCTTTCCGGGGACTGTCTGACTCAGGAGGTGTGAGGAGGAGGCAGGAGAGTACGCTAAAGCCTCCCTCACCTCTGCCCACTGCCACTGTTCAGCCTGAGACACAGGCCTGTGCAGACCAGGCAGCCTGTGGCCACATCACATTGTGGTCCTTAGGCAGAGATAGTTACAGAAGATTCCCCCAAAATATCCTGGGTTAGGGTAGGCAGGTAACTAGTGTGAACGGAAGATCCTGGCTCTGACCCTGGCTTTGCCATGTATTTCCTCAGTACTTGTTGCTAGCTTTCATTCTTCAGAGCATTTTTATCCAGTGTATTCTAACTTGAAAACCTGATCTTAAAAATAGTATTCTCCTAAATTGAGCAATTTATCCAAATATTATACCCCATAACTCAGCTAGAATTAGCAGGGAACATTATACACCCATATATCCATGACAGAGCTGCATTTTCCAGGTCTGTTGTCTGGGTGATGATCAATCACATATCCCTTTGCAGTCAAAGAACCAAAGTTAATTACAGATCTGCTCAGTGGTCTATGAGATACACTCAAGACCTCAGATATACTGTAGCTAATTTTAGGGTTTTCTAAATGGAAACTGTAGATCAAAATGTATTTCATTTTGTCTGCGTTCTTATATAATGGTCTCAAAAGCAACCAGACCACTAAATCCTTATTGCTAATCTTGCAGGTTAGAAACCACAGTCAATTCTCTTTCCTGTGCTGAATTCATGAAACCTTTCTAGTCATTGGCCATTCCCTGATGCTATGTTGCATACATTTTGTTTTATGTTTATGTAATATGTTATATATCTCTCAGTTCCCTAAATATAACTACCAGAAGCTAAGACTATACAGCATTCAAAAAAATCCTCTAAATATTACATCCTATAGTCTCAGCTGGATTACCCAGATATGCTTTCAGAACAGTCTTAAAAACCAAGTAAAATAGTACATCCTCTGCTTTTAACAGTCTAGAGAAGCAGGCCTCTTCTTCAGAGAGGAGAAAAAACTTTGAATATTATGTCTTTGGTGCTTCCTGAAGGTTAAGATTTTGAATAACTCCCAGAGTGTTAGCAAAGAGAATATACCTTGCCTTCAGTTACAGACTTCCCTACCCATTTAGCATTCATAATTTCTGTGTGGTACCTCAGACTTCTGGTATGTCATGTTTCTATTTCATTTTCTGCTAAATTGGGTATGGGAAGTACCAGGACTATTAAGCTGAAAGATAGTTACAGGCAGAGGAAGGAGGCAGGTGCTCGTTAATTCTTGTTAATTATGAAAAACATGTAGAAAGGATTACAAGAATTTCTTGTAAAGTGGGGGAGGAAGGAAATGTCAGCTGGGGCAAGGAAACCACAGGAAAAATCCAGATGGGAAGAGAAATTCAGCCAGATGTTTGTTATCATGTTGAGTGCAATGAAGCCAAACACCAGGTTGGGGATGAGTCCGGCCAAGGAGAGGAATTTTCTCCCTTCTGCTGAAGGGCTAGATGCAGAAAAGCACGTGTCATTTCCAGATTGCTGCCTGTGTGGTCTGAAATGAAGCTTGGCACTTATTGTGCTGTGTGTTTTCAAGGTCGGAGTGGGACAGCTGTGCTCCAGCTGCCTGCACTGGCAGCAAGGAGGGATGGAGGGAGAGCTGGAGACCACAGCTGGAAGAGGTCTGGGGTGCCACCCTCTCTGGTGTGGTGTGACTTCCTTGGACACTGCTCTGAACACTGGAGGGAGAGAAGCTGCGTGGTCGCCGTGGCCCCGACTGAGCAGCCCTGTGCCTGGAGGCTGCAGGTCTGCAGCATGCTTCTCCCTCCTGGTGTGTTTCTTCTGATCTCTGCTCCCAGGAGCTTTCTGGATTTGCAGGGAGGGTAAGGGAGAGGCAGAGAGGCTGGCATGAGAGTCAACACCCTGGATGCTGCCCTGAAGGGGTGTTGGAGGCCAGACCCCTCTTCCAGCCAGTATGGAATTACTGAGTGTGAAATAGCAGCTCCCAAATCACTGGCAATTAGATCCAGAGAGGGATTTAGGAGTGTCATTCAGACAAAAATCCCAACAATAAGCAGGCTATCTAAGCAACTGAGGAGGACAAGCCTCATTGATTTACTGTGCTTGTAAGACAAGGTGGCAGTTCTTTAAAACCTGACTTTATCTCTTGCCAGCATTTGTTAGCTCAGAGGAGATGGGAAGTTCCCCAATACATCCCGGGGGCAGGCAGCAGGGAGGAAACACACACTGCCTCCCTGGAAGGGAGGTTTTGGAGTTGCAGCCAACCCAGGTCTCCTGGCAGAGCAATGCCAGCTGTGGTTTAATCTGGCTCAGCTTTGGGGTAAACTGCCTTTTTCTTACCAGATAACATAGGATCATCTGTGTAGAGATGTGTGCAGTGAACTTGGGCAGGTAGTCATCAATGCAGAGGGGTAAGACAGACTGGAGAGTTTGCCACCTTGCCTCTCTAAACACCATGAAGGTGCATGTAGGAGACTCTGAGAAGAAAGTTTGCTGGGGACCTCCTGATTTCTCTTTTAAGGCATTTCACCAGAGAAGGCTGGGCAGTTGTTTTGAGGTGAACCCTTCCCAAAAGAGGTGTACTGAAGCCACTGGGGGGCTTTAGACCCTTTTTCCAGCCACCTCCTCCCTGGTGTCCTGGTACTCCTTGCTGCTTTTCACTGGAGGTTGGTGCACACACTGGCACAGGTGCTGGGTGAGCTCCAGGGTGACACTGGGGTGAGGAAATCCATGCAGGATCCACAGGAGAGCAATATCCACAGTTCTGTATGGCATTCACCACAGGGCATGTATTTGGCCCACATTTGGCAGTCGAGTGGCACCAAAATTAGCAGGCAAAGCCAGAAAGAAGCAATACCTAGAAAATCAGTGTGGAAAGTGCCAGACTGGGTCTAACTGCTCAAGAAAACTGTGTGCTCATAAAAACTGTGTAGCAAAAGATGGACTGTTTGAGGCAAAGCCATGGAACTGCCATATCCACTGGCCCACACAGAAGTGGATGTAGTTTGGCTGTGTTACTCCACAATGAAGCCTGACTTTTGGCAGAACAGTTACTGCTGTGTCAGTGTGGTGTGGTAGGGCAGCTCCTGGACTCATGCTCAAAGCTGTGTAGGACACCATCTCTGGCTTTGTCAGCTTTGCCAGCTTTGCCATTTCAGGTGGGACATCCATTTGCAAGGCACAGAAAGTTAATTTCCAGCTTGGGGGCTCATGAAATTTGTCATGCAGGATGTATGCTCAAATCTTTTAGATGCAGGATACTGGACTGTAGCCACCAAGTGACTTCTATTTGGTCATGGGGAGATGTGCACTAACCCTCCAAATGTGTCTAGGCAAGGAATAAAGTTTTTATTTCCATCAAAGACTTACACAGAGTCATGAGTGTATGTATTTATCAATTGAAAAATCACAATGACACTTCAGATGACAGTATGTCACTGAGAGCTCATGTTCAGTTGGTTATACACAATGTTCCCTGCAGAGCAATTCTTTTCTGCAGAATGTGAATGCATAGTACAATCCACCTTTGTTTTTGGTCTCTAGAGGTATAATTTTGCTTTGGTCATATTCAAAGTATGTATTGTTTGACATCACCTGCTTTATAAATTGATCCACCTCACTATGCATTACTGACCTGTCCCCATTCTTTGCTACTTACCGATTTTCCTCTGCTGCAGAATAAACTTTACATTTTCTCCCCTGTCACTGATGAGAGTGTACAGCAACATCTCGACCAGAGGGAAGGAGCAGTCATGCCAGCCTGTCAGATCCCCATTTATTAACTGCAGCAGCCGAAAGCCCACGCAGAGAGTCTGTCTGGCCCTCCCAACACTGTTCAGCAGCAATACTCACTGTATTACTTTTCTTCTCACACACTTTACTTTCCTTGCAGAACATTGATAATGATGCTTCAATTCACAGTCACATTCCTAGCAAAGTGAGTAAGCTTAAAAAAAACCAACAAAAAACAACAAAAAAAGAAACCAACCCCCCCCCAAAAAAACATCCCACCCCAATTGTTTAAAGAGGGATTGGTTTCATAAAGGGAGTCTACACTTTTCTTAACTGCATCTGAAGAACAAAGAGAAAGAAACAAAATAATGTGCAGCTAGTTAAGAAATAGCATTCAGACACTGTTTGGTTGCGAAGTGTTTTAATGTTTCTAGTGGTTAGACAATAGGGGCATGACCTGAACATCCTAGCAAAATACCAGCTGCTCTGAATGAAAAAAAATTACAAACATATGGTGACACCAGTAACACTGAAGCCTTTAACTTGTTGGATTTCACATAAGTTAATACCAGCAGTAATGTAGTTTCTTTCTGGAACATTCATTTATTCGCACACTATTTTCTTAAGTGAGGCTTTTTCTCTGAGGTTCATTGTCTCTGGGGAACGTCACTCAAATTTGATGTTGCTCAGAGTGGTGTCCAAACGTTCTGCTCCAGCTGTGTCCCAAACAACACAGTTCTGTTTCTCTTCAACCAAGCCATTCTCTGCTCTTCGCTGCCCCACTTTCCAGCCTACACCAAAACTTTGCTAACTTTCTGAAGGATCTTCACCATACCTTAAACACTTAAACACACAATCAGCCTTCTGCTTTGTTCACCAGGCAGGTATCTTGAGTCAGCTTTGACACTGTCTGCCTGTCTGATGGGCTGCGAGTTTCCCTACCCAGACCTGCTCCAGCCGCTGCTCTGTTGAAACCTTTCATCACATCCCAATCACCAGGTGACTTGACTATTGCAATTTTCATTTCTGATTCTTCTAAATCTTTGGCATCTAAGCTCTGAGGTTTCTGGGGTGCTGCAGCCAGGCTCCTCTTGGTCCACGAGCAGTGCTACTTCCAGCATTGTCAGTGGCTGTATGTTGCTTTATATATAATATTAGGTAAATAATAATATATAATATTAGGTAACATGTAATATTAGGTAATTTTTTCATCTTTTCTAATGTAGACTAGTGGCTATGTCTGTTGTCATAGACTGGTCCTGCTCTACAGCACTGCGGTGCAGCCTGTGCAACGTTAGCCACCAAGTGTTTATTGTATCAAGAGCTAAAAGCTGGATTTATGCTGTGCTGTTAGAGGTGATACTGTTCCCTCCTGGTTTGGAGGACTGTATACTGCTTTGCTTCTTGTGATCTGTCCTAGCTGAAGTGGCTCTTAGCCAAGTTCCTCCATCAGCACAGGCAATTTTCTTCTGGGAACAAAGCGTACCTCACAAACCTCTGTGCTACTGTCCCTGCCTGTAATGTGCATGTGAGCACCTGCATGAGAGACTGCATAGCTTTAAAAGTTTGATGCACAGTTCTTTATGTACCTGCCCAGCATAGGAATACATTTTTCCTCCTCTGTGTAAAGACATACTGACTGTCTATTGATTTTCTAAAGTCCATAATTGAGATACTGACTCCATCTATAACTACTACTTTGGCTTCTCACCTTTGAAAAATTCACAGATAATATTTATTTTCCTTTACTGCCACACGCATTATTAAGTCACAGAAAAATGACACAGAAATCAGAGGTCTATGGGTAAAAAGGTGGCATAGATCCATATTTGTGTGTAATATATAGAAAAAAGCTGCCAGTATAAAAGAAAGAGCAGAAGTATCAGAGCAGGAGCTTCTCAATAGCAGGTTTTTTCATATTACATAGTCCAAAACTGAGGCGAGGAGAGAAGATAGCATGAGAAGAAACATATCAGATGGATTGGAAAGCAGGCAGGAGAGGCAAAGATGTGAGAAACAGTGGTCCAGATAAGGCTGGATGGTGACTCTTCATCTCTTTTGGCCTGCACAACCCCAGAGATCAGCATGTGATGAAGAAAAATGGCAGCCAGCCCCAGAGGCAGGTGAGTAGCACTAACCTGGGGCTGTTATGGGCCTCTGGGATTTCCCAATGGAAACAAGAAGTTAAGCAAGCATCTACCATAAACCTCCCTTAATCTTAAACTATTTCTTTCAGCATATGGAGTGCATTAAAAGAGTATAAAACTATTCTCAATGGAGGTTTACTGTGTATTATACAAAAATTGAATTGTTGTAATAGCAACTGCAGCTGACTACCACCTCTAAAGATGCAGCATAAATCTGAGTTTTAGTGCCCCATATAGTAAACACTTAGTGGGGAACGTTGCACAGTCTGCACAAACAATGCTGAGGAGCAGAGCCTCTGTGCTAAAACAAACACATTTCCAGTAATCTTCGTAAGAAAACACGAAGGCCACACAAAATTACCAAAAGTATGTATTGAACAAAGCAGACCATTAGTAGACATAGAAATCTGAGTTGTTATGGGATGTTGTCTCAGTTGTAGCAGCATCATGAAATGATCCTTACAGCCTGTACAGCCATTTGGCTTGATATAAAAATACACATTCTTTTGATACATATAGGAGTGGTGGACTGTTACAGTAATTACCTTAGTCTGGCAACTGTGGTAAATAATTCTTCTTTTAAAGGACTTGAAGATGCTCTGAGTAGCTACTCTTCTTTGTTCTTACTGTAGCATTTTTCTAGTTGTAAAGGCAATTATTTACAATTTAACAAATCTGCTATATGAATATATTTAATTATTAACTGCATCAAGAAAGAAAAGAAACAGAAAAAATAAGGACACAACATGCAATTCTGGTCATGTCTTATGTAATATCTAAACATGTATTTTTCTGATTTTCTAAACGTTATGCAATTTCACTACATTAAAAGAAGCACAAGATATCCTGATTCTTTTTGAGTTTGGTAATGCGTTTTTAGCTTGTGATTTCTGCTGGAAATACATCAAACATTCACACTTCTTTAAACAGACAAGTAAAGATAAACAGAGAAAACGATTTTTCTTAAAGGTCTGAAGAATGAAAAGAGAAAATATCACTGAATGGTAAAAAAAATGTTGACACACATAATCAATCTCTTAAATCCAGCAGCAGCTGAAAATTTCATGAATAGAATAATGAGGTAAAATAAATAAAAAAAGTCACAGGGAGAAAATGTTTTAATACCAGGACAAATCTTGCTGTTCCATATCTGGAATATTAGAAACACTCCACTGTGTATAAATGTGGTGATTCTGCAGACTATAAAAAAGCAACTTCCCTGTCATTTATAATCCTTAAATGGTAAAATGAAGTATTTCTCATCTCCCAGATGAGAAGTAATATTCAATATTTCAGTATTTCAAGATCTGAAGCAGTGACCCATTGAAAAAAAGTGAAGGAAAATCGTTGAGGGCTCAGCTCAGGAGGAGAAACCTGAATGAACGAGTTCAGAGTTCTCACAAACATATGAATCAGACCATGATGGTAGGGATCAGACCTAAGTCATGGGTTGGATGTCCAACCTACAAAGAATAAAGTGAACATCATAATTATTTATAATTATTACAATGATTTGAGCCACTATTAGAAATAATAGAAGACATAACCAACAATCCATTTACTGCTCTAAGGATGACACCATTCTGGAACTGTATGATACACCACTAAAAGTACATTCTTGCATGCTAATATTTTAAGAAGTTTCTGAGAATGCTCATTCTGAACTAGCTTCTAGGAGCTTAAGTAGAGCTGGGCAAATCTGAGAAAAATTAACCAGTGGAATTATTTCTCTTCTAAAACCTACCACACATTAAAAACAAACCACAATAATAAAATCTCCACTAAGCATGAGAAATGGGGCCTAGGAAGCTGAATACAGTATCATAGAAAAGCTACATCTGAAATTACAAACTGAATGTGCCCAGGATGGTTTCTGGCCAGTGGGCAGCTGCCATGAACTGGCCCATGTCTCTGCTAAATTCCCCTAAGACTTGGGATAAGGTGTTACATCTGACCTGTCTCATGGGAAGGAACCCAGGCTGTGACAACTCCCAAAATGTGAATAGGGATGGTTTGAGAGAGCAGGAGGTGGCACAGGCCAGTCTTGAGCTGGAGGCAACTCTGACAGGTCCAGTGCCTGGGAATGCTCCCTTGAACTGTTTAATTTACTAGTATTGACTTAACGGAAGAAATAGTTCTACAAACATAACTGAGAATGTGTGTGCATGAGAATTGTAACAGTCTCAAAATCTAGTATTTTTATTGTTTTTTATGTGTGTTTAAATCCTGCAGTCATTACCAAGAACCTGGTCCTGCAGGTGGGGAGAATGAATCTCTCAAGAGCAATTAAGTGGGCAGATATTTGCAGTGAGCAAATGAGCAAGTGTCAGCAGGATTAATATCTGGGCACCTCTGCTCAATGTGCCAGCACACTGGCATTGATTAAAGTCCATTCTTAATTGTACTAGTACATATTATCCCTGGGACAAGACTCCCCTAGTGAACTAGTGAAATGTAGATGGTTCAGAGCTGCCCTGTCTCTCTTCTGCTGAAGATGACCAGCATCTGAGCCCAGCCCTGCTCCTGCCTGCTCAGCCCTGCCTGCAGCCTGCCTGCCCCTCAGCTTTCCCCATGTTCCCGGGGGCTCTCTGAACAGCAAGTTGCATCTCCCATCACCCAAGCACTACCTCTCCAGCTGGCTTCTGCTCTCCTGAACTCCCACTTACTCCTCCCTCACCAATTAGTCACATCCTTCCTCCATGGTGCTTTCTGCCACAAACCCAAGCTCTGTTTTCACTCTGGCTTAGCCCCAATCCATTTAGGCAGCCAGTATAATTTTCTCCTCCAGTGTTGAGCCTCAGCCATCCCAGGATCCTTGTTGCTCTCTTTCTCCTTCCTCTGGCCTTTGAGTCACCTCCACCCCAGAACTGAGAAGCAGCCGAGCCCAGACAACCCATGAAAGACAAATTTGCCTTGGCTGGGCCTACTGGAGGCTGTGAGTCATGCAGAGAGGACAGTGCCCTCCCAGTCACCAGAGCAGCTTGAGCAAGACCAGAGAAGAGGCAATTCTTGGAAAATGTGCTGAGAAAATGGAAGTCTCCACCCAACAAGAACAAAATGCATTATTTTCCCCAGAAGTTTTAAAACTGGCAAAATCCAGGCAGATTTATCACAGGGCAGAAAAAGTGCAACATAGAAGCAGGAATCAGCCATTGTGTCAAAACATGGTACTGCCAGATTTGTCTCTTCTGCCATCAAAATGTTTAACAAGGGTAAAACAACAGATTTCTCTAAGTCTTGCTCCCTGAAATGATAGAAACTTTTGGGCAGCAAAACAGACAACCCCAGTAACAAATACAGCCTGAAACAAAAACTCAGCATAGAAATGTCTTCTAACTGTGGGGGAACACTTCTAGGAGAAACTGAAAAATAGTCCCACCTTCCATAAAACCCCATTATGATAACATTGGTTGATGTGGATTACCAGAGCCATTCCAGATTGATATCAAGTGAGCAAGCTGGGCCAATACCACATTTGAAATGTTTGTACAAACATCGGATACTCATGTTAAAAAGTTTCGTTGATTTTTTTAGCTCATTCTCCCATACCAATGTTGTTACATAGCCTAAAGCAATCAAAATGATTGACTAGCAGAATGTGCTAATAACTTTGATTAGCTTCATTTATTTGCATATAATTATTTGCTAATTTCTCTGCAGTAATTAGGACTGTGGCACATTGCTAACATGACTTTTTTAAACAAGAATGCTTTTAGTAATATTCAAACCTGCTTTGTGATTTCCAGCTAATGTTTCCCTTAAAGACAAATCACTTTCAGGAAAAGTATTTCTGAAATAAATATGTACTTCTAGATTTCAAGAAAGAACTAGAGAAACATTTGCTATGAATATAGATGTTCAAAATCCAGAAGACGGTTCTCTTGAGGCTCATCAAGACAGATCACTGTTCTGGTCAGGTAGGAGTTTCTTACTAAATTTCCTAGTAGCCTAGGAAATACAGAAATGACTCAAAGGTCTGTACTCAAAACTTCAAATAGATTGGAAGAAAATACTGACAGAAAATAAGGCACACCCAATAAATACATTTCAATTTGCTACTCCATCTGTGCCGTTTAAGTAATTTTACTGTAGTTAGTAAATTACTAATTATGCATATTGCATTTTGGTCAGTAATTCTCCCTACCAAATCATTGGTCCTTTTTGAGGGCTATTTATGATCATGTTACTCTTGTAAAAACATTTAAATACTGTTCTTTTGCCATTTTAAATCACATATGTAGTGTGCATTACTGGGTACTAGCCCCTGAAAGATTTTTTTATAGAGCTGGCCTGGATATTAGTGTCTTTTCTTATGTCTCATTAATGTCAGGTTAGCTTACTATTCTGATCCTGGCCTTGTGCGTACGTCCCTGCAAGACAGAAGAATAAAAGTCAAGGACAAAAAAAATGTATTCTGAAAATCATGACTGGACAAATGTAAACTTTCCTGAGTGCTTTGCCAGCCGCCTGACAATTTTAAATAGAAAAGAGTGAACAGGTGAAGAAAGCAATCAAAGTCAGCATTAATGCTGCTGCCTAAACATTTTAGCTGTCTTTGCTCCATTTCTTCCACAGCTATTGCTGACTGTGACTACAGATGATTTGAACAACGATGGAAGTGACCAAAACAAGAAATGCCTTAGTAATTAAGGGCTCAATATGTTTCACAACAGCACCTTCTTCTGTGTCTGCTGCCAAACAGCTGTGGATCTGTGATATCTGCTAAAAATAAATTAAGAAACCTGAAAGACTCTGCTTGTAATCTAAATGCGGAGCTGGAGATGCAGAATGAGGATGAAACTACTAATTACGCTCCCCAAGCTCATACTTGCAGCATAATCAAATCTGTCTACCGGGGCGATCCGCACTTAATCAATTGAAGTGTGATATAACCTTGCACTTCATGATAACGTGAAGCTAGAACTAAAAAAAGCCCTGTCATTGTTACAAGCATATTTCAAGGCACAGAATTAGCAGGCTTCGCTCTCCAGAATGAGCCTCTCAACATTTAATTAACTCTAGGACGCTGTGAACGTTTGTTAAGGTCTGTGTAGAGCTAACAGCTGAGCCCGCCAGCACCAGCACGTCCTTCCTCTGCTGAGCATGGTTTGCTGTGTGAAAACTTCTTCCAGCACACTTCCCTACTGGTAAAATATTAAGCACTCTGCTTGTTTTAATGCAAAGGATGACTTGTTAGGTAAGGAAGTGAAGAATTTTACATGTTCCACATTGCTGTATATCAAAGCCTGAAGAAAAGGCTAATCCTGGAAAATAATTATTTTCTTTTGTAATGGAGACTGTTCTGATAGCTGAAAAACTATATATAGCATCAGCAGCCACTTAAAGGCTGTGTTTGGACAGATAGCAAAATTTTGTTGGATATGTATTTAACTCTCAGGGGAGCTTCTCTGCCTGTCACATCAGCAGCTGGCAGTCTGAGAGGCAGGCTTTTCCTCAAATATTCACTTGTCCTTTAATTGTGGGGAAATGAAATAGCATCAGGTTTGGGTTTTTTTTTGTGATTTCTGCTTCAAGATGAGACTGGAAAATACAAGGACATAAAAAAGAGAGAAAGTTCTCAGCTTTCTGAATCTCTAATGCTTTGGTTAGGAAACTGAGTGAAGAGTTTGTGTCAGGTCTTACTTACTCAGATGTGCTTATGCTGCCTTCACATCTGGCATTCTTACTCCATGCCCGTTTCCATATTCCTATCCAATCAGCATTTGAAATAACAGAAATATCAGCAGAAACCACCTTGGTCTTCTTTGCCACTTCATTTTAAAAATTGTTAATCTTTCAAACTTTAATTTGGAAATGCTAAACCAAATTTAAAAAAAGTTTTGTAATATTGCTCTATTTTGAAATATCCAAAACAAAGTTTAAGGACCATTCTCTCCCTAAAAAGACTGATAACATGGCTGTTTA
Organism: Apus apus; assembly: GCF_020740795.1. Lineage (NCBI taxonomy): Eukaryota > Metazoa > Chordata > Aves > Apodiformes > Apodidae > Apus > Apus apus. The sequence continues at coordinate 18,585,741 of NC_067283.1, read as the reverse complement.
TTTTGATCAAAGACTGAAAGAAAGAGGCAGGACGTTGCCTGTGTATGGAAAGTCTCCCATCCTAATGCATGTGAGCCCCCATCACTCAAGACAGCTCTGGTGTCACCAACTTGCTTCCCTCTGCTGGGTGCCTGTCTGTTCTCCACTTTGGCTCTGGAGGCCATCCAGTGTGGACATGGCTGTTCACAGAATCAAGAACTATGAAGAATAACTTACTTGTATGTTACTTGCATTTAATCACCTTTAGGGACACTTTAATACTTGTTTGTATTGGTTTGCAATATTGCATCTTTGGCTATACACCTTGGTTTCTGGAGGGAGGAGTTAACCTGGCAGTGTCATGGCAGAGAAATGAGGGCTGTGGCAGGACAAGCAGCTGGGATCGAACTGGCTGTGCTGTGTGAAAAGCAAAGTGCCTTGGATGAGTTCTGGTCAGCTGGGTAATCACTTGTACATGTGCAAGGCCAGGGCACAAACCCCCCTTCTCCTGCTGTTCTGTGTCCTGCTCCCTGGGGGGTACGTTGCTGCATAAAATGCAAGAGGGAGCATTGGCCTAGTGACTGTGTTTCTACTGAAAACAAAATTTATCAAGTGGTAAAGACAAAGCACTGTACTGAAAAACCTTCACATTTTCTGTATCTATTTATTGTGAAGTCTGTCTTGTATAGAAAGGAAGGCCAACTTTATGTCACTGCAGAAGTAAGCACACTATGTGTTTCTGCTAAGTCCAACACAGCCTGTACTCTCAGAAAAATATTCTACCTGGAAGCAACACAAAACCATAACTTTTCTCACTCTGATTTTGTCCAATCACCTTCAGTTAATCTTCAAACAAGGAAAACAATCTTTGTAATTAAAAAATAAAATAAAATTCCCTGTGCACTTCTTTCCATTGAACATGAGGATAGTTGGGAAGGTCAGCTGTCTCCTTGACTTTTTGTCAGCAAAAGAAGAACATCAGAATTATGAAAACGTCCAAACTCTATCAAGTGTTCATTAGCATTCTAGGCAGTCACTTTAATTAAAAAAAAAAAAAAGGTCTTGTTTTGTCTGCCTCACTAGAGAAATGCAGATTAAAATTGGAATGTAAATGTGGCTATATTTTATAATGATTTAATGTGACAATCTTCCTATTTGCAAATGGCCCAGCAAAGGGTCATAGTTTAACATCAATTCATAGAGTAAAATGCAAGTTCAAAAACATGTCAGAACAATTTGCAGAATGTTTTTCAATTATCTGGCAAAGGACACATGGAGATTTCTTATATTATTCAATTTTTCTGTGGGATTTTATATACTACAAGTTCTGATCCACCAGTTGTTTGAATTCTTAAATTTCTGTTTGGGAAGTTTTCTAAAAAGCCAACAGGAAGTTCTAGCAAAGTTTTCCTTCAGTTCCAAACCACTCCAGGTGGGCTGTCTTTTCCCATTGATGGGCTAATCTGCTGAGCATGTTCAGCTGTATCTCAGATAAAACTAATCAAAATCAAGCTATTAAGGCTCTGATTTTCAGAGTGCTTAACTCTAGTAGCTGTAGCTAAAGGTGACTGAAACTGCTTGGGTGCTGTATTACTGAAAAATTGAAACAATGGCTTTATGATGAGGATAGTGCTTGGATTCTGAAACCTGCCTGGAGAAGTGAGGTAGGACGACTTGGCAGATACTGCTTAGAATGAGTCTATGCTTTAACTTCTCTTTGGACTCTAGGTGATTGTGATTTAATGTGCTGTGCACCTCTTCTGTGCAGTTAGGGCTGAGAAGGTGCTTTAGGTATCCAGCAAATAGATGCAGAGGTTCCTCCTGCCTAAGGAGTTTCCCAGTGGGGAGGCTTGGGGGGGTCAGTAGGTGCCTCTGCTGTGTGGGAACAGAGAACGGAGTAGCAGCCTGGTTGCCCATTCCCCCTTTCCTGGGGATGGGGTGTGTGCACCCCCTGTGCCAGGCTCCTGTGTGCACAGTGGTCCTGAGATGTGACACTGGGTGTGGCTAAGCCAGTCCCCACTCAGCCATTCCCATGAAGACCAGCACCTGCTCCATTGCACACTATGCAGGAAGAAACAGAAGCAAAACAAAGCCAAACCAGGGGCATTTTGCTACTCTTCTGTGGGAGGACATTATGAAGTTAGTTATAGTGGTATTCCCTTTCCCAACATAATGTTACAGCTTCTGGTGACTTGTTTTTCCTATGCATGTTGTCCTCACATTTAATAGAGCTGGGTGGATTTTTCTTACCCTGATTTGACTAACCACTTTCTGATGCAAGGGGAACTTTGGTGAAAGCCTATGGAAAGACATTTTACAGCTGACTGTGTTTTATTTCTTTTGTCTGTTTTGAATTTGCCACCTTCCAGCTTCCTTTTATATTCTTTAATTTTTGTATTAGAAAACACGATGTCCTTATTTATGTTCCCTGTACACTTGTGGTTTCATAGACCTTTCTTACAGCTTAATTCAGTCATCTCTCTTCAGACTGAAAACACAATCTATTTAATAACTTCTGATGCAGAAGCCATTTAATACCTTTATTGCCCTGATACTCTGTCTCTGAACCCTTTTCTCAGACCTGCTACACACTTCGAAGGTGTGTGGGCCCGAATTGCCCACAGTATTCAAGGTGTTGGTACCTCAAATCTATGCAGTGTGGAAAGACATTATGTCCCTTCTCTTTTCCTAGTAACTCCTAACATACACTCTGCCTTTTTTATTACTCCTGAGCATTGAGCTGACACTTTCATATACTGTTGTTTTTCCAAGTTCTTATTCCTGAATGGAAATGCTAATTCAAAGACTGTCACTGTGTATGTAAAGCTAGGATTGTTTTTCTAATGCATGCTACTTTACATTTATCTACTATGAATTTCACCTGCCAATTAATCACCCAGTCAGTCTGCATCCTGCAGGTTTGGATTTTAATTCTTTTTAATGATTACACTGAGTAAGTTCTTATCAACAGAAAACCTTGCCATCTTACTATTCACCTCCTCTTCCATTTAATTTATAAACACGTTAAACAGGGCAGACCTACCACATACCCCAGTAAGGATCTACTGGTGCCTTCCCTGAATTAAGAAAATTGGTTGTTTATTCCTACCCCTCATTTCTTAAACCTGAACTCTTTATTTATTCCTGAGAAGAGTTCCTTTCCTATCTTGTGACAGCACATATTTTGGAAGAGCTTTTGGTGATGGATATTGTCAAATACCTTTCAGGAACCCCAAGAGATAAAATCCCAATTAGTATGTGAAGAAGGGGGTAGGAATTGCCCCTCCATTGTCTCTTGTATATGAATTAGAGGACACTAAAGGATATTATTAGAAGGCATGCTTAGAACAAAAAAAATCAAGATGATTCTTCATGGAATGTGTAGTTAAGTTTCAAAATGTGTTGCCACATATAATGTGGAGAGTGTAAGTTTTTGTGGATACTGGGGACAAACTGGGCTAGTTCACAGAGGACAAATCTATTGAAGGTTATTAAATTCATAGAAATAAAGGCTGTCTGAGGGGTTCCTGAAAGTCAAAGTTATTGGAGGCACTGAGACTACTCATCAGGTACATTGTGCAGATCTGCCCTGCTCACCTCTTCTCCAGGCATTCACTTTTTAAGAGAACACTGGGCACTTAGCAAACCCAGCAGGGCCATTTCTTTGATGCTTTTGTTTTGTTGTTGTGTTGTGTTTTTTTTTCTTCCCCCATGTTTTTAACTGAGCGTCTTGTTGGGTGCCATCAAAGAACTCTGCCTGATTTGCAAGGCATGACTTCCCTTTTTGAAAGCTGCTTCTCCAGGGTACTACAGTTTTGCCAATATCTGCTGATTTAGTTCCTACCAATTCTTCCAAGGTAGATGTCAGACTAATAGGTGCTACTGCTTCTAGATTGTAGCTCTTCAGGTACACTTTGCAAGTGTTAAAAATTTTCCATCACGTCTGCTATTCTCCATTCCTGCAGTGCCATGGCAGCTCTGAATGCCTTGCAGCTTCCTTTAGTAGGTCAGCTCTTAAATCCTCTGGGCCCCACAATTTGTTACCTTAATTTTGACAATTTCTTCTGTAGATTCTTTTTAATGAATTAAACTCTGAGACAGTTCCTCTGACATATCCACTCTGATGTATAAAGAAGGGCTCCAGCCCAGAAATTTCCCTGAACTTCTTCAAGGCAGACAAAAATAATTTAATTTGCTTCTTCTGCTTTCTCTTCTCTGAGAGCTCCTTTTGTACTTTGATCAATTAATGGGCCTATAAACTCTCTAGCTTCCTGCTCCCAATGTGTTTGAAGAAATGATTAATTATGAGGCTTTTACACCTTCTGAAAAATATTCTTAACACTTTTTTTACTTCCCTGAAACCAGGAAAAGGGGACTTCATTGAAGGTATTAATTTTGATCTTTTTTGTATTTGTACTTCAGTAAAGAAAGGAAAAATACTTATTAGTTTTCATAATCATGCTCATATAGGAATTTGCAACTGAATATACTTCTAAGTTAGTTACCTTTTGGGCCCACATACGTATTTATCGAAGCAGTTACATACAATAACCTGCTTTTTTCTGTAGCAACTTTTTAATATTTTCTCTAACAGATTATTATATGCTGAATAACTAGATGTCTTTTTCCTTGTGATTGTGCCAAGTTGTGTCTGGATGCAAAGTGGATTTCCATTAAAATGCATTAGAGTAGCATTTATTGTGCTTTCCCTTTAACTAAATAAAACTGGTTGCCTTTTCATTGATTGCTTATGCCCAGCTGATCTGCAGCTTACCAGTGCTAGTTTGTTGCTCTGTTGTTCTTTCACAGGCCCTTCTTCACTCCCATACTGGCTTCTGGCTGATATTTGCTGTTGAACTTTACCTACTCCTTGTTTGGTACTTAGCCCAGTCACTGGTTAGTTTGATGATTTCTGGTTATTAATATCTCCGTAGTTTGGTCATGTATTTCTGTGTTAGTAACTGCCACTCTGCTCAACTTTTGTTTCAGAGAACAGTGTTAAATAATTTATTGGCTCTTGTTCTGTCTCAGGACCATGGTGTGGCTGGGTATGTTTCTGTTCTGCCCACTGATGGCAATACTTGTCTTCTGTATGGCTTCATCTTTGTAGAGGTTGACAGAAGGCTTCTGAGCTGCATTCTACCTTACCTGAAATGTTCATATTCCCAGAAACCTTTCCTGTTCATACCTTTATTTCTGCTTCTTTCTTGTTGTTCACAATGGAAGTTTATTTCCTAGAATTTCCTATTTGCTTTTGATAGTTCATGATCATTCAAATTTTTCTGAAGTTGGTGGTCTTGTTGAAACACATTGTCTTCCCTGTTACTCCTGGTTTCAGAGGTTTATCTGTATATACACAGAAACTGGGAGGAGGTTTTCCTGTTTCTATGAAGGAAGTTCACACTTCAGTCTGAGGAACCTCAGTGTCCTTTGCCCAGGGCTAGCTAATGGGCATGTCCATGGCCAGTTCAAAAGGCCAGCCCAACAAAAACTTGTTACTTTTCACTCCTGTTACAGTCCTTTCTCACTCAGACAGCATCTGCCTCCTCACTAAAGAATTATTACTCCTGTCTGATTCTGACTAATTCTAATTCCATGAAGTGTCTCTTAAATGTCTATTTTTACTGATATTGTGCACTTCTGGGATTCTTAATGACTTTTTTGTTGAATATATGATTTTTCCTTTTCTAAAACATGCTTGTTCTTAGCTACTTGCTTGTGTCTGATCTAATTCACCATAACTTCACCTGCATTAACATTTTCTGGATCTGGCACTAGCAATACTCAGTTTCTTGCCTTTCAGATTGCCAGTCTTTGGCAGTTTGACATTAAAACACTCTTCAGTGTTAGCAGAAGTAAGGCCTGTTGGGTACATCTAAACATTTCACTATACTTCTTTGGCTTTACTTGCCTAAATGTATCTAAGACTTTGACCCCTACATTTTTAGAATTAGTAAATTTCACCCCCTTCCATCTGCTTTTATTTACTTCATTAGAAGGAAACAACAGTAAATTATTTTTTTAAAAAAGCAAATAGATCAAATGCAAACAATGAAGTACAATTTAAATAGCTATCTGTGTTTGTAATTAAGCAGTTGTGCACTTGCAATTAAAAAAATAAAACAACTGTGTTGCAAACTAAGCATGGATCAAAGTGTCAGAATGAAATTTCCAACTTCTTTATAGGCACTGGCCACTGGGATTCTGTTTAACCTCAAGGCTCTTGAATCAAGGTGTTTCTAATAATAAATTTGGAGAAGTCTAGGTGTACCCTTTGAAACATCTGATAACAGAACACATGGAAGAAGGAGTAAATACACTGCCTTTACTCTTTCCGTTTTACTGCCCTTAGATGTGCTTTTCAAGCATTGTTCTGTATGGTGTGAGACTCTGCCAATAGCCCCTAAAGGGTGAGTAGGTTTGCTCCTTTGCCTTTATAACGCTGGCTATGGAGGAATATATTTTTTTGCTCAGTTGGTAAGCCTAGCAGTAAAAGAAACCACAACAAACAAAACCTGTTTGAAGAATCTAGGCTTAGTTGCTTATTCATTGAGTGTTGATTCAAAAGCAAACCAAAGTGGTCTGCCTCTGGGAGGCAGACAGTTTCAAGGTCATTTACTTCTGTAAAGCCTCAGATACACCCCTGATCTGTCTCCTGAAGTGGTGCAACCCACTTTCTTCCTGGCTTGCTGTCCAGCCCTTCTCTTTGTGCCCCTTTCCCCTTTGAAAATCTATGGCCAATTCCTGGAGCACCAATTGTCAGAGTGGCTCAGCTGAGGGAAGCTGGTTGTGGCTCCCTTGAGACTTACACTTGCTGCTCTATTAATCTGCATAGTGCATAGCATGCAGTATTTTTCTGATGAATAATGTTAGCCAATTCCTACAGCATGAGCATTCTTGCATTGTGGATGAACTTATATTGTTTTGCTCTTTAGCATGTATGAGATGCTCATGGAAGGACCCGGGGTCCCATTCAGCTGGGATCTTTACAGGCCTTCAGTGAGACTGTTTACAATCTGCAAATGTCTTATGACATACAATGAAAACCAATCTACAGAATATAAGCAAAGAGATTCAATTGAATGTCAGATCTGCAAAAGCCAAAGGGCAAAATCCTGGCCACATGGAGATTACTGGCTGAACTTGCATTGTCTTCAGTTGTGCCAGGATTTAATCAAGAATCTTTGTGGCACAGGCACATCTACGCTGCTCATGTTGACCTATTTCGGGTTGAAATTGCCTTTAGTAGCACTCACTAAACCATAGAGTTTGCTGGTAAACCTTAGCATGCTTAGCCAATGCAAGCTGACAAGGGCATGACATCATTAGCCAAGTTTCACATCCCACTGACCTTGTCATCATGACTTAATCTGCCAGGGTCTGTCATCCCAAATGGTTTGATTTGACACTGCTTTACTGCACTTGTTGTGTATACATGTACCACCACCTGTTAAAGAAAGAGTTATGCAGAAGCTGCTGTGTGTTTCAAAAAACATGAATTATAACAAAGTTTAACAACACTTCAGATAGTTTGCTGGACTAGCTCTGCTTTGCCTTGTTTTCTAAGTTAGGGATTTTGAAAGCCTGATATTTTGTGAATTGTGGCACACTGAAGTTACCAGGTTCTGAGAAAACTTGGTATTGCTGCTGAGAGGGTTTTTCAATATATTTTGCACACCTATCATGTTTGTCTTTCGAAGTTTAATATGCAGCGTTACCCTGGTATTTAATTTAGGAGAGAGAAAAAGCATTTCACGCTGGCACATCTGACCAGAAACCATTGCCCTCACTGGTTCAGCCTCTTTGTGCTGGGAGAAGGCACTTGGAGTGCCATCTATCCAGTAGAGAGCTGAAGTATTGCAGGACTGTTCTGCAGACCAAGCACCCACGCAGCTCACTTGCTGCTAGGAAAAACAGGAATGAGTGCCATATGTTCTAGAGCACCATGTGTACTCTACAGCCTGTAAAAAACCAAAACCAACCCAAATAAAACAGTCTGGGAAAGAGAAGGATCAACACTACCGCAGCTAAATGATTTAGGCAGCTGGGGAAAAACAGGGAGTATATGCATCTGTATCTCTGGTACTCCTATTTAAAGCACTTTCCTGTGTTCCCAAGGTGTTTCCTCTAGTCCTATCTAACAAGCTGCATGGTGGGAAGGGGAGTGAGCAGTTTACTGCATAGAGGAAGAACTAAGCTTTACAGCTGTTTGCTGAACTCCTTAAATTGCTTTAATTAAGAGTTGGTCTATGTGGGGGAGTTATTGAAGAATAAATTTAGGGGGTGAGTATGAAGTGCAACATCCAGTCTGCACTCATTCCCTGCATGGATTAAGCTAAATACAGAGAGACAATTTCACCATGGATTAGGAACGTCCACCTGAAGACTTAGTATGCAATAACTATTCCAGGCTATTTCCCCAGGTAGACAAGTCTAAACACCTGACAAATTGGCCTATTACTTTTTCTCTTAACCAATTAAATACATATTTTAGAAGGATGAAATGAATTATCACATAGCTATTTCACCCCAATACATCTTACTTAGTACGTTAATGTCAGAAAAGGTAAACTACTGTCTACATCTTGGAAAGAAAGGTGTTTCATGTGTAAAAGCTCTTGACCTTATATTTTGGGTGAAGATTATGATGTATTGTTGTTTTTGCGACACTTCACATTTATTTCACAAAATAAATCACATAATGGACTGTCATAATAGCCCCAGTTGCATGACAGGAAAAAAGAATTGGTAGAGCTACACTTCAGTGCACAGTGAAATAGCTAACAATTTGTTAAATATCCCATGAGTGGATTAAATAGGCATATGATCAGTTATGCAGCTGCCAAGTCACAGCAGGAACCAATTAGAATTCACCAAAAATAATTTAGATGAAAACTGATGAATCTATCAAAACCTAATTAAATTTATGGAAAAGAGCAAACATCTTGCTGACAGACTATAAACCCAACAAGTTTCTCTGTAAACAGTCACCAAAGGATGGCCATTGAAAGCAGAGCTGCATTAAAGAGCTTTTGGGGAGACTGTCAACTTTTTAAATATTTAATGTTGTTCTTGTATCAGCTTCAGGGAAATTACTCCCACAAATGCAGTTAGTTTTATATGAAATAGGACAAAGTCATCCAGCAAGTTGTAATTATTATTAGTTAATCTCCTGTCTTATGTGAAACACCTCAGAATCTGGGGAAGGGGTATTTGAATGGAGAAGAAAGATGCTGTAGACAGGGAGCTCTTGTAAGCATCTGATTTTGTCTCATGAACTAGAAAAGCTGGGAAATACAACTGCTAGACCCTGAGTTCTTTAATCTTGAGGCATATTCTGTGGTGTAATTCTGGAGTAGGGGATTGTTTTTATTGGAACACTGGGTATTGAGCCAGCAAACGGCAAAGCAAGCCTATGTGAGAATGAATACTGAGATATTGGTAACAAAACCCATGAGGCAGAAAGGCAAGATGCTTCTAAATCAGAGTTCTCAACTGCAATAAATAGGTATGCCATCTTCAGAACAAAAATATGGACTTGAACAGTTATTGAATCCCTGCAAAGGAATTGCCAGAAACAGGGTTGATAATCATCTTTAGCAATGTCAGGATAGATATTTCTAAAATGTACCTCACACTCCAGTTGTTTTTCAGGTTTCTGGACTGTTCATTCTCCCGTAAAACTGTTGTACATCGTGAATTATAACCTGAATTTTCTTTTAAAAGAAATTAAGTTTCTCAGTGCACTAACACTTCTGTGCCACATGTGTTTTGTATGCCTAATCAATACAACAAAGATACAGTTGAGTATTCATTAAGACATGGATTTTTTTTTTTACCCCTCATGCTATTCAGAAATGAAGTTTTCAGCTGCCAACAGACAAAAGGCAAGATGTCCCTCTCCTCTGTGCCTGTACTTCTTTTTAGTGGCCACCTAGTGTCTGATTCATCTCTTTTGAAACCAGGAAGTTAGCAATGACTTTCCTTTTCTTCCAAACTGAACACAAGTGAAAGATAAAATCCTTTAAATACAGGTAATAACATTCTCCCAAAGAGGAGTGTGAATATTTACAGACTAAGTATCTAAAAAAATCAAAATACAGACTGTATGAATACTGTATGAATGTTAATATTAGCCATTTGTGCATCACATAAAGATGTGTGAATTACCTTGTATGAAATATTCTTGCAGTCCAAGGAGACGTTTTCAGATGAGCCTGTCTTAATGCATAGATCCATAATAAGGAGATTTGTTTACTTTCTCTGTGAAAAGGAGCAGTCAGACCTGCTTCATTTTCTGTTTTTTCTCTCTTCTGAAATGAAAGCTATTCTTTGGAATGAGGCAGAAATAGAATTGGATTGTAAGATCTGAAGTAATTTAGGCTCTTGAATTAACTTTAATTAACCTACTGATAACCTAAAGCAGTTTAAAGAAAAGCTAATGAAAACAAAACAAAACAACCAAAACTGCAAATGAGAATGAGGATGGCTGATTGAATCAACTGTTCTGTTTTGTCTTACTAAGCAATACCTTCCTGATAAGAGCGCTGGGCTGTGTGATGAGGTCTTGGCATTAACCAGAGGAGTTTCTCTGTGACGAGTGGCTGTAGGTGAGTGTGCAGGGATGCATTTGCTGCTGCTGCACAGGTCTGTTTTGTTGTTGTGGGTTTTTTTATTTTATTTTGTTGTTGCTTTTTTTTTGGAGGGCGGAGTTGGTTTTGTTTGGGGAAGGGGTGGGGTTTGGTTTTTTCTGGGGAGAGGTGGGTATTTTTGGTGGGCAGAGGAGGGGGAAAAATCAGGAGAAGCAAATCACAGGGCCCTGAGGAGAGACCAAAAGACATATTGTGACTTGAGGTGCAGTACTTGCTGATGCTGGTTTCTCTGGTGCTCTGGGGAGAGCAGGTGACCTTGGGTATGCCTGACCTGGGCAGCCCAGCATGTGTCAGTATGGTGGGCTGCAAAAAAAGGATGTATTTGTTCATACAAACAGGTGAAATCCTATACAACTTCTCATGGTGTTTCAATAGCTTTCCTGTGGAAACTACCCAGCAGACAAGCTGTGAATGTGTAACACTTAGCAATTAATAACACGTCACCTTGGAGCTAAGGAGCTCTGCTACTGTTTTTCTCCATGTTCAGACTGGTCTCAAGACATAAACAAGCACCTCATGCTGCTGTGATGTGCTGCGATAAGCGTTTCAAGGACCAGGACAAATCAGCTTTTTGTCAGGACATGACAAAATGCATGAACACAGTCCCTCACTAGTACTTTCCCACTGGTTATGTTTTTAGGAGGGCTGGATAACCAAGTCTAACAGGAGTGTCAGAGATCTGCTGAAAATGAGGCTGTTTGCTACTGCACCTGAGGACTCAAGTTCCTCTTGAACAATCAGTGTCTGTCCAACTCTGCCCAGACATCAAGAGCAGCCTATGTCTCTGTAACAAGAAATTAGATAAAGATGTGATGCAACTATTTTAAAACCCAAAACCTTGTATTCCTTGATATAGTTTGAATTTCTGAATACATGAAGAAGAGTTCAGATATTTTCATTATCACAACTGTCACTGTCTGACGTTAGTCTTATATAGGGGAGGGAGGAGAATGGGGACTGTTCCCCACATCAAGTCAGCTGGACCTTAAACTTTTCATATAAATATGAACTTCTAGGACACTACTAGAAATATATTCTTTCCAAATCTGGGTTGAATTCCATGCTTTGGTCCTAAAGAGTGTGGCTTAGGAGGAACATATGAAAATCCCTTTATACTCATTTGAAACATATCTTTGCTGACAGGGGTGGGTGCAGCGAGGTGAGTAAAGACTAAGGCAGCATCTGAAATATGCTCATGTCTTTTGGTAGATTTCATATATGTTGCCAATGTGTCCGACACTTATCTCTGACCGACATTTTTTTTATAGTTCTTGAAGGCTTTGGAATTTACCATGTTAACATACCCCTCCTGTTTCTTAGTGTAAGCAGAGTGGTTTCAAAGCAACAACGTGGCATGCTAATAATATTTAGCAGTTGCTTATTTAAAAAATGTATAGCTTTGTTATCTGTTTGTAAAAATAAGCAGGAACAGTTTGGTATGCAGAAAATTTCAAAATGTCTCCTGGATAGTAGAGGCACTTTGTGGTAAGGTATAAGAATGTATTACATGGCATCTTTAAATGAGATGGAAATTGTTAATTTTTAAAATTTCTGGATATAATCCTGATAGGGAGTGTGGTGCATACCCAATAACATCAGTAAAACTGTAGTCATTGGCTTCATTGGAAGCATGCTCAAACTAATTGATTGCCCCTGATTTTACATCTGCAATTAATTTTGGACTTAATTTTCAGAGGTACTAAGCACACTCCCATAACCCATTGATTTCATGTAATGCCTTGGGTGCCTGGCACTTCAGAAAATGAGGCTTCATTATCTACCAATTCTGTCAAATTGATAATTCACATTGGAAATAATGTACTAAGCTAACAGAATCTGCAGATAAATTGGAAATACTGAATTAGTGCATCTCTTGATGGTTGTGGAGAGATACCTTATCAAACCAGGCAGATCCGTTTTGTCACCTTCTCTGATGAGAAGGCGTAGGCTGCTCTGCACAGCAGCAACCTTCTGCTAAGGTACTTTATGTCACCTGAAAATACATTGTATTTGAAACTACCCTATTATTAATAAACACTGGCACATCTCAGGGGTGGTATTCATCTTAGCACTATCCTCATATAAATTTTTTACTCTTTGTGTGATACATTCTCAAGTTATTAGCATTTTTTTTTATGACTGGAAAGAGAAGAAAATCCCTGAATTTTACTCTGTGAACTCAAATCCAAAAGTGGCCAGTGCAGAAACTGTATAAAATTGGATAATCTGATTACAGAAAGAGCTGGATGGGTAATGCAGTTGGCAAAGACATTCAGCTTTTACATAATTGGCTCAAATACATTCCAAGTCAGTAGGGTCAGTGAAGCTTTTCTGCCTGGAAGTTGCTTTGCAAAACCTATGAAATAAACTGCTCATCTGTCATGTTAGGAATGTCACCCACCATAGGAAAAATACCAGCACATGTAACATAGTCTGGTGAAGTGGAAAAATTGTCAGGATTTTAACCAGAGGCAGTCAAATAACAAATGGAATTTCAGGTACTTACAGGAGCCCAGAAGATCTGGTGTCACATGATCTGTCTCACTATCCTAAGTGAGCAACCAACATTTGGACACCTGTGTAGACAACAAAACTACATGTCTTGTTGATTTTACAAAAAAAATCATTGTGCATTTTAATTATTTCTATATTTGAATAAATATTCCCTGTTCTTTAATGTCATAGACTCAAGATCTATTTCCAACATTCTCACATATTGCTGAATATTCTCCTAAACCAAACTTCAGCTAAATGATTTCTAGAAGATCTTTAAATTATGAATTTAAAAATCTGTATGAATTCATTGGTATAATAAATGGAGAAACTAGATTATGGCTTAGAAAGGAAAGCTGCAAAGACATGAAGTTTACAGTAAAGCCGTATTTATTTTTCCTGGCTGTATTAGTAAAAGTTAAATAGAGACAAGTTACTGAGTAAGCACAGAGAAAAAGTGATTAAAAGGGACAGAACTTGGCAAACTATAGCAACTTGTGTCTTCAAGTTGAAATTACATAGATATAAATTTCCCAAAATATTCCACAAGAATTCGTTATTATCTTTGTTTAATGTTGGGACAAAAGTGACTTAAAAATGGGGTTTGATTTTCAGAAGTGCAGTAAAGATGTGCTATTTTACACCTTATTGTTGTTTTGCTCCTACTGTATAGAGAAAGGAAGCAAAATACATTGAGTACTCAGTGATGGGTATTCCTGCAGTCCATTATGCATCCTTGCAGCTGCAAGGGAATCTCATGGCAGAGCCAGGTAAGCCTGGTTGAAACAGACTGCTTAGCAGGGAAAGCTCAGATGTTGGGACTTCTCTATTTAAGCACTCAAGCTACAGGACTGCTTTTCCTCTTGCCATGCTGTTTCTGTCCCATACACAAGCACAGAGAAAGTTCTGGCTGGATTTAACTTTAATCATGTTGAATAGAGTAAGAAACAACTTTTCTGGATCCACTGTCCCCCAGTCATGCAAGGCTGGGCAGGGCTACAGTTTCTGCCAAAATCTGCAATGAAAAACTGAGGGTAACATCCCACCTGTGGCAATCACAGCTTTGGTACTGAAGGTTTTACACCAGTGATATCTATTAGGCACAGATAACTTAATAGCAGTTACCAGCTGTATGTAGCCACTATTTTCCTGTTTCTTACCTGCCTTGTACCTTTAACAAAAGCTGTTTAAAAAAGCCTGTATTTATAAAAGTTCCTGCTGAGAAAGCCCTGCTTAGCTGTAATGACCTGTGGACCTGAGTCTGGAGGGACTCTGTGATTGGAACAAATGTTTACCTTACTGGCAGTTCTTCTCAGACTAGGTAGCGGATAAGAAATGGGATTTGGAGATACTGTTTTTTGGGGGTTTCTGTAAGAACATCACCTCCTTTTGTTTTTTTTTTTTCTTTCAATAGTAGAATACTTATTTTAGGGGAAAAGTCACTGTGATAGCATCCAAGTAAATTAGCAGGCTCCAATATTCTGAAGAAATACAATATTTGCACAATTTTTAGTAGTCCCACAAGTATGTTTGGCTGAATTTACAATGCATGGTATAGCAATGAATATCAGCCTGTGTCTGGAGAGGATTTTAAATAGCTGAGTGCTACCAGAGGCAGCAGCAAAGTGAGTTTGCAATCAAAACAGTGGGACAATGCAGTGAATTTTATCCTTTGCAAGACACTCCAACTGAACACAAACAAGCGGACAAATAGTTATGTCTCTCTCCTTTGTATTAAGCTGTGTAGAACCCCTTGCAAGGTCCTGCAGCGAAGAGTGATTGATGCATGTAATGGTGAATTTCATCCTGCACCCTGAGGACACAAGCAATTGCTGTGCCTTTGCTCTTCGTTTCATGCAGCAAGCCATACCCTAGCTTCATGCTTTTTAAGTCCTTGACGATAATCAAAATAGTGCAGGCTGCCTGTAATCGTGAAGCAGACACTTTAGGAAATGTTTTCATGTATCTTTTCTTCTCTGATTTTTTATTTTTCTAGTTTGGCCTCAGATTAATTTGTTTCCTTCTTTATGAAGCCAACTCAATGACATAGAAAAACTAAGACTCCACAGTTAAAGTCAGCTCCTTCAAAAGGTCTATGAAAGACAACACCACGTTTTCCGACTGAGATGAGTGCTTGACTGGACAGCACAATCTTTAAAAAACTCTCATTTGCCTGCAATAAAATATTAATTCAGTGTTTTGCATTAGCTGTTCTGATTTCTTTTTGTGCAGTGTTCTTTCATGCAATTCTGGTATATTCTAATAACTTTGCAGACCTAAGAGGAAAAGCATGACTCTAAAAACTTCTTGCTAATGGAACATTGACATAACAAGTCAGTCATCTTAAAACCACTGAGTTACAACACTTTTCTGTTTACTAATAACACTTTTTTCCAAATGGCTTCATCTTCCTCTTAGATTTTCCATCTTAGCCTGCTCTCCTGTGAAAATAAATAAAGGAGTATGATGATGTGGTGTGACCAAAACCTGGATCTACATTAGTTGTCTCTGGGAAGCCTGCACAACATTTCAGTAGTTCCAGCACTCAGCCACCCCACTGTGATTTCAGTAAAGATCACTGGTGCTTAAAGGAGACCTGTCTAGGTTATAGTGTTATTTATTTACCCATAGCAATTGTTGAATGGCAAAATAAATAAGAGGAGTCTTAAAAGACAGAAAAAAAGCTGTTTGTGCATCAGCAGAGTTTGCCTTGAGAAACCTAGAGCATGGCATACATGCAGTGTTTCTGTGAAACCATGTGTGCATGGGGGGCTGTCCCAGATTGCAAAGTGGGGCTTGCCAGGTGATATGGGAGCCATGGTAAGGGAGCTGAAACTGCTGGAGTTTCTGCCACAGTGTGCTGCTTCAGCTCTCAGCTGGATAAGGTATTTTATCTGAGCCCTGATAAAATCTTTATCATGCAGTAAGTTTTGGAGTGGATATTCTTAATGATGGAAAACATGGAACGTGTCCAAAGAAGGGCAATAAAGCTGGTGGAGCATCTAGAGCACAAGTCTAACAAGGAGCATCTGAGGGAACTGGAGAAAAGGAGGCTGAGGGGAGACTTTATCACCCTCTTCAACTACCTGAAAGGAGGTTTTAGCCAGGTGGGGATCGGTCTCTTCTCCCAAGTAACAAGCACCAGAACAAGAGGAAAGGACTCCAAGTTGTGCCAAGAGCAGTTTAGATTGGATATTAGGAAAAATGTCTTTCTTAAGGCACTGGAACAGGCTGCTCAGGGAAGTGGTGTTTAAATGATGTGTGGATGTGGTGCTCAGGGACATGGTTCAGTGGGACTTGGCAGTGTGCTAAGTTAACGATTGGACTTAATGATCTTAAAGGTCTTTTTCAATCAAAATGATTCTGTGGCTTTTGTTGCAAGTTTTCAACTGGTTTGTTGGCTGCTTTTTTATTTCAAATGCTGTGGGTTTGGGCAGGGATGGTAACCAAACATACTTTTACAGTTCTCCAGGCATCACTAAAGGCTGTGTTTACTGATTTCAGTGGATCAAAAAATCTCAAGACCAGTATAATCTACAGACCAATACAAAATACAGCAGTTTTTAGGGTACGAGTCCTGCCTATGTAGTGTTTTCCCTTTAGCTCCAGGCACAAAAACCCCCCTTCTGAGCTACTTCAGCATGTTACTTTTTGTTATGAATGTCTAATCTACATTTTTAAAGCTTTGAATCACTGTCATCACTGTCACCATTCAAAAGACAGCATGTCATCTTTGCTTTGTGTGTGAATTATGTAGAAATACAGTTGTAGTACTTTATTTCCTATAGCAATCACATATGCAGTCTTGACACACTTCATGTTCTCTTTAGACTTTTGGAAACAACAGCCTCTATAAACCAAGCAGGTATTGTCAGTATTCATAAGCTGTTCTGAAATGTTGATCAGTAGTACATCATTGAATACACAAAATAAAGCTCATACCATTAACCAGTTTTACAGTGTATTTTCTGGAAACTCCAAGTGTTGATTTCATGATGGTTCTTCATCTTCAGATGTTTGCTGCACAGAGCATTAGCTCAGTTACTTGGAATATAAAGCAGAATACTCTATAAATCTATAAATAAATGTATAAGCCCATTATTTCACGCCTGATGGGTCTGTCTTATGTTTCTCAAAGTAAAAAAAGACAGCACCAGTTTTGGCATTTTATCACAGGTACTTCTGTTTTGATGAGGACTGATTAATCCTAAGGTAAAAGCAATCACATTGGATGAAAGTAAAGACCTGCCTCGTGCAATGTACTGTCTCTAATGGTTACCAGTGGCAGAACACTATGGAGAAAGTAAGAGCAAAATGCAATCAATTTCTATCAGTCTAGGGACTTCTCTACCAAACATTGCATCCACACCACTGTATACAACAGTCCTCCTTGGACATCTGCTGGAAAAAAACTGATTTTTGAAAACATTTGTATTTCAGGCTGCCAGACATTATCTTACTGGGTGCTTCCACTTATTTATTTTAAACTTGAAGTTGGATAATTTCAACTGGTGAACTACAGATCTTGAAATATGAGGGAGAGCAAATAATTATTTTGGTTTTTTAATTTTCCATTTCTATATTTTCCAATATTTTAATACCTCGGTTATATACTCCAGTTATCTTTTTTTCCAAACTGGAGACTTCTGGTTGTCTTAGTTTCTCTCTGCAAGGAAATTTTTCTTTCCTCAGAAGTTTTTCTACCAGAGGGGTAAGTCCTTTGTGATACTCCTATGGGGTCCCTGTAGGTTCACTATTACAGCTCAGGCTGTAATAGGCTCCAAATATGTTAAGAACTATCTACAGATTTACTCAGCACCTCTAAAATCAAACCATTAAAAATGAAATAGTTTAAAATTATTTTATCTTCCTACCACAAGTCACCCATGGCTAAAAGTTGTGGCTTTTTTTTCCAGGAGGAAATCTGACAGTGTAAGTATGGACTTAGGAAGTTCTGGAACTTTTCTTAATCCCTATCATAGAGGTGAGCAGAGAGTGACCTTCCTTTTTTGCATTGCTCCTCATAACCATGTTTCAGATTGAGTATTTAGCTGCCCTTCCTTCCTCAGCAACAGGCATATAAGTGACAAACATATAAACTAAACATGTACACACAACCTTTCCCTTCACACTGGCATCTTGCCTACACTGCAGCACAGTTCCTGGTCCATTGCTACTGCAAAACCATGGCTGGCAAAGCCTCAGCAGCATCTAGCAAGTCTATGTGCCAAAGGCTGCCAGTGAAGACAAGGATACAGCATTTCTCCTCATCCTCTGACTTTCCCCAAGAACACTGACAACTAGGAGCTTTCAATGTCCTACAAAAATGTTTTTTTAGTTGTCTTCACATATTCCTCTTATTATTACTCTCTTGGTTACACATGAACTTTTACTGAAGCCAGCAGCAAAACACCTGACTTAGCTGGGAAGAGAGCTGAGGATATTTGGCTTGCCTTCCCATTAATGCTGGTATGTTATTGTTCATTTCCATTTTATTGAAATGTTATGACTTTCAGCATTTTCATGTAATTTCAGTATGCATAGTCCAGTACAGAGTTCAAAGATACAATTTCTTTTTTATGTGAGCTTTTATTTTATGCAAAACTAGATGATTTCAAGGTCAAGTAGCATGAGCAACTTTGTCTTTTTCAGCACTGTGTAGAAAACATGCAAGTAAAATAAACTGAATTTCTAAGGGCAGAAAATGGCCTCGCCCCACTTCAGTGCCAAAATAGGCAGAGGAGTCAATTGGTTCTCTTTTGGCTCAAACTAGAGCAAGAAATATTTGGGGTGAGGGAAGGCAAAAAGATGTTTCAGTTCCTTGAGGGATCCATTTGGCCTTGAAATTAATTATTTAGTTAGGGGCTTTTTCCAGTAGAAGCAGAGAAAAATGCAGATTTGACATTAGGTTCATAGCAGAGAATCAGGAGTCTGTGGCAAACACCCACACCAGAGATACTGATGATGATGTGACTAGGGCTGGAGATGCTTCCCTGATGCCCCAGTCTGGACTCTACCTTTGTCCACTCAGCTGACACGGAAGATCCCCTCACATACAAATCCAGACCTGGGCACTTGCCACAGACTTGACCTTGCTTTTTCTAGGTGGTTATAGAGCTGCCCTGGAAAGTGCCAGTGCTCCAGAATACCTTGTAGATCAGGGAAAAGCCCCCATGGGAAAAGCTGCTGCTCTGGAGGTGAATTAGCTGGATTCTGCCTGTCTTGTCCTGAGTGTGGATGGTCAAGCAGTTGATTTTCATGGAAATTAAATTATTTTTGAGACTTCTCTCTTGCTTTAAAACATTGTTGAAATTGGTTGAGTGCTCTGCTACAGTATTGCAGAACCCTGTGACGCTCTTTGATAAACGTGTTTTGTGTGTATTTTCTTAACTTCTCTAAAATCTTCTTCTTCCCCTGCTGCTTGCAGTTTCAAGGAAGATTGCATGCTCCAAAACAGGGAAGAATGTTGCCAGGATGAGAATGTGTCTTGCAGTATTCCTTTTTAAATGCAGAAAGTTTTGAAGGACATTTCTTCTGCAGAGCTCCCTCCTTGGAGATCTTAGTTAAACCCAGGAAAATACAAATAAAGTCTAAAGATCATTCTTAAAGAAAGAAATTGAATCGAGTATATGCTATAGCCAGAGAAAATGTGAAAGACTAAATTAATTCTTCATTGACGTGGATGCTTCAAGGGGGATGAATCTGGCTCAGAAGCTGAAGCAGAAGTTTGCAGCCTCCCCAGGGGTTTGGTTGTGTTGCAGTGGCTCTGCCTTGCTGGGAACTGCACCTCCCCTAAGTAATTCTGCAGCAACTTATTCCTATTTTTAATCAGTTCAGGTATCTTGAAGTACCTCATCACCCAGCATGAACGTCACTGCTCAGACCCAGAGACCAAGTGAATATACTTGGTCCCCATTCACAAAAGCCAGATATTCCTTTTTAGAAGAACAGAAGGAAGGGCACAGATGAAAGAAAGAATGAAAATACTGTGTCAGACTTTTATTCCCTTTTGTAAGATGATAAAACTTTGGGGAAGTTTTAGTTTGTTTGGGTTTTTTTGTTTGGTTTGTTGTTTTGTTGTTGTTTGTTTTTGTTTTTTTTTTTTTAATACTCCCCATCTCTACTCTTGGAAAACACAAGGGGTTATTTAGGTATGTTGTATTTAGGCTGAACAGTTTTAGATGTAATGATAACTTAAAGCAACCTCATGTCTGTCTCAGGAAGACAACAGAGCAGTAAAATCAGTGAATGCAGAAGTTTTATGGGTAACATACCTACAAAAATTCCCTTCATTTCTCACGGTGCTCACAGGGATGAGAACTTTCTTGTAAATGGGATACTTAGTAAAGCACAACACACTCCCACAAGAACCCCATCTCCATCCCAAATATTTTTTTAAAAAGTAAATCATCATCTTAGGGTGTAGTATCTCTCAACATTTTGCTTACTCCTTTCCGCTTGTGAATAGCTGTATATCAGTATCTTGCTGTTTGTAATTGTTACAGAAGCTGTATATGACAGATAGCAAATAATTAACTTCAAATGAAGAAAATATTGAAAAGGAGTTCCTTTTGATAAATCCCACTGAATGGGGAAGATGGTACTTCTAGCGTCTCTTAGACCCTTATTCTGTCTGCAAGAAAAATTATTGTTTATTATTGTTTTAATGAGTACATGAAAAATCGGTATGTGTTTGCAGATAGAAATGCAGTAATTTAATGTAAGGTATTAATTTACAAAAGTTTAGGGAAGATTGGACATAAGCTTTCTTAAGACCATCTTAAAATTATTAAAGATGGGTTTGAATTAACCTGTTAGGTCAACAGACAGAGAGTCTTGGGCCTGTACTGAATCTGAGAGACATCATTGGAATTTTCCTATAAGATGAAGTAATTCTTCCTGTACAGATGACTGTGTTGGACTGGGACCTTCACTCTCAACATTCAGCAAGGCCTGGGGAACACCCTGTGAGGCATCAGGGGACTTGGACCTCTTCATCCAGCACATGGCAGTGTGTAGATGGGTGCTTGCAGGGCAGCATCTTCCTTTCAGTCCCTCACAGCTTCCTTCTTTCTGGAAATAAATTATACAGATTAGGTCTCAGCTGGACTGAATAGCTTCCTTTCAAAATGCTGAGGTAGATAATTTCAGCCATCTGAAACACTGCTAAATGAAAAGGCTTTTTTTTTTTTTTGCAGTTTATTATAATGAGATTGTTAATATTATGGCTGTCTCCATTACAGAAGTTTCCTTTAAGGTTACCCCAGCCTGCAGTAATCACCCTCTTGTTAGCTCTATAAAAGCACACTCTATTTTAGGCACTTATGGCCCAACAGACATTACACGTAATGATAATAAACAAGTCTTTAGGATTACTTTAAGTGAAAAATTCAAATCCGGAAAAATTTAGGTAACATTATGATAATGAACTAAGCTGCCATTATTGTAGATACTGTATTTTACATAAGGGCACATAGGGCATAAAGGTACTTAGTTTTATTTCCAGCATGTAAAATCAAATGTCATTCAAAAATTATTCCTTTCACAAGTATCTCCAGCGGATGGGCAATAATTTGCACTAATGCATCAGAAACCCAATCTGAATTCATTAATTTTGCAATTGAGCAAAACATGGGCAGATTTACCAAGAAAGATAAAAACTCCATTGAAACAGCCCAGTTTCAGGACACCAGCACGAAATTGTATTGTACACCTTTTGCTGCTAGAGCTTAGCACTGTTGAGAAGAAGAAATAAAACCTCATTAAATTAATGCATCATAACAATGAACAGTCTTACTAAAAACACAGTTTGAACATTTGATTTGTACTGTGTTCAGTTCATCATTGAAGGCAGCGCTCAGCACCCTGGAACTGGTGTGTGGGCTGGATCAGAGGCACCAGCTCTGCAGCCAGTGCTGTTACAGACCTTCTGCATGGTCTTGGGCAAGTTATTTCACCTTTCTGGGCTTCTGTTTCCCTTGCCATCTCTTGTATGTCTTATCTGCTTAGTCTGGACTGTAAATCTCCAAGACAGGTGCTCCCTCTCTGTGTGTATGGTCAGTGGGAAGCCCAGTGGAGTCTCAGTTCAGCTGCAGCCCCTGTGCATTGCTATAATAAAAATATTAATACTACCTCTTATCATGGGCAGAGTATCATACTTAGAAAAATCAAAGTCCTGGTGATAAGATCTCCCTTTAAATCATCTCTAAAATCCCAGACAGGTGGGCAAACTGCCAATTAGGTCTTATATCAGCAAGCATGAAGTTTGGAAGAATATACATTAATGATGTTTTGTTGTAGCTCTAGCTCATGTTTAAGTGTTTAACTTCATGTTTAAATTCATAGCTGCTGCTTTTTTTCCCCCAGCACACGGTGCAGACAAACCTATGTGCTTCATGATAGAAAGATCAAACTCAGACTGTTCACTTTCCAGACTGAAGTGTCAGCTGGTTAGGAATAGGAGGTGCTGAAAAGCAGAAACCAAAACTGTGTTAGAAGCTCATTCCATTTTAAAGATCATCTGCAAAATAGAACTAACACCTCTGACAAAATAAGCCAAGGCAAGCTTGTGCCTTTGTAATCAGGGTTTTTAAATGTTGGCTGACTTGATCTTTCTTGCTCTTACCTCTAAAATTTATCAGATAAGCAGAATTTACAAAGATGGCAGCTGCTGCAGGAGGTATTGCAAGTTTGCGGAACTCCTGTCCGTGTGGCTGTCTGCTACCCAGCACCAAGAGTCATCTTTGTCAGGGGGGGAAAAAAAAAAAAAGAAAAAAAGAGACTAATTTAGTATATTTCATTCATACACAATTTTTTTCTGTCTTGAGAGACCCTGTTGGCTTATGTTCATTTGTTTTTAAACACGTACGCAGTTGTAGAAAGTTCCTATCATTTCTTCTCCTCATTTGCTAGAGGGATCACACAGTTAACCGCATCCAAGATTAGCTTCTCATTTCAGAGCCCCCTGTGCGTTCAGCTTCTTTCTTAAAATAGTTTTCACAGCTCAAATAGAGCATAAACGCCCAGTTTGTCCAAACAGGTCTACTACTGCGTTGCTCCCACAGAAGAAGACGCTCGCCTCCCTGCTGATGGTTATATTCTGATGGAAATCACTCAAGCCAGCAAGCATTTGATTGCACTTAAAAGAGAGGGAGGAAGATTTCAGGTGCTGGGGCTGGTGCCCTGCTAGCAAACCTCGCCACCGGGCTGTAGCAGGAGACCCCGGTGGGGAGCCAGCCCGGGCAGCGTGAGAGCGAGTTACAACTCAACACGTGTAGGAACTGGTTTTTGGAGATCTGAGTCACAGGAGCGACACGAACAAAGTGCTCCTCTTAGCCTGATGCAGCTCTTCGGATGCCTAATAAATATTTATAGCCCCTCACCGGGGAGGTGATTGACAGCACGGGGGCAATCCCTACCCAGCAGCTGCAGGAAAGCATCCACTGGGGCGGGCGTCCGCGCAGGGGAGCTGCGCTATCTCCGCGTCCGCAGAGGGGCTGAGAAGGGTCCTCGGCACCCCAGAGGTCCTTCTTTCCCTTCCTCCCGCCCAGGGTCTGCGGGCACCCCCAGAGTAGGGCTCGCCCCGTTCCCCAGCGGGACTAGCGGCCACGGGGCTGCGCTGCGCTCTGCTGCGCTGTGTTGCGCTGCGCTGTGTTGCGCGGCCCGCCCCGCCGGCCCGGCTCCCCCCGCGGGGCGGGGAGGGCAGGGCGCTGCCGCAGTGACTGCAGTCCCGCGGAGAGCTGCGGAGCCGCCCGCCCCGCCGCAGCCGGGCTGCCTGCAGGTGAAGTGAAAGTCGCCGGGGAGGGGGAGGCGCGCAGCCCAGCCCAGCCGCTCTGCGCGCTGCTGCCGGCGGAAGCTCCGCGCCGCCCTCCGGCTCTCCCGCGGCAGCCGCATCCCGGCGCTGCCCTCCGCCCTGCTCCGCGGAAGTGAGTGGTACCCAAAGTTCGCTCTCCCGGGGGAGGGGGTGACCTTGGGGTGGCTGCGCCGCGGGCGGGGGGGTCTGAGTGGGGCTGCGGGGCTGCGATTCCCCGACGGCGCTGCCCCCGCCGCCGCCTCCCGGGACCCTCTGCAAACTTGGGGAGGAGCAGGGAGGAGCGGGCTGGGTTCCCGAGGAGGGCTGGGGGGGCACCGGCAGCCTGCGGCGGGAGCGAGCCGGGCGGCTGAGTGGTGGTCCCTCCCAGGTGGGCTCCGGCGACCGGCCCGTAGCGGTTCTGTAGCGCCGCATCCTTCGGCTGGTCTGGCTGTCCCTGTGCGTACCTCTGTGTCTTCTGCTTGTGAGTAAACTTATAAATATATGTCAAACTTGGAAGTTACTTACTGGTGAGCATGGAGTACCACAAAAATTACTTGTCTGCAAAAAAATATGAAGGGAGGGTGTGTATATTTCATGTGTTGACTATAGTCAGAAGCTTTCCACAGCAGACTTACTGTGGTCTTTGGAGGAGGGGGGGAGAAATGGTGCTTTAAGAACGTGCAGTTTGAGTCGCAGGCTTTTCCTTTGAGCCCTAAGGGGGAAACCGCAGCTCTCGGACCTCTCAAAGTGCAGGGTCCCCAAGCCTTCACTCGCTGCCTTGCTCGCAGGGACATCGGGAGGGCTGGAGGATGCTCAAGGGGGTGCTTTGTGTGTGTCTCCTGCCTATGTGTGTGCCCTGAGGTATCATCTGCTGTCAGCCAAGGACCAGCTTTTTCTGCTGCTTCTGGAGTTAATGTAAAACTATTGTTAACTTCAAGAATAGCTGAACTTGGCTTGTCCCTGTTTGGCAAAGTTCAGCCCCTGGTGCAGTATTGGTGATGTAAGTTTCTCAGAATATTTAAATGTCATGCTCAGTGCTGTATTTTTGTGCTGCTCTTTGAAATCAGTCTTTCTTAATTCATTTTCATTTCGTGTTCTGTCTCTGTCCTAATACCTTCAAAATACTTGCTTGGAGCCCTGCAGATGAGCATTGCATACTGCCAGGGCAATCACCAGCTGATTGCTTGCATGCCTTGGGTTGCTCAGAAAGGCTACGTGGACAGTAGCTTTTTGTTATTGTGAAAGCATAGTTAGACTATTAGACAAAATATTGCATAATATTAAACACCAAGATGTAAACTTGGAGACTTCTAATTAACAGACTTTCTACAAGTTAGAGATGAAAATCAAAGCCATATTTATGTATGTATTTTCTTCTGACCTTGTGAACTGTGCAAAGCAAAGCACAGTAAGCATCTAGCTCTCTTAAGAATGATGTCTTTATAGAGTGACCAACCTAGAAGGTCTCTGACTAAATATAACAGCTTCTTCTATTCCCTCCCCCCCCTTAACTGTATGTTTACAAGAAATACAACCCAATCTCAAATTCCTTTGATAAGACCCAAACTAATGCATGCAGGAAGTTCTACGTGCAGAGCTGGCCTTGTTGTGTGCACAGGGTGCAGTGTTAGTACTGCACAAATCTTTCTGCAGCCAGAAACTAGCTCTGACTTCATACTGTATGTACCTGGAGCTCTGACTGATGTGCACAGGCCCAAGGATTTTATGTAATGTCATAGTTCAGGCTTGTGGATTTTAGAAAACCTTTACCCACAGATCACTGCAGAATTAGAGGAGGCTTATTACTGAGCATTTTTAATGCTTTCATGTTTGGAACTCTATACTAATTTTTCTTGCATGGCAGATGAGGTATTCAAAAACTGTTTTGACAATTTGCTTTAGTTTAGGCTGGCTATGTTTTCTAAAGCATTCAATGTACAACAATAACGTTGCCATTGAAGAAAACGACACCATTTAGTTACTTTTTTTTCTTGGAATATACTCCATCCTCCATAAAAGCATTGCCTTTGTATTCCTATTAATCGTGGGGTTTGTGTGGGCTTCATTGTTTTTAAACAGCTAGATCTTCTGAACAACTAACTTGCTGTCTACCTACTTTTGCTATTTGAAATAGCAATCTCTTGTTTATTGCTTTGTGATAAATTACTGTGCTGTTACTTCACATGTATAGCTTTTTGTTTAGGCTATAGGAATACGTCAGAAAAAAAGACAACCTGTTTTTTCCCACCTCTTCCTAAGGAAGCCAATACTCTGGTATGGCAGAATTGTTTCTTGAGAGACTAAATTAATTTCTCTTCATTGGAGGTTAAAGCTTGGCAGGTCTCTAGAGTGGAGTCTTTTGTAATAGCTGCTGTCCAGGCAGTGATTTTGTTGGGGTGAGGCTGACATCTAGGCTGCTGTTAGTAATGGCTTGGGTTTTGTAAGGTTGCCCTTAGTTGAACAGCTCTCTTGTGCTTGACATTTGCTGTGACCTCTTGCTGTAAGCAAAAGGAGACAATTAATGGTGTTGAAGCTTGTCTTTTGCTCAGAGTTGAAACTAAGGATTTTTAGTTCTAGTTCCTCTTCTAATTCTCAGTCATGGTTGAATTTTCACTTTTTAATATTCTGTTGCATCCCTCAGTGATGGGTTTTTTACATACATATACATATGGAAAATTTTATCCATGTACTGAGAACCAAAGTACTTAAAGGTTCGTTTAAAGATGAAAAAGTCTTAAAGAGTGGCTTATTTTTATAATAATTATCTCAATTAATCAGTGTTTACAGGGGACTATTAGAAGTTACAAGCAGTGAAGAAAGCAATGAGGAGAAAGTAGCCTATGGGTGGCAAACAAGGGGCTAAGAAAAAGGACAATACAATGAAACAAGACGCAAAGAACACCAAGCAAACTGAGGGGGAGGGAACTGATGAAATAACTGGGAAAGCAGGGTAGAACTAATGTTAGCTAGCAGGAAAAATGTGGACTTTCCTTTTCTAATTGACCCATCACTTGTATCAAATTGTAATAAGTTAATCAGATGGTGGGTGAAAGGTTAATTTTACTTACCATTCCTTAAGCTGAGCCTGGATGTGACACTGCTGTGGTGAGCAGAAGCTCAAGCCTGTAGAGAGAGACTGTACTGCAGACCCAGCTTAGTCTAGTTCTGGTAACTGATGAATTAATGTTGTGCACTACATCAGTCCTGGGCTCTTGTGCTGAAGTAGTTCACATGGATGGTTTGTCATGGTATCTGTACATGTGTGTGCCCTGGCAATGGTACCAAAACTGGCAACTTGAGCATTCAAAGGATGGTTGGTGGTAACTGCTTTCCCTTATAAATAGCCTGGCTGGCATGTAAATTACTGACCCAGGGGTGAAGGCCTTTCCAGTTCACTGCAATTACTTGGGCCTTTCGGGCTTTTCCAAAACAGTGCTTTCTAGCCTGAGATCGCTGATTCTTTAATTCTGTAAAATATAAATTGCTTTTCCTTGAATGTGTTGTACTGTGGTGCAAAGGGACATTCTGCAGTCATACCGGATGTCTAAATCCTTCTGACTGAAAAAGGTGAGGTCCTTGGTCTTGTTTGTAATTCTTGACAGTAAGTTTACCTGTAAGTCTCTCTACATTTGTACTCATATGTCTGGGAACTTGTATACATATTTTATATATGCAAAACTGCTCTTTAAAAAAAAAATATTCTTTTTTTTTGACACAATTGAATAATAGTGTTTCTTCCATTTTCCATTTAAATGTAAGCTGGAATTGGCTGTATTCTTGAATGCCTCAGAAATCATTAAATAATGGAATGTCAGTTTTCCAAGCCAGCATGAAATGAAATAACTCCAAACATGTATACAAAAATCAAGGAAAACACTGAGATATTTGCTGCTAACACAGAGGTATGCTGCCAGATCTTGGGGTAATAATGTTATTTGTGGTGTGTCATGCCAGGAGAAGAAAGAGGGTTTTAGTGGCAGGGACAGAATCAATTGGGACAGTGTGGTGGTCCCTCCAGAAATAGGCCTTGATGGCAAAAGCTTTCTTTTTTATTTTATTTTTTTAATATAATTTTTTTTATTAAGTGTTTTGTTTGGTGGTGGGTTTTTTTTTTTCTGTTTCATATACTGTAGCTTTTGTATTGTTACCATGTAGGTTTTTTTCCCTTGTATCTCTTCCTTCCTTTTCTAGTATTCTGCATCTCTTTACCTTAGGCCTCAGACTGCCCCTTTCTGAAGTGGATGTGTGGGTTTTTTTTATTTTTATGTGGTACAGATTAAAATCAGTTTGTGGTTCTCACGCAGGGGGAGCTGTTACTTTTCTACTTCCCTTCTTTGAGCGTGGTGAGACTTAAAATTGGGCCTCTATGGAATTCAGTAGGTGTTTGATGGAGGACATTACAGGACGGTTGAGGTTGGCAGGGATCTCTAGAGGTCATCTTGTTGAACCTCTCTGTTCAAGCAGGCTTACCTAGAGCTGGTTGTCCAGGTGGCTCCAAATATGAAGACTCCAGAACCTCACTGGGAACCTTATGCTAATGGCTCATTCAATGTTGCTAAAAAAGATGTGGATTTCTTTGTGGTGGAATTTTGGAGGAGTCCTTGCAAGCTTTGTGATTGTGGGTGAGTGTTTGATGAAGGATTCAACTTAAACAAACAAAAACACCGCAACAGAAAAACATCTGGGGTTTTGCTTATTGCTGAGATGCTTCGTATCTCTCTCTGCTGCTCAAACTCAAACAAAGTTGGCATTTTACTCTTCAGCTTCACAGAATCACAGAATGTTCACAGTTGGAAGGGAGCTCTAGAGATCTTCTAAAGGAGAGGAAGAAAGGGGGACGGAGGGGCAAAAAAGCCATTTCATAATAAACTCATTTTGCATCACTGCAAGCACTATCCATATCTACCTGAGGAGGTGGCTGAGCTAACAGTCATCCCAGAGAGTCTGTGGGAGTACTAAAACAGAATCAACAGAATTGACACAGTTGGAAGGGACTTCTAGAGATCATCCAGTCCAACCCCCTTACTAAAGCAGGATTGCCTAGAGCACATTACACAGGACTGCAACCAGGCAGGTCTTGAATCAGAGAAGGAGACTCCCCAACCTCCCTGGGCAGCCTGTTTGAGTGCTCTGTCACCCTCACCATAAGTAAGTTTTTTCCTCATATTTAAATGGAACTTCCTGTGTTCTGGCTTGTGCCTCTTGCTCCTCGTCCTGTCACTGGGAGCTACTGAAAAGAGTCTGGCTCCATCCTCCTTGCACCCACCCTTTAGATATTTGTAGGCTTTAATAAGGTCTCCCCTCAGTCTTCTCCAGGCTAAGAGTCCCAGCTCTCTCAGCCTTTCCTCATAATGGAGAGGCTCCAAACCCCAGTCATCTTTGTTGCCCTCTGCTGGACTCTCTCTAGTAGTTCCCTGCCTCTCTTGAACTGGGGAGCCCAGAACTGGACACAGTATTCCAGATGTGGCCTCACCCGGACAGAATAGAGGGGGAGAATGACCTCTCTCGACCTACTGGCCACACTCCTTATGCACCCCAGGATTCCATTGGCCTTCCTGGCAGCAAGGGCACATTGCTGATTCATGGATAATTTGCTAACTATCAGACTCCCAGATCCTTCTCCTCAGAACTACTTTCCAGGAGATCCACCTCTAACCTACATTGGTGCATGGGGTTCTTCCTCCCCAGGTGCAGGACCCTATACTAGCCCTTGTTGAACCTCATTAGTTTCTTCTCTGCCCAGCTCTCCAGCCTGTCCAGGTCATGCTGGATGGCAGCACAGGCCTCTGGAGTGTCAGCCACCCCTCCCAGTTTGGCATCATCAGTGAACTTGCTGAGGATACACTCTGTCCCCTCATCCAGGTCATTGATGAGTATGTTGAACAAGATGGGACTGAGTATTGACCCCTGGGGAAAACTACCGGTTATAGACCTCCAACTTGACCCTGCTCCATGTCACATTTTGACTCAAACCAGGACACTCAATCACAACCCTCTGAGTTCTGTCACGCAGCCAGCTCTCAATCCACCTCACTGTCCACACATCTTAGCCCACACTCCCTCAGTTTCCTAATGAGGATGTATGCGAGACAGTTTGAAAAGCCTTGTGTATATAGTGCTTCCCTTTCATTCAATTTTCTTGTCATCTGTATATCAGAAGTGGGTTTCAGTGTCTCTTGTGCTCATGGTCATTTGTTTTCCAAGAATGCAGCAGGAAGCTCTGCTTGCACTGCTGGCCAAAGACCCCTTAACTCTGGAAGAATGCAATGTAGTCCTGTCAGATTTAGGAGTTTTGGACAACACACATCCCAACATGCATGCCTCCCTCCTGTTCCTTTTTTTTGCTAGGTGTGATGTTAGCACTGACCCAGCTGATGCAGTTGTGTGCTCCATCTCCCTGTTCCCATGTCTAGATATGAAGTTCCAACAGATCTCTCTATAGCTGGAGTCCCAGGTCTCAGAGATTTTTCCAGGAAACAGAAAAAATATGTATTTATTTATTAATTGGCAGTTTGTGATGTGTTCTTAGAATTTAAAAAATGTTACAGGCTGTGAAATGTGTTACTGCATGACTAACATCACTACCTAATTCTATACTTTACTTAGAATTCATTGAAACTATATTGCATAAATCCAGTCGTGCTGCATTACTTGAGCTTAATGTACAGCATAATATGCAAGACTGCTTATTATTAGGCATTTACTGATTGTTTTAGAAACTACTTGTGTATAGTTTTTCAACCTAGCAAAGTTCTTAAAAGTGCAACATAGCAGTATTAACTTTTTTTCTCATAATTGGCAGACTATTTCCTGTTCAAACCAGCTTTTTCTTGCAATATTGAGTAAAATAGAATAATAGAAGGCCCTCTTTGAGTTGAACATTACATTGCTGTTGGATATTGGGATGCAAGTGGGGACACGTTACAGGGTTTTGTTGAGGTCACATGGAACATGGACTGTCAAGATAGTTAAGACTGAGTATTGCTTTGGTAACGGTGAGTCCTACCTTGGAAACTGCATCTGTCTGGCAAGAGCCTAAATTCTGTGTTTAGGAAATATTTTCTATCCTTTATTGCCATGAATTTGTATGGAGGTTACTTGGAAATGTTTTCTGGAAAAAGTTTTGTAGGATTATTTGTCTTCATTTTGAAATCCATAAGGATGGATTATACTTATTTGTTACTTAGTCTTGGGGTATGCAATTAGTGCTTTGGCTGAACAAGTATTATGCAGTTAGTGAGGACATGCTTTCCATTGCAACATTTATTCTAATAAAACTTATTTTGGTATGGATAATCTTCTTTTAACATAATTGAAAGATGGAGGTAATACTTAAACATCTTCAGTTGAAGGACTAATGGAATATTTGTAGTATGTTACCATAATATCAGCAAAGCGAAACTGAGGAGAAGCGTGAAGATGTCACGTACTGTAAGCATGATAGTAAGATTTTTGTACTTCGTCCAGTCCCATTTCTAGCAGTCTCGTATGTGGTGGTATAGTTATCATAAAGACTTTAATTGGCTAAGAGCTTGCCAACTTGCATTTGCCAACTATGCTGAAATCCTGGCCAAACTTTTCAAGAGTGTCTTGTAATCTGCAGTTGGCTGAGAACAGTGGATATAAATAGATGATATGGTGCTGAATTACAATTGATTATTGAAATTCAGTGAGTATGTAATAGATAGCCTTAAAAAGGCAACATTGTTTCCCTAATATGGGACTTCAAATGAATTCAGTCTCTTTTTTTATTTTTTATTTAGCAAAGTTAATGTTTATCACAAAATCATAATATCTAGCTCATAGTTTTATGACTCTTTGCAAACAAAAATATTTTTCTGTTCTTAAAAGGAAAAGAGTTGTGGTCTCCTATCTGGTTGCTTTCCAGTAGGAACAGTTCATTATTTTATTTGGGGTTAGGCAACAGTTGGATAAAGATAGCATGTGTCTTATACACAAATTGCTTCTCAAGCATCTTGCTTCAGAAATCATATTGGAGAACAGTAGTATCTAG
Organism: Apus apus; assembly: GCF_020740795.1. Taxonomy (NCBI): domain Eukaryota; kingdom Metazoa; phylum Chordata; class Aves; order Apodiformes; family Apodidae; genus Apus; species Apus apus. The sequence continues at coordinate 18,553,811 of NC_067283.1, read as the reverse complement.
CTGACAGGCTTTTCAAAATTATTTGCATAACCTCCTCCCAATAATACAGAGGATTTGGGGCCAGATTAGAACTATAAAAATAGTAAAATATGAAGTTTTTACTAATCTGCATTTAACTTTGCATAATAGTACCTTCCAGAGGCTAAAATGACATCAAGGTCCAACTACATGACATGTTGTGGCATGTATCACAAGGACCTATGGGATAAATCAGGCTGGAGGGGACCTCAGAAGATCTCTAGAGCAGCCTCCTGCTCCCAGCAGAGGCAGCTGTGGTATCAGACCAGGTTGCTTAGGGCTTGATCCAGTCTTGTCTTGAAAAACTCCAAGGATGGAGCCCCTATACAACCTCTCAGGGCAACTGTGCTGCTGCTTGACTCTCCTCACAGTGAAAACAGCTTTATGGGTTTCTTTAACCTGTATGGTTGGTGTGTGCTTCTGTGTCAGATACTGCCTTCATTGTTTGTGTTGCCTAACTGGAGGTTTTGCAATTTGATTTTGGAAGGGCATCAGTTCCCTGTCTTGGGTGTTTCACCTTCATGCTTGGGCAGTTTCTTTTACATGTAGAGAAGTTAAGTGCCTTAACCCCTTCTTCCTGTGCAGGAGTTGCAGAGAGCAAGGACACACTGAGTGAGGGTTGTGTTTGATATCCTGTGTCCATGGAGCATAGGCACCTGAGGCAGTGCCAAGGTATGGGTGTGCAGGAAGTCCAAAGTCCAGCATTTGTAAGGAAGTATGTGAGGCCGAGATCAGGACCTAGTTCCTGAATCTTTTTCACTGTGTTGTGCAGCTAGAAAAGCCAACATTTAGTTATTGACTTACCTCTGTGTCTTTGGAACTTGAGACCTGATTATGATAGTACAGCTTATTTTAGGTCAAAGACAAGCAGGTTACTTGAAAGCACTTTCAGTGGAGTTTCAACTTGGCTTGTATGTTGTTGCCATAAACTAGTTCTCTAGTAGGTGTCCTATGAGTGGTGATTTAAGGAGTTCCTACTCTTCAGCCCCTAGTTAGCACTTCCAGCATCACTTGGCATGAAAATGGGAAAGACAATCAGCAATTCCTTAGCCTAGGTGCATTTAAACAGGCATATCCTCTAGCCTAGTATCTTAAGTTGCTGAGGGCTGTTCATGTGGCTCCTGTTGAAGCTCTGCAGCTGGGTGAACAAACTTCGACATTCATGGGGGCAGGAAAGCATAAAGCTATTTCCTTTTTTTGAGAGTGACAACAATGATGAGAAAATGGACTGAGTGCTAATGCCACTGAGCTAGAGTTCATGGTTGTAGATGCAGTCTCTCAGGCTTTATCTGTGCTACTGTGAAGTTTCTAACTGCTGCTGTAATCATTAGCAGTGTTAATGATGGATACATCAGCTGTCAGCATGCTAATAAGCATCACTAACTATCCTCAAAGCAGGTAAATGACACAGCTGTTGAACTGGCAGGTGTTGCACACAGCCTCGTGTCTGAGCTCCTCTTTCAGCTCTAATGGATGGAACTCAGTGAGGGAAAAGTTGAGGGTGGAAACTTGGAGGCAGATCAGTCTAAGTGTGAGAGATCCTTCTTTATGATGCTTGCTTTCCTGTTAACAGAGCACTAGTGTGTGCTGGAATTGTTTGACTGGAGTTGTCTTGTTTCGGTGTCTAACAACCCATGGCTGTGTATTAGTTTCTGACGTTAGTGTTGAAATTGCAATTATGATAGCTAAAAGTTTCTCAATGAGGCAGAAAGCACATTAATTCTGTTTTAACCTTGTTTCAACTTTAAAAGTGTATCCCTAACATGACAAATGTTTCTTCTGTGTCTACCTGACAAAGGTCACCGTGCTTTCGTTAGTTACTTGTAGGAGCAGATTTACCAGTAGGTCACTGGTTTTGGTTTGTTTTTTTTTCACTGGTTTCAAGGTGTTACCTTGTTTATGCTAGAGGTTGCAATTTTTCTCTTTAAACCAAGTGTCTCTGTGGGTAGATATTAAGAGCCTATTACTGTATTTTTGTAATTTCATTATGCAAGTCTGGTAACTAGTTCTTTCATGGGATTTGCTTTATGGGCCTTGGCACAGAGCTTGGTCTCTGGATTGCTCAATGAAGACCAGACCTCTGAATGCTTTGTATCCTTCACAGTAAATTAGACCATTCACTAGCATCCAGAACAACAGTGAATTGGTTTAAATTTCTTTGCCTACTCTTGCATTTGCAAGGAGGATTAAGAGAAACACTTCTGCCAGGAAGGTAAAGTCAAATGGAAGTCGGGACACGAGATCTGTGGCACGGGCAGGAGTCCAGCATCCTCTGCTCCTCGCTAAGCTGGGGGTGCGTATGCTGAGGCAAAGGAGGGTTGGGAGAGGACTGGGCTGCTGCTGAAGCTCTTCTCGGCCACAGGAGGGAGGGCAGCGTCTCGGCAGCGTCCCGGCTCCGCCCGGGCCCCTCCTGTCTCTGTCCCGGTCCATCTCACCGTCCCCGGGTGCGTCGCGCCTGGCTAGGGCTGGACGCACAAGACAGGATTTGTCCTTGATGGGACATCTGTGGCTAAGCCCTCTTATCTGCAGGGCCTTGTTTCTCGGGGCTCTGGAATCAGTGCTATTTTCAATGCTATTTTATGTGTCCAACAGAGTTTCAAAGGTTATGTGGGGCGTTGTGCGCAGAACAAGAACAAGAGTCTCTTTCTGCTTGTAGCAGACTTCAGGAGTTGCTGGCAACTTTTAATGAATGTTGAAGTTTTAGTTTTCCTTACTAGCTTTATTTTTATGGCTGACATTTAAAAAATTCTGATCAAATATCTGTAAAGGGCACCAAGTAAACTGAAAATTATTAAGATGCAAAGATACGAAATACAGTGAAGAAAAGATCTTTGAAACACAAGTCTCATTTATCCTTTCCCTTCTTTGGATTATGCTAGTCAGAGACAATCCTGAATGGGATTCTGTTTGTCCCTCCCACAAAGGGAACCCCAGTTTTTGCACTTCTCTAATTTCTTGTTTTCCTCTCTTATGCAAAGGTACTCTTTATCCTTATTAAAGAATATCAGAGACCTAAACCAGATGGGTTTATAATAGCTTTATAACTTACCTGATTACTGAAAACAGTGGGGTTTTTTACTGTATTTCTAACTTCAAGGTGCCATAGCTAGATGCAGATGTCCTTGTGCACAGTAGCTAATGTACCACGTGGATGTGGGTGTGACTTGCACATCTGCCTGGGGTGTCCAGTCCTTCAGTTTCTGCCTGGACAATGTCAAGGGTGCAGAGATGTGTAAGAAGCAGCATTTGGATGCTTTCATATATAAAAAATGGAAGCTATTCTGTGTTACTCTTCCATTTGGAGAAATTAATTTCAAGCAGAAAGTATGTTAAGAGCTACTTTTGTCTACAAATGTGTGCATCATTGCTGAACAGACTTGGAAGGATTTCAGATCTGCTTGGTGCTTTTGCATTAAGTAGATGGCTTTTGGTGTTTCTATTGCTCTGGCTTTTCTCCATTGCTGCCAGGTTTGTTTCTGCATTTCCCCATCATATTGCCTCTGTCCCTGCATAGGTAGCTTGAGGTGTGCTCTGCATTTTGTTCTGTGGCTGCAGGCATCATCTCTGCTTGCCTCATGGATGGGAGGGGAAATGGGCTCTTTCCAGCTTCCATTGTGCTATGCAGTTCAATTAGCTCCATTATATATAGCTTAATGTGGCATAACTGCCCCCTCATCAGAGTCTCTTTCTCTCGGGGCAGCTCTCAGACCTGTCTCTTGTATGTGCAGTGCAGACTTCTGTGTGCTTTGCCTCTTGTGTGTATTCTTGTGCCTTAGGGAAGGGGAAGCAAAAAGGGGAAAATACACTCTTGAGATTTCCCCCCACCCCCCCCCTCCCCCCACTGCTGTTCATTATGGTGGTGGTGAGAAATCTCCAGGTCCCACACTTTAAAACAAAAGCCTATACCCCACCTGGACCAAAATCCTGTTCCATTGCTGGGAAGAGCAGGGTGAGAGACAATGGTTGGGATGCACGGGGGTTGGGTGAGTGACCCAGCTCTTCCAGTGGCGTGGCTGCCCTTGTGCCTTCTGGGGCTTTACCTGGAGGATGGTGTGTTCCCTTCTGGAAGCCTTAATCTGAATCTTAAAACGTGTGTGAACTAATGGGGCAAGAGAGTGAAAAGCAAAAGGTGTGAAAGGTTGCTGAGCCATGAAAGAACTGGGCAGCTCATTTTTCCTGCGGTGCACAAAGAAGCTGTAATATTTAGAATTTAATTTTAATTGAGAATTTCTTTATTGACCATTAGTCTACAGTTATTCTAACTTGTATTGTTCTTCTCCCTTCTTTGCTTTCTACATCGTGTCTTTTAGGAACACACACTGTGCTGCTTGGTCACAGGGAAAGGAGCTGGCTCCGGCCTTTTTGTAAAAACAAAATTCTGAAAAATGTTTGTGTTTTTAATGCAAAACTCATAATAATTTAAAAATAGCTTTCTTTGGGTTTTTTTTTTTGTAAAATAAAATATAAACATATTGAGCACATATTAGTTTCCAAATGATCTTAAATTAATTTTCTGCTTTCTGTCCATCTATTGCTGTCTATATCAAGAAGTTCTATGATCTAAACATCTATAAAGTTAAGATCTCTGTCTTCTACCAAAACACTGGTGGGTTGGGTAGTAAAAATAGAGTGTTAAAAAGCCAACTTGTTAAATATTTGAGAGGAAAAAGCTGATAGACCTTTTTGAAGGTGTCTTAGAAGAGAATAAGCTATGGAGTGAGAGACTAATAGGAAGTATATATTATACACTGAAAAATGTGGCCATATTTTTTTTCTAAATGAAGAGTTTAATTGAAAAAAAATTACAGTGGAGATTCAGAATACAGAACTCAATTTCATGATGAGGCTTATAATTGTCAGGAAGCTCCAGCACAAGCAGCCGTGACAAATGAGAGTCTGAATTGTTGTTTAAGAAATATTTTTGTCCAATAGTGAAATCTTCAAAATATGAATAATGTATTCAGTGAATGTCTTGAACCATTAGAACATGAAAAGGATCTCAGATGATATTTTAAGAAACAGTAGTCCTCCAGATTAGACTTCTTTTTCTGTAGATAATGTATGACTTTTTAATACTTGGGATTTATGATAATCAGTGTTCCTCACTTGAAAGGGTATTTGAGCAGCATCAGCTAATAATGCAGGTCTCTGCCACCTGTATATGAGTATTGTCATTTAGCCAGTGTAGGATTAAATTATATCTATGAATTAATCAAAGAAAACCCCAAACAATCCTCCCTCACTCCCCTCCAATCAAATAAAAAAACCCAAAAAACAACCAACAAAAAGCAAAACCAAACCAAACAAAAAAACCCTCACCAAACCACAAAAAACCCAAAGCCTAGAAAAACTGCAGACTGACAGGTGGAAGGTAAGTTTGGCGGTGCATAATTTTCTTGTAATACGGTATTTGGGAAAGCTGGGCTTTCCCAAAGTTGATTCTTTACTTGGTATTGTGTTTCTCTGAAAATTTATTAGGGGTGTAAGTGAAGTGCATTGCTCAGAATTTTGCACAAAGGGTTCAGCATAAGAGTACTTCTCAAACCTAGCAGTTAGTCTGTACTACTGGGGGTGGTGGTGATGCGGGTGGGTTTTATTTTCTTTTATTGTTCAGGATCCCTTATTTAATATGACACTCTTAATAAAGTCCTCAGATCAAGCCAGTAAGTGTTGGTGGCCAAGCCTGTAATTCTTCATTCCAATATTTCATTATTACATTTCTCTGTCTTTAATTTCAGAAGCACTGTCTCTGCAAAGACAGGAGTCCATTGAATCATAGAATCATAGAATGGTTTAGGTTGGAATGAACCTCAAAGATCATGTTGTTCCAGCTTCCCTGCATGAGCAGGGACACATTCCACTAGACCAGGTTGCTCAGAGCCCCATCCAACCTGGCCTTGAACAATCCCAGGGATCAGGCTTCCACAACCTCTCTGGGCAACCTGTTTCAGCACCTTACTACCCTCATGATGAAGTTTCTTCCTGATGTCTAACCTAAATCTACCCTCTTTCAGTTTAAAACCATTACCACTTGTCCTCTCACTACAAGCTTGTAAAAAGTCCCTCTCCAGCTTTCCTGTAAACCCCTTCAGATACTGGAAGGCCACTGTGAAGTCTCCCCAGTGATAGTTTATGAACAGTATATGTGTCTTCTTATATGTATGTGTGTGTGTGTATATATATATAAAAATAAAAAAATTTAGCTATATGGATATATATTGTTGTATTATAATACAAAAGTATTAATGTTATCTGCTAATTTCTTTTGGATTAAAAGTATTATACATTAAAAAAGTACAGCTATCAAACATAATGAACAAATATTTTGAAGTTACATAAACTTTTTTTATTTTTAGTAAGTAGGTTAAGCACAGAAAGTCTCTAAAGAAAGAATTAAACAATGCTTCCCTCCTTGATTTGATCTACATTAATTCCCTCATATAGGCTTCCTTGAGAGCCTGTTCCTGCAACACCTGCCCAGCCCAAAGTTAACCATTTCTTCCTTGTTGCAGGTAGTGAGGCATCTTGGTGAGGTCATTTGGGGAGTGCATCAAGATCCCTCAGATTCCTTTGCTGAAGGCTGCTTGAGGTTCTGCTTGGACCTCAAGCTGGACCAAGCTGGAGCTTGAAGGATACCATGTAAATCCCACTGCCTGAGAGCAACTGGGTGATTTGTCTCATGGAATGTATCGCTTCTGTGCTTTAAAGTTGAAACAGAGTTCATATTTGTTCCTTTGAATGTTTCATATTTAAAAATGAAGAGTAATTATCTGTAGTGGCACACTAAATAAACTGCTTTTTTTCCTTTTCAGGAACACTTTTCCCCTGGAGTATTCAGTAGCAGCAGTATAAGGCAGTTACTGTGTTCAGAGAATATGACTTTCCTGGCCCTGCTTTCTCACTGAACTTTTATCTTGCTAAAATGAATATTTTACGATTAGGAACACTTGGTCACATCTGGTACTTCTTGAAAATGGTTGCTTTTCCAAGAATAGCATGCAAACATGAAATCAGAATTGCAAGCAGATGTTTGCTAATATGGCCGTAGATAACCTTTCAGCTTCATGCTTAATTTTCATAAATAACCATCTGTAAGGAATGCAGATTAATAGAGAACAGAAATAATATCTGTCAGTGTTAATATGTTAACTTCACTGTGTTGCTGATGTGGTATTTCTTACTATAAAATAGCATTATTTATTGTATAAAATTGTCAGCTGCTGTTTTCAGGAAAGTGACATTTTGTCATTGCTTTTTTACAACCTGGAAACGCTCACTTCTTTTTAAAGAACACATGGTTACTATCTAGATCAACAAGATTGCCACCCATCTATATATTATTTGTCAGAGTCCTGCGGAATGGAGGGAATTTCTGGCTGTTTTGCCTTTGAATTTCAGTAAGTTTGGCATGGCTCTTGCAGTGGGCTGGTGGAAGTAGGGTACGGGCTTCCCTGACTGCTGGCATCAAAGAACCACATTTAAGCTTATATAAAAAGTAAATAAATCTCTTCATAAGGCAGGTCGCTATCCTTTGGCTCTCTTATGTTATTTCCCTGTTAAATTGTGTTTAGGTTTGGCTAGTTCAGCTTATAGATGCAGCTGGAATTAGCTTTCCTTTGCTGAAAGATCTGCCTGGCACTGCTGGATCTGGAGACAAAAGGCAGATGCTACGCTGCACACTGCCTGTGCCCTTCTGGAGGAGTCCCTGTCACAGTGGGACCTTATGTGGTGGCAAAATGTAGTCAGATGCTGCCAGAGAGAAGGTATGATATGGAACAATGTCAGAAGTATCCCTTATGCAGTAAGAGCCGTGGTGCCTGGATGCTCTAAGCATGATAGGACTGCCATCTGCTTTCTGCTGAGGTGTATCCAGCCTTTGGTGCAGCTCTTGGTGGTACTTTGGGAGTTCAGGAGGGGGATAACTGCACGTGAATCTGAAAAATGTGTTAGCAGAGGGAAATTTGGAGAGGAATGGGAATTACCCTATCTGCTTGCCCAAGGGATGTACCTTGTAAAGAAGAGGGGAAGTACATTTTTGGGCTGCTGCTGCCTGGGCTGTGCCACAGGCCAGACCCTGGTAGCATCCTCCCCTGGCTCTGGAGAGCTGTGCTCACTGGTGGAGCTGCACAGCTCAGCAGCACTGGTCAGGACTTGGGCAGGTGGAGAAAGGAGAAATGGGTTAAGTGCCAAAATAGGTTAATGTGGGAAAACAACGAACCCTTAGAAGGGGTTTTTTTGTGTGTGTGTTCTTTGGTGGTGGTGGGTTGTTGGGTTTTTTTTAAGTTTAGAAACTTTGAAACGTCTCGCTTGGTGAGCCTATTAACGTTCCTCAGAAACAGACACACATAAGCATAGAAACTGCAACTTAGCATCCATATTTGTAGATCATGTAAAAGAACTGTTTGAAAAAAATAGCACTGAACTGAGAATTTATTAGAGCATTGCTCACATTGTAGTTGAAATACCTTCAAAGGGATGCTAACAATTAAAATAAGTTCAGAAGAGGAGCCTTGCAGGCATTAAGGAAGGAGTGGGTGGGGGCTTATGTGTTAACAAAATATCCCCAGATAGAATATTATTTTACATCCCCCATTCTCTAGTTAGCTCCCTTGGTAATTTACAAATGGAAAATAAAATTTACAATTATAGCTGATTAGATATTATGAGTTCTCAACAAAGAATGTTTATGTTCAGTATGCAGTTATTACAGAGTTGCTGGGCACAACTTGGTAGTTAAATTTGAGTTATCTTTGTGTTCAGGCAATTTAGCCTCTTCTGTTTTGTATGAAGAATGAACTGTGTTCTCCTCAAACTATAGCAGTCTCTGGGTAAATAATGTTTTATAGTATTTTGAACCAGTAATTTTTTTCTAACTTTATAGTGAATATTAACCTAATTTAATCAAGTATAGCCTATACAAAAGGTTTTGATTTTGCCAGCTGTGAATGTGTGGATTACATTCAAGTTTAAAAGAGCAGTGCTGCCATTCTCAGTTTGGAAGGCAAAAAAAACAGCAAGCCTCTCTGCCCACTCTTCCTTCTCCTGGCTCACTTGCCTGTATGTCTTCAAATCCATCAGCCTTTTTAATCCTAGGTGTAAGTCTGACATTCTTGTTAATGGATTGTCTGGGCTTGTTCTGAAAAATGCCACCTGTGTATCTTGATGTGGATGTTGGAGGCAATACCAAAGCATCTCCCCAGTGCCACTCTTTTGCTGAGAAACGGAAGGCAGAGGTGCTGGGATTCTGCCTTTTGCCTTCTCTTTGAATAGCTTGAGACTCACTAATGCAGCCAGTGGTTTTCAGATGTGACCAGTGATTCCCTACTGTTATGTGGTGTTCTTAAAATTAATTGAAATTTTGAGAGAGCATAGGCTGTGATTATCAGCATGCTAGACTTGGTGAATATGGACTCTTGGCCTTAAGTTTGGAAAATGTCACTTAAACCACCCTTAGATGCAAATTAGGGGGCAAACTGTATAATTATATCTCAGCCTTCTGATTGGTGTAATTTTGATAATGCTCATTTTTTCAAAGTATTGTCACCTTGAATCTAAAGTGCATTAATTGCATAGTTAATCTTTAAACTCATACTGTTACTCTTGAATAACTGGAAATAATGATCTTGTTCTTTTTCATTTTCTTGTTTCTCAATGCGATGTTTTCTTTGAAATGACAAGAAGTAACTTACAAATGGATGAAGCCTGGAAATGGGTATTGGTGAAATAAAGCTGAAAGGCAGTCTTACAAATGCTGGGAGCTCACAGTTTCTTCAGGCATTTGTCAACTTTGCCTTGTGATGAAAAACTGAAGGGCAGCTTTAAAAGTCAGATAATCTGTTTGTAAACAGCTACTGAAGGGCATTGCTACTGGATTAAAAATATTTGGTTTTGAGATCACTGTAATATTTTCTGGTGTGTGTAGCTGTTAAACTGCCCACACTTCCAGCTTTAATTGCATTTTAACAAGCCATGTTTTGGGTAGTCAACCTTGAGGATGTGTTGTTGCAGGGTTTTCAGCTGCGGGGATGGTGCAGGTGCCTGTGGGAGGCTGACAGTGCTGGTTTAGGAAGGGGCTTCAGCACATTGACTCTCGACTCCCTTTTTTGCTATTCCAGGTTTCGGGAAGGCGCAGCTTTGCCGGCAGCTGCCGCGCTGTGATGCCTGGGAATGCCTCATGGCAGAGCTCCTCGGCCGCCCCGCTGGAGCCTGGCTCTCCCCTGTAGCCAGCTGGGTAAGTGTGAAACTTCCTTCCTGTTGCACAAAATGCTACCTGCCCACATCTCTCCTGTGTTCAGACACAGGGGCAGCTGTGGCAAACCTGGTGGCACAGGCTGCTTTCATTGGCCCCTTCTTGTGCGTCTTGTCATGCTCTCCTGGCTTCGTGTGCCTTCGAAAAAGGTCTGCTGGGTAGTGGTGGATGCACATGTGTTTGCTTCTGTTTCTGGTGTGCTTGAGAGACAGTTTCCTCCGGAGAGGTCGTTATGGTTGGACGGATGGAGAGGATATACAGGCAGAATTAATAGAAGCTGGAGATGTTCACCAAGATGTGAGTTATCCTTTCACTGTCCCTTTTTCATATACAAAAGGTAACTATTGTTGTGTGAAAGGCAGGGTAGAGGAGGTGTATTTGAAAGGTCCTCTTGCTCCCCTCTTAAAAATAACAAATTTCTGGAAAACTGTTGCTTTTTCTGCCATGAACAGTGTTAATTTCCTTCACACACTGTGAACCCCATGACATCTTCCATGTATTGCTTAAATTTGTTAGGTGATTGTCACCTATTATGGAAGAATTACTTTCTGTGTGATACTTCAGTTGAATAATTTCCCTCTTGCAAAACTAAGATGTGGTGGGTAGCTGGGACCTTCTGTTTGACCCTCTAAGAAAGACATTTGACTCTTTTCAGTGCCTGAATTGGAATTGGGACATTCTTTATGACTTTATCAGTGTATAGATCAGTATGTCTGCTAGGGAGCCTCGATAAGCCTCAGTAAACACTGCTTATGATTCTCATATTTGGAAATAAATCTAGATATTTATGTGTCGGTGGTTGTAGATTTATGGGTGTTATCAGCTGTTTGACAGAATTGTGGACTTCTGGACCTGGATCCTTATCCTAACAGCCCTAGTAAGAAGTTGCTTGGGTCTAAGGGGAATCTCTAGGAATTATTCTAGCTGGGTTGTATATCCAGTGGTGGGGGAAACAGAATTAAAATACTGATAGTTTGCTTTAACTGTATGTACAGGCAGGAAGCGGAGATGTATCTGACATGCAGAAATATTGTCTCTTGGTTTTGTACAACAATGAACAGTCCAGCTGAATCACAGAATCACAAAATGTTATTCTGTGATTCTATGAATCCTCTTGGACAGTCTGGAACCTGAATATACCAGACAGAACTGAGAGGAAATTATCTTGTTTTATTAACATAAGGCAGGTGGGTGCTGGAATGGTTCCTTAGACCTTTGGTTTAGGAAGCTTGTAGATTGCTTGTGGACTGTTGCCCTTTGGATTTAATTTAGACTCTAACAAGAATGCATTTTGATGCTTTGAATTCCCTGAGGCCAAATACTTACATTTTTGGTCTACCACTGTAGTTGCTTGAGTAAGTGCCAGCTCATTTATGCAGTGATTGACAGCTACTGTCAGTGTCTGAACGATGCTGCTGACTTTGAAAAATAGTCTGATTCTCAGGAAATGATCTTTCAAAGTCATGCTGTTAACCAGTTATTTCCTGTCTTGTCCCATCCTCTTGTTTGTGAGAACATGATTGAGAGGGAGAGGCTTTTCTACCTGGAAGTCCATGAATTTGGAGGACAGTCTGTTGAGCTTGTTGTCCTGTCTTCTGCTGGAATGGAGACTACATGGGAGAGGGGTTTGTCTGCATGATCAGAGTTAAAAAGTTATTTTGTTAAACTGGTCCACTTTGGTAGATCTTGATAGCACAGACTGTGGCATGTTGTTCTGGTGCCCGAGGGATGATGCATTGGAGAAGCTCCTTTGGAGGGGCTTGCAGCAGTGGTAGGTGATTGCTGCTGCTGTGAAGCAATGTGAATGGTGTGTCAGTCATGTTGATGTGAAGCTGCTTGTGAAATCGTTGTTAGCTGAGCACCACCACTATGATAGTAGCAGTCACTTTAGCTTCTGATCATGTTGTGTGCAGGAAACAAACTCTTTAAGGACCATGGTTGCTCTCTGTGCAATGGTCCTGGAGGAACTGCACTCTTGCTTGGATAGACAGGTGGTGGCAGCAACCCCTGCTCTTCCCATCTGGACATGAGATTAGTGGAATTACCTTCTTACCAGGTTTTGTGAGGCTGAACCACTGCTTTTAGCTCAAATGTTGGAAGCTGTTTCTGTTCATCATGCTTTGCATTCATTATTGGCTGGCTGTCGATCCACTGAGTTTAAATTCACCTTTTGCTGTGTTTGTAGTTCTGAGGGCCAGGCTCAGAGTTGGTGCAAGACACCTTCTTGAATCTGAGATACCACCTTTTTCTTTTTTTTCATTAAAGTGGGGTTAATATTTGCAAGTGACCTCCTGGGGTTTTGCTATTAACGGAACCTGGGAGGCAGCAAAGGCTTTGAAGGGGGTTACAGGAAGGTGGTGTCTTAGTCCTTCCCTTCAAATCTGCTTAGTGCCACTCTAACCTTTAATATCTGCTTTAAGCATATCTCTTATGTTTTTGTTTTATTATATTTATTTTTATTCTATTTTTAAATGCTTTCCACAGTTGGTTGATTATTTATTTATTTATTTGTGTATTTATTTAGAATGGGGTGGATTTAATTTGTTAAAAATTTGCTTTATGGTTATTTTTAAGTGTGAGCACTTTCCAGAAGTAGACCCTCTTGGGGTGAGCTGATTGACATTCATCCATAACTGGCATTCACTACAGGTTGAGTATTGTTTATGCCAGTAACTGTTTTTAACCAGTTCAACAGCAGCAAATGAAACTGGTCTATTTTGGGCAACCTAGCCTGAAAATGGAGATGGTTATGTGTTGGGGTAGAGTTGCAGCACATGTCTGTTCCCCAGCTTTGGATGAATCTGAGTGGATACCCAGTGCTGAGTTAGGTTTTTTCTCCAACTCCAGCCAGTATAGTGATTTTTAGGAGCTCCAAAGGAGCTGCTGCAGTGGCTGCATAGCTGGGGGTAAGAGCTGTTGAGATACCTCTCCCTCTCCTGCACCATTCCCAGGCTTCTGCTTGAAAAATCCTTTAAGTATGAGGAGGTTACAAGGAATCTTGTGGTTGCTTGTTGCTATTTATTGCTGGTACCCTTGCTACTATGGGTATTCATTACACGTGTTTGTCTAGTTGCATTAAATGCTTATCACTTATATGCATATTTGCATATTCAAAAGATGTCTTCATTTTCTCTGCTGCTTTCTGAATCTATTGTTTTTCCTAGATGAAAATAAAGCGTGTGTTTATGTTCCTGGGTCACATGGTATTTTTCACTTCTGATTTTCCTTCTAAGTTCTCATGTATGTATGCATACTGGGTGTTTGTATTGCAAGTGGGCCATTTAATTTTCACTTCCTCTCAGTCCTTTGAATGAGTCAGAAGTTTTTTGCTTTGCAGATTTTGCCTTTGCCATCATGTTGCTCTTGGGCTATTTTCTCTCTTTGTTCTCTTCTGTGTGTGCCTGAGGGTATGTGGTTTTGACATTTCTTTTTTGCTTTCACCTTTCTTCAGATGCAAATTGCCCTTGTGTGGCACATCACTATCATCCCTTCCCACCTTTTTCTTAATTTCTTTACTTTCCTTCTGTGATGACTGTAAACTTTCCCCATCCTCTAACGGGATACTTGTATCACAGATGTTCTCATAAGGTGGTTGTATTGTATGGAAGGAAAGTGCATTCTGAGCAAACGTTACAATCAACTCTGTTTAGAAAAAAAAAAAAAATGAAAAATACTATGTTCAAATGTACTTACTTGCTCAGTCTAGATTCCATCTCAGACTTGGCAAGTCAAAAGACTTGGCTCTGAAAACATTTCCCTATCTCTGCAGCCATTTTTATTTTTTTAAATCTTTTGTAGGATTACTCTTTTGAGCAGTTCAGGGTCCTGAAAGAGGAAGATAACCTGGAAAAATGAGTACTATAAAACCCTTTTTACCTTACTCTTTGCTGATTATGAGCTCCAAGATGTAGCTCTTAGATGCTCCTGGATCCTGACATGCTGGACACAGCCTTTTTGGCCTTGGGGTGGGTTTTTTTAATCCTATTAAAAATCAAACAAACAACAACCAAACACAAAAAAACCCCCAAACCCCCAAAACGACAACTCAAACCAGATAGTTTTAGAAGACTTGGCAGCATCAAGACTGTACCACTTTTGAGGAGCAGGTTATTGTATTTATTCTCAGAGGAGAACATTGTTAGTAAGGGCTCTGTTTTAAAAATTATTTTTAACATGATGCAAGATGCCTCGGCTATGTGTCACTTTTTCCTGTCTGTATTATTTGTGATCTTGCATTCCTTTTATTAGTAAATGAGAAGGAAGAATGGGAATAACATCAGGAAATAGATGAAGGCACTTCATCTATGGGAACTATGGGAAGAGTACTATGGGAAGTACTATGGGAAGAGTAATTTAAAGCATCTGCTTTTGGTTTTTCTAGGAAATCAAGAAGCGACTGAAGCAAAAAATATGGTAGAATTTTTTTTAATTTGTATTATATTTCTATTTCTGCTGTCAGGCTTTCCCCTACTCCTTAGTGTTTCTCCTTTCCTCTGTCTTTTTTTGTTTGTTTTCTTGAAACGGTCGCTTCACTGAAACCAAGGCTGAAGCCTGCAAAAGCTCCGTAGTGGATGAATAGTAAAAGAGACAGATTCCAAATGTTGTTGATCTGGGCTTGATTTTTCTGTAGCATTTGTGCCTGGTTTGAAACATGCCCATGGCCCTTCTCGGCAGTGTGTTGCCAGGCTGGCACGCCGGGTACCAGAGCACAGGAAGGCAGGGGGAGGCTGGTGCCTGCAGCTGTACAGACAGCACTTATTTACTGTTGAGCAATTAATATCAACATGACACGTAGTTCATTGTGAAATATTTTCACAGATGGAATGAGTCTGCAGCACAACCTAGGGATGTAAACAAAAGGATCGTTTAGCGTTTTGCTCAGTGGTGTGTTCTTTGGCTCCCCTCCATCCCCCATTCACACACAGTTCAGGTCTCCTGTTGAAGCGGAGTAGCCAGGGTGGGGCTCTTCGGATGCCTGAGGCTTTCCCCATCTGTTCCCCACCCTGCTTTGGAGCTGCATGCGTGAGGGGCAGGGACTGGTGGTCAAGCCCAGCCTCTGAGCACGGGGCAGTAAATAAAGCAGCGCTGAGACTGAGGGCAGCGCGGTGATGTTGGTTTAGGGTGAGGATGCATAACTGATGGGGCCCCCAGATCCCGCTGCACTCCCTGACGCACTTCCCGATGCCTCCCCCCTCCTGAGCTACGCAGTGGGTGCTCGTGGCGAGGGGAGGTGTAATTTGTGGCTTGTGGATCAAGGCTTGGCAGCACTGTAGCAGTGGGGGCTCTTTTACTATATTTTACTGGTATCATGGAGGCTTATTTGTTATTCCAAGCTTGTCACTCCAAAAAGGGTATTAAATATGAAATGAAAATGTAGAGGTTTTTAAAATATGAAATAATTTATACGAAACCCATGAATCTGTCTACCAACTTTTAAAGTTTTTATTTTTTTAAAATATTAAGGGATAGAAGTCTATTTGGTTTTTTTATTAGCTTTTTCGAAGTATGCATGGCTCTTCTGCAAGCACCAGACTTCAAGAGCTAAGACTTTGAAAGAGCCAGATGATACTGTGAGACTCTAAGGGGAAAAGTATGAGGCTTAGAACACTATTGATAGCCCCTTAAAGTACTCCCTCTACTTCTACATCCCTTTATTCTGGGACATGAAAGAGAAACCTGAGCCAATGCAGGATTACAGAAGTAGGTTGCAAACCTGGAGCTTGACTATTTGTAGTTAAAGCACCAGAAATTTTATTTTATATGTTTATTTTGCTTTTAAAAATGTTATTCATTTGGAAAGCTCCTCCTCCCCCATGAGAATTCTTCTTTTCAAGTAATTAAAGCAAGACAGTAAGCAACAGAGACAATGAATTGTAAAAATTCATTGCTGGCTACAACAAGAATTTGAACCTCATCCATCTGTCATTTAAAAAAAAAAAAGCCTTTCAAAAAGCAGATGGTCTTGTATCTAAAACAAATCTGGATTCTGGCAGATAGGATGAGAATGTGGATTGTGAGAAGAGGGAACACTGAACTGGGAACTGTTCATCTTGATGGAGTGAGTGCTCTAGCTGCGAATATATCTCTGGTAAAACTATCATGCATGA
This sequence comes from Apus apus, assembly GCF_020740795.1. Lineage (NCBI taxonomy): Eukaryota > Metazoa > Chordata > Aves > Apodiformes > Apodidae > Apus > Apus apus. Next base: position 18,537,437 of record NC_067283.1, on the reverse strand, counting down.
TAGCAATCAGTGGTCAAAATCAGTAACTTCAGTTCCATCTGCAGGCTCACAAGAAATGAGTATTATTTCTTGACCACAGCATTTATGTGCTTTTTCTTATAGGGTGCCATCTCCTAATAGGTATTTATGAGTAACTTAAGTGCAGTTTGTGAGTGTTTCTAACAAGGGGTTCTGCATAGGAAGGATTTAATCCTGAAGTGGAAATCATGGATTAGCTTTGCAAGAACCTTGTTCAAAATAGAACTCTGTATTTACAGTGCTGTATTTATGAACAAGCATTTGCTCTTATGGGTGCAGTCTAGCAAGGTTCCTAAATTAACAATAAAAAACCCCACCATACTGGCTAGAAGTTTTTTTCTGCCTATTGCTCTTCTGTGTGTTTTACTTTAGTGAAGTTGCAGCTCTCTGGCTTTATTAAGGGCTCATTCTGTCTCAGAATCCCTGAGTCACTGAATCAGCTTCATCAGATTCATTGGCTGCAACAGATAAGTATATCAGTGTTGCTTGCATTCTTGCCACAGGTACCATAATCTATGGCTTATAATTGAAATTCTAGGGGCTGTATATACCTCTTGCATGCAGCTTGGACCTGAGCAGCCCAGCACACTATTAAAAACATTTTTATAGGTTTCTGTTCACTCAGAATCACATTGCACCTTCTTTCAGAAGAATTGCTCTCTGAAGTTATTCTAACCTCTTTATTTAGAGCTGACAGCCTTTTCAGTAGTATGTAGTAGGAAACTCTCTCAAATATAGTTGAAAAATATAGTAGCTAGCTCAAACACATCCTCATTTACAGTAAGAAAATAAGTACTTCAGGATCAGTCTTGGGTCCATCCTATGTTTAAAAACAGATTAGAAATCTGAAGACTAACATTTTGATAACTACATAGTTACAGTGTCCCAAAAAGCAGGAAAATTATCATGAACAGGAAGATCATTAGCTGAATCACATGAAGTCACCTGGGTGGGAGCCTCCCTTCTGCTATGCAGTGCTGGTTTCTGCTGCTGGCTGAGGCAGAAATCGGGGATGTTATGTGTGGTCCTTTGGGATGAGTTTTGTGCCCCAAGAGGCATCATTTGCAATGCAAAAGCCAGAAAAGCCAAACAAAAATCTTCTGCTTGGCTGGTAAGTCTGTGGTTTGGTTTACACGAGTTATCCTCCCTCTCTACCACTGTTACGTTAGTGCTTTTTTTAGGATTGTTCTGTCTCCTGCCTGGATGCGACATGAGTTTTAAAAATAAAAAATACTTCAATAATAACGGCAAACAGCTTTTAAGCTCTCCACGGGGAAGGGAATACAAGTGTCCAGCCTGGTAATTCTCTGTTCTGTCTCTAGTAAAATGATCTACATGTGAAAAAAAACAACCCTGAAATACAGAGCTGTGTGCATAGGGAGGCTTCTTCCAGAGCCCATCAATCTCTTTCATTGTATTCAGGAATCTGAGAACAGTAAGAACTCTTGCAGTCTTCATCCTTGTGCATATCCAATATTATATCCTATGTGAGTCTTAAAGTATGTTGAGTTTGTTTCACTAATACATATGAATAAAAGATGTGAACATTTATGTCTTTTTTCTTTTGAAGCACTGGTGATACCATTCCACAGCTATTGTATTGATGTGCTTTATAAATAATTCCTCTTAATGAGTGTCCTTGTGTTACACCAACCCACAGACTGAAAGTCAGAGAATGTCCTTAGCTTGATAATTAAAATATTAGAGGGAAGACATCCAATTCCAAATCTGCCCTGTTCACAGCAGAATTTCAACAGTTTCTCACCTTGGGACAGTTTGTGTAGAGCTGGGCTAGTACTGGTGGTGCATCCTTTGGAATCTCGCTGCAGTTTTTCAGGAGCCGGTTTGTGACCACTTGGACGCTGCCAAGGACAAGAGGACTCTCCTTCCCATCCTTTGTCATAGCAGGCTATTTATGTCATAAGGCAGAGCCCCAAAAGTAAGGGGCAAAGGTGAATCCCTGTCCCAGAGCACTGGGTACCCTGTAGCACACCCCAGGTGCTCAGGATCCCCTAATGATGGATGATGGGAAGGAATTGCACACATGTGAATCCTTCATACTCTGCACAGCTCTTATGTTTGGCAGCCAAAATAACAGGTTGATGCCTTCTTTTTCTCCTGCTCCTGTTAGCTACAGCCTTTCCCAGAAGCTAAATGTTGTGGCATGTGGAGCAGTCCTGAGCTCAACCCCCTGTGGGGACTGCAGTGAGCTCTGCTGCTCACTCCTCTCCATCTGTATGGGGACCTGGGTACACAGGCCCGAATTTCAGCACCTTTCTCTTTCAGCTGAACCTCCTGCCAATTCCTGCTGTGGCCTGTCCCAGAGTGACATACCTTGTTTGTTGTCTGAGGGAACACTCAAACTCTGGTTAAACTTAATGCTTTCTTTGTAGTTTGATAAAATGCCATCTTGGAGGATTCCAGAATTTGTATGTGTTGCTTTCCTTGTGGCATAACTGCCAAATAAAAACAATAACAATTGAAGAGCTCTGGTGCAGTGTTGAGACACAGTGTGGCATGAGTTCATACACGTCTACGTTAACATATGTTCAGTTTTGCTTATGGTCTCTTTTTATTGTTTCCATATTACGTTTGTTTAAATATTTAGGCTTATTTAAAATCAATCTTGCTTCTCTTTGGGATGCTTGTACATGTTGAGCTGCTGTTTCACACAGCAATTCTTTGGTTCTTTGTAGGAAGCAGGAGAGTTAGAGCTGTGCAGGTCAGTCATCGCTGCTGCAGCGCTATCCTTGTTTAGCTGTGTAACAAACACATGTTGGGTTTTGTTGAGGACAAGATAATCAGAAAAGCTTGGCTTCTGCCAGGGTGGAGCAGCTTCCTCCGACTCCTTCGGCTTCACTGCTAACAAATTAAAGGAAACCGCTGCTGGCTGTGGGAGGACTGTAAGGTATGAGGGCAGCCCAGCTCCATAAGGCTGCTGTGGGATGCAGAGATCAGCATGGAGGATGTGTAACACTGGCATGGCCCTGCTTTCCAGATGTGGACCCTCATGCTTTGGTCACACTCGTGGCGGTGCCTGTGCTGAGCTACTGAATTCAGAGTATGTGGATGCAGTAATTTGAAAATTTACCTCTAGTTTTCCACCAATCCAGTGTGCCAGTGTAAACGTTGCTGTGAGAAGGTATTTTATTTCCACGCAGCTGCAGGAGTGCCTTTAGATCACATTTCAGTCTTGTATTTTGTTGTGGTCAGTGAGAACGTGTTGTGCTTGTCAAAACTAATTTATTCAGATCTGCTAATGGATTGAAGAAGAAAATGAATTTTGCAATTCCGTGCATCTGGTAGAGTCTTCTTGCTCAGAGCAATTTATCAAAGAGTTTGAACCCAGCTCCCTGTCTGTAGTCGTTCACACCTCTCAAGGGTGCCTTTGTCAGGCTGTCCATGCAGTAATTTCTTGAAAATATTAGAGGAAAAATGAGGTTCGAAGGGAAGATTTGTCTTATTGTCTTGAGATCAGAGTAGTAAAGGAAGGAAAAGGTAGAAATTCACAGGCATTTTTTGCTATCATAAATTTATGTGAAGTTCTTGAAGGAAAGCAAGTTCTAGGTCATATTTAGTGGTGAGATTTTTTTTTTTTCCTTTTAAAAGGAGCAGATTGAAACCTTTTGAAAATGTGTAAAAAGGCATCAGTAAAAGCAGTGTGTCTGAGGGCCACAGCCCTTGAAGGACCACATTTCTCATGTTAAATTCTCCATGACACACCTTATATTAAACATCTTTCTGTGTGAAGAGGTCTTTGATACATCAAATAGCAATTATTAGCTGTTAAGTATGTAATATAGTAAGTATTTTTTGGGAAGTGGTGATGCTTAGAAATTCTGTATTTTTCGTGTTTTATAAGGATACCCTTGTAGTAAGTATTCAGTGTAAGTTAAATTATGGATTGGGGAATCGGATCCTGCACTAGCAAGCCAAAATTCTGCAAGCTCATTCTTGGCTAAGCCCCAGCCTTTCATGCAAAAGGCAATTGAAATGGGAGAAAGCAAAACTGTGGTCATCTTACAGCAGTGAATTAAAATTAACTCATGATGGTCTGGGGAACAGTGTGAGCACGAGGAGAAGGGTGATAACTTCAGCTGATTTTCGCTTGCCAGAAGTCATCCTGGCTGCTCCTTTAATATTAGCTGTTGGAGAGCTGTGATTAAGTGTTCTCGCTCCTGATAGCAGCTCACTGAAAAGTGGCTGACAGGTAGAAGCAGCAGCCAAACTGCTGCGTGTTTTAGGAGGTGTTTGCTGATGCAGCGGCATCCCTTGTCAGCACTGCTGATAAGCTGCAAGGCAAACCGACACCCAGGCTTCGGCAGCTCCGTGAAGGGCCAGATGAACCGTGCTGGGCACAATGTGCTAATTACCACAAATTGGCTACACTTGGTTGGGAATGACAGGATGACCATGTATGGTGTTTTTTGTTGTTTGTTTGTGGGTTTTTTTTGTAATCTAATTCTTATATATTTGGCCCGCACCATTTTTGTTCTGAGAACAGGGATTTAGACTTCTTTGTACATTGGTAGCAAAGGGAATTTTTACCCTCAGAAATACTGTTGGTTAACTACAAAACACATTTCAAAGGAATTTTATTTAAAACTAGTTGAAAAGTGTAAGAAGAGGTTCTGGATTACAATATTAAGCCCTCTTATATTGTTGAAGTGTTTTTAAAATGCTAGAGCAAATATTTAATTTTTGTTTCAAAGATCTTATGAAGTCAGAACTCTTTTCTAGCCAAAAAAAGGAGCTGGCCTTGAAAATCATAGAATCATAGAATGATTAAGGTTGGAGGGGACCTCAAAGATCATCAGGTTCCAACCTCCCTGCCATGAGGAATGACACCTCCCACTAGACCAGGCTGCACAAAGCTTCATCCATCCCAGTCTTAAACACTGCCAGGAGGGGGCTTCCACAACCTCCCTGGGCAACCTATTGCAGCACCTTACTACCCTCATGATGAAGAGTTTCTTCCTAATGTCTAACCTGAATCTACTCTCTTTCAGTTTAAAACCATTACCCTTTTTTCTCTCACTACAAGCCCTTGTAAAATGTCCCTCCCAGGTTCCTGTAGGCCCCTTCCAGGAACTGGAAGGCTGATATAAGGTCTCCCCAGAGCCTTCTCTCATGATAGCTCATAGTATTGTCCTGTAGCATCGCTTCAGAGAAGGGTAGGATCTCCTCTGTTTCTTCTGCTCAACAGGCAGTGTGTCGTTTTTTCATTTTATGTTTTTTTTTTTCATTTTCTACCCTCCTGCTCCTACATTAAAATATTTCTTTAACTGTTAGAGCAGTTCAAGCCCACAAGATGGGGGTATAAGGTATTGTATACAGAAGTGGGGAGGAAAGTGAGAGTGTGTGTGACCTATGTGAAGGTATTTAGAGGAATGAAGTCCCTCTCTTTAAGGGGGGAGCTGGGGCACCAAGGAACTATCTGTAGTGGGTGATGGAGCAGCTGGAGTTTCCCAGACTTGGAGGTCACTCCTGTGGCACCTGCTGGGTGTCAGTCCCTGCCACAAGGTGATGGCATTGGCATGATACCACCCAGCAGCTGGTGCCAGGAGTGATGGTAGTGACCCATCAGACTGTGACAACATTCAGCCTTGGGCTGCAGGGCAGACATGACCGATGTTTCTGAACCTCTCATCTTTTCATGGTCAGGAGCCACAAGGCACATTTAACACTGCCCCAGGGAGGCAGGAATGGTGAAAGGAAACTTACTCACTGCTGCTGTTGCAACATACAAGCAGCTTGGCTCAAAATGAGCTGCTTCTGCTTGTCCAAAACTAAGGACACATAAGAAATGCAGGTTAGTCCTAGTATCTGCTTGTCCTTTCCCAGCCAGTTTATGATGTTGATCCTAGGAGTGTGCTGGGTACACTAATTTCTTTTTGAAATATAAAGCTGTTACCTTTCTGCCTTCCTCCAGCTGCAATTTCAAAGAAGAATGAGGGAGGTATACAGGGACGGGAGTTGTGAATATGGATGTGATGGCAAGAACATTTCATGGTATTATTCTCTGCTATAATATAGCAAATAATAAAGTGCTCTGTAGTCATCACACTACATGTTCACTATGCTGGGAGACTTGGCAAAGCCTGAGAGAAGGAACAGTACTAAGAGGAAACAGTATGTTGGCATGTTTGGTTTCTGTCCAAGAGCCCTAGTAAATAGGAGAGTGAATAAATAGTGTGAAGAAGATCCTGTGTAGACTGTCAAATTCAGCTAAATTGCCTTGTCGGTTGAAGGAAAGTGAACAGAGGGCAGGACGTTCAGAGGGGTTTGAGCAGCAACGAAGGCAGGAAACAAATAAAGGTTTGTTTGTTTGTTTGTTTGTTTTTTATACTCCCAGTGGTAATATCCTGGATTGCTCTTTCATCCAGCAAAAGTGGTGGTTGTCACTGTAATACTGTGTGGAGCACAAGATGAATGAGAGAACAGTCTGAAGGAAAGAACATGTTTATTCTGATTAAGAAAATTGGTGGAGTGGTTGCCATTTAGCTTCCTGAAGCAGAGCTGCATGCACTGCTTGTTTGCTTTGTCTTTTTTTTTTTTTAAAGCCCCTTTTTTAGAAGAGCATATTAAATGGAGGAAATAATAATTTTTATATAATCCTTGAAGAACTATATCTTGTGTTTTCCAGTTTTTGACTTTTAGATTTAATTCATTTTATATCACAATGAATCCTTAGGTGAGTCTATAAAGTTGTTCCACAGATATCCAGGATTTTCTTATCTATTTAGTTATTTATTTTTTTTCTTAATACAGACTTTCACTTGCAGTTTTCCTCTGGGGTTCAACATAAATAACAGACAAATATCAGATATGCACTCTCATGAAACAAACCTGTTTATCAGAATTCTTGGCTGCTTAATTCTGAATTAACAATCTGTGGCCTTTTTTGCAAGCACTGCCAAGCATGTGCCTTTGAGCTTAGCAGCCATGGCCCTCCTTTCACAAGCTCTGTGGGCTGCCATCTGAGCCTCTGTGTGTCCTCCCACTCTCCAATGGGCCATGGAGAGAACAGGATGGTTGTTTTTCCACAAAAGTGGTTATATCCCTCTTGGCTCTGTGCTCAGTGCCTGTGACCAGGTCTTGTGCATGTGGATTCAGCAGCCCAGATCAGGATTTAATGCAACTGAGATGCTGTTGGCCAAATATATTTGGGTTGGGTTTCTGTCTGGGTTGTTGGTTTTTTTTCCCTTTTCAGAAGGTGCAGCAGAAGTTCTCCTTAGCAACAGAAGTGATATTCTTGGGGAAAGTTAAAGCTTAGAGGTTGTATGGGGACCACTTTTAAATAATAATAATAATAATAATAATAATAATAATAATAATAATAATAATAATAATAATAATAATAATAATAATAATAATAATGTTATATAACTATATATTATATTAATTATTGATAATAGATATATTATATGTAAAATAAATATAATTATTAATGATAAATATATTGTATATTATATAAAAATATATTATATAATAATATTATTTATGATGATGATGATGATGTCGTGTTTCTTACTCACTTGGTCATAAGACTTGAGAGAATTTCCTTCTCTCCTCCAACTTAGGTATCCCGGTATCTCAGCCATCTGGTAGGACTCAGCCTGTCAGCTTTCCATCTCTTCACAACATCAGTGCCATTTTTCTAATACGAGCATTTCATGTGTAGGACATTTTCTGATGTGTCTGAAAGAGTCATTGGACTTGGAGTGGGACTGAGGGCAAAATGTAATGTTTCATGAAATGCAGATGATGGGCCTGGATGATTGAATAGTCCCTTCTGGCGTTAACCTCGGTGAAATCATAGAGCTGTTTTGCTGAGGCTTTGCTTGGCTTTGAGGACTGATTTACCACCTTGCCCCACAGAAGGATATGGCAGGTTTTGGAGGCATTTTCCAGGCTGACCAGTAAGATGAATTACCAGTTGCACAAAGCATTATGGGCCTTTTGTGGTATTCAGAGGATTCAAAAATAGATGGAATAAAATGGGCCTTGTCCTTTTCTAGCTTCTGAAAGATTGTCAGGAGGCTTCCTGAAACAAAACATAACCCCCACGTCCATCTCTCCTGCAGTTTTAACTTGTATATTTGTGTTGTCAGAGCTGTACATTGCTTTTCATTGGTGATGAAATTATTTGCTGCTATTGCAATATATTTATATATTTCAAATAATTTTGGAGAATTCCAAATTTGTTGTACTTTGATCAGATGCTAGAAGTTATTAACAGTAATTTGCTGCCATTTTACAGTAAAACTAACAAATGCAGGAAGTAATACATTTTATGACTGAAATTTTGCATTAGCTGGTTAAATTGCACATCAGCAGTGAAGTGCATATTCATTGCAGTGTTCTTCAAAGTGCACAACAGAGTAACTTATTCAAAGCAAAATTAGTATGAAGTGAGGCTTAGTGGTTTTCTTTGGGGGAAGACCTTCTCCCGTTCTTCTACTGTACTGGGTGATCATGTATTCGGTGCCTAGTGGGTGTCAGTGGGTGCCTAGTGGGAGCTCCAAAATCTTCTCCTAATAATTTCCAGGTAAAACTAGAGCTGCTTTCTTAGCTGTGGAGTGCAGGTAAAAACATCCAGGTTTAGGTTATGTTCCCTACTTTCATACAGTACTTAACTATGGTAGTTAACAGTGGTTTAAACCACTTTTTCTCTCAGTGCTGTTTCGGACAGACACAATTTTGCAATGACACTTCCAATTTTTGCTGTTTTTCTTTCAAAAGATTATATTCATCTTTCATTTTAAAAAATCCTCTGAATTATGCTCTCTGAACAATAAAAATTACATCTTAAACTGTACAGAAATTCTGATTTCCACGTTAAAAAAAAAAATAAAGAAAAAGAAAGTGCAGATCATTAGAGAGGTCACTGAATTTTCTAGACTCAATTTATTCTGATGTAAGTCTGCTGAAATTGAATAGCTGCATTAGCCAAGCCAGTTTTTGTGGAATTGAAGACTTAGAGTCAGTCTGGAGGATTTGGAGGGATATTTTGAGCTCCTAATGTTCTGCATCTTGCATTGTTCAAATGAAGTCAATAACAAATTTTGCAAGCCTTCTATTTTCCTGGCTTGGTCTTTTTTTTTTTTTTTTCTTTTTTTTTCCTCCCCCCCCGCCTTGTCCCTACTGATCTGCTCTGCTGTTCTCAGGTGGCACAGAGAGAACATGTGTCTTCCTGCTCTTGTGCTGGTTACTGGAAGCTTGAAACAAGAGCTGGTCTATTGCATGGGACCCTTGAAGGGAGAGGTGGTTGTGAAGTCCATTTGCAGCTGTGTGAAGCAGTAACAGACTTTGTGGTGGCAAAGGAGGTGGCTGTCGGAAACAGCTGTGATGGGGATCTTGAAATGCTTTGATTGATTTTTGGTAGCTATTGAGATTTCATCCAGCTGCCTTGTGTTGCTACCTTTGTCTCAAAGTCTGGTGACTGTGAGAGATGCAGCCTTAGTTCTTCAAATGCCAGTAGCCCCTTGCCCTTGTCATTATTGCAGAAGAACATGAAGATGTGAACTGTGAAGGTGAAATTTCTAAGATCAAATGAAAAAACAAAACCCTCTGAATATCCTTCTCTAATAACCATGAGCCATCTTGTTCTTGGGTCATTATTTTCTTTCCAATGCTTAAGAGTTGGGAGCACAGTTCAAAATCTGTGAACAACATAAACATGCTGCTCTGTGCTTATTTTGTGACTTAGGAACCTGACTCATTTAATTTTCAGTGAATAAACAGTTTTATATGATGAAACTGCATGACAGAACTGTTTTTTCTTACTTGGTGAGAAACCATTTTTGTTCCTTCTCATTGTGGTTGTGACCCTACCAGAGTCTGTCAGAAAGCAGCTGATGTGCAGGAAAGTGTCCATTTTGTATTAGAGTCCTAACTCTGCTTTTAAATAATCTAGTTCAGTATTGTAACCAGAACATGTATCAAGTGTATTACTATGCAAAAGATAAAATCTTCCTTTGTGCTCTAAAGAATTTTTGTAGTTTTGTAGTCTTGCACATGCCACATGCCAAATCTTGAAGTAAATATTTTGAGGTTTCCTCATAATTTTTTTCACATTCTCCAATCTATCTGCAGTTGAAAATTTAAGTATATATGCTGAAATTATGTTTTTCCAAAGGCAGTTTCATTTACAAGCTCTCCAGTGTGATAAAGAAAGGCCTGATGTTAGTTTGGAAAGAAAGAAGGTGAACCAATTTGCTGAAAGTTGCTCTGGAAATTACTGGAAGTGTTGTGCAGTTCTTGTAACTTTCAGTGATCCTGGTCAGCAGATTATCTTTTGATAAAAAGAATCTGTTCTACTAAAACTGTTTGCAAAAAATAAAACAAAAAAGTGTACTTTGTGTGAAACTGTATCAGTCTTATAATTATTTCTTGTTGACTAATCTCTTCTTAACCTAGGTACTGTGAAGCCCAAGTATTAAGCAGCGTGGCCGTATGTCAGTGTGTCAAGGACTCTGCTGTTTGTGTGCATATCTAAGTGAAAAGGGATTTTCCAGTGAAGTGAAAAGTATTTACCAGTGTTGCCCCCTTCCTCCCTCTTTTCAAATGCATCAGTGGGGGCACACGTAACAGGCTCTCTCTTACTCGGCCGTGGAGAACTTCTGGTTAGCCAAATTCCATACTGACATGCAGTGTCAGGAGTTCACCATTGGATCTATCGGTCTTCTTACCCAGAGCTGATCTTGACCTGATTTCTCTGTGCAGTCAATTCATATAAAACCAGAGGCCAACAATCTGTATTAACTGTGAATTAAATTTTTATCAAAATGGATTGCCCCAGTTTGTGGTGAAATAAACAGCCCATGTCTCTTACTCCAAAAAATGTACCATCTGGCTGATAAAGCTGATTATCCAGAAGTGTTACTAAATATGCCTGCATGTCTACAGAGAAGCAAATAACTGGCCTTAGGAAGAAAAAAAATAATCCTGCCGTTTCTTCTGAAAGTTATGCTGATTGATATGGTGATTTGCTGTCCCAGAATGCCTGAAGATGAGAAGTTGGGGGACGAAGGTTGTTTATGGGGTGGGATTCCTTCTCCTGCGGGTACAGGAAGTGCTGCGTTATGAACCTTGTGTGTGCACTGAACTTTTAGTCCTCTTGCATTCCAGCAATGTTAACTTTTATAACCATGAAACGTAATTATCCCTAAGACATGCCTGATACTGTTGTGGGAGCAATTCTGAAGCACAATGACTATAATACAGCTGAGCGAAGAACTCAGATGGTTTCTCTTAAAATTGCAGGGCAGGTCATGTTCAAAAAAGAATTAAATATTAAATGAGGGGAGAAATGCATTGGAGCAAAGCCCAGATTCTAAAAGTAAATTGTTGAATACTATAACCTGGTTTCTTCAATGAGTATTAATCCAAATTGTGTATAGCAGATATGGTGGTGAGTAATAGTAGTTAAGCTAAGGATCAAGAGTCCAATTTCCTTCACATCTTTCTAGGAAATATAAGACCTAGTGTTGCATAGCAACAGTCGAAGGTATAGCAATATTTGCACTTGAAAATGTTTAGTGCTTTGGGAAGCATTAGATGGCTGATGAGATAGGTAGTGAGGAAATGGTATTATTCTCTCTTAGGGTATTGGCTTAAATTCAGTCTTGACTGTAGTGGTGGAAGACCATTAGCATCTGAATAACTAGCTAGAGGTCTGCTCAATGAGTTATAGGTCCCAGTCCAGTTTTCAGAGCACCCATACACACATTTCAAAAACTATTTATGTAATTGGCAATGTTGTTGGTGTGCTCTGAAGGCAAAGCAGGGACAAATAGCAGTGGAGGCGGCAAAAGAGTTTCCTGCTTCAGAGCACTCCGGCCCCATCGCAGAGGGTTCCCTGCTTTTGTCCTATGGCGAAGTAAAGGCATTTCTCTTCTTCCTAGTGATGTTTTTTCTCTACAGCTGTGTGGTAAACTTGAAAGCATGTTATTTAAATTTTATAGGATCTTAGTATTTTCTTTGCATTTTGTATTAACTGTGTTTTGAATAAAAGATGCTGCATGGGACACTTTAGTATTCTGAGATCCTCCTAAATTCTTTTACATTTATTTTTTTCAGACTCAAATGTGAATTCCCATTGAAGGTAAGAGTTTTGCAGAAATCTGAAATCTCTGATACCGGTTTTCAGAAGGTCTGTGGTGTTCTTACCTGGCACACTTGGAAATAGTTGGTCTGAAAAGCAGGAGAGCATCAGAAGAAGCAGAGTAGTAAAGCTGCTGGAACCACAAGATAAGAACTTGGAGTGACTTATGTGTGGTTTGACAGTGCTGTTTATTGCTCAAAGTTTAGCAGCCTCTTGTCAGAACAGCTTGACAGCTGCTCAGTATCACTGGAGTGCGTGCTGTGGCTGGGCTAAGGGATGTCTGTGGGAGAGGAAAATGAGCAAAAGACATAAAAACTGACAGCTAGCAGCGTATGGCAGTCATAGGACTAGTTGCTAGGTTTTTTGTAAACATCTGTTTTTCCCTTATTCCAGTAATATTTAATATGCTTTAAAGGAGATGTGTGTAGTAGATCTCCAGAGTAAGTCCAACACAATTGAGAAGTGTGGAAGGGCTCGAGGATGTCTTTTACCACATGTAACTTCCACTCAGTGCCAGCGCTGCCTTTGTTTTCTGAACTGCCTGAAGTAGGCTTGGTAATGAGCTCCATAAGAACATTTATTATGAGAGAGATCTAGATTTAAGATCTATTGATCTTTAAATAATCACCTATGAAAATATTCTGTCACTGACTCCAGTTCATTGCTTTAATATGGGGACATGTCATGACACACCTAAATTAAATGAATGACAGATTTACAGGACATCTTAAACTAATTTTTCTTTTCTGTAAAAATGCATCTTGAAATCTTAGAGTAATTTTAAAAAGTTGTAGTCATTCCTGGATTTAAAAAAAAAATAAAAATGTATAACTATTCTACTTCTGTTGGTTTTCTAAAGGGTGAGAAATTATGTCTCTGTCGTTTCACTGTTAAGGTAGTAAGTAGCAGGGGTGAGAAAAGCTGTTTATTGTATTAGTGGTGTCAGTCATATTAACAAAGTAAATAAAGGAAAAAAAAAAAAAAAGCCACTGGACCTTCGTCATGAAACTAATTCTTGTGTGTTTTGGAGTTTTGAAGGGCTTTGGTAGACAACTCTTCACCATTCTTGATACTACTTTCATAATCTGAACACTATGCCAACATATTTAGAAGTTCGGAGGATTCTGCCTGCTTGTATGTGAAGGTGAATAGTAACATTCCTTACTGAAATCTGGGAACATAGCAGCAGATACAAAATAATTTAGAGACTGTACCCCCTTGAACATCACCCCGTGAATTTTCCTTATTTTCTCTAGGTACTGCACAAATTATGTGCTTGTGCATTTGCATTCTCTAGCTGTTCATTTGAGAGCCGGTGGATTTAAAATTACATCTGCTGTTATTTTAAAAGATAGCTCCTTTTATTTTTTTTTCACCTCATGAGAGTGCAATGACACTTTTAAAAATCCTTTCTCAACTGAATATTTTATTTTTCTCACGTTTTAAAATCATGGAGGCACACATGAAACAGGCTTTTCTGGCACTGCCTGAGAGGTAGGTAATGTGGAGCTGAAGGGGATGGACTGTGTGTGTCCTTGGTTTTTCTGCCTTCCTAAGGAATTCTGAAACAGGCCGTTTTAAAATACGTGAATGATTGTGAACTTACCAATATTTTACAGTACCTGGAACCCAAACAACTTACCATATATTCTTAAGTACCTACATTTTTTTCCAGAGCTTCTAATGTGGTTCGCTTTTTTTTTCCTTTTGACTGTAAAACTTCTTATGGTGCATGGTTTTAAATATTCTTTCATCTGTCTATTAGATGTGAGACAAGGCAGTTTTCAGTTGTGCTTTTGTTTAAGAGGGAAGTGATGCCTAAAAAGCAATTATATAAAATGTTGGAAATTATTTCCTATCCAGAGCATATGTTCTTTTTCTGCTGGGGGGAATTTGAGTCTAATCTAAAGAGACTGTGGAATTTCTACTGCTTTAGCGACAATTGTGTCCACAACAAAACAGTTAATTATCATCTGCTTTTAAATCTTGGGATCTGGTTCAGTTTTCCTTTTTATTTCAGCACCATCTATATGAAAACAGGAAGCAGAAAGGAACATACCTCATACCTACATTAGGGCCAGCATCAGCATGTGAATGCTGAAAGGAGTCTCTCTTATTACGTCTGTGTTTTTGTTTCATATGTACTAAGTTTTTCACCTTCTTTGACTTTAGTGGTAATTCTGAGTGCCCCGTATATATATCTGGAACACTGGTTGTGTTCACATAGATTCCTAAATGCAGTTTTGATTTAAACACTTATTTTACACACCTCTGGGCTTGACTTCTAAATCAACTAGATCCAAAAAGAAACTGAATATCCTGTGTGCAAGTACAGCATCTTGTATACAACACAAATGAAGTTAGTGCAGAAATTACTTTTTCATCTTCAACTTGGGCTGAAGAAATTTTTTAGTGCTTCTTCACATGTACAATAATTGTTAGAAATGTATGGAAAAAATGGGGGACATTCAGAAAACACTTTATTTCTTGGCTGCTGCTGTACTTCCATTGTGTTTCCAATAAAGTGCCCTGCCACTGAACTGATTTTTGAATGCAGCTATTCTAAGGTAACGTTTTTGAGGTTTCATGTGTCCTCACTTTTTTCAGTCATTTTTTTAGCAGCAGGAGTTCTTTTTTTGTCCAGTCCATATCAGATCTGATTTAATGCATTTGTGTATATGTATGCATATGAACATAAGTTTATGTATACGTAGATGCATATACACCTCAAGTTTTGCTGTTTGCAAGGAGAATTTGGTTGTGGACTAGTGTATCCATAGGTGGATTTCACATATGGAACTAGTACTTAAATATGTAATCCTAGGTCTTCTGAGTTTATGGAGTGAATGGAAAGTTATATTTTTGCTGGAATGGGCTACTTCTGAAAAACAAAGAAGCAAGCGTCCCATCCCCTGCTTCTTGGTGCATTAAGCCTATTTGTGAACTTCATCATAGAAATAATGTTTTTCTTTTTTATTTGATACATTCTACAAAAATAGGTAACATGTGATGACAGCTATCCCCTTTTTATTTTGTTTATGTATGGTTCTGTGACACAGAAGGAAGAAAAAAGCTTTTGCTTCAACCTATGTGCTTATGTTGTTTTTGAAAGTTTCTGCATTCAATGCACATGTATCAGATAAAAATATATTTTGTGTATACATTTTATTATGTAGAGAGTCCTAGAAGTGAAATCCTACTCTCAGCTCATGAGATAAAATACAGTTTTCTTGTGTGCAATTTCTATTAGCAATTAAAGAAACACCACGATCTCCCAAAAATTCCCCAGTCAAAACCACCAGGAGTTTGTATGTAATTTTGTTAATCTTCTGTTCATTTTACAGGTTACCTTTCACTAAAGTCTTTGCTAATGTGGGACAAAGACCTTGCAAAGCTAGGGTCAGTGTTTTAGGGCTCAGCACTGCAAAAGCAGATGGGTGCTTCAGTATACTGTATCTCCATTGTGAATTAAAAAGTGTGTGGGACAAAGGGGAGTGTTTTTAAGTTAATGATGTGAAGTAGTCTGTACAAAACACACTGAAGCATTATAACATTCTGAAATATTATTGACTTGATACATCTCTTGATGCTTCATATCATTATATACGTTGCTGAACTGTTGAAATGACTGAAGTGCAGAGTATGGAAAGGCTTTGCATGAGGGAGGTCTAGGACCCAAAAATACACGAGCTCTCAATTTTGTTTCTCAACATAGGTCTACCTGCCTTCTAGGGGAGGTGCCTGCCACCAGCTCAGTGATGACAGCTGTGGGGTTTGTGTGTATATATGTGTGAGGCTGTCATTGTGAAGGTTTAACTGGGATTGTGCTTCTAAGAACATCTTTCTCAAAATGAACTGGACATTTTCAGCAGTACGATGTGTGTGGGTTTTGGTCTTGCCCTTTTCTAAAGGGCCAGTGAAAGAGGGAAGATTTCACTTCCCTTTGAAGTCTACAGGATTGTAAAGTTTCTTCCGCCAGTTCCCAGAGATGCAAAAACAGGTAAAGTAGCATGTGTGGCTACTACATGGTGGGCTGGATCTGTATTGTGCCCTAGCAGCTGGATTATGTGCTTTCTCCAGTGCTGTGGACATTGGAGGTGGCAATTCAAATCCGTGAGAGCAGAATTTCTCTGTGTACCAAACCTGTTTGCAAAGTCTTGTCTGGATCTGTGCTCATTACAGCATGGTGCTGCCTGCAGTCTGCTCCTGTGTCTCATTCTGCTTTCAGCATAGGTTTCCATGGATGACTGTTGTTTATATTTTGGAGTCCATGAGCATTACAGGGAGCTTCTAGAAACATGCAACGTCTTTGAGGACCTTTCAGGGCCCAGTCCTCTTGTGAAACCCCAGGAAATCTGTTCCTTGTGTAAATTTGAGGGGCATCACACCAGCAGCTGCCCCACTGAGGGAGGATTGATTTTTATTACCAGGGCTTGATGTTGTGTGAGATTTGGCAGACAAATGACAATTTACACCAGAAAGCTGAAAAATCCTCAGCATAAAAACCTGTAGCAAGTGGTAGGCAGAGTGTCAAACTGACTGACTGATGAAAGGAAGTGAGTAGGTGCCTGTTTCCAAACAGCAGGACTGTATAAATGGCAGCACGTGGGGGAGTCAGTGGGAGGATAAAGGTCTGCAAGTGGAAAAATTGGCAGATGGAGAGAAACAGAGATATATTAAAAATATGTAGAGGAAGGAACTTCCTTCTCTTGGGGATGTGTGATAAAGGTTAATACCAACAGGAGGGGATGATGGTGAGGAGGTGGATGAGTCCTCACAAATCCAGGTGTGCTGCAGTTCTTTGGTCTCATCATGCTGACATTGAAAGGCTGCACACCTGATCTTAAAGCTTGTGACATTTATGTTTCCTCTGATCCTGTCCTTCAGCATGATGTTCTTCATCCCTTGACTCTGGGTCATGCCCCTGTGGCTTCTTGCCATATTTTTTGTTCTGTTGTGGTTGGCTGCAAAGCAGTGCTTCAGCTGGTTGCCTGGGCTGGTGTACTCTGCTCAACTTGCTTTAGCTTCCCCTCCTTGGCTGTTTTCTTCTTGGAATAGTGCTTGTTCTCTCCCCAGGTGTGGCTGCACAGATGCTGATTTTGGCCAGATTTTCTGCCTGACCTTTCTGGTTTTCAAACCAGTAAGGAAAACCAAAAAATGAGAAGGGGGAAGTGTTGATAAAATGATGAATCACACTCTTAAAGTGAATTTCTGTCTCTGTAAACAACATTAGAACAAGTTTATTGTGTAAGTGTAGGCAGGACTCACCCAATCCACTGCAGAAATGGGCTAGAAGCAGCTCAAAGGGCGTGCAGAGGCCAATCGTTTGGCATTGCTCTGACCTTCCTCTGTCCATGGCTGACTGCAAATGAGTATCGTGTTACCAGATGTCCCAAACAATTAACTGTATATAACAAACTTCTTCTGGGATTCATAGGAGCATCTGTTTTACCTGAGAGTGCTGCAAGGGCAGGAGGAGGTACGGGAATGGCGGAAGGACAGTGTGATCCAGAGTGCTGCTAATGAGTCAACCCAAACTGTTCGCTGCCTTTTTCCACTGATCAAAAGCTTCCATCATTGCTTACCTCTGGAGTGCTCTGTGAGGCTTCTTTCTTTTAAACTTTCATTTGCATTTTTGTGAGCAACTAATCATATCAGACAAACTGTAGCAAATTAGAAATTTTTAGCACCTTCTTCGGAGGCTTTGAAAAGAATTCAGTAAATGCGCATGAAGATGGATCTTGTGGAAACATAGTTATGCCAAGCAAGAGGTATCATAGGGTGGAGAAACCTTTCCAGCCCAAACAATTGCTAGCAAAGGATTCAGTTTTCCTGGGTTAAAAAGAACAAACCTGAAGTTCGAAAGACACTTGGTATGTTGATATGTTTATGCTTAGTTTTCTGATACCAATACTCTAGTCCAAAGCCAGTGGAATTAGGTATATTAATGCTCATTTGCATTGTTCAGTTCTGTTTAAAGATGAATGGAAAAGACTTCCTGGAGGAAAAGAAAAGAAATTATGTATTTTCTGAAGTGCAGAGGTGGAGCTCAGAGCTGTGTTTGGAGGAACTGCTGACATGGATAGGGAGGCAGGATTCCAGGGCCGTCACTGCTGGCAGCTCTGGAGCTGCTGTTCGTGTTGGCTGTGCTAGGTGAACGGAACTGGTTCGATCACCCAGCAATGTCCTGAGAAGCACTGGACTGTGACTTAAATTGGATAGTATTTCCATGGAGAAAGGCAAAGGATGAACCATTTCAAATGGGGTTTGGCACTAAGTAATGTCCTTCAGACACGGAAGCACAATACTGCTTAATTTGCAGATGAAGGGCCAGTTACTCTCTCCTGTCTGAAACTGAGTTTCTGCTGACGCTGGCTGCTGTTGTGATCACAGGACAAATTGCTTAATTTACTAACTCATACATGTTTGCCTGGTGCTGTAGTTTTGTCTTTTCCTGTTTCTTTAATCCTTCAAGTAGCTGAGTTGACCTCCATGAACACAAGCAGAGTGTTCATGTGTCCTACAGCTGCAGGGTCGAGGCACCAATAATTATTTCCATCACTTTGCACGCAGAACAGTTGCTTTCCTTCAGGATGTTGTTTGCCTGTGACTTGAAAATTGTTAAAACTCTAATTTAGAAACTTATGGGCTTTCAGTTCATCCAAATATACATGCTGTCTTTTTTAATTGGACTGTATTACATGCACTTAGTGCTTTTCAATTTTATTTTTTTTCCCAGAAATTTTGAGTGCTGTTTCCTGCTCTTCTCAGAGCTGCTTGTATGCACGGGGCTTTAGCACTTTAACTTTTTCTGACAATCAGGAGTCTTTACTGTGATAGCAGTCTTCTCCAACGAGTACTTGTCACCATTTGTAGAACCTGAGTCAACAATGCTCTCAATCCCCTCCCCTCCCACCCAGGTAGGGAAGGAGAGAGAGAAAAAGAGAGAGACCCAGCAACTCCCACAGCATCTCCTGAGCTGGGAACAGTCCCCAAAAATCCCAGAGCTGCTGCTGGAGAGAGCACAGAGTGATGAGGGTCAGGAGAGCTGGAGCCTGGGGGTCAACAGCGATGGGTGGACGGAGTCCTCCTTGGATGCCGGCCATGGATGGAAGAGAGGAGGGAAAAAGAAACAGGAAGGAAGTTGTCTTCTGTGATCCCTGACCTTCCTCTGAGCTTATGTAGATACATGGAATGGAATGTCTCTGGCCAATTTTGCTGTCTGTCTAACTCAGCCTCTTACGGGCAGGGATCATAGATCTCCCCATAGCGTCTGAGCCGGCAGACTAAAGATGTGACCTTGAAGACCCAGCAGTTAGAAAAATGTTCCATTGTTATCAGTCTTAGTTGGAAGGCTCTGCAACTAGTTAAAATAAAGCTTACTGAAGGAAAAAAAAATCAGTAAAAGGAAAATTGGCTTCATCCTGGCTCAAACCAGGACAGTACTCAGTCATGGGGTTTCCTTATTTCAGTCAGATTACACAGAATATTAGGGGTTGGAAGGGACATCTGGAGATAATTGAGTCCAACCCCCCCTGCCAGATTAAGACCAACATAAATCTAAGGCAGGTCACACAGAAATGCATCCAGGCAGGTCTTGAAAGTCTCCAGAGAAGGAGACTCTACAACCTCTCTGGGCAGCCTGTGCCAGTGCTCTGTAATCCTTACAGTAAATAAGTTTTTCCTCATGTTGAGGTGGAACTTCCTGTGTTCTAGTTTGTATCCATTGCCCCTCATCCTATCTCAGGGCACACCTGAAGAGAGATTGCCCCCTCCTTCGTGACACCCACCCTTCAGATATTTATATACATTAATTAGATCCCCTCTCAATCTTATCTTTTCTAGACTAAACAGCCCCAGGTCTCTCAGCCTTTCCTCATAACACAGGTGTTCCAGTCCATTAATCATCCTTGTAGCCTCTGTTGGACTCTCTAAAGTAAATCATTGTCCCTCTTGACCTGGGGAGCCCAGAACTAGACACAATTAGGAGCATTTCTGCCACTGTTACAAATACATGTGTGGGTTTTTTTACAGTGAATGCATTATTTTAATGAACCTCTTTTTCTGTAGTTGTAGCTTGATGAGATGAAAGGTATTTTGACTTGTGCAAGGTCATATTTTATCTTACTTGAACCTGCTGTTCTAATAACTATAGAATTTTATGAGGTGTAATTGAAAACTCCAGTAAATATTTGTATTTATGCTGCTGAAAAGGCTTTTTACCTAATGTTTAACTTCAGTTTTTGCCTGTGAATGGCAAGATACATTTGTGACACTTTTTCCATGTTATTTAAAATAAATATGACTGGTTACTGTTTTTTTTCCATATATTTGAACCATGATTTCATTTTAGTTGTTATTCTAAGGGGGACTGTAATAAATGTAAAATTACTAGGAACATTTCTGTGAGGTTTTTATTTCCTTTCCCTTTGTTAGATTTCTGGGGAAATTTAAAATGTTGGGTGAAACACCTCCTTACAGCCTTTTTCCAGTAAAAAGTCCGGAATTTCTTTAAAAATAATATAGAATTGTGGCAGCTTGGTTAATGAGAGACAATAAATAATATTTTTTGTAATCCTAGAAGAGTTATCAGTTGATTCTTTTTTTTTAATTGGTACTTGTCATTAACTGACCTGTGCTGTAGGCTCCTATGTACAAAGTTCCGTCACCAGGAAACAGCAGGACACTTGTACACACTGATGGTAATTTCCCAAGGAGTGTAGTTTGGAAACCAGTCAAGTGTTAACCAGCGTGAGTCTTCCTGGAATGTTGCTCACAGAGTTTCAGAAGTACAAGTGCTAGGACTTTAATTTCAGAATATTATGTTCTGTGTCAACATGTAGTACTATTGAAAAATGCTTCTAGAAAGTCCTGCAGAATGCATAGGTGAGTAGAGAATCAGCTGCAATCCTCCCTTCTCTGTTAGGAAATCAATAAGCAAACTGAATTATGTCCTGTCACGGAGTAATTCACTCTGACTCCTTACAAAAATTACTAACATCCTTATTAGCAGTTAAGGTTTGGGTCCGAGTATGTGTTGGTGAGTCAGTGTATACCTGTTAACAACAGTTAATTACTGCTGCAATGTTTTCTGCAACCTTACAAGATCCATGCAGTGCTATGTAATTTAGTTGTCATAATTGTGTTAAATTTCTTGATGTTATCTGTCATAAGACATTCCAGTCAGCAGAGAGATAAGGGGCATTTTGCTAATGAACTTTTGAACCTCTGCTAAGGCAAGATGTGCAAAAAATACTGAAGAGGTAGAGACAAATTTATGAGTTGGTAGGCGCCAGCAGTCTAATACAGGAGCACAGTAGGAAAACACCCCAAAATTAATGCAATAAATTCAAAGTCTGAATTCTAGCCAGGAGTCTGAAGGCACCCCAAGACTGAAAAGTGTAAATAACTACTATTTTTTAGAAAATGTTGACATTAGTATTACCTAAAAAGTTTGGACCAGATGATCCTGTTGCCTTTCTTTGCTGCTGCAGCTCACTGTTGAATCATGTTGAGCCTGTTATCCACCAAGATCCCCAGGGACCTTTCCACAGGGCTGCTCTCCAGCCAGGTGGTTCCCAGTCTGAACTGCACTCCTGGGTTATGTGTTCCCAGTTGCAAGACCTTACACTTCTACCCATTAAACTTCATAAGGTTCCTGCTAGCCCATGCCTCCAGCCTGTCTAGATCATCCTGGAGGGTGGCTCTCCCTTCCAGAGTGTCAGCTTCTCCACTCCTCTTGGTGTTGTCAGCAAACTTCATCAGGGTGCTCTTTATCCCAACATCCAGGAAGATGTTAAACATCATTGGGCCCAATATTGATCCCTGGGGGAACCCCACTTGTGATTGATTGCCAGTTTGAGGAGGAACTATTTCCTGTCACCCTCTGGGTACAGTCTGGCAGCCAGTTCTACACAGACCACTTGTCAAGGCCATAACGACTCCGTTTCTTCAAGAGGAGGCTGTGGAGGACCGTATCAAAAGCCTTAGAAAAGCCCAGGTAGACAATGTCCACTGCTCACCCTGCATCAACCAAGCTTATTTATCAGAAATAAGCATCTTGCACAATAGCAGTTTTGTAGAAGATCATATTTAGGACCTCCAAAATGTAATTTTTTCTCAGGTAACAGGAAAAGCTTGAAGTGTCAAGTAGTTTAAAAACTGCCAGCTGAAATACTGTTCAGAGGTGAAGGAGAAATTCAGTTGTAGAAATAATCTCAGGACAATCACTACTCTGTGTGTCTTAGATGCATTTTGTAATAGTTACATGCACCTTTAAAAGCAGATCTTCAGACAAGCAGTTTCTTATTTTCCTGCTCTTTCAGCTAACTCCTGCATTATATGTGGCTTTTTTAATGACTCTGGTTGTTGTTTTCCCCCATCCCACGTTGTGTTTTGCTTATTATTATTTTTGCAACACTTTGTTAACTCACCCATCAGAAGTGATGGAAATGCAACGAAAATGCCAGCGAACAGGAGGCTGCAGGAAGGCATGTGATACAGACTGGTCTTTCCTTTAGACAAGGTAGTAATTAAAGCTTTTAGGCTGAACTTCTTAAATTTTAGACTCCTTTTGAATGCAATTAAGTGGAGATGACTATTTTCTAAAAGCAGAACTGGAACAAATTGGTACTGCGAACTCAAACTTCTTTATTCTCATATATCATTCTTGTTCTGTCTCCTAAAATACTAATTTTAGGCCTTTAATAAATAATTAAGACAAAGAACAATCTCTATCAGTTAATTGTCAGGGTGGGGTTAATTTTCTGCTGAAATACAGTAAAGGTCACTGCAAAACATGGCTGCATGAAAGCAGGCACCGAAGAAGAATTTTTATCCCAGAATCATCCCATCCTGGGTTTTTTTGAGAACTTCAGCCACTCCCATACATCTGCTTAAAAGCCTCAATTTTTTTGCAGTCTTCTCTGAAAGTGAAGCAGTCAACTTCAGGTGACAGGAAAATGAGCTTGAACTCGGAAGGAGCTCATTTTGGGACTCTCTGTGGCTGTTATTGCCACTCTCCGTACCATGGTGAGCTGGGCTGAGTGTCTCCACTTAGTTGCTGTGGTGAAGAACTCCCACTACCCTAGATGATTGCAAAGTTGGAGCTCTTGTTCCAGGAAGGTAACAGGCAGCAAGTGCCCTGGTGTTTGAGTACACTCTGGGGGTTTTGCTTGATTTACCACAAATTCCCGGGTTCCAGCCTGGAAGAGACAGGGTATATATAGATTGTAGCAGTAATGCCTGTGTGTGTCCAGGCAGTCACAACCCTCTTGTTAGTGATGGGTGCAAAGCAGAAACTTGCTGCTGGTCTTTTATCATCCAGAACTGGAGAATCCAACCAGACCTTTGTACCATTGAGCTAGATAATAAAATGCTAGTTACCATTTCTCATGGGGCCTTGGAAGAAGTTCAGCCAAATCCTTTGGCAGCTTCCCCAAGTTCATTGAGATGTGGGTTTGGGTAAGTAATGAGGCCATTAAAACAGCTGGCTCTAGTAAATAGCCTTGGATTAAGTTCTCATAAGTTAAAATGAATGGAAAGATAACTACAAACATGCATGCAAGTAAGGTTTTGGGTTTGGAAAGGACAGACTACATTAATTTGATTCCTTAGTTTATTTAAGTCTGCTGTGTTGTGCTGCTCAAATATAGATGTGGCTTGAATATAGAAATATTTTTTTCTTTTCTTTTTTTTCCCCCCTCAAATTAGAAATAGTACAAATCTGGAATGCATATTTGAAGCCAAGAGAGACATTTTGGAGAACAAAGCATTGCATTTGAGTGACATTTTAAAATAGAAATGAAAAATAACATATCTAAAAAAAAATATTGGGGAGTAGCTTAGTAATAAGAGTGTCAAGGGAAAAAATATAAATGCTTGTAATATGGAACTCAGAAAATAAATTAAAATGAGCTAAATATGGTGCTGGAGATAAACAGGGTACTGGGCTTGCTTAGTGAGTTGTTCTCTATACATTTGCCTTAATTGTCTTGCTGCTGTGGCACCCCTAAGGCTTGCATGGACATCAGCAAAGCAAATCACATCACAAGATACAGTTTCATGTTAGCTGTGGCTGAAAAATGGCCCCGTAGGCTGCACCTGGGCTGGTAAGCAGGACCAGGACATAGGTGTGAACCCAGCAGCTGCCTGGGGCTCAGAGTGGCCTGAAACTGCCAGCACCGGCCCCTGCAGCTGACCAATTGTTCCCAGTCAGCAAGAGGTCAACCTCCTTGGGAGATAAAGGAGCCAGACCTGTGGGTGCAAGGCTTCGGAGGCAGCAGATGGGTCCTGCTCCAAACTGGTGCAGGGAGTATGGACTTAGTGTGAGGCTGTGGCTCTGGGCCATGGGCTGGGACAGGTCCAGTGTCATGATGCATTGACATGCTCCAGACCAACACTGAGCAACAGTCTGCTGATGCTTCCCTTCTGTGTCAGCCATATTCCTGTGGATAGTTTTCTCTTCATGTATACAAGAATTAATTGAGTTGATGATTTCATTAATGTTAATTGATTTTAAGTGTCTATATCGTCTTGTAACATACTATGAGTAGCCTGATGCTATAGTAAGAAGGAAAAGTTGTAGCATAATATTTTTAGTTAATTAAATTATTTTTAGAGTAATATATGTAAGATTTTTAAAAGCCTGATTTTTAATACTCAAGTCTACAGCTCTACTTAGGCTGCTCCTTGCATCCTAGTCACTTACGCCTCTCCTCCCTGTGTTGCACCAAGCTGTATTACATCTCTCTTGGCTGTCACTTCATCTCCTGTGTATTGTGTAATCACTCTAATATAATCTATTTTGTTGTTCTCAGGGTGTCCTTTAACTGTTACCTGAAAATCTATTCACCCAGGAGTCCCATGTTCTCTAACACTGCTCATGTGTCAGTTCAGTGTTCTGGGTTGGAGGTTGCCCTCTGCTTTTGTTCAATCCGTGGTGCCAGGGCCTGGCCCTAGAAGATGCAGTTCCCACTACATGGGATTAAAAGCAGATAGGTTTAAAAGTGAAATGAAAATCACCCTGTGAGGTCAGCTTACTATTTTTTTCCCTTTTTTTGAATACATGATTTTTTAAAATAGAAATGCATCTACTTCTGTTTTTCACAGACCGACTACTGTCTGTTTTTTTAAGGGATAATTGTGATTAACTGAAGCTAAAGGACCAGTGGTCACACATGCAGAGTTTGCACTGGAAACCTTCATGTAGGTGGAATAATACATTTGTCCCTGTGAAGGACATCGAGAGTCAGGGACACAGGGACAGAGGAGAAGCCCTTTAGTGGACTTTGATAGAAGCAAGGACAAGTTAAACTTAAAATATGGTGCAGAGTGTCACAGCAGAAGCTAAAAATAGTGGTTGCTGTTCCTGAATAATGTGGTCAACACACTTTTTAAGAGGAGTGCCAACTCCCTCTCTGCTGTAACCCACTTGTGGGTGGCCTTTTAGGATGCTCCTCTCTTAGTTTTGCCTGACAGGTGCATGCCACAACTCCACATGGTAGGAGAGGGGTGGCCAGTACCAGTGGGACAGTGTAGTAGTAAGGTCCTACTGCCAGCTGTCTCTGGAGATGAGGGATGATAGTCTGGCAGCTATGGAAGCATCTGAGAACTGTCTGGTGGGAATTAGGGTTTCTCCCTTCAGAAAGGTGGCAGGACCATTAACCCAGCTGAAGTGCATTTATAGTGATGTGTGCAGTACGGGGAACAAACATGATGAGCTAGAGATCTGTGTGCAGTCACAGGGCCATGATCTCATTGCCATCACTGAGACATGGTGGGATAGCTCGGGTGATTTGAATGCTGTCATGGATGGCTACATACTGTTTAGGAAAGATAGGTCATCAAAGCAGGGTGGTGGAGTGGCTCTTTATGTGAAAAAGCACCTGGGATGTATTGAGCTCTGCCTAGGACAGAGGGAAGAAGGTGTCGAGGGCTTACGGGTGAGAATTAGGGGGCAGGCTGACATGGGGGACACTGTTCTTGGTGTTTACTACAGGCCACCTGATCAGGATGAGGAGGTTGATGAGGCCTTTTACAGGCAGCTGAAAACTAGGGTCACAATCACAGGCTCTGTTTCTCATGGGGGACTTCAACCACCCTGATACTTGCTGGAAAAGCAAGGTGCAGTATGCTGAGAGGAAGACTTTCCCTCGGTAGAGGAGGACTGGGTTAGAGGCCACTTAGCCAATCTGGACATCCATAATTCCATGGGCCCTGATGGGATGCATCCATGAATTCTGAGAGAGCTGGAAGATGTAATTGCTAGGTCACTCTCCATCATTTATGGAGAACAGGAAAGGTGCCTGAGAACTGGAGGAGGGCTAATGTCACTCCGGTCTTCAAAAAGGGCAAGAAGAAGGACCCAGGGAACAACTACATGCTGGTTAGTGTCACCTCCGTCCCCAGCAAGGTGTTGGAACAAATTGTTCTGGACATCATCACAAAGCAAGTGAAAGCAAAAAATGTAATTGGGAAAAGTCGGCGTGGATTCACCAAAGGTAAGACATGCTTAACCAATCTGATTGCCTTCCATGATGTTGTAACTGTCTGGCTAGTTGTCCTCATTAGGAAACGGAGGAAGTGTGGGCTAGGATTAGTGGACAGTGGGATGGTTGAGAGCTGGCTGTGTGACAGAACTCAGAGGTTGTGATTAATGGAGCAGGGTCAAGTTGAAGGTCTGTAACCAGTGGTGCCCCCAGGGGTCAATATGTGGTCTGGACTTGTTCAACATATTCATCAATGACCTGGATGAGGGGACAGAGTGTATCCTTGGCAAGTTCACTGATGATGCCAAACTGGGAGGGGTGGCTGACACTCCAGAGGCCTGTGCTGCCATCCAGCATGACCTGGACAGGCTGGAGAGCTGGGCAGAGAAGAAACTAATGAGGTTCAACAAGGGCAAGTGTAGGGTCCTGCACCTGGGGAGGAAGAACCCCATGCACCAATATAGATTAGGGGTGGATCTGCTGGAAAGCGGTTCTGAGGAGAAGGATCTGGGAGTCTGGTAGTTACCAAATTATCCATGACCCAGCAATGTGCCCTTGCTGCCAGGAAGGCCAATGGAATCCTGAGGTGCATAAGGAGTGTGGCCAGTAGGTCGAGAGAGGTCATTCTCCCCCTCTACTCTGCCCAGGTGAGGCCACATCTGGAATACTGTGTCCAGTTCTGGGCTCCCCAGTTTGAGAGAGGCAGGGAACTACTAAAGAGAGTCCAGCAGAGGGCAACAAAGATGACAGGGGTTTGGAGCCTCTCCATTATGAGGAAAGGCTGAGAGAGATGGGACTCTTAGCCTGGAGAAGAGAAGGCTGAGGGGAGACCTTATTAAAGCCTACAAATATCTAAAGGGTGGGTGCAAGGAGGATGGAGCCAGACTCTTTTCAGTAGCTCCCAGTGACAGGACGATGGGCAAGAGGCACAAGCTCTGAAACACAGGAAGTTCCATTTAAATATGAGAAGGAACAGTTCTGCCTCTTCATTTTCTCTTTTCCTTTCTTTCCCTGTCCTTTTACTTGGTGATTACTGGCTACCTTTTGAGAAATCTTATCTTCTGGGTATCTTTTCATCCTCAGGTGGATACTTTTTCCTTTTCAGTTTCCTTGTTAATGTAATTTTATGTCTGGAATAAAGGAGAGATTAAATGATATTCTTTCTGGGAGAGCTGAAAATTTGATGGTTTTGAATGGTGAGATGTCTGTGAGTCTGAGGGCTGGTATCTTATGAGAGGATGGAAGCTTGGTCTCTCCATACACTTATCTTTTATCGGAAAAAACACTATTTGTTAGCCATCCATGAGCAGGAGGGGAATTTTGTGGCAGCAAGTCAGTCTAGCTGGATGGGAGCTTCATGCAGAGCAGACCATCCTGGTCACTGCCTGTAATTCAGAAGTGGGCTGTAGAAAATGAAGCTAAATAAAAAAAGCCCAACAACCAACAAACAAAACTAAGCAAAAGAACCCTCCCCTGCTCATTCAAAACTGTAACTGTTTCACTTTGTTAGTCTGACTGTGGGCAGGAGCATCAACATCTCTTCACAAGCAATACAGCTGCTCGATATGTGGGGCTCTCCCCAGCAAAAAAGCCTGGCCCCAGTTTGCTGGGCTCTCCCTGCCACCCCAGACAGCCTTCTCCTGGGACCCCCCCCAGAAGGTATCCAGGTCCTTCTGCTTCACTGGTCATGCCCACTCCCTTCCCTCTTGCACCAGACATTGGCAATCTCAGCCATTGCCCACGCAGACTTTCCAGTTTCTCCCTGTGCTGTAGAACATGCTCAGTAGTGTTTTGTGGTGTAGTGTTTTGTCCCACTTTTGATTTCTTCAGTTGTTTCTGATTATTAGTCAGTGGGGAATTTATCTGTTTCTGCTTTAGATCATGTGTGCTTGTTTCAAATGTTTTCAACAGTGTAGAATCTCAACATACTAGTCAGCACTGAAAATTGCCTAAAAATGTCAGTGGAATGTACTTGTTGTTGTGTCCTAATACTTTCTATATTAATATGTGCCTAGGTTAAAAATGAGTGAGGATTATTATTTTTCTCTTTTTAATTATTATTTATTCCACACTCAGCAAATTCATTCAGTCATCCAGGAGTCAAGCTGGGTGTGTTCCTTCTCACTCAATAATGCAAACATTTCTGAAGAAATTATGTCTCAATTAACAATTGTATCATACCCAAGTCTTAGCAAGTCATCAGGGATAACTGTGTAGATCATCTGAGACGAATTCTTACAAAAGAATAGATGTTGAAATTTGCGTAGCAGTTCTTATAATTAATTTCCTCCCCCCTTCCCCACCTCATGCCATCACACCTCTGGGCAGAGGGCAGGAGTGCTGTGCTGAGGGCCAGAAAAAGCTGCATTTCTCAGTCCCTGGTAAAATTCTCCTGAGTGAGAAGTCATCTTTTCATAGTCACAGCTTCAAAACAGACTAGCACGGCAGATGTGGCCTGAAATCAGACAGACCAAATCCTTTTTAGGAGAAAAAAGAAAGCCTTTTTTTTTTTTTTTTTTTTTTTTTTTTTTAAGGTTGACTTTGGTTTTCTTCTGCTTGAAGTAATAAACTGCCATTCGTAACTTTTAAGACAATTAACTGGATAATAGGATTTCAGGGTTACTGCTTTTATTCTTCTGGAGAACCAGTGTGTGCACATCCCAGTTTGAATTAATGCTTTGTAAGGTGTGTGTTTTGGTTTTGCTATAAACTAATTCTCTCTGTGGGAAGGGAAGAGACTCTCAAGTGAAACTTAGGGAAATACTATTTACTGAAGTAAATCTACTACCAATTTAGAGTTACGTATCCTACATATCCTGCACCATCTAGTGGGAATTTTTTGCATCTGCAGCGTGAGGTCAAGGATCTGAAGGAATCCAGAGATTTGAGAGTGCCAGAGACTGTGGAGATTGTGAAACTGCTTTCCCGCAGCTTCTATATAAAAAGTGGCACACAGATTAATGATGGATTTTTACTCTACCTCCTTGAAAAACACTTATGGTGGCTCTTAACTCCAGAAGAAGAAACCTGCTGATGGGTTTACCATTAACACGAAACAGATCTTTGTTGAAGCCCTTGTGTATGAAAGTAAACTGGAAAAGATGGGCTGGGAGAGGGGCCAGGCAGAAGATTACAGCCTGTGGTCTTTAAAACTCCACGGTGGAGACTGGCCATGCTGTATCCTCTGATATCCCATGATAATTCTTATGAAGCATTCAACCAGTTTTCCTTGCATGAGTGGAATATTGGTGTTTATACACTGCAGTAGCTGTGCAGATTGGCTTGCTGCCTTGTGAGAATCCGTGGCTAATGCTCCAGTGTGAT
This sequence comes from Apus apus, assembly GCF_020740795.1. Lineage (NCBI taxonomy): Eukaryota > Metazoa > Chordata > Aves > Apodiformes > Apodidae > Apus > Apus apus. The sequence goes on along the minus strand of NC_067283.1, from coordinate 18,507,497 downwards.
AACTCAGGACAGCTGGCAACACCCAGCGGGGGGTGTTCTCCCAGCAGTACTTACGTGAATGTTATTTTGAGAGCACAAGTTGAGGGTAGTTTCATTACGTCAGATTTAGTAGAGTATCCTGCCATAGGGATAGTTATAGTGATATGTATTAGAAAGGAATCCATATGTTTTTATGTAATAATGGATTTTTTTGTTGTTACTAAAAAAAAAGGTAAATAATGAACAGTCTGAATTTTGTGATGCATTTTGATATGCTTGTCATCTGTAAAGGTGAAGTACTGTGTTGCTGTTAGAATTTAGAAGATGGGCTGCTTACAGTGAAGCCTACAAGCACTTTGCTCTCTTGCATCCTCCGGAAATCTGGGGCAAAAGTGGAAGTATAGTTTGGATTCAAATTATTTTCTGAAAATTTAGTTTTTCTATAATCAGTATACAGAGGCTGTATTCTGTACATGGGTACACAAATTTACCCAATTTGTGGAAAGGAGGGGAGGGACTGGGTCTGGACTGCCCTACACAATAGGTAGGACAATACAGGAGGTGCAGGATAGGCATTTGATGGGAGAGATCAGTGATACCCTAATTAATGGGATTCACCACCCTCCCTGGGGTGTTCAAGGCCAGGTTGGATGAGGCTTTGTGCAACCTGGTCTAGTGGGAGGTGTCCCTGCTCATAGCAGGGAGGTTGGAATCTGATGATATTAAAGGTCCCTTCCAACCTTAACCATTCTGTGATTCATTCTGTGTTTCTATGTTGTTCTCATAGCACTAGTTTCTCTTCATGTACCTTCAGCTCTTCCACTTGTGTACAGTTTCTTCCTCCAAAGCTATTAAGGTAAATGTTCGGAGTAGCTAGTGGTCTGAAAAGTAGCCTATGTGTATGTGCTGTCACCAGACACATGCCCCCCATCACAACAGGTGTGTTAAGTCCTACCGTTTGATCCAACATTTGTGTGCAACCCTGCCTTTGGCCTGGATATGTGGATGCAAGGGGATACCTTGTGAGTATTTGTGCTTATATTGTGGAAATCTCTAGTTGTATGGGGGAGATGTGTTTTTAGGACAGGATTGTTGGGCTGGGTTAGTTCTTCTAGGAACTGGCCCCAGTCTAGGTACTGTAATGGTGCAGCAGGGATGTAGTAATCAAATCAGGACAGGAGACAGAAATGCTTTTGCTTTGCCATCTGCAGCCAACTTGGTGTTATGGCATTGGTTACAAAGGGGCAACTCCTGAGAAAGTTTTTTGGCTGGCCTCTGATTCAAGCATAGAACCTCTGGACAGCTGCAGTGGTGACCCTTCACATCTGACTTTAGGAGGCCATTTCACTCTTGAATAATCACAGTGAAACTTAGGCTGAGTTTAAGACTGGATGTTATAATCTAGGAATTACTTTCTAATTTTTTCAAGTGTACTTTTACTTTGTTGTCCTTAGGAATGTGGATTATAGTTTATCACTTACCATCACCAGAGCATTTTAACTTAAGAATTTCCCACTATTGGTTCCTCATTAGTGATACCTTTGATTTTTCTTGTCTATTGTAGCTTAGACTTGTAGTATTTTGTATTGTAGATCCTGGGTTTGGCATAGAGTGTTTGAAACTGTGTATGTGCTTTGAGTTAGGTGTGTGAGTGGGTGCTTTGTGACCTCGTCTTGCCTGGACACAAGGGCTGCTTGGAATGGACTCAGTATCTCAAGTAGTCTCTTTTGATGTTATGGTATGGTCATATACCATATACCATATACCATGCTACGGAGTGGCTTTGTTGTTAAGTCTGAACTTTATCTACCTTGTGTGTGTAGTTAAAAAAATTATGAACCTACCTGTAGATAGCTCAATATTAATAAACCTGTTTTCTTATATGGCTAGTATGAAGGTCAGCCAAATGGAGAAAACCAAGGGAAAACCCCCATTTGTTCAACAGTAAAGCAGTTAGCTATTTCCAAGTTATGAAGTATAATCTATTGAGCAGAGTTTTTATACTGTCTTTGGGTTTAACAGGCTCAGTTTTAATAAACTCTAAGCCAGGGGTGTGTCTGATGGCAAGGGATGCGAACTTTTGGGGTCTGCAGCTTGCTGTCTGACAGCACTTATTTGAAGGTGCAAATTCCTGATGCTCAGAGGCACTGGCTTGCAGGAGAGGCAGGAAAAAATTTGCTAAAATGGAGACCTATCTGAACTGGTGGAGGCTGCCATAAGTATAATCTATTGGACATACCCAGATAGGTCTTTCCAGGTGCTGCTTACTACTGGTAGAGAAACAATGATGAGGACTCCCACATAGGTAGACACTACTGTAAATTGTACCCATCCTCAAATTTGGATTTTGTTCTAAAGAACAGTCCTTTCTGCTGCGAGCAGCTTGAGCTGAGAATGGAAGGAGGAATATAAAAAATAAAGTGATATTTGCAACTTGGCCATTCTCCAAATAACTACTGTTGTCTCTTCCCTTAGCAGCAGCAGCAGAATTCATTTGTAGAAAACAAGCCCAGCTGTAACCCAGAGTCTGAGTACAGACAATAGCTTGAAGAAAAGGAAAAGGTTTAGGTTAGGAAGGAATCTCATGCAGACTGACTGCAGCAGAAAATCTACAGGACACAGCAATGGAAACACTGATGTTAGGATGTGGGCACAACAAAGGGGGTAAAACTTGCATTTATGCTATGACATATTTTTGGTTTCTGAGCTGGATTTTTCATTTTACTCTTTTTATTTTCTCTCTAAACTAAAGGATTTTGAGTCCTGCAACCAGAAGAAAGAAAAACCCTAAAGGTAGGTTTCAAATATGTTAGCTTTAAAAAAAGTGTTATATAGTTTAAAAAAACCCCACTATATATATATATATGGGGTTTTTTGTGTTGTTTTGTTTTTTTTTTACCTGGCAGCATGTCTGTGGACTACATTTTCTTTCTTCAAATAAGAATTGTACTTCCAAGACAATTTTATGTTTTACTATGCATTTTCCGCTCAGAAGTTTCTGAAAAAAAATTAGTGTTGGGGAAAAAATGTGCTAACCACAGTGCCTTCAAACTGTGACAGCTCAGTGGAAATGAAGCTGCCTGTACTTTGGTTTCCATACCTGAACTTGTACTCTGATGTGGAATTGTCGCCTTCTGGAGAGGAAGGGATTTAGTGGAGTGAGAGCATAAGAGTTTCTTTTTCATAGTTCTTCCTTTCTGAAACATAGCTTAGTTCCTGAGAGTCATTAATCTCCTTCTTTATCAAAGAAGAATAGGTTTTATCCCATGGATTTTCCAAGTGTGGCTTATTTTTTACTCTGATAATGTTGACAACAGAACCGCAACTTAGTATTTGTAATGGTGAGCTGAGGTGTTTTGCTGTGTGCTACCTATTTCTTCTATCACAAATTAGAGATGAAAATGTGTTTCTTTTTTGAAGAAGTTGATACTATCACTGTATGAAGCTTTTTTCTCATCTCAGCAAACTGTTTTTCATGAGATTTTATTTTGCTTGTTCCTGCCCCTCTCAAATCACTGTCACATGAACCCAAGCATAAACATTTTTACCTTTACAAATGTTTTGTAGCATTCATAAACCAGGGCTTTTTCTGCCTCACACAACCACCTGCTGTTCCTCATTGAAGGCTAAGTTGACCTCTGCTTTGTATACTGTGGTATCTTGGGGGCTGTCATGAGCACCTGCAGAATGGAAAAGGTCTGGCAAAAAGTAGAGCAGTTGTATCTCAAAAGGCTCAGAGCTTTCCACCTCCAGCACGTTGTCCTGATAACTCATTTGTCAAGGCTGGCCATGACTATATGCCCTGGGCTGTGGGCAGTGAGTTGGGCCATGCTCTGGGGTTTTTAATCTGGTATCAGCAGATTCCTGGTCAAAACAGTCGTGTTCTTCAGCATTTATTAGTCCCTTCTGAACAAGTCACAATAAACTCCTGCGGAGCTTTTATTTGGCACCTTGTGCTATAGATTTAAAATGGCTTAATTTCTGAAATTGCCCCCTGAATTTGAAACCGAGAGTGATGCTTTCATGTGGTGATGCTAATTCCTAGCAGAGGTCTGGCTGCTGTAGCCTGTGACTCTGGCTATGGTGTCTGTTCATGGAATTCTGAAATACCCAAGTGGGGGTTTCCCAGTGCCTCAGCAGCTGCTAGTGGACTAGGGGACTTAGAAAAGTTCTATTTGGCTGTCTCCAGACTGGCAAAGCCTTGTGAGACCTGCATGTTTTAACAGTCCCAACTAGTGAGATGTGTTAATATGAGCATTCATGGAATAGTTGTTTCACTCAATAGCTGCTTTCGATTAATAATAACTTGCAGTTTAAAATTCAGTGCATAATGATGAAAGAGGAGAACGTTTCAGGAAGAAATTCGGAAGCATGAAGTCCTTCTGAAGGTGAGTATCTGGATGTCCCTGTTAATAGCCACATTTTAGACTGATCTCCAAATTCAATATATGTTACCTCGAAACATATCATGCCTTTCTGCCACTTCAGGGAATGCACAAATTGTGAATCTGGAGATACTGATTTATAGGGGATGAATGCCATGCATTTGTTATACAACCTTGGCATCTCACACATTCATCTAAGGAGAGAAAAGCAATTGACTTCTCATTTCCTGTGTTTCACATTCTTTTATGAAGCAGAAAGAAGCTTGTGATGAGCTGTTAAAATAACTTGTTTAATGCATATGTGAAATCATTATGCTGAAAGTTTAGCCCAGTAAATGTTTCAAGGATGATTAGCTACAAGTTTTGTCGGCATCAGTCAGTAGTTCTGTGACACAGACAAATATTTTTGACCTCACCGATATGCATAAGAAAATTTACCGTTATTTTAACTTCCTGGAGTTTTTTTACCAGGTTCAGTAGTTGCCTGGAAGCTGATTAATCGGTGCAGAGCCACTAATGAGCAAAAGTAAAAGTTAGATTGCTTTTCTGGAGAGAGCTATTTATACATGCAGGTATGGCTGTTCCTCAGCTTGCTCAGATTAGATTACTTGCTGGATAACTCTGGCTTTGCAAAACAAATTTCTGGGAGGTCAACACGGAGGAGAGTGATTTACTGTAAGTCGGGAGTGAAGGTGATTTATACTGTCCTCTTCACATGGCAGCTTGGGTCGTGCCTGGTGACTCCAGTGCCTGTAGTAGCTGGAGGCTGTAATTGTATTCTTTGCTGGATGATTTCTCCTAGATTTATTTTTACATGCTTTCTCTGCAGGAGAGGCACAGAAGAAAAGATTTCTAAGTGAGATAATACATTGCAAGGATAGCTGAAATTAAATCCTTTGTTGTAAAGCCTGTTTTGTTGTTGTGCTGCTCTTCTCGTACTGCCTTTGATACATCTAACACATCTCTGCCTATCTATATTTCTGAGCAAATATAGATTTAATTTATGTTATAGATCTAGTCATATTCACATCTCTCTTTTTAGTGCCCGTGAGCCCATGTATGCCACCTCCTTGGCATGAATTGAACCACTCAGCTGCAAGACCTCCTGTAGTGAACTGAGTGAGGAACATACATTTAATAGGAGAAGCTATCTGTTGAGTATTTTAAATAATGTGCGCAAAGAGTGCTGAGAGGGGCTATGTGTGCTGGTGATTATGGCAGGCCTGGGAGGACCAGGGAACCTCACTTGGTGGGTTCAGGAAGGGAGATGAGTTGGAGTTTCCTGTAGAGCCCAAGAGTGCTGCAGCCCACAAACAGCCATCTGCCAAGGATGGAGGCAGGGCAGGCATCATGAATGCTGCGGTTGCAGCTGCTTCAAGACCAGTAGTCCAATGGGTGAGCTTGCCAATGCCTTCTGCATTGGACTCTGCAGGGAAGGTTGTAGAGCAGGTCTCCATTTGGGAATATCTCCAGTGCTCAATAGAGGCTCCAAGCAGCTCTGCAACCAGGAGCCTAAATGGCAAGGGAGCTTCACTTATTCCCTTGTCAGTAATTATTTACCTATTACTGCTGTCCAGTGTTAATTATTTCTGTGCTGGAGCTCCATGTCAGAGGTTGCCAATGCTTTCCTTGTTGGTTACTTTTCAGCAAACTCTTTAACAGGTCTAGTGTGTTTTCTTTTTCTTCTTTCCATTCATTTGGTAGTTCAAGCTAAAATATAAATAAACACATACATTTAATCAACTTCTAGATAGTTGTTAACATTTAAGAATGTTTATATGCAAGATAGCAATGTATTTCCCTCTACTAAAAAGAATTGATTGAGCTCCTGCTGTGAAAAAAATAACTCAGAAAAAAATGTTAAAGCTTACTAATTGTAGTAATTAGGTCAAAGAATCCTCCTGTAGTGCATTAAGCTATCTGCTACCTTCTAAATAGAATTTGATATGAACAAGTTTAAGAATAGGAAACATTAGAATCTTCTGCTGAAATAAGAAAACCAAATGGATGTAAAAACATAGCTTGGAAAAATTTAATGAAATCTGTAATCTTATGAAAAGAAGCAATACCATTCTGGCAGTTATAATTCAAATAATGGTGGATTTCTGTCTCAAGGGAATATTGTAGTTTCTTTAAAAAATTTGCGAGCATTAATACTTTGTTTCTAGGTTTGTGATCTTTTTGTTTCATTACACAACTACATTAGTAGTTAATTAGTGTCCACTTTTAATCAACTATGTGTTTTAATGGATAATTATTCTACTACCTTAATGAAAATAATGCTATATTTAATATTTTAGTGTTCAGAACCAAATGGTTATCTCTTGAATGATGTTAGCTAGTTTTGGCATATAGTCAAGAACAGTAACCTGATCTAAGGAAAAGCAAAGGTCAAAGTATGACATGTAGAAATACCTAATTTGGTTTATTACCAGATGTCTGTATTACTCAACCTATCTTCTACTAAATGTGATATATTATCACTAAACTTATAAGAGCAGTATTTCTTTTATTCCTACAATTTACTTCTGTTTTATTAAGTTAAATGTGCTAGAAGTAATCCTACATGGAAAAAAAAAAAAAGTGGCTGTCTAGGGATAGAATCCATATTTCATTTTCCATTTTATTTACTATGCTTTGTTAGCTATGTTTTCTAAAACCAGAAAAGATAATTTAAAATGTGGTTCTGCACTGTACCTGGAGAATTAATATTAGTTATCACTTAGTGATTTTATTGATACAAATAGGTTTAAAAATATGATGAAGGATATGGTTTAGCTTTGCAAATCAAACATGGGCATGGAATTCTATTCATTACTATAGTATAAATCTGGATTTTATGGATTGAAATTACACTGCCCTTTGGAACAAATATTATTACTCTTGCAGGATTTCTGTGCTTGTGATCTTCACAGCAACACTACATAGAAAGCCCATAGCATGGGTCTTCTGCTCTGCTCTGGCTCTGAGCAGTTTTTCTAGGACATCACCAGCCCCTGCTTGCTGCAGAGCAGACTTCCATGCCAGCCCAGAGGCTTCACACCAAGTCAGAACCCACTCAGGAAAATCAGTGTGTCTCCTTGTCCGAAGAGGCTGCTCTTGTGGGAACTACAGCAAGTCTTCAAATCAGGCTCCACACACGATGCATTATGCCCTTGAATATATTTCTTCTGTTACCTTGAGTGACCTCTGTTGGCACATGGTCATCTTATGACATATTCAGCTTTTACATCATTAGAGAAAGTTGAAGTCTTGGGTGGTCATGCACTGCTCTAAAAGGTTAAGGACCCAAAAGCCTGGTCCTGGGTGAGAGTGGGTGTTGCATAATCCCACTAATGTAACCAAGAAATGGATACGAGCACCTGTAGCTGCAGTATTTTAATTTCTGCCAGAATTCTAACCCCAAAGTATCTCTTGATTGTAACTTTTAATAATTTTATAAATGTTAATGTTAAATGAGCAGACACTCCCAGGTACAGAGTTTGGTCAACAGTTGTGGTTCACCCTGTTTTGAAATAAATACACAAATTCAGCTAAGAACAGAAGCAGGAGCCAGTTTTTGTTTTGTTTGGTTGTGGGTTTTTTGTTTGTTTGGTTTGGGTTTTTTTTATGCTCGTGTACTGTATGTCAAAGAAGCAATCCCCACTTTTATCAGTTTGTAAAGAAGATGAAAATGAAGGCAAAATAACCCTGCTGAGCTACTTGTACTGCACAAAAACATCCCGTTCTCTTTGACGTCCAGATGCTCAGAGTAATTCTGCAGTGCAATTTCAAGGAGGGGAAGAAAAAAAAAGTGGATAGTTTTCCTGTGGTTGCAGATTTCTTCCCCTTTTTGAAACAGTGAGATGTGTAATTTTCTGTCATTTTTAATAAGATGACACTGAAAAAGAGTAAAATAAACAGGAAAAAGGCTCCTGTAAAACTTGAAATAATTGTATAGTTAATGTGACAAAAAGTCTTTTTTTTCATTTCTGAAATGTTTTACAGTACTCTTGTAGAATTTATTGGATGTAGTGTGTTAGAAGGAGTAAACGTACGATAAGGGAGAAAAACCTTCCTAATAGCAATTTAGAAAGTGCTTAGGGAAAAAAGTGTTCAGTGGAAGAAAGTGTTACAAAATTACTGATAAAAAAAAATTTTGAGAAGGTACAAAAGAGACAATTAAAAAGTTGGTTTTCCACAAAGGAAAATGGGCAGTGACTTTGTTAGTTGGGAGACACAGATGGTGGAAAGATGATAATACTAAAATAAAAAAAAATGAAAGCACTTTCCCCCCCATTGATATTGAGCACACACACAGAAAAGGAAGGCTCTTTGAGAGCCCCGAAGGATGCTGTAGATAACATTTAAAGTCTTGCTTATCCCTGTCCCTGAAGGTTTGTCGGAATAATGACACAGTTTAGGAAACTGCCTCAGGACATGTTAGGAAATTACAGGCATTCAGTTGTAAACTGAGCTGTTAAAAACGATTTTAACATGTCAAGTGGGAGAACACTTAGGCACTCACAGCTTTGTTAAGTGTGGGTGGTGTAGGTTAGGGAAAAGAAGTGGTGTTTTAGCTAGGAGCAGGGAGGTGGAAGAGGAGAGGCTAATTGATTAGGACTTGAATTAAGAAATAAAAAAAATTCTGTAGGAAACATGCACGGCAGCTTCCAAGTTACTGGGAAGTTTTCAACATAACAGAACAACCCTGTGATTTCTTTTAAGATATTCCAGTTGACTTGTGCTGTTCTTACTAAATTACACCTGCCAAAATTGTCAGATAGCTGCAGTGTTTATAGTATATATCTGGGCAGAGGAAAACTCTTCATTTTTCCTTCCCTGAAGCAGAAACGTGGAGCCCATTTTTATCTGCTTGGTCAATCATTGCCGCTTTACCGCTCTGAAAAATGGCGATGATGTGTTGGTGATTGACAGAAATCACTTGCAAATGGATAAATGAGAGTTTAATAAATATTTAATGTAGGGATATTTGCGAACAGGAGTATAATTAGGCATTAGAAAGGAAGATGCTGGGTGCGTTTTGTGCTCTCATAGTTCATGGCTAACTGCTACATAAAGAAGGGGGAAGAACCACTGGTTGCTGTTTGGAAGGGTAGAGAAATGGTAGAGGCTGGCAGTGAGCTGGAAAGGTAATTGTTTTTAGAAAAGAAGCTAAAAGTAAATATTAACCCTCTTCCTGTGTCAGAGACTTGTTGCCTATTCTGAGTTTGTAATAACATCTTATTGATGAGTTATATATCTGCATATTTTTCTGTGTCAAAATATCTCATCATTAGTAGAGGAAAGTGGGTATAAAGTCCAATTTACAGCATAAAAAAGCCAAACTTTTTTTTTTTTCAAAAAAAAAAAAAAAGTACATCAATTCCAGTGATCCCTGAAGCCTACATTTTGAATATTCAAGAGGACTGGATATTATGAAGAGCTGTCAGTGCTTCACAGCTATGGTTGCCAAAGCAATTATGTTTGCAAATCTTGAGATGCATCAGCCTGGTTTTTTACCCTCTGACTTGTGAGCAGGGAAGCAATTTGGCTGAATATTTAGGAAATTAATGTTGAAATTAGTTCCAACTTTTGAATTTTAATAAGTTTATAAAATTATTACAAGATACAAATGAACTTTCTGGTACTTTTGAAAGAATCCTATTTTCTGAATCAGTTGGACTTCAAAATGTGTGTGGAGGTAAGAGGAGGACTCTGACAATCCTACCCTTGCCTGAGTTAGGAGCTGTTGTGAGGCATGAAGCACTGGAGCTCCAGTCCAGTCTCTTGTTGACAGCACGTGGCACCTTGCAGCTTAGGGAGAAAGTGAGTGGTGGGGTCCAGGGCAGATGACTTGGGAGATGGAAGTTTTCTGACCTATATTCACTCTACCTCTTGCTCTGCCCTCCCTTTAGAAGAAAGCTACTCTCTCCTATATGGCTTCTCCAATGTTGACATAGGTGGTCTGAATTAAAATTCTGTAGGAGCATCTGATCTGTTGGCCTCCAGAGAGTGGGATCAGCTCCAAGGGTAAGTTTGGACTCCCTGGAGAGGGGAGGTGGCAAGGCATGACTGTGGGAAGGGATGTGTGTTCCATTATATCAAGATGCATCTAGTATTTTACTTTGGGAAGGCAAATGAAGGCTTGTAGATGTTTATGCCTCCCAGAACATAGAAGGAAATGTCACAACATGACAGAAAGTGGACATCTAAGGTCAAGGCTTTGCCTACTGCAGGCAGCAGAGAGGAAGCATCTTTAGGGAAAGGTTAAATATTTGTGCAGGCAGAATTTTAGGCAAACAAACAATATGTTAGTTGCTACTTGTTCTGGTTTTAGTGGTAAGTGTTGTGAATGGTGAGGTCATGTGAAGGTGTCTCGGTCAATTCTCTAGTTATAAATTGCATTATCAGTTTTTTTCAGTATGATGGTGAATTGGTGTCCAGGAACAATTAAAAAATAAGCATTGTGACATTAAAAATGGAATTAAATTGATGGTCAGTTGCAGCAAGGAGCTATTGCATCATTACAGAAGGTAAAGGTATTGTCTGAATGGTTATTAGTCTCTAAATTTTAGATTCTGTGTTGTTAAAAAGTTGCTTCTCCTGTATGCAGGTTTTTAAGTGGGAAACAACTGAAGGCTCCATTCAGCACCTGCTCTCATAATATTTGTCTTATGAGTGATTGGATGGCAAGAAAAACCTTTCCTAAACCTGCTCAGGAGTTTCATGTTAATATAAGGCTGCCTTAGATGCTGCAGAGCAGACTGGGTGTGAGTAGGTTAAGCAGAGGTTGATGGAAAGCAGCTTAATTCAAGTGTCATCTCTGATTTCCACTGAAACTAGGAGGTTGTAAGTGGGAGTAATTTGCACATACAAGAGTCAGGAAGAGTAGAAGGAAGAACACTTACTAGAGCTCAGATGAATCCTAGCACTCATTTTCCTCCAGTTTGGGTATCCCATGACATAACTAGCATCAGCTGAGGTGAAGTGTTTAAGAAAGCCACACACAGCAGTTTATGTCTGCCTTGAGACACAGCCAGGGCGGTCAGCATGTCCCAGGAGGAACCGAGGGGCAGGTCAGGCTCCTCCTAGAGCAAGACCTGGCAGTGCTGGCAGACAGAGCCAGTGAGCTGCGTTCAGGCACCCTCTGCTGTGCTCTAAACCACCCGAGGTTGGGAATGTCTTTGCCCCAGATCAGTAAGTGGTGTTTGTCTTGAGCAGCATTCCGAAAGTATAATCTTGCTGCATAGGTTTAGTTGCCTTACAATGTTCTGTAAATGGAATTTAGCAGTTCCTTGTGGTGTCTTTTGACATTGTGAGTTAGATTTTAATGTATTAGTGCTAAAGGCTTGATAGATGAGTAAGCAGCTCTATGTTTAAGGTATTAAGTGTAATTTGATTGCAGAGCTTACTGCTATCAAATACATTCTTTATGGTTTAGCTATTTTGGAGTTTAAAAATGGATGTTCTTAGGAATATTTTCAAGTCCTTTCTAATAGTAATTTCTCTTTTTATCATTTAGTCAGATCTGAGTTACTTTAATATTTTCACAGTAAGGACTAATCACATTGCTTTTAGATACACGTAGTCCCTGGGACAAGTGTGGGGTTTTTTTGTTTTGACTCTGTTTTCTTTTAATAGAACTAAAGCAGTGCAGCATGAGTTTTATTTGCCTGCTAGTTCTTTCAGTTCAGGAGCTCATGAAGTATGGCTGTGAATTGTATGGAGTTACATTGACATTGATCAGCAAAGAAGGGACTAACACAGTCACATTTATTGTCAGCTGTGACGCCAATAAAGCTCTCAGTCTGATTCTTTGGGCTCAAACAAGCCTTGCAAGAACCACTGCCCATTCTGACCCTCTCTCATAGCTGCTTCTGAGAAGTAATTCAAAAAGGTGATGATCCTTATATGAGAAACAGCAGAGATATTTCTGCTTTTCTACTCAGCCTTGCAAATGGCTTAGCAGGAATCGGTAAAACATTCCAGCACAGAGAAGCCATTCATAATTTTTGAGGGATGAAGGTTGACACAGTTCAGCCTTACACTGTTATAACATACTATATAATACCATTGATAAAGTGGAGACAAGTGGCCATTTATTTATTGTTCTGATTTTTCCATTATCCCATGACCAAAATAAACCACAGGCTCTTGTGGCCAGTGTGTTATTTCCTCAGTATTAGAGCTGCAAGTCCGCAGTAAACTTTTTACATGGATGTGAAATTATCTTCTAAGATGCCCAAGTGAGTTGTTCTGTTTACTTGTTGTGTTGTTTTGGTTTGGTTTTGTTTGATTGGTTGGTTGTTGGTGTTTTTTCCATTGTTGTTTGTTTGTTTGTTTTTTCTTTCTTTCTTTTATTTAAATCTCATTAGAGGCTTTTTGTTTGAAAGCAGGGCACACAGAGCTCAAATAAACTAGGCATTAATACTAGACTTGGACACCTATAGAGTTAGAAGATGGTATGTTGTGGAAGCCATATCCCTGGAAGTGTTTGAGGCCAGGTTGGCTGGGGCTTTGAGAAACCTGGTTTAGTGAGAGGTGTCTCTGTCCATGCAGGGGGGTTGGAACTAGATGATATTTAAGGTCTCTTCTAACTCAAATAATCCCATGATTCTGTGTTTGAGTTTTGAAAGGATGAAGAAAATTTCAGACAAATTTAGATTACAAGTTTTGAAATAAGTACTTTAAAAATAAAATAAATTAAAAAAAAAAACAAAACAGGCAAGTTTCAGAGAATGGTATTAGTGTACAACAACTCCGGAAAAAAAATTATTTTATGTGATGATTAAAATACAGATAAAGCTGTCATGAAGATCAAGAGATGGGAATTTATTTAAAAAAAAAAAAACTTGTATGTATGAATTTCCTGTAAAAATTTTTCTGCTGCCAATTAAAGCTGACGTTTTCTTTTTGTGAGGCTTTTGAATATGTGTAATTTTAATGACTTTTTTCAGGAAAAATATTGTTGCAGAAGAGGCATGCAGTGACAGTGCATATTTGTGGCCTTCCAGAGGGTGAGTGCCTGGAGAGAAAAGTTTCTTAGTTCTATATCAATGATATTTTATTTATATCTGCGTAACAAAAACCCCCATGCAATGTATATTTTCTGATCATGGGTATTATTTAAAATATATGTCAGCATGTTGCGACAACAGACACACATGACGTGTCTCATTTCTTGACATACCCTTCAAGGCACAAACCAGTTTGGTGAAGGGGTTTGGCTGCAATCGCTGGAAGGTGCTGCATCCCGGTGAGGTGAGGTAAGAAGCAGCGTCTCCGCTTCCTCCCCGGGCGTGTCTGTGTGTGCCTCATCCTCTTGGTGTTGTCTCCCTCCTTTGAGCCCTGGCTGATAAGAGCTGTGGAGTTCCTTCTAGGGTTTCTCCCAAGATATTGCTGAGGGTAACATTTGAAAAGTGACGGTGAGTGCGTGTGGTAGGTTTGAGCGTATTCATCGATAAGGGTGGTTTTATCTGCTGAAATGTCAGGGGTGGTCAGAAGCAGTCTGGGGCAATTGGGTACTCTTCTTGATAAATGTAGGCAAAGGTGGTGAAGATGTTTACTGCAGGCTTTGAGTTGCTAATAGGCAATGAAACTACCCAGAACTCTAATTATTTTCTGTAAGGCTGTGTGTAATAGCAATGTGCAGGGATGGGAAGCTTATATTGCCAGGGAAAGGCACAGCTTTGTACCAGCCCCCACCAGTCTGAGAACAGAAGATTTCTCCTGGGTTACTGAAAACACAGGAGGAGCTATATGGAAAAATCCATTTGACTGTCCTTTGTAAATCAGAAGAGATAGAGAGATTTATCTGCATCAGATAAGCTGTTGCTGCTGCAGTACAAATACCTGAATAAGAATGGCTTTGTGGCAAGAAAGAAAGAACTACAGTATTGTGATGATTCCTTCTGTGGTAGCTGATGACTTCTAGCTCCGTGTTGAAGTTGGGCTGTTGCTGGGCCTGTTGCACCAGTTTTGGATGGCAGTCCCCAGAGCTGTCTCAGGATGGACTCTGCACTGGTCCTGCCGGGCAGTGAACATTTGTCAGGCTGTGGATGTTACTATTGGCAGGTCTTTCGTCCAGAGCTGTTCTGAATTCAGTTTATTTTATTCTAAAAAAGTAGTTTGAATCCTTGAACAGAGAAGCAGTAATGGTTCATACACTATTTTGAAGGAGTTAGAGAGAACTGCCAGACTTCCCTCTGCAAATGGATAATGTTTCCAGATGGCTTAGGTAATTTTGTCCCTGTCAGAAGCATCAAGCTGGGAATGAACTAAGCAAAAGGTAGAAAAGGTAGACAGTGTGCTTTCTGCTTGCTCTAACGGGATTTGTTGAAGTAGGAGACAGGGAGCCAAAGGCTGTAATAGAGATCTCCAACAAAGAGCACAGCAAACCTCTTGTCATTGCCACAGGAATAGCTTTGGAGAAAGCGATGAGTAGGGTTTTTTTCATGGTGCTGTTTTTTTCTCCTGGAAAATGGCATTTGGTCAAAATTATGTTTCCCTGCTGGAAAAATCAGATTTTGGTGATGCTTTGGAATTTTTTGTGGGTGGGGAAACATTGAGGGGAGAGACAGAGGCGATGTTCTGTTAAACTGAAATCACCAGTTGCAAGGTGGTATGTTCCTATATTTGTATGAATTTTTGTATTTTGGTTGTATGCATCTTGAAGTTAAAATCACCTGAAATAAAAACTTCTGTTTTACCATATACTATACTTCTATTTACATGAAATCCATATTAATTGTTCAGTTTTTTGCCTCATAAAAACCCAGTTTTGTTAAGCCTGATTTGGAATGTTGTTGCTTTAAAGAAAAAAAAAAAAAGGTAAAAAAAAACCCTGGAATTTTCCACTGAGATGAATCTGTTCTATTAAATCTTTCAACTTCCCTGTATTGTTGAAGTGTTGAAATAATTAAGTGGATGGTTGTTTTATGTCTTTTCTATTATCACACCAAGTGCAGACTACAATATCATAACATTATATTCTAATAAGGTAGTAATTATCCTCTTGTATTTGTTCTGATCCCCTCCTGGGATGGGCGTATTGAAATGTTCTATGTGATTATAATGTCATACTTAAGCCACACCCTTCTTGAATTTTGTCTTGTGGACATGTGGCAATTGGTTAAACTCATTGATTTAAAAGTTCTTGATCCCTAATGAAGACCCTGAAATTGTGTATCACCCCAGCATCAACTGCACATCAGCAGCTATTGGAAAGCTTTATACTCAGTAGGCTTATTTTATAGATAGTGCCCTTGTCACGGAACTTTGTTTGGTGGATACCTTTAATGGGTCCAGTTTAGTAATGCTGAGAGAGGTGCACTGCATTTGTGAGAGAAAGTCAAAACAGCAGTTACTTTGGATGACAGCTCTTTTGGAGTTAATTTGCTTGTATGCAGAATCCTTGAGGTTTTGGGTTTTTTTGGTCTTTGGCATGTTTCTGTGTACTGCCTCACACCCTGGCACAACAGGGGGCCTCATGTCCAAGTACTGCCATGGTAGGGGTGGGGTGATAGTGGTGGATGGGAGCTTGCTGAAATATTGCAGTTGGGAGTTGAGAAAAATAGATCCTTGGAGCCTTAGCTATTCCTTTCATGCTGCTGCCTGTCATTTTCTGCTGTAGAAGAGTGTGAGGCTGATAGCCACGAGGCATAGATCAGATGCAGAAACACAAAGGACTGGAAAAGAGATGTGGAAAAATAAATGGTTGGTACATACAAAAGAGGCCAGAAATACCCTTTTTTTCTTTTTTACTGGGGGCTGACAATTGCAAATTCTGCTTGGAATGGAGCTTGCTTCTGAAGTGTGGGGTTTGTCCAGAGCAGGATTAAGCAATGCACTGTTGCCTTGAGAACAGGACTTGAAAAACTGAAGCACTTTGCCAGTGGATCAGATGGGACTTCTGAAACTTACATGACTAAGGTCAAAGCCTGGACAGTGCTAAGCACCTGTGACAAAAATACTAAGGGTCTTCAACATATTGTGGAAAGAGATCTGAAATTAGCCACCTCTCTCCAGGGGTTTTCTTTTTAAAAAACAGAGTTCTTAAATTCATGCTAGTAACTTAGTAGTCTTAAACCAAACCATTATGCTTTCAAGTCATTGTGCAAGTATAAAAGAGCAATGATAGTCTTGCCAAATGAAACTGGGGCAAAACCCACCAGACCACTACTGAAGCAGTGATCTCACTCATGGGTGGGTAGGAGTTATGTTAATAAGTTTTGCTGCTGTTCATATTAGCATTTTTGCAAAGAAAACTTTCTGCTTAAGTTTGGGTCTCTGAAAACTGTTCTAGGCTCTATTTGTATCTGGATGAATCTGGATAAAGAAACTGTTTGCAGCATATCCTTGGTATGTTTGAAATGTTATCCCTTGAAAATTATGGGGCATATCTAGACTTCAAGTTTGTCTTGTTGGCTTGTACAACCAATGTTTTTTTGTGCACCCTCTCTCTACTAATTTCCATTCTCCACTCATTTTCTCTACTGTCTTTGTTCCTTTTTCTTCTCCATCACTGCAGCTTGCACACTCATTTTCTTTCTACTCTTTGTTTCCTTTTCTGTTAGCTCTAAGTCACATGGCTACCTAAACCAACAAAAATCTAATGCTGATGTCCTTCTCATTTCAGTTCAGTGATAACCTTGTCTGTCTCCTACTGGTTGTCTCTCTTCGCTCAAACCTTAGTAGCAGTTCAGACCAATCTTCAGTCTAGGATGGCTGAAACCCTGTAGCTGTGAACTGCAGGTGCTGCGTGGGGCAACAACTGGCTGGAGAGCAGGTGGTGCTTGGGCTGCTGAGGTGTCCTCCTCCTGTGCAGGCTTCAGTCGACTGGTTTTGCTGTCCTTCCACCAGGATTTGGGTTTAGAGTTTCACACTCTTAACCACTTGCTCTAATTATATTAAAATGCTCATAGATAACATACAGTGAACATCAATAGATGTTTTCCTCCTCTGAATATTTCCCATTTTTGCTTAAAGCAGATGATCCACAAATATCCATGGGGAGCAACTAGTGTCTCCTGAATTACCACAGTGCACAGTGCTAGTGTTCTTCATTTCCACTTGACTGTTGATGAATCCTCTTTTCGGTCTTGCCTATGTGTATTTTTATTTGCCATTGTGTTTATCAGTCCATTAGCCTATTGTGACACTGTCAATTCTGAGGAGTAATTTGCTGAGCTTAAATAGCCCATGTTTTGAACTTTCTGACCAGTGTTATTAAATGGTGACGGGATTGGTCAAGGAGAAAAAAAACTGATCTTGGTGAACTGCTCTAATGCTATTGAATAGACTAAAATTAGCCCTCTTATTCCTCTTGCTTTTAGGCATCTCATCAGGGTAATTATAATTGTCAAAACCAGCCAAGCTATACCTCAAATAAGGTGAAGCTTTAAAGCAATTTTTTTAAAAAAATGTTATCTTTCCCTCTAAGTAAAACAAAGATAATAAATGGCTGTTTTTTCTTACAGAGTGCATTTCAGGTAAGCAATGAACCAGTGGACCATTGCAAATATTCAAGCAAAATAAAATAGTAATCAAAAAGAGGAGTAAACATCCAATGCAGCTGATGTTAAGGAGGGTTGGGTCTAGTTCCACTTCTGGTGTTTTGGTTAGTTAAAAGCTGTGATTATGTTTCACATGAACTGCAACTTCGTATATGCATTTTGCATTTATTAACTGTGTTACGAAGATGATACAGACGGAGACAGAAGTGTTATGGAGGATTTGGGATGGAACAAGCATGCTAATGAGCCTATGCAAAAATGCATCCATTAGCCAGATGGTGAGTTACACTGGCATTAGCTTCTGTTTACCATCTGTTTAATCCTCAGAAAGAGGCAGGAAAGGATCTAGAAGTGGTGTAGAGGAACAGCAAACAGTAATAGTGTAGTAACCTTCACAGTTTGTCCTGAAGGTTGCTTCTCTTAAGTAGTTAAAGTGAAATTACCCTTTTCTTCTGTCTGGCAGTGGATGCCAGAATACTGCAAATTCTGTAAATTTCTCCCCTGTATCCCCCATCACCATCATTCCCTGTAAAAGGAAGACAAGTAGTCCCTCAAAGTGAGCAAAACACTTACCATGGCTCAAAACAAGTTACAATTTAAAAACATTTAAGAAAGCTTTAAACCTTTAAAGAACCTGTATCATTGGGAAGAAAAAGATCCTTAATTTAGAGAGAGAAAAAGACCTTAAGGTCAACTAGTCCAATAACCTCCTCAGTAAAAAATAAATAAATTAACATGCAGTTTGCAGTCTCAAACTTCTCAAATTATGAACTGAAAAAGTCAGGAAAAATAATTGTTAAAAGTGGTATTGAGAGAGGTCTGTATTTTAGGCTGAAACTGGAAAAGCGAATTGATTAACATTGTCCTTATGCAAAGGCATTTGAATCTTGCACTTTATTTTTGCTTGTTCACTAGAGGGTAGCAGAGAGTGGAAGCAAGAGCGTATCAGGATGGCTTGTGCTCAGTAGAAGTAAGTTTCCGTGCTAGCTTCTATATTGGTAGACAAATCCAGTGCCCTTCAGGCTCCTTGGCAGAGCAGAACAAGTTTGCTTGGTGCTCTAATTGTAAACCAACAGCATGAAACTTAGGAGCATTCTTTACATTGTTTGATACAATTCTAAGTAATTCCTGGTCTTAGCATTGTTAATAATTGTAATTTTTTTACTCTTATAAATAAAAGCATTTTCAAGATGCACATTCTTCAGGAAGTGCATTTTCAGGAGGACTATATTGTGCGTAGGGGACGCTGGCAAATTTATGTAGGCAGATAATTTTAGAAGAATCCCTTGACCTTAGAAGGTGACTGTGCTTCTAGGCTGCATTTGTGTATGTTCCACTGAAATAAATATCTGCAGTCTAAAATCTTCTGCAGCCACCACAATACCTGACAAAACAAACCATTATCCTGTATACCAATAATAGAGACCTTGTGGTATGTCTGCTATTACTGCCTGAAAATTCAATGAATTACCTTTACCCTTTCTGGGGTACAGATCTCCAATGGAATATCATGAGAAGAGCTTCAGAAAGCTGTGCTGAAGCATGACCTTCTACTCTTATGGTATTAATAGGCAAGTAAAAAATGTTGCCTTATAGCAACACACCCCAGCCATCAATATTTATTGCAATGTCTGCTCTCTTGCAGAGAGGCTGATGTTATTATGTTAGAAATATTTCTTTTTCCCCCAAAATAATTCATATTATGGTTTGCCTTTGTTTACCTGTGATGTTCTAGAAAATTGAATCAGGAAAAACCTGCTTAAAATGTTTTGCCCATCTTTGTTGTATGTAATCTGTTGGGCATATGGTAATAAAAAGGGCCATTTCATGAAGTCGTGGGACTGTTTGCCAACAACAGGAACAATCTGAAGTCTTGCTCATTTCCCTAATAGCACTGAAGGTCCAAAGAAACACCTTTTGGTAATCTGTTTACATTGTGCTTGTAGAAGAAAAGTATAGAGTGAAAAATCTGTGTCACCATCCTCCCTTCCCCCTTTCTGTCCCCATACACGTGCAAAGATGTGGTGTCCCCTGATGTGCCTGCTGCCCCTTGCAACCTTTGAAGCTTTTGCATGTGCCTTTGTGCCTGCCCTACATTGCAGATGGGGGGGTGCTTCTTAGGATGTTCTGCCCATCATGTGGTTTTGGCGGGAAAACAAAATAATTTGGGAATCCTTTGAATGGCTCATCCCTTTGCATTATAATCTTTCTCAATTTCTACCTCACTTCTGGTCTGAATTTCACAAAGAGACTGAAATCCACAGAGGGGATTCATAAATGTGCTCCTTATTAAATACTATGCAAAATGAAAAAAAGAAAACATGTTGATGTAGAGAACCATTCTTCTTGTTTTGCTGATTCAGATGTTTCATGATTGACCATTTAGAAATCAAAACTGAAATAGAAACTCACTTTATGTGCTGTATAAGAAATTATATATGGTGCTTTTCATCAAATTGAATTACCACATCAGTCTTCAAAGACTTTCAAGGCTTTGGAAGCTTCATTTTGCAGCACAACAGACAGATGTCCTGCCTAGGGTTGGAGCTTTATTGTGTTTCACTTGGGTGATGGATCATGTCTGTGCTCTGTTCTTTTATCTCTCTTATAGAAGGCATTTTGGACTTTGATTCATACTGAGGAGTGTAAATAATGCAATTGGTCCTGATGTGCTCCAGTCGGAGGGAGACATTAGACAAGAAAAGGCCAGATAATATCTCATCTACCTGAAATCTGGATAGGAATTAGCTGCAAAACCAGTTATATTACCCATTTTCAATGAGTTTCTTATGCATTTTTTTATTAATTCTTTTAAGACAGTTTTAAAAAACACGTTTCTGCAAAATTATGAAATTCTTTTACATAGATATACCTCTAGGTATTTGTCTTTGCTGTAAAGCTGCTCAGGAAACTGAGTTTTGAGTAGTATTTCTGGGACTGTCACTCCACCACAACAGTAATTAGTGCAGTCTTAAGCAACTCCTTACTACTCTTTCCTTCATCACAAGAGGCTCACATCTTTTTTCCTCCCATTGCTTGAAGTCTATGGTTTTCAACTCCTCCTGCTTCCCCACTCCAGTCTGCAGGTTCCTGCACAGCAAATGTACAGGAGCCTTCTGAAAGTGTGCTCACTTGTCTTCACCAAGGGTGAGAGGAGCCTAATACTTTCTATTAGCAAACTTGTTCAAAAAAGTTGTCAGGAAGTGTGGGGAATATAAGCAGCCGTGATATACAGGTAACAAGGACCTAGTGGAAACTCATCTTGGATTGAGGAGGTTTAAAATCTGCAGTCATGTGTAGTATTTCAGTTAAAAATAACTGTTCTGAAGCTCTTACTTCTCTAGGATCCTGTCAGTGGTTGCACAATGTGTATAGGTACAAAACCCCTCTACCCCAAGCCCCAAAATATTGGCACCAGTTTCTCCCAGTCCCAGAACTTTGATGTTTGGGGCTGTAGTGATTTGGGGCATCTGTGTTTGAAATATTATTACCTGCCTCTGTTTTCTGTTTATGGTCTTCCCTTCCATCCCTTCACCCTGTGGTTTTTGCTCAGAATTTGCTAAAAGATAAGCACCAAGCTGCTGTGTTTTGAGTCCTGTCGTCTGGGTTCTTAAACCCTTCAAGTAGGGCTGAAGCAATCACAATTTCTTCTGCTTATCAAGCAGTTTTTTTACACAGAAGTATGTACCTATTGTTTAAGCACATTTTTTGTTTAAGCCTTAGTACCAATGGACCCTGATGCTTTAAACTGTATTGCTCTGGAGCTTTGGGATCCCATTTAGCTCTTTGGTGAGTCCACCAGTTTTTCTCCAGAGATTTCCAACAGATATGACCTCAATATGGAGGGAAAAAAGGGGCCTCACCTTCATAATCAAAGGGCAGCTCATGTATTTACAAGGATTAGTCTACTGTATGTGTTAAACTGAATTTATGCAATATCAAACTACATAAGAGTGATGAAGTGTAGATGTAATGATTTCTCATCATCCCTGCTTATTTAACTAGTCTTTTTTTTTTTTCCTTCTGTTATCTCCTTTTTATTGGTCACTGTGTGCATGCTTTTTTGAGGTTCACCAGGCCTATTTATGTTTAGAAAATACCAATAATTTTCTTGATACTATCAAATAAGTAAGAGCAGTGTCAGCCAATGTTCATAGCATATGTGTACCAATATTAACAATGTAATTAATTTTCTTGTACTGGATTCGAGCCCCCAGAGTATTTTACATGCATTCAGGCCCCTTCAGTTCCTGTGCTTGATGTAATTAAACTGGACTGTTGCATTTTTTTTAACTAATCAACCTTGATGACCTCTCATTAGTAAAAACTTGTTAAGTGATAAATTTCTGCAAACGTGGACTTAGTATTCAAGAACCTAGTGAAAATAATAGTTTGGAAGGCTCAAAGCCATCTATAAATATACAGTTTATGTAAGGAAAGCCTTGAATAAGGAAAAGTTTCCATAAAGACTGACAGGTTTTGAAAGTAGGACAATCATGCAAACCCACTCAGGGGTACAAGTGGCAAGTGTGTGCGTATGCACAGTATTTCCATGAGCCATTCAACTAATCTTTGCTCAGTGCCAAACCTTGCATCACTGTTATTTCCATGTCCTAGCTCTTGATGCTGCAAATGAATGTCAACCAGTTGTTGCTGTCTTGTTCTTTAGAAATACCTTTTCCTTCCCCTCTCCCCAGGGTGTTGGTGACATGTGAGCACCCCCTCTCCTTTTTCTGTGTGTCAGCTCATCTGAGATGAACAAAGTCTGACAAACATGCACGGTGGACTTCAGCCTCCTCTGGGTACAGTGACAGAACTGATGCCATTTGTTAAATATTTTGATGCCTGGTCCCATTATTGTTCTCTGCATGGCCATGCACTTCAGAGGGGGAGGACAGAGGAGGGGTACAGCCAAGTTTAATCCTGTCATGAGAGTGCCTGGCTCCTGTTGCTGACTTTGTGAAGCACTAGCTGAGTATTGATGCCCCTTCTCTCCCTTCATCTTTTTGTTCCCCTTGAAATTGTCTTCTATAAATTTACTTCATGACAAGGTAGAAGTTACATTGGTTTGTAAGGTAGAGAACCTTTGTTGAACAAACCTCTTTACCTTTCTCATCCTTATCCACTGGAAACTACAGCAAGTTATTTTTAAAGGATTTTATATATATACCTTATGTGGGTAGTATCTTGTGTAATTAGACATGTACGTGGCCATGTGTGTACAGCCTCATTGCCCCTGCTCCAGCTTGCTATGAGTTCCCTTTATTTCAATTCCTTGTTACAGTGTGACAGAATAATCTTATTTAAAATAGTCCCATTGCATTGCTTTAAATTAGTATGGATATCCCCTGAATACAGGCATCCTGGAGAAACTAGGACAATGTACTTGATGGACTTGTGCTTCCACGTAGCATGCAGGAACTGAGCTTGGACATTAATTGATGTTGATAGTGTAACAAGTTATCTCAATTCTTAATCTTTGAGCATTATGATAAAACCTGCATATATTGTGATCTATGAGTGCCTTTATCATTTGCTATTTAAGACTTTTTCTGTCTCTACCCCACTTATGTTTCTGTTTAAGAAGAAATGTGGGGTTTAAATCTAGAAAGTGGCTGATTTCATATAGTCTACATAAATAAGAATTATGAAAGCACAGTGTGTTTAGTGAGGGAAGGATTGTGCTGCCCTTGCCTCCCTGAGGACAAGGAGCATTCTGGATGCCATTCCACAATCTTTCATTTTTATTGGATTTTTGGAATATCTTCATTGAGAAGTTACTGGCCTTTGCTACAGATTTTAAGGGTATGACCCATGAGGTATGGACGCAGTCTGCATTGTCTGCAGGGTGCCTGAAGGTTTTAATATTTTAAAATGTTTAATATATTCTAGCTGTCAGGAATGTCCAGGGAAGGGAGTGCAGGGGAAGTAATCCTCACCAACAGTGCAGCAATGGAAGCCCTTATTCAATGGGGATGAGAGACTATTTTGACCATTTTTGTTTGTTTAATCTCCCTTGTATTTATGCATGGGGGAAGTGTATTTGGCACTTTGTAAGCACTGATTTTTTCGGTAGGAAAAACAAGGCAGTGTCAAATGAAGCTGCACAACGGGCTCCAATCCCTGGGGTTAGACCAGGGAAGTCCCCTTTATATCTAAAGGGAAAGGGGGTATTTAAGTGCAGCCTTGCCTGCTTTGTCTCACTCGGGCATGCAAAACCATGGGATTAGCCGATGCAGTTTAAGTGGCCTCTCAGTGGAAGTGGCACAATAGTTTGTTGGTGCATAACTTGTGTCTGTTGACCTGGTCGCTGGTGCCTGGGTGCTAATGCCCAGACAGAGGAGTCAGCAGTCACTTTCACTGTGTCTGCTTTGTAAGAACAGTCAGGGGAATAAAAAGCAAATGCCCAGCAAAGATTAAATCTGTACACTTTGAGTCTTCATTTGCAAAGTCCTAACAGTGGCGGTAGAAACAGGAGGGAAACAACAGGTCTTTACAGTTACTCATGCTCTTTTGCTGAGGAAAAAGACAAAATGCAGTCTCAGGAACTTTTCATCTCTTTGGATGGTTTCTCATTCTTATACGAATCTGGTTGATTAATAGGTGATGTGGGCAGCAACAGCTTTCTGGTACACCCGCCTGCCAAAGCCCTGACACGTGAGTACACAATGTGCAGAGCTTCCACATCAGCTCAGAATTTCAGCAGTAATTTGTTTTTGGTATCTCAAGGTAGAGCTGACTATGTTAATGATTTTAATTTTTCCTGAGTATTTCTGACTCCAGCCCTCATTTATCTTAATGATTTGTCTAACCTCCAGTAAGTTTTGAATAACTGTGTGGGTTAGAGAAGCCTCAGGAGAAGTAAGGCAGTTAAGGTCATGGAAACTTTGTGGAGTGTGGACACGTGAGTTATTTATGGTCTTTTGAAAGTCTAATTGGTGGTGCTACTTGTTATTTTTCTGCTTTCAAAAGAAGCACAAAGTAGCACTGGTAAGTTTAATGTATTTGTTTTTGTGCAAGACGCTGTACTGCGTGCATCTCTTGGGCTCTGTGTTGCTGCTCTGACTGCTATGCTGCAGCGAAGAAACTGCTTAATAATGTTAATTCAGTGTTTTAATCAGAAATGCTTTTTTGTTTGTTTGCTTCCAAACAAGAATGAGTTCCTTCCTGCATTTCCTTGTAGTCCTCTTGTAGCATTACAGGCTCCTTTGTTCTTTTCTGCTCTCGCTAGGGAACTACCCCAGTTTCAGCAGCCTGGCAGACTGCTTGCCAAGCCACCTCCTCTGGAGCTGAGCTCCACTACCACAGACCAGCTTCGAGTATGAGATCAGGGAGCTGCTGCACACCACCAGGCAAAGGCATAGCAAGCAGCAGGAGCAAAAATGATTTTTTTTTTTTAAGGCTGTGTTTAAAAATCTTGTATTTGAGTGTGCCAACAGATAGGATGCATCCAGAGAACCAAATAAAAGAAAATAAATCTTTATTATTTACTCTGCCCTTGGTTTTAGCAGAGGATCTTGCTCTATAGACCATTTTTGGAGGTTACCTGGTGACAGTATTGTTGCTTTCTATGAATAAGTACAGTGAGGCTAGGGGAAAAACAGTAGCTGTATCTCAAACAAAATTCTTTTTCAGCTTTTTTTTTTTTTTTTTTTTAATAATAGTGGGTCTTCTGCTCTGTCCTCAGCTTCCATGCTGCCCTCTCAGCACTGCAAAGGCATCCCTAGACATGGCTGTCAGCAGCAGCAGGGAGGAGCAATGACTCCTGCCGGCAAAGGGATACAGCAGGGCCTTTGATCACAGTCTGGAGGGCATAAGGAAAACATTGAGGGGTGTCCAAACAAGGACTTGAAAGAGGTTGCTGGCAATAAAAAGGAGGTGGGGTGAGGAATTGGAAGAGAATTTCATCAAAAAAAGAAACACAGTCGACTCTAAGCCCCTCTGGTTAACCTGGCTGCAGTGAGCTTTCCATCTGCAGGTTTTATGGTGGTTACAAGGATGAGATTAGAAAGTAATCAGTGAGTGAGCATGCATGTGTTTTTTTGGAAGACAGAGAAATAGAGAGGGATCCAACTTGTCATGTTCTTCCTTGTATGGGATTTTCTTGCCTCCAACATTTAGGGGACCTATAAAATACAATAGCCACTGTGTCTCATTAGGGCTCTGTGCCTTCAATAAACCCTCAGGTCATTCAGCAGGTCTAATCCACTCGATTTAGGCCTTAGACATTCTCAGATATATGTTTCTAGGAGCTGACCAATATACGTTTGTTATTGAACAAACATTGTTTATTTATGTACACTTTTCTTTCTAATGCAAAGGATTAAAACTTACTTGTGAAAAAGTAATAAATTTTCACTTTATTTTCAATACAACTCAGTACTTCCTGTAATATTAATATCACTGCTACAGCAGAATTCAGTAAAAATTCCTCATGCAACTGTTAAAGATATGTTAACATAGTATATAGAGACACACTCTGCAAAGATTAATGGTGTTTCTCTAGTCCTTGAAGTGCTCTTAAGTTTCAGAAAGTACTTCATAACTGGGTTGATATCTAGTTCATTTTATTAATTACTTCATTGAGATATAAATACCAGCTATACATGTTTACATCTGGCTGACTTGGTGTTGCAAAACAGTTTCAGAAAAATGTCCCTTATAAAAAAGCAGGGGAAAGTAGCTGTATCTTCTCAATCGTGTGCATCAACTGTAGCAGCCTCTTGCAGTCTATGCCAACAGCCCCCTCCACATAGACTGCTGCTTATCTCACCTCCAGGAAAGTGAAAAATGGCTTCAGCTAATGGATGAAAAAAAGGTAGCATGAGATTTCATGATTCCCATAAATCTTCATGTAGAAGAGCTCCCTAGCAATGGCACAGCTTTTTTAGATGCACTTCTGAAATAGTCTACATGGATCAGCAGTTGTCTGTATTTTGGCACAGCTGACTGAAGGCAAAGATTTGCCTAGTTTGAGATCTCAGTTGTGAATTTTTTGATGACAATAACTGTTCTGATACTAAAGATAGTAAATTTTACCAGGTAAGGCTGATTTAGCAAGTGTTTAAGAACATACATTTTAGTCTCTTCAACCATTTGTCTTTAAAGCTATGAAAACAATTTTAAACAACTCATTGAATCAAGATTTTGGATATGTTTTACTTTCAAAGTTAGACATCTAGTGTTTAGTGCTCACCTTGTATACCAAATGTTATTTATTTTTATGAATCACAAGGACTAGCAATTACTCTCTTACTCTCTGAGAAAAAGAAACTCCAGGGCTAAAATTTAAAAAAATGCAAAAATAATAATAATAAAATAATTTACACATTATTATGTTTTATCTGATGCTAGCCTAGCTAAAATAATGTACCAGAAGTTGAGGTCCCGTGAAGTGTTCACTTACGTGAAGTAAATTAGAAACATTAAGTAATTTTGTGTATCAGGGACTGAGTGGTTGAAACTTCTCCCAGTTTGAGTTCTTAAGATCTCTCTGAAAGTTAAGTTATCATCATGAATCCCTGGGGCTGCTGAGAGCTTTATTAGTGATTTTTAGGGATTTTTGACACCTCTGGTGTCCTGTGGTAAAGCTCCTTGATGCCGAGCATCTCAGATGAGCTGAGTCGTAACATCATGGCTTATTCCTTGGAAGAGACCCCAACATTATCTGTGTTAATAAGCAGGATTCACTCTGCTATCACAAGAAATGAGAATTTTTTACCCTTTTGACTTTGAATTGTAGCAAAAAATACATGTTTTGATTGAAAACACTAGGAGGTGAATGCCATTTACTGGATAAAATGACACCCTGCATCTGCCTGTTCAAATATTAGACACATTTTAATTTCCTGAGTCAAATTGCCTGGGCCAGACTCTGATTCTATTCCTTAACATAGAAAACACAGTTACGGCTCTCTGAAGTGTATAAATGGTATTTTCCATTGTTGCTAACAGTGTACTGTAGTTACTATAACTGATTGTGTCTGCAAGTGCTAGGGTTCTTATTTGCTATGTATGAGTATGTATTTAATATTTGTAATTTACTAAGCTTTAGCTTTGAAAAACATTTACAGTTATTTGTAAATAAATGTAATTTGTGACATAAAAGAATGCAGTATAAAGTAAGTTAAAAAGGAGTAAAATATATTAACTTCCTGCAGTGAGTTTATGCCTCATCAATGCAGTCCCTGAGGCTCCGTTGACCTGCAGTGATTCCTCACTTGCATTAGGGATATAGAAAGTCTACCAGCAGAGTACAGGAGATTAAACAGGAGATTAAGCTAGAACTAATTTTATTTTGTAACAATGTTTTTTAGCAAAAGCCTGATTTTACCTTTACTTTGGACAAAACTTTATCTCTTTCTATGATTTGCTCTCAATAAGTTGCAGATAAAGTTGTTGGAAACAACTCAATTTATGCCATTGTATGAGGGAAATGCTTCCTAGATTTATTTTTTTTTTGTCCTTCAGCCATTGTTCACATTCCCAGTTTATGCAAATTTAAGAGGACTATTCACTTATGAATTTGTGGGATAAGGGTTTTTAAAGGTGTTATATGAAACAAATATTAGCAGAAACTGAAAGCAAGGCCTCTTCTTGAGCAGATGTTGGAAACTGCTAGGTTGACAGCATCGCTCTTCTCTCTCCCTGTCTCAAGAAGTGTTTCATTATTTGATGAGCTTGATTAGTTCACCAAGAGACCTGGTCTCGGCATTTCCCACAGTGTGTTGGTGAAACCTTTGTGTGCTGGTTCAGGCTGGACCTGGCAGAGAAGGATATTTGAACCTGCCTCTCTCCTGCATCCTGCACTACTTGTGGGCTGGGGCTTTGTGATCACAGTAGGGCATTGTCACAGATGAAATAGCTGGAGTGCGTGGAGAAAAGGCTGGTGTAAGCTCCTCCTCTCTTGTTTCCCATCTGCTGCCTTAGACTTATTACCACTGAATGTGCTGGAGACTGCGGGTTCTGCCCCTCACACACTGAGTTTCCTCTCTTGCTCTAAAGAGACCTTAGGCAGCTTTACTAGGTGTGGAGAAGCCACGTGCAACGATGCTCAGCAGTAGGATCTCATCCTTCTTTGAAGCTATATGTAGGCCTTTTAGGCACTATGCATTTGTTTTCCCTTCAAATGAAGGAGCAGATCTGGACTTTACCTGAAGAAGCATGCGAGAGTCTCTTGTATTTATTGAGTCAAATGGTGAGATTTAAAAAAAACCACACCAAACAAATCAAAACAAACAACCCACTTTTTACTGTTAACAGATTAGCTTTTATAAGAGCTAACACTTTTGTAAATTGTTTTGATGCTTTAGAGTTTCATGTTAGTTCCTTATTAAAAAAAACCAACAAAACAAACAACAACTATTATTCAGCAGCTGAGTGACAAATGAAGGGTTTGTGGTTGGCTGCCATGCAAAAGAGGATATGAATAATCCATTTTCTCTAGCATGTGTAAGTTAGATATGTGATGGACTAGTTGAGTTAGTGATTAAAACCAAGTTTCTTTCCTAGGCATGTGAACACAAGGTGAAAAAGTGAGGACTTTGGAAAGCGTTTTCTTGGCTTTTCATCTTTTTTATATGGGCTTTTTTCTTTGTCTGATTTTAAGATCAATGTCTATAAATTACACATTCAACAAAAAATGAAATTCGGGTATGAAGGCAAGAATGGTTACTTTGATGTCATTGCATTGCCTTGCCTCACTAACTCCTCTTATAGATTATGTCCACTTCTGAAATGAAGGTTTGGATGCTTTGGGGGGTGTGTGTGTATAAAAACTAAACTATTTGCTTTCCTCTTTTCACAGAATTTTGTAGTTATATATCTCATTTTCAGTAGAAATTTTTAATTCTTGGTTCAGTTAGCTGATTGTATGCTTTTGCTCTGTAAACTCAGTTCAAAATCTGATTAGAAAAAAAAAAAAGCTTTATGTTTATGAGATTCTTAATTAATATTCTTCATGACCTAGGAAAGAATTCAAACAGTTTCTGTGTTGTTTCAGTTTCTGCAGCTAAAGTAGTTCAGAGGCTCTCAGCTATTCTACATTTCATAATATATATTAAGATAATATATATTAAAATACATATTTTCCCACAAGACGGCTATTGTATAGCTCACATCAATTCTGTGTGAGCAGGAATCAATAATACTAACATCTGTTCCAGATGTTAAAATAGCTAAAGTGTAAAATATGAGTGAGGCACAGATGTTGTGACTTGGCTGTCCTGGGGCTGCATGGACATCCAGTGGAATCTAGTCTCTTCTTTAGGTGTCTTATCTAGGCACTGCCTCACTAAAATTTTAGATGCCTTTTCCAGAAGGGTGATCCACTCCCATCCAGCCTAGCATAGCTATCTGCATTCCCATGGCAGTTGTTGGAGCCCTGTATCTCTGGAGACATGCAAAGGGAAATCCTGCCTTTATTTGTGTAAAAGGTTTTGCCTTTTATCTGTCAACTACTGTATAAAGAACACAAGTACCTCAGGGGAGTGACTGACACAGGTTAACTTACAAGAATGCCTGCCTGCCATGTCTTGTGCCAGCATCTCAGCTGAAGGAGAGTGAAGGCTGTAAGCACTGTCCACTCGAAGTTAAGTTGAGGCCACTCCATTGCCAACAACTCAACAGTCATGGAGCAAACAAGGGTGGATCCAGGCAGGGATTAGGGTATTTATCTTTCTGGTCCCTGTCATAAGGCAGTTTTGCTTTTAAAATGTTTATCCAGTGACTGAAAGTATAAAATGCTTCCACGTGCTTCCATCATTGCTGCCTCTACTGCAATCTTGGCCATATCTCATTTTTCAGCGTTTTTGAATAGTTTAAGCTGTTTGCTGGAGTCTGTGTGTCATGGAGCACAGCTGACCCACAGATGCTGAGCACCATAAGCATGTGTGTGGGTGATTAAGGTTCATATACAGGGAACTGTTCCAAGAAACATAAGGAGTCTCACCTAGTGAGTTTTAGTGTCTAGAAGGTTAGGTGGTTCTGGATAATGGGTGAATCATGTCTGGCCTACAACTTAAGCAGGTTTTAAGTTTCATCTTTGTATTTTATTTCCTCAGCACTTTGTCTTTTTGCTACCTCTGGGCTCCTGGGGGAGCTCTTAGCATGTGGTGACTTTGTGGCTTCCTGCTCTCATCAGCAAATTACTGGTCATCACTCACACTTCTCACCAAAAGCTGAAATAACTGTATACCTCAACTGCTGCTATCCAGAGTTTTCTTAAATAGGATCTCTCCTCTTTTTTTTTTTTAAATTCAGGGAATAGTCACATGAGACACATCTTGGAGACATTTTCAAGCTGATATTCCTGCCTTCTCTGATGTCTATGAAGGAAGGGGCTGGTTATGTCTTTTATCTTGGCCTTGAGGATGTTATCATATGTATGTGTGGGAAAGAAGGAAGGAAAAGGGGAAAAGAACAGGATGGGAAAAGGGATCTTCTGTTGAATGGAGACCAGTGCTGTCACATGGACATGACTTGCATTGCATGCAGCCAGTTTTGTCTCTTGTCCTCTGTTCTCACCAGTATGTGCTGAGAGTGTCCAGGAAAATTAATTGCATTTTCTTATTATTAACTACTTTGTCGTTATATGAGGGCAGTCTTACTGTGCCTGGCCTGCCCAGGTCATGCCAAGTAAAGGAGTGAGTGGAGCTGGAACAACATTTTTTTTTTTTAATGGAAAAAATTGGGAAGAGAAGCAGCAGCAGCAGCTGTTTTCCTGCACTGATGTCCACAGACACTAAAACCAACATCAAGGAGAGAAATGAATGCTTCCATGCTTGTTCAACAGCCAAGGGTGAGTTAGGTATAATCATTCAAAATTATTTATTTTCTGATGCACTGAAATCAGAAAAGTTTGTTAGTTGGGGGTAGTGTTACTTGCTATAAAATTTCTGTTTCAGTTATGAAACATTTATAACTTACTGAAATATACATATTAGTAAAAGTAACAGTCTGAGGCATCAGATTTTGAATGATACTTCAATGTTGTGCCCAAAGAGTCACCTCAGTAGAAATAGTGGCCTGTGATGTGTGGATCACTCTTAAGATGTGTATTTTTGTAATAGGGTCTGTGAACAACATGAAGTGTAGGTTTATTTCCTGAAGTGTCAGCAATAAAATTTCATCATCTTTAACCAAGAATGGTAAAAATTAGTTCCACATCAGAGTTTAAGTTTTATCAGTTGTGTGTGCTCACTTTTTATAAATCATAACTTTTAAAGAAGTATCACATGAATATATTTTATTGGGAAATATTGTATGAGCAAAGATAGGATCTTGTTATTAAATATGTTTTTAGCCAGGTAATATGCCAGAATATCACTCTGACAAAGAACTAAGTAGAAAAAAATGAGTTTTTGGTTGTAGAGATGTTGTTGGCTAGATTTTGTCCATCTCCAAAGAGAGGCCAGATCAGACATTGTCTCTGTGGTGATACAGTTTTGTTCAATTAATTTGCAATCATTTTCCCTTTCCCAATATCCTGGGACTAAAAGGCAAAGGAAGTGAAAGTATTTTTAAGCAAAAATTTCAGCCAAGGTGAGAAACTAGCACACAGGAATTGAGATAGGGAGGAAGGAATAAAAGTGGCAGAGGAAGAAAAGGGGAGTGATTTAAATAATAATAAAAAATAATTAAGGGAGGCTCCAAAAAATATCTCATTTGAAGTATAATACTAACTGAATTATTTGTGGAGGGAGACTGGCAAGAAGGAGTGAAAATTGCCACTGCTTTTTTTATACCTTAGTTAAGGAAAAGCTGTAAATATCCCCATTAGCATTACTGCCTCTTTACAATCCACTTGATTGTGTGCAATAAAGAAACAATACATATATGGAATTCCCCACATTGGCCCTCCACGTGGAAGCACAACTGTGCATTACATGAACTGGTTTAGTCTTATGAGTGATTGTAGAGAGATTGCAATGATGCTAAAGTCATAACTTCTTAGTTGTTACCTCATTGCCCTTTGGATATTGTTGGACTAGTGATTAGCAACTTATTTCATTAGAACCTTTCAAGAATGATGTAGGGAGGAATGATTGATGGTAGAATAAGGTACAAATGAGCTATGTTTAAGAAATATTCTAGTATTTAAAAAGATAAAAAAAATAGTAAACCAGAGAATGAAAAATCCTCTTCACAAACCCTATATCAGAATTCTGTAAACAAGGTTCTTAAGTTAATATTCTTCATTTCTATCCCGATGCTTTCAAAAACTGCATCTAGTGAGCCACTCTTGGACAAACTCTTGGTACTGAAGATTACTCTTGAAGAGCAAACTTCCTGCTTCTGCCTTTCAAAAAGCCAAATAACAAAGGCATTTGTTTCAGGACAAAGATATTTTGAACTTTGCAGGTGAGGAGCTGTTAACTTTGTCCACAGGCCACAAAAGATGTCCTGGCAGTGTCAGAGCACCATGTGCATGGATGGTGAGATGGTTCCTGTCCAAGCAGCACAAGTAGCACAGGTGGCTTCCTGGGGCTGCTCAAGCTCTGATCCCTTGGATGTTTATTAACATCCTGCTGCAGATTTTTTTCTTTAGGGTTCTCTAAATTATACCTACAATTATTTATTATTCAGATCTATTAGATTATTTGAATTGAAATTATGAAGGGAATTCCTCAGCAAATAATTGAACTTTGAACTAAATTAAAACTAATGAAATGCTCAGAAAAAAAATTCCAGCTGTGTTGGGACAGAGAATCAGTTGAATTTGTTTCCCTGAATACAGTATACTTCATGGGTATTTCCTCCAACCACAACCAACTTCAGAGAAAGAAACTTTATTCATGGGAATGTGGGTCAGCCAGCAGTGCAACCCCCCTTTTTTTTTTTTATCTACAGAGGCCCCATATTTGACAGTCTATATATATGTAATGATTGCGTGTGGACAAAACAAGCTGAACAAGTTATAAAACTTGGAGGAAAACCAGCTAGACAGTCTCAATCCAGTTGGTGCCTCTGATACACTTTGAGGTGGTCTTCAGCAACTCTGCCACAAAAATGAGCTATCGTGGCATGCCTGAATCATCTTCCCTCACCACCCAGGCCTGCAGCCAGTTGTCTGGCATGTCCCAGCTGTGCTTGGTCTCAGCACTTGGGAGCATTTAGCTGCTGAACCGGCTGCCAAGGTCAGAGCTGAAGGCAAGTAGCTGATGGTGCTGCGAGATGGGGCAGGAGCACTTGTCTCTGATTTCCTGCTTGTGTCTCTGTCTCTGACAAGTAACAACTCTATCTTAATGAGGATAATGGGGCAAGTTAAAGTATTTGAAGATGTCAGTGGTGTGACCCCAGAGATGGGAGGAGATGCAGCAAATTTCTTGATGAGGTGTTTCTGTAGTAGGGGAGTGAGGGGGGCTGGGAAGGTGAAGGCTGCAATAACATGGGGCAAGGTGTGAATGAAGTGTGCTTGGAGAAGGATTATTAAGTTGTGTGAGTATCATCATTCAGCTGGCTAAACTATTTTATGTTGAGTCAAAGGTCTGTCTTTGCCTCATCATGCTTTTCGTATTCTCCATGGCAGATGACTCCATCTCATTAAACCTCCTTGGAGTGAGTTCTTCCAATGAGTCTGCCTCTGCTGCTTCTGAAAAATGGAATTTACACCCAAGGGGTGATGTTTTTAGAGAGAATTTTCATGGCTTGTTTGTATGTCTCTGCAGTCAGATCCAGTGAATTATCCAACAACAGAGATTTTACTGCTTTGTAAAATGTGTTGTGAAAAAGGCACCATGTAAACTGACATATATATATATATATGTATATATAAACATTCTTTTGTACTGTAAACCTGAACTCACTTTGGAGTAAGTTCTGGACTTAATCTGTCTGGACAACAGCTGCTGGTAATGGTTTTGAGTAACATGCTGTGCCTTTTGCAACAGGATAAGTATGTCATGAACTGAGATACACCTCTCAGACTGCTGTGCTTCTCCCTCGCAGTTCATTGCTATATCCTGTGAGCTGATGGGCAGCAAACAGGTGAGAAAATGTATGTAACTCCTATGGATCTGTAAAGTGACAGCTCTCTATCCTTACTACCCTGTCTTGTATGTAATTTCCTACGTCTGATGAATTGTGCAATTTAAAGGGTAGTTTTATGGTATTAGGATGTCAGCATGATGATATCTTCCACTAAAAACTTTGGTGGCAAAATTCTAACATCATCACGCAGTACCCTGCCAATCCCAGGTGTGTTATGGCTGGGTTATTCCCTACCCTTTACTTCTTTCTTTTTTCCCCCTGTATGCATAAACATTTTTTAAAACCACCTCATAAACACCATGTGATGTAGCCCCAGTATGCGTTCATGTGTATTGCAGTGGGTCTGTTCTATTTAAGGTTAGAAACGTAAGTTTCCAAAAGGGTGAGCAGAATGAGATGATTAAAGGAAAAATGACCTTTATTTATTTACCCTTCAGTTACTTCATCTTCTGAAAAACCTCTAAGTACACTTGTAAATGCAAATTTGTGCCCAGATGCTATTGTTAGTGATGTCTGTCATGTTAAAAAGCATCTATTAGAAATTTAATTTTTATAATATGCAACTATAATAATAGATTATAATCTATGATCATAAGCGTGATACAACCATTTTAAATTTATGACATTATATATAGCAACTTCAGTCTTAGCCCAATTAAAAAGTTTGAGGCAAGTTGTAGATCCCAACTGAAGAAATTAAAGAAATTAATGAGATGAGCGAGTTCTCTTCTCGTCCCTTGAACTTAAGTGAAATTATTGCCTCATTCCTGTGCATGCCAGGCAAGGCTTTACAAGTTCTTGTAGATATTGAGTAAATGGATACGTGGCTGAGATGGTGCCTTGGGGCCAAAAGCTCATGTAATGATAAATCTGAACAAGCCACCCATCAGCACCAGCACTCATTGTTAGAAGGTAATGCTTGAAGGGTGGGAGGGGTGGGTTGCCTGAAGACTGATACAAATGATAAGGTTTACAAGAAGATATGTTGTGTGGAATGACTACATATTTCAACCGGGAAATTGCACTAATGCTCTAAAGGGTACAGAGTTAAAAACTGTAACAATTCAAGGAATATTGAAGTTAAGTGTCCTATGGCGTAATTATTTCAGGTTCCCTGTTTGCCTGTTTTATGGCCCTATGTATGTCACTAGTACAAATACTAGCCTAACATACCCAGCAGATGATGTGCAAGAGGCAAAGCAGGAGTGTAAAATGATTTAAAAGTATAGCAGAGATAACACTGCTTTAGAAGCCTTCTTGTTTTTTGCCCCTCCCCCCCCCCCCCATCAGAGAGGTTGCACTCTAAAGTAACTTATTGGTAGATTTCCTCAACATGTGCTCTGTTGCTGAGGGACCCTTCATCACTTTAGGGGTCTAGACATGTATCCATTGGCATCAACAACACTTTTTGTGATGACACAGGTGGAAGGACCTGTGTCTGCCTCTGGCTTTGCTTTCCAGGCCGGGAAGAGTAGTGCAGGCTGAGCCCTGGTTTTCCCTTGCAGCTCATCAGCCCTGCAGTCTGGCAAGGTTCGGCCTCTGCCGCTGAAGCTTTTATGGAGCAGGAGCCAGGCTTTAACTGGGTCATGTGTTCAAGAGCTTCCAAACAAGAAGACCATCTGTTCTGTTTTTTTAAATGTGTGGAAAAATCACTTTGCTACTGACCCTGTAGACTTTTTCAGTAATGTCTAGTGATAGGACAAGGGGCAGTGGGTGCAAACTGGAACACAGGACGTTTCACGTAAACATCAGAAAAAACTTCTTTACTGTGAGAGTGACAGAGCACTGGAACAGGCTGCCCAGAGAGATTGTGGAGTCTCCTTTGCTGGAGACATTCAAAACCCACCTGGACACGTTCCTGTGTGATGTGCTCTGGGTGATCCTGCTCTGGATGGGGGGGTTGGACTAGATGATCTTTCGAGGTCCCTTCCAACCCCTAGGATTCTGTGATTCTGCGATTCTCTGCCGTAGCTTGTGTTTGGATCTCCCTCCATCTCTTGTGTACACCAGCCAACTGCTGCGCCTTAATTTATTTTGTGCCCCAAAGCCACCATTTTTTCCCCCTGGAATGTTTCTATTTGTTGTTTGTTTAGAAAGCATGTGTCCATTTAAATCAGATACTTCATGTCCTACAAGGACCTCTGAAGACTTCATTTGTGGTTTTGCATTTTGGATGATAAAGAGCCCCTGTGAAGCCTGTGCTCCATGGGTGAAGTTCAGATTGTAGGTGATGTGGAAGTAATTTTCTCTGTACTTTCTAGGCCGACAAACACTTCCAGCTTCTAAAAAACTTCCCTCAAAATTCTATGTATTACTAAGACATATATATCTTGAGTTGTATAAACTGTATTTAAACTATATATTTAAAAAGTTCTAATTTTGAAACAGCTTTTGGTGGTTGTTTGCTGTGCTGAGAGGTAGGGGCTGGTTTTGGTTTGTTATTTTATTTTGGTTTGGGGTTTTTTGCATCTCTCTGAAGTTTATCAGAACTAGTCTATAAATATTTCTTTTTCCACTTAGGTGTTGCATCTTCAACATAAATCATGTGTGTCTGTAAATGTAATTGTTCTGGGAGGGGATTGCTTTTGGCGAGACAGGGAATGAGAGGCTCAAAGGTTATATGCCAGGAAGATGTTTGCTGAGATAAACTGTGGGTGGGTAGGTGTGTTAAAACTGGTTATGCATCTTAGATCAAGAAACTGTTTTGCTGTTTTGGATTAGAAGCTCTAAGCAAACACTCCTGATGGGGAGGCAATCCTGCTCCAATCCTTTCTTTTTTTCCCTGCAAGGTTACTTTTGAAACCTGGCACTAACTGTATCCCCCCCTGACACACAGGGAAGATGGACAGTGTGGGGGCAGCTGGTGGGCAGCTGGCACTGATGTGGTGGCTTCTCTCCTGGGACAAACGTGTTACATCTTTATTTCTTTTTGATTATTACTTTTACCTGAATTATGCAAAATTGCAGATATACAAATTCAGACACCGGGGTAAACCTGCCAGTTTAAATTTAATTTAGTGGAGGAATGGGGAAGTCAAGTTTAACTTCTCTAGAGACTCAATTTTTAGAAAATTGCATGAAGTATTGCTTAGTGCAAAGCAAATTTTTCTACAGTATGCTTCCTTTCTCATAATGTGTAGAGGTTTATAGCATGGCTTGAAATTAAATACTAATTTAATAATTTGGTCTCCGTGGCCTATAGATGAAATGTAGTATAATTTAATTGACAAACTTCAACCTTCTATTTTATCCAAGGTACCTTCAATTAAAGTGAAGCACTCAGTGAACAGAAAGAAAAGAAATAAGGACACTTGCCTTCATTCTTGTTGGTTAATAGATTATTCTGGAAGGTTGATAGATAGAAGCAGACTTTTCCCTGGGTTCTGTTTGGAAAGAGACAAAGTGTTGTGGTTGATGGAAACTTCTAGAGATTGTCATATCTCTCTGTTACATGTCTGTAAGCAGGTTTTTCTGCCTGATTGCATAGGACATAAATCTTATTTCTCTCATGAATAGATGTATTTCACCACTTAAGTCAGTTCTAGACTTAATGTCAATAATTTCCCTCCTATGCTAAGATTTACTTAGTACTGTTTCTTTTCCCTCCTCTCTGTGTTGTGAATCCGGGTTCTGCATAATATTGTGCCAGAATTAGTGGGGACTGTTGACCTACTGCCTGGGATTGCTGTGGAGAAACCCATCTCTGGAGTTTTTCCACCCTTTTACCAAGTGATATGCAGTTGTCGTTCCAAGCCAAAAGTGGAGTTTCATTCCTGAGGAGCTGTGAGTGATGAGAGCTCCCAGGTTTACACGGAGACCTCGGTTTGCCTCCTATTGGTGATCCTGGTGATGCTCCCCAGGATGGCAGGAAAGCTGCTGCCATGACTTTTCATCTGATGAACTCACTGACTGCTCCCTGGTGCTGGATCATCTTGGGAGAAGTGTTAAGTGGCTCTAATTATAGTAGCAGGCGGTGGTAACTTCTTTCTTGTTAGCTTTGACTTCATGAAGCCATGGAGCATGCTGATTTTTAGTGCCACAATGACCAGAGACCCTCTGCATGTCTGGTAGGAAGTAGATGGTAGTTATGGGGCTGTCCTTTCTAATAAGAAGCAGCTGCTCAGTCCTGAAGGTTCTCCTGCATTCAAAGTTAGACCTTACAAGTTGAAGAGCTGCAAGGGAAGCTCATAAAGGTGAGTGCCAGGTTTCTGGAGGCCCTCCATCAGTGTGGTTGTCTTTCTAGCTGATGCTTGGAGCAAACATAACATGGAGGTGTTGTGAGTATTGCCACCCACTCAGTCCAGAAATTGTCACAACAGGAGCTACCAAAAGTTGGCATCCTGATGTGGGTGCAGAGGGGAGATACAGGTCTTGAAATGCACTTCTGGGGCAGCCAGAAGTGAGGCTAGCTGATGGGGATCTTTAAAGGCTTTGCTGTCTAATAGAGGAAAGGCAGAGGGGTGTAGTTTATCTTAAATGTCAATTCATGAATCCAGTGGTTAAAGTGCTTACACTGGAATTGAGATCTTGGTGAAATGCTTTTCTTTTCCTGAGAGAATTTCAACCCATGTCCTCTAAATTAAGTGTTTTAGGAATTAAGTTATTAGGATACTCAGAAATCAGTGGAAGAGTCTGTACCATTCTCTGCTGCCAGGACTGCTTCTGTGTTTTACATTAGTATTTATTAGAGTACAATTCTGTTCCTTTATTTCACTTCAGGTTCATGAAATTTAGATCCAGACAAGCCACAACGTGAGAGGTTTTTAAACTAAGCTAGAATTGTTCACGTATGCTATACATCTAGACATTAATGCTATTCATATTCCTATTGTATTGGTGGTTCTGACATATTTGAGTGTTTCTCAAAACCATGCTTCTCCATTTCATTTTGGCTGAGAAGTAATGAAGTTAAGCACAAAAGTGAAGCTGTCCTTAGCAGGGAAGTTTGGAGTCCTCAGTAATGTTGAATTGTTCTTGGGGCTGCTGTGACCACTTTTGATTGATTGCATGGATACAGCCTCCCCAGCCAGGGCAGCAGTTCCAGGATTTTCCCCTATAAGGGGGATGATTTTTCCCTAAAAGCTCAGCTAGGAAAAGCTGTAAGTTCTGAGGGACATTGCAGGTGAGTGGAAAAGGATTCTGATACTTTATATGCCTAGGCTAACAGATGCAAATGCAATGCAGTACATATTAATATAGAATAGATAATGAATCTTAGAGAAAAGAATAAGAGGAAACATCTGGTGAATTGAAACAAGATATATCATATTGACTGAGAGAAGACGAGTAAGTTACCATGGAGAAATTCTCAACACAGGCAGTACAAAGAGCAAAAAAACCAGTTCTTTTAATTATTTTTGTTTTGTTTGAGTTTGTTTGTTGTGGTTTGTGTTTTGTTTTTGTTAAAACACAACATGTTCCTCTAGGGACATGTCATTGCTGTGCAAGAGCACAGATACCAGTTTGCTGGTTTAAAGAGCTTCCCCCTCTTAGGCTCTGAGTTGTAGAGCATGTAGAGCCATACCTTGCTGCCCACCAAGGCTGCTTCTCTGGGCAATGTGTCAGTGATGGAACAGAGAGCAGAGCAACTCTCCCACCTGAGTTAATGTAGCGAAGTGGGGTGGTGCAAGGGCTCAAGAAGCACACAGCTTCATGCTTAGGGGCAGCATCTAGTAGCTCACTTCAAGATTCAAGAATCCTTTTGCATTAACCTATAAATGAACCAATTTCTGGCAATGCTGCTTCACACTAAGAAGGGAGAGTCTGATTTTATGGTAAGCAAGGAAATTGTTGAGTCTTTGGTTTGGTAAAAATGTTACTTCCAAGGGAAACAATCTTCTGGTTCCTTCCAGCACTGATTATTGTTGTCTACATGATGGTGTATTTTAATTATTTCTTGGTGTTTCCATTTTTAGATTGTGAAGTGGAAGGTGACATTGTTATTGTTGACAGGTTCAATCCCTCTCCTTCCTAGTACTGTATTTAAATACCACTGCTGTAGCTGGCTCTATGCAAGGGAAGCGAAAAAGGATCATTTTCCATCCTGCAAATCCTATGAACTAATAACAGAAATACTAGCCAAAAGTAGGTGGGGTTTTTTTTGTTTTTAATTTTTTTTGAGCCTTAATTTATTTTGGTTTTGTTTTATGAATGTTAAAGAAATTTAATACAATTCCAGTTAATATTAAACTTGCCTGTTAACCTGGAGAAGATACACATAAACTCATAAATGCTGTACAGCAGTATATTGCTATACAAATTTCAGTGGTGTTTAAAGAGTGTTATTGTGGTGTTTCAATTTTAATATTTGTCAAAAAAACACATTCAATACTTCTAACCTGTGTATCCAGAAACTGTGCTTATTCACATTTGCAGAATAACATCTAGAAATCGGTGAGACTGTGATATACTTACTGTATATATTTTATAAAGACATACTGACAGGGGTTCTGAGATTTCTATCTCAGTTTTTAAAAAATAAATTGATTAATGTGATATTTCCATTGGTATACCACTGATTATTATAGTTCCAATACTTGGGTGCTGCTGAACAAGTACCACAGGAAGGGAGATTTTCTGGATTATTTGGTCCAGTGTGTTGCAGTGTGGGACAGCAGCACAGTGGAAGGGTCCACACAGTGTTCACTTTGTGATACACCTTCCCTCAATGACAGGATCAAGTACCTACAAAACTGAACGGGGTGTTAAGATGAATTTGGTAAGTCAAATGAAAATGTGAAGCTGTCGGGAGAGCTAAAGGTGCCAAATTCTAAGACAGAGCTGCTATCAGCAGCAGCATTTAAAAGTTTCAGTGGTTCTTTCATGCCTGTGGCTCAAAATAAAATCAGGAAATGTTTTTTAAAGAAATAAATGAAAAAAAATTAAACCACCAGTATAACAGTGAGAGAAATTTGTATTTTGCTGCTTTGGTCCTCCTCAGTGTGCCCTCATGGATCAGGTCAGTGAGGACACACAGTTGTTCAACAAATGTATTCTTATCCCTGCCTTTGCACTTGTGGTTTTTTTGTTTGTTTGGTTGGTTTGTTTGTTTTTCTCTACTGTTAGGTTTGTTTCTGACTGGTTCCCTAATGCTGAAGCAGAATCTAGATTTTGCAATACCAGTCTCTCTTCTTTCTTGAAAGCTAAATATGCATTAATTTCTTTATTCAGACTCGTAACTAGCCACAAAGCCATTCTGTGTTATCTCTGTAATTTTATGGGACTCTTGCAAATGTGGTATCTAACTCAAAAAATAGGTACCTGGTACAAAAAAGGAATATGATTTTTAAAAAAGAGTTAAAGTTACTGGACATACTGAACCTGTATGTCATGTTTACTTGTCTCTAAAGTGTCCACTTAAAATGACCAGGAAGCAAGCAAATGCCTGGCATGTCATTAATAATAAGCATGAACGAGTATTTAAGAAGAGTAGACACTTGATGGTGTTGGGACAATAA
Source organism: Apus apus (assembly GCF_020740795.1). Taxonomy (NCBI): domain Eukaryota; kingdom Metazoa; phylum Chordata; class Aves; order Apodiformes; family Apodidae; genus Apus; species Apus apus. The sequence continues at coordinate 18,465,191 of NC_067283.1, read as the reverse complement.
AAAAAAAGCAATACAACTAGAGAAACAAAATCACTGGAAAAAACTCAACTAAATGCAGTGGAATACTGAAAGTTAAAAATAGCAGGCTTCTGTGCATTAGGGATGTTATCGTGGTCAGTAAGTATTCTGATAGAAATACTAGAAGGCAATATATGTTCTGTTGAGAGTTGTGAAGTTTCCCTTGGAAACTTCAAGATTTGAAACTCTTTGCAGTAAGAGTTTTCATGGGTCACTACAGACCCCACAGAACAAGTTTCCACCAAAAATGTTATTCTATTTTGAACTGTTAATATCTGTGAGTTATTGGCAGCTGTGACCTAACAATTATGCAACCTTTCCTTATTTCTGTTTCCTGCCTGATGTAAAATCTCGGCAGTTATTGTATATCATTCGGCCTTTTTCAGCTCTTCATATTTTTCATCCCAGTCAACAAGAAAAATACTTAAATTGGCATCACCAAATGTTCCTGTAACACATGAAAATATTTGCTGATTGAATGTAGAGAACAGTGACTAAGACAGAACAGTTGTTTTAAAATATCCCTCCTAATGTAAAAGACATGCATTTACATTTTTTAAGCATTATGTTTCTTGGGTAAGTCAGTTTGACATGTGGCTGTAAATAAGTTAGTTAAAGACTGAGTTGCTTTTGACATGGTCTCTCTGTGTGTGTGTACAAAGTGTATTTTATGAATGTATATATGCATGGCAGCAAGTGTGATAAATAGCACAAGGTATATATGTACTTGTTGGGTTTGAGCAGCTTCAATTGCAGTGTTTAGGCCACTAGGCTTATTTTTCACATTCCAGATCTCAGAAGGGCTTCAAAGAGCTGCTAATTAGAAAAGAAGCCAAAGCCCTGCTTGCTTTGATGGGTGTGTGAGGAATGGCTGTGTGCTCCTTTTCCAGAGGAGAAACCCTATAAGGTAAAGCTCCTGAGCTGACGCAGTGGGTTGGCAGTGACCCAGGCGTGGGGCTTTGGGCTGCCCTGCTGCCCACTCAGCCCCAGCCCACCCCTCTGCCCTGGTGGGTGTGGAATGCACTGTGGCCAGGGTTATTTATGCTGGTAGCAGCTGTGCATTCCCCACAACTGTATTTGTTCCAGGGATTCTCCCTTGCCCCATAATCATGACATTAAAAAATTTCATTCATGCAGTGGGAGGCAGTCTGTGACTGCCTGAATATGCTGTGTTGCCTGTGTAACTGAAAAGAGAAACAGGTTTCAAGTGAATTAAAAAAAAAAAAAAAATCACAATATTTTCATATAGATGTTTTATCTTCTTTGTTTAGAGCCTCAAAAACATTTTCTAAAATGCAAATGGTCTAATTATTTCTGAATAAGAAGCTGGAGAGTTGCTATCAAATCAAGTGCTTCAGTAGTAAGGTAGCTGCTTTATTTTATTGATACTTTGCTTAAGTCTACTCAATTAAGATTTGCTTAAAATTAAGAAAGCTAAATATTTGGCTATAAGTGAAAAAAGTGTGGGGTTTTTTTGTTCCTCTAGTGCTTTCATTTCCATGGTCAACTTAAACAAGGGTTACACTGGTGGGTTTTATCTTATGTCGTGAAGCTTACAAGTGTCTCACAAGATAAGGCTTTTTATTGCACAAATTTGAACTTGTTTTGCTACCTGGATTTTAAAAGGGGGGAAGAATTGTAGAAACAGTAGGTAGACCCAAGGAAGAGTATTTTTCTAGTGGCTGAAAAACACGATACATAAATAATTTTATTATGCCCAATGTGACACCTTACCTATTCAACCATTGAAAGGCATATTAAATGAAAACTGTCTGAATGTGTGAAAAAAAAAATGCAGTTAAAGAGTCACATATTTAAATAGTTGCTGTTTTTAATGGGTCAAGCTTTTGTCAGAGGTTAAATATACAAGATGTGCTTCTGATATCGCTACTGACCTTCTGTAAGATCTTGACAGTCCCTTGCTCCTGTTCCTTTCCCAGGCAAATAGAATGGATAATGTCTCCGGAACAAACAGTCAATCTTGAGCATTCAAAGCATGTCCAGGATAAAATCATCCCAGTCTTGACTGAACGTCCCTGCCATGTGAAAACACACATTGTTATTAACCCTGGAGTAGTTCCTGAAGCCTATTTCAAGTTTGAGAGGAAATGCCTGCATAAAACTTGCTCTTGGGAGCTGCAGGACTGTTGTAGGTAAGCTTTAAAGCCTGCAGTGTCTGGCAGCACAATCACTCACGTTTCAAATAATTAATTGATGTTCCTCTTTACTGCATTCTGTGCCCATATAAAGAAGCAGCCCATACCACAGTCCACGGATTTAATGATGTTCCAATAAAAGTGTCCTTGACTAGATGGGGTGGTTTTACTCGGGGTTCCCTTCCAGGGGCTGGCTGGGCTGGCAGCCTCCTGCCACCCCTTTTGCAGGAGCTCTTCCCAGTGCTGCCTCAGGGCAAGGCCACACCTGGCTCCAAAAGGCCACTTGGGAAATGGGGGAGTGGGAGGCTTAGGAATTTCTCTTCTTCCTCTGCTTCTTGCCCACCTTCATTTTTCTAGCACCGAGTATAGGCCAAACCCTGCTGCATGCATCTGCATTCTGCTGGAGCCTGGGGTGTGGTGGCATTAACCTGGGAGCTGGGCACTCCCTGTGCAGTGGGTGACAATCCCACCTTCTTGTGATGAAAAAATATTCAGTGCCTATTTTGCTGTCCTCGTTCTGATGCTAAAAATTCCCCAGCATAAGGGAAAATTAAATGGAAGGGTACTAGACATTGCATAGCAAGGCTGCTTTGGGTGCAGCAGTCTGTGTGCTACTGCATATGGTAACACCTGGACAGGCATTAGGTAGTTGTGTGGATGAAGTCTGCATCTCAGATTTTAATGGAGTTGCCATAAAGAAGGTCAGTCATTTAAAAACTGCTGCTTAAAATATGTTTGGAGAGCATGAATTGTGGCTTGCACACATTTTTTGTGAGATGTTTTGACTGCCAGAACCTGTTTCTACTCTGGCCTTAGTTGCTTCAGTCTTTGTCCTGAGGACAGTTCTCAGTGCTTCAGACAAGTGTGTGCTGTGTAGTGAGTCAAATGAGAAATGGTTCTCGAATTAGCCAGGTCACATATTTTTTTGCAGTGTGGATAATAAAAATGTTGGTTTCCAATCCTAATAACAAGCTAGTAATATAATGTGTTTCCATCTGTCACTTCTGCATTACACTGGTATTTTGAGGGATGATCTGCGTTCCGATTGTGCGTCCTCTGCAGGGCAGCAGCCTGTGCATCTGTCTGTAGGCACTCGGCTCAGCAGAGCCAGCTCCCACCCCCTTCTGCTGAAGCTAGGGAGGCAAGACCCTGTGGTTATGTTTTCCAAGAAAGAAACTTGCAGCAGGTAACTTTTGTGCATTTTAATTGGCTGCTTTGTCATCATCTACCCAGGAAGACTGCCAGAGTGTTTACTTTCTTGTTAGAGCTGTAGTAGTTTTCATTTGCTCCAAAATTTTACTTATTGTTTTTTACGATCAAATATTTACTCTGATAATGGTTTCTTTCAGTATCTTAGTGTTGAAGGTGTTCCTTTTTGACTGCAGGAGATGGTAAGACACAGTTATTTCCCCGGGTTACCTATCTAATTTCAGAATCCCCAGTGGGTTTCTGTCCTGCAGGATGTTGGGCTATTTCTTCCTTCAGTTACCCTCTAAACTTCCTCTCTGACGTTGCTGGAAAGGCTTTGGGTTAATTTCCATCAGGAGTTTAACACACATTTGGTGGTTATTCTTCTCAGTGCTGCTGTTTGAAACCTTCACCTGATAGAGGTTAGATACTTATTTTTAGAGACACAGACCTGACCCAAAGGCAAAATATAGAAATCAGTAGAGCTCAAAATTGACTTTGCTGCTTTGGGAAGTTGTCTGCATGTGCCACAATCCTTGCGCTATGCTCGTCCACGGGGGGTGGGAGAGCCGGGTCTGAGGGACTCATCGCTACCCTGCGAGAGGCAAGAACAGCTCAGTGCTACTGGGGATACTGGGGACAGGCACAAGAGGACAGCATGAGATGCAAACCTGCTCATCAGCATGAGGCCTGTGCCTTGAATTTGTGGGTTGCCTAGCTGGTAACTTGGGCCAGGATGCCCTAACCTTTGGAGGTATGTGGACTGCCTTCAGGTTTTGGGGGCACCTGCTTTGTCCTGCTGACACCTCCCCTGCACCAGTGGCTGCTCCCGTTTGCTGGGTGTCCCTGGGGAGAGGTGCAAGAACACAGCGACGTGTGCCCTGAGCTGCCCGATGCTGATGCAAGCTTTTAGCAGCACAGCACTCTGTGGCTTGAAGGGGATTACATGTTTGGCAGAAATGGGATATTTAAGATTAATTTGGAACCCAAATCATTATTAGTAGTGTTGCAGTGGAGATAGTGTTTGCAGGGAAAGCAGTACTTTTCAAAGTTAACACAGCACTAGATGGAGGGGGAATTGCTGGATTTACTGAGCAGCTCCTAGACTTCAGGCTTTTTTTTTTGTTAATTGGTTGTGAAGATCCTAAGTAGGTCAGTGCATATTTCAAACATTTTACAAAATACTAGAGCTCTTAAAGCCTGATTAGGAGAGGTTACTAAGTGCTTGCTTCAGTGTTTGCTCCTTTGTGTGATGCGTTGTTTTTCAGTTTGTGTTCTTTTTATCTTAATACTGCTTTGCTTGTTGTGGAACCGACTAAAAAATTATTATTGTTAATGTTTTTTTTAATCTAAATAGTTTAAGATTCTTCTGTTTGCTTTGGCTTCTTTGATGCAATGGATTTTAATACATGGCATTGTTTAATTATAATGTGAAGCTTTCTGTTGTTTTGTCATCTCTGTTTCATAATACTTTGTGCCTTTAAAAAATGTCCATTAAATATAATGGCTTTGCTTTCCTTACTCCCTGTATTGGTCTGCTGCAACTCATCTACACTTTTCCTTTCCCACTCACAAATTCTGTTTTCCTTTTTGGACGTGACCTTTGTTTAGAAGGATATTTTTCCTGTCCAATTACCTTCTTTGCCCTCTTTTTCATACTGTCTTTTGGAGATGGGAGACCTATTAGATTGCACTTGTTGCTCAGGTTTGGTGTTTTTTTACTCTCATGCTGTACTTTCTTATATGGTAACTTCATAGAGTGTTCTGGCACATGCAATTATTTTGGTTGTTTAATTGCTCTCTTTGGCTTTCTTTTAGCTAACTTCCCTGGTTTTATAGAATTTTTCTCTTTAACAAGTAGAACAGGGACAGGCCCTGCACATGAGGACAGGCATTTGCTTCAGTGTCCTTCTGAACAGCAGGTAGTGCAGGTGGAGAGGGAGACCTAGACTCGCCAAGGGGAATGGGAATGGGCTGTGCAAAGAGGATCAGAAGGAGGAGGAAGTGGCAGAAAAGTGGCAGTAGAAAATACCAGGTTCAAGTTATTTAGAAAAATACAGAGTATTTGAGTCTTTGTGGGAAAGGGAAGAGAGAGACAGAAAGGAAAGAAATCAAGAGCACAACTGGAGAAGGGAAAAGTTGATCAAGACACTATGTGTATTACAGTGTGGGTGAATGTTATATGGGAGCAATAGGGATATGTTCAGTCATCCCTCCCGATAGAGATAAGACCACTGGTAAGACTTTGATGCAAACAGGAGGGCTCCCTTGTAGTGGCTTTTCACAGTGTGTCTGCACACAATCTTATTTATTATTTGTCGTGAAGGAAGGAGCAAGAACTATTTGCATGGCCTAGGTTAGTAAAGGAATCCTTTACCTTGAATTCTTATCTCTGCATGAAATGCTGTTGGTCTCAAGTTGTAGAAACTCACAGTCCTCTGGAGGTCTGAAAGTCTATATGAGAAAAAAATAAATGTGTATGAGTAACATAGATGCTGTAATAATATTTATACAGCTGTAAGAGTTTTACTTTACTTAAAAGTTTCAGCAACTGCATGTAATCTAGAAATATTTCTATCAGCCTTTGAACAACAAACTTAAGGTACTGTAAGTGAAAGCACAACAATCTTACCCAAAAGTCCATGCACGTAACACATGTCGTATTGTGAGTTGGTAAATCTGAACACCCGTTCCTTATTACTACCTTTATTTTTTCTTTCTGAAGAATATTTACTTTGCTGCCTTAAAACTGATCCGATAAGCAGCTCAGTAGCGCCAATGTCGATTCCCGAAAAACAGGATAGACACATATCATAACTGCAGATGTTATGAAAGTTTGACAAAAAAAAGTTTTAAAAACTTCTGTAGTGTTGAAGATCACAGAAAAAAAAATTCTCACATACTGTTGGATCTTGGCTTTAACCAGCGAGTCATAAAATAGAAAATGTAAAACAAGTCCGTGAAATATAGTAGAAGAATATTAGTTGTTTTCAACTGACAATTCATTTTGTGGGTACTGAAGTAGACTCAGCTGTGTATCAGTTCATTCCTGGGGAGAGAGAAAGTCTAGGTCAGCATAGAATAATGTCTTTTTATGAGGGAAGGTTTTTATTCCATTAGTACAGCAGGTTGTTGAAATAATAAAGTATGTACTCTTCACCTCTTATTTTCATTTCCTGATGTATGATAGCTTGAACTGCTGTTGAGTAAAATTTGCAGCAAATGCTCTTCCTTGTACTCACTTGATATAGTTCACACTCCATTAACGTTCTGATAGAGAAAGACATTACTGCCTAACTTCTTATTTTCCTGTACCTCTGTGATGACTTTGGGACACCATACTGTGACTGCAGATGAATGCAGAACATCACATGGGTTTTAGGTAGTGTCAGTGCAGTGGGATGGATTCTGCAGTGCTGCTCACAGACTCTTAATGAACTTGATCATCATATTCTAAATTAATTGTTTAATTTAATTTTTTAATCATTAGTTTATAGCAAATTTATCCCACTGTGCATGCACTTACTCACTCTGCAAATGCTGCTCTGGTTCTGGCAATTACTGAGCATATTTGCGTCTGCCCATGATATTGCAGCAGAAAAGTGTTTTCTGTAAAAGCAGAATTTATTTTTTTCTATTTCAGGTTGCTTCATGCAATTAAATATTCTTTATTTTTCGGCTTAAGCATTTTTGTTAGTCTTCAGTAATTTCTTCAGCAGCAGATTCTATAAAGGCAGTGTTTGTCAAAAATCATCTCTTATACAGGTAGCACAAAACTAGACTCAGTAAGTCATCTGATGGAGAGGAGATACTGAATACAAAATTAGTTTGAACACAAACAATTGTTAAAGAGGTAAAGATCTAAAGATGGATACTAAAGGAGCTGACTGGGTGGAAAAGATAAGGTGACATAGATCACTTTAATGAGCGTTTCAGACAAAATTTAAAATTGCAGTGCTTAAAATTGGCACCAAGAAATGCTGAATGCTTTTCATTCTTTTTAACTGAGGTGAAAATAGAAACTTGCTTTTTCATCTGACAGGGTTGTGTTTATCAATCTAAATACATGGCCTGTCAGGAACAATAAGTATTTGCAGATTCCTTTGAGGTCACTGGGAGTTGAGTGTTAAGCAACCTTTTAAATCTGCCCTGAGTGTCTGTGACAGAGTGCATGAGCCATGGGGCTGGTGGCACAAGGAAAGAGTTAATTAACCAACTCTCTGTGGAGCCCGCCCCCTCCCCGGCAAAGTATTCTTATCGAAGGATCTGCAGGGGTATTCGGGAGGATCTGTGGGTGTCTGTGACTTTCTCCAGTCTCTTGTCAAGTGAAACAGAGTAAAAGGGAGTAAAATGAGGCTGGAAGGAGCCCGTCCGTTACTTGGGGAGGCTGAGATCAAGCAAAATCAGGGATAGGGGTGCCTGCATTTGGAAGATCTCATTGTTTAACTTAGTCTCTAAATGAGCATCACTCTGTTACAGTAAGAAGAGGCTTGGGATGTGCAATGATGTGTTCCACCTCACCACACTGGCCATCAGGCTGTATTTGATTCTTTTGATTCCTCTCTGATTTAGGTTCTGTACGGCCAGCTGTGTGTGCTCAGAGGAGACCTGAACTGATGCTACTTTGACTCTCTGCTGGTTCACCCTGGTTCTTTTAACTGACTTTAAGGGGCTGCAGATCAGTGCCCAGCTGTGCTCCTTGTCATCTGTGTGAGCCTGTAGCAAAAAAGAGAAAGTGTTTTGTCATCTGCAAAACAAACCATAGAAATAAGCAAACTTCTTTGTGAGGAACCTGTGCTAGTGTAGTGTTTGAGTGTGGGTAATATTTCATCCCCTAGGTGTGACTTCTGGCAATAACTCAGCAGTAACAACATTATTGAAAAGAGCTGCTGGTTTCCAAGAAGATTAAGGAGGGGGAAAACAAGGAGGCTGTAAGTTATTTTTTGCTTTGCTAATAAATGTTTGCATTGCAGTTGTTCTTAAAATTATTTTCTATTATTTGTAACTGGGATTCCTAATGTCACTTTACAACAAGCTACTCTTAATCACATTTGACAGTCCTGGAAATCAGATACCAGTCTTTTTGGTAGACAAAGCAGTAGTTATTTTTGCCTGTGATTTAAGCTAGATTTTAAGTTGATGTATTCATGATGTATGAAGGCTGACCTGAGCCAACCCTAGTGGGAATACATCAGAAGGTTTTGATCTGGACTTTGGATCAGAGTGTGCTCAAGATCTTCTAATGGTGTCAATCAGAAGTGTAAGAAGCCTCAGTTCATGCTTGCAGCCATCTGAGGATGAGCTGAGACTGTCTCAGCACCTCACGGAGCACTGTAGACTTTGACAAACTCTTTTCTTGGCACCTTTGTAAGTCTTCCTGGTGTGAAGCATTGTGCAGGGGGAGAACATCTCCATCTGCTTTCTTGATTGTGTTTCAGATCCTGTCTAGTTAGTTCAGAAAATGTCAAGATTTTGCCAACTCACAGTGTCTTGATTTGTATAAATTTTTTTATCCTTACCCTTAAAAACCAAGCAAACTGAGGAGGTATCCCAGCCTCACACTTACATGATACAAGAGCAAAGACATGTCAATGCACAGTGCATGGCTGAACTATCACTGAGGAGGGTGTCCTAGGCAGTGTGTAATGAAAATACTCATGAGACTCAGGATAACAACTTAGAACATACTCAGGATAAGTCCCTTTAAAAGCTTTGGAAGCTGGAAAGAAAACTTACAGGGTTGTGATTGAGCTGTTAGATTGGAATTTGATTTCATCTTGGACTAAAGGTGAGCTGCAATTTTGGTTATTAAACAGAACATTGTGTGAAACTTCTGAAGAAGATAATGGACCATACAGGGACCTTTAACTGACTCACTACTTTGTCATTGTCTTAGATTTCTGTGTGTTTTGTAGGGATAGATAGGAAATAGTAGGTGATGTCCTCATTTTTTAAAAGAAACTTTCTCGGAGATCAGGAGATGTGGCAAGACTATCAATTTGGGCTGATTGCATCAAGTAAAAAAGCAACACTTTTTATGCTCAGTTTCATTCTGTATGTGCAATGGTACGTTTGCTTTCCTATCTCTGGAAATTTTCCTTTTTCATTATTTACCCATGAGGAAAGTAAATTCCTTGGCATTTCTTGACAGCTGTCTGGAGTTCTAACACTTGCATCTAACTTACAATTCATGTTTTCTTTGTGATTTGAAATGTTTCACTTAACCACTTCTTCCTTGTTTTCCTTTTTGTTTGGCCTCTCTGCTGTAGGAGAAAAAATTCCAGTTTCATCTAGTGTGATCTTTTAGGAAGCTTCAGTCTCTGGAGTCTTTCTTTAAACTGTTTAGTAAACAAAAAGCATTGAATTGTATTTGGATGGAAATCCCCTTTTCTCTTATTATTATCTAATACCTGAATTGCATTTTGACTCCTGGAATTTCTGCAATATAGCAAATATGGTACTTGCTAGAAAAGATAGGTATGAAGCAAGCAGCCTTCAAGTAAACAGCACATTTGCTGATCCTGCAGGTTTTGAGTCCATGCTAATGAAAGAAGCGCTGTCCAGACATTCCTCTCCTTTCCATGACAGTCTTTACTTCTTTCTTTTGGAACACCTAAAAAAATATAGCTCTTTCTTCTTGCTACTATCTCAATAAATTTCACTTGCTTGAAAATTCTTGCCTGTCCTGGAGGTGGGCAGGCCCTTTCTCTGGTGTATCTGGCTGCATGTTTTTAGCAGTGATGCTGTGCTGTAACTCATCCATCCTCCACCACAGACCAGACCCCCATGAGAGCAGTGCAGGGGGTTGGAGGGATAAGCTGGTCGCATGCCTTCAGTCCTGGGCTCATCAGAGCATGGGGGTCAAAGTAGTGCTAGTTCAGCTCACACTGAACATCACCTGTTTCTCCAACCTTCCCATATGGCATTTATTGTGAAAAAGGGTTTAAATGACCATCTATATAAGATGTTGCTGAGCAGCCACGTGGAATATGTCAAACCAATAAGAAAATGACCATTTTTCATAAGATTAACAATGCGGAAAAAAAGAAGTGCAGTCTTTGTGATTGAAGACAGCTGTTCAGTGGGGAAACATAATCCTGGGGACAGCTTGTAGGAGCCAAGTCTTGCTCCGGTTCGTCAGCCTGGCCTCTGCAGCGGTTCTTTATTGAACAGCAGTGATGTTCTTGCCAGCACTCGAGATGCTAAACTTGCAGAGTGTTTTTATTGTCAAAGTTATTCCTAGTCACCTGATAAAAAAATAAAAGGGTGCAAATGAAGTACCAAGAAGTGGTTGAACACACCAGATGTTGCTGGTCTCCGGCTGGCCTGATGGCACAGAAAGCAACCTGCAAACTTGTGGCAGGAGCCTTATACCCTTCTGTCTGTCCTGGACTTGTAAGGAGCCTTTCTGCAGGGAAAGTAAAAAAAAAATCTGAATAATTTTGAAGGTGCCTCATGCCAGGAGAAAACGCGTTTCAGCTCCGTACCCCGAAGTACTTGGTCTGCCTCATAGATTTACTCAAAAGTACTTCATTGTGTATTGATTATTGAGGTGACTGGCAACTGTACATTCAGATGAAGATCAAGCGGTTCCCTTCTGTCTGCCTGTTATTTGCTGACACCTGAAGAACAGAATGAAAATCCCACAGGCACAGAGGTTTTGTGCAAAGTCCTGGGTATAGTGCAACAAACTGGATCCAAATTCTGGGACACTGCATATTTGTGCAAGTGTGCTTGTTCAATTGATGATCATCAATTTGCTGCAGAGTTCAACTGTCTGGAGAAAGGCTGGCATCTGCATAGAGGAAGTATGTATGGCTTGTGGCACTCACTGAGGAAAGTTTAAAATCCTCGTGTGAAGCATTTAATGGTCTTTTAAGGTTGCCTGTCCAAACAGACTGATGTTATATCTAATTTGATGAAATTACGGGCTAGGGAAAATACAGGGTCCCATTGCTGAGTAGTCCTTCAGCTTCCCTTGTGCTAAATCTAGTGTTCATGTGAATTCAGGGTAAATCAGTTAAACCAGCCAGGCAGGTGGGAAGGTGGGCCCCAAGAGAGGGCCGTGCCTGTCTTGAAGGAAGGAGAAGAGCAGATCTTGCTTTTCAGCAGTCAGCATTTGCACTGTGAAGTATGTGTAGTGTAAAACTTCATGCTAACAAAAGCAACAACCTACTCATTTACATAGCAATTTGTCATTCAAATGTTACACTGTGAGTCAGGGAACTATGACCCTTCTTCCTGCCCCAATGAACCCCACTTCTTGCCCATGGCTGCTCAGCTACACTTGGTGGTTGTGGTTGGTTCCAAGGCAGGGAATTTGACAAAATATGCTGTGCTTGCAGTTTAATTTGAGAAGCAAGTAAATAAGCTCCATTTGCTTTTTTAATTTCTTTTTTTTTGTAAAGTTTTAATAGTAATCATATCTGGCCACGTTTTTAATAATGCCAGATATATACCTATATATGTATGTATGCTTTGAAACCTTCTTATATTACATAGATCAGCAAGACATTTGTAAAACTTGCAGTCTTAACCACTGAACCTACAACGGTTCAAAGCACTTGTGCTTCCACACTGCTGGCAAAGTAAGAATACCCCTTGAATAAATTCTACAGAGATCTACTGTTTTTAAAAAAGAGATTCTTGTGGTTCTGTGGAAAAAATATCATTCCACATAGTACAGAAACTGTAGCCAATTTAATATGTTTGAGTTCCATTTTAAGCAAAATATTAACCTTTTAAAAAATCTGCACATTTTATGAGTTTCTGAGTGAAAGCTGTTTCTTTCTCAATAGCATTTTTTTTTCTCACTCTCATGCATAAAACAAGCAAGTTGGAGCAGTCCAGATCACATCATCAGCTTAAAAACCTAGCTCATCCACTGATAATGCCAAAGCCACAAGCACACAGAACTGTTTGTCATCTGGTATCTGATCCCGGTCTAGGAGAAGTTGTGTAATAGGAGTCTTTCCTCTAATAGTAAAGGTCTTGTTTTAAAATAATTTTGGAATGACTTTAATATGCAATGCATTTAAGTAAGTCCATAAATAATGGAAAATCTGATTTCAGAAAAAATAGGAAAGCTGTCACTTAAAATTACTTTAAGTACATCCTTATTTTATATACAGTTTATAACATTTGTAAACTGATTCACTCCACTGGAGTATGAATAAGACTGTCATTTATCACAGACAGGAGTTAATATCAGTTGCTGGACAAAAGAAGGAAAAAAATAATCTCAAATTAATATAGGTAAAATGGATACCAAATAGTTCATTCTCTTAATAAAAAGAGTTATACTTTTTTCTTAGTGGTTAAAATTCACTTCCTCTCTGTCTGTTGACATGTTTAAGTTTACGCTGTGGCCTTGAAATGTCTCTGAAAATACATAATGCTGTGTAAAGAGCTGGTCTTGGGCAGTGCTCAATCATTCACCCTCTCCATCTTTCCCACAGCTTTCATGCTTATTATTGTGACAGCTCCATTAAAGACTGATTTCTTGTCTCACCTTTAGTTTAAATGAAAAAGTTTCATAATCATAACTGAGCCACATGTCCAAATGAAAAAGTGGTTTGTCCATATGCTTCTGCCTGCCTATTTAAAAAGTTTTTGTTCAGGTGGATTTTTTTCCTGCAAAAATCAATAGGAAAAATGTGCACAAGTTTTTTTGGGAGAAAAAAATGAAGTATTTGTCTGGCCTGATTTTTCATTGTTTCCCACATTTTCCTGATCTGTCATTACCATGGGAGACATGTTTTTGCTTATTTTGTTAAGTTCTGTAGCCAGGTATTTATACCCAACCAACTCAACTGTCTTCTGTGGCAGAATGGCTGGGTTTGGGGATGAGGGCATAGCTGTCAACACCATTCATCTTGATGTTAAATAGACATCCTGTGTTGTCTCTTTTGAGCTCAAGTTGGACTGTGGTCAGGGTGGGCAAAGCAGTGGTGGGATGATGGGGCTTGGGGGTGGTGGTTAATGCTGGACTTTGCCTGGAGGCCGGTGGAAGGGTGGTTCCATTGAAGCTCCTGTAGGACCTATTGGTTTTGACCTCTAGTGTTTAAACTGACCATCAGGACCTAGAGGAGGCAGGTGATGGAGGGCAACCTCATTGAGTTTGGGAAGGACACCTAGCTGGGGGGACCTCAGGGGCAGGGCTGTCATCTGATGAGACCACGACTGACCAGAGAAATGGGCCCAAGAGAGATTAATGAGATTCAGCAGTGGCAAACACCAACTCCTGCCTCTTGGAAACGAGCCCTTTGCAGAACCCCAGGTCCTGGTGGCAGTGAGGGACAGTGATGCCTCAGGCCCCAAGGACAGGAGATCAAGGGAAGGAATCAGCCCCTCTATTCAGCACTCATTAAACCTCATCTAGATGCAGATTGGCTGCACACTGGCAATGCAGGAATTCCTGAATAATCTCTGCATGTCTTTCACACTTCGCTGTCTCTTTTTTAAGAGTCCAAGTGGTGTTATGTGTTATCTTAAAAGTTACTGCCGAGCTTTAAAGTATACAGAGAGTCAATTTAAATGAAGAGGCATGGGGTATTTTCTTAGCATTGATTGATGTGTTGCTGTGATACAGCTATGGCACAACTGACTAAACACAAACAACTTCCACAAAGCCATCTAACATGGGGTGCTGCCAACAGTGGTACCATCAAAGACTTGCTGTTGCTTTTTACTAAGCTTGAAGTTAATGAAAAGTTAATGAATTTTAGTTAAGGACCGAAGGAATTGAAGACTCTTTATCAAAGTTCCCAAATTCTGTTTGTTGAATGACAGTAATTGATAAATGCAAACTTATTGATTTATCCCTTATCCTAATTGCTATTTTGTGAATGCAATGGGCAATTTCCCCCTAAATTAATACAAGATCACTCTTGAGGGTTAAATTAACTGTTCTTTGAATTCTTCATTTGTCTAAAATTAAACCTCTGTGACAATTAAGCGACTTTAAAAAAATGTTCTACGTAACATAAACTACAGTGGCACATGTTGACTTGGCAACCTACTATTAGCTTGCAAATGAAAGACTTATGGCTGGAAAAAGCCAGCTGCACCTGTTGTTTTTGCTGAACAAATCACCCTGAAGTACAACACCATCACTCCAGCCTGCCACTCTCTCATTTGGATTGCTAGGAAAGCTTTTTCTCATCAGTGGTGTACATTTTTTAGAAATCATTAACACCACACAGTTCCCTCAAGTCTAACTGGTGAGTTTATGATTTTCATAGGGTCTTATGGACCATTGGTAAAATATCACACTTTGATTAATGAATAATACTAGCTATAAATAAAAGGGTCTTAAATAAAGTTTCAGGGTGGGTTTTTTGGTTTTTTTACCTCTCACAGAGCTAATCTGAGATTCGTGCTTTGCAGATTGCACGTGCCTATTAGCACTGTTTTGCCATTTGAACTTGTTTTTTCAAAGCAACCAAAATAAAAAGATTATCCAATTATGAACTTTCTGGTCCTAATGATTGGTAATCACATCTCTAATCAAGGAGGCTTCAGGGGATCTGTCGCAAGCCAATGCCATCACAGAGGCTACCAGCCATCAGGACATTTGTGTGTCACCTGAGCATAGTGTTATGTGAATTTTGTGCTTACCTGGACTGGTTCTGGGGGTTGTTTGTGGCTGCACTGCACTAGGGGTTGAGGGGCATCCTCCCTAATGCTCTATCAGGCATTTGGAAAGAAGAGATGGTCAAAGGTGCTCCACAAGGAAGATTCCCAGGGCAGATCTTTGCATTCATGTGAGCAGACAGATGGACATCTCTCTTGCATTTCCATGGAGCCTGTTTCTGTAACAACTTATAATATATTCTCTCCTACTTGAAATTATTCCTAATGTGGTATAGCCATGATATAGCCCTCCCTCTTTCTTTTATCCTAATCTCTGCCCTCTGATTGCTGAATCTTGGCTTCTTTCCCATCTCTTCTGCCCCAGGTTGCCTTTGTCACCAGCAGCTTCCCCAGGCTGTCCCAGGGGATGGCTCTGCACGGGCACCTGCCAGGCTTCCTCCTCACCATCGCATCTCTTGGGTGCACCTGATGGGCAAGATCGCCCTGCAAACTGTAAAACTTGATGCTTAGTAGAATAAGTGGAAAGAACAACCAAAAGGCTAACTCTGATGGCAGAGTCTGGTGGCTGAGATAGAGATAGGACTAAGGCTGATGTATAGCAGATATTGTAAGGTAATTTAAATATGCCATAGTGCACTTGGAAAGTAGAAGACTAAATCCTGAATCTGGACCAGACTCTAGTTATGTGGTTAGGTTCTGCAAAATTAAAATTACCTGTGCACTTTCATTTCAGTGTAGAACTCTAAATGGATGGATTTAATCACCAGAATGGAATTGGTGTTACTAAGGCATAAGTGACTATGATCTTTCTAGCTGCACAATAGATGAACAGAGGCAGTTACTGCTATTTGGAGAAGATGGCTATCTTGTTTGTGATTGGTGAAAATGTGAGGAAGTTTGCACAGCAAAGTTTAGGCAGGAAATGTTTCAAACAATTTCTAATTAAAAGATATTTTTCTTTTTTTCTGTTGTTGTATAATATTGTTCTTCAAAAGTATTGAGATGTGTGTCATACTACTTGGCAAGCTGAAGACATTGTCACATGTGCAAGATACATTAATTAAGGTCTCCTCTTTAGACCTGGAGGGGTTATTGCTTGAAGCTAGCTTTGTGGTTACTGCCTCTGTTTTTACTGGGTTTTTGGCTGTTAGCATTGCAGTAGGTTTTTTAGGTTTTGTGCATTATCTAGGAGCTATTTAAATTCCCACTTGCAAAACTTAATGTTGATGAGGGAGTAAATAATTTACAAATTGGTCTTTAAAGGCCAGCAGAGATGGACAAGATCAATTTATTTCTAATGTTAAACGTGGAAGTTACTCAGATAATATTCTTTCCCCCTCAACAGAGTCTTTATTGAGGTGAGAAGCCTGATTTGCTTGTCCCAAGTTACTCCAGACCTCCCCCCATATAGACTTTTTCACTGAAAGGCACTTTAAGGACTATTAAAATGAGCTACGTCACAAAGAGTTGCTCTCAGGATTTATAACGTTAATTTTTAATGGCTTCTGAATTATTCTGTTTATGTTATGGTTCATATAATAACATGGTAGATTTGGTGGTTGTATTTCAGTGCAGGGAATTCAGGTCAGACTTGCTGAAGCCTCACTGGTAGCAGACTGGTTTCAGTTAGTAGCACAGGAAGGCTAATTGGAGGGGAGTTATTGTTTTCCTTCCCCTTCTTTTTGTCTGTTTTCTTTCTGTCTCTCTTGGTTTGTATGTGTTTTGAAGTACACATCTGTCTGATCTTTATGTCCTTATAGCCTAATTACAAAATGATGCTTAAGCAGTCCTTATAGCATAACTAACTTTTGATACAGCATAAATATAAC
The DNA here is from genome assembly GCF_020740795.1 of Apus apus. Lineage (NCBI taxonomy): Eukaryota > Metazoa > Chordata > Aves > Apodiformes > Apodidae > Apus > Apus apus. Next base: position 18,448,405 of record NC_067283.1, on the reverse strand, counting down.
TTTTTATTTAAACCCTGTAAGATCAAGCCAGAATGTTAAATTTTTATTTTATTTTTATTTTATTTTATTTTCATAGAACCATAGAACCATTCAAGTTGGAAAAGACCCTTGGGATCACCGAGTCCAACCATCATCCCTACTCTACAAAGTTCTCCCCTAAAGCATGTCCACCAACACCACATCCAAACGACCCTTAAACACATCCAGGGATGGTGACTCAACCACCTCCCTGGGCAGCCTTTTCCTATTTTATTAACATGTCAGAACAAATGAAACAACTTTGAGCTAAGACTGTATAATTTTAGCTCCTTTAGTCGTTACAGCCAACCAACACAGCATTAAGAACAGCCAGATCATAGAACACTGTTTGGCAGAGTGTAGTAAATAATGTGTTCTTTGAGACATAGAGGATACATTCAAAACATCATTTTTCCAATTTCCTTAATGGTTCTAGGCAGAAATGCTAGTCATGCAGTGTCCTCTTTATTTTAACTTGAGTTAACCTGCCTTCACAAATGGCCATTGAGCTTTTTTTTCCAATGAGATTTTATGTTTATATATTGCACTTGGCATGGTCTCCAGTTTAGTTTTCCATGCAGAAAATAGTTTGGGGTTGTTAATAACGTACTTCATAGACCCTTTATGTTTTAATGGTAGGGTTATTGGTTCTTTTCAAGGTTTTTCTTGGCTGGAAAGACTGCTATTTCAGCTTTCTTTGCTTCATTGCCATCAACCATTGTCTGTTGTTTGATCACTGTGTTGGATTTTCCTTTTATGTTCCTGATGAGCAAAATCTAGTGACAGAGGCTGGAGGAGCCATCAAAGTAACCTGGCCATCACCTCAAAGACATGCCAGAAATAAAGTAGAACAGCAGTTGCTGCACTCTAAGAGGATGCTTTGTGCTGCAGCCTTTTCAGATTTAAATGCTAGTAATTTGGACCATTTGTTGTCATTTATGTAAATAAGGTAATGAATCATCAAATATGCAAAGCAGGATATTAAGTCATCTGCATAAAATCTCCAGATTTCAGAACATTTAGTCTCTACAAGTATGGGTAGATTGAAACCAAGAAATATCTTTCCAGATGGCTTGAGCGCGTGAGGATGGGCTTTTCAGGGGAGTACTTGTAATCTCAGATAACCTGAACTATCATTATATCTATATAAACACAGAAAAAATTGAGTTGCAGAGTTCTTTGTTGTTGTTTAACAAACATGTTCATCTCTCCAGAGTTGCTCAGACAAGGTACTGAGCGGCTTACTGCTAGCAGACAGTTTACTCAAAGCCATGCAGTCAACATTATGGGGCACTTGATATGGTGCTGTGAGGGCAGTAAGTGACAGAAGAGATTGAATTCAACACCAGTCACTTGCAATTTGAAAACAGAACATCATGCATCATATATGTTGTACTGAGTTAAGTAACACTGTAAAAATTAAAGCTTGCTGTAGTGTGATGATACAGATCTTAAATGGGACTCAAAGAAAATATACTTTTCTGTGGTGATAAAAAACACACATGCAAAACTACACCTGTTACATTTTCTCCTCCCTTTGGCTCTCTCCAAACACTGAAAGAACACAAAAATCACAAAAAAGTGATCTGAAAAAAAATTGCTTCTCACAAATAGACAAATGCATTTTCTTTCAGCTGTTGGCTAAGTCATTGCTCCCAGGGCTGCTCCCAAGAAAAGGACACTGAATTGGTCTAACACCCTGTTTCTGTGCTTATTTGCATTTTACATGGTGGCTCTGGCTAATTATTTTTGCTTTTAAAAAAAGCCCTCCAATTAATTCTGGTCTGAGTTGTTGTTGTACCACCTGTTTATGAAGAGTCTGCTTACCTGCTTATTTGCCTTCCTCTTTCCACAGACCTGTGGAGGTTTTTCTTTACATCCAAGGTCTATGGTGAAGAAAGACTATGATAATCCAGTCAAGAGTGGCAGAGGCAGCCCCAGACAGCTATTTTTTCTTTCCACTGTCTTCAGAGGATGACCACTATCTTCCCATTGTTCTCTTTTCTTTGTAGTTTGGCTCCTCTTTAGGAGAGCACCCACTGCAGCACCCACTCCTGAGGTGCTGTTGATGGGACTTGCTGGATGAGGAACAGCTGGAATTTTTCATGTGGAATATGAGTGGAATACCTTCACACCTGTAGTTTGCCTTCCTTTCAGTCACTTCTTTTACTTACTTTTTCTATCTTTTTGGCCCATGTGGGTGATGTAGAACTTCAGGAAAAAAGGGGGATATTGAAACAATAACATTGGTTTATCTGTACGTTGCCCATATGGGCAGGATTCTCTTAGTCAAGGTTTGCATTTGGCTCCTGGCATATCCACTCTGTTCCTGCTTCCTGCCTGTTTCCTTTTTTCTTCATTCAAAGAGTTAATTCAAACCATTGTATGGGCTGATTTTCTGTAAGGCGTATTTTATCTTACGTAAAACTTTAGGCTCTCCATGTTTTATTTTTGATGTGTTAGAGCTCTTTAAAAGGTTATCCTTTTATTAAGAGGTGGTCATTTGAAAAGGATGGTGCAAAAAGCTAGAGAAGGCTGCAGGTATGGTAAAACAAATTAGCAGCTAACATTTGAAACAAGTAAAATGTCAGTGTTGTGTTGTTGCTCCTCTCCCTCCTCTTTTTACAGTGGCATTGAATACTTGGCCAGCCATAGTTTCACTTACATAACTTCAGAAGAGAGATTTTGAAACTTCAATGCTTTTCTTTTTTATTAAAAAGCTACTAACCCTATAAATTTGACAAAAGGTATTTTTGTGTACATCTTTAAAATGCTCTAAGTATCTAATGTGAAATAACTGCAGATGTGGAAGGCAGTATTCATATGTGATTTTACAATGAAGTAATAATGGAAATGATCTGCTGTGGTTTATAGCTAAGGGCTATTCCTTTAAAGATGTATTGACCCTAAGATCTTATTTGATTTGATTAAAACATTAGAACAAGTGAAACAGCCTTGAACCAAAATTGCATAGATTTTAGCTTCTTCTAGTCATTGTAGCCAACCACTATGGCACCAACAACAGCCAAATCACAGGACAGCGTTGGGTAGAGTTTAGTAATGATTTACATACAGAATAAATCTTTAATTTTGTACCCTTCTGTGAGCAGTTGGTACACAGAAAAAGGTGGTAAGTTGAAAAAAAAAAAAAAAAAAAAGTATTTGTTGTGAGTTGCACGGGCAGCTACTCACAGCTGATTTCTCCTTCTGGAATTACTTGGTGATTAACATCCTCTCATCAGGATAATGTACCCAAGCTGGCCATCACAGTTGGCACCGATTGGAAATCTTAGCAACACTCTTGGCAAGTAGTTAAAATGTTACTGGCTGTGTTTGGATGTGGATGCCCCACTGCTTTGATCTTCTGTGTCATCCATTTATGGCTGGATGCAGTTATGTGTGTGTAAACGTGCTCAGGTTCATATGACCCTTCAGGTGGGGTTGCCAAAAGGCATCCCTGAGGACAGGACACCACCAGCTAAGGGATGGTAATGATGTAACTATACTGATTCAGAAAAACTGTAACCATTAGATCTTTTAGTACGTGTAAATGCTTTATTGGTATGCCACAGACCTGTGTGCTCACACAAACACAGGACTTTTAAGGTCTTGAACCAAAGTCAAATATAAGGCACAGAAGTGACAAGAATAATAAAGAAAATTCGTTCTGCCTTTACTGATGGTATTTCCGGTTTTGGGGCAGAACAAGAAATTCAGATTCCCCATCGGTAAACTGTTGTACCTTTAAGAAAGGTTTTGCTATGCTTTAATTTTCTAAAACCTGAAGAAAAGGGATTAAACTAGACCTGAAGGGTTTGTGTTTTTTCCTGATTTTGATTTATTATTATTTTTTAAGTCTTGGAACTGAGATGAAATTTTTATGGCTGAGTAGTAAATCTCTGGAATAGGGTTTCCTGATAGAAATGACAACTCTGCTTTAATTATAGCATTGTCTAGGCAGCTATTATATTACGGTAGGACCCTTAGCAGACTTTTCAAGACCATATTAAAGAGTAACAGGACTTGCCATAATTACAGCTTGCTTTCTGTTGGGGGGTTCATCTGTCATTTAATGACTGACTAGGTTCCTTTTGCATGGTTTATTTTTCTGGGTAGAATGTTTTTAGATTTGTGTGAAGTGTTTTAAAATGGGTCTCAATATATTGAACATGAAGCACCTTCTTCTGTATTATGCAACTATTTCAGAAATCATATATGGAAAAATAAAACACTGGCACATAGTTCTAAGAAAGCTTTAACATCTGCAAAATTAACTTGTCACTAATTTTGCATGCTTCACTTACTAGAAAATGTACCTCTCTGAACGACTAAACTTTCTATCACACTACATATCTATCTGTAGCTTGCATCTGAAATTGTTTTCATCACTTATCTTGTTCTTTTGGTGCCTATATATTTATTTCTCATTTCACTCTGAAAACGTTATGCCATCTGGTTACTTGCTCAATTTTGTAGAGAGAAGACTTCATTAATTTACAATTTTAACTTCTACACCTGCAACTTGCATCTATTCATGTAGCAGTTTTTGCCTCTCAATAGTTTAGAAACAGTCTGCTGGGTTTGAAATATTTGTATATGCATTCTTCTCTCTTCTGCAGATAGTTGCAGGCCAAAATATGGCAGAGGATTTGGTGGGCTGAGACACCATATCCTAAAGAGTGCATTAGCTAACAATTTTTCCTGGTTCACATGCAAGGGATCCTCTCCCCTCCCCAGCTCTTTATGTGTGAATGTAAACTAGAACTTCATGGGTGCCCAAAAAAGGAAATTTTCAAGCTTTGCAAATGCTTTGTTTGGATTAATAGCATCTCTAGACATGTTTCTTTTATCCCAGGGGCACAAACATTACTTAAGTTAATAGCAATATAATAACCTATTTAATATGCTTTGGTAAAAATACCTTCTGTTAGCTAACTCTTTACAAATTCTTGTTGTCATATTTCAGCAGTTATTTATTTTCTAGACAGGAAAGAGAAGACTTGTATTTTGAAACTAGTAGGCCATTGTTTTAAATAGTGTATGGAAAGTGAATAGCATTCTAAAAATATCACTTGTTTATATATATATATATATATATATATGATTATTCAAAAGTGTAGACTGCACTGTTGGTCCCTTAATATTAATTTCTGCTGTCTGAGGTAGTGACAGAGTTTATTCGTTGACCCAAAGCACTAGAAAATGTCCCACAGCACTTCACAAAAACCTGACAAACTGAACTGCTTTTTGCTTAATGGTATGTTACATCAATATGATGTCTCTACCTTAGTGAAGTTGGGTATCTGAAATCTAAGGGAAAAGGGGTTGGGTTGGGTTTGCTTTGGGCTTTTTGTTTGTTTGTATTTGGATTTGGGTTTTTTTGGTTTTGTGGGGTTTTTTTTTAAGTAGTTCAAATGAGTGCCTTGGGGGTACAGAAAGCTGGAGAGCTGATGAAAGCTTGCTGCCTAGGGAGCTTCATTAGGAGGCTGTGGTGTGGGGGGGCGGGATGGCAGGGGGGGACCCACCCAGATGGACCCACCCAGGGCTCCGGGGAGCTGGGCTGAGGACAGGACCTGTGTGGTTGGGGTGCAGGTGGTAAGGAGCTGGCAGCAATGCTGGGCTACACGCTCTCATGCTGTTTCATCCTACATGGGCAGTGATATACTGTGTCTCCTTCCTGCCTGCAACACAATCAGCTAAGCAACCTTGGCTTCTGTTCTAGGGTGGGTTTCTTTTGGATTTTTTGAAAGGTTTGATGCTCATGACTGGAATCACCAGCTTCACGTCTTAGAGCCTTTAAAACAAAAAACCAAACAAGACCTTTTTTGGGAACATTGTGCCACAGACTGCAAGAGGCTAAAAGGGAGAAGTGACCAGAAAGGAAGCAGGTCCTCCTGAAAATGGCAGTCAGGCTTGCAATAGTTAATTGCTGGCACTTTTGAATCATAGAATGGCAGGTTGGAAGGGACCTCAAGGATCATCTGGTCCAGCCTTTGTAGGTACTACTTTAGTTTATATGAGGTGCCTCAGCACCCTGTCAAGCTGAGACTTAAAACTGTCCAATGTGAGGGCATCTACCACTTCCCTTGGGAGACTATTCCAATGTTTGATTGTCCTCATGGTGAAAAATTTACCTTTTGTGTCCAATAAGAATCTCCCAAGGATCAACTTGTTCCCTGTACCCCTTGTCTTTTTCACTTGACTACTTGTAAATGGGGATTCTCCATCTTCTTGGTAGCCACCCTATAAGCACTAAAACATTGTAATAAGGTCTCCCCGAATCCTTCTTTTCTCAAGGCAGAACAAACCCAGTTTTCTCAGCCTTCTATTTGGAGAAGGAAGGTTGGCCATCTACTATTGGACAGATTTAAAGATAATTAAGCTTCCACATTGTAAATAAGCTCTGAATATATTTGATAACACAGAATCACAGAACACTTAGGGTGGGAAGGCAATTCTGGAGATCTCATAGTTCAACCCCTGCTCAGGCAGGCTGGTCAGGGCCATGGCTGGTTGGGTGTTGATTATCTCCACGGATGGAGGCTTCATGACCTCTCTGGTGAACCTGTGCCAGTGTCTGACCACCTTTGCCATATAAAAAGCTTCTTCTTATCTTCTTATGTTTTCTGTATTTAAATTTGTGCTCATTGCCTCTTGTCCTGTTGCTGGGCACTGCGGAGAAGAGCCTGTCTCCATCCCCTTTCATCCCCACATCAGATATTTATGCAGATGCATAAAGAATCCCTGAGCCTTTTCTCTTCCTAGCTGAGCAGCCTCTCCTCACATGACATGCCATTAGGCACCTGATTGCTATTTCAGGCACTGAGATGTTACTGAAAATGGTCAGTTTTGACTGGAGTATTCTGGGAATTTCCTATGTTTGAGTAACGTGTTCAACTCACTCCATTTCTGCATGGCTGTGTCTGTGCTGTGAGACAAAGAGCTTCTTCAAAAATGAATGTTGATCAAGGTGTTGCTGCTCTCAGTGCAGAAGTGCAGAAGTGTCACCTTTATATCCAAATGTACAAGACGTAGGGCCTGCATTTTTCCTATTGGAAGCAGATGGATAACATCTCAGTTTTCCCATCTCTTGCTCCTATGTTGCTTTAGAGAGAGCTCTAGGAAGAACTAGAGTTCATTATGTCCTTGCTTTGCTTAGAAATTAAATTACTTCCAGTTTATGGGTAACGTGGGTGTCTGGTTAGTCTTCTACAAAGTCTCTACAAAGGTGTAGATAAGGCTACTCTTTCCAAGAGCACCCTGTGCTAAGGGTGCTCAGTTTGGGTGAATGTGTGGTAATCTCGGTAGGATTTTACTTTAGCAGTATTGATTTGAAAACCAAAACACCATTGTTTATGTTTTCAGTCACAGCTGGAGTTTATAGCTCAATTGTCCTGTGTCTGGGAGAATTAAAATATGGCTCTGTAGTATCAGAGACACTATTGTCACTGCTTAAAAACTCTTCTGACACACAATATTTGCTTTTGGTAAAGAAATCATAGTGGAAGATCTTTAAAATAACTGTAAAACAGTTCAAGATCTTTAGAAGGAATGACGGTGCTCCTTTGGCTCAGTAGAGCTGAGCTCTCACGTACTTATGGCCTTTCACTTTTTCTGTTCCTTCTACACTCATTCCTTACTCCAGTTAGGTGGTTAACTCTCCATTTGTCTTCTTGTTTCACTCCCGTTTCTGTTCTCCATCTTCTGCATGATCTGCTGTTCCTGAGCAGTGTTAATCAGGCCAGAGTTACTCTCCTGTCTGTTAAGCCCCTCCTAGAGACTTAGTCTTTCCACTCGCTTGGAGCTTCTACTGTGTTGATAAAATAATATGCAGAATATTACCAATCTCATGGCAAGACTTGCTGTATTGCACTTAATCTGTCCCGTTCTTGATAGGCCAACAAAGCAATAGACAATATGCTTTATAGAGGAAGCATAAACAATTACCTCTTTCATGTGAGACTCTTGAAAAAAAAATTGAAATAGCATATAAAATATTTTACTGCATTGCACAATTGCCATCTCAGAAAAAGAGAAATATTTGTATTAATATAGTAATGTTTTCCTGTCTTTTTGCTTGCTAAGCATTTCTCCTAAATAACTATTAGTACTTTAGCTGTGGTAGTATTGATTTGTTTATGTTTGTTCTAGCTTTGAGATAAAATGGCCCCTCATACTCTGTAACTGGTATAGCACACTGGTTGCCTGGGATATTGAGGAATACATTTTAAAATTCAGCATGGAGATTTTACTGTATCTGTGATGTTTTCTTTGGTTTACACTGTGTTGTTGTGTGGTGGGAGTTTTCTTTGGTTTTGTTTGTTTTTTTTATTTAGCAGTTGTTTGCAAAAGTATGGTGAATGGAAATTTTTTTCATGTGACTAAATACTTTGCATCTTGGCAGCACTCACAAGTGCAGGGCTGGCAGAGAAAGTTAGACAGGCTTTGCCTAGGCATTTTCAAAGGAATTCACCCAGGAACTGAGGTTGGGAATAATGCAGCCTGAGGTCAGGAATTTTTTTGTTGGAGAGTCAGTAAAGAACATGGTTATCTGTAGTGTGCAAGAAGCCAGGGTTGTTTGAGGTGTATATGTACCAGTGAAAGAGGAAAAAGCATAATGGGCAATATTCTGTGCAGAGTTGTTTCCTCAGCAATGCCAGTTAATAATAAGGGATTTGGGTCATTTTTCAAAAGAGATGATACTGACTGTCAATCTTTAATTTATTTTTGTGAGTTAGAAGCTACAATAGTAGGAGAATATGCATCATTTAATGCGATTTAAGCTGGCACCATGCTTAACTCCAATGGATTCTTGACATCAGGCATTTCCTGTACAGCGCTGAAGCGGTGCAGTTCTAGTGCACAGGGAAGAAATCCTCTGAAACATGAAAGCATTTGTTTGAGAGAGAGGGTTGGCAGAGGAATGCGGGAAGGTCCCACATGCAGAGGTAACCCTGCTCCTGGGTGGTTTTGTTGTACCTGTGTAGGTGGGGCATTCCCCTCCTGCTCCGGTGCTGCCCAGCGCCTCGTCGTGCGTGCCGGGAGCTTGAGACAGTCCTGGAAGAGCATCTGCTCCCCGGTTGGGACTTGGTGCTGGAGCACAGTCGTCTGTTTTACCCCAGCACACATTTACATTCCACAGGTCTGGGAAACTGTCTGCGTGACTACCCAGCGCCTGGTGTTTAAAACTGATCGGACTGGCAGCACAGCACTTCACATCCAGCTGCGCTGCACACACAAACTCCCCAGCCTCTGTGCTGGAAAGTGAGCTGGGAAGGATTTTTTTAGAAATTGCTTTTGGAGCAGGTACATTCCTGCACAGGCAGAATGTCCAAACCCTCTCGCTTGGCTCGACCTTTTTCAGCTAATACAGCTCCTAAATCACCTTCTTCTAGGAAAGAAGATCTTAACAGCCGATCACGAAAAATTAGGCTAGGTGAAAAGATTTTGAGAGCTGGCAGTGAAGGAAACCTGGTGAAACGGCATCAGCAAGAGCAGGTGGAAACCACAGAAGGGCTTGTGCCACGGAGGGCTCCTTTTCTGAAAGGTAACTGGTTATTTCATGCTGCAAAAGAAATAATCAAATTCATTTGCAATTACTATCTTTTTAATAAACCCCAAACATCAACTACTGTAGAACAGGGGGTGTGTATGTATGTATGTGCATGTGTGTCTGTGTGTATTGTTTCTAAATGACAGATTCTGGTACATGAAGCATTTGTTATGAAAATAAAAGGACTCAAAACATCTTTGTTGTGCATTTGTGGCTGGGTGCTGTACGTAAGCTAAAAATATTGGTCTGTCAAAGTGGTAAATCCCAATCTTTTACAGGCTAAATGTGGCCATGTATCTTGAAGCTTTATTTGAAATGGTAATTTGAAAATATTAGCAAGCATGAGAAAGATTAAATAATGTGAGAAAACAGACATCAGTGGAGGCATAGAATCTCATTCAGCCTTGCAAGTTAAAACTCCTCTTGGTGGGTCCTAACAAGGGAGCAGTGAGTTGCTTTCTTGTGTAAAAACTAAACCATTCAAGTGTATTTGAAAAGGCTTATGTGCTTTCAGAATGCAAAGAAATGTGGAGCATAAGATAAGTTTAGGGTCTGGCTTCACTGATCTGTTAAGCAATGGGCTGAAGCATCATTACCATTGCCTCGTTTTAACTTCGTTTTTGTGACAGTACCCCTTAGAACTGCATTTAAAAGTAGCCATTTAATCTGCATTCTGAAAAGATGATAAATTGCCATTCTATTAGGAAATAAAAGTCATAGTATTCTAATTGGACTTTTAATAGGTTTTAGATTTAAATATGACCAAGAAGCAGAATTCCTTCATGCCAAAATAGAAAATGCTGCCCCTCCATCCTAAATTCATAGGAAAATGAACTGTAAATCATAGACCTTTGTAACTATAAACTGCATATTTTCATTTCATACACATGGCATCCAAGGTTACAGTTTTTATTCCTGGCTGACTAAGGTTTAAAAGAAGTTTGTAGGTTTTTTTCCCTGCAGTATGACTTTTATTATTTCACAAAGAAGGGAGAAGTGATGACACCTAATCTTGCCCAGAGAGATGGATGATCTGTTTGTTTCTACAAAGGAAACTGGGTCTGAAGCACTTTATTAAAGGCAGAAGAGAGCAAACAGAAAAACTGGAAATGGGAGGGCTTAGGCTTCTGGTCTCACTCACAGACCCTCTTGCTTCTTTAGCGATGTAATGTGGAAACTCATTTTTGATCTTGTACTGTATGCAAGAAATTAAAACTTTTATCCCAAAAAGAGGAGATGTACAGTTTTTTCTACCGTTAACCAAATATTTATTGGTTCTATAGTAAATGATCATTCCCAGTCAAGTTTTTGAAATTTGAAAACTTCTGTAGAAAACCCTGTACCAGTAGGGTTTTCACCAAGCTAAAGGTTTTTAAGCAGTAGTTTGTCCCCTTTCTCTTATTTATTTGGAGCTTTGACAAAAGGAAGTTATGTGGGATTTACAGAATAGCAAGTGTGTCCTTTTAAGGGATGTGATTTCTGTGGAGCTCTTGGGGCCTGCTTTTACTCATTTTATTGAAATGGTTTTGGGCTACATAATGCTTTGCAACTAAAAGCAAGGGTTGCACTCACTACTTAGTGTTTTAGGTAATATTTATCTAAAAGAAAATCCTCGTGGCTATTGGTAGTGCTGCAACTTGGTTTGTGCTTTTAGTATTTATAGCATTACCCTTACTGTTTTCTGGAGCATGAATTAATCCCTGTTACATACTGGCTCTCTGCATTGGGATGATCTGTGTACATTAGGCAAGAGGTTACTGTGCGTTAATTTTGCAAGAGATTTTGAAGAACAAGCATTGATACTTCTGAAGGGAGCGTATTACAAGGGAGATGGACAAGCAGAATTTGTGGCTATTCTCTGAAAATGGGACTGGCTGGATGGCCCCCAGTGGAGTCCAAGCTTTGGCCAAAGGCATATGGAAGATTTGTGAGAAGCAGGTATGAAGCTGGATGGTGGAGGGGCAGCAGATATGGCAGAAGCCGAAAGAAACAGCAAAGGGCACGGGAGCTACAAGGCAGTGCCTTGGGGACAGGGCTGAGTAATGCAAGAGGGTGTGATCAGCAGCCAGGGGTGTTTGAGTGTTCTTGAAGAAGAAAAGGGGGGAAAATGGGAGAGGTACCAGAGGGCAGGTACAGGCTGAATGTGATAGCTGAAATAGGGAGCATGGTGAGAAGAGGCTGAGAGCTCCCAGGGGAAGAGGACTGGGGTTTGGATGAGGAAAATGTCAAAGGAAGATTAGATTTTAGGAACAGGTGCATCAGAGGGGCTGGGGTTGAGAACTGGGAGCAGGAGGCTCTGGCAGGTGGGGAGCAGGGTGCTGAACAACCTGACTTAGAAGAGGGGGATCTGTTTGACCAACCTTCATCTGTTGTCATGTAATGCCAGTGAAACCCCATGGCCCTGTGTGTGTGTGGTACCCCTACAAATCCTGCTTGGTGTGCAAGAGAACAATCTATGACTACTGGACTAGTTCCTACTAGTGAGCTTTGTGTGTCTTCAATAGCAACACGAAGCTATTTCTGGTTTCTTTGAAATTCTTTTAAATTAAAACCAAAGTGATAACATGCAGGAATGGTGTCGACAGGCAGCAACCCAGCCAAGCTCAGTTCTTAACAGATAGGAAATCTAAAATTGTGGTTATAGTTTTAATGGGACTGTAAAGCATGATGACTCATTTTAGTTAATGATTACATGTTTGTATTTTTTCAACAAGATTCCTGCTCTGTGTTGTGCACGGGATGAATTTGGCTTAGCTGGTAAGTTGGATTGTTTAGGCAGAGGGCAGCTTGTGGCAGAGAGAAAAGTAGACCTTCCAGGTAAATCCATTAAAGGCCGGAGTAGATATCTCTGCCTCTGCCACAGAGGTCTGTGTGGTATCAGCCATACTGTCTCAGGTTTCACAGGGGAATGCTGCCTGTGCGCATTTGCTTTTTTATTTTGGTTTTGGTTGTGCAAGTTTGAGACCGCGAGTTCTGGTTTGCAGTGCTGAGCACACATAATGGTAACTGAAGTCAGTGTCAGCTGTGATTTTATTGCATGAACTACTGACTAGTACAAAGGACTCTAGAAGGTCATCTTGTACTTAGCTGTTACTCTTCACCTTAATTTAATGAACATCTTTGACCATAATTTCACTGGATGCTAGCTTCTCATCTTCCTGAAAAAAGGGAGGAAGGGGCAGGATAAGATCCTTACTTTATGGGGACCGTTACAACAATGGTATTTCACAAATATTTGTCTTCTTTAGTACAGTAATGAAGAATACTGAGACCCAGGCTACAAAATTTGTTGCTTGGTCTTCAGACCAAGGTCTGATAAGCATGTGGTATGTGAACCTTGGGTCCAAATCCAAAGTAGTTAAGGTGAAGCATTTGACTCCCTGCCTGTGAAATGAGGCCTGTTCATTTTGTGCAGAGAACAAGACAATAAATAGCCCATGCCAAGGATGGGAGATGTGGGGGGGTAAGGAGGGACTGTTCTATAGCACGGATGCATGTGGGGTGGGAAACAGAGCGGCAGAAACAGTCAGAGTTTTGGTATTTCCCAACTGGCAAGTGGCTGTCTTTGCAAACTCAACATCATTCTAGGATTTGCTGGTTTGAAGAAAAAAATTGAGATAGGTAAACCTTTCATTTTTCATTCTCTCTTTCAAGACTGAATCAATTAAAATATGATTTTTTTCCACCTCTGGGATATGTTACTGATAGGAGAGCTTTATGAATTTCTGTCATCCATACTTTCCTTCAAGAAAAGCAGAGAAGTATACTAATGACTGTCTTTTCAATTTCCTTTTGCTGTCTCATTTTACTGTGTTTGGATGTTTGCTTTATGATTTGGCTTCATATTGTTTCAATTTGCTTTTTTTTTTTTCACTTTATTTTTTTCTGTGAGATTTTCCTCTCTGGTTTCTGCTCTGCACTTTACTTTGCAGACTGTGGTAAATGGAATGCAAGGCCAATACTTTTGGACTCTTTGTATCTCATATTCAGTTGGAACCAAAACTAGACAAAACTGGCTTGTCCCATCCCTAGTTATTAGGTAGGGACCAAAGGACTTTAGGGATACAATGTGATTCATATCTGTGGGTTTTTTCTTGGAAAACAAGCAATAAAAGCACCATAAAAAGCGGAATTAATTATGCTTTCCCCGTTTTATTTTTATGACAAACTCCAACGTAACAATGACTGTATAATCCATATGTGTATTACCAGCTATCTCCCAGTTTGTTATGGTTTTTAAATACAGAGATATTGAATTCTGGACAAAATTTGGAAATTATTCTTTCTGATATTTAAATAATATCTATGGTATTTTTAAGGCCAAGGAGTTTACCTGTCAGGAACTTCCATTTCACAGCATTTCCTGTCAGAGATGTGCCTAAAAATACAGAACACATGTCAGAGTAGGGGTTAGCCTTCCAAGGAAGTTAATTATTAAAAAAATAGCAAAGAATGTTTATATGTAGCCTACAGTATTTTTGTTTCCTCTACAACTGTTTAATAGTCACCAAGACAGAGAATGCAGATCTTGTAAGTACTTGTATATACAAATGTTAATTATCTCACCAATTTTAATGCTAGCTGTCTTTTTTACTGCCAATGCATATTTTTTCTTTCACAATGCAGAGTTTTTACTGGAATCTTAAAATAAATAAAAAACCAGAACATTTACAGTCTTAACAGTAGTCTGAAAAACTATAACAAAACTAGGGTTGGTATCAGGTATGTGCATCTTAATACGGTTAATCAAAATTTTGAGTTTGAGACACAGAGATTTGGAAATTGATAAGGAATGTATTAGGAAGGAACGAATACCATGACCATAAGAGATCAAAATACAGAAGAAATCTAGATAAAAGCTTTTCAAGCGGGGAAAGAACATTACTAAAATAACTCTTGGAATTCACAGTTGCGTTGCAGAAGCAGGGATCAGGTGTGAGACAGTAGACATTCTCTCATTGCCCATGTACATTTATTTCTATAGCTTCTGATGTCTGACTTCACCTGGAGGATGAATAGGGCAACCAAACATGCTTCTTCCTATTAAGATTATGTAGTACCTAAACTGGAATTATGGTTATTGAAAAAGGAATGTCCGGACATTTGTTTAAATAAGATATGATAGGCCAGCCTCTGTTCTTGTTTGCTATGAGATCATGACTCAGACCCAAGTATAAAGTATACTCTAGCTTCTTTTTAAGCTTGATTTCCCACAAAAATTGGTCCTGTCAAAACACCCTGGCAGGCTTTCCTTCATCGGTAACCTTTTTACCCATTACCAGAATTGCGCAATTATGATGGAGAGGTAAGTTTCCCCAAAATACTGCATTTCTATGAAATAGTGTCTACGCTGTATGCAGCATAGGAATCTGTTCTGTACCTGTTAAATACTACATGTCTGTATTTTTTATAATTTTGTGGAAAATTGCTGGCTGGGTGGAGGAGGAAGAACTGATTAATATCATGTTCAGGGAAAAACTGCACTGTGTGCTCAACTCTTCTAAGAGATCAGAGAGTTCATGTGTGGGTAGACCTCATGAAAGCCATAACCCAGGGAGAAGCTCAGGTTGTCGCTCAAAGCTCACACAATTCACCAGAGAGGCAAATTCAGCCTGTGGAGGAGAGTGAATTCTAATTGAAACTTTCTGGTGCTGAATGCCTGCTGCAACTTAAGTATAATTCAGTTTGCAAAGTAAGTAGTCAATCACAGGGGAAAAAAAAAACCAGCAAGGTGCATTGGAAACCATGTTACAGTAGTTGCACTGCTTACAGAACTATTTTTCAATTGCAAAAGTATATTCACTTTGAAACCTCTTCCTTTGGGACCTGGCAGAATCAAAAGGAGAGCACTAGACATCCCCTTGGGAAGCTCAGGATCTTCCATTTCTTTTACTATAAAGGCTAATAATATGGGATGGGAAAAAACCTCACCAAATTCCCTCACGACTCAAGAAAAGTTTAAACCATCTAGATGAGGAAATTCTGGAGAGGCTATGATTTTGAAGGAAATTAGGTATAATTTTTTTATTATTGATTTTTCTTTACATTACGTCTCTCTGAAATTAGTCAGAGGTTTTGAAGTTTAGAATAAATTAAGAAAATGAAGAGGTGGCACAGATTCTAGGCACTTAAATGTTCCCCATTAATAGGTCCTTGTTCCATAATTTAACATCTCAGTATCACTGTGCCATATGTAGGATGTAAGTAAATATTTCATATAGAGTATATAACTTCTTATGTATCAACAGAATGTATAGTGGCTTAAGAATGTAGTTCAATATTTAAGTGCCATGGCTGAATTGGGGCCATAGTATTTCAGTATTTGAGGTTTCAATAGATGCTAGTCAAACAGTGCCATATAAATCTGGACTAATTTTGTAAATTTGGATGAGAAGGCTCAGAAATATTTGTCCCACTGTCAAAACCTCCTCAAGTCTGTTTCTGCAAAACAGGTTTTTTTTCTATCCAGAATTGACCACAGAAATATAATGCGCATGATTTTTTAACTTGTCCTGTTATCAAATCAAGAGCTAAAGTTTTGAATTAAAACTGTAGATTTCAGATTTATGCCTTTATTTAACACTGTGGCTGTTCTAGTAGATTAAAACATTACTTGTAAGTTCAGTTTTAGCAAGTTTATTTATTTATCAAGACGGGAACTTCCCTGCAATTGCGAGGTTCTTGTTTTAAAGTGGAAAGAACATAATGCAAATATGATAAAAAGAAATAGCAATGTCCATGTATTTACTATCCCTTGTACTTGATATGATTATGTGTCTTTTCTTTTTTGGTGGATAGACTGTGGTATTCTAGACCAGAAAGTCAACTCCTGGTTTTTGTTGTTATTTTTCCCTGCTAATTAAGTAATAAGATTGATATAATTTTCTTTAATCCAAATTCCCAGCATAATTTGAAGCCCTATTGCATGGGTATGAAAAACCTCAAATTACCTTGTAGAAGAGATTTTGATTTAGGGTGTTTGTGTTGCAGTGGGAATACCTGAGCAGCACCACAGCTGTGGCCAGGTGTTACAAATTTGTAGCAGGCAGGGTCAGAAATATTCAGATCACTTTCTCTGGGAGATGCCAATTCCCTTTCAGTCAAAGCACTTAGTTTGAAAGAATTCGGGTTTCTTTTGTATGATCTTTCCCAGAATTTGGCTTCAGAGGAATCTTAGAGGACTCAGAAGTCTCTTGGTGAAAACAGGCCTTGTTGTCCATACATAAGCAGTGATGCTGATGGAAACAGCAGTGACACCAAGCTCCTGAGAGGTCCTGTAGCACCCTTCAATGTCTGCTTTGCAGTGGAATTTTCAAAGCTGGACATGGCACTCCATCTCTGAGTGCAGTGGAAGGATTATGTTACATTTCTTGCATCCAAATATTTGTAAATCCTAGTGCAAGTACAGGGTTTTATGCAATGTCATGGTAATGGTTTAAGCTTCTGATGAACCCCTAGAGTCATTTTGCTGTTAATCATCTATTAAATCTTCTAGGCACTCAGAAGGTTTCCCCTTGCCCTGGAAAGATGATCATCCTAGCTGATCTTTATTCCTAAATCCTTTCTTTTGTTTTAATGTTGGGAACAACACTGGCCGTTTTCAAACCTTCTGGTATTTCACCCATCCTGAGTGAATTCAGACAATATTAAGAATACAGACATTTTCATTATTTATGTCTGGGTGTGCCCTAGGATGAGATTCATGACACCCAGCACTGTCTAATTTCATTCCTTCCCTACTTAGATTTTGTTGCTGATATTAATTATGAAAGACACATGATCACAGCTGACTCTCTTAGTGAAGTCTGATATGAGAAAGGCATTCAAAATTCTGCATTCCCCATGCCATTTGTTAGAAACTATCTCTTCCCACCAAGTAATGGATCTGTCTTTTCTTTACTCTTCCTCTGACTACTAAGGCATTTATATAGCAAGGAGTCACTCTGGACTGCTGCTAATTTTAAGCAAAGGTAGAAGATTTGGGGCCCAAGTCTTCAATGTTTTTATTCTGAAAAAAATGAAGTACTTACTAATATTATATAATTACTAGTATAAGTAAATATTATAATTAAAAAAAAAAAAGAAAACAATGAAGAAAAGGCACACCTGCAAATACATGAAAAATCAAAACATCTGGAATGCACACCTAGCTGGCTGGACATATGCAGAGTATAAATATCTATATATTTAAGAACAAAGTTGTATTATTACTGGGGAATGTGTGTTTTATGATAGCCATCTCCTGCTGACATAGGCTGTGGTTGTGTCCTGGTTTAAATAACATTTATCTGGAACCTGATGCTTCGAGCCTGTGAGCAGGCTAATGTCTTTGCTGCAGCACAGACTTAGGAGAAGCTTCCTGGGCAGTGAAAACTTTGGAGACACCTCTTCAACCTTCTGTTTTCTGACACTCAGATTCTGCAGCATCTAGATGTGAGATAGACAAACTTAATAGTTTGCAAGCAAACTTTGTAAACACCTCTTGATGGAAGACACAGGAAAGGAAGTTTAGCCAGAGAAGGCACAACTGCAGCCAGGCTGTGGGAGGTTCGGGTGCTGCCTGGCTAACACGCAAGTTTCAGAAAGAGCTCTCCTGCTTGGCTGCACCTTGGCCATAACCTAGCAGAATCTGAGCTGGCAGTTAGGACCTGGAACATGCATTGCCTCCTTTTGAGGCTGCAGATTTCTTCTGGTGATTATGTTCTGCATGGCTGGAGATACTCCCTCTCTTCCTTTACATATGGTTGCCAGTGCTCAGTGATTAGGACCTGTCTCTCTTTCAAATCTCGATTTCATTAGGGCAGAGGATAAATTACTTGCATAGGACTGGCGTTCGTGGTCAAATAGCACCTAAAGGTATTAATCCAACCATTTGAGACCAAAGCCCAGGCTCCCCTAAGAGTATTTCCAATGCAACAAGGCCTATCAGTTATTATTTTGTAGCACAAATTCACTGATTAAGCCATCAGTGCATGATAAATAACCTCATCTGTATGCTGGATGTTCCAGGCAGTGTTAAAGTAATGTGCTCAGCTCATGCAGTAACCATGTAAACTCAGATTTTGCACTTGGCCATTTCCCAGCCTGCCCATTTCACTGTGTGTTTTGCTTTTTGTACTGGCCACATACACACCGTTCGTAATTAACAGAGGCTCATCCACCACCTTCTCTGTGTTTCCTGTTGTTACAGTGCAGGCAGTTACTCAGTCCAGTTTAGCTCTGTGCTTGTTTACCTCTTATATTACCATTTGATCTCCATTCAGATAATTATGCTTCTCATTGTTCAAGCTTGAATAACTGAGGCATCAGTTTAAATGTCATCCTTGATCTCAGTGGTACTTGCTGGCCTCTTCCTTCTTAGGGCCTTGTAGCTCACAGCCCCATGTTCTGCACTGGTTTGTAATGTCCATAGTTGGACAAGAGGCTCAGTGAAGGACAGAGCTTTTTGGCAAATCAAACTAATGACATGTAAAGATATCTCTACGCAACCTCAGAAGTGCTTCAGGATCAAAGAAATTGTTAAAATTGTACTGGCTTGAATGATGCACCAATGTATCCTTTATATACCTATGTAATGTTTATGCTGGAGTATGTGGTGTGTACTGCTTGCTACACAAGTCATCCACCTGCCATGGGGATAAATGCAGGCAGCTCCTGGTGAAGTTTCTGGGGGACACAGTGGTGATAGTAATTGCCCAGTAAATATCAGATTGGTGTTAGGTGGTCAGGAGATGGTTTTAAATAGAAAACCAGCATAACTAGAACTTGCTTGCCAATGACTGCGTGAAATACAGGTGGATGCTCCAAGCAGTGCTTACCAAGGTGCAGAGAGGAAACCCTTCTTCCAGACACTTGTAATGTGTAAACTGAATTGATTTTATATATCCACTGAATGCAGATTATCCCAAGCTAAGAGGCTTATTAGTTTATGTGCAAAAATACATGAGTTATAAGAGACAGCTCAACTTTTGAGTTGAGTACAAGACGCCCTGAAGTCAAAGGATAAGAGGCTGCAGGGAGTTTTCACTCTCCCTTTTTATTCTACTCCAGAAAGCTTCTGCTATGTTAATCTCCCAATAACACAACAGAAGTAATAGGTAAATGGAGGACACTGAAATAGCTCTGGAATGGAATCCTTAGAGATTGAACATGTTGTTTTCATTATAATCCCAGGCTTTCTATCTAAAGGATGGATAGAGAAAGGTTACTGTTTTCTTGGAAGTTTGCCAAATGGTTGCATCTCTAATCAAGAAATCAAATTAACAGGGATTCATGGTATATAGTTGTCACAATTTGACTCAGCATTGGCAATTAAACCAATGACAACAATGCTCCCGATCCTCCCACCCAGGTAGGGAAAGGAGAGAGAGAATACGGAGAGAGGCTTCTGGATCGAAAACTAAACTAGACAGCTCTAGTACTAACTACAGTACTAATGATAAAAGAAAATATGTACAAACATATAGAAGTATGTGAAGGAATGTGCAAAACCCTTATGACCTCGCCCCACCCCCAGCAACTCCCAGGCCATCTCCTGAGCTGTGAGCAGTTCTGAAATGTCCTGGAGCTGCTGGAGAGAGAGGCAGAGCAGACAGGAGCTGAGGAGAGAATTGTGAGGGTCAGGGATGCACAGCCTAGGGATCAGTGGTGATGGATAGATGGAGTCCTGCCCAGACACTGGCCATGGATGGAAAAAGAAGAAGTTGACTTCCATTGTCCCTGAACTTATATATATGAGATGGAATAACCTCTTTGGTCAATTTTGCCATCTGTCTAGTCCACTTTTCCCTCCAGGAGGGTTGTAGATAGGACTCTTCTGCTCCTTTAGTGTCCAAAGCAGCAGATTCTACAAGCAGAGCAAAGTGTCTTTGTTGTCCTGGCAGTGACTGTAAACATTTGGGCACTATCAGTCCACTGGCTGGTAAACTTACTGCTACTTTCAGCAAGTGTGCTGCTTAAAAGAGAGTTCACTAAAGAAAAAAAAAAAATCAGTAAAAAGAAAATTGGCTTCATCCTGGATCAAACCAGAACAATAGTTAAAGCTGAAATAGTGACTTGGTAATTTCACCTGAAAAATAATATGTTTTCTTATTGCCTGAGGAAATACATTTAAACAAACTTTATTCTTTGTTTTATGGTGTGTTATTTAGTTGGTTGTTTTTTCAGTATCATCAATTTGATGTGTATCACTGCATGTAAAGTAAGCAGAAGTGCAAACAGTATTTGTGCCAGGTTAGCTAGTTTGGTATTTTTAGGGAAGTTTTGAGGCTTATTAATCATTCAGGTTTTTGTCCATGAAAGACATCTCTGTTCAAATGCCACTGTGTCCTAATACAATCAAAAGCATAGCAAAGAGACGTTTAAATTATATACATATTTGTTGTTTGTTTTCCATGCTGTTATAGACTAGTCTTTGCTAGAAAATTGTGAACAGTTCTGGAGAGTGGTTGTAATTAATCCACTGCCATGCTTGTACTCACAACTGGTAAAATTAGGGATAAAATTAGGGATTTACTGGCATCAGGGCAGCTGCTGCTAGTTAGCTGTATGGTTTGTAGCAGACAAAACAATTCCTTCCTTCTTGACCGGCAAGTTTTTTAACACAGTATAAATTAAAGATTTCAGTGGTGTTCTAGCTGCATGAAATCCCGTTGGGTGCCTTATTGACATGACCTCCTTGAATGTACTGCTGATCTTGTTGCTTGTACTGGGGGTTTTAAGGGTTGCTCTCTCATCCAGTATGCCATGGAGCTACTCTCTGACATCATCTAGAAGCTTTACTTAGCAATACTCTCCTGATTCAAGGATTGGGTGGCAGTGGAAATAGCCTTGATCTCTCCTTTTACCCATGTGCTAAATCTACACTATGCATCCAGCGATAAAAATGGTAGCCTGTAGTCGTCTTTATTTAGTACTTCCTGTTCAGCCTTGCCTGAAAACTGTAATTTTTCAAGAATTCAAAATGGACTGCATTTTTATTTTAGTCAGCTAATCACTGAAGATGCAGGAAATCATCTTTTTGACAAAAGGGAGAAGTTTCCACCAAATCAAACCCAAAAGCTTTAGGGAGGAAAATGTGGGAAGCTCCAGGCTGCTTCCCTGGTGCATTGTACAGAACATCTCTCCAACACATCTGGCCCTCAAAGATCCAGAGGTGAACTATTGTAGTAACGATTTCTGTAGCAACACAGGAGCTGAATTTCAAATGGTAAGTTACAACTAAAACCATCAATTTTAATTTCTTTAGTCTCTTCCTTTTTCTGTCTGTAAACACAAGTCTTATTTCAGATGACACAGTAGAGATTTTTTCCAAGCCCTCTGTGAACATATTAGTAGTAGGTAGCAGGTGCAGCTTTAATTTTCACTCCTGATCACTGCATGTTTAACCATGCAGTCCTAACACCAGTTGGTCTTTTATCTTCCTTTAAAAGTTGTGTAATGCTTATTGGTACATTTACTTAAGCCATATCCATGACAGTTGGAGCTGTTCTGTACTGCTCTGTGGCATGTAACAGCGCTTATCTTTATATACTATATAATCTATATATCTATTACATATACTAATTTTGACAAAATGCCATGTTTCAAACAGAAGCCTCGTCATGCTATATATTGGAAAGCCAAACCCAACATTTACTGATTATTTTTAAATGGTTCTGATAGGGTTTGTGGCTGATGAGTTCTTAGGAGTTCAGTAGTTTCTCAGACAGTGTCCTGGAGAGAGATGAGAGGAAGTTTGCCCAAGTGTTCTTATCTCTTCAGGAGGCACATCGTATCTCATAGCAGTAAGGAAATGCAACCAGCTGATGGGACTAGATATTCTTGCATCATTCAAGAAGGTAATCTATGAGATGGAAGATCCCATAGATTATGACAGGATTTATCGAGTTTCTTAACCCTCTGAAAAGGTTTTGAGTAAGTTTGTTTCTTGTTTTCCTGTGTATGCTTGCTTAGAGGCATTAAAAGCAGGTACAGATCCAGTTACAGTTTGAATCATCTTCTACGCATATGTTTACTCTAGCTGCCATGAAGATATATGAGGAAGGTAGAAGGAGCTGACCTCCAGGCAGTGTCAATGTGGAATTGCAATATGCTCATTGCCACATTAGTGGATCCCAGTTCAAAAGATGTGTTTGAAAAATGTGTGTTTTGGTATCTGAAAATATAAACACAGCCTGTGTGGATGGAACAGTGAGGACTTCCTCACCATAGGTACACACCAGGGAATCTTCAGGAAGAACAGGACTCCAGCAGTAGCAAGGGTTGGGCAGTAAGGGTAAGGTGCTGTAAAGGAAGGGGATGAGACATGTTTTAGGAAACTCTTCAGAAATTGTATTCTGACTGAGTCAGAATTGGTGGCAAAATCTGTGTTTTCTTTTTCACTGTGCTGAAACATGGTTAAAAATACTTGAAGCCTCTTTAAAGGATTTGGAAATTTTTTAATGAAAGCTGATATGCATGCAGACAACGTTGCGGATACTTTCAACGGGAAACCTGAATAAACATCTGATAACACTTGTGTTGAAGATGGTAAAAATACTGTATAAGATCTCTTTTAAATTACCACAAAATTACTCCTACTTAAATTGCTACAAATACCTTTTTTTCAGTGATTTTTCTAAAGAACACATTCAGTAATGTCAAAACTGGTTCTAACTACTTCAGCTCAAATTTTCTGAATTATGTGAAAAATTTAATGTTCACTTTTCCCAAGGACTGCAAGAAGTATGTCTGAGCCCTGGGCTTTTCTTTTTTACTTTCTCACCTCACTGCAAGTGGACTTAGAATAAACTTGAAGTAAACAAAGCAAGCACCCTCACCATTTATTGTATTAGGTGATCTTAGCACAGGCAAGCCTTATAAAATCAGCAGTGTGTATAAGCCCCTTGGGAGTCTGGTAGCTAGGGAAAGTTAAGCAAGATATTTATACATTTGTTCATAAGGGGAGTGCTATGAAAGTGTCAGAGTTCTTCTCAGTTTCAAAAAGAGCAAAAAAAAAACCAACCCAAAACAACCACAGAAAATTGTTGGTGAATTGTTCGTTCAAAACAGTGGTTTTGAATGATGCAATATGAATTGCATCCTACCTGCATTGGTACTAAACATTCTCATAAGCATTGATAATTATAAAAATATTTTACCAAACCAAAGTGATGTGTTTTCTATTAAGTAGTTTTAGTCAATATTCACAGATGAGTGGATTTTGTTTTTTTCATGTGTCTTGATGTGTGGGACAACCAACTGTAAGGGCAGGAGGAAGAATAACTTGCAGTAGCTGATTTAAATGGCAACTCAGCTGTTCACTAGCCAAGAAAATTTTCTGACTCAGCATACAAGCATGTCCATAGGCTTTGTTTTATTGTGAACAAGTATTAGGATTTTTCCTAGCCGTAGAGAAAAATTCTTCTATAGCAGGAGTTATGCAGTTGATAAATCATCTGTCTGGTCTTGCTTTCATATTCATCTACCCATAAGAGTTTTGAGGTACCCTTCATTTATCATTAGCAGACAGCCTGAGTGCCCAGTTAGGACCTTTTCAGCCCTCCTGTGAGGTTAGGGACTGGGGAGCATGTTTTCTCACCCAGGTACCCTCTGCCAGCTGCACTCATCCTTGTCACCAGTCTAGGGATGCAGGGGCTCGGTCCTGCCTTGTGTCCCGCAGGCAGCAGTGAGCTATGTTTGCAGCTCCCATCCAGCTTGCCACAGTCTCATCTGGGCAATTGATGAGCTGCAAGGTTGAGCTACAACGAGGACGCTTAATTGGATGTGGCTGTCTAGCAGGTGTGTATGCAATGATAGTAAATAACATTGACCAGCAACATATCAGCATGCTCAGAGTGTCAAAATAATATAACACACGCTGGCTTAGGGCATATTTACTGTCTCCAACATTAGTTTTTCAAATTGCAACTCGGTTAATCTGACGGTATGGCTGCATAATATGAAAGATTTCCTCTTAATATGGTAATGTAAGTATTACCTTTAAAGGTTCTGTTATTTCTTTCATCCTCTTTCCAATATGTTTGACTCCAAAGAAAACTTTTTTCTGCTTCTGCAGTTTATAAAGAAATGTGTCCACTTATTAAAACCAGACATGCCATTTGTTAAAAGAATTGCATCCTGTGAGGCATCCTGGAGAATGTTCCTTTCATCTTTTAAAAACTACTTCAGCTAAATAACATGGGTATCAGTCTCCCTGAGTTCACTTAATGAATGTTGTAATACTGACTTTAAAATAAATAGATATTTGGAAGGAGCATTTTCCTCCCTGATATGATAAAGTTCTAGTATTTGTAGTATGGAGCAAGATGCCTTATAAATGGTGTATCTGAACAATTCAGCATAATGCATCTACAGACAGTTCTAGTCTCTTGAAAGTTTCCTCACTTAAAACTCCCCTCCCTGAGAAATCATTATGGAGGGCACCTGTAGTCTGACAACAGCAAAGTAGCAAAGCAAAAGTTGTAACTCAATAAATTAAGTTGATCTTCTGTTTAATGCCTGTGGAAGACTATTGCAGATACAGAGCTCCATGATAAGCGACTTGGGAATAGAATTTTGCCTCAGAAGGTGATGGGCGGCTTTAATTATAAGCAAAAATACAATTTCACTTCAATGAGAAAGTCATGTAGGCCACATAAATACATTGGCTGACTGTTGTATATCTTGTGGGCTCCCTGTGGCGCTTTCATCCAAAGATAAAATGGTACTCCTGGGGACAGCAAGGAGAGCAATATGTTTTCTTGCAGAGCTGTTCCTTGAGTTGGAACAGGGAGACAGAGAGACGTGTGCTCTGAAGACTGCTTCTGTGTTGGATGGGTTGGTTTTGTCCTGTGCCCTTCAAAGTACCAAAGAATATAAGGAGTGGGAGATACAGGGATTTACTGGAAGAATATTTGGGATTGTTCTTAGCATGTATATGGAGGAGGCTGCCACCAGGCTGAGATCTGAGGTGTCAGGGTATCAGTGGCTGTTCTGAAACTGTCCCAGTGCCTGTGGTACTGCTGTGGGCACGCACAGCACTGCAGGGTTTTTAAACCCAGCTGCAGCTAAGCCAACATTAAACATTGTCTGTGGGCTTGTGTTTAGAAGGATACAGGAAAAAGATGTTTAAAGGAATAGGGAATTCTTTCTGGAAGATTACCAGCTGAACAGTGGCCCTCGTGCATCCTGGGTGAGTAGTTTGTGATACATCCAAACTTAATTCCTTGTATCTGTGGTGGGAGCTGGTTTTCTTCTGACTCTTGCAGGGCAATAAAGATCTGCCCAAAGCCTGGCATTCATTGAGAAATGAACAATCTTTAGCCAAGGTATAAGTGTCTGGGAATTGAATCAGGGTGGGGTTAAGTTCGACTTAAACTCACGTTAGCAAAATGTATGAAAAATGAACTCTAAGACATATTTCACAGGAAAACTCAGTGGCTCTAGTATTATACTGCTGAAAGCTGCCAACATAAAACAGTAGAAAGGTTTTCATTTGAGATAGCAAAATTATTAAACTGCTTAAGATTTATAGTATTTTTTTAAATGGCTACACATTGCATTCTTCATTATTTGCTCTCTGATTTTGAGGTTTTGGTGTTCATAATTGAGAATACCATACATGTACTTCATACACAATATCCAGAAACTTGCTTTTAAAACAAACAAACAAACAAAAGTTTAAATGGTAAAATTTAGAGGAATTTGGTATCTAGTATACTCACACGGCTAACAAGTTTAAGCTTGAAGAAAAATGTCAGGTACTATAATACTCAGGAAGAATTACAGGACATTCTTAGTACTGTATCAAAGCAAA
Organism: Apus apus; assembly: GCF_020740795.1. NCBI lineage: Eukaryota > Metazoa > Chordata > Aves > Apodiformes > Apodidae > Apus > Apus apus. The sequence goes on along the minus strand of NC_067283.1, from coordinate 18,422,036 downwards.
ACAGGAAAATGCATGGCTACATTCATTATGATATTGTACTTGTGTCTTGACTGTGCATTGAGTAAGAAGAAATTCACCATTAAAAATCCAATGTTTTGTAGTTTTCTACTATGCTGTCTATATTGTTATATTGGTATAATGTAGATTTTGTCAACATATTTGCATATAGCTGAGTTTATGCTGAAGCCATTGATGCTAGGGCAAACCAGCCCAGACAGGTGCAAAATTTAGTATTTTTGGTAGAGTTGATCAAAATGGCTTGGAAATCAGAAAGGACTTGTACTTTGGATAGTAAATCATAGAAAATGTGAGTGTCTCAGAAAAGGTAAAATGATATCTAGAATCAAGCAGTATATAATTTCTTTCTTAGCCCAACTTTGAGGAACCTGAAGGGCAAGACACTACCATACATTTGCAAGTGCAACATGAGCTGGGTGGTTGTTTTGGGTGATAGAGTAATAGATAATTTTGCTGGAAAGCTATACAGGATTATTGAGGAGAATTGCTAAGTAACTAAGGACGGAAAAATCACAGAATCATACAGAACCACAGAATCTTACCTCAAAAGTAATTGGACTCAGACATGACAAAAAAGAGAAGTAAAGAGGAAAGTAATTTTTGGCTGGGCTGTGCATCTGTTGTGATGGCATTGTTAATGCATTAAAATGTTAATACTTACAGTATATGACTAGACACATTGTTTCAAAATTATTCAGTGTTGTTCTTGCCTGTTGTGTCAGCATTTTAGGTGCATTATATTACATAAGGAAATAAAATTAAAATGTGAGCACTGGCATCCAGCTGAGTTCCTGTATGTCAGATGGGTGTCTAATACAAATTAAAGCACATGTGGGATTTAGGTGTTGGGACCATTTCTGTTTAACATCTTTATTGATGATCTTGATAAGGACATAGAGTGTATTATCAATAAGTTTGCAGATGACACCAAGCTAGGTGGGAGTGTTGATCTGCATGAGGATAGGGAGGCTCTACAGACAGACTTGGATAGATTAGTTTGTTGGGCTAATGTTAATGGTCTGGGCTTCGACAAGGCCAAGTGCTGGGTCCTGCACTTGGGCCACAACAACCCCAGGCAACACTCCAGGCTTGGGGAAGTGTGGCTGGAAAGTGTCTGGCAGAAAAGGACCTGGGGGTTCTAATTGACAAGCGGCTGAATAGGAGCCAGCAGTGTGCCCAGGTGGCCAAGAAAGCCAATGGCATCCTGACTTGTATTAGAAATAGTGTGACCAGCAGAAGCAGAGGGGTGATTGTCCCCCTGTACTCAGCACTGGTGAGGCCACACCTGGAGTGTTGTGTCCAGTTCTGGGCACCTCAATTCAAGAGAGATATTGAGGTGCTGGAGCGAGTACAGAGGAGGGCAACGAAGCTGGTGAAGGGCCTAGAGAATAAATCTTATGAAGAAAGCTTGAAGGAGCTGGAAATGTTTAGTTTGAGGAAGAGAAGGCTGAGGGGAGACCTCATAAGTCTCTACAACTACCTGAAAGGTCATTGTGTAGAGGTTGGTGCTGGTCTCTTTTCACAGGTAATTAGTGACAGAACAAGAGGGAATGGCTTCAAGCTACAACAGGGGAGGTTTAGACTGGACAGTAGGAAAAAAAAATTCACAGCAAGAGTGGTTAGACACTGGAATAGGCTGCCCAGGGAGGTGGTTGAGTCACCATCCCTGGATGTGTTTAAGGGTCTTTTGGATGTGCTGTTGGTGGATATGGTTTAAGGGAGAAATTTGTAAAATAGGGATGGTGGTTGGACTTGGTGATTCAAAGGGTCTTTTCCAACCTGATTCTATGATTATGGATTACCTGCAGAGTATAGATGGGAAAATCAAAAGGGATCTGGAGAGCAAAAAGTTTGCTTCCTGCAAGGGTATGATATAACTAAATCTGAAAAGTAACCAGAGATGAATGGGAAAAGTCCTTGCAAATACTATTTTCACTGATGAATGACTGTGTGAGACTTCTGTTGGAGCAGAGATGAAGAGATGGGAAGTGGCACAGGTGAGACCTGAGAGGATGTCCAGTAGATCTGACAGTCCCTAGAGAAAGAGCATGAAGACATGAGAAGGTTGTGAAATTAACTGTGCAATAAAAAAAGTTTGGGGCTGTTTGATTATTATATGTCAGTTACAAAACAAGGTTATTGTCAGTGGGTGGACAATAAGCAGCTTCCTCATTTTATGGGATTGATGAGAATAGTTTTAAACTGATGAAAGGGGATACAGGAGAAAGTGCAAGGGAGACCCTTATGATGCCTGTACAAGCCTTGAGGGCACAGGAAAATTAAAATTGGATAAATGAGACTGCAGAAGTGGATAAAGGAACAGTATTTTTAGGTGATAGCTAGTGAGAAAAAACAAGTTCCACAGTTGGTAAAACTTCTGATGTGAAGATGCAGTTAGTGAAAGGATTCCACCCCATTTGGCTGGGGATTTGGGTGAGGTCAGCATGAATCAGTGAAGCTGGTGCATCAATTTAAGGATTAAGGGGGCATGGAAGCCTGAGGGCTACCTATGCCGAAGGGAAAAGAGGTGTTATCCACAAGATGGCAATGTGTTCAGGAAGGCTTGTATTGGCCAGTGGATTCAGTTGGGTGTCTGTGCACATTAAAGGCATAAAGCTTTGGGAAATGGAAGTTGGGATAAAATAGAAGAACCTCCTGGAATAGAAAACTTTTGGAAGAAAAACTAAAGCTCTGCTGAGGTAGCGTTACAGCAAGTTAAAGGTGGATGGGAATATGGACAGAGTGAGAGCAACTCGGAAACTGCCACAGGTCCGTAACATTTCCAAACGACAAATATTTGAGAAATTGCAGACAATACTTAATTATCTGGAATAGAAAGTACAGGGACTACTATGTAAAGCAGGCATGTATGTCATCTTCAGTCGAAGGTTCAAAAAACTGCTGGAATTAACATAAATACACAATTGATACACATCATAAAAAAGTTCCCCATATTTAACTGGATAAATAATTGTCCTAGAAATAGTATTAAGCATAAGCTGCGAGAAGTGGTCAGAGGATTGAGCAATACAGAGAACTATATCTTAAAAAACAAAACATGACAATGAATCGTAAATTTCTAAGAATCCACCTAACTAAGATTTAACTATTTTTTAAAAAAAGTAAAGAAGAATGGAAGTGCAGTCAGTGTAAAAAGTTGAAGGTTTTGATGTTAGCAGTGATATAGATGGATAGGCTTTAGATGTAACAGGTAACATTCCTTGTATTTTAATGATGCATCAAACTTGGGACAAATGCAGGGCAACTAACAGGAATAATTATGCAGAAATTGAAATTCTCACCTCCAGGGGGAAGCAAAACTTAAATTATGTAATTGTTTAAATTAGATGAGACCATATAATCCACATCCAAGAACTTGCATAATAGAATTGCAATTCCAACAGCAAGTACTTTTAATAAATATTGCACATCAGGAACTGGTATATACCTGGGGGAATAAATTAAAAAAAGTACTTAAATTGGAAAAAGTGACTGAGTTAAAAAGCATTATATGATCCTAATAGCATGTAAAGTCTTTTACCAAAAAAAAACGAAAACAGTTTTAAGGAAAGAATAAGCAAATAACAGTAAACACGATAAAGGAGATAAAATACAATGTATGCATGGAGTCAGCACGAAGGTCATGCCTGACTGAGCTGATATCTTTAATTGAAAGATAGCTAAGCTAATTCTCTTAATAAAGGAGGTAGTCATATATCAAATCCATATGGACTTAAAAAAAGTTTGTTATCTGTTCTGTAGAGATGTGTAAACATAGGAATTAAGAATGAGTTGTCAGAGAGGAAGGAGGATGAAAAAATTAACTAAAGGTAAAACTGGAGCTGGCGAAGTTGGCTGGAGGTCACCAAAGGAGCTAGCAAGGACTTATTATAGGATCAATCTAACAGGTTTCCATTAGTGATTGTACTACAAAGCCAACAATATTGCAAACAAGTGCAGTCTTGATGACACAAGTTATCAGAAGGATTATGAGGAATATTGGGCTTTTGTGTAGAAGAAATGAGATGAACATGTGAAGTGGAAAAATAATTCAAGTGGGGTAAAGTTAGAAGTATGGTCATGTAGCGGGGAGCTTGTACCAGGGTCATGGGAGGAGATTAGATAGATGGACAGTGGAGTGCTAATCACAAGATAACTGAGGCACCAGGGTGATACATTAGTGGAAAAGGACAAGGAAGCCTTAATGCTGATTGTGTTACATGTGAAGTAGGACACAGAAAAATCTGCAAATGTTATGTATGTACTTAAGAAAAATAAATTCAAACTGGAGTAGGTCTCAAGGCAGGTTTCTAAAATGCCTTAGGGGAAGGTCAGACTGTTTTATGAGGGGAGATTAAAACCCTTGCTTTGTCTGACTGTAAAAAATAAAAATAAAAATTGAGAGGAAATACAATTGCTGTCTTGTACACAGAAGGATTTGTACATAAAATGAAATGTTAGCACAAAAAGAAATAATTACAAAGTAGTCTTGAGGATCCATGGCACAGAAATTTAGGTGGCTTCCAAATATGAAGCATGGTGGGACAAAGCACCTGACTACTTTTTAGATGAAGCTGTGCTGATTTGTGAAAAAATGGTATATGATGTAATGCCTAATGAAATGGATTTGGTAATAAAAAGGATTTCTCTTCCCAATAAAAAGAGACACTTGGAAAATGGGGAGGGAAGACTGTTTAAAATAATACTGCTAAAGGTAGCATGGTGATATTCTTGTAAATTAAGAAATTAATGTGTTTTGGATTCAGAAGGGAGGGAAAAGCCAACATAATTCTCATGGCTTTCAAAAATACACATAAAAATTGCTTTTTAAACAGATTATCACTTGTCTGGGAAGGCTTATCCTAATTTGGCCCCTATTTACTATGTGGATAGTTTTGTTAAAGGAAAACCTTTTTGCATGTCTTAACATTTTTTATTTTGAACATTTTTTTTTCCTCATTTATTTTGGTAAAAGTGATTTTTACACTGTTCATCTGAAAAAAAAAGCAGAACTATACTGCAGCTGGCATTGTGCTAAATTTTTCACATAAAACCTTAGTATGTGCCATGTGTGACTGTATTTTGCTGTATGTTTATAATAGTAATTATTTTTGATGTTAGCTTTCCACAGTAAAATACAATTTCTTGCAACTTATGGGAAGCATAAACTTTATGGCTCTCATATTTAGCATACAAAAGAAGATCTCACGGCAAAAGAGTAGTTAGTGTCTTGTATTAATATTTCTATTATTAGTATGAGTAGCTGAGCTGATTATTTTTATATCCTGATTTTAAAAAATGGAATGGAATAAATGGGCTTAGTGCAGTGCTGTGTAATGCAATCCTCCTCACAGCAGCAGAGAAGGAAGAAAGGTTTCTGCTGGAAACGGTGTTTGGTCTAGCTCAGTAATGCAGTCTTTCCGTCAACACACAGAAAAATATTGGCAGCCTTAGGCTATATTTCCTATAATGTCACTTTAGTTATTCAGGTTTTTTTGGGCTTCCTTTTTCAGCTTGAAGGAATTAAGTCCCATTGAGATTGAAAAGATCCATATCTGAACCAGCATAAATTGTTTGTTGATTTTGTGAAATGGGGAAGTCATAACTATGTGAGCAAAAACAAATCTTTAACTTTGATGGCGTGCTGTGTGCTTTCTCCCTCTGGCAAAATGCTTGTCCTTGGAAGTGATATGTGGTGGAAGCCTTCTAAGGGTAAAGATAATGACCCAGTGATGTGTTCCTGGGACTAGAGTACTGGGTTAAGTGTTTTGCTTCTTTCTTGTTTTTCACAATTAGTTTCAAGTAAATGATGATAATTTACACAGACTTAGTGGGTTTGGTCAATAAATGAATGGCAGGAAAATGTTAGGCTGTTGCCTGTAGTCTTGTTTAGAAGAGCAAATGTCTCAGAAAAATGGGATGATTCCTGCTGGAGGGTGGCATTTGTGATGGCTGCCATGGGGCAGGAGCCACATGTCACCTCCTCACCCTGCTGTGCTGCTGCTTTCCGGGCATTTTCTCTGCAGATGGGTAGTCCAGCTTTTGGATTTTGGCTGTGTCAGTGCAATTGCATTGCTTTGAGCCCTGTTGGGTTGGGGTAGCTGAGATGGGAATCTGGTGTAGGGCCTTGGTGGGGGAGAAGATGCTCCTGCAGCTACTGGCTTGGCCCCACTGCCCAGCAGCAGCAGCAGCAGCAGCCCGGCAGGGGAGAAGAAACATGTGGAAGGCAAGTGCCTGACCCCTGGGGAGGTGCAGAACTTGATTGGCACTATTCTCAGTCTTTCTTCAAGGTCACCAGCGGGGGTGGGCATGGGGAGGATTTTCTCTTCGAGGCAATGATGAGTCACCAGTGGGAACTGCTCCCAGTGGGATACTGCCTATTTCAGGAGTTACTAATGATAAACTAAGTAATGAAGATGGAATAGGAATGGGCCCCATATGAAGTTAGACTATTTGCAAGTTTGTGATTTTCCCTGTCTTTTTAGTTTTGAATGTTAAGACATCTCTGCATTTTGTAACAAAATATGTTGGTGTTTTTGTGTTGTTTCCTGCTTAGACATAACTAGGGCATGCAGAGGATCTTGGAGGAGATCTAAGATAGCTATCATCTGAGATTTCTATCCTCAATTTGCAGGCCATACCACAGAACAAAATCTGAATATTCATTTTGAACTTTTGGGGTTTGCTTATCCAGATTATTTTAAATTCACCAATCATTATCAAAGCTTAAATCATCTTCTCTTTGCTTCAGTGACTGGGAGAAAACTGCAAATTTTTACGTGGGAGAGTAGTCAGTATAGGGAGATGTGCTACATAGCTCCAACTTTGAAAGTGGGGCAGTCCAAGTCCCATGTTCTGCTTTTTTGTTTAAAAAGCCCCCAAAAGAAACAGGGAAAGGACATCCTAAGATTTACATTTCCTTTTGGAATTTATAAATAGAAGTGAGCCTGCCTTAGCAAACAGCAATAGCCAGCCTTGCTTTTTGCTTGCTTATTTGAGCAATGCTGAAGTTATGTAACTTTTCTTAAGGTAATACACTCACTGACATAAGCAAAACCAATTCCTGTCTTTTATATCTGAGTTTACAGCTTTCCCATTTTGTCTCCTTCCTCTATATGAATTACACAGTCTTAGCCCTTGAACAATAGAGCCTTATAGTATCAGTGGAGTACCCAGTTCAGCATCACCCTGTGAAAATAGGTTTGTAAAATAAAATGTGTGTTTGCACATTTTGCAGACTGTCAAAGTTTGTCTTGTATTCAAGATTAAAAAGTCTCCTTTGGACTAGATGACCTTTAAAGGTTCCTTCCAGCCAAATGCATTATTATATGATTCTCTTCACTGTTGTAGTATTTTTCTTTCCCTTAGCTTTATTTCATCTTACATGCTCACCTTGCCTCTGTCCTCCCTCCATTTTCTCACCTCTTATTCTCCCCAATTCCCCTTACTGCATCACTGCATCGGAATATACCCTATATTTCTTTGTGGTTTGGACCCCTCTCTATGTTCAGATGCGCTGAGAAAGACTGAGCATGGTCCTGAGGGTGAAAAGTCAAAGCTTCTTGATGGCCAAGTCTGTAGCTGTAAAAATAACGCAGTCAGGTTGAGTGCTGTGGAGGCCAGAAGACCACGTCTGTCTTAAAATAAGGTGACGGGGTCAGGTTTGCCTGTTTTCTCCCTGCCACTGTATAATATAAAGTTGGTTGCCCTTGAAAGTGATCCAAAAGGCTGGATGGATTTTGTCTGTGGCCCTGGTCTGGGCAATGGAGAAGCAGAGAAGAGGTGTGTGACGCAAGAGGCTTGTGGTGGGGAGGAAACTTTTGAAAAAATTAGAAGGGGGGGGGGGTTGTGTTTGTTGCCTTAAGAGGAAAATTACAGATTCTTCCACGTAGTGGAATGCTGGTGTGGGGTGGTGGGATGAAAGCTTTCAGGACTGAAGCGTGGAGTCCTCTCTGGAAGGATTTCCTTTGAATTGCACCATGAATTGAAGACAGGCAAGGAGAGGCTTTCACCCCTGGTTTGTATAGCTACAGTTGAAGAAAAAGCCTTTGTATGTAATTTCAACTCTGTGCAAAACATAAGTGAAAAGCATTTTAAAACAAGTCCAGTTGAGTGATAGAAATTTCCTTTCTTTTCAAATGGCCAGGCTGGTATTGCAAAGACTAGAGAATGGAAAAAACCCCTCTCTAACAGTATGACAATGCCTGCAGAAGGTCTTAATTTATCTTTTTTTCTCTTTTCTCCTTCTCTGTTTTTTTTTTTTTCTTTTTTTTTTATTTACTTACTGAGATTTAAACAGCATCAATATGATAGACCATGTTACTTTGGCAATTGGAATTTTTCCTGTGCTGGGCTGTGTGCAGCTTTCCTTTTGTATGGAAGAGAAATTCTCCTGTATGCCACAGCAGGCAGTGTCCCTTCTGTTTGCAAAGTGAAACATGTCATCTCCGGAAGCAGAAACATATTTGTGATGGGAGGGAAAAAAGTAAATAAATTAATCCTTTCGAGAATTAATTTTCCAGACTATGCTCTTCCAAGGTACTGTGTCTCTAACCTGAGGCTGCTTATCTTAGATAAGGGTAAAGGGGCAGGAAAGAAGAGATACAAATGTTGGAATACAGATTCTAGATGCAGCACAAATGTATTTCTGTGTTTCTGTATACTGAAATGTGATTACAAAAATGCCAAAGTTTTGAATGTGAAAAATGTAAGAAGGTAGAAAATGCCCCTTTGGGTTAGGAATGAGCACTGCACAGGGCTGGGGGCTGGCGTGGCAGGGCAGCGAGCACATCCCTCCATTGCTGGGCTCCTGCGAACAGACATCCCCAGCAAGTCAGTTCCTCACCCCTTGAATCTCTGCCTCAGTGGGGAGGCTGCAGCAGGAAACCCTTTAACACACAACTTCAGAGACTGTTTTGTTTTCCTTCAGCTGTCCTGGCATTGCTGTCCATAGCATGAGCTGGGTGACGATAAATGGCACTTGGGAATACAAGGGACCCATTCAGAGGCTCAGGATGATACTGCTGGGTTAAAATTTTATCTATTAAACAGAGATGTATTTTTAATAAAAGTTAATCTATTTTTTAATTTAAGCTAGAATGGGGTACAATGAGAAATGTAATGTGAAGGAGTTCAAAAGATTTCACTACCCCCTTAGGAAAAAAAAATCAAAAAAATAATTCTCAGGTGCTTTATCTTTGTTTACTAACTGGAAACTCTGGATTATTTTAACAAGAAAATTGCAAGTAAGTACTTTTTCCTTGGGCTTCCGCTACTGTAATAACATGTGAAGTACTTTCCATATAGGGGAAAGAATTATTTAAACAATTATTTAACTGATTTAACATTAGTTGACATGTGTTTTGTTTACTGAAACCTATTTTCACCATTCTGATTTTGAAAATGGGTAAGTACTTCAATCTGTCTCTATACATGTATTCTCTTTTTTTTTTTTAGTTAATAAATTGTTTTGGTATGGGCTGTAAGCATGTCTCTAAACCAAAATATTTTATCTTCAAGTTCTGTTCCACTCATTTGTGAGTAATTCTTTCCAGTTTTTTATTAAGTAGGTGATTAGAGGGATAGGCACATACCAGTGCTTTTTCAATCATTTTGGCTTATGCTAAAATAAAATTCCATTTAAAATGAGAATATGTTTAATGTGTCATTGAATGAGACTGTAGCTATCTTAGGATAATGGTCTAACTTTTACTTGCAGCTGTATCCATCAAACACAAAGTCGAAAAACAACATGAAAAATTAGAGTAATAAAAGAGCTGATTCTTTCTTTAGAGAGGCTGTGTGTGACCTGCCCTGATGAACATTCAGAGAAAATTGCCTTCCTGCAGCTACTGAACACTAGTATGTTCACAGCCATCAGCCTGATCCAAAATATTGACTTTTGGGCAAGGAATTAATTTTTGTTGTTGTTGTTATTATTGACTTATTTTGGTATGACTCTGAACCTATAAATGTATTGTTTTAAGTAAGCTATCTTTGGTGGTGATAGAAAAAAAATCTCATGTCTTTTTCTACATTTAGATTTTCTTGGTGTTCCAGCTCCTGGAATCATAAAAGTGGATTTAAACCTCTGATTTCAGGAAAAGAAAAAAGTAAAATCTCAACATTAATTACAAAATCAAAATTGTGAAAATATTACCTTCCTGTAACTTAAATGCTTAAGATCCAAGAAGCAAATTCAGAATCCCAAATTTATTTGGGGTTTCATTATGGATGGGGGCAGGGATGTGCTAAACTCAAGAACTTTGTAGATCTTTAGATTCAAAGTACCACAGAATACTTTCAAAAGCTTCTACTCTGTCTCCTCCCCACATGAGGATATGGACTTGTAATAAAAGCTCTTTGAAAACTGGCAGAAAAGATAGGAGCTCAGCCTTTAACAGCTTTAATCCTGTTCTCTGAATTCATACAAGGATGCTAGCTACTGGTAATTTGATTTTTCATGTTGTCTTTCTGCTTTCAATAAATACACCATTGAGCATCTTCATATCAGATCTATGTGAGGAAAACCACAGCCTTTCTTAGAGAAGGTGTTAGTTGTGGCTGAAAGGGTCTGGGGGAGGAGAAGGACCTATCTTGTTAACTTATTCTACCTTTCAGTTGTCATCTGCTTTGCTTCACATGGTTCCTCTGCTACCTGGGAGGAAGGAGATGCCATCCTCTTCACAAGTTGCCATGAGATTCTCCTTGGTGCCCATGATGCGTACACAGCAAAGGTGGGCAGAGCCTGTGATGTGGTGGGGATGTGGTCTGTACCACAGACATGGTTTCAGCCCAGCCCTGAGGAGCCCCCCAAACCCAGCTGGTTCCACTCCTTCAGTGGGGCACCACAGTGTCATCACCCCTGACTGTGGGAATTCATAAACAAGGTGGTGTTTTTTCTGACCAGGTGGACGTTTTCTTCCTACAGTACAAGCAGATTATTTAGTTTCAGTGTTCCCAAATTCAGCCAATGTTATTTGTATGTAGAAAAAAAGGACACTGAGTTAAGATTTGTGTAAGAGGAAGCTTTTAAGAGCAAAGTTTGGCTTCTTCCTATGCTTGGTGGGACCAATGCCCATAGCCAACAAAAAAGAGTGATGTTCCCACTGCAATGGAAGAGGAGTAAACACCACTGAGTTTTTGGCAGGCACTGTGTAGGAAAGAGTCATGGTCCCCACCAGGGCGTGGGAGCTGTCATAGCTGTGTCTGCAGATGGGATCCCAGTGCAGACTTATGCTGTGGGGACTCATACCATCTTGGCATTAGTAAGATCCAATTGAGAGCTAGTTACCCAAGGGTTTATTTCTGGTTTTTTATTACTAGGTTAATCTTTCACTGGATGGGTTCCTTGAACCAGTTAGATGTCTGAGCAACCACAGAGATGGGTGGGAGTGGGGTGGTGCCAAATGGGGGCAGAGGGCCCAGTGGTGGCACAAGGTTCACTGGGGCACAAGGGGTGCAGCAATGGTGGAGGCAAAGATTTGCTGTCCTCAGCAAGGTCTTTGGTCCAGCATATCTCAAATCCCTCCCCAGAGGTTCTTCCAAATGGCTGTAAAGACCCTCTTACCCTTGAAAAATATCTTCTCTGTGATCCATCAGTCATGCTGCAGTTCTCATAATGTGATCATCCCTGTCACAGATTGAATAGTCTACAATGTATACTGTCTATAATATAAGAAATATGCTAAACATCACCATTATGCTGCATTTGAAATGTAGAAATAAAAATATGAATTGAAAGGTGAAGCTGTTGCTTCTGCTGGGTTTACAGCATGCTGTCAGTGGGAGCTGTTAACCCTAAAACTGCCTGGTCCTGAACTGCTTATTCACTAGGAAAAATGCTGGAATAGGATTAAGGGTTAATAAAATGTAACTACTTTAATTTTTTTGTAGGTATAGTTGACCATTATTTTTCATGTTCTTTAATAAATGATTTAACATAGAATGGTAATACAAACTGTTGCAAAAATAAATACGCATGTTAAATCCCACACTTGTTTTGATTGAGGCAGTCAGTTATTAACTGCATGATCAGAGCACAGACGCTGAGTCCTATTCTTTCCTTAATTGAGAATTGCTGTTACAGATACTTGACAGTGGTTCATAGTGGCAATAATCCCTTTTGAAAATGGTTGTTACTCTAGTTCATAAGTAGCTTGCCAGGGCACTAACCCCAGCTTCACCCCTGATGGTTAGGAAAAGAATCTGGTCGGTAGCTGGTGGTGATGTTTAGTGATTTCCTACTAGATGATTGCCAAAATAACAATGCAAGAAAGCATAACTTTAAAAATATTTTACTTTACCTTTGGTTAGAGGGAAGGTGTAGGTTGTGAAAAATACTGTAACTCTTATTGTTCAAAACGAAAATCCGTTGCTTACTGAGAGTGCTGACTTAAAAATTCTTGCACGTCTTTTGTTGATCTTGCATGCTGATGCACACGACCTGCTAATGTGATGCTTCACTTTCCATACAGAGCCATTCATCCATGTTATATGTGAATGAAGCTTCCTGGATTGTACATGTGCTGTGTCACATTCCTCTGGTTTTCTTACAAAGCTTTTAATTGGTATGCTGTGACTAATGAGCATGAAGTCCCAGAGGAAATGGAGCAGAATTTTCCATTATCCACCAAGATGAGCTTCAAGCACATAGATTATCAGGGCTTGAACTCCAGGATAAACCAGGGTCAAAGGCTCCAAATATAATGGAGCCCCATAGCTGAATATTTTGCTTCCATAACATTAAATTAATAGTTTCTCAGCAAAACTGCATTGTCTGTCTGATGGCATGGCACAAACTATAACTGGCATTTTGCTTGGACATCAGATCGAATCCCTGACCCTTCACCGTTAAAGTTCCCATAACACTTGAGTGCTGATATCCTGCCTGCGTTCCGGTTTGGGTAATGGTGTGTTGCATGCTTTTGTAGGATAAATCTGTTTTGGTTTCAAGCAGATAACTTCTTTTCATTCTTCTTCTGAAAAACTATTGTACAGTCTTGCTGACACAGGATTGCTGCCATATGGTGCACCAGAAGTGGTTGTATTTCTGTGGGGGGTGAGCTTAAGCATGTTCAGGACCACTTTGTTTTTGGTAGTAGATGAGATTGGATGTAGTGAGACCAGCAAACCTACAGGCTACATCTGCCAAGTAGAGCAAAGTAATTCTCTTCTCTGTCTTACATTCAGCACACCTACTAAGTGTCCCCAACAGGCACAGTATCAAAGAAAATCTGAATTAACTTAAAAGCATAAAAAGATGTTAATAGTGCCTCTGGAACTGGTGGGGAAAATTATGGTTAGCTTTCCAATAAAGTATATGGAATAATATTTTTACCAATTCACTATTTTAGAATTTAACCCAATTTAAATTTGTTTCCTCTTTTCTAATAAAGTCTCATTATGAGTTATGTTTTGCAGTGAAACCATCAACCCAGGGGAATAAAAACAAACAAACAACTACTTTGGGTTTTTTTTTTTAATTGTTCTTTTCAGCAGTCAAGACCTGTCACAGTTCACTGTGTGGCTGTGCAGAAGTTTTTGGGGATGGGAACGAGGAGTGAGAGGCTAAGGGAAGAAGGGATGTCTTCTTGTAGTGACATTACTACCTCAAGCCACAGTAAAGTTCATGAAACTATGGCTTATGTCTTGGGAGCCCAGAATTAGGAAAAAAAAAGCCCTAGTAAACTAATTTATCTTCTGTGCTCAAGCTCCTCCATTGCAGTGGCACTGGGTGGGGCCAGGCTGGGTGGGGAAGGTTGGTCCTTCTTGTGCAGGTGGCTCCTTGCCTCTCCAGCAGCTATGGCTGTGTGAAAGAAACCTTTGGCTTCTGACTACTTTGCTTTGTTTCCAGCCTGTGGAAAGGTGGTTGCCTTTTGGTGGCCTCTTGCAGGCAGGGATTTAGCAGGGGTGCTGCCACCTCTAGTGCTTGCTGAGCCTGTGTCTGGGTTCTCTGGGCAGGGCCTGTGTGTGTTGCACAATGTGGAACATGGTGAGGCAGCACGCAAGGAGCTGTGTGCATCTTTTTGAGAAACAATAAGGGATTTGATGCTCTGATGTTATCTTGGCCAGTCGCTTCACAATATGGGATTGTTTTCTTTGAATGTTAAGGGAAAAGAAAGGAAATTCTGTATAAGCACTGTATTAATAGAATATTAATGTTGTATAATTAGATTCAAAGGTTAGCAAATACAAATGCCAAGAGCAGTAAGTACATTGTGCATTCAAATTGTGATATATTGCCTTTTTATCCTGTGAGGATGGGGTTTACGCTTCCTCTGTGATCAGGAATTCCGTGTGCACTAATATCTGTGGATAGCTGTAGATAACTGCCTGTCCTTTTCTTACTGTCACATATACCAAGGGGACAACTTACTGTGCACCAAAGCATTGTACTTATTATTGCTTTAAAAACTACTGAGGAAGGGAGTTTAAAGGTTTTGGATACTTCCCAATGCAGGTAAGAGAGTACAGCTGGTGTACTCTGGTGTGGCATAGAGTCCATCCGTTTACTCATCCAGGTCACTTTATTTAAACTACATAAAATCAAGGGAGTTGATGTGAACATCAGAACTGCCTTTCATTTTCATTTGACAGATCCTGTGAAACTCAGAGTGTGGATGTCCACTAACGTTATTACAGTGCAAGTTGTGTTCAGTGACACCAGCACTACTGCAAAATATGCCCTAGCTTTCACCTGTATAACTCCCTCTGACTTGCAGCATTGCAGAGAGCCTGCAGCCCTATTTGTCTGGTAGGGATGGTGCCAGGGGCTGCTGGAGCTCCCAAGCCCATGTGTCTGGCCTTAGGGCTACTCTGAAGTTCTGGTTTATTGATTTTGTTTAGGAGCCCACAGCTGGAGGAGAACTCCTGTGTCCAGTCCAAGCCCCCTGTTGTCCCAGACAGCAGCAGTGTGGAATTGCACGCACAAATTTGCCAGTTTCCAACTCAAAACCCAGCTAGGTTTTCGTAGTTACTGTGCATATTGAGTGTCTGCTTCGTCTATCACTCCTTTCCTTAGCCAGAAATGTAGCATTCCTCTAGTAAAAAGAACATTTACCCCTTACCATTTGCAACATCTCCTGTACTGCAAGGTGGAAGTGGTTACTGCCGGCCCGTTTCTTTGTGAAGGGAAACATCTGCAAATATCCCCCCTCCTTCCTCCTCTTTTTTTTTTTTTTGACCCCATGTGCTATCATGAGAATCTGGAGAAATTACTTGTATGTTTTTATTCTCATAAGGGTGAGAGGGAAGTGAGTAAAAGTATGGTTTGAGATCTATTCCTTTATGTCCTGAGTGAAAAACATTACCCAGCAAAGGCCTTTAATTGTGCCTTTAAAAGCCAAACGTTTTCTGACCAATTTCAACAAGTACCCAAACACACAAAAGTCCTTAAGAATTGTCAGGCAACAGGAAGGATCTCAAAAATGGCTCTTCACAAACCCCGTAGCTGTATTTCCCATAAAACTAAAACCAAGTCTTACACTTTTTTGTAAATGGGATTTTGGCAGCTGTATAGAAATAACCTTTCTCCAGTCAGTAGTTCAGCTGTTCATAAGGAGGTTTGTATGGAGTAACTCCAGTTCTTAAAGAAAATAAATGCTAATATATGCTAGATGTCTAATATTTTCACATTTGTATTGTTGGTTTTATTTTTTTCATTAAAAGCCTTAAACTTACATTTTAAGTAACTATAAAGCCCTAACCTTTCAGATTCTTACCTGCCTTGCAAAATGAGGGTAACAGTGTTAAGGTTTTTAGTGCTTTCAGAGTTATTCATATCCTACTAAAATATAGCAATCTAGTTAATCTGGAGTTTCACTAAGGATATGTAAAAGTCAAACTTTTTTAAAAGAGAGAGAAATACTTGAATTTTTAACATCTCTCTGAAATGAGATGCCATTTTTTAATGCTTGGTGAGTTGGAAAGACCAGAAGTACAACCGTTATTGACTTAGTCCTGTGCTGAGTGTAAATTCACACAAAGAAGAGCAATTTACCATGTGACTGACCTTTTACAGTGCGAAATGAAGAAACGCACTGTTAAGGTTACTGGAGTGTGGCAGGATGTTTAATCAGCTTCTTTACTTTAAAGAACAGTAGGAAGGAGATGATGTATTAAAGATGATAGCTTCTTGTAGATTTTAACTAGTAATGCCAGGATCTGAGTACAATAGCAGATTAAATCTCTGTGGGGGAACTTCCTACTGGACTTTCTATTTTTAGGTGTTTGTGGCTGCTTCATCCTTCACTTCTCACTGGTTGGCTTTTGCTCCCTTGAAGACTTGATTTGCTTTCTCTGAGATCTACTTCCAGCCTCTTCCAAACTCTGATTATGTATTTCTCTTTTAGACCAATCTTTTTTTTCTCAGTTTTGTAGGAAAAGGCAAAAGAAGACAGCAGAAATTGAGCCATGCTTTTTCCAATTGTATTTTAGTGCACACATGAGGAAAATTCATGGCTTTGAGCACTAAATATTTGCAACACTATTATCATGTGTGTAACAGCACTTCAGCCTTCTGTGTAATAATGATAAATCAACCTAGACTTGCTATTGCAGCTGGGTAGGTAGGATAGCCCAGTGTCCTGTGTATTCAGCCTGTCCCTCAAGTTTGAAGCTCCCCGTAGATGTGAGTGCCTCCCCTGAGGCTTGTGCTCATTTGTGAGTCAGAAGGCTTCACCTGCCTGGCTTTTCTCTCTGACTAACACTGACTGGTTTCAGAATAGCAGAATAGTGGTTTAGGAACTGCATCCTTTTTCTGTACCCTCTCCTGAGAGATGATTTTACAATAGGAGTCCTGATACTAATCCATCTGGGGTTATGATATTAATTACAATCAGACATTCTTCCTCTTCTCCACTCTTCGTCTTCAGTATGTTGCAGTTCTGTGCATCAAAATCTCCCCCTCCTCCATTTCTATTATGGCTTCAGGGGCCACGTCTCTTGTATTCACTCATTTCCAAAGGACCATTTTTATGTGCATTCTACCTTTCTATTCTAATTCATGTGTTGTGTATGCATTTTCCAGAAGTTTCACTAACCATTTCTTTATCTGTAATTTGTATTTTTGGATCATACATTTACTACTGAGCTTCATCTTTATGCCAGTCTCTGTTTCTTACATTTAATAATGTAGATTAACATAGTAAAACAATTATAATATTGCAGAAATATCCTCCTAATACTCTTGGAAGAACTTTAAAAGGATGCTCTTCTTTTTCACTGTAATGAATTTCCTTTATTTTTATTTTTTTTATCAGCTTGCCAGTATCTCATATCCCTGATGTTTTGTTCTACTTCAGCTGCTGCCAGTCTAAAGCAGCATTTGGTTTTTGCTTGCTCTTGAACCCACTGAAGTTCTCTTTATTCTGTTCCATTGGGCTCTTAAGTGACAATTTTTTTACTTCCTTATGTTGTCAAAAGTTCTCCAAGCACTCTGCAGCTCCTGTGTTGTTTAATAGTGGCTGTATTTTGTCCTTATTTGTTGGGGGGATGCAGCCAGATCAGAGCAAGAATTTAAGTAAAATTACTCTAAAAACCTTGTTTCTGTAGCACCTGTGGCAAAACGTGCATGGTCAACCATAGGAGGTTGTCAGGGGTTTACGCCAGTCCTCTGTTGAAAAGAAGTAAGGCAAAACAGGGACACATCAAGGTTTTGGATCAAATGGTGGTGTAGGAGCTTTGCAGTGGCTGGTGCTCCCTGCCTAGTCCTGGCTGTGTCCAGGCTGACTGTGACAGAGGCTCCTGCAGTGGATAGTGGTTTTCATTTTTAAAAAAAAAAAGTAAAATATTAGCAGTAGAATCGTAGAATATGTTGAGTTGGAAGAGACCCATCAGGATCATCGAGTCCAACTCCTGTCCCAGTGTAGGGCACCCCAAGAATCACACCATATGCCTGAGAGCATCATCCAAACGCTTCTTGAACTCAGGCAGGCTTGGTGTGTGACCACTTCCCTGGGGAGCTTGTTCCAGTGCTCAACCACCTTCTGGGTGAAAAACCTTCTCCTGATATCCAACCTAAACCTCCTCTGCCACTGCCACAGTAGAACCACTGCTGTGACTGGAAGGATGAATTACAAAGCCCTCTTTGCTCTGCAAACACCTGCTGAATTGTAGCAAACAAACCTTCTGTAACTTCATAAGCAGACATAACATGATGAATAAAATGAGGATCTGATAAAGTCCATTATGGAAGTTCATTCACTGCTAAATAGCAGTTGAATGCAAGCTGTGGGTGCAGCGCATTATGGGTCCTGCCACTACCCTCCCTCCACTTCTCTTCCAAGCAGAAGCAAATTCCATGGGTGTAGGAAGGATATCTGCACTCTCTTTAGTCCCCAGGGATGCTTTCTGGGCATTGTAAAATGGGATTTCAATTTTGCAGAGCCCTAAGGAACCTGCAACAGGCCCTGTGTAGCTTGGGACCCTACTTTGGGAACCGCTGTCTTGGACTTTACAAGTGAAACCAAGATAGCATCTGGTAGCATTTAGTCTGGTATTTAGATGAACCTTGATTTTGGTATGGAAACCTAATTAGTCTGAGACAGCACTCCTTTTTCTTGTATGAAATAAAAATCATAATCAACTGAATAGATCTGTAACACATTCTACTGATGGTTTGGGAGGTGCAAGCATTGCCAGAGTTAATTAAAGCATTGTCACATGCTTTCACAGGACAGGATTTCAGTATATTGATGCATTTTCATACCTTCTGCCTATATGGTTGGAACACTCACTGATAATCGGGTGGCAGGTAGCCATGAGCCATCAGACACCTCTCTCTGTGTGTCTCGCAGAAGCCTGATCAGTTTTATTTCCCTGCTTCCTAATGGAGGATTTCCTTGCCAGATAATGTGTGGAAATATTTTTCCTGTATTTCTTCATACTTTTCCCAGTAGAGAACATCTTTCAATTTCAGCTTTTTTCCTTTGTCACATTAACCCCAGTGCTGTTCTTTCTGGATTTCCTGCACACTTTGTTTTTCCAAGTTTCTGTTTTCAGTTTGTGATCATTCTATTGCACTGATGGAGCATCTGCCCATAATTTGCATTTCTCTATTGTGAAAAGCCATTTTGTTACACTGAGACTTGGAGTCAGGGATGAATTCTGGCTTAGTCCGTTGATGAAAGGTGACTGAAAGATTACTTTTGGTCATCTAACTTCAACATTTAAATGAGCAGCCTAGGCTCCTGATACAGCAAATAAACCTCCATAGTGAGGTCCAGAGCACTATATGGGATTGGTAAATCTAGGAGTGGCATGATGTATTGAGGATGTCTGTGTTTTCCCATTCAGTGCTATAGAAGACCTTGTGGATAGTTGTTGGTTTTTTTGTTAACAGTCTCCTCAGAAGAGTCCTGGGAAGACTGAAGTGCTCATAGCAGAGCTGAGTTTTCAAGAGCCATTATCAAATCCCAGAGCTAAGGCCTGGGCTACATGGGGATGAATCTAGCCTTCCACCCTTCTTAAGATTATTAGTGATGCTGAGGCTGCTTTAGCTGGGGCTGCAGCACCAGCCTCTCTTTGCCAAAATACCTCAGTGATACAGAGGGATCTGTTAAGAGGGAGTCTCATGAACTGTTTTGCAAAGCCCTCTTCCTCAGACTTTACAAAAGGAAAGGATCTGGTCCAGGCTAAGGAAGTGAAGAGACAGATAACATTGTGACTTTGGAAAAAAAACAAGGTGGAAACAAACCCAAAAAATAACAAAGACCCCTATATTTTCTCAGTTACTGAACTCAGCAGCCTGACAAGCAGGCTAATGCCCACTTTTCATCAATGCTGTAGAGAATGCTGACCTCACAATTTAGCATGTAGTTTAGCTATTGATTTGGTTTCCATTTAATTGAGATCTTCAAAATTAGATTGTTTCATGCTGTGCAGTGCACATTTATACAGCCATTCAGTAAATATTATGCCTTTTCCTTGCCTATTCATGACAGCTGCTTGGAGTAGAGTTGTCAGGAGGCTGTTAGTACCTTTTTGTTGTTGTTGTGTTTTTTCTGACTGTTGACCGTCTCGTATGGGGTGAATTCCCAGATCTTGCCAGGTTATGTAGGGCTGATGTAGAAATTTTCATTTAACATTCATGGCAAAGGCAATCTGTCCACTGTTGCCCTCCATAAAGTGTTACTAGTTTATTTACAAGATTGGCTTATAAAAATATACATACAGACTGAGTGAAAACTTATTTCCTTACTGTAAGTGATCTTAACACAGAGCTTTCCGGACTTGAAAGGCAAGGCAAGTAAGCATTATGCTATGATTTAGGTTTCTGCAGTAGGAAGTATTTTAAAAGAGCTCATAGAGATAATTCTTAAATGTCTGTGTTGACCTTTAATAAAATAGTAGCTAAAATTTTGGGAGGGGGGGTGTTTTGTTGGTTTTTGTTTTGTTTTGGTTTGGTTTTTGTTCATGAGGTTGTTCCTGCCTGGAGATTGAGAGTTGCTTCCTTTTGCTGTTGAAGGCTGAGGTTGGAAAGGAAGACTTACTGCAATCTATTTCAAGAATAGTCTAAGGAGGAGGAAATTCCCGTCTTGTTGCTAATAGCTGGTGTAAAAAGCTGTGCTGGAGGAGGAGAATAGTTCAGTAAGTTAAAAAAAATTATATAAAGTTTTTATTTCATGTGTCTTGTTATTATGTATAAATTTCATTGTATTGCAAATGTAGTATGTTTTATCTTCTTTGTTAAGGAGTGAGGGAACTGCAGGTACTCTGTATAGCTTTGAACCTAGTAAATACTAACAGCAAGGGTGAAATGTTCAGTTAGAAAACTGTAGCAGATCAGCTACAACTTGTATGACAGAGCAGCCTAAACTGATGAGGTACCTCTGAGAGACATTCTCAGCGTATTTCATTATCCAGGAGCTAGGATTAAGAGAGAGAGGTAATTTTGCTCATCCATGCATTTGTAATGTCCTTATCTTTTCAGATGTTTCAAGTTGCTTTAGGGTACTTCCATCAACAATTTAGAATCAAGGGCTCTGTTTAAGTATCGGTAGCCCAGCAATCCAAACCTCCCCCAAGGCAGATATAGATACCCTAGGTGAATATATTAGAATCAGAGTGTTTGTCTAGATGCATTTCTCTTTCACTTTAATCGAAAGTAGAGAGGTGCTCAAGGAATACTTAATTCTGTACTTTACCCAGAAGTGTGTGCTGTCATGCTGGAAATTCAGGGCATTGCAGACTGTGGGCAGTGAACCTGGGCATGGGGGTGAGATGAAAGCTCTTGTGCTCCTCTGTTTCACTACAGAGGTGCTCCTGTTGGGGTGGGGGGGTGTGCGTGTTGCGGCACAGTGAGACCCTCTGAAGCCCCCTTGCCCCTGACCATCCCCCACTGGGCTGGCTCAGGGAGGTGGCAGCTTGGGTGGAGTGGGGCAAAGCCCAGGATCTCAGTCAGGTCTGGCACCGTCCCTGCCTCCCTGCCTGCTCCTTGGCTGTTGGTACAAAATCAGCGTTCATCCTGGTGGCTGGGAGTCCACTATTGCTTGTGGGCCCCTTGTAGGAGCTGTTAGACAAATGCCAGAGAGGTTCTGCACCCCAAAAGTCTTAAACTGTTGAAAATTCACATTAGTTCGCCTTTTGCCACCCCTAGGAATGAAGTTTTGGTAAGCAAATGAAGGATTTTCTTAAACTTCTGTGCAGCACAACTCAAAAGAAAATAATTAATTTTAAAAAGCAAAAAGCAAAAAAAAAAAAGCTGGAGATGGAAGAAGTATCTTCCACCAGACAATTTATCAAGGAATTCTCTGCAAACCCTTTCAAGAAAAAAATGTTGCTGCAGCTGTGAAGTTAGTTTGCTCATAAAGCTGCATGTATACCCAGGTGTGCCACCTTTCCTCACTGTCCCTGTCACGCATGTGCCAGCCTTCGAGTAGAGATGCATTCCGGCGCTAAGGTTCTCATCCCATCCCATGTTCTGTTTTGGGACTTGGCCAGGTGAGACTTGTTTTCACTTTTATCTGCCACAGAAAGTATCACCTGCTTTGGATTTCTTAAAGATCTCTGTTAGGTATGTATGCCAAAATGAGAAAATCTTGCTGTTAATTTCATTCATGCATCTGTTTCAGAAGATTATTACTACTTTTAAATAAAAATTAAATATTTAACTGAGAGGAGATTTCTGCAATCCATTTTAAAGTATCACTTATTATATTATGACTAGTAGCCTGAAACCCATATCAGAATGAAGTGGACCATTATACCACATGCTGTACAAGAAATTCTTGTGTGTCTTGATACAGTTTATAATATAATTGCTGATGAGCCATATAGAGAGGGAGAGATGCTGTGGAACACACAGGTGTAGCTTTATGTTTTTGTGCATACAGGTGTATGTATTAAAGTTTAATAATGAATAAATTGAGAACGTCAGATTCTCTTCCAGCCTATCTATATGAATCTATATAATTTTTGAAAAGAGTGAAGTAACAGAAAAGTTGCAGCATTTTATTTATTTTACTTTTCTTACATCACTTTATTTTCTTGTAACTGGGCCTTTGTATTTCTTGCAAGTGAAAACCCATTTTTCAACTTTTAAATTATATCACAGACAAATTTTAGAAATTAATGTGCTGTGCTTTCCTTGTTATCCTACCATGGGAAATCCTGAAAGAAAACTGGTAATTTGTAAAACGGGTTGGGTGCTTATCGTGTGTTTCAGGAGGTCAGAAATTTTACAATTATGTCTTCCTTTAAATAGAACTGCCCTTGTCATTCCAAGTGCTGAGGAGTGAGTGGCATTGTAAGGCAATTCTTTTTGTACTCATAAACAAGCCTCCATGTGACAGTGCTTTGGAAGTATTTTTTGAATTGTGCTACATCTGTGTCTGGTGTTAAAAGCATTAAAAAACAGCCACAAAACAAGCCCTCCTATCAGCTTAAAAATGCAGAGTATGTATACACCATATATCTTGCAAAGTGCCTATCTTTAATTTAAATAGCAAACATAAACCATAAATGCCACCCTGAACTTTCTCCACAAGCTTTACTGCTTTATAGGCTTTCTGCCAAACTTGTTTGTTCTTGCATATAGTTTCCATGTCTGGGCAGAAACAAGATGGTCCTTTCCACACTCTGGCTGGAGCTATTTGGACAGGGTGACACAACAAAATACTGGTGCTGCTTGCTGCAAATCTCGGTGTGCCCAGGGCCCTGCACCATTGTACCCTCTCTAATCAACCCTTGCCAGCCTGCCCCAGGGCTGGCACAGGCTGTTGAGGTATGGTGGCACAGCAGAAGGAACCACAGCAGCTAAAACTCACCTGTCTGTGGTGTAAAACCAGGGAGTTTCATGTAGTGTTGGAGAAGCAGCACAGATGGGGGTGAACTGTTGCAGCAGTTTGTAAGCAGGGTCTGCAGAACGCAGGCTGGTCAGAACACTGCGCGGGGCCAAGGGGCAGAAATTACGACCAGGCACCTGGATTGCGTGGTGGTGGCTTCATACAAGGTATGGAATATTGTGAATAGACTTGCACTGAATTTGTGTGAAGGTGGCAGAAGGTGTTCAGGCCCAGCAGCTGAGTAAATTAAGCCAGTGGCAGGATGAGAGAGACTAACTCAGCAGAGCAATACTGGTTTAGAACTTACAGAAGTGCATTGGGTTCATTAAAAAAAAAAACAACAAACACTTTAATTATATTTTAGGTTTTTACCTAATATGTGATTAGTAGTATTATATTGTGTGTGAATAAATTATGTTGTCTTCTTAGGAGACAGGCCTCCTTATGTGTATAAAACAGAAGTTAAAACACATTAGTAAAGTTATGGCTATGTGGGAACCACCTTGGGTAGATACTACCAAGCTACATTAAATTTTGCCATGACAGTATAGCTTTGCCCCCCAAAAATGATATATTGGGCTTTCAGGAGCTTTAAGTCAAAGTCAACAAAATTTTCAGGTTGTAATTTGCAGAAAATTGTGAATTTTATACAGACTGGTGAGGTTCAGCATGGTAAGAGGAAGCTGATCCATCATTGGAAACTGTGTGAAAGTGAGTTTTACTTATTGTTTGGATTTCAGTCAATTCTGGTTTTCTTTCTGTGCTCATTGATTAAAGTATAGGAATAAAAACTGCAAAGTTATGTTACAATGGCTAAATCTTGACAATAGTTCTGTAGGAAACAGACCATGTAAATGCAAAATTAGAATGTTGTGTTTTCCTAAAGTGATACCATATGTTAGTTGATTAACAAGTTGTCGGGATATTAGAAGATCCTGACTGCTGGTAAGAAGGAGCATCTGTTTTCTAAGTCTTTTATCTTATATGTGTAAAGACTTTGCCAAGTCAAGTTTAAGCTTTTGTTTTGTTTTGATCAGTGATAAATTTCTTCCATAGGCAACATTAACAAATTCTTGGAGTTTAAATCTAACCCCTGTCCCTGTGAAGAAAATGCAATAATGTTAAGAAGTAATGCAGAATGTCCCATGTGCAGGTATTTTATATGAGCAGTTCAAAATTCTTCCAGCATCACAGCTTGTATTTGGTGTAAGTCTTCATGTATTGTTTTCCTTTTATCCTCAACCAAGTATCAACACCAGTAACTAAAGAGCAATTAAAAAAGCTGAATTTTCCTTCAGAACTTAGCAGTTCACATTGATGGCATTGCAGTGAGTGTGCAAAGTGTCAAGCATATGTGCCTACATTCATCATCAGTCTAACTACAAAAAAAAAAGTGTAATGAGCTATTACAGAGTGTAATTATCCATATTCCACTTAAGACCTATTTTAAGGTCTTAAGTAGAGTTTAAATGTTTAATCAGTCTTATTATACTGGCTTGCAGCTGATTCTCTTGTGGTCTAGCCGGTTTTGGTGCTGTGCAGTGAGCCAGCAGTCTGAGGCTTCACCTTGAAAGCAAATGAGGTCTTAGAGAAAGACTGGAGATTTTGTTTCATGCCTGCCTAATAGAGAACTACTCTATGTTCAAGATCACAGTTTGAGATTTCCCAAACACAGCATCTAAGATTAACTTTTCTTATCCAGGCTTGATAAAGTATTTGGACTTTTTTCTCAGGGGATCTTACCTTAGTGATCTGCTTTGGTGTGACTTCAGGCTTGGGTTTGTGCATAGCACTTTGCTCAGACTTACCTGGGATGAGAAGGCTGCAGAAGGAGCTGGCTGGCCATCAGATGGTGTGGACCAGCAAGGACAGATTGTATCAGCTCTCTAAAGCTGTGCTGGCTCCCTGCCTGCTGAGTCCTATGATGTCTCTGATTTATGCAGTGCTGCATGTCATCGTGTATGGTTGGTTTTGTTTCAGTGGACAAAAGCAGTAGTTGAGGTTCCATGAGGCTTCAAAAGCCTCAGATTTAAAGGTCAAGACACTTTTCTCCTTGTCTGAGGAAACCTAAGCACCCGTCAGAGCAGGTGCGAGCCTTTGATACAAGGAGTAAGTACATCAAAGAAGTAATTTCTCTCAACATGTTTTCAGTGGGCAGCTCAGGTTTGTGGAGAATAACTTTGTTTTGGATCCAGATGTAAACTGGCTGGGAATGTTTCTGGTTTTGTCTGTCTGTTTTTCATTTGATTCTGTGTTCTCTGCCATGGGAGAGATGTCTTACAAATACAGCCAGAGAGACCTCTCGAGGAGCAGCCTGTCTGTATTCAGCATCTCTCTCCCCTGTGGCACTCCCGCCCTTTCTGCTACCAACACTGCCAACGGAGTCACTCCTTGCCTTGAGCGTCTCTGGAATAACTTCACCCTCGATGATTAATTTCCGGAGCTGCGTGGTTACCCCCGAGCGGCAGAGTCGGCCGCCCCCCACCCCCACCCCCTGGCTGAGCGCTGCCAGTCTTTGTCTTCCCTTCCCCTTAAAAAAAATGCCACCCACCGTATCTGACACACGGGACAGGTCCGGGTGGCTGTGACCCCGCTGGGCGCTGCGGCGGGGCTGCCCAGGAGAGGGCAGCAGCGCTCCGGCTGCCGGGACGCCGCTGCCGCCGCCCCCTGCCCGCCGCCCCGCGGCTCCCTGCCCTGCTACCCCGCTGCCCGGTGTCCGGCTGTCCCCCTGCCCGCCATCCCTCTGTCCCCTGCCCGGGACGCGGCTCCCACTGTTGCCAGCCGCAGGGAGCACGCAGGACGTGCTTCATGTTCTTTTGGGGCTCGTTTTGCTCAGGATGAGAAGAAAATGCACATTTTTAGAATGTTTTTTTTTTTGTTTGGTTGTTGTTGTTTTTTAAGTGGTTTACATGATGATGTTATCTCTATTGGCAAAGTTGTGTTGCTCTGTTCATCTGATTTCCCCGTACTTGCATTAGAAGGCTGTAATTTGAAGCTGTGAAGGAAGTTTTGAAACAGACAATGGGTGGAGAGCAACCAATTTTCTCAGTGTTTTGGGACTTTCCATGGTAGGAAACTGTTTAGTTTTGCAAAAATTGCATGTATTTCATTGGCAGGACATTGAGCATAGCCATCTGATTACCACAAAGTGAAAAACTAGGACAAGTCTTAAGACAAAATAGAAAGACAGGAAGCAATTTCCCTCTCCTGCTGGGCTGTGTGCTCCAAGGGACAGCAGCTTCAAGGACTATGGGAGGTGGGTGCTTCCTTTCCCTGCAGGTAATCACGTTGGTGCTAAAAAGCCTTCAGCTGTTGTAACTCTCCAGCCCAGCTCTCTGCCTTTCACCAGACAGATCCATTCTGTCCAGCTACCAACAGCCTTGAAATCTCAACCTTTTAGCTATGCTTTCATCTCTACATAGTGCCATAGCTTTTCTTGATTTGTTTTCTGTGGGGGCTGTAAGGCAAAGAAGGATATTTTGTCAGCAAATTTGTTGTTGTTGATGATGATGATGAGCTGAGAGATGAGAGAAGAAACAGCTAAATGGGCAGCTGCAGCAGACGTGTGTGTGTGTGTGAGAGAGAGAGAGAGAGAAAGAGAGAGAGAGAGAGAGAGAGAGAAAAGTGTTACCTTCTCTGCCTGGTGCCATATGTTGCCCAGACCTGAGATCCCCGCACTGCTCAGAAGAGCCTGATGTGGATCCTGTCGTGTGTCTACATGGATTGGGGTCAAAGTGTAGAAGGAAGTGCTGTTTGCAGCTCTTCTGGCACAGCCACAGCAACCACTCATGAAGTGTTACGGAGAGATATTTAAAAGCAGACTTCATGCTTGGGTTTTCAAAGCCTGGCCTGAAGTAATGCAACAACTGGTAGGGGATTGCAAACAGAAATGTAGTGCAAGGGAAAGGCAGACAGTTCTCAGCCTTGTAAAATGGCATTTTATGATGGTGAGAGTCTCCTTAGAATATGATCTGGGTTGGATTGTTTTATTTCAAGAGTGAAGTTTTTAAGAAACTGATTGTCTAGTCTGCTGGCAGCAAAACAGTATGAGAAAAAGTGCTGGGCAAAAATAGAAATGGGAAAGTCTTTTGAGAATCAGGAACATGAGCCTAAAATTTATACTTGGCTCTTGAGGAAACCAGTCTACATAGGAATCGCCCACTGTCTAAAACATTGTGGAAATGTTAAAAAGAGTATTGGAATATATTTCCATGTATAGAAAGTACACGTTTTTCCAAATAAAAAATAATTTTATTTTATTTTTCTCAGAAGTATTTAAGGAAGTGTGATACCATCCAAAAACCTACATGTGCAGCTGTTTTCAAGAGACCACCATTGGAGAGCTGCCCGCTGAACAGTCAGTGCTCTGCTCTGCCTGTGTGTGAGTCACCTCCTGTAACATTGGCCTTAAACGTATTGGGCATTTAATCTGATGTGTATGTTGCTTTGCAGTCATGGAGACACATCTAAGGAAACTAATTCACCCCATCCTAAAATAGGCATCTAGAGTGAGTGGGATGAGTAACCTACAGGTTCCTCTTTCACCCCTGTGGTCTACTAGGTGAATGGCTTACACTGGTTGCTTATATTTTTCATCACTGAGACTAGGTGAAGTGAGATAGGTTGCCTTTACTTCAGAAGAATGAGGCTCTGGGATTCTCTGGTGGTTTCTGATGAAAAGTCTTATCAGAAACAAAATAGCACTCTGATTTTCTTTTATTTGCAGTGTCAGTATTTCAGATGGGCATAAAACACCTCTAGAACAACCAGTGCCTCTGCCAGCCTGCAGCCACCTTCACAGGCCTGTGTGCAGGGGCCCTGGCCTAACGCAGAGAACAGATTTGGCTGCTCTGACCAAACAGCACTGTGTAAAGGTTGCTTATGCAAGGTGTTGTGAACTCTGTGTGCTCCACACCTATGAAGTTTGTGGTGTTTTTTAACCACTTCAGATTTTCTAGGTCAAGAGTTACACAGGTACATCACTGTATATCATGTTATATGTGCATCACTTTGAATAATAGTATCTCATCATGCAAAGAAAATGTTTACAAAGAGTATTCTCTAACATACCTCAGCAGTTCCCTGTTTCTGCAGTAGCTCTGAGTGCATGACACTCCTTACTAGTCTGTTTTGTTTCTGCAGTTAATGCAGAAGGACATAATCTCAGACATGAAACTGCCATTGCTTTCCTGCAAGTTTGATAATTCAGTAAGAACTGCTTTCTAAAGTACTTGAAAATCTAATGAGATTCCAGATAGGCCTCTTTCAAGTCAGTCAGTCATAACATTCCTTGAGAAATTGCTAGTAAAAAGTTCCTTACTATGCAGAGTTTCTTAATAAAAGGTGTATTATTCTTTGCCCTTGAAAAATCTCCTAACAAAAAAAAAAAAAAGAAAAGAAAATAAAGAGGGCAAAAAAGGATGGGAAAGCAGGGAGGTAGTTAGCAAAATAAGGTAAAGAAATAGTAAATTTCCAGAGAACTACAGGGACAAAATATCTGATGTCTTCATGGAGAGGTTTTGTGCAGCAGTGTGGACAGATACTCAGATTTCATGCTTCTAAAAGAGCAAATTGCCAATGATCCCACTGCTACCAGATCCCAGTACTATGTTGTGGGGTACTGTGCACTGATCTGTACAGCCTTGCCTTCCCTTTCCCTGGGTCCCATATTACAGAAAGCTGGGGAAGGGCAAGGGAGACTTGCCACAGTGTTTCAGGCTGATTCATGGCTCCTGAAATCCTCCAGAGTGGCCTCCTGGTAGTGGGGAGTTAATGAGGGAGAAATGATTATGTCAGCCCCCCAAAGCTGTACTGATCCCTTGTTCAAAAGGTTTAATAGCATCCTGACACTTGGTGGTAGCCAGAGCTTCGGATGCTACTGCCATGTAAGATTTAGCCTGCATTGTCCACCACCTCTGTGGAATAGCTGAAGCACTGCAGATTCATTCTCTAGCTTCCACTACACTAACATTCCTATGTAGGCAAGTGTTTAAGGCCATTTTTACAACAGATGAGATATGACTTAACATATGGTATGCCATTCATTCTCTCCCATATCCTCACTCCAGGAGATTTCTGTACAATTTTCATTACACAGTATAGCGTTTTGATTAGGTCTAGGATTGTTTTATTTCCATTGAATTGTAAGTACTTATATTTCTTTATGTTTAGCAAGTATGATCAAGTGTTACTGTCAGCATTATGGCTTCTTGTACCTTGAGTGTAGGAGCAGTTGTAGCAGGTCAGACCAGAGGTCCAGCCATGCAACCTATCTCAAATTGTGATGGTTGCCTAGGGAAGAATACAGGATCAAGGAGAGAAATCAAGGCCTTTTTTTTAAAACAATGCTCAATTTTAATTTTTTTAAAACTCTTGTAAGCTCAGCAAATGCAATGACCTACAGCAAGAAGTTCCCCAGCTTACCAGCACTTCCATAGTGCTCTGTGAAATTAATATTCACCTATAATTATATATTTATTTGTTACCTACTTCTTCCATTTGACAACCCCATCAGTTTGTATTGAGAGAGACAATGAACAGTCGTTATTTGTCTTCTCTCTGTCACTCATGTGTATAGACCTCAAACAGATGTTTGAGTCATCTGTTTTCAGAATGTAGTCCTACATAATTTAGCTGTTCCTTGTACAGAAGCTGTTCCATAGCTTTGATCATCCACACTGCGTCTTTCTTAACATTTCTATTTCTGCTGTATCTTTTTTGACCTGTAGTGAATTAAAAATGCATGCACTATTAAAAATGTGGGTAAGCTGTGGATTTGTACAGTAGCATAATGATATTATCTGTCTTGCTCACAATTCTCTTCCTAGCATTTTTCTAGCACCTATTTGTTTTTTTAATCACTAATGAGCATTGAGCTGAAATGTTCATAAAACGGTTATAACCTCACACTGCCTTTTTGAGTCGTAATAGTCTGTTCAAAGTCAATGTGCATCACTTCACATTTATCTACATGGAATTTCATCTGTCAATTTACTGCCTAGTCAGTGAATCTTGTGAAGTCTGTTCTTCATAATTGGCCCTTGTCTTTACTTCATTGAATATCATAATGTTCTCAGCAAGCTCTGCCACCTCACTTATATTCCCTTTTCCAGCTCACTAAGGTTGAGAGTTGCCAGGACCAGTGCATTTTCTGTGATGCCATTGGCAATCTCCATCCCCTGGGAACTTTGTCTTTTGTTCCTATGCGGTGGTTCCTGTCTTTATTCAGTTTTTTATTGACCGAAGGATCTTGTGTCTTTGTTTCTTTACCAAGGGATGTTGCTACATGCCCTTTGGAAATCCAAGGGAACCATATCTGCTGGTTATCACATGTTTGTTGTCCCACTGGGTTGGGAAACAGAAATGCAGTTCTGCTTCTGCTTTCCTCGACCCATATACTCTTTTGTTTCAAGTTTTCTCTGCAACATTAAATTATTTGTTTCACAGGACCACATTGGGGTTTGCTACTTGCCTAACACATTGTTCACAAGCAAAATGTCGAGAGTGGTACTGGGGAGTGAGACACTGCTTTCTGAAGCTGGAGGGAAGTGTTTATGGTTCTTGTTTTAGCTCCATCAGCAAAAGAAAATTATGAGCAATACTGCCTCAGTGGCTGAGTTTTTGCTATATTGAAAATTGTGGTGGAGCCCACAAGATGAGGAGAAAAAAGAATGTCTGATTTTAAATTTCAGCTGTTGGCTGCAGCTGCAGCTTTCAGAAAGCTTTTCAGCCTGATTCCTGCCCCGTTTCTCCTAGCTTCCTTTTACTGCAAAAGGAAGCTGAGCTGCAACACTGAACACGCTATGACTTATGTTTCTTAGTAGGCAAACATCTTTGACTTGAAATGGTATCGCTTTGAGTATAGATATTATCAGAGAAGGGGGTGAAGATACAAAAAAAAAAAAATAATTCTGTTTGTTCAGGTCTGAACTGTATTCGATTTTTTAAAATGATTTAAGCTGTCTGCAAGGGGCTGAGTTTTTATGTTTGTGTTTGATTGACATGTCACTTCCTCAATTAACTAGTAGCCTCAGAATTCACAGTTACTTATCATGTATCGAATAAAGCTGCTACATTCTTACAACCGGTGACAACTTCCGCATGATGAAGCGTAGTCTTCCCCAAATGAATTCCTGCAGTATGGCAGTCCCATGCTGCTGAAGACAGCTAGAGGACTGAAAACATGCTACCTTTCAGCAACTGAGGCTTTATTCATGTCATGAAAACCCTCCTGAGATTTTCATGGAGCTGTGAAGAAAAGGTATTTGGTGATGACTTGCAAAGCTCTGCCACAGTCTGAATGTCTGTGACTAAAATCAGGTACAGTGTAAGACAGTCTTGAAAAAGGACCTCATGCTGCTGAGGAGCCCCGGTGCAGCCTTGTCCTCTAGAAGAGTAGTTCTCAGACTCTTAAAGTCAGAAGACCACCCAGACTTTTCCTTGTAGGGTGGGGTAAACAAACAAATTACCTTCTTTGATGGTTGGGAAAAGAAAGTAATTGATAATTACAGCCTGCAGCATTTTACCCCCTAATTGTGCTATTCAGCCTGTATTTTCTGGCTGCATTTAGGCACTTCTTTAGAAAACTATTCAGATTTTATTTAGGTGTTTCAAGTGATGTCAGATCTGTAAACCCCTCTATCCTAATTTCCATTCTGCAGACCATTCTCTGCCCTTAGGTTTACTCCCATAGTCCTGGACAGAGGATATAGCTCTGGATAGAGCTTCTCTACCAGGATCCAGCTGTTCTTTATTTGAGCTCTTACAGTAAGGCCTTTTGCAAAAAAGCAGACTAAAAGCAATAAGTGAATATTGCTCGTGGGTTGCAAACTCATCCTTTGCTTACCCAGTGCTCTCCTCCAAGGTCATTCCTATGTTACTTGCTGATGCGAGGGAGGATTTATGGGAACTTATAAAATCGAAATGGGGGCATATAAGTAGTAGTGTCATCTTGTCTCAAAGATGTTTTGATACTCCTTTCCTTCCAGCACTTTGCCCAGAATTCCCTCCAATTAGTAAAAGGATTTAGATATCATTCCAGCTGCAGTCTTTAAGTACTGTTGTAGAGCAGAACAGCAAAAGGGGGGGAAAAGTGTGAGTTTATCACTGGACATTATTATTTTAAGTATGAAAGATTAAGGCAATAGCATGTAAACCATAAATAAAAAGAAGTACATCACAAAGTTATGCTTTTGCAGATGAGTATTGGAGTATATGCATATGCATTAAAAGAGATCTATGTTACTGATTAGTATTTAATAACCTTCTCCTTTGAGGTAAAAAAAAACTGCCATTGTCCTTACATCCTGCCTGTTCCCTATCCTCAGCTATGCTGCATGTAAAGGCATGTGCTGTATTATGAGAGATATTTGTATATCTCCGTGCAGACTTGCAGTTTCTGCAGGGAGTCAACTAATACAATGTCACTTTATGTTGTCAGTGGAGAGCTCACCTGTGAGTCATCGTACTTTGAGAAGTTTTTGTAAGAAATACAGAACAGTTGAAATTAAATTGTCTTGGGTTATGTATTTATTCATGAGAGAGACAGAGACTCTACCTCTGAATAAGCTTAAAACTTGTATGACACCTTTCTATGCTGACGTTGCTTATTCTTGCCTTTACCCGAGGCAATTCTGTGCGCTGCTTGGAGCTTGATGAGAGGCATCATTGCTACTTTTTCTCTCTTTTTATCTTCTGCAAAAGCACTGCACAGAAGGAGCAGACTTCCCCTTGCAGGAGAAATAGGATATGACACTGAAATCCTGTCACTGCGGCTTGTTTGGTGCTTGGACATGTTGGCCCTGCCAAACACAAAGCATGTGTATTTGGGAGGGGGTAGCCATGGCCATGGGCTCCCTGCCCTGGATGGGGAGAGTACTCCAGCCTCACATCCCTTTTTCTGGGAACTCTGTGCTGCCGTGCAGCATCCAGCTGCAACCCTGTTTTCAGAGGTAAACTTATGTCACATACACATTTATTACCATTAGTATGTTAAGTTCAGAAGAATGGGCTCTCATAATCTGCCTAGCTGTATTTCAAGGAAGAGATGGGAATACTAGAAAGAAAGCGAAGAGAGGCAAAGACTTGTTTTCCATGATAAAACCTGAGACTGAGCTATAATGCACGTCTTCAGGAGTTCAGCTGATGCAGATGATGGAAGAGGAAGCTGTGAGGTGGCTTCCTCACCAAGTGCAGGTGCTGCAGCACTGGTGGGTCCTGCTGACAAAGAGGTAATAAATCCAATTGCTGAAAACTGAAGTATGGTCAAATTTACCCTGAAGAAATGGAAAGCAATTTCTTAGTACTGAGAGTGATCATTCAGTTAACTATAACAGAGTCTCTGAAGTGAGAATGGGTATATTTGCAAAGCCATATTCACCCAGGTGCTGGAAGAAAGCCCATATTTACAGGGCTGGTTGTTGCAGGGTGGAGGGAGGTGGCAGTCTTGCTGCTGCTGGACCATCAGCCCCATCAGCCACCTTTGTGGGCCTGTCTGCTGAAATACCCTCAATTAACATGCTTATAAAATAGGCAGTGATTATAATCAACTGTCGTGCTTCAGCCTTTCAGCTGGTCATGTGCAGTGTTCAGGAGGATTTACCCCCTCCTCTACAACCAGCTAGGTATGGTTCGAGGTGGTTTTCTTTTTCCCCTCAGTTTTTTTCATGCATAAGAGACTGCTTGATGCATTGACTGGATGTGTGCACCTCAGTTTTGAGGTTCAGATAGTTTGGGGTTTTTTTAAAGCAGATGTCTGATTTGAGAAATTAAAGGCAAAGGAAAAAACTTTCCCCTGCGAGTCAGTTGGGAGTTTGATGTCCTTCACTTTCTTATGCTGATCATCTGGGCACATCTCATTGCATATGTGGTGGGGTTTGAACAAACACCAGTGCAGACGCAGCATTGGTCTCCTGAGATCAGTAACATCTTCATCTCATCTAAGTGTTTGGCCTTTGTGTGAGGACCCCACATCAAATGTAATGGCTTGTGATAAATGGGAAGATGGACAAGATAATCAAATGGTCCATGTTGCCCGAGAACTATGAAATCCTAAATGCTGAATTAGTAAGTGTGCATCCTAGCAGAACAGATTGGGTAGGCCTGAGAAAGAACAGGAGTGCCACTGCTGTCAGCTCTGATTGCTCTCTTACTAATCAGTGGTCTTAATGATGGCATCAGCATGGTCTGGGAAGTCAGAGAGGCACTTCTGAAGGAAGGGGTTGTACATGCTGTTGGAGATGTCACTATATGTTTACAAGTAGGAGGTTCTCCCATAGCCCTCTGCTTTTACATCTGCCTTCCTGAGCTGCTCTCCAAGGAGGAGAAATAAAAGCTTTGCAAAGAACAACCTGTGACCATACATGCTGGGTTAGAAATCAAATCCAGATGGTTAACAAATCTGTAAGAATTGATTCTGCTTGTCTTTATCTCTTTTCAGACATAAATACTGTTGTTTGCTGTGTAGTACTTCCCTTTTGACAGGAGACAAGGAGAAATTATAGTAAGAACAATTAAAAATGTCTGATTCATTAAGTCACAGTGGCACTGACCTCTCCTGTGATTTTATTTTGAGTCTCAGAACAAAATCTAGTTCTTGCCAGTGACACTGTGACTTTTTAAGGAAGCCCATCATAATTAATTGTGTGAATGCTGCAGGTTGGCAATACTGCTACTATTGTGTGAGTTTCTAATAGTTATTTATTATTTTATTTAAACAATTGGTTTTGGTAGCATTTTTATCAGAATTGTTGGTTGATAAGTAAGTAGTTACAGTAATCACAATATAATTTGAACTTTTTTTTTTTTTTTTTAACTCGAACTCCATCAAAGTACACTTTGTATTTCCTAGTAATTCAAGCAGTCACTTGACAATTTTGTAAACTCTATGTGTACTTGGTAGGAGCTAAAATAAAGGATCTATCATGATTCTTTTTAAGTATAATTGTACTTTTCAGAGAGCAACTCTTGATACTTTTGATAACTAAAGGATGTGGCCTTGTACATTTACAGCCAGATACTGCAGACAGCGTGAAACTAGGAATAGTCAGTGTCTCAGGCGTTAGGTCTGTTCTTCTGGCGCTACCAAATGTTCAACCAATTTGAATTCAGACTCTCACCAGAGCTCTGTTTGAGTGAATCAATCCAGAAAGGAACTTATCAAAATCAAAATGCTTTACACTGGGGAAAACCAGGATTTGAATGTAGAGCAGATGAACTAGAAAGTGACCTTCACCCCTCCCTTTCTTCTGCCTCCCTCAGAAACAATTCCCCGCACTGCTCCTTCCTACCCACACATTGCTATTTATTTGATTAAACTCTAGTGATTGAAATTTCTGCACTGTACAACACATTTTCCTTTCCTAGCATTATTTGTTTGCTACCTTACAAAACCAGATGTTTGTATTTTCTATTTCTGTGTTTGTGGGCTGATCTCATTCCTTATGATAGATGATCTTGTATGGCAAGTGTGATGTGAAGAGCTGGCCAGGCTGGCAGGTGTGAGGAGGAGCTGTAGCGTGCCAATCTTCCGTTCCGAGTTGGCTACCCTGGTGGCAATGTACTAATATCAAAGTTAGCTTGGTATGGTGGGAGGAGAACAATGGAGCAGGGGTAAAAAGTCTGAAATAAGGTGTTGCATTACATAAGTCAGAAACATGCATCCTTTAATTATGCTCATTTGGGTCTGTTCCATCTTACCTTGGGCAGCGGAAAGGGAAGTCATGTTAAAGTTGAGCTAGAGTTAGCTTTGTTGGGATTGTCCCAGATTAGAGACGGAGATAAAGCTATGAATGAAAAAGTAATCACTGTTTTTTTCCCTCTCCGCTTGAATGCTAGCACTTCTTTGTGATAACCACATTCCTTTTCCTCAGTTTGATTTAGGGCACACACAAG
The DNA here is from genome assembly GCF_020740795.1 of Apus apus. Taxonomy (NCBI): domain Eukaryota; kingdom Metazoa; phylum Chordata; class Aves; order Apodiformes; family Apodidae; genus Apus; species Apus apus. The sequence goes on along the minus strand of NC_067283.1, from coordinate 18,385,842 downwards.
TCTTTGCTGCTTTCACACCTTTTCATTTATTTAGAAAAGAGGAAGAAGATGAAGAAAAAAAGAATAAAACCTGGAAAAGAGAAAACTTAAATTATTTCACATTATGTTGGTGTCCATGTGTGAGTTGTGAGCTCCATTGAGCAAAACATCTTTTGGCGTGAATGGAGGATGCTCTGTTACCTGGAGATGTGTAAGGCATGTAAGAGCACAGTGTTTTAAGGCTGGAAGTGGGGTAGGACACTGCATCCTCCTTCAAAACTAAGAGCTCGGCACTGCCAAGTGGCAAGTGATTGTAGCTGCCCCTCAGAGCTCCGTTTGAAGTGCAGTTGCAAAGGTGAATGTTTTTTTCTGCCTGAATATCTCATGTACAAACACTCAGTGACTCTTTCTCGTAGTTGTTTCAGTGATGGAGAATGGTGGTGGCTCCTATGGTTTTCAAAAATGATTGTATCATTTGGCACATTGTGAGTCTCTGAACTTCTCTGAAGTAGTGGAAACCTGTAGGTTTGACAAGACATGATAAAAGTCTATCATGGAGATGTCTAGGAAGCACATAATCGAGTTTCTTTTATGCTTCAGCTGGAGTGTTACCACTTCACTGCTTCAACTAAGTTTTTCCTTGCAAGTGTGAGGGTTCTTGTCTGAACTGGAATGTATGGAGTATGAATATTGAAACTCTCCACAGATTTTTTTTTTTTTAACAGCGAAGGTAATTTCAAGCTAAATAAACCCAGAGGTTGTATTAGATTGTTTTTCATCATAAATTTTGAAATCAAGTTCAGATGTTTTCCTTTATCTTAGGTAGTATCCTTGCACTTGAAACAGGAACCGATTAATTAAAATCCCTTACTAAGCAGATGAGACCAAATTATCATAAAGTCTGCTCCATAATTTAAAAATCTGTGATTCCTTGATAACCTATACTAAATTAGTAGACAATTATTTTAAAAGTAGTGTAAACCTCTTTTCCCCCAGATTAACTTGCTTGGATTCATATTGATAGATGCTGGGGTTTTTCTTTTTTCTTTCTCATTTTACTTGAAAGCTAGTGTCTACTATTATATGATCTTTGATAATCTACAGATCTAAACACAGTCCTTTTCTTTTAGGAGTGAGTCTATTTTAGTTACTAAGCTTTGAGCGACCACAGCAAGGACTGCAGTGAACTCGCTGAGCAGAAAGGAGAACAGAGATGAGCTCAAACGTCTTGCAGCACTGAAGCTGCTTTTTGCTGTCTGAGGTGAAAATCAGTTTCACCACCCTCAGTCCTGTTTTCCTGTAGTTAATTAAAATTACTTTCTCAATTTCAAATCCAGCCTGTTGGTAGCGAATGGCCACCTGCAACCCCCTGGCATTGAGGGGAGGTGTCCTGACCTGCTGGATGCTCCCCTTCTCCAGGGTAGGACCAAGTGACCACTGGCCACTTAATGGCTTGGAGAGCCGTGGGGCCCTTGAGTGCTTGTAATTCTTCCCTGACTTCTGCCTCACCACTTCAGTTTTTTTATTTATTTTATTTCTGGTCTACAGTAGGCTAGACAGTGTCAGGCTGGTTTTTATGGAGAGTTTTCATGATGTATCGCTCAGTGGCTACATGATTTCAAATGGAAATTGAGATAGGTCTTTAATTATGGGATGCTTCTTCTGATTTAACTATTAATAATTAACTTCCTAGTTTTTTTAGTTGTGATTAATTGGTAGAGATATGGAATCGTGGTATATTATAGATTTGAGTGCAGCCAGTATTTGTTAATTTTTCCTTTTACACACATGCTAAACACAGAAGTGTTTAAGTTGCTCTGGGACATTAATGTCAGACACAATTAAAACAGCATAACCTGTTAGTAATTCTTTTCCTTGCATTGTTTTGATATTGACGGGTCCAGAGCACGCTAATTAGAAGGAACCACTGTTATTGTTGATCCCACAGATAAACAAATTCTGATTGCATGCTGTAAACTGGTTAATCAAGTTTATTTAACTTGTCGTTAGTGATTCATCCCAGTGACTGTGCTGGAGAACTCTTCATTTGAGCCTAACAGTACAGTGGTTCTGGCTATCTCCAGTTTCTCAGTTGCTAAAGGAGTTTCACTAATTCTTTTAAGTAGACTTAGGTAACATTTTAAGCAATAGCCTGCTTACATACATTAATTAAATGTGGTTTGGGACCAAGGGACAAAGTTTTTCCCTTAAATTGAGAACATGTTTTGAGACCTTGCTGTTCCAACTGTTCCTGAGCATCAGCAGAGATTATATTATGTTTCCCTGGAGCTGGGGATGCTCTTGTGTATTGTTTGATTTTGATGATACTGAAACGTGCCGCGCTTAGTCTCATTTTTTGCCAATGCGCTTTAATCCCATTTGAGAGACTACTTTTGCAGCTGCAGAAATTCTCCAAGGTTACACTCAGTTTTCAAATTACACATCCACAACCAAATAAGTGATCTTTCTTAAATAATCTCTGCATTTTGGAGGTCCGTGTTGCTCAGGCCCCTTAGCAGCATTTACTGTCAGTCTCAGCAGTGTGAGCATCTTGCCATGGCCATGAAAGAAGCAACTTCAGCCCGGGCTGGCTCTGTCCCAAGGGACATCTGTAGGGCCACCCAAGGGGCTTGGTAGGACATGGCAGTGGGAGGGGTCAAGAGACCAACTCTCTCTCTGTCTTGTGCTCTTGGCTGTGGGAACTAGTGGTGCTGGCTAAAACTAGGTATTTTAATTACTTTTTTTTAGTTTTTTTTTTTCCTAGGTTTCTACCCCACCAAGGATGGAAGTGAAGCCTCCAAAGGAGCTAGAGCACATTGATTTTGATCTTATTAAGGCTCCTGGTACAAACTATACTGATCTCAAATACTAGTTTGTACAAGGCTGCAAAAGCACCTTCCTTTTAGGCATTTGTAGGCAAATGTGTTTTGTGCTTTCCAGTGCATTATTTCAGGATACAGTCTTTTTAAATGCCCTTAGTTTCCTAACTTTTCATTTCTGAGCCCTGTGTACAGGTAATGTCTTGATACGGTTTTCACATTGCTACTTCAGGCAACTGCACTGGCTTTCTTTTCCCATCAGGGGTTTCTGAGTTATTTTATGCTTCTAGAAGTTGGTGGTGTTCAGTGATCACTATTCCTGCAAAAGCCCTCTTCTCCTTCCAGCTGGCTGTGAGTATAAGTTGCAAGAGGTTCACCATGCTTGTCCAGACTCTGGAAAACGTCACTGTTAAGGGCACATTCCTCCATATCACAAAAGGCAACATCAGATAAGTGAGATGTCTGGCCATCACTTCTCCTAAAATAGTTCACAATCAGAATGAGCAGAGAGTAACCCATGACCAGTAAAAACACTACTCTAAATACAATGTGTATCACACTGTTTTCTTTATATTGCAGGGCAACTATAGGAGTATTCTGTTGGGAGCACTGTACTGCAGCCCTTAAATAGCAGTGCTAATGTTTAGATTGTATTTTCATCTTTTCTGTGTTTTCTGTGCCAGATTTCTGGGACCTTTGCCAGGTTCCAAGACCATATAGAATTAATTGTTAAACAGGAAAGTAAATATTTCTTAAGTGCTAGAGAATATGTGTGTCTGATCTAATGAACAATAGTTTTGTCCATTTATTGATTGTTAATTGTAATTTGCTCAAATGTTTTTTTCTGTCTGGAAGGGGAAAGATTGGGGCATAAGAGTGATTCTGCTGGAGCTTCTGTGTTGAATTTATATACACACAAAATATTTCTGCATTCAATAATCTCAGTAGACAGGATGACATTTCTGCCAGATAGAGATGTAGAAAGAATTTTGCAAGCCTGTCTGGACTAGGTGGTTGAGAGGTCATTGCAAGCAATTTAGCGGATGTTATATCGAAGTCAGGGTTCAAGAAAGCTTGAAAGACCATTTTATGCCAGGTCTGTTTAAAAAGACATCCAAGATACTAACTCTTTATCTGTTGTTGCAGTATGAGGTCGATTTAAATGAGAAATTGCATATTTTTATTAATATCTCAGTTATGCTTTGTTCTTAACCTAATTCAGAAGTTGTCCATGGATGAACTTCCTGGTTTTGGTGCTGTAACTCAACGCTCAGTTTGTTCCACCATCTCTGGCTCTGCATGATGATTTTGACAGACTAATTCAGTCTGATATTCTCCACTGCATCAATACATGTGGCATCTGCAGCAGTCTGTGAGACTTGATCTCATCCCCCTTAGCCACATTTTTTTTTGCCCCGCAGCCCAGTGGATCTACTGAGTCTCTTGCAGGTTTCCTGCTGCTGATCTGCCAGAATGGAATTAGTTGTATGTTTCTATATGCTTTGCTACTGAGGCTGCAAAATCCCTCTTAACTGAAGTCCCTGCTTACATATCGCTACCATTCATTTTTATTGGCTTCACTAAAGTTGAATTCCTGTATCTTGATTTCTCCTTAATTCATTCTCTGAGCAGCTTGAAAGAATTCAACAGAAAACAAAACCTCAAAGCGTTTATATAATGAATTACTTTTAAACTAGACGCTAAAAAAGACAGAGGAGCATTTATCAGGAATGCTTGTGGGCTTGGTGGTTACGAGCTTAAAAAAATATTCTGTGGAAAGCCTTTTGTCCCATGACAGAGATTTGAAAGGCTTCGGATTCGGATTCCAGCAGAGACTCAGGCCTGTAATCATGTTTGCAGTGCTCCCTTTCGGAGGGCTCCCCGGCGGCAGCGGGAAGCCAGCCGGCTAGAGGCTGGCCGGGGGCTCACCTGTTGGGGCCCCGGGCTCGGGGGGGCTCGTCCGGCCGCCGCCCACCGGGACCCCGCGTCCCGGCAGCGCGGGCGCTTCGGGGGAGCCGGCGGCGGGAAGGGGCCGGTTTCCGCTCTCCTCCCCGAGCCTGGCCGCTGACAGGCCGGGCGCTGCGGCTTCCAAGTTGGAGAGGGGAGCCCGTGCGGTAGGCAGGGACAATGGAGGAAAACCAAAGCCAGAAACTTGAGCTGTGCCTGGCTGGCGCCGCAGACAGCAAACAGATGAAGGGTAAGTAGGAGAATCAGGCAAAGATGGAGCTACAGTTAAACGTGCCCCTCGTTGCTGCTTTTTGTAACGGGGGGCAAAATGCGTGGGGGGGTGGGGGAAAAAAAAAAAAAAGAAAAAAAAAGAAAAAAAAGAAGCATGTGTTTCTCGTACTGATGGCTCTGCAGATTTCACTAAGGCTCCGGCTTTGTGAGTTTAACTTTCCCTTCGGAGAGATTTCTGCCTAACGTGTAAAGCCGGGCGCCTGCTGTGTCGCTGTCACCCTTCGCAGGACGCTGCCCGTGCGGAGGGTGCTGCTCCCGCGAGGGGGACCCGAACGGTGGCACCTTCCCCTGAAATGCTCTGCGTGCTTCACCTATGGCTGGGGCATAACTTTGCCTTCATAAAACGCGGCTTGAGGTCACCTTTTCCTCGGGATGTCTTTTAAAAGATGGAGATTCACGGCAGATTGTCACAGGGTTAGTTTGCTTTGTGTTAAACCAGTTGGGTTTGTTTTGGAGCAAAGCCGAAAAGCGTGGTTTTCACGCGGGGTCAGCTGTGGTGTCTTTGTACAATTACCGTTGCACTATATATTTTGTCTAAAAGCAAATGAAAACTACTTCCTAGTGAATTTTCCGTGGGCTATTCCACGTGGAGGATAACATTCAGGCAGCACGACAAATACCTAATCTAATCTATACCTCTTCTAGTATTTATGGAGCACCTGTGAACATTCCCAGCTCATGTGTATTGTATTCCTCATAGGCACTTCAGAAGAAGTTATGTTACTATGCTTCCATGAAACAAATGTGCATGGTCAGATACATGCGGTTAAAAAATAATAAATCACACACGTTTACGAATCTGTAATACCAGAGAATGCTGCATAGAAAACTTAGGAGAAAAAAAAGTACTCTGGAGGGTTCATTAGTTTTTTGATGCTCTTTTGAAGAAATTTTTATGTTAAAATACTCATCAGTGCAAGTCAGGTGCAACTGGGTCTGTGTACGTTTATGTTTAGCGGGATGGAAATCTTCACTTAAAGGATGTGTCTGAATAGGGGAAAAAAACAACAACCTCCAGTAATGTATTTCTTCATGTGAAACTAGAAAAACACAGTCTGACCAGACTGATCCTCTGCTTCCCAAAAATTTTAAATGCTGAGAGTTCGTGTCCAAATTTAGTAGTTTTGGCCCATATCCAAAAGTTACATTTGAAAGTTCCTTGGAAACAGAGCTAATTGTAAGGACAGTGGATTAAATTAGGAAGATTCCAAATAACCTCAAATTTACTGCAATCATAAACATAATGTAGGTGGGTTTGATTCACACTGTTAAAATTGTATTTTTTAAACATCAAGTGTTGAATATGGTTTGCTGCAAGGCTCCGTTTCATAGTATCAGTACCGATCAGGTCCATACTAGTTCCTTTCTGGAATAATTCTGAAAATATTCTTCTCCCATATCACCCAGGTTGCAAAACAGGACTATTAAAATCTTCACAACATTTAAAGTAATGAGCAAAGTGACTTCCCTGACCTTTGTAGACTTCATGCAGGGTGTGACACAGAAAAAATGCATACCAGGACATGTTGAAGGACTTTGTTTTTTGGTCATTGCTTTTTGGTTTGTTTGTGTGTGTGTGTGTTTTTGTTTGGTTTGGTTTTTTTAGTTTCCAGCTCACAGCAATTAATCCTTCATTATAATCTTCCTGATAATCCTAGCTGTGCTGCAGACCTGGACCTTCCTTGTAGTTATAGCCACTGTAGTGCTGTGTGAAGTTAAGAAATCCTGGAAGTTGTTTTTAGATCAAAGCAGCATCTCAAGTGTAAGGGTTATCCAAGCCTTTGGATAGGTTTAAGTCCTCTCTTGTCAGTCAGCATGTCTTGCTTTTTGTTGCCCTCTAGACTTGTTACTTCTATCAAACAGAAAGACCTTTAGCTTTTAGCTTCTGAATATGAGGGAGGGAGAGATGGAGACAAGCTTATCTCACAACTCTGTGTTTTCCATTGACTTCTCTTTACTCGTTTTCTGAGGAGGGTACTTGCATAATTTATCCTTTTGCTACTCTTAGCTCTCTTCTGGGAACCATCACATGATCCTTCACACATTTCACTGTTATCTGTGGGAATTGATTTTCTGGGCTTATTATCTTCACTTGGAAGATATGGAAAGTTTGCCCATGCGGTTATTGAGCAATGCCAGGATCCAGAAAACCTTCCCCAGTTTCTCCTCCCTGTAGCACTGTGGCCCACACAGCAGCTGTGGAACTCAATGTGCCACAAGGTACACAGTGGGAGTTTCACCATTCCAGCATTGAGCCTCACTATCAAAGTCATTTATCCCTATCTAGGAAGTGGCCAGGGAAGATTTTTTGAGCAATTCGTAGGGGAAAGACCCATATTCAAACATGACAGAGTTTGGTTTGCAAAGAAAGTCACATGCTGCTGTGCGCTGCATTATGCTGAGAGCTGCCTAATGCCCAGGTCAGCTCGCATGCAAGACTAGCAATTAGTTTGCATAGTTTACATTCTTTTCTTTTCCCTGGTATTTATACAGTATTTTCCAAATATATGAAAGAAAAATAAAATAGTTTGTTGATCTTTCTAATACAATATATGAAAAATACGTTCTTTTTTATTCCTTCTCAGGGTTTCACCCAATAACAAATAGTGGTAAAACACTTTACTTGATATGTCTCTGTATGTTCCAAATAATTAGTTTCCTCTTAAACTATTGAAATTACTGAAGTCCAGAGTAGGGAAAGGCTTTGTTATGAGACAGACTTAGGACACAAAATACACATTCATGAGCTCTTGATTGTGTTTGTCAGTGTAGGTTTACCTGCCTTTTTGAGGACATGCCTGCCACCAATTCAGTGATTGAAACTGCTGCTGTGACCATACTTTAGGGTTTTATACCAAATTGCTGCATTCAGTCACCCACACTCACACTGACTGTCTCAAGCTCCAAGGAAATCCCTTATTTATGTCTCCTGCCTTTATTCCAACAGCCTCAGGGATATAACCTCCTGGCTTTTGGTGCAAAGTCCTGCCAGCCCAATTCCACCTCTTTTCCCTCCCATGTAAAGCCCACTTTAGTTGACAGTGCTGCTTTCAGAAACAATCTAGACTGAGTTTATCTGGAATAGCCAGACTTACTTTTTGCAAGTAAAATTCACTGCTTTGCCAGTTTTCTCAAACAAGTTGAGTGTACCTGACAGTTGGTGCTCTGAATTTTCAGTAGTTAGGCTGGATGTTTCTGTAACTGAGTCGTGCATGGAAAAGCTGAGTCTGTGTCTGTGTGTGTGAACATGTATGTGTGAGGCTGTCACTCTGAAGGTTTAACCAGGATTGTGCTTCTAAGAAGGTCTTAGGAAGTGCCATGGAGATCAGAGATGGCATTTTGAAACTGTATGAGAGTTTCCTCCTTAAAAAATGAACAAACTTGTTTCCAAAGTCATGCCTGGATCTGTGTTCATCAAAGCATGGTGCTGCCTGCAGTCTGAGCTCCTGTGTCCGGTTCTGCTTTCAGGATAGGTTTCCGTGAGAGGATGTTGTTGATATTTTGGAGTCCGTGGGCATTACAGGGAGCTTACAGAAACATGCAAAGTCTTTGAGGATCTTCCAGGGCCCAGTCCTGTTGTGAAACCCCAGGGAGTCTGTTCCTCCTGTAAATTTGTGGGACATCACACTGGCTGTGGCCAGTGGAGGATTGAGTTTATTACCAGTGGTGTTACATGAGACTTGGTGGGCAACTAACAACGTACACCAGAAGGCTGAAAAATCCTCAGCATAAAATCCAAAGGCCAAGTGGTAGGCAGGGTGTCAAACTGACTGACTGAACCATAAAAAGAAGGAAGTAGGTGCCTATTTCCAAACTGCAGTGCCATATAAATGGCAGCATGTGGGGCAGGCCATGACTGGGAGGATAAACGGCTCTGAGGCAAAAAGTGTCAGGCAGAAAGAAAAAGAGATGTATTAAAAACATGCAGAGGAAGGAGCTTCCTGCTCCTGGGGAAGTGCTGTGAAGGGTTAACACTCACAGGGATGTTTGAGGTTGCTGGTAAAGATGGGGAAGGCCTCATCAGACTTGGAGAGGCCTTTTCAGTGCTTCTGGGTTTTGGTGTTTTTTTTTCTTTGCTGACAAAAGACGGAGGGATTTTTCAAAGATATTAGGTAACAAGGCTCCAGACTGCACTTTTTCATGCACCAGGGGGTTCATGTTACACAGTTACCTGAAGATAAGCCAGCGCTTACATATGCTCAGTGTCTGCCTATCTCTTTACAAACCTTGTCATGGTCTTTGGTCTCAAAGTAGACTTTAAAGTTGTAAAATTTATCTGAGTTGGGTTTTTTGTTTTGTTTTGTTTTTTATATCTCACAAAACTTACTTTTCTTCTGTTTCTTAAGAAATAGTTTATTGAAAAAGTGATGTAGTATTTTCCAGCCTGCTGTCCTGAGACGTATAAAATCCAAGGGAGATCCATGAAATTTAAAACCAGACCACAGTCAGAAATCAGGAATAAAAGCTTATAATTTCATAGGTATTTCATAGTACATTGAAAACACACTGAAAAAAGATTAAGGATTTTAAATCTGCCTTGTCAAAGGAATTTTATCAGTTGGTATCCTTAAGGGTACTAGTTATGGGGCCATTAAGTTTACTGGAGCCTATTGAAGAAACCTGTTTCTTGTGGAAAGCATCCTGTAGATTTTAAAGGTCAGAGAAAAAGGGCCCTATCACACCTTCTTTTCAAGTCACCTAGTGGTAATGATGATATGAAAGGAACATCTACTTTAATAATGCTCACTTTTCTGTGAGGCAATACTGGGGTTGTGTGCTAAAAGTATGTAGGTACTGTGCATAACTTACAGAAATTATATTTCCAGGCTGCTTCTTACAATACAACATTGTTTACAATATATATATATATGCCTAATGATGTAGAACATGCCATTGAACACTGCCAGTCTTTTAAAATAACCTAGCTTTTGTATACATTATTTTATTTTTCTTATTAATGTGAGTATTGGAGTTAAGTTCTTATAATATTCTGGTTTGGGGGTTTTGTTTTTGTTTTTCAGACCAGGCAAAAACCAGTTTGCATGTAACATCACTAGATGATGCAGAATGTCTCCGATCTAAAGAACACCTTTTGACCCCAAACAGTCTCACTTCTAATTCAAAGTCCACCCGCAACATCCCTCGAAGACATACAGTAGGTGGCCCTCGCAGTTCCAAAGAAATACTGGGAATGCAAACCTCAGAAATGGACAGGAAGAGAGAGGCTTTTCTTGAGCATCTGAAGCAGAAATATCCCCACCATGCTACAGCAATAATGGGACACCAGGAGAGACTAAGAGATCAGGTATGAAGCTCAAATTTGTATCTTGCTTTTTGTTGAACAGACCTTATAAATTCTACAAAGTTGGGTGTTACCTCATTACAACAGGTGAGACTGTAACAAAGCATTATATAGATTTATTTTTTCTTCTATAGCATAAGATTCAGTTGCTCCCTTAAAATTTGAAGAACCAGTAATAAAAATTAAACTATTCAATATTACCGTGGTATTGTTTGTTGAAACTGACTTATTTTCGAAGAGCTTTTTATTTTGTTTAGAATACTCATGGAGAAAAGGATGAAGGTGAGCCTCTTGATCTTAGTACAGTGATCTCCATCTACTTTTCACAGCTGAAGGGAAAATACAGAACAGGTGTTAACTTCTGTTACACTTTAAGTACTGGTACCAGTGCCCAGGAGAAAAGAAAATATCCACAGCATGTGTCTGTATGCTTTAGCTGGCTCTGTTACCCTTTCATTTGCTTTCTTTTCGATTTTTGAGCCTTTTGTTACAAACAGAATGGACTTATCCACAGGTATCTGCCTCCTCCAAGCTGTTTTGACATCCACATTGGTCTGTCATCAGTTTATCTTAAAAGTAGTTTGCTTTTTGCCTATCTGCAATAACTTTTCAGCATCGAAAAGTAGATGTAGGGTCAGAGATGTGACACACTGATGTATTTCTCAGGACAGGTGGAGGCCACCGTCACACCGACCTTCTGAATTCAGGAAATGCGATGCAAGGATCTCTTCACAGCTGAATGCTGGGCTCTGGTTTTGATCTGCTCAGTTTTACAGACAATCTATGTTCTGTCCCATAATTCATTTTTTTCTCAATCATATGGCAAAATTTAGAGTTCAGGCTCAAGAATCTTGTGGCCGTTATTCTCCCTTTAAGAAATGATTGTCAGCAAACTTCATAGAAAAGGGTTTTTTTCTGCAGTGTTTTGTAGGTATTTCAGCACTAGCAGCAATGTGATTGTAAATAAGGAATAAAAACAGGTTGGCAAAATACTGTACTCTGCTATGGGAGTTCTTACTGAATTCCCAGCATTATTTGAAGCCTTCCATATCTTTGGAGATGTGACCGTTGTTACAGGTTTGGAAAGATTGTAATTTGCTAGCTCCTCCCTCAGTTTGTCTTTGACAGGGTCTCTGGAGATCCCAGGTCCTATCATTGCATGAAAACAACTGCTAGAATCCATATGTATCCATCTAAAATTGCTGCAAGACTTTAGGTCTAATGAGGGTGATCTGTTCCTTATTTTTAAACTCCTTTCCTTTGAAAGTCTTGATTTTTATTTTTTTTTCTCCCCATTTATCTCTTCTATGAACTTTAGTGACTGTGTGGAATGTGCTGGGTGGTGGATAAAGATAGCATACAAATTAAATAAAGGAGGTGGGAGAGGGGTGAAATCCAGAGATTAGATCTTTTGGAGTCATGTAAATATTTAGTTTCAGTGTTGCAGACACTGCAAACCCAGTTTGAACAGCCTACAGCATTACACCCTACACATTTTGTAATTTGAGCCTTTTCTGAAGGCAATAAATTACAGAAGGAATGCAGTAACTGTTTCTGCTATTTGTTTAAAATGTGTCATCTTTGCTAATTTATTGAGGGTAAAATTCATGTGAATGCCTCCCGCTTCTATTTTTTTATGATTAGACATATGTATTGTACAGAATGAGTGTGAATTTTAAAACAAAGTAACTTTAAAATTACTTTTAAAGCATCAAATTGTCTTTCTTGGGAATGGGAAAGACTGAATAATTTGCCCATTCAGCATAACTTAGAAAAAAAAAAAAAAAGATAAACTGAAGACACACTAAAGACATGGAGAAATAAGTTATTCCAGCTGATTGCAAAAAAATCTGCATAGCTGAAATGTATCAAGAGTCTGGCTCATCAGATGCAGTAACAGATTATTTTTGTCATGGCATTAGAGTTCAGAGGTTATTATTCTTAACAATTGTGTGTATGTGTGTGCACACACGTACCTGTGTAGTTTGTGTGTGTTTGTGTGTGTGTGTATATACACATACATAGGTATATGTGTGTATATATATGCATAGGTATATGTTTATATATTTATATGTGTATGCACAATGTAGGCTTATTTAGCTGCTTCTTGAAAAAGACCATGGTATAAATTTGCTTCAGATGGTGTGTGTGTATAGCATATACACTTCCTTTTTTCCCCCTTGTATGTGTGTAGCAGTAGTGGAGAAGATGAACTACGTACGTGTAGAAGGAATGTGTATATAACATATATACATTACATACAAAATCTGTAAAATGTATGGGAAGACACGAATTACAATGTTACAATTTATTTTCTAGGTTCCTTTCCTCCCTTCTTAAGTCTTCAGCTGCTCCAATATCTGGAAAGTGGCAACATTATCCATGGTGGGAATGTCCCCACTGTGGGAGATCTATCAAGGATAGTAGCTAATGCAACATCATTTTCTAATCTCTCTGTCAAATAATGCACCTGGAACATAAAACAACCTGATATTTACAGTTGGGAGATAGTCCCTTGGATATCATATAATTTGTCTTCCAGGTTGCTCTTAATCCTGTCAGGTCCATAACCAAGAAAAATGGGCCAGAAAGTCAAGATTGGAAATTGTGTCTTTTTTTGTGGATTTTCTTCACTTGTCTGTTTTAACCATCAGTATCTGAGTACAACAAACTGACCCCTGGTTTGCAGCAAATAAACATCAGAGGTGTTTGATTTAGTCAGAACATACTGTATCACCTCCACCAGCAAGGTCAGCCCTGAATGTTGTCTGTATCTTCCACTACATATTAATGGTTTCCTCCAGGTTTTTCTCTAGATCCATCCTCCCTGGATCTAACTCTTGAGGACCCATTTTTACTCTTGATAAGCTGCCAGAAATCAAAAGTACAGTCATGGCCAGGTAAATGCCAGTGGGCATTACTGATGGTTAACTAATGTGGTGACCTGAAATCTCCCAGCTGTGCACACAGATCATCCCTCCTCCACCCTGCAGGTTTGTTACCCTGTTTGTGATACCTTATTCTGGAAAGGAAAGCTCACAGCCACAGAGGCCATCTTTATTTGCACAAGGGCCTTGGGATACTGCTGCAAGGCAAATAACCTTCAGCTGAGCTGGTCTGTGTGGTAAAAACTGGGGTTTGAGTTTGCAGCAGCTGTGGGGGTGCAGGCCTGCTGTGTACCCCAAAATGCTTGCATGGCTCTGCGACCCACAGCCTGGTGGCTTGCCCTCACACTGCGGGTTGCCCTCCTTGCAAGGCAGTCCCACAGCTGGACACCAGAGCTCCCTCCAGCTGGAAGCCTGGAAATCCAAGGAACAAAATCTTTATAGGTAATGCAAGTTTCTGCAGGAGCTTTGGATACCTTGCCAAGGCTGTCTCGTCTGCATTAATGAAAACAAGGTGCTAACGTAATCCCCAGGAAAGTTAGAAAGAAAAAAGAGAAAGGAAAGAGGAAAACAGTCTTGGTCTTCTGAAGTTTGAGATGGCGTGAATCACCTGCTGCTGAGCTCATGGCAGGACGAAGTCACCCGCTTAGGTGGGGTTGACTCCGGTCAGCAGTGGGGAAAGAGCAGGAGCAAGTAATAAAGCTGAGCCAGAGGCTGCAAGGATGAAAAAGAGTTTTGCAATTAAGAGGTTAAAATGCTAACCTGGCCATGGGAGGGGGGTAATCCCTGCTGTGAACCTGTTTTACAAGTCACCTCACTGAAAAAAAAATACCTTTCTGAGGGGCAGAGAGCAAAAATGAGTGTGTAGGAGTTTTTCAGAACCAGAGCTTGTGAGCTTTAGAAAATGAGCTGTAAGACGTTTGCCTCAGCCTTCTTTTGTTGTTGTTTGACTAGGAAATATACTGAGAGATGTGGAAGGCTCAGCTACAGCTCTAGCATTTCAGCCAGTGCTCTGTGAAGAGCAAATTTATTGGCAAATGTAATTAGGTTTCCACCAATTTGAAAACAAAACAAAACAAAATCAACACAGCTTTCAGGCGCTTGTGCAAGGCTGAGTGCCTGGAAAATGGTGGTTGAGGGGTTTTTTTTGTTGTGTTCAGTTAGGTCTGAACATGACAGGTAACTCTGGCATCTGGGCAGGTGTGGTTAAGGTTACCATGGAGATCTATGATGTCATGCTTGATAGAGCATGTTAAGACAGCTAATCTAACATGTAGATGTTCAAAAAGTCCCATAGGCCAGAGCTAAGCTGTATGCAAATAACAAAGTTACACTGCAAAAGGGTGAAAGAAAATACGGCTGAGATATGGCGTGCGTTTTACCTGGCAGCTTGAAAGGATTATTACAGACTTCATCATAAATTAAAACTTTTGGAACTAAAGGAAGAGGATTTCAGACCGTCTGTGGCCTCACCTGTGGAATCTCACATTTTGGTAAATAAGCCTCTTTCTCTCTTTGCCCTCGCGGTTAAAAAATGCTTTTGAAATCGTGAAGTTTGCTTCACCACGTTGTTCCTCCTGGCAGCAGGGCTGAGTCAATAAAGCCAGTTTTCTGGCATGGCATGTTCCCTTTTCTCTTTCAAAATGAATACTTTATTGAATGAACTGAGAATTCGGAATTATTTGAAAGGCATTGTAATATATTATGTTGATTATATGAATCATGCTGCAAAAATGTCTAAGGTAGTGTTTTGGAGGAGAAACTAAGAATGGAGACACTGTATTTATTTGTAGATTATTGCCAGATGTCTCTCATTTAGCTGTTAAAATAGAACCCTAAAATACAAGCATTTGGTATCTGCAGAAATACTGAGGCTTTTTTTTTTTAATGAATCATAGTATCACTTGGCTAAACAGACTGAGGATATTCTTCGACACCACAGGGTAACTCTGGGGCATTTCTTAATAGATTTTTTTCCTTGGGTAAAAGTGCATTAGAAAAGGGTAAACATATTTGGAGGTAAAAGTCCAGCAACAAAATGGTATTGGGACTTTGGTTTTAGATACAAACAAAAGGGGATATTTTCAGTCCCTTTCTAGAGAGAGTAAAATCTTTGGTTTCTTAGTTGCAACCACTTTCGTGCTTGTATCAATCGTGACAGATCAAGTAAACATCAATACGGGATAAGCCCCCCCCGCTGTGATATGGTAACGAGAGGCAGGCTTGGGGCTACGAAGTTTAGTTGTCCAGATCGCTTAGTTCGAAAAGGGTTAGATGTGAGGTGGGAGAGGGTGGGGGCTGGTGGTGGTTACTGTCTGAGCTTAAAAATGTGAAAAGAGAAAAATCATAGGTTCTGCCTGAAGACACCTGAGAAATGTAAGCTTGAGAGAAACTTTAGTTCAGTGCAATTCCTCAGTAGGATTTAGGGAATGAGGAGGCTGCAGAATATGGAAAGTACATTATCTAAATTCCAGGTGAAAAAACAGTGTATAAAGTATTTCTGTCATTCTGCATTGCTTGACCAGGTAATAATTAAATAAACTTTTTTTGAGACGTGTACTGATTATTAAAGTGAATGGATTTGAAAGGAGTACAAAGTGAAGAAATCACAAACTAATTTTTCTTAGTCACAGCTCTTTTGCTTTCATACTCTTGTTTTGTCTTGAAACTAAGCCAATAATGGGAATATTATAGAATCAATTTCAATTTAACCTTTCTTCCAGAGACTGAGTGCTAATTATTTAGTACTAGAATATGTACAAATGACAGTGTCAAATGAACTAGTATATTTTGCTAGTTCCCTTGCCATGGAAGCAGGTAGGGAGAAATTGATTTAGTGTTAGCATTGTGCGATCACTTTTCTGATCTGTACCAGTTAAAAACCAGAGTTAAAAAAAATGATACTTGGTTTTAAAATGTAGACAGCATGTATGAAGAATGCGATTTCAATCTGGATATATGTTGCTGCAGGTTTTTCTAGTAGAGAAAATCCATTTCTTTGAATTACTCCTTGGTTCACATACTGCTGTATATAATGTGTCATCAAAAAATGTTTATTTTTATCTGACAGGTCAGTGTCATACAGCTGGAACTTGCTGTTGAGTCAGCATAGGTTGTAGGCATTTGTTCAGGGGGGAAAAAGTTTCAGAAGTTGTTTCAGGAGATTTCTGTGAGTTCCTACCTCTCTGTTCAAATGAGATGGCGATTCCTCCTCTTCTCTATATAGTCTTTATAAGCCCAACAGAGCATGTTGCACATTTGGGAAGGTGGACCCTCCACAGCGTCCACACGTGTCCCCTGTCTCATCTACCATCTGGTACAACAATTTATTGCTTTCCAGTGCTCCTGTATGTTAAGGGTAACTGCTGTTATTTTGCATTGTTAAAAGCACCTAAGTAAAGCTATGAAACTGAACATATGAAACATGATTACAGACTTAAATCTCTGCTGGAATCCAAGCTCTTAGCCTTTGTTTATGGAAGGACATGAGATGACATGTCCATTTGTTTTGAGTTGAAACATGCTCTTTAGCCTGCAGATAATGCTGTGATTGCGAGATAATTATAAATAGCTTGATAGATAAATGAACAAAGAGCTAGCTCACTAGCAATGTAAAGTGGATTTACTTTGTATTAACTATAAGTGAAAGCACTGAGGAAGAATTTTCCTAATAGAATGCCTCAGTATCTCTTTCAGTTTTACCCTTTATTTAAACAAAAGTAAGGCAACATATTAAGGCATGTATTAAACTACTAGCCATAAGGTATCCGTGAAAGTAAGTGGATTTTAACTAGAGTGATAATACTTGCTTTGATAAATATAAGTTTCTTCATTTACATTGAGCAGTTAAAGGTAATAAAAAAGCTGTTCTTTTGAAAAAGCAAACAAAACAAAGCTCCAAAAACGCTAATAAAGTAATTCTCTTTCTTTTTCCTTCCCTCCCCCCATGTAAACCACACACCACTGCAGTTACTTAGTCCCAACAGGATTAGTAACTTTTCTTCCGTGGCAACGCCTCTGCATTTTAAGTAGCATGCATTGTTTGTAAGTCAGAAGTCCCAGGTAGTTGTTATATCCTTACCTTTGTTCATGTGACTTTTGTACATGGGGTTTTTTAACCTAATTTTATGACAAAGGAAAGTATTTTTAGAATACTTTGTATTCAGCTGACTGAATAAGTGCCTGCAGTACTCTTGTTTTAGTACTTACAGTTAGATCCAATAGAGAGTCTATGACTTTGGTATCCCCTTAAAATTCTTTGGTATCCGCTTAAAATTCTTAAAAATGTTCTAGCAGCTGCATTCAAGAAAGTTTTTCTTTCATTCATGGAAACCTCTCCCAGTTATGGTAGACACCTGAAATTCCTTAGTTTTCAGAAACTTAAAAATACCCTGAGGCACCCTTTTTTTGCACATACTCAGTTTAGTTGTGGTGCTTTTTGGGTTGCCTCTGCAGATGACTACCAAAAACTGCACTGAAGCAGTCAGCAGGGCCTTGTTCGGTGGATGGGGTCAGTGCATAGAATCATAGAATCATAGAATCTTAGGGGTTGGAAGGGACCTCGAAAGATCATCTAGTCCAACCCCCCCTGCTAGAGCAGGGTCACCTAGAGCACATCACACAAGAACGCATCCAGGTGGGTTTTGAATGTCTCCAGTGAAGGAGACTCCACAACCTCCCTGGGCAGCCTGTTCCAGTGCTCTGTCACTCTCACAGTAAAAAAATTTTTTCGTATATTCACCTTGAACCTCCTATGCTCCAATTTCCACCCATTACCCCTTGTCCTATCACTGGTCATCACTGAGAAAAGCCTAACTCCATCTCCCTGACACTCACCCCTTACGTATTTGTAAACATTAATGAGGTCACCCCTCAGTCTCCTTTTCTCCAAGCTAAAGAGACCCAGCTCCCTCAGCCTCTCCTCATAAGGGAGATGTTCCACTCCCTTAATCATCTTTGTAGCTCTGCGCTGGACTCTCTCAAGCATATCCCTGTCCTTCTTGAACTGAGGGGCCCAGAACTGGACACAATACTCCAGATGCGGCCTCACCAATGCAGAATAAAGAGGTAGGAGAACCTCTCTTGACCTACTAACCACACCCCTTCTAATGCACCCCAGGATGCCATTGGCCTTCTTGGCCACAAGGGCACATTGCTGGCTCATGGTCATCCTCCTGTCTACCAGGATTCCCAGGTCCCTTTCTCCTACACTGCTCTCCAGCATGTCAGCCCCCAACCTGTACTGGTGCATGGTGTTTTTCTTCCCCAAATGCAAAACTCTACACTTGCCCTTGTTGAACTTCATCATGTTTCTCCCCGCCCAACTCTCCAGCCTGTCTAAGTCCCTCTGAATGGCAGCACAGCCTTCTGGTGTGTCAGGCACTCCTCCCAGCTTAGTGTCATCAGCAAACTTGCTGAGGGTACATTCTATACCCTCATCCAGGTCGTTGATGAAGATGTTGAACAACACCGGTCCCAGTACCGGTGCAGATCTAACTCCTTCAGTGGTGATGGACAGGAGAGCCTGTGTCCTGCACAGTGGCCTGGCAGTGACCACCCCTATGCAGAGGCATCTCCTGCCTCCTCTGAGGCTGTGCCTCATGCCCTCCTTCCTTTGGGGACACTTGGAGGTGTTTGCAGGAGGCAAACCCTACATTTTCCCTTTTGAAGTCAAGCCACCAGGTAATGATGTGTTGCAGTGTTCGGCCTCCGTAGCCTTGTGGTTAGCCCTTCAGGCCAACTGCTCTCAATGTATGTCCTCATCACCAGACTGCAGAATTGAGCTCCTGTCTTCATGCTCTCCCTGGCCATGAGGAGCTTGCTCTCCTTTCTTCCAGGCAGCAAAGTCTCAGGAGTCAGTGATGGAAAGCCCTTGCCCCAAGTTGCAGTAGCCTGATTATCAAATTGCTCTGCCCAGAGATGGAAATATGGCTGTTGAACATCCTTCAGGCTTAGGCAACCAGAAAGCCGAATCTTCTTCTACTTCTTTACAAATCCTGCAGAAGTAGATTGGTGTATTTTGGGTGCTTTGTATCTGCTTCCTCTTCCAAATCCACTTTTAAACCGAAGTGCCTCAGGTTGCTGTGCTTCCTTCCTAGCTCCGAGGTGAACAGCATGGCAGATATCTTCAGAGTACAATTCTAGATGGGGCTTGTCAGTGACCCCAAAGTTCATTTCAAGCCCCTTATTCACATATGAGAGCAGAAGTTTGTGACAGAAGTGAAAAGAACCCAGTTCTGGACGTGTGTTACAGAGGAGTGAGGATCTCTTGTTTGGTGGATGAGGACCATCACAGATAGGAAGAGGTGTTAGGTGAGAGCAACAGACCATGCTGGTGGTGGAGCTGAGGTTACAGTGTGGCTTACCTGGTTATTGGTCAGAGGTTCCTTCTGTAATTTGTGATTACCCTCAATATATGTGAGTATTTGCTGTGTCTCAAGATCATTTTCCTGGAAACGGTTGTGAATGTACTTTGCTTTTTCTCTTTTCAACTGCATTGTCCTTTTAGCTTCCCAGTGGGAACATTTTTGAGCTCTTTCACATTGTCATTTGGGAGGGAGGTACATATTCATATCAGTCATTAGCAAAGTAAATGCACCTCTGGACTGTTGCTGCTGCATTACAGCATTTTTCAGTTGATTTTCTAACAAAGGCAGATTGCACCAAAGTCACCTGATAAACTGGTTTAGTTACACTGTAATCCCTGGGATTTAAATCTCCTTTCTGTGCTCAAGTAAGAGAACAAAAGTAAATAAGACAAGCAAATCTCATACGAACACAGATTCCAGTTTGCTTTCTCTTCAAATGAGCTGAGTACACCAGGGGAACCAGTGCTATTGTTAAAATTGCAGCCAACATCTGTGACTCTGACAACAGCTGCTGAGATGTGTGTTTTTAATGTTCACCTTATCATTGAGTCAGTTCAGTAAATTCAGAATCTGGTGCTAGTAAGTTTTGCATCTTGACAAATCAAGCCAACACAGGGACTTCTGGTTGGATGAGATTACATTTTGAAGGGTCCTTTTTTGGTTTTGTGTTTTGGTTTTTGGGTTTTTTTGTAATTTTTTAAATAATTTTTTATAATTAATTAGTACTTTTTGTACTGCTGTGTTTTGTGTAGTCTCTTTTGTTGTGGATTGTAGTGATTCTACTCATTTGGATGGAGATTTTTGCCTTAGTAAACACTGACCATTGCAATTTTTTTAAGTTTAGGAAAGGTTTTCAGTGACTGGTTAATACACTGCCATAGTTACAATTCAGTTAAAAAAAATATTTAACCTAAAAATCAAAATGAGTTGTTAAATAAGGGAATAGAGGAGCTATTCTCTTAGATTATGTTTGAAATCCAGAAAGACCAATAACATATTTTTCACCATGACTTCTGTCGTGGGTTCTTAAGGAGGTTCTAACAACTTCTCGAGAGGTGGATGTTGGATAATCGGACATGTGCATCATATACTTTCTGATCTTTGGTAGATAAAGATAATTTTCCTCCACATCTCGAGATTTATTTTACCTTCCAAAATTATGTTCTTGTTAGTTGTGAGAATGGATCTTCTTGATTCTTGCATGAATGTCCAGTTTTGTTTTGGATTGCTAAATTATTTACGATGTTAATGTCTCATGACTGTAAACCTCAGAGCTTAACTAAGTTTTAAGAGTATTTCAGCCTCTAAGCGGTTTACATTTCTTACATATACATTTGATATACTGTCTTTATGCTCTTGCACTGATTTCATTCAAAATAGAAAAATTAATTGTAATTCAGTTTAAATTTAATTTAAGTATTTTTTTTCAGTCTGGAGGGAGATGTCTGTCTTCCAAGGAAGGAGGAAGGCAGCAAGAGGAAGAAGTAAACAGTGAAAATCCAAAAAGATAGAACTTTTTTTGTGTTTTAAAGAAGTTGAGTCTGATTTTAAGTTTTACATGATATATTAACTTCCAGGTAC
Source organism: Apus apus (assembly GCF_020740795.1). Classification (NCBI taxonomy): domain Eukaryota; kingdom Metazoa; phylum Chordata; class Aves; order Apodiformes; family Apodidae; genus Apus; species Apus apus. The sequence continues at coordinate 18,364,670 of NC_067283.1, read as the reverse complement.
ACTCACTGCCAGATTAAGCAGAGGCTTTTCCAATTTGCACCTATTTTGTGGATATGTGGGTGTCTAAAGTCTGAAAACAGACCTGCTGTCAATGACTATGGATGTGTTTTGGGCTTTCTTCCACTGTGCTTTGAAAGCATAATTTTAGCTGCATTTATTAATTTGTAGCTCTATTTTTAGCAACACAATACACCACACATCGGATTGTTGTACTTAGTAATAAGTCTGTCACAGAAGGATAAAATATTTGACTTTGATTTGAGTAAGTAAGAAGAAATGTAACTTATTTCCCATTGGCTGAATAAATAAACACTTGAATTACATTGGTTGGTTGATTTAAATAACAGTAAATTATTTAGTAAATAACAGAATTGGTTAGTGTAAGGTAAATAATTTCAAAACATACATGTAACATAAACATTTTCATTAAAAGTGTGTAACCGAAAAGCTAGGACATTTATAAAATTTACTAAATTTACTGTAGATCTTAAAAACCCTTTTATTTTCTAGGGTTTTTTGAACAGAGAAATGATCATTTCAGTAACCTTTTGATTGAGGTTTTATTTTTCCGTAAAAATTGAAAAAACCCCAAACCTCCAAAACCTCATAGATGGTGTGTGCTGTTTTAACTCCTTCATTATGCATCATGCATTCTTTATTTTTGAAAAACTGATTTCATATTAAAACTGGTTAATTGTTTCACAGTAAAAAGACAGTATTATGTCAACATCTACTGCCCAGGGATGTGGGGCACCCCTAGTGTTCCTCTGCACTGAGGCTGGAATCACTGCGTTATTGCAGGTGCTGTGATTACGCAGTAACTGCTGTCAGTATTTGGGTTTTTTTTACTAGGGATCACTGTTGTTTTAATTGGTTTTCAGCTGCTAATCTCAGCTGCCATCTCTCTGGCCAATACTACATGCAGGCCCAGGGCACAGGTGGGATGGTGCCTTCTGCCAGCCCCTGGCATGCTCCTGTGTGGGCGAGTGGGGCCCCAAAGGGTTTCTGTGCTGCACAGCCTGGGGACTCTTCTCTGTTTTACCACAGACACCTAGTTGGTGTCAGTCCCTGGGGGATTTACATAAAAACATGTGGTAGAAGCAGCATCAAAAGCTTTTTGGAAATCAGTGGAGGATTTCTCCCTTCTGAATATCATGAAAGGGTGGAATGGGATGGAGTGAGGAGGCACAGGTGACATAATGTTTTTCTTGGCCCTCACCGTGCCTGGTATCAGTGTCCATCAGAACGTTCCTGCTGACCCAAGGACAGTTGGCTCAAACCCCTAGCAGGTTGTCTGACCGACACACGCTTCCTCTGATACCGGATGCAAGCATTTAGGTTTTGGCTCATGTACTTCCCTTCTATTTTATTTTTACCAAGTGCCTTCTGCACCGGAGGCTGCGTCAGGCTCGTTGCCTCCCGCCTGGGCCAGGCCTGCAGGCACCTGCTGCTCCCTGGCACGCTGGGCTCCCGCAGCTCCCTCGCCCCGGCAGCTGACAGGCACTGCTGTGAGGACAGGGTTCCACATCACACTTTTCTAATCCCATCCTGAACAACCGGGTTAATCCCATAGCCAGCCTGGGACCTGACTGCAAGCCAGAGTCAGGTTTCTTCCCGAGGCAGATGAATAGCTTTTGTTAATGCAGGACCATTGCGGAGGTTGTCTGTGATTCTTGGTTGTTGCTGTACTTTAATTCCACAATAGATTTCACCATAGCATTAAGCATTTCTATTATTTTGATAGTGCTTTTGCATACGTCTTTTTACCGTGCATGTTTTACCTTCTTTTTTCTTTACTAGGTCATGATCTTTGGTGTTGAGTATTAATCCTGTCACAAAAGGGTAGTTCTAGCCCATGTGCAAATGTTTGTTTATTCAGTCCCCACCCGTTTTCTAGCATGCAACCATGAGAAACCAGTATTTTTCATATATGAGTCATTAATACACCCGGATGTGTAACAAAATTTCACACCAGCTGAGGCTGTGCTGCATATGCACACTTATAGAAAATCTGCACTAGGAGGAAGAGGGACTTGTGCTGCTCCTGGTCCTGTTGCTCCATGCTGGCAGCAGTCTGCTACCGAGGGGATGGATTTTGAGCAGGAGGTAGCCACTTGTGCTCCTGTGGCACAACCGAGAAGAAAAAGGAACTTCTCAGCTCTTTGCTGTTCCTCTGGGGCCTCTTCTGCCAGCCAGGTACAGCTCTGATGAGGGACCAGGTCTTTCCTCTGTGAGGCTTGTGTAAGAGTTAATGGAAGCTTTTGGATAAATGTGGTTTTTTTTAAAGATTGCTCCCTGAAAAACAGAATGTCCTGAAGTGTTCATCTTTGTTATCCTATTGTCTCTACATGTTTCTAGGTTGATTTTGAAGGGCACAAAAAGCTTTAGGTTACTACAGTAGTTATTATATGTTTCTAAGAGTCTGAGTCTACAGAAGAAAGGCTTCCCTAGAACCATGTTAAAATACAATTTAATTTGATCTCATGGTTTCAAAATTTGTCATATGCTGTCCAAAAATGTAGATACTTTCTTCTCTAATTATAGAGAGTGTTTATACGTAAGGTTTAATCTATTTATTGGAAGTCTTCCAGGATTCTGGAGTAACTGCTACTTTGTGGGCCTTTTCAGAATTGAAGGGGTTAGAAAACAGCAGACTTGTACCCTGAAGATACTTGGACAGTGAAGATGAGTGAGCTACTTTTTTCCCCATGTCTTCTCTTGCCTCTGCTGTAGTATTTTGGGTTTGAGATCTTTTTTTCCTTATGCTGTGACAGCAGGTATTGCTTTGTTTTAAAGAAACTGTGAATTCACAAGTTCAGTCTTGTTTCTGCATGACTTAAACCTGTCTCAGAGTGGTTATTTTGCCAAGAATAGTTCCACTTATAATGTGTTAGTCAGATTTCTTTGTGACTGTGTTTTACAGGCAAAGCCAGCTTGGAATTTAGGGAAACTTTTAATAGTTCATAAAAGGAGAACTGAGGAAATGAAAAAAAAAAAAAGTTCACCAGCACTCAAACAGGTACTTGTGAGATGCTTCTCATGTTAGGTTGTTTTTTTTTAATGTACTTTTGTGGATTTCTCACGATCTCTTTTAGCAATGTATTACTAGAGAAAAAGGGGGTTGGGCTTTTAGTAATACATCATAGCTATGTGATTTTAGGTGCAAAAACTAGAGCAAATAATTCTGAATTAATACCAAAAAGATTTTCTGTTTAAGGTGAACACTCTCTGTGAAAACTGTTTTTCCTAAGGAGGTATATAAAATTTTAGTTTAGATTTACTTGCTGTGTAGCATTTTAAACACACCAGACTAAAATTAATGTGAAGCAAAACCTACAGATGTATTGAGTAGCCTGGCATAACAAGAGCAGCTTAGATAACCATTCAGTAGCTTATTGTGGTAAGATAAACATGGAATTCTAGGTATTTTCTGCAATATAAGAACTTATGTGTTCTTTTGATCTGTGCTTTCTGCTGTGCTTGTCAGATGTCCCTAGATACTGCCGAAATGTCTAGGCTTTTGTCAGTGCCTTTCTCTTTTTATTTGTTTGGTTTTGTTTTGTTTGGTTGGTTTTTGTTGGTTGGTTGGTTTTGGGGTTGGTTTGTTTGTTTTAATTTTAGGATCACACTATTAGATTTTGAGAGCAGAATAGTTTTTCTAACTTCTTCTGAGAAAAGCCTTCAAACCAAAGTTATCAAGCCTTTCAAGTGAGGTTTGTCTAGCCACTGCTGCTTTGTTTTTGGCTTATCTTCCCTGTGGTTTGAAAACTTTCTTGAATGTCTAGGTTCTGTGATCTTTCAGAGGTCTTTTAAAATGCAGTCATCACTTCAAAATGTTCACTCTGCCTGCAACTAGTTGTGTTGGAGATGAGGGTGATGAGCTAGTTTTACTTACCTCAACACGGACCTATGTTCGGAAAAGTAAGCTTACATTTTGTTTTACTGCTTATTGAACTAAAACAGCCAGCCTGATTTCAGACTGATATCTCTGCCAACCCACAAAATCACCTGCAGGTGTTCACCCATATTCAGCAAAGCAGCTGAGTCTGGTGGTGCCCTGTTGCAATAGGCAGATTTAAGTTATTTTATCTGAAGTGTAAGAGAGAGGGAAAGTTGAATGAGAGTTACATGGGAAAGAAAAGCCTTGATTAGCTACGAAAAACATTTGACCTTTTAAATCAGAGACTGATAGTTTAGGAGCCTTTAATGATTGCAGGTATAGTAGCAGCATGCCCTAAGTTAGTTCTGGGTGTGCTGGGTCTTGCACTTAAAACAGAACCATTAAAATCCTTTTGAAAACTAATGACCAGCACAGACTGCTGGGTTACCAGTATATGTGATGTCATGCTCAACAAAAACACATAGGTTGTCTTATACATGACTAGACTGCCAAATAAATGGAGGATTTCCAGTATTCTTGTTAATACCTGAGACAGGTAAAGAGTCATAACCATAGCTCTGCTATTTGACCATTTGAAATTTCAGGCACTGAGAAACATTGCAAAGAAAAAATCTTTCCAGCCCCACAGCCCATGTTACATCTCTTATCTCTCCTGTCACTTTGTTCTCATCTAAGAGGAGGATCAGCCAGTTGTTTCTTGTCTAAGCCCCTGCTTCAGACACACATTAGGAATGATGCTCAAATATCCCCCATGGAAGTGAAGCTGGTTGTCAGCAGTGTGATAAAGGCACTTTTTTCCCCTGCTGCCTTTCCCAAAAGCTCCATGTAAATATGTGACAAGCAGATGATGTGTAATAACCAAGCCCTTCCAGTTTGAAAGGTCTCAATAAGTATGAATATACAAACATCAAAGTGACTTCAACATCCCAGGTGGGTGTTTGGGTTAACTGCAGTTCATTGCAGATGATTTCAAAAACATCTGATAAAATTGTTAATACAAGTGCTGTTTTTCAGCAATATTTTTTGACTGATAATGTGACTGCAGTTTGCTTCTGTGAATCTGATCAAAAGAAAAGGGATGCTGAGGTCTGAAGACAATGTGGGATTGTGCTTTTCCTCAGCCTAAACCAAAAAGACACAATTGAAATACATTAATTATTCATCATATTGGAAACTTTATTAAATAAATACTGTACTATGAGCTCTCTTTGACTAGAAGGAGAGCAGCTACTATACCTTCACTTAAAAGAGATGGAGATATTCCTTCTTATCAGTAGGGCTATTTCTTTCCTGCCAGATAGTGCTGTTGAGAAAGGATAAGGGATAAGATCACAGGCCATGTAACTGGGCCTTTCCCCTCCTCTTTGACCCCCTCTTTCATAATTAGCAGACTGAGTCAACAGGACAAAACCTGTATTTGTTTCTCTGACACATGGCTGTGCTACTTCACATAAAGGCCATGCAGTCTTAATCTGAGCAGTTTTGTACAATTTGAATTAATCCAGCCATTAGAAGCAGCTCATTGTTTGAAGATTTGCAGATACTGTTTCACAGGCCGAGAAACTTCTCAGAGGTTTGTTCAGCCACAGTATTAGATAAACAAAAAGAAAGCTAACCACGATGCCATTGTTTTGCTTTTTCTTTCTTTTGCAGGGTATGTGTTTGTCTTCCCTCATGCATTACAGGCTGCCACAAATTATTTGTTGAAGTGCAGTGATCTTTACAGGAAGACTACTAGTAGCAAGTGCTTAGGAAACACCCTCTTGATAGCTGGAGAATGAAGATTATTGTAGCAGCCAGGAAATTATCTGAAGGACAAAATATCAAAAAGATGCAGATTGCTTCCAGCCTCAGCCCCTTGTAGAGGAGCCAGAGGTGTTTGAGCCTCCCGCATGGCTGAACCATTGGAACAGGTCATCTGGCATGGTTTTAGTCCTGGGTGATAGCTGGTCTAGTGATAACAGCATAGTTTCTGCTCCTCCTCCTGGAAAATCAAAATCAAGAATGTGATTTACCTGCAGACATAGACAGGGGAAGGCCATCACCTGGATATTTCCAAAAGGAGGTTTTAAGGATAATCATCACGGTGCCTTGAGTCGTGCTGCTGCTTGGGACTAGGAGAGGGAGAAGTAGGTGATATTTAACTTTTGAAGAAATCCATGGATTGCTCCAGAAATTGGTAATAAAGTACTCTTGTCCTGGTTTGACAACTTGAGTTAAACACAAAATTGTTGAATTTGCTTACTAAAACTTACTTTATATTTTTTGTAAATTTGTGATGAAATACAAGTTTATTTAGAAGGAGGTAAATACAGCTAGAAGTTAAAATTTTCCATATAGGAGAATGTTATATGTGGTCACCTCTTGACACAGTTGTTTGGAGTATGTTAAAAGACAGCTTTTATAGAAATGTAGCTTTTTACTGGGATCTGGGCTTTGTTGAAGAAAATGTCTTTGCTTTGATTGCCAAACAATTGCATTACAGTCTTTTGCCGTAGGACTTTGATATATTGTCCTGTCAGGTACACAGTATCTTATTACAAAATCAGAGTGTATCCCAGCCTCAGAGAGACTATTTTAATATATCTTTTGTTTCCAGAATATTTCTTCATTAAAATACACAAAAAAGTTTGGCAAGCATTTCTTTAAAGATGTGAAGAGAGACAAGTGTTAGAATGGTGATTTTACAGAGAAAATTACAAGTAAAACAGGCAAGGAAATATTTTAGTCAGGTGTGTAAACATATCCTTTGGGCTAAAAGATAAAGCCAAAGGTAATGAACTGCCAGACCAAAGTAACCACCTTAGGAAATGTGCACACGTGTTAGTGTGGGGACAAGCGTGTGCCCCGTGCGCAGTTCCTCTGCGGCCGAGTCTGCTGCGGGTGCTGCAGAAGCACGCAGCGGCCTGCAGAGTCGCTTTCTGGTGGTAGAGAGTAGAGCCAATTAATGAGTATGAGCATAGTGTAAATACATGATATATCTAAGATAAACATTCAGTAGACTGCAATGCTATATGGACGTAAGAGCTTAACAGAGAATACTGAGTTGGTATTGAGGGAACTGGCAGTGGCATTACAAACCTACAAGACCAAATGGTTTTGTAAACTTCTGCCTTCTCTTTTGAAAAAAATAATGGATAATAAATTATCTGCATTTGACCAACCATGTGATCATGAGTGATGTAAGTTGAAAAGCACCTCTGGACACCACCTGAACTGCTGTAGAAAGTGGGGACTTTGATTAGGTTGTCCATGGCCTTGTCAAGCTGAGTCTTGAATATTCCTAGTGAAAGAGATTGTATCACTTCTCTGTTGATTGTATTGCAGGTTTTTGTTGTTACCATGATGAAGCTGCTTTTTTCTTATAGCCAGACAGAATTTCCAAGAACAGGGTAAACTGAACCCTGGAAAACAGTAAGTCTGGTAGAGATTTAAGGATTTTTTGGACTTGAAGTTCACAGAAGTTCCTAGTGTGACACTATTGTATAAGGAGAAGGAGTTATTTTCCAGGAAGACAGCAGTTAAGACTCAAGAGTAATCTTATCTCTGGATGCCTACTGTGGCAAGAATGGGTGCTATAGTTTCAGGCTCAGTGTTGTTGAAGGGATGTTGAACCATGGGAGTGTTGCAGAAGAAAATCACCCCAAATGGTCTGAGATCTGGTGAAACTGTTTCTGAGAACCATGAATATTTCAATCCATTGACCCTGTCAGAATAGAGAGCCTCCTTGATTAGGAAGTGTAAATCTCTTGAAGCAGGAGAAAATATACTGGATTTATGTTGGCTCTTTAGAACAGCAGTGAAAATCATAACACAAACTATGAGCTATAACTGGAGAGTTGGCTGCCCAGATCAGGAGTAATGCACCACATTTTTCACAGTAGAAGTGATTCATTCTTCTGACAAATTATCAAGGGAAGCAAGAGGTTCTTCATCTCTCTCAATCTTCCAACTATGACAGGTTGCTTTTCTAGCTGATATGCTTTAGTCAAACAAAAGTTACCGATGAATAGGGCTAACTGGCAGAGATTTATTGGTTCCTCCTTGGCCTCAGTTATGCAACTGAGGCTCTTGGCTATTCATGCAATTTATTGTTTCAAGGACTGTTCATAAGGAACTGAGTTTGGCCAGAATATAGCACTGTTACAAGAATGAGCTGCTTCATAAATTAAAAAAGTTTTAAGTTTTTAGAAATTTACATTACTTGAAAATTTAAGATACAAATAGGAGTTGTAAAAGGACTTAAAATGCCTTTAATTCAGAGGAATTTTCTACTGACATTTTAAATTTCTTCTCATTTATTCCATGGTGAAATTCTTGCTTACAACAGTAAGAGTGCTTGCAATATTAGAGATCTCAGGATTCGTTCGCCCTGAAACGGTTACTTTATAAGGTATTACCAGAGTCTCCCACTGCTTCATGTACTATTGCTTGCAACTGGTGGATCTGCTACAGTAAATTTTTCTGAACGTGGGCAAAACCACAATACACTTTAAAGCAATCAAGAAATACACACCAAATTATTTTGGGGCATGGTGGGATAAGGAAGAGACAAAAAGCCTTTCACTGTAGCAATGTTCAACAATGCATAGAGCTGTAATTGAAAATTGGACATTGCACCATGTTGACAACTATTTGCTGGTACAGCAGAATAAGAAATAGGAGTCTGTCAGGAGGAAGAAGGTGACAAAATCAGAACTGAGTTTTTTGAGGGAGAATAAGAATGAAGTGGCATTGTCTGAGAATGAGTAACTCTTGTTTGTACTCGGGCCAGACACAAGAAAGGGGCAAATGCTACATTTGCTGAAGTAATACAAGAAATCTCTAAGCAGAAAATAGTTCTTGATATGCTCTTATAGCAGTATGTAAAAAAAAAAAGGAAGGGAAGCAATGTATTGCATATGTAGTATTACAGGCTCAAGGCGTAGCATTGATCTTCCTGAAAAGCATGCCCAACTTTAGAAGGGGTTAAGTGAAGTGCTGATTGCAGCAGAAGAGCTTGTGACTGAGGAGAGTGCTGCACAAAGCTGCTGAGGAGCCTAATGGTAGTAGCTGGGGGAGGGTGACATGAATGATGTACAGGAGGTTTGTATGTCTGTGCCTGGGGAAATTAGGCTTTGATGTGGTTGTGTGTAGCCTGGCAGGAGTGGGGATCTTCACTCCACTGGAAGGATAGTTGGGGTTTGGACTAATGGTTCTAGAACCTGAACTGTTCTACTTTATAATACATTTACCTGTGAAAATACAGTTTTCTTGTACAACTTTCTTTATCAAAACCATCAGCAAAACTGCAAGTTTTTTGTGATTTGTGATTTCCAATCATGTGAGGGATAAGTCAGTAGTACTGTCAGTTGTAAAGTTGTTATCCAGCTCTGCTTTCTTTTTGTAATGCCTGTCCTTTCTTCTTCTTAAACCTTAATTCTATTTTGAGCAAAACCAGTTTTGTAGTAAGAGCTGATAATTGTCCGAGTTGTTTGTTTTTTTTTAAAGATGTCTCTATCCAATTTATACTTTGTCTAGTTTAGACAGTCTGCATTCATAAATACCCTATTGCTGCATTATACAGTAGCAAGCTTGACAGCAGTAAGCATGAGAACTGTTTTCCCCGTTCTCCATTGGCAGACTGACTATGTTTGTGTGGATACCCCCACAGAGGTTTGCCATCTCATTGTCAGCTGTATTGACTTTGTGAAATAAGCAGAGAAGTTCATCTCCAGGCTCTTTGGCTGGTCTTTAAATGCAGAGGACATTAATTAAAAAAAAAAAAAAAAAAAAAAAGTGCCATTATCAAGAATTTAGAAAGACATTTTCCTGTTTGTTGGTTTTTTTCCCTCTGAAGTTTCAACCCAAATTAATCAATTCAATTAAGAATAAAAACCAGTCTCAACTTTATCCCAACTTCAGCATGGCCTTTTTCACTTTAATTTGCTCTTTTTTTTTTTTTTTTTTTTTTTTTTTTAAGTATCTGTTTTAATTGCACTTGCTGGTTTTGGAAGCAGAATTTCTGAAATGCCGTGAGGGAGTTTTCTTCTGAGCTGAAAGCAGGAATGCTGGAATGCTTTGAAAGTGCTTTTTTTCTCAAGGAGTACCAAATGAAGATATAGACTGTGCAAATTTGGATCAGTTTATATAAAACTCAACCACATTTAAAAAGACAAGTCAAAAGCTAATGCTGTGAGCATGGAGGTTCATTCACTGACATCATAAATATTTTGTTAAACAAAGGCTCTTCAAGTCTGCTACCAAAACATCATTCCTTAGACCCTCCTGAAAAGAGCCACCTTTGAAAGAAAATTTTCAGAAAGTTATTTCCTGTTTTCCAGTTAATTGTGATCTAAAACATTTCTTCTAGCCCAGAGTGTGTCAAATTCCCTGTAACATTCATTCCTCACTTTTAAAAGGAATGAGTGTTTTGTTATCGAAAACAGAAGAGTAATGCACATTTCAGTTTTTATTAGAAGTGTTTTAATTTTACATTTGACATTAAATAAATTATTTAAAGGAAAACAAAGCATCCAGAGAAAGTGCCAATGAGTCAAGAGTTAGAGTCCTTGGTGAGGCTGAATATTATTTGGCATAGGCTTTTTGAGTGTAACAACTAAAACACACTTGGAGGATGTGGGTGGTGGAATCAACCAATTAATTACTTTTAAAAACCCCAACAATTCCACAGCACTGCCATGTATTATGCAGTCCTGGATTTCTTTCTCTGTGCTCTTCTTGAGTATAGAGAGGCCTTGTTCTCAATGAAGTCTCCAGGCTGTGTGCAGAGCTTTGCAGCTGATGAGAAATGAACTTTCAATGTTTTACGCTGCTTGACCTGTATCGTTATTTTTTCTGCCTGCAGTCCCCAGGCTGAGGATTGCTAGTGCTGTGTAAGTACTGTGAATAGCACTAAACTTATGGAAGACCTTTAAAACTATGTGTAAACCGGTATGAGACAGAGGGACTACGGTTGTAAAGCTCCTTGAAAAGCACACTGTGCTTTGTTCCACCACTTGGTAAAACCTCAGTTCCATAATCTCTGAAGGCCTCTAGCCCTTTATTCACGGTCTGAAGGGGTCACCTCTGAGTGTGGTGCACTATCTTTCCAAGGTCTGTGCTTGGCTTGCATGGCTCACTCCTCCCATGGAAGTGAGGCTGATACTTGAATGCATGCTACCAAATTTTTATCTGACATGCGAACACAATGTATATTTGAATTAATGCAATTTCATTTCTGAATAGAAATGGTACATTTTAAGGCCATTTCCTCAGTAAAATTTCAACGGATTGCTGCCTCCCCTTACTGTGGTGAGGCTGGAGAGCCTGGAGCAGTGGGGAGAGGGATGGCTGTGAGAGCCTGGCTGAGCGTGGCGAAGTGGCGGGGGCAGCCCATGGACCTGTGCCATCAGCCGAGCAAGGCTGGGCAGCAGTGACCTTCAGTGTCCCTCAGCCGTCATGTGCTGGCTTCCAGGGTCAGTGGTATCACCATGTGACCTTTCCCAGGGGAAAGCTTTCTCCCACGGCTTTTTTGTGGAAGTCTTGTATTCAGGCTTGGAGAGGAGGGGAATTTTGCTCTCTGTTTATGCTAAGGGAGCATATTTACAGTTGCTGCCAGTGAAGCATTTTGCACAGCATAATGCTATTTGGATAATAAGATGATAAGATGAGGACATCAGAGTTCATACCACTTTTAAAGTTCATGTAATTCTTTTAAATACTGAAAATGTTACTTAAAGGAATGTCTGTGTTCTGTTGTGTTGCAAGAATGAAACAATGGCACATTTTACTTGAGACCTTGAAAATATTTTCCTCTTTCTAATAAGATTGAAATAGCTTTCCAGCCACTTGCCTGGAAAGTTGGCAAGAAGCTGAAGAACAGTTACAGAGTTTTGCTATTTAAGTTAATTTATGTGATCGTGTTTGTACCTGGATGAAGAGACATTTATTTACTCAGCTGCACAGAAGGAAATGTTAATTTTATGGGGAACAAATCTTAGAATGTGTTTACTTCTAATTGTTTTATTTGCTGAAAGATGAGGAAACTTATAGTCCTGAACTAAAATGAATATCAAAATGCCACTCAATATCTTAAAAAATAAAGGCCAAGACATGGTCCACCACACCTACAATGGGTGGAGAATTTTACAGATCTGTGTTATAATATGTGGTGGTTTTTTGTAATGAAAGCAGCCATCATTTTAGAAACAAACAAACAAAAAAAGCCCTAAAAAAAAAACCAAACCAAACACATTAAAAAAAAAAAAAAATCCAAAACCAAACCAAAACAAAAACCCACAAAACAAATATAATTTTTTTTGCCTTGGTCTGCAGTCCATGCATATTCAAGTGTTAGGGCTTTAAGTTGTATGAATCACAGAGAATTTGACATTGTCACACAAGAATTTTAATGTATGTGAATCTTAATTCACATAAGAATTTTATATTCCTTATAAGTGATGACCAGCTTTATGTTCAGTTTTAAATATGTAGGAGCACTAGCATCTATTATAGATACTATTTTAAACTTTGTGAAGTGAGCTAGTACTCATTCAGCTGATGGCCCATGTCATGGATGCTTTCTCCTCAAAATAAAAGGAAAAGAGAACAAAATCTCCTCCTGACAGAACTGAGCCAAAGGTGGGTATTTGGGGCTGTGAGAACAAAGGAGATGCATTTGGTTAGGAAGAAGGGCTTTCAGAAGCCAGCTTCAAACATTTCCTGTCCCCAGGAAAGACAATTTTTGTCTTAGCTCTTCCTCCAAAATGAAAAGGTAACTCTTGAAAGTGGTACAGCCGTGTTTGTGCAGTGAGGGTCAAGGGCACTGTCCAAGCAGCTTTCCCAATATACCATGTGAGTGAAGTATTGCAGGTGGGATTTTAATTCATTCCTCTGACAGTGCAGATAAGCCATAAGGTTTAAAGCAAGTATGTCCAACTCTACCCAATTTCCTATGACTGTAGGGCAGGATAAGGCATAAGGGTCATGACCAGTGCTGTCACAATCTGGTGGTTCATGGCTGCTGCCAGCTTCCTGCAGACAGAAAGAGCTTGGAGAGCCCATGGGCTGCTCATGGTTTTACCAGGGCTTCCAGGTCAAGAGTTTGTTACAGGAGCACAGCGGTAGTTACCTCCACACTCAGCTCCCTAAATCTGGCCAGATCTGTGGTTCGTGCAAATTTGGTCGTGATAATTTAATATCTGAAAAGTTGCAATATTGGTTCACCAAGGCAGAATAGTTATATTTGACAGGCATTCAAATAAAATGGTATGAGAACAGTATAAAAACCTTGGACCTAACAAATGTGAAAATATCTTTCAGGATTTCCACAGAAAGCAGAAATAAAAGACAGGATAATTTTGCTTTTTTATTAAAAAAACAGAAAACAAAGCAGATGTGAGACTTCTCAGATTTCTGTCTTACTGATGTGAAGCACTAAAGGGTTTTTTTCTGTTTTTTGTTTTGAACGTGGGGTGGAGATAGATTAATGAGTTTTGTTTTAGCCTCCAGTTCTTACATGTCTTGCACTTGAAAACAGTGTTTTTCTCCTCATTTGTACCAGATGTTACACTCTGGAGAATAATTTCTTAGTATTTTCCAAGTTCATTGTACTGCCTTGTATTTTAATGATGTTGGTTAGGAAATGTTCTAGTTCATAGCCAATGATGTACCTAAGGCTGTTTATAGACTGCAGTATGGGATCCATCACAACTGGAAAGGCTTAGGAAGATGAAACTTGATCCTTTTGGACAGCTGTGTATTTGAACTGAGGGGGAACAATCACAAGAGGAACGATGACACTCATTTTTTTACATGAGGAAAAGCTGGGGAGTTTGCAGTAATTTTAGCAATTCTTCAGGATTTACAGTGTCTGAATGATCCCCAGGTAGCAGGGCAGTGCACAGTAAGTTCAGAAGGCTGATGACTTGCTTAAGCTGAGTATGTTAAGGTGATTTAGATAGTACCTTCAAGCATATTCTTTTTTTCCTTTACAGGGATGGCTTAGTGAAATATGAATAATTTCCTGATGGATTTCTTTTGTCTTCTCTTTGTGGACGGGATCTAGCACTAGGCATTTTTCTGAAATTCTCAGTTCCCTTGCCAAGTATTATTTCCAGCAAACTAATAGTGAGACATCATTCACTATTACTCACTCCATTATACTTTTCCCTTTGTTTTGTAACATGTTTCTCTGCTTGCTTCTTTCACTTTCCTTTATGCACCCATTAAGCCCTGAACAAGCTGCTTGAATTAGTTTGTCCCTTAAGATTTTCTGCCTTTAAATCCCTCTTGCAGACTGGCACATTCCTGGGTGAGATCTGTGTGTACCATGGCATTTTTGTGGACTAACTGGGTGCAGCTGCATGGCTAGTTAGCACAAGCAATCTCACTAATTAGTAGAGGCTCCCCTTAGGGAGTGGAATCTACAGTTCAATACTCACCCTTCTGAAGGAGTTACCTAAAATGGATCAGATGATATGTGTCTTAAAAATGTCCACTGAATTTTATGAGAATCCAGAGTGACAAGCTCAGTTGTGAGAATCTATGATGTAGGTGTCCCAGGTTAGGAAAGATCAGTGTTTTAATAATTTTGTCTTCTAAAGATTTGTAATTTGTGGAGTTAGTGCATTGCTGCCCTTTACTTGTTTTTCTTAAGGTTTGAGCTTTGTGGGGAAGGGGCCATCTAAATTCTAGTTTGCCTGGAGCTTAATGTATAGTGGATTCTGTCATGATGTTGGTTAATTAGGGTAATTACAATATTTAGAACTTGGGTTCAAGGGTCAAGGCTGACAAAAACACAGGAGTTACAGAGCAACACAAGGGCTGAGAAACTAATTTCAAAATCCAGAATTCTTGCTGCAGGATCTTGTCCTGTTTCATGAAAAATACTGAGATATCTGAGGGTCTTTTAGATAAACTAAGTTTAGATAAATTAGTTTTAAAAGAGCTGCATCAGTCAGGTTACAAATAGAAAGCATTAAGTGCAGTGGCATGGTGGATTTCTTTTACACAGCAATGCCATTGTGGAAGTAGTTCAAAAACCAGTAAAAGGAAGAAACAGAATATGGTTGAGTAGTTCAAATATGAGGATATATAAAATGTCACACAGGGCATAGAATCAAATAGTAGCTGGGAAGGATGCCAGAAAGACTTATGGTTTCAGTTCAGAGTACTTTTAGTTACATGTCAAGTGTTTTTTTTTTGTTTTGTTTTTGTTTGTTTGGGTTTTTTTTGTTTTTTTGTTTGTTTGTTTTTTTTTTTAATTAAAGTTCCATTTTTTTTCTTCTATGGCCTTTCCTTCAGGAGCATCTCATGTAGTTGTTTATTACTGAATGGCTGCTTGCAATGAAAGATGATTACTTTATAGCCATAGTGGTTTCTGCTAGATGTATTTCTTGATTGGGAACTGATTTGTCTTGTGTTTGTTCTAATATAATCCAGATAAGAATAAGTAAGTATTCTTAAACTGGGCAGATAACTCACAGAAAAGCTACATAAAGACCAGATAACAATTATTATACATAGAACTTTTAACCTTTAAAAATCCTTAAAGTAAAATAATTAAAGTGTACTTAATATACATGCTCACGTGAAAGCTTTTATGTATATAGAATATGTATAATTAATCTGTAATATTATATATAATCTGTATGTTATCTGCCTATATATTAAGGGGTATGTGTTTGTGTATATGTATGTGTGTATATATATGTAAAGATTATTACAAACATGCTTATTGAGCTTTCCCTGAGAGGTAGGTGCTTGAGAACCCTGTGAAGTACAATCCCTGCTTGATATTTAGGTGCAACAGGAACAGAGTTGCTGGTGGTGTCAGCTGATATCTTGTTTGTTAAACTGTTCAAAATTTGGGATTTCTTGGAGACTGAAATTGGTAAGATTCAAATAATTAAAAAATCTATATGTAAAAATATCATCCAAATCTATAAGATACAAAGTCATTCAATTACAGTTTGCATAGTAACTGCTCTCTTGTAAAACTTTGAGGCTAGGTAATGGTAGTTGAGAACCAGGTGTAAGTTGACCTTTCAGTTGGCAGGGTTTTGTCCAGTGTAGAGTTGAAAGGGAATTGCAATCTGGAAGCTTAACATTTTGTATAGACTTAAAGTTTGCTAAATGAGATGACTGATGATATGATGGAGGGGAGGAAGAAGAGGCAAGTTGCAGAGCTGCAAATTTCTAGGGACTGGGAGAGAGTTTTGGGGAAGCCATCACTATTTGCATCCATGTTCTTAACCTCTTGCCTGGGTGCTTCCTTCAAGCTGATGATGGAAACAGGTTACTGGAGTAGGTGGACCTGTAGTATGGTCCTTTTTATTCCTGAAATAATCTTTAGGCCCCGGTAACCCGTGGATGGCTGGGAGGAGGTACAACATAGCTCTGGGAGGAGCACCATGTTTGGGGAGAACAGGGAAGACTTTGCCATTGGAGTCCTCTGCTGTAAGCACTAAGCTCAGAATGTCTCCAGCTCTCCAGATCTCACCAGGTTGCCTTTCTCCAACTGCTCCCTGGGTATCCTGCTTCAAGTAATTTTTCTTCTTCCCAGAAGTTTTTGTTGTAAGTATTTTCTCCTTGTTCGTACTATTGTTTGAACTGCTTCTTGAGGATGCTTTGACCATCTGCTTCCATGATTTGGAAAAGCAGTTTTCCTTTTTTTCAAGAGCTGGTCTACAATACAAGTGAAAGCCTGTTGGCACGCAGGTGGCTTGCTCTGTTTTAAGTATGAAAGTCAGAGGAATGGGAGGCAGAAGTGTACTGTTGAAAATTTTCCAGCTCCATCTATGCATGTGTTACACAAAGTTAAACTCTCACCTACTTAGTGACATACAGCTTATATCGTCTTACATATGAGCTTTGACTTTGTCCTGCTAAATTGAGCTTGAGCCTTTGAGACTTAAATGTCAGAGGCTAGAATAGGTCAGAGCAGCATAAGAGCATAAGTTAAAGTTGGCCATACTATTAAATTTTTGCTTTACTATAGCTGCTGTTGCCTTTTTAGAAA
This sequence comes from Apus apus, assembly GCF_020740795.1. NCBI lineage: Eukaryota > Metazoa > Chordata > Aves > Apodiformes > Apodidae > Apus > Apus apus. The sequence goes on along the minus strand of NC_067283.1, from coordinate 18,347,766 downwards.
CACTACTGACTAAGAATTTGAACTTCGTCTTGCGCAAGTGATAAATGAATCATTAGAAAGAAGGCTTAGAAAAAAATTTCCTTTTTATTTCAGTTTATTTATCCTCTTTCTGATATGGTTGTACATTTGGTCAATATTTCATCTCTTGGTTGGTTTGTTGTTGGCTTTTTCAGAAAAAAAACCCTGTAAATCTACAACAGTAACAAGTAATCCAGTAGTTTTTAACTACTTTTCCTTGTTGACATCTTTTGAAAGAGAAGGTGTATTGGTACTGATTTAGAGAGACCTGTATTTACATAATTACAAATTCAATTTAGAATAAGTTAACATTACTTAATGTACTTTTATAATGCTAATAGGATTTGATGGTCTGACTTCTGTTTCTCCCCTAAGAATGCACAAATTCACAAGAGAAAACTTATTTTGTAATATATTTATCTAAATACTCTGTTCAGTAAGATTGTTATCCACCTGAAAGCTTTGTGTGCTTTTGGATGCTTGCTTATGGGGGTAAAGGCCTTTCCTTAGAATATGCCCTTAGGGCCTCTCTACGATTTTCAGTGCTTTGTCACTGAATGTTGTTTTGGTCACAGAAGATCATCAAAACCCAAATGAACTGGGCAAAGAATTTGCTTGTGACCTATGATATTTTTCTTTCTGTGGACTTACTCATGAACTAAATCTTCCTTTGATAGCAGGGGATGAGAATACTGTGTAGGCTTTGAATCCTTAGAAATTATTCTAGCAAAGAGACTAAGTCCATGTTTTGTGGCCAGCATTTTCATGAATAGCTTTGCTTGAGATGTCTGATTTGTAAACCTGGAAAATAAGGAAGAGGAGTGTGTGAGCTGCTTTTGAGGTTTTGTGGCCAAGTGCCTTTCTGGTTCCCTTTCCTGGAGGATTTGTGGCCAACAGTGAGTAAGTAGGGGTTTTGGCTCTTAGTGATCATGAACATTGTGTCAAACTATAAAAAAGATGAAAATACGTACAATTGATGGTAGTCTGGAGCATAGTTTAATTTAGTAATAATTGACTCTTTTTTTTTATAGTGTGTAATTACGTACAGAAGTGGGCAGTTTTAAGCTGTGTTTAAACTGTTCCTTGCTACTCAAATGTAGTAAGCTACATGCAAACTTGATAGTTGGTGTGATCCTCACATGGTTTCTTCAAATTTCAAATTAAAAACAGTCCGTTGCTGAGCACACTCTGTACCTTTCTTGCCTGCATGAGGCTCTTGAACTGATGCTTTCTAACTCTGGAGCTTTGTTTTCCTGAGAATGCCTCAGGAGAAGTCTCAACCAAAGAACACTTTGATGAGATTTATAAGGTAGTGCAGTAAGATGTGAGGGAGAAGGAAAATAATAAGGTAATTTTCAAAAACAAAAATAATCCATTCCTTTTCCAGACCTTGGAAATGTTGTCCAGGCTCTTAAGACTGTTGCTATCTAACTGCCCTGATGATGTATGCATGCAGTGCCTTATTTCCAGCACTGTTTAATCACCAACATAGAAGCTCCAATCTCACTACTGGGACAAGTAGTGTCTTTTTGACCAGCTTTTATTAGATTAACAGAAAGAAGGAAGGCCTGCTACTCATGTCTCCAACGAGGCAGGGTTATTTCCCATTTCTATCAGAACACAATGAAAGAAGCACATTCCCCTCATTTTTTTGCAAAACCTTTTAGAGCTTTGTGGACCTGCTGCTTCCAGCTTCAGCAGTGGCTGCAGCCTTTAGATGCATGGCCTGACTGGCCATCACTTACATCAACACACCCTTCTCTCTGCATAAACCATGAAGCTCATCATAGAAGCGAGAGGTAAGCTACGTAAAGTTTAGCAAATGTACTAGTAAGGAGTGAGGACTGTTTTGGACAGAAAACATAAGCTCAGAGGGCAGGAATGGGAAGATACCCAGGTTTAAAACTGCTTTTTCCTCCTGTCCTGAGAACAAAGGTGCCCTTTGAGCAGCTGTTTGTGGTCAGTCCTCCTGAATACTTCCTCTGGAATAGAGAGGAGCAAAGGGCAGGGACAGGTTGCCTCACATAGTTCCTGCCTCCTCAGTAAGGGAGTAAGGTCATACCAGTCCCTTGGCCACATAGCATTGCCAGGAGAGCATGTGTCTGGGAAACAAGTCTTGGGGAAAAAAAGCACAAACGTAGTAAATAAAATCAATATATTGTATTGTATAGAGAGTGAGTTATATGTTTTTAGTCTTTTTTTTTTTTCATTTTCTTTTCTTTTTTCATTTTCTTTTCTTTTTTTTAAACAGACTTTATTCAAGGGAAATTCTTTCTAATAAAGAAAATAGGCAGAGGACGCAGCTTAAACTGTGATACTGCACAGAGGGAAATTCCTCCTCTGTGCAGTAGGAAATACCATAAATGCATTCCTTGTGAGGTGTAACTGTTGTACATACCAAATACAAACCCAAACTTTTCAGGAAAAACATGAGCTTTCAAATACACTCAGTGGTTAAAACAAGTTAAATTTAATATTTTTTTTAGCAGCAGAAAACACACATCCTGACTGCACTGTGTGGATCGTTGGCTAGCTCCTCAGGCTGTTCCCAGAGGCATTTCTTCTTTGTCCTTGTGCCTTTGAGCATTTGCAAGGTGAAATCACACCACGTCCTGTGGCTTTGCCAGCTTTGCAGTTTGCAAGGTGTACATATGAAGTGAAATGATGTGATCAAAAAGAGAGGCTTGGACACACCTCTGTGTATCTATGTGAGTCAGGGTGAAGCAAATAAGCCTCTTCATTATCTGCTAATGTTGGAAACAGGCAGTAACTGCAGGGTGGAAATGAAATGCTGTGTATCCACGTTGCCTCGCTGGCTGTCCTTGGCGTGGTGCTGAGCAGGGGTTAAGAAACCTGTGCCCCACGATTACTCATGTTACTTCTGATCTGCAAATCTGGTGGCTGAGTGGTAGGTCAGTGCCTCCCTGCCCGGTGTGAGCACCGCTCTCTCCCTTCTCCCTTGCAGCTGCTGCCGGCAGCTTTTCCAGAGCCTGCCTTCATCTGTGGGAGGACGCAGATGCTGAAGTGACATGTGTAGCAGAAGCACAAATGGGGATGATTTAATGCAGTCAGCAGGCAAAGCTCTGTCACTTGGGCCTGTGTCACGGAACTTTGCATCTCCCTTTCTTGAAACTAACATTTGGTGGAAGTGGCTGTGACACTGCTGCTTGTGCTGGTCCTGTCATAGGTCCTGTCCTCCTGTGTGTCTGCATATCTCATCCTAGCATGGATATTCCTTAGTCTGGGAAAATATTGGGCTTTTAAAGAGGAAATTTGGTGTCTCTCCTCTTCCTAGGTGTTGTTAAAGAAGGACAATATTGCTGAGTGAACATCAAGCATTCTGATGTCCAGTTTTGTACAGATGTTCCAGTGCTGATGCAGACCTAAGGGAAGGCACTCTTACTTGCCACAAAGATAGCTGGAAGCATTTGGAAGTTGATCTCTCTCACACACATATGATGTTCAAGATGTGCTGTCCTTGCCCTGGTGTTAAGATTTTAAGACCTACTCCTCTTTTGCAGCCATGTTTGAGATAGCTGATCTGTGTAGCAGTTGAGTGTACTATGTCCCTGAGATAGTGACATGGGGCTGGGGAGGATGCTAGGCATAGAGCACAACTAGGTTGATTCCTCCTTTTTTGCGTGTTCTTGTTCACTAAAAGAGGATTGGTTCTATCACTGTCACAGGATTGGCTTAAATGCTTTAGCCTGTCATGCAGCATATGACAATGAAGAGGAATACCAGAACACTGACAGCCCCAGGTGGAGAGAAATAGAAGTATCTTATTCACAGTGTTCTTCAGAAATTAAAGTGCAACTTCAGTTTTAGGACCTTCAGTCTGACAAGTAAATATGTGTTAAGAGAGTAAAAGCAGGTGATTGCTTACCAGTGGTCTTGAAAGCAGATAGGGTGAAGGAGGGGGTTCTGCCTTCAAGCGAGGCAAGTCGACAAACATGATAGCATCTGGTGGCCACCAATAAGCTTGCCCACTGTGTCTTAGACTGCTCTGCACTAGCTGAAAATACATTTCACTTATTTCCCCCCAGCCATTTAATCCATATGTCTCCAGAGTGTCCTCTTTAACCAGATTTAAGAAGCCAGCTCACCTTTGAGAGGATTCCAGAGGGAAGAGGGGTGGTCTGTAATCTTGAAAGAACACAGAGACAAAAAACAGGCAGTTTGTGGTCTTGCCCAAGGACTCCCAGGAGAGTAGCAGTGAAGGCAGGAGCTGAAGCTGCCTCACAACCCAGGGGAACACCATGGCATGAGCAGAGCTGGATCTGTGGGACCATCACCTCCATGGGCAAAGAGTCTGCTCTGTCTCCTGTTGCTGTGTCCATCTCACTGGATAGACCACGCAGTCTGGGAACAAGACCCAGAGTAAACCTGGGATTTCTGATGAGGGCCAGTGCTGTGGCAAGGAAGAAGCCAGCTGGTCAGCCTTGTCATGGCCCTTTCAGATCTCACACAAAGGCTTGTAATTACATTTGGCTTGGATTTAAATAATACATGGAAAGCCAAGTCTATGATCGCGCATTTAAATACAGCAACTACTCTGCTTTTCTGGTTTAGTGAGGACTGTGTGAGTCAAAAATACCTTACTCATCTGCAAAAAGGCTTAGTCCCAGCAAATCATGGCTTTAATTACAGGAAATAATAATAAACTACTTTATATGCAATTAAAGACACTTTCTTTTGGAGATATTTTTGTAATTTGTATTTTTTCCTAAAACCAATTATCCAAAATACTGTACTCTTTCATGCCTGCAGTGCAACTTTGACTTGCATATAAATTGATTCTTTGAAATGCAGCTTTCTTTTTATGTAATTGAAGCTTGAGACTATTTTACCTTTATCTAGGTAATTGATTAATAGGACAGATTATGGCCCTGCGTTGGTAGTAGGAGCTAAAAGTTTTATGCTATAGTTTGCTCATTTAGATAATTGTATTACTTTAGAATGTAAGTTTACACACTTACAATGGCATTTTTTAAAATGTCAAGATCTTTTTTGTTAATGTCTAATTAGCCTCTAATCAAATGCTGAAACTGTTTGAAACAGAAGATACCTTTCCCACTGAAATTTGATATAATGCTGGTCCAGAGCCCATTAGTCTCATGGGAACACCAGTGTTGGCTTTGGGCCATGCTCATAATTTTATTGATCTATTGAAACACAGCAACCCATTAAGAGCAACATTCAAATTCAAACTGAACACTCGTGAAGCCCAGAGCTTTCCTGAGCAGCTACAAACAAGTAATAAAGTATGTTATGTCAGTGGTAGACTCGAATGCTAGGGGAAAATGTGTCCTGAAGGATTTGTGCCCCTGTGGTATCTACAACCCATGACACGGGAAGAAGAAAAAGGAAGACATTTTGTTTTCTTTTTCTCAAAGGGACAGCTTAGGGAAGATCCTTCACCTGTAATGAGTATCTGTGACTGAGGAACAGAAACTAAGTCAACATTCAGGAAATTGTCAGCATGATCTTTTCTGCTTGACAGCTGGGATGAGGAGCTGTGTTACTTTCAGTCCAGGTTCAGGCTGGAGCCCCTCTGATGTCTGCCTCTGGCAGGAGGCTGTGTCCCTCAGGGAGGTAGGTCACATTTCCTAACTTAGCTGTCTGCAGTAAAGAGAGAGATCACCCTGAAGAGAGGTGGGGACAGAGGCCATCTCAGAAATTTGTGGGCTGAGGAGGAATAAGCAGCACATCTTGAAAAAATGAGGTCCCTTCCAGGAGTGCTTTGATATCAGAGGCATTTGATTGTTTTCTGTAAATGTATTGGATTGATGAAAAAGAAGGGCACAAAGGGACTAGTTAAAGTAAAGTAGAGTCTGGTGTAAAGCCAGCTGGTGTGTGTTGGCCAGGGTGAATTTAAGCAAGAGGCTCTTGCTGTCAGGATAGCTGAAATGCAGTTTTGGAGCAGTGTGAGCAAAGAGGTTGCTTCCAAAAATCAATCACCTCGTATGCCTGATTGCCTGCAAGGAATGGATGTGAAAATCCAGCAAAAGTTGTTACGCCTGTGTGCTCTCACAGCCATTACGGCTGAGCCGTCCCAGTGCCATCCTCCTTAGAAAATGCATGATTGGATTATTGAGAGGATATGGCTGGATTATGGAAAAACCGTCACAGTTGTCTAGAGGCTGCCTTGGGAAACCTCCTGCCTCAAAACCTGGTCTGTCCATGAAGCAAACTTCACAGGACTACATTTTACCACCCACTGGTACCGCCACCGAAGCGCTGGGACCAGACAGGGAGTCAGCCACCTGAGCAGGGCAGGAGTTCACACACCTCCGTGAGTACTGCTTGTGCTTTCGATCAGTCCTGATCTGAAACATGATCTGGGGAATTTACAGAATCCTTTAATTCAGCTGTCGAAACTATGCAAACTTAATTATAGGCTGGATTTGGCATAAAAGCAAAACACACTGTGTTTTCCCTCAGCATTTGTATTTGTTTTTGGAAATGCTTCAGCCCTTCAATCTGTGCAGATAGTGCCAATAGGGAAAATCACTAATAAAGCGCAGTTTTACAGGTGGTTTGGGGTGAATTTTCCATCAACTTTATGTGCCTGTACCATATAATTATATTATTTTCTCAGCCACTAACTTCCGCTCTGAAGCATGAGATATTGAATTCCTTCTGGCTTTATTGTTTGCATCTGTCGCCCTTGTGTACGTGCCTGGTTAACATGCCTCGGTTTGTGGGGTGCCCTGTGGCCCCTGGATGGGGTGCAGAGGTGGGGGTCCCCAAGTGAGGAGCAGAGGTCCCTGTGGAGGCCAGGGTAGAGGCAGGCTTGATGGGACAAAGCGAGCTGGAGGTGGGAGCTAGAAGAGCCAAGAGACCGGATGTGACTCCCAGTGGCTCTGCCTGTACTTAATATGAGTAATACCATGAATGTTGGTAGTAATGGCATTAGTTAAGGAAATGAAAGCTCTCAGGATTTTAGTTTCTTAAAGGCAAACAGCCATGAAAATCTGTCTGTTGAAGGAGAAAGGCACAGGCTTCAGTGAAGCATGTCAGTGCCAGTTGTGAGATGAGGGTATCCAGGGCCATCATAATCAGATTCCTCTTTTTGTGATCTCGGTCAAGCCATTTATCCAATAAGCATAAGTCAGCTGTTTCCATCAATTTTTAGTCCAGCAAGGTTAACTTAGGGTAAAAATGCATATTATGGCTTTACTGATCTAACAACCCACTACCCTTCTTTATCCTTCTTTCCCACACACTGATTAAAGACTCACTGAAACAGGAGAAGATTAACCTTGGTGTTGGGGAGTGAGAGGAGAAGGCGTATTGTTTCACCTTATGCATCAGGAGGGAGATGGGGGTATGTGTCTGGGATGGGGGCAGAAGAACTGAGGAGTCTTCTCCCCTTCTGGCTGCACTAAGCTGTTAGATCAGCTGAGCCATAAACTTGTTCAGCCTTAGGTTAGTTCAGGATGTAATCTTTCACTTTTGCCCTTCCCAAGCAGTCACTGATGAAGCTCTTTTACTAATAGCAAAAATATTTATTCAGATAGAAGTATAACCATTTGTTTCACTTGTCCCCTCAGAGACACATAAGTAGGTCCCATTTAAGTAAATTAGCATGCTGCACACCTAATTAGAGACAGAGTTAAGTTCATAGTCCTGTGCCAAAATACCACATCATGAACTAAAGCTCATGGAAACTTAATACAGAGCCACAATTTATTTGCTGTATTTAAATCAGACTTTAAAAAATAAATGAAAGACAATGCACCAAATAAAAATTCTGCAATCCAGACTGTAATAATAAATCACATACGGGGATCCTAGTGCAGATGAAGGTAAAATTTTAAGTGCATTGACACTAATGTCATAGTGCCTCTTGACTTTCTTTGGTAATGTGCTTAAAGACTTAGTTTCCTAGCAAAGTAAGTTGTTTGGGATTTCCTGCTTCCCCCAGACACTGATGATTTGATCAGCCCTTGGGACAATACTAAAATATACTCAGCTGGATTTCTCTGTCGGCGTTAGCCACCTCCTTTTTTCATCTGCCTCCCAAAGCTACGTCTCTGTTTCTTGCTGACCTGTCTGCAGTACACACCCTCAGCAGGTGCACTGGCTTATTTGGCTTTTAGACTTGTTTCCTAAGAGCAGCAGGCTTATGTGATTGATTATGTGTCTTTTTGTCTGCAAAATTGTCTTGGCCAATTTCATGGCAGTTTGAAAAGAGAATAGCTGTCCTCTCATGATAGGATAGCTTACCTATGATAGGTAATTATCATAGATAATAGGTAGATACCCATTGATTACCCCTGGGTCAGAGGGTAGCGGAGGCAGTGCCAGGTGCATGCCCTGAGCTGCCCAAGCCCACCTCGGGAGGGAGGCAGGGGCAGTGCTGCAGGAAGCCTCAGGCAGCCCGGGTGTCTCTCCAGGTTGAGGATGTCAGAACCTTTCTGGTAGAGGGAGCATGGGTGGCTTTCACACTGTCGTGGTGAGTAGGTGAGGAGGGGTTGGGAAACAAAGAGTATGAATGAAACGAAAAACCATCTTCAGAGTTGTGTGTTTTGCAGAATTCCTCTCCCCCTCCCCCAACCACTTTTGTTTCATGTGACTTCAACTCCTTCCATTGAATGGTGGCAACACGATGATCTTTGTTGAAGTGGCTGGTTACATTTATTTAGAAGGTGTCTGGTGGTGGCAAATCAATAGCAACAATTGATTTGCAGTTTTTTCTGTGCTTTGCAAAAGGCATGCAACTTTCATTTGCACTAACTGATAGAAGCAAGTGAGGGGAAACAAGTTCATAAGTTAAGTAATAATTATTAGTATACAGCAATAAAACAGACATTTACTGAAGAAAATTTATTTCTAATATTACATATTGCATTACCATACATAAATGGTAATTTATTTAACATCCTTGGAGAAATAAAACAATATTGACACCTGCATAAATACTGCAAATATATAATTTCAACACCTTTGTGCTTCGTTATTTGCATTAGATTGATGTGGACTGTCTGCAATTGTGTGGGTTTATCTGTAACTTAAAGCTGGGCCTTTTGAGCTGGGAAAAAAGTAAGGTGTACATTCTGTCTGTACGTACTTTTATGTGCTGTGTACCCATATTCTCATTGCTTTAAAAAGTATTTGCAGATGTGCAAGAAGCACAAGACGGGCTACTAACGTGCTGACCACTCCCTCTTACTGTTTTGGAGGACTTAGCAACTTCTTTATAGAGACTTTTTCATTCATTCTATGCTTTTTCCTAGGCTTACCTTAAGATCTCATTTTGCAGGCTTCTGTATATGTGTTTGTATTTCAGGGCACCAGTATTATAGTACTGTGGATGTTAGGCAGGTTTCTTGAAGTTAAGTGTATGTGTGATTCTGCAAAGTTTAAAGAGAAACAAGGAGACATTGAGCTGACATCTGAACAACAATACCTTCATTTTCAGTAGAGGTGAGAACTGAAATGTTTCTAAGAAGGTTGCAGGCAGGTTTCATGGACAGTAAATGCACCAGGGACTGATCTATGAGCACCTTATGTCTGCTAGGTCAGAGCATAAATGTGATTAATCTTATATATCACAGTAATGAGGGCAGAGCAGTGGCAAGCAGACACCTGGTTGGCCAGCAGATTGAAGGAGTGAGGAGAAAATTCATGCTGCTTCTTTGATCTTGCAGGTCAAGCTTATAGTTCTAGTATGCCTGAAATTAGAATAGGAAAAAAGGATGTAGTGGGTGTAATCAGAAATCAGATTATAGTGGTATGTTACTGATGAAAAAGAGAATTACTTTATAATGTTTACTCTGTTATTAGTGATTTTGTTTTCTATGAGGGAGTCTTGCTTTTCTGTTTGGTGGATAGATTTCATCTGTCGCCCATTTTGCTTATCCCAACCCACCTCTCCAATCTGTGCATGTCAGGAGAAGAGTCCTGTATATAATTGTTCCCAAGCGAAGTCATTGCTGCCTGCAAACAGCAGTGGAGAGTCATTTAGTGCTTATATGGTACCTCCTCTAGAGACAAGCTCCTTCCCTCCTGTTCATAATTTAATGTTTATTTGATTTTGGGGCATTAAAAAAGCCCCAAAGAGAACTGGGCATGGTTCTCCATATCAACTGTTCCTGCCCTGCAGGTATGAGAGGAATAGTTTCTTTTCAATAGGAAGAGTAGCCAGGAGCCTTTTAGACAATTACTGCAGTGGTGTGTAGACCACAGCAAAAGAGGGATTACTTCTGTCTTCCGTAGGGAATATTAACCGCTGCTGTGCTACACAAATGGACCTTTTATATTATGTCTACTTTGATACTCTAAGGAAATGAGAATAATTGAAGTGACAAAGACCTGGTAATAATTAGGTGAGTTATCTTCACATGGTTATTATCAAGAGCATTTTCTTTTTATACTAATGTGTTAGAGAAGAGTCATGTCTCTTGTTTGCCTTGGAAGGAAAACCATTCAAGCTCATTCTTGTCAGATTTCTGGGAAGAATAAAACTGTTATTGTTTGCGAAAGAGAGATGACCTAGTCGAACCTGGCCTACCAGTTGTCTTCCTGAAAGCCACACATGGGCATGACTCTTGCCATGTCTGGGGTTGTCTAATTCCACCTTCACCTCCTCATCAGGATCAGCTGCTGATGCTGGCAGTCAATTCTGCATTCATTATTTCCAGTAAAGTTACCTTATTTGCAATGAATCAAGCAGTGTAAAAAACAGTTGGACTTGGGGTGGTTGTAACCAACATAGACATTTCCTGTAAGGCAGAAATTCTTTTGACAATGAACTAGTAATTTTCTCGTAAGCCTGGAAGTGAAAGATGCTGCTTAGCACTCACTATGTCCCTTTCATAAGGTTGTTTTAAAGTATATCGGTGTTAATGGCCTGTTGTCCTTCATGCCCTATTTGGAGTAGACTGACCGTAGATGGAAGCCAATGTAGGTACAATTAATTGCAAATAGACCATACGCTCACATATTATACTATAATAGCTGCAGAGGGAATTTGTAAATCACTATTCAGTGTTACCTCTCCATTAATCTTGTTTTCATGCAAAACCCTGTAACCATGTTCTGTGCATCAGTCAGTGAGTTTTCACTGAGAACAGCCAGATGCGTAAGGACCTTTCTGGTAGTGCAGTGCCACTAGTGCAAACATGGAGCCATCTGTTTGAAGACTCTTGCAACCTGTTAACTGAGTTTCAAGCAAGAAACTACATTTCTGTCCAGTGAAACTGTGGAGCAAACCAACAAGAGCCTTTCCAGTGTTAGACTGTAGTGTACACTTACAGTGTAGTGTTACACTAAAAAGTAGTATTATGGTACTTTATATTATCAGCATGCTGCAAAAATAATCATATCATAAATTAACATATGAGCTTTCTAGAATTGCATACAGTGAGTTTTATTTTAAATCTATTTAACAACTATTTAAGTATCTGTGTAACTTTCTTGGTGTCTGCTTTTAATGTAGATGCTCTCAGATGCTTGTGGAAGCTTTTAAGGACTATAAGACTTGCATTTCAGTATGCCAAGCAGCCTTTACAACAAGCAAGAAGAATCTAATTGAAAATAGAATACTTCTTAATCTCTATTAACAGATTGTTTGAAAATCTCTTCAGAGAAAAAAAGACAAATTTGTAAGAAGTTTGTGCTACTTTTAAGCCTAGCAAAGTAACACGTTTGGATTCTAAGCTAATTGGAAAGCAGATTTTTGCAATTGTTCAAGCATCAAGAACAAGGGACTTAAAATTGACAAAACAGGAGTGCAAATAACTTTGTAAAGCTTTATAAAAGTAGACCGGATACTGCATAGCTGGATGTGCCACCATAAAGGATCTGAAAGAACTACAGAAGTAGAAGCCCTGGGATTCTTCCAGATGTGTGAAGTAATGCCTTGCATTGTTATGTGGGCAAGGCTGTTTTTCTTGGCAGTGATTTAGGAAGGATTTTATATGTTATCATCAACGAATTAGAACTTGAGTAAAATATCTTGGATATAATCATCACAGTCTGTTCCTGTTGAGGAGGGACAGAAGGGAAAAAAGCTCATTGTAAGATAGTTTAAACCTGCTTGATGAAAAAATATGTATCACTTATCTGATTAGAATAGTTAATAATTTAGGTGGATTTTTTCTATTGAGTGATTCATAATCATACAGTCTACTTTAGAAGCTTCTAACTCAATCATGCTACAGTAGAGAGCTCTTTGTACGGTACTTCTTCTTATCTCATGCCTGCTTTGAGTTCCATACTGAAATGGAGTAATTCAACATGTCAGACTGTCCCATAAAAGAAAAATTAGTAAAGCAGAGTTGATTGCAATGAGTTGTCCATATTGTGTACCTGCCTTAAGAAATTACTCTATATAGGTGTTGGCAACACAGTGTAACTGCAGCTCATATGCATTCATATAAATGCTTCTGTCCATTTTTTTAGATTATTTTTACATGTGTACAATGTGTATCAGAACTTCCCTTCCTCTTGCACTGTGACTGTGACTATTCTTTGAAGATGCATATGTGAAAGTGTCAGGTACAAACACCTTGTTGAGACTTTAGCGACTCATGCTAGGTGGTGTTTGTTAGTTCTCAATTTAGGAACTTGAAAAGGTGGACCATCTTCCCAACAATGAAGTGGATAAGCAGGAGATTTTGTAGAAAAACAACTTTATCTTCTCTGGGTAAAAACTGAGAAGGTGGTAAATTTCGAATATATGGGGATGAAAGAAATGCAAATCTGTGACCAAAAGAAGTGAGAGAGGTGTGTATATTCTCATTAGCAGTATACTGAATAGGAGTTACTACTGTTTCTTTGCTTGCTTTCCTTTTTTTTTTTTTTTTCCTTTTTTTCTTTTTTTTTTTCCTCTTTTTTTGGCAGGGGAAAGCCACCAGTTAAGTGAAAACTAGAACATTTTCATTTATTTAGCTGATGATCCCACTTGCATCCATTTTTTTTCTCAGCTACACCTAAACACAAACTCTGCATTCTGATTTGGTAGCATTTTCAATACCTTAAGAAACGTTAATACCTGTTTTGTGGGAATTAAGTGGCTTGCTGAAACTTCTTTTAAGTTGCTGACTTTATATAACACAGTCATTAGAAATATATCCAATGAATTTTATGGTCTTTAGATGAGTTTCTTAGTGCATGAAGGATTTCTGGGGCACAGTGCTGTGGGAGGTCATTCCATAATTACCTTAATTTAGTAGGATTCAGTCCACTACATTTCAGAATCGGAAAGATTTACGTTGTTGTGCTGTGAATTGTAGCACTTCATTATGGCATTTGCTCTGACAGTTATGGGAGAGATGTGCTGAAAGTCCCTGGGCTACATCAACATTTTCAAACTCCCACATGCTTCTTCCCTTCTTTATTAGGATCTCCTCAAAGTCAGTTACACACCCGCTTCCCAACTGTGCTGTGTAACTTAGGTCTGTCATGTTGCCTGCACAGCACTCACGAATGACCGGGCAGCAGGTATGCTAATTGCTACCTTACTGAAGTGACCATAATGATATGTGGCTTCTTTGCTCTCGCAGCCTTTTTGTGTATTAATGTTTTCTCTTTGACCATACATTTTATTTATTGTTGCTTTTGAGTGGATTTTTTGCCTTCTTCAAGTTCTGCAGTGTCTGTGTACAGCACCTTGCACTGAGCCCTAATCCCCAGCTGCAGACTGTTCCCATCAGTACAGTACAAATACATACTATTTCAACATTTTTGTTGTATTTTTGCCTCATTCAAAAGAGGATTTGTTGCTATTTCTTGATTCCTATTTGATATAGTAGTTTTGCAGTGATTTTCTGGCTATTTTAAGCAGTTTATTTGGGGGAAACACAATTCAGTGCTTTATAAATGATCCACTACTCAGTATAGGAAGCAAATCCCTGTATATATGAATTATGATTTATGGCATGTCTCTATATAGTAGTACACAGTAGTACACACTTGCAAGGTAAGATGTGTGAATTGCTGCACATCTTAATAGCTTTACAAAACATGGAATTGAAGAGCTGATCTAGTCTGCTTGTTTGCTTTCCCATGCTGATGTGGTAACTGAATACCCTTACTGTGTCTTACTGTGTTTAGAAAAAAGAGGACCAGAACATTTTTACTGCTGTGTGACTTGCAGAGCAGGAGAAGTAAGACATCATTTCAAGTTGCTATTGTCCTGGAGGTTTCTGGAATGTTTGACATTGCATGTTCAACTGTGGCATTTTGTCTTCAAAAACTGGAGCAGAGCACAGGCTCTTAAATATGCAGTTGGGCCTCTGGAGCACCTGTAAAATAAGTTGGCAAACAAACCCCTTTAGTAAAATGCTGATGCTAGAAAAGATACAGAGTCATCACTTTGTTATGCTGCTTTTCTCAGCATGTCTCATTTATTTCCGAAAGTTAAAGAGAGAGATGATTACCAGATAAGCAAGAGTCATGATGAGATGAAATCCTGGCTCACTGAGACAGGGGACAGCTCAATCACTGGGGTGACCTCTGAGTCATGAAATGTCCTTGTGACCTCACCATGGGTCACTTGTAGGCAAGGCAGTTGTTTCTTCTTGCTTTGTGCTCTTGTGATGTCTGTCATTCAGTGATGTATATGGAGCTTGTGGTTTTTGGTTTGGTCTTTAAATTTCTCTGTGGCCAGGAAAATGCCCCCTTGGAGCTTCCCAGAGCTTGACTGCACTGGGGAGGTAAGGGGGGATTTCTGTTGTTAGGAGCATTTGGGCATTGCACTGCTGTGGATAACCTGGGTGGTGACAGTGCTGCAGAAGGAGTCTGAGGGTTTTCTGCTTATTGGTACTGGTATTTTTCCTAGTTATTTTTGTCAGGATGGTTCACTTCTAATTTTTGACTAAATTTATTGATTGATTTCAAATACGTATTATAGCTACTAGCTGTACTTGCATCATTTTCTTAATTATCCTGCACTCCTGCCTTCAAAAGGAGTACTGTGTGGGATGCTTGTGTAGGATAGTTTAAAGAGGAAGCAGAAGTGATAACAGTCTGTAAAAGTAAAGCAACTGAATATTTAGTTATTTAATTTGTAAATTACTGTTCTATCTTTCAAATACTCTCATGTGTGATAGTGATCAAATAGGGCCAGAAGAAAATAAGTTTTTATGAAACTACTTATTTTGGAAGGTACTTACCCTGCTTTCTGTTCCCAAATGAAACACTCTTGTACTGCCTTCCTGCTTCTCTGGCCAACTCTGCCAGGCACTCATTACTGCCTCGGAAGAAGCCCACATGTGCCTGTTGAATGAAGGCAGGACCTAGATAATAGTCTTCTTTCTTCATTAAGAGTAGTATTTGTTAAACTGCACAGCTTTAAATAAGGAGAAGACTGTACTTCTGATCATCTGTAGTGGCAGTCAATCTTAGCTTTTTCTTTTTGCTGTTCAAGTATTGGGGAAATATTTAACCATAAGCACCTTACATGTTTCTGAAGCAACTCTCTTCAGTTTTGAAAATGTACAAAAAAAAAAAAAAAAGGTCAATCAGGAAAATACTATTACTGAGTCTCTAACCAGTAATGCATTCTATGTATTTTAATAGTGTGGAGATCAGGTACATCAGCTGTTTGTGGCTTCTTTCTTGCTAAATTCAGTAGCTATTGTCTCCCAGGGCACTGTACAGCATGGCTTGCATGTGGACTCTGCTGATGATACAAGCAGCTCCAGGGATTATTTTAACTGATACATTTTTTAAGGTCCTTAAGCCTGGCTATCTTAAGCTCACTGGAGTACAGCATGTCCTCTGTGCTGCACTCTTTTCATCACATCTCAGAATTTCTCTGGGTGTGCATAAACATCTCCTCTCTCACTTCTCATGGCTTCTCCTTTGCAAGCTGATTTTTGCAGCCAGCATTCTTTTTCCTGTCTCTGGAACAGCCTCTAGCATTGCAACAGGGACAAAGACTCAAATCTACAAAACTCAAATAAATGAGATTTCCAGTGGGCATTGAAAGATTGTGACAGTGTATTTGTGGTCATGGCCAGATGTTATCCTTGATTCTCTGTGGACAAGATTCCTGTTATCCAAGCTGTGTTTGCAGAGTTGTGGGAGCCATGGACCCCACTCCTCTGTGTCCCAAAGCTCCATGAGATGGAAAAAGGCTCTTGTGAAGCTTCAATTTGCTATAAATGAAGTGCCATTGAAATGTTTTTAGGGGAATGTAGAAAGAAATTCCTTGAGTTAGACAATTTTGAAACTCAAATAGAGTGGTTTGGGCTTGTTAGCAGTGGGTGAGATGAAATGCAGAATTTTCTAACATTTTCACACCCTTTTTCCTCTCTGTATGAGCCCAGCAGGCAGGACGGATAGCGATTTGGACATTTCTGTGTTCAATTCCTAGAACAGCTGAGTCAGCTCCAGGGTTTTTCATGGCTGTGTTTTTAGTCATCTGTTACAGATGTTGGTAGGCCTGTGGACTGCCAGTGATGATAAAAACAAATATATATTTGTGGCAATTAGACACTGATGTATCTGGAGCTAAGTGGTACTGTTGTTGGCAGGATTACAAGAGCTGGGGTGCTTGGAGATTTAATGTTCTCATTGCGGCTGTTGTAGGGCAAGAATGAAAGCTCATAAAACTGAAGGCAAAGCATATCAACAGACCAATTAAACATTGTGTATCATGGATACAAATGTTTGTGAGCTATACTGCTTGCACAGTAATCATTATTTTTGACCTTTCAGTGTGTCCTCTGTTGATTCCCCATCATTTTTTCACACAGGATAGTCTGCTAGAGAAAACACCATCAGACATGACTTCATACAGTCCCTGATATTAGTCAGACTTCTGCAGTCCTACTGATTTAAACTAACTTGGTTTTACTGGAGTGATGTAGGGGATAGAAGAAGCTGGATATTCCTTTCTGTGGTTTTCACTGTGTGGCTCAGCTAAAAAAACAGAAGTGTGGTTTTCCCAACAAGCATCCTTTTTCCCTTCAGCTTCATTGCTGAAGTTGGGTTTCGGTGGATTTGCTTTAATTATGTATTTGCAGGTTGCACTGTCTTTTTTTCCAGGACATAGGAGAAAGTCTAAGGCTTTTTTCTGTTAATGATGCAGCCACTGGAACAGCAGCAAGATAACTGAATTTGCAACCATAAGGCTATTATAACTCAAATAACTTTAGACATCTACATTCAAAACAAATTTCTCTCTGCCTCATCAGTTTCTGACCAAGTTCTAATAAAATGAACCTGTGGCTCTTCTTTTCTTCTGTTGTTATAGAGGCTTATTTGCATGATGCAGATGCAAAGGAAATACCTGTTTAGCTTCACTTTGACATTTCCATTAAGATTAGACTTAGTATAATCTTGCATCACAAAACCTGATGCAAACCTAGGCAGAGCCTTGTTTTGGTTTAGAAAGCTTTTGAGCCCAACTGATGAGGACTGTTCTTAGTTGCTGTGAACTGAAGAGGAAAATGCACTAATTGGGGGCTTTTGTTGAATCCTTTCTTACTTCTCACTGAAACCAAACTCATCCAGAAAGGAGGTGCCCTAATACTGGTTGAGAAGGTTGTTAGGTCCTGCATACTATCTTTTGGTTAAATCATAATAATGACAAAAAAGAAATACTGGCCAACTGGCAGCTGACCCAGCATCCTTCTTTATAATGCATTTTGTCTCTATGTTTAGTGGAATATGCAGCTTTTACATTAATTAAAGCTGTTAGTCAATACCTTTAATTGGTATTAAACAATGTTCTTGATAAACACTAATTATTTGTTGGACTTCCCTCCATTTCTCTTGCTAAACACCTGAGTTAAAATGTTTCAAGTCACTATTTCCTGTGCATTTTCCATTATAACTTTCTTTTAGTTAATACCATGGCAACCAAACCTAGCAGTAGGTAACAAAGATAAGTATGATGAGTGAATTTCAGTTCTTCAGGCTCTTTTTAATAATATGAGTGAAAGCTAATCCTGTCCTTCAGATTTTTCTCCTGCTGAAGTCCTGACTCTTTCCATCAACTAAAATCAGGATTTCACCTCCAGAAACGTATTCCAATATTAAAAAATATACCTCTGTACATTTTAGGACCAAGTTGATTGCTGTAATAGCTTTTTTCCTGTCTTGCACACTTTTTCTTCTGAATTAAAGGGTATTTTTCTGTCAGAAATTTCTTGTAGGTACCTATATTACACAATCAAGTAACCTTTTCATATTCTTTTGGATAAAGCCTGCAGGGAGAACTTCTCTGGCATCTTCTATAATTCAGAATTTTATAGCTCTTTTCTGAATGCAGTGAAGTTTTTCAACATTACTTTAGAAATATACACTCCAGAACTGATCTTGCATTATTTTATGGTTCCGTCAGAGCCACATAGGGGAGTAATGTCGCTTTCCTGCTGTTGCTTTGAATTCCTCTCATATATCTAGAGGTTGTATTCATTGGTCGCAGCATAGCACTGGGAGTTCACGTTCTGCTGTGATTTGTTTTTTTTTAAAACATTACCTGCAAAGATCTCCCAAATTTCCTGAACTTTATTATAGAAGGTGGAAACTTTATTATAGAAGGTGGAAAAAAAAATCAACTAATTTAGTCATTATTTAGCTTTTTAATGAGCTCTTTACGTTGCTAATGCTGTTTACATTACTAAGCAAAACTCTTTCACTGGTGGCAAGGCATATCAATAATCATGTGATTTATTATTTCCTTAAGGTTTTTAAGAGTTGTCATGGCCAATGAATAATTGCAGTCCTGCAGTATTCTATAGAGTGGGGAGGTGCTGTTTCATTTTGAAGTGGGGAAACTGAGGCAGAAATGTGTCAATGGTCAGGGTGTTGATATACCTGTACTGAATCCAGTTTTGCTGAGTCCATGACCTATTATTGGTTCCTCCTTCTTGGGCTGCTTCGAAGAATAAATGTTTTATATGTGGCATCACTCCATCATGATGTTGCTCTGAAAGTGCTTCCTTATATGTTGGGGTCATACATGTTTTTAGGACAGCCCTGGGCAGGTCAGTGGTCTTATCAGAACACGAAAAGGACCATGGCAGCATGAATTGCATTGTGCAGCAGATCTGCATTCCTTGGCACATGGAGCAGGACAATACTGCTGTTGTCCAGACCTACTGTTTTCATAGTCCAGTGTTTCCTCACTAACAGCTTATGAGACAAATGTTTAAGTGCTTTTTGTTATGTATTCTCCTTTTATCTCATTATTTATAGAGCCACTGTTAGTTAAGGTTGTGAAACAGACTTTCAAGTGTGCACTTAAAAGCATGATCCTGGCAACTGTTTTGTCTCCTGTGGTTCACCCCTGGCACTCCTTTGACTTAGCATCCCCTGATCAATAGAGCCTGCTGTGCTCCAGTGCCTGAGTTCGTACAGCACCTCCCTGTCCTCACTGGGAATTGTCAAACCCTGGTAAATAGATGCTCTCCAACCCTTAGAAGTCCTGTCAAGTCTACTAAAGCATCTTTTAATTTTTGTGATGGAGAACACAGACACTTAAGTGTTTCACAGGACTTGCCCAGTCCTCTCTTGCAGCTCCTTTTTCATTTTGCTATAAAGATAGAGGGCTCAGGTCAAGTTTCAGCATGGGATCTGCATCGTGGAAACTTGTACTAGAAGGAAAAGTTCACCTATTGGTTACATTAAAAGAATAACTATTTTAGGAATTTTGGGTACTTCTCTTGGGCCAGATGCCATGGATCTCTTGGGGAGCAGGTTTTCCTCTTTGCAATACATGTGTTTTACTGCCATTTGTACCAGCAGAGGGTTTTTGCTTGAGTGCACTTGATGCTTTTACCTTTCCTGATCACCCAGTATCACTGTAGATAAGGACTGCTTGAGAGATGTTCCTTGTTCTGCTTAGAAGACCAGTTGTTCCTCTGACCACAGCTGATTCCTTGAAGTCCACTTTGGACTGCAAGCCCTCATCTCACCTGGAAGGGGATCACCCCTTTTTCCCCTTCCCAGTACCCTGAGGACAACCAGACACATTCGCAGCCTGGATTGGTCCTACATGCCTGCCCTGTCTGGCAGCAAAGGCAGGAGATTCAGGCAGCTGAAGGGTGCCAATCCTGGAGAAGCTGAAGGGATCCTTCTCTGAGAAGTACTTCCTCTGATCTGCAGTTTCATCCCCTCTACTTTCCCCACTGCTGCTTGGCCAGTGCAAGGTGGAGTGAAGGGGGGCCCTGCTGCCTGGCCCTGCCCCATAGCATGGCCTGCTGCTGCCCGAGGGCAGGGACTGCCATTTTCTGCAGCTTGGGAAGTGTGAGAGAATCCAACACAGCCTCCTTTTTGCTGCCCATGCCAACCCGCTGCTCCAGGGCAAGCCTTGCGATCTTGCAAGACACTTTCCGGCATCCCATTTGCAAAGCAAAGGGAAGAGGGCTTTTTACTTATTACTTTGAGGCTGGATTTTATTTTTTTTTTAAATCTTCAGAACATGCAATATTCTCTAGAGGTCTAGAAACCTGGGTCCCATCCAAAATCTTAATGTACTGCCCTGACCAAGCCTGTGTCCTTGCCCAGTCAGTCCCGTGACTTGCCAGATCTGGCATAAGATGCAGGCCACAGGTTGGGGTGCCAGCTACTGCCTTCTGCTGTCCACAGAGCTGATGATCCACCTGTACATGAGACTATCAGAGAAGATGGCAATAAGCACTTGGTCTAGGGACTGTTTGTTTACCTTGCCTTCCTGCTGTATATCCATGATCATAAGGTTCCTAATTTTTGTTTGTTTGTTTTTAAATATAATTAACAGAGTTGTTCTAAGGCATCTTCTCGTCAGACATTGCCCAAGCATTTGTAGAGGGGAATGCAGCTTGCTGTGTGGCCCTTTCATGCTTGTAGTCACTGCCACACTGTGATGTCATTACCCCATGTTTATTTTAAATGTCTGAAGTCCGGAGCTATGCTGGTATGTTAGCCCACCACCTTTGTGTAGTCTGGAAATGTTAAAACTATAAATTATTATAAACAAAGTGCTTTTGGGGGAGCTTATAAATTGTGGTTATTTAAGTAGTCCTATAGATTTCTGCCTTAGTGTAGTGCTCTCATAGAATGTATACATGATCAGATAAATACTCCACAGTTCACTGAAGAACAAAGGTAAATTTAACTTAAAAAAATAATTTAAGCTTGCTTCATCTGCTCTCCATATGTAATTATTTCAGCTAAAACACATTGCTAAAGGTTTAATTGAATCGGTGCCATAGTATAAATACATAATTTATGTATATATACATTACTCATTCTGATAGCTTCCAAAAGATAGCTAAGTGACCATTAGAATAATTTAACATGAAAAGTATTTTTAAGTGTTTTATGAGATGTAAGTTCTCCTACAGAAAATACTGTATGCTGGAACTAATTTTCCTTACATGTTTATGGTTAATAGTCAAAATTTTCAGTCTGTGCAGAACTATTTCCATACCTCTGACCCATCTGTTTTGAAGAGACCTTGTCCTGAATAATACATTGTACTGAGTCACTGAGGAGGAATTCCCACCGTCCTATGTATACTCAGTGCATCCTTGAAATATTTAGTCCTTGGGGTTGAAAGATTTGGTGTTGCAGTCTCTGGGTATCTTTAGCCCTCAATGAATATTTTGCCAGAATAGATAAAGTGCATGCCAAGTAAACTGCTATTGTTTCCAACTGCAGCCATGAGAAACAAAGTGAATTAAGGCTGGAGCCTAAGATTTCTAGGCAGAAGTAATAAAGCTTCTCTCTGTTGAGGTTTTAGATGCTGTTTTGTTCTCTTATGCCCTCATGAAAAAAAATGTGTGTCCTTTAAAAATATATTTTACAGACACTTAATCTTGGTTGCATCTAATGTCTTTCAATATTTTTAAAAGAAATTCCAAGTGGATGAGTTATTTATGTGTTTAGCTTTTATTTTCCATTATGTCTTCTAATAGATTCCAGATCTCATCCATATTGTAATGGCTTCTGTGTTACAGAGCAACACAATTTACTGGGTTAAATATCCATTTTTCTTACCTTTCTGACATGAAAGTGTGATAGACCTATACAATAAATTGCTAACACTTTTGTGAGCTTGAAAGTCCACACTCTTATGGTCACTGTCTGCATGCAGGCTCCACCAGACAGGATGAGACCCTGGTGCACTTCAGCACACCTGGAAGCATCATGTTATTCCTAGTACTCAGGTTAACATGCTTGGAAGACGTTACAATTAAATGCTGCAAATGGAGAAGTGTTCAGGCTTGTCTTCTTAAACTTGCTTCCCCCTCCAACATGTTGGAGCACATATAGAGTGTAATTTCATGGATTTGTCTGAGAACTGGGGTACAGAGAAGGAATATGTGAAGTGATGGAAAACAGAAGAGTTAACCCAAATTGCTGTGTTTGCTTCTCCGCTCCCCATCCTCTCTTCCCCAGGCTTTTCTTTCTTTTTTTTTTTTTTTTTTCCTTGTGGCTACATTTGAGTTTCTGCAGAAAGCAGGTGTTAGGGGACAAAACAGTGGGGCTGAGCATTCGGTGTTTTGGAATTGCCACCACAAATCTCTGATTATTTTTTTTCTGTTCTCTGAGAGTATAAACTCCAGGAATTGAAATATAGCATTCTGTACTCAAGAATTATTCCACAGAAGATGTGAGGGAGCCTATAATTAAACACTTGTGCACAGATAGCAGTATTGGAAGAATAAATTTTGTGCCTGTCTCTCCAAAAATGGTTGAAAACTGTAAATCATGTATAGAATAGATAATCACAGATACAACAAACTGTAGCTGCATCTGCTGATTATTTTCTCCTCAATCTCTTGTGTACAATTAAGAATTCAGATTTAACAGCTGGGAAGGGTTTTCAAATGTTGATCTGAAGCAGAAAGTTCTATTCAGAAACTTTCAGCAGTTCTTTCCTCTTCCCTGTTCATTATTTTTTCTGGAATAGGTTAAAAAAAGATAGTACTTGACCTGCTATGCATTGAGATAGAAAAGAGATCATTATAAACTCAGATATGGATCTTCTTAAGTGGCTGAGTTCAGGGGCAGATAGACTGATTATCTGTCAACAGGCTAAACTTCCTTTGGTCAAGAAACTTTGTCTCTTAATATTTTATTTTCCTACTTCAGCAGGGAGATGTTTTTCAAAGGTTCTTTGTTGATAGCTGTAGCAAAGAACCTAAGGTATAAAGCACAAAGGGAGTGCCTGTCAAATCGAAGTTAAAGGCAATACACAGGTGAAAACTATGGAAAAACAGAGGGTAGATATAAATGAAATCACATGGTATTACATACACTGATAGCTATAGAGTTCTATTTGTAAATATACCAATATGCTGAACTGATAGATCTGTGTGCACCATGTCTACATACAAAAATCCCACAGAAAGGCCTCATATCTAATCAACTCCTATCTCTTCTATTTGGTGCACATTTTCTGGAATACTGGATGTTTTGATTAATATTAAAACAGTCCTTTTATTCTCAGTGTTCAGCTAGTAAAAATATGTAAAATATTCTTATTTCTCTAGTCACACTAATTTTCAATACATCAAATAATGATGGAAAGTTCTCCTTATGATAGCCTGTGATATTTACTGGGCTTTCAGCTGGATGAAAACAGTAAAGTTGGCTACTGGGGAAAGTTTGCAGATGGTACAAGATGGGAAAAACAGTCAACAGTGAGAAGATTCTTAGTAAAAAGTTAACTGCACCAACTGATTAGCTCAACTCAAAGCAATAACGCAATTTTCAGTGCAGCCAGTTGTGAAGATACACATCCAGGAGCGAAGAACAAGGGCCGTGCAAGATTCTGAGGGCTCAAGCCTGTGAAGCACTGACTTCAGAAGATATTGAGAGTTGTCGTGACCAGTTGTGACCTCCCAATATGGCTTGGAGTGGGAAAGCCTGAATGGTCTTGGGCTTTGTAGGAACAGGGCACTCTTGAGTAATGCTAGGAAGATTATGCTGTTTACATGACTGGAACTGAAAGAGTTATTCCTGAAAGTTTTTTTCTAGTTCTGCTTCCCTTAATTCACAAAGAGTGTTGAAAAATGATGAAGGCCCAGAAGAGCATTCTAGTGAATAACCTGAGGAGATTATTCATCAGATTAAGCAGGAGTTCCCAACATTAGTAAAGATCCAAACATCTGGAAGTCAAGACGGGGTGCATGCCATTTGGAGTCTGTTTTTTACATGAGGAAAACTATCCACTGGAATAGCTAGCTTAGGGATTAGAGGAGTTCTGTAGCACTGATTTTTTTCCTTCATTTCCTTTTTTTTTTCTTTTTCAATCCAGGCGATTATTATTTTTGTAATATGTACTTTATTCTGACAGAAATTAATTTGGATTAGCCCTGATTGCCTGGGTTCAAATTAGTGAATTCCTCTTAACTTAATCTTGGTTTGTGTGTTTTAGTTTTCAGGAGGGATGTGAGAATTTCTAATTTTCACCTATGTAAATAATTAGAAAGTTATAGTAACAGTTTGTGGGTTACTAGCTTTTCTGCTTTTCTGTCATACTTGGAGATGAAAAGTTTCCAATAATAGGGTAGCAGACTGGAGAAAAAGTCTTATGAACAAAGAACTGTTGAACCCTTTGAATTAAAATAAAAGCAGCATTACTTTCCACCTTAATCAATAGAAGGGGCTGGTTGGACCATGGGGTTTTTGTATTTCTTTTTTTTTGTTTACAAAGAGAATTTTCAAAAGCTATCTTCAGGTCTTCCTTCAGAGTGCAGTTACAATGTAATTGTCAGATATATATTGGAGAAGAGGGATCATGGAAAACAGAGAAAGCAATGATTATGGCTTTCAAATAATATATTTCTGTACAGCAGGAATAAAATGATTACTGAAAGGTTAGCCCAGATTATTATTCATGAGTTTTCTGAGCTTTTAAAGAAATTGTTGTGCAAATGTTGGTAACCTTATCATTTTCTCTCTCTCAGAAGATTCTTAGATCCCAACATGTGCAATAGATCATAGTACTTCCAAAAATAGGCATGTTGTTTGTGCTTGTGATTCCAGATGATCTTGTTATGGCAACTAAGTCTCTGCATGGAGTTATCTGTGGGCTGTGTGGATCCTTTTTCACACAGTTCCTCTTACAGCTGGGAGCTGCTACTGTGCTGCAGAGCAACCCGCTCCTTCTCAGGCGCAGTACTTTGGTTTCAAAGCCAAATGCAATTAAGTCATCCTGATTAGATCATTAGAGCCTTCAGTGAAATCTGCTCAGTAACATGCCTGAACTTTGACTGTGGTTCCAAATGAATAATTTTTTGGTATTTGACTTTGCTTTGAAATGTGGAGTTTTCTTTGCCTGAAGGGGTATCTGGTTTTGTATAAACATGGAAGGTTTCAGACCATTTGAGGGATGCAGTGCAGAATAATTCAGACCTGCTAAAGATCTGAAGTATTTCAGCAATATAGTGTTTTATATCTGCTTCATCGTTTGAAAATTTTGCAAGTCGGGGGGCCTCCTTACCAACAGCTGGTGCAGCTTGCCAGGCAGAACTGGCTGAAATCACTCCTTCATATATAACTGCCATCTGTGACCCCATGTAGAGTCAGCACCAGGCATCAAGTTTTGAAGGTCATCTCCCTCTCTAGATGCCTGTGGTCCCATGGTACACCAGATGCCATCAGAGTGGGAACTGAGTGTTGCAAAGCGCTGATCGTTGGATATTGAATATTTTCACTCTGAAAGCTGCCATGGGGGGCATTGTTTACCAGCAAAGGTGAATCCATAGAGGAAGCAGCAATTCACTTGGAAAATGAGGGTCACTTTCACGTGCTGGGAGCCAATGAGCTACATTCTGAGGAAAACCTCTCCCCTTATCATGGTGGTCTATGGGAATAGAGAGCCACCAGACACTTGGGACATTCTTATTTTGCTTGTCTTCACAGCATTGTAGGGCTAAGACATGGCCCTGAGAATCACCAGGTGAAGAAAATACAGGGAGGACTATGAAAGTAATAATGACTGATGAAAATATAGATATAAAACTGTGAAGACAAAATATACAGAAGAAATCCCCTAGACATCTGACACCACCAGCTGTGCCTCCACCTACTTGAAAGTAGTTGGTTTGTTTCTTGTGAGCACTCTGACTTTGTTTTTGTTTGTTTGTTTTCAATGCTAGAAATTTAGAGACATTTACTGTGGGATTAATCACTGCTCAACATGAGCTAGGCCAGTAGAAATTGCTTGACAATCTTTGAGAACCAAAACATGTCTCTGTTTGAGTTCATGTACATTGTTGTTACTGCCTAGTCTCTGGTTTAGTAAATAGTAAGCAGCTGTTTTTTTCATCTCTGATATCTGAATATTTATTGGCAGAATGAGCCTGTCTTGTGTGGTCCTGGATAAGGCAAGCAGTTACAGCTGAAGCATAAATAGCATGATGAGGTCTACATGCTTTATTTAGCAAGTAAATTAAGTTTTGTGTGCGACCTCTTTTTCAGGAACAAAAGAGCCACTGAAAATTCAAAGTAAAGACTGGTAATAGTCCACATTATTTCTCTTATTCATCATGGCATCAAACTAATCCCTGATAGTTAGCACCATTATGGTGACTGGTTCTAGGAGCCAGACTGTTAAAGATTCTCATTTTCAGAGTTCCAATCTTCCACTTGCAGTTTATAGAAATACAAGATTAGTGCTTTAGATTTTACATCAGCTCTGTGTCACTGAGCTGATGTATGAGCTATATGAATAACTGACTTCTTCCTTCCAGCAAAATGTGTATTCACAGCAAACATTTTTGTGTGCTTTTCTGAACCACTCCAGTTAGAGTAAGAAGATCTAGAAAAGGAATGATAGCCTGAAACATAATTGGCAAAGATTTTATACTTTAATACTGAAATGTGTTCCTTTTGCAAGTAAGTTTACTAAAATTCTTTTCTTTTCTTTTTTTTTTTGTTTTCTTTTTAAATACAGTGCCTTAAAAAAGCTGTAGTACTTGCTAGAGAGGTCATATTTATTAGCCAGAAAACAGTAATTGAAAAGAGATGAAGCACGGTCTGTTGCTTTAGAAATTATTATTTTAATTGGCCAATTTTCAGCTCTAAGGAGGTCTAGAAGGATTTTATCCCATTTCCACCTCTTATGTTTTTTTTCCCAATAGCACACTGATCAAAGGTTTCTTGTGAGGCTTCTATTTTTCCAGTAGGCAGGGGAAATCTAAATTGCCTCTGGGCATTTTCTTAGTTCTAATGAGTTAAGCCTCATCCAGAAAGAATACACAGAAAATGAAGAGATACAATTTGGAAATGTGTTTTGTTGTTAATACAGGATGTTGTGAAATAGCAGATTCAGGCATCAGGAATGCAGCACTTCGAGGTGGTAGGTTGTGACTGTACTTGCAGCAATTTGCATAGCATTTTCTGCAGGTCTCTAATGGTTTACTTTTATTGCTATTTCATTTCCCATGGTAAAGAAGTGGAAGATCCCCTTTTGACAAATAAAACAGTCTTTGCAAATTATGCTGCCAAAAGGAAGAGTTGCTCTCCTTGATCCCTCTATTCCATACCCACCTCAAAAGAATTTCAAATTTGCACAGATACCGGTTTTCCCTTCTTTGTGCTGCCATGAGTTTTGATTATGGAAGAGATACACTTTCTCTTACCCCAAAAGGGCAGACAGTTAGAAGAATTTTTCAAGTGCTATAATATGTTGTGATCACACTGTTAAAATACAACTTTAGCCAAAAAGGAAAATACTAAAAACACCCAGGAAATACCAGATAATTCCTAAGGCACTTGTGAAGGCTAGATGTGATCTGTCATATGTTCTTAGCTATGGCCCATGGATGATTTGTGGCAGCCTAGAGAGAAAGAGACCTGGCTCTTTACATAGTATGGACTTTTCTGCTTCTTTCATGTGTATTAAATGAAGCTGGATCTGTTCCAAATATTGCCATATAGTATTTTCCCATATAAGCAATTGCAACATCTGATGCAAGTAATGGATGCAAGTGCAATTCAGGAGAGGCCATGACTGGAAGCGCTGCCGTGCTCTGGGCCACAGGTCCTTGTTTCTTTTTATGATCTGCCCTGCACCATGATGCATCAAGATCTTGAGAGCTAGCAAAAGTTGTTCCTTGAAGATTTGCCTGCAGTTTTAAATATATGCAGCTCTATAGGCGACACATGGCAGGTGAAAGGTGCATGGCTACAGCTGGGTTCCCTCACTGCTTGTGGCCTCCTTCGAACTACCTAGTGTAGCACGGTTTAGGAGAGCCCTGGAGCCACCTTAGCTTATCTGAGCCATAACATGGCTTTTATGGCCTCATCTACAAGGAGTTGAGGATGTTCTAAGTGGTTGATAGCTACTTGCCTTCGTCATCCCTGCAGCTGAAGTCAGGCGTATCCCATCTATTAATGTGTGGTTCGGAGTTTGAGAGCTCATCTGAAAAGCATTTTGTTCACCTTGTGAAGGTTAAGGTTTGGTAGGGTTTTTTGTTTGCTTGCTTGCTTGCTTGGAGTGTGCATTTGACAGAGTACCAGGAGTTTGCAAACTGTATTAACGGTTACTTGGACCACATTGTTAACACACCTTTCTTAGTTCTCCCACCATAAATACTGCAGCTGGTGTTGCAGACTTTAATAAGCTGGTATCTATTGCAGATCCTCAGAAGAAAGTTTTCAAAGGGTAAGTGCTGTTTTGTTCCCCCTCCTCCCCATTTTAAATGCTATCTAATAAGGATTCATTCTAGACCATACATTATCATTGCCTAGTATTTACTGAGGCATAAAGAGAGTTGCCCACTTTCAGAATAGTTTCTCTTCCAAATTTCCATTAAGTATTTAATGTAAACAGGACGTGCAGACTCTTCTAACTAGATTGAAAGTATTAACCATGGGAAAGTGTCTTAGCATTCCCTACAAAATGCTTTAAAAGACAGACATCTGTGGGTTTTTTTGTGCTCTTAAGCCACACAAACTTTTTTTTTCATTTTAATTTGCTTTTTAGGCAAGAAAAAATAAGACTATCTAGCTAATTTATAAATACACTTTACTTATGGTTGTTTTTTGTGTTGTTTTTTTTCTTATCAGTCAAACCTTTCCTAAAGAACATTATTTCTTTTTAATGAAAAATCAATTTTTGTAGAGTTTTAAACCATTTGTTTGTAAATTATATCCTCTGATACTAAATTAGCTCTGAGCCTTACAAACATGTGGCCATATGCATTTAAACTTCACACCTTTGAATTGTGAAGTTCAGCAAATGCTGTCCTAACAACTATTACCATTTAGAACGTAAAATTCCTTGGTTAGAATTTTCCTAAAAGCTTTCTGTTTTCTGGACAAGTAGATTTAAATGGAATTTATAAAAATGTAATAGGTATTAGGGGGGAGTCTAAACCATTATTTATAAAATCAACAGTCACTCAGTTCACATCCCAAAGGGGTCTGTGGACTCATAAATTTATTGAATTACACTGGTGAATCAGAAGAGACAACTAGTTATTGCTGCCACTGGGTCCTTTTCCTATCATAGAATCATATGATTCTATGCCCTACTTTCTTCTGCTAGAGCTCTGGCAGAAAGATGTATGACATGAAATTATATATCAATAGCTTCCAAAATAATCAAATTATTATTTCTTATTAGAATTCAGTGTTCCTTCAGAAAAATGAAACATGAATTTATTTCTTTCAGCAGTGTTGTACAACTCACACTCTTGGCTTTTTGGATACCATCAAAATTAACAGCCACTTACTCAGTTTCTGAGATAAGCAGAACTGAAAGCTCAGTCAATGCATGTCAGAGCTGATACGATCATCTGCTAGATATTTATTTTCCGCTTGACTTTCCTACACTACCTAACCTTCAGTGTACTCCCTTTAACATCTGCTTTCACAGAATTCTCCTTAATCCACCTTCGTTGTCAGACTGGGTTTTCTGTTTGATTTTTAGAAATAGAGAAATAATGATGCTTCTGAGAATTACAGTAACTAAAGAAAATGACTGATGATGGGAACTTGTTTAAGAAGGTTAAAGGGATATTAGGGTAACACAGTCAATGTGAATAGAAGTCTGCAATATTTTCATGCCTTCATAAAAACTTAGTATTCCCTCTTGAGTTACTCAGTTCAGCACTGATGAATATATCTCAGGTCATCATCACTCTCAATCAGAACTGGTGCGAGTTGTAAGCAGGAAGATAATCTTTTGAGGACACTGAAGGGAAAAAAATGCACCTCCACAATGCACACTTCAATGCTGTAACCTACCATGCACAGAATTTTCCTTACCAACAGTTACATCAGAGAACAGGAGGTCTTGATGTTTTGAAATAGAGACTGTATGTCTCACTGCTGTTTGGAGAATAAAGATGTATTTCTGTCCAACAAAAATAGGCAAGTGAATGATGATGAACAAAGACCAAAAGAAAGAATGTAAGTATTGCTCCATGGCCAAAGGAGGAATTATTTTCTAGTTTCCCAGATAACACCAAGACAGAGCAAGCAGAAACTACCATAACTACCATAGAATGCCTGGAGATGCTATTAACACATTTATTTTCACAAGGTTAGGCACCTTCACCCATGTTCAGACACATATAAAAAGGACCACTGCCAGTATGTTTTCCTTTATAAGTAATTTCCTACAGAATTACCTGTTGGAAAGTGATTTAGTCTCAGAAGATTCCTGAAAGAACAGTATGTTAGAACCCATTCTTTCTTCACTTTGAATCTTTCAAATCCATTTTTTAAGGCTTAGAGACACTAAAAGAGGGTAACACTATAGGGATGAAATCCTGGCCCAATGAAATGCCTGTAGCAAAACACATTCCATGAGCTCCTGTGGAGGCAGGATTCCTTTTGTGTGCATACCTGTAAATCAGGAGAAACATGCTCGCAATAGTTTCAGTAAGTAGGTAAATGGATAGTGCTCAAGTACAAACCTACATTGTGTTCTGGCTCCAGTGTTTATTGGCCAGTGAAGACTGTGCCATGTAGGTTAGAAGAGACTGAAGCACAGCTTTTTCAAATATTTGTGTATATCTTTTTTGTTTGAACAGATAACATTGTCTTTTGCTGGCAATTTAAGGGAGGGGAGGCACTGAGGAATATGAGGTCATTGAATATTCTCACAAGAGCAGAAGGAACTATGTACTGCTCCTCTGGGTTTGTCTACTGAAGGTTACTTCATTTCAAAGTTTTACCTTTTAATTTGGTAAATTGTAGTAATTTCTAAGAATAGTAAAAGAAAGGTAAATCAGCAAAGAGGAAATTCAAATGTACATACTCTTTTCACTACATCTTCCTCTGATATCCAGAAAATATATCTATTGGCTCATGTTAGGCTTGCTTTCTCTTAATTTTTGATACTTTGTCATTTATGAGCGGTGCTGGCACTGTAACTACAAAGAAAGCTTTTTGATGGACAAAGATGTTAAAAAGGAAATATCCCAACTTGGGAAATGTTTAAGCAATTGAAGACATATATGTACAATACAAGAAAACAATACTTTAGAAAAACATCTCTCTTTGTAGCACATAAGAATATGGAATTGCACATTCCTTTCTGCATTAATGTGTTATATTTCCTCCTCCAGCGTCTCCTCTGAAAAGCCCTAAATTGTATTGCAAATTGTTATCCACTGGTGCACGCCTGGACCCCTTACAAATTGGAAACCATTTTATATGCTGTAGATTCTTTTCAGTTTTAAAGCCCTGTGTTGGCTTGTGAACAATGATTACATCAACTCTTGAAATCCAACTCCAGCTCCATTCCCTGTTCTGTAAGGCTTATAAAGCCAGTAGCATCCGTCTTGTTTCCAAGTGGGATATATTTGAACTGACGTTTCTAATTAATGAGCTGACACTATGGTTTGTTTATTATTGCTTTTACATTATATCCCTTAAATGTGAGTAGATAATTCTAAGAAGTAGGTTCTGCAATATGTAAGAGAACATATTAAAATGAGGACATTTGAACAATATATATCTTAATAACTCTCTATATAAATGAGAAATGCAAATTAATATTTAAATTCCCTTATCAATGAAAACTTAGAGCGTTGTTTTGCAATAGTGATATCAAGATAATTTTCCATAACGTAATGTTGGCTAGCATCAATTAGCCCCTAGTATCGTAGCAGTGATATCTGATTGAAACAAAACCAAGATTCAGTCAGGACCTTGCAGAATCTCACTGTTTGTGTATAGTGCTATATATACTTAATATTTATCTGTCTCACTAATATGAGATAACTGGTATTATGAGACAATAAGACTGACTTATTCAACTGGTTTCCAGTCTAATTAGTCTCTGACTATTCAAGTGTAAGCTGGTACATGCTGCACAAAGGCATTTCTGAACTTATATCTCTCTTGTAATTGTGTAGATGACAGGTATGTGTTTAAGAAAGGGTGGAAGGTAATAAATTCAGTGAATAATAAGACAGGTAGGCTTTTTATATTTGATGTTGTAGTTCAAAGTTTTAGGTGTTCTAAGAGAAAATCTGGCAGACTGTGGTTAACAAAACCTCACTACTGTGTTGAGACTGTGATCCTTACAAGAGGTTAAGAACAAACTTAATGTGGTGTATAAATGTGATACTTTTCTATAGCAGTTTTCCCTGCAGTGTGCTGGAATCTGTTCATGAGGTAATTGCCTTGTAAGGTAGATAGGTACTGTGAATTCTGTTGGATGTGGTGGGCCAAGTACAGGAAAAGTGTTTTTTTAAGTCTTGGAATGGAAACCAGTTTGATAACTCTTGGACCATAGAAAGCTATGATTCGACATCTTTGTGGGCCTACTTAGAGAAGAATTTGGTGAAATTTTTTATAGAGTTTTTGGAAAAATATTGGATTTGTGGCAGGGAGAGGATTAGAGCACCTTTGGAAGATTATTGCTGTATACAGTTTGAAGTAAACATAACCAAATTTATTCACTCATTTCTCTGTGGTCAAAGGAATTCTGATTAATTATAGTTTTCTAAGAACACTTTAGTATATCAAGAAACAGTTGGTAAGAGAACACTCGCCAAGGAACAGAGTTGCCACTGCAGCTCTACATGAATTTGTCTTACCCAGATTACCCTTCATGGGTGTTCTCTAAATTGTTTCTGCTCTACAGCCTATGTTCTTAAAATAAATTAGACCCATTGAAGCACGTAAATAAAGTAATTTGTGGCTTTCCATAAGAGCTGAGCACAAAAGCAGACTACCATGTGCAGTCCCCTAGAATCCTGACGTAGGCAGGTATTGTTCTGCATGAGTTCTTTCCTAGAGTTGTCTAGGGCAGTAGTTAAAATGGTGGCTCTTGGCAGAGACCTGCCCTTCCCATCGTTTGGAGTTGTGGGATTTTAAGTTGTTAGAAAACCTGTCCATTAATGTTGTTGTGTCTTATGGGGAAATACTGTAGAAAGGTGGAACAAAATAGGCCTACAGCAACATTTTTGTTAATACAGTTGTTTGACTAATTACCATCTAATTTTGGTTGTTTTTTTTTTCTTTTGGGAGGTGGAGAAACTCCTGTAACGTTATAATTTTAAATAGGAAATAATCCAAATTTTGACCATTTTGAGTAGCCTCAATTTAATCAGTAATGAAGGCCAAAATGAAGTCTAAAAGAAAGAACCTATAAAAGAATTATCATTAAATCTGAGTGATGAAAGATAGCAAGGCCATGCATTTTTCTGCATTTCAGAGGATGTTGTTCTCAGTAGACCATTGTCATTCCATACACCATACTGTGCTTTCCAGTGATGGTTATTGTATAAATAACCAGGTCAGCCAGTTTAAATAAAGTTGAGAGAAAAATACCACAGGAAAATGAGAGAAACTAACAGCTATAGTCTTCAAACATCATATTTCCTCTATCATTCTTACTTTGTTTTCAAAATACTGGAGACAACTAATGAAAATGTTTTCCTTCTTAGGTCATAATTATTTATGTATTCCTTTATAAAGATTCATAATAGTTATTTGTTGTTTATCTTCAGAAATATATTGTTATTCCAAGAAGAGATGATGATGATAGGAGGGAGTGAATAATAGGAGACAGACTACTGGAAAAAAAAACAAACAAACATACTGTGTATATCTAATTGACCTCATTTCTAACTGTGGGACAGATACAGAAAAATGGTAGAAAATGTTCCTGACACTGAGGACAGTTTTGTGTCTGAAACCATATGTAAACTGCCAGATACTGCAGTTATTACATGTCAATGTCTGAAAACCTCTAATTGAACCACTAATTCAAAATGGCTCTGTTCCCTGCAAATCGTCTGCAAGTACAGAGGAGGG
The DNA here is from genome assembly GCF_020740795.1 of Apus apus. Taxonomy (NCBI): domain Eukaryota; kingdom Metazoa; phylum Chordata; class Aves; order Apodiformes; family Apodidae; genus Apus; species Apus apus. The sequence continues at coordinate 18,313,566 of NC_067283.1, read as the reverse complement.
CAACAAAGCTGGTGAAGGGCCTAGAAAATAAATCTTATGAAGAATGCTTGAAGGAGCTGGATATGTTTAGTTTGAGGAAGAGAAGGCTGAGGGGAGACCTCATAAGTCTCTACAACTACCTGAACAGTCATTGTGGAGAGGTTGGTGCTGGTCTCTTTTCACAGGTAATTAGTGACAGAACAAGAGGGAATGGCTTCAAGCTACAACAGGGGAGGTTTAGACTGAACAGTAGGAAAAAAAATTTCACAGAAAGAGTGGTCAGACACTGGAATAGGCTGCCCAGGGAGGTGGTTGAGTCACCATCCGTGGATGTGTTTAAGGGTCCTTTGGATGTGGTGTTGGTGGATATGGTTTAGGGGAGAACTTTGTAGAGTAGGGATGATGGTTGGACTCAGTGATCCCAAGGGTCTTTTCCACCCTGAATAGTTCTATGATTCTATGAAATCTTAGCAGAATTAATAGGAGGTGCAGTGAGGTACCTCCTTGCAAACTCGTACACCTTGTTAGGCAATTTTGGGATCTTCACCCAACCTTTTTCAAGTACAATGTAGGCTTTTCTCATGCAGAGTTTTGCATCATGGAAGAGTGATGCAGGTTCAGATTCCCTTAGAGAAACTAGACCTAACCATCATTTTTTTCTCCAGCACGTACCAACCAGTCTGGGTTTGCCTGTTGCATTGCACAGTGATACTGAAATACTGTAGCAGGAGACAGACAAATAATAAAAACAGGAATATTTTATTTTATTTATTTTCTTGGTTACTGTTCTGTGAAATGTGGAAAGCAAAAATTCTGATGAGCACTTGCCATTAGAGGCGTGTTAGGGCCCAGGAACAACGGAATAATCAGTTCATGCCTTTGTTAGTGAAGTAGTCTCATGGACTTCTTATATGATTATTCTTAATTACGTGCTTAAATATATATTTTCAAGCATAAATCCATGATGGAGCCAAGACTGAAATATCCAATACCCTGCAGGATCTTTCTTAAAAAAACCCTAAACTTACCAGTCATCTAAAGTGAACAAGAAGTTATGTTTTTCCTTGATATTACAAGTGAACTGGAGTACAGATACAATATTGTGTTTCTGAAGAGGTAGTGCAAATATATGGAGTTTCAACATAGCATCTCCACGTGGATGGAGAGACTCCAAAAGGGGGAAGGCTATGTGACCCTGAGGAACTTCTGAATACCAGCCTATTTTTTACTTTAAAGGTCTTAACTATTTTATATATCTAAGAAAGTATGATTTGGAATATGATCTGGATTCCCTTGAGATGTTTTAAAATTTGTCTAGGTATATTTGTTTAATTTTAATGTTTATTGACTATTATATGATATTATATAAAATATTAGCTTTAATCCTCACTACAACTAAATGAAACACAAGGGGCTTGGAATTTTTTGACAAAAAAAGAAAAACAGAAGAACAACAATGAAGAGGAGACCCTTCCTCACTTTTTTTTTTTTGTGTTATCATTTGGAAATTTAAAAAATACTTTGCCAAGTTAACACATGTCATTTTCAGCTGTAATGTTCAATGAGTTGGAGCCAAAAAACATAAACAGTTTAAGGGATGTTGTAGATGTAGAGTATGCTGGAAAACCTGAGTCATGAAACATAAGAAGTTCTAATGTTTTGTGCAGACCTCTTCCCTTATTCTCATCTCTCTGACTGCATTCCTGGTTCACATTTCACTGGTCTTTTTGTTCCCATGTTTCCTTTTGAACCATTTGTCACTGGCCATCTCTACTTTTTCTGCAGTTGCTCAAATGCTGTCTTGAAAGTTGCTTGCAGTTGATCCTGTACATTGACTGTATTTTCATGTGAAAAAAGGCTTTACCCTTTCCCTTCTTTGGCAGATACTTCTGCACTTAAAATTTCTCTTCAGCCTGAACCCAAATCAGTTACCATCCTGACTTTTTCCCATTCCAGCATTGTTAACATCACTTTCTCTCATCCTCCCTGCAAATCCATTGTGCACAGGAAATAGGCAGTTGATCCTCATTTCCTTCCTTCAGTTTCCAGCTGCTTAAGAGGTCTTATGAATCAACATCTCATTTAATTGTATATCATCATCTTATATGCTCATCTCTAGCCCTTTGTATTTTCAGTATCCTTTCCCTCCAGATCAGCTGATTGCATGTCTCTGCAGGATCTCACCTGGAGATTGTAACCCTAGGGAATGCTAATTGACATTGTAATGTCCTGGCTAACCCAGCTTTGCCTCATACCCTGCCCATGCATTTCTCTGATTTTAGCCACTTCTTGTCTCAGCAGCTGCGTCATCTTACTGGGTGATCCATGATAAATGTAACGTGTTTAATGTATTCTGCCTTTGTAAGGACTTCCCTTTTGAAATCCATCAGAAGCATAAATCAAGGGTGTATTATACAGACTGAAAAAAAAGGGGAATAACGTGCTCCTTGGTTTCTCCACCTTAGCAGCACTGCCAGCAAGAACAGCAGTGCTGCATTTCTGCAGTGGGAGCACATCACACACCTAACACCCTCCTGTGACATTATTTCAGGCTGACTCAGGGGGACAGATGTTTCCAACTTAATCATCAACACAAATGTCTCAAGCATCTGCATTTTCCTTTGGAGACTTAGAATTTCACTGTTTAACAGGCCTGATCCTGCTTGAAATGGTGAATACTTTCCTTTGATCTGCTTAGCGAGCAGATCCCACAAGGCAGACTTACAGTTCATTCACCCTTGTTTTGAAGGCCCTGGGATAATGGCTAATCAAATCAGTCAGGCCCAAGATATTAATCCTTGTCCTCCCTAAATTACTGCATGCTAATCCTCTGGGTACTGCCTTGCAAGTAGTATTCACCAGACTTTTTTATTATTTTGTTTGATGACATTCAGTACATTCCTCGCATCTTTGCTTTCCTCCTATGATTCAACTTTCTACACCTTTTTCCAGGGACACTACTCACCCCATTTAGGTTTAAAGTTCAAAAGCAACATGTTTGGCAGCTGTTTCCTTTGTCTCTGGTACCTTTCTTATTACAATACAGACTGGCTCCTGGAATTAGTTTTTGTCCATGTAGCACCCCATCCTGCTCAAACTTGCCATTAATGAGGGTCTGCTATCATCCCATTAGCTACATACCATGTCCCAACCACAGTTTCCACTGTCCTCCTTGGCCTCTAACATTTTTCAGTTCTGTTTTGTTTTGTTTTGTTTTTCCCCAGAGGAAATTACTTATACTGTTTTGGTGATTCTCACCGTATTACCTTTATATGTCCATGTGCCTGTAATAATGTTTCTTTGCGTGCCAACCCAACATGGACAAGAGTTGGTACCTGTATTCTGGATCTTTGTTTTCACAAATCCTGAAGACTTAACACTAGTTTCAATAGGAGCCTCTCTGCTCTGAGGGTCTTTGTGACAGTGGAAATATCTGTCATTCTTCCAGCTTACTGGCACAGGCCCACCTTTTGTAAGTTTTCCTTGTGCTGTTTAAGCCACTAAAGTAATGTTAATTGAAATCAGGTAAGGGTCTGCACTCTCATGTATGGGAATGAAATCACAGTCTCTGTACAACTGCATCTAGGAGGAGGCATGGGATCCTATCTACTGGCCAGCAGAGGTTGCTCAGATCACATTAGTTGAGTGCTCTGTGCTCTACAGCTCTATTTATTTGTAAGTCAAGACCAGGGTTTTTTTAATCTTTTGTGGGATTTACTCCAGCATCCTGTTTCTCCCGTCATGCTGGGTGTTTGCTCTGATTCCTCACCTCTCTGGAACAATGAAAGAGTCAGTGAGGGAAGCAGGAGACAGGAGATTGTCCCAGGAACCTGTCCCTGGGGTGGGCAAGATTGCAGCCCTTGCTGCATTTGGAAATTGCAAAGCTCTCCTTGATATCATTTCCCATGATTGTGGACTATATATATCCACATGCATGCCCAGAGATGGAAAAAAATACTACTCCCCTACAATCTAGGAGGAAAGGAAGAAATAGGTCATTATTGTTTTCCCTCTTTAAATACTCTTGAGGTTATCAGAGTGCTGATGAAGGCATCAGTGTGGTATTGAGTTTGGAAAGAAGTATAGAAAGTTAAGAAACATTTTGGGAAGTTCCAAAGCAAGCCATGCTTCAGGTTTGGATTCAGACCCAAATGTCTTCAAATTTCCTTCATAATAAGGTCTTTACATGGGCTGCAGTAATGGTCTTGATTATATTTCTCCTATATTGCCACATCTGGATCTTCTTTAGGTGATCTGCAGTTTGTTAAATACCACTGTGGAGGCCTCATTTGCCTCCTGTGCTACCTTATGCAGGAATCAATGGTGACTGCTGCTACACTGCTGTTGAGTTCTGTATTTGTGTGGGGGGTTCATTTTTTCCTGAGAGACTGTATTTATTCAGAGAACAATAACTGTTAATCCTGCATCAGATCCACATGATTTCAGATCTACGCCTGTAAGAGGAGGGAGAGACTTCTGGATCTAGGTGGACTAGTTTTATATATTTTAACTGCGAATCCTCATCCATATACATGCTTTAAAATGTAAATAAATACCATGTTATGGTAAGGAGGGAGAGAAGGTAAAGATACAGACAGCATTTTCCATGGATTGAGGGTGGGAAGTGTTACTGGTTTGTCATTTCCTTACCTGCCCTTAGGTCAGAACTGATGTTTCACTTCCTTTGGGGGTAGGAAAGTCCAGAGAAAAGGGACACACACAGTTGTAATTCCCCATGAGGTGACAGGGTTTGAGGAAACTAAGCAGGTCAGGTCGATCTTAGGCAATGCCTTTTAGGGAGATCGATGGCTGCAGTCTTTTAATGTTGCCATTGTGCGGAGTAATGTCCCTTCCAAAGTGCAGTCTTGATATGTAATGATGCCTGATTATCAAGCAAATATAATTAAATCTTTCTTTGGAAATCTCATATATTTGGCATCAAGATGGGATTTAGTCCTTGGAGAATCCATAACTTTTTTCTTTTTAATCAGGAGAATAGTTTAATTAAAGGGCAAACAGAACTTCTCAGGTTTGCATGTGTGGGGTGGTGACATTATAAAAACATAAAAAGCCTAATACAGTTTCAGTGTTTCTGAGACATTAGCAACAGACTGTTTTGTCTTTGTGGTTTGGAATTGGAATTTATCCAGATGTTGCAGGAAGGCTACATTTAATTTCTACTGTGTTTGCATAAATAGATTATTTGTAAAAATCCCATCTTACTTGAACAATTCTAACTGATGCATTTATCACAGGGAGAAAAATGATCCATTGTTCTCTTTAAATAAAATGGTACTGCCCTTCCAAAGTATCCAATTGACAAAAGCATGAAAAATCACAGTATACTGATATGTTGCTTATCTCATCCCCAGAATCAGCTCTCATATGCTCATATCCTCTGGGTTTGTAAAATTCAAAAGTTTCTTTGAATTACTCTCTTAATTACGATGTTGGCATTGTGATTACTTGTTCAATAAGATTCTTTAACAATGATGTCCTTGTTACCAAAGCAGTTGCATTTTTTTACCTGATATGAATGGCTGCATGCTCTGACCAGGGCAGCAGCAGTTGTGGTGGGAGCCAGGCTGTGGCTGAAGGAGGAATCATTTGCTTAGAGAAGGTTGTTTAAAGCACTATACAAAACGCCTTTTGCCTCATCATCACTCTGAAGGCAAATGAAATTAAGAAAAATACAGGATCTCAACCTGTAAGGACTCAAACAGCAGTAGGCAATTTCCCCTCCAACTTGAATCTCATTCCTGTGTTGGAGGCAAAAAATGTTTGGGTGTTTCTGGCCCTTAAACCCTTTTTAGCACGTTTTCACATTCTGTCTTCTTTAAGACCAGATGTAGAGTAGTAAAGAGAGATGTGATTGGAGAATACTTTTAATCATACCATAGTTTATCTTCTACTCTTTTTAAAGTTGTGGTTAATCAAGAGTAATATATTATTGCTTGAAGGATTCCATGCCTCTGTAGTAAGTGTGAAACCAGCACAGAAGTAATGACTTCTGCAAACTCCAGCCAAAAGTTGTATAATTTCTAAGGAAGAATGTGTGTTTTGCCATTCCTTTGTCAGATATAGTTGCTAGGTACATATTTGGATCTGTGTGACTCAGCTCTCTGGCAATAATTCTTATATTAGAGGAAGATTCGCCATTTCTTTTAGACATCACCACATGTAGTGCATCCAAACAGAGTCATGCAAGGGTCCTGAGAATATTACATATTAAATATTGATAGAGCATATTGTTCCATGGCAAAAATGCCTTTCCTTGATTATTTTTCAGTGTCTCCTCTCCTCCATCATCTCCATCTCCTCCATCTCCATCTTCTCTTCATTTTCTCTTTCCTTTACTCAGTATACCTTCAGTATGTACAGGTTATTCTCTTTTAATTTCTGTTGTTCTCTTTTTTCTTTCCTGTTAACAATTATCTCTCCCCCTCCCCTTCTTTTCTCTCTTTGATCCACAGGTTTTGCAGTGCATGTTGGTCTCTCTTCATTCAGAACTTGACATTCAAAGGTACTTGATGAAAATTGAATCCTCTCAGAGAGTTAGTACTGTACTTTCTTTTTTCTGCACTCTGCTGTGGATTGAGTTTGTCACCCTTTAATTGTGTGTGTCTTGCTTCACGACTAGTGTTCTCAAATAAATATGGATCTGCATGCTTTTCCCCTCTGTATTTCACAGCAGTGAAGTGTCATTCATATAGATGATTGCATTTGGGAGTGTGATGCATGTGCATCCTTTGACAGTTTCTGGATTCTAACTTTTCCTTTAATGGCATGATAGTCCACGCTCTTGTCCTAGATGCTTTGAAACCCACTACAGTTCAGTGGGAGGTCGTAGATAAATAAGTGATCCCTACCAGCTGTCCCATTTCTAACTTTATTTAGGTACTTGGAATTGGCTTTAGGAGTAAAAGCCTTAGTGCAAAGTTAAGGACAGCCTTGTGGGCACAGGAGGAAATATTTTTGTATTTGACGTGCAAAAAGCTTAGTTCTGCAACTTGCAAAATGATCTTACGTGTACACTGTACACCGTTGAAGTCACCAGTATCTCACCTTTCCTCCTGTAGAGCTCCTCTTCCTTTTCCATATGGCTTGTAATGCCATATGTAATGGCTGACTGCTACAGTTAATTTTTCCTCCACCCAAGCAGTGCATGTGCACATGCCTTTTAGATAGTACACAAAAGGTGGATCTGCGTGGTTTCTGCTGCAGTTAAAAATGCCATCACAAAAGCACCAAGAAAAGAGATGTTGCAAGCAAGAAGTGAGGCCTTGGAGCATGCAGAGTGCACAGCGGCTTATTTGCACCTGATTTGTCACTTCCCGGCTTGTTTTGTTTCCAGTTCAGGATTTAAATAGGCCAATAAACATGCTGGCCACAGGGAAGGGTGGGAGAGTCAGAGGTGTGGAGAGCAGTAAGGTTCCTGCGTTCTTTGCCGAGGATATGGCCTCGAGGGAGAGAAAAAGAAGCAAAAGGGCACACGACAAGTTGGAAGAAAGTAGCTCCTCTCTTCCTCAGTATCCCTCTTACAGCAGCCCCCCAGCGCTCCCCAGGTGCCAGAGCACCGATAAGGGCTTCATCACACCTTGACTTCCATGAGTAGAGGCTAAAAATAAGTCAGCGGCTGTGGGTGTGCTGCTGCCGGAGGCAGCCCTGCCTCCCACTTGCTTTTCCGGGCATTTGCTCTTGCTGGGGGCTGGCAGCACCCACCCTGCCCCCAGGACCTCGCTCCCACTCACTAGCCTGCCTGTTGATGGCTCATTTTTCAGTTATTTTTAAAATAGCGTGTTAATTAAGAACTTCTTCTGAGCTTGTAGAAACAGAGAAACAGGTTTTTCCAGAATAGCTTCAATATGTGCCTTGGCTTTGGGAAACAGACACCACAAAAACAACCCCTCCTCCTGTTTTCCTTAGGGACATGTGTGGGAGAACAGGGATGCGTAGATAACAATTTTCTTGAATCAGAACACACTATCCCCTAGGTACATTTAGGCATCTGGTATCTCTCTTCTCCCTTCTCCCCTCTCCTCTCCTCTCCTCTCCTCTCCTCTCCTCTCCTCTCCTCTCCTCTCCTCTCCTCTCCTCTCCTCTCCTCTCCTCTCCTCTCCTCTCCTCTCCTCTCCTCTCCTCTCCTCTCCTCTCCTCTTCCTTTTTCCTCCCCCTTCTTTGTGCATGTGGTTTTAAGCATGCAAGGATCTTTGCCCTTTAATCAGCATAATGACAGTTTTTGTTTAAATCATCCCTTTTAATCTTCAGAGTTCTCATGACGGTTTTGGGGATTGTGTAGGTAGGAGTTACCTCACTCACTGCTGATGAAATGCAGCCCTCTCCCGGCTGGAACAAGGGGTCATGCTGGCTCATGAATACTTCACAGTAGGGTTTTTAGGAGGGAAAAGAGAAATAGCTTCCAACAGAAACTGCCATAAGATTTTAATTAAGACAAATGCTGATGTCCAGGCTGGAATTTATGGATAACTTATTTAAACAAAGTACTAATAAGCTGAAACTGTGATGCAAGAATATGACTGAGACTGTGAAAGAACAATTTTTGCTGTGAGCAAAATTGATGGAAACATAGAAGCCTTTGCAGGGAAAAACAGTGAGGTGATCAGTCACTTCTTAAATTTGGCTACCACATATAAATAAATACTTAATGTCACAAAGCATTAGAATGAAGCAGAAAGTTACACAATTTTATTTTTAAATGAAAGGATTTCTTTCATTCAGTGTGTTTTTTGTTTCTTAATGGGTGACTATTGGTTTTGTCTGTGATTTTACTTCAGTTTCTACCCTAAAATAACAGGCTGGCATTTGTAGAAGAAAATACTGGATTTGGACAGAAATGTACTGAGAAATATTTTTACACCTTAACATGGATAGCTGGGGTTTTTCTGATATTTCACATATTCCAAAGAGATGCCACAGCATGTTGCATATTTCAGTCTGGACTTGTCTGAACCAATTAAGCTGCTTTTAGATGGGCTGCTGAGTTCCTTAGGGCAACATTTTTAAATGCAAGTTCCTCCAATTAAACATCTGAATAAGAGGTCTGGCAGTGTAAGTGCTGAGCACCTACAGCTTTTATTGCTTCTAATGAATATCTTTACTGTAAGCACACAGCTTTCCTGAAAAACAGGCTTCAATTTATCTAGGCACTTACAGTTAAAAAACAAAGTTTGAAAATGCTGCTTCATGTCAGTCTTTCATAACAGTTTCATGAAAAACTGTCTCAGCTAACTCAGGGGATTGCTCTGCTGAAGCGTGAGCCATGAACCTGCAAGGGCAAGCGGGAGTTGGCAGTCTGTGGATGTAGTGTTTCACAGCACTTAGGATTAAAAGAAGAGGGTTTTGGCAGTTTGCCACAGCAGGGAGTATGCAGCTGGTCCCCCAACAGGAGCTAGCAAGGCTCCTGGGAAAATGTACAGATTTTTAGGATGATTTGAATATCATTACAACCTACAAATACATCAGATAAATTATGGCATGTCAATAGATGTGGTTTTTTTTCCACTAGCTGAAAGAAACTGGGGTTAGCATCAGCCAATACAAAGAGTCCTGATGAAGAAAGTGGAGTCATAAGCAGAGAGGAGTTTTACCTTCAGATAAATTCATAGAATTGAGTAAAATAATAACTTGGTGTGGGGTCCTGATGCCACTGTAGCGATGGGCTCTGGTGGTGCATGGCTCTGTCTGAGTATTGCCAGGTTTCAGTGCAGCACCTTCCTGTGGCAGCAGGTGCCATTGGCTGAATTGTCTTCCTCTCCTTTTCATTGATGCTGGGAGGGAAGGGGAATCTTTCTTCTACCTTACTTGGGAAAATTCTTCTGGGTCTGCTTCCTCCCTCCCTCAGAGCATGAAAAGATCTACACCAGGGCTGTACCTCAGGTTACATACACTGAAATCATCACTTTGCTTAATTACCACAGTGTAGGCAACCCAGGGAGGGCTGTGATTTGTGCTCTGCTTGTGTTACTTGTGGTAAGTATGGTGAGCTCTGGCTACTCAGGAACAATGGTGGCAGGAGGAGGCTGGCAGCATCACAGCTGGGGGGAGCTTGGGCAGCATCCAATGCAGAATGTGCCTCCAAGTCAGGGAGGCTGCAGGCAAGTAGGTACCTCAGTTCAGCACTAGGGATGGTGGGCAACCATGGCTCATGCACTGTAAGACTTTAGGCCATTCATACCATAGAAATTAATATTGCCACCAATTTAGAGTGCTTGTGAGCAAGGACTGACTTTGTAACTTGTTGTCATTGATTCAACAGCAAACAGTGAAACATTTGTGTTTGAAATACCGAAATAAAAGCCAGAGACATCTGCTAGCCTATGGGCAGGCAACAGGAATAATATAAATAACTCCTACAGAATCTGCACAGTGTTGAGTGGGCAGTTGCCCTCATGCTTTCTTCAGCTCTCAAGTGCACAGATGCTGCCATGTGCCTGCTGCTGGCCTACTACTGTCTCCATCTGATGGTGTCTAAAAGGAACATGCCACAGATTTTTTCATCTCATAATGGTGAACTAACACAGGGAGAAAAGTGAGCTTGTCATTAAAGAAAGTTTTATGTTGCACTCAGCTGCTGAATGACCTCCCCACCCCCAGGTCCCTGAGTGAGAGAGAGTATCCAAATGCAGTTGCATAGATGTCACATGAACTTTAGTTTCTATAGACATTTAACTTTTCTGTGAAAGTGCTATGGAAAGCATTTTTACAATAAATGCTTAAAAATAAGAACATGTGGGTAGTATTCAAATTGTCTTCAACAGCAACATGTCACTAATAGCATGTCCAGACAAGTAAAACCTGTAGTTGTGAGAATATAGGACCCCAAAGACTCTGTATCTTTGGAAAAAACAGATCCTTTCTTCAAACACCCATAATTTGGATCTGACACAACTGTGAGGAAGAAATATTATTGTTGTGGTAATAAGAGCTCGTGTACTCTGACAATATTTCAGAGGCAATAAACTCATCATGCATTAAAAATAGCCTGTTTATATGCATATTTGCAGTCTGTCACATATTCTGTAGCCATCTTCAGCACAAGTCACAGGACAAATAATTTACTTGAAGGTCAAGAAAGATGGTTTCCATTTTTCATCTGTATTTGAAATGTCAAGAAGACACGCAAATAGGGTGTTTTTTTTGCATATGCTAAGTGTGTTCCTTAGAGTACAGGATTGGAAAGAGTTATTTTACTAGTGCTATATTATTTTTGATGTCTTTGTTTACCATTTGTATGCCGCCAGGAGTGCTAGCAACTTTGATGATTTGCATGATAAGTTTCTTCTCCTGAAGAGATAAGTTTCTCTCAAGATAAAGGCTAAGGAAGTTCCTGGAGACAGGTAGTAAAAAGTGTGATCAAGAGATTAAATTAAAACCTTCTTCAGGTCATGGGATTTTTTTCTTAGTTCTTTTTTTGTCTGTGAGAATGTATTAAGCAAATTTGCAAGAGACCTTTTTAAAAAGGAAAAGAAGAAGAAAGGTTTTTGTTATATAGATTAGTGTGGAAAATAACTGGAAATGACCATGGAAGAAGGATGTTATGAAGAGCAGAGCCACAAAACCAAGTAGAACAAAAGGATTGAGAGGATTGAGGGAGCCAAATGTGAGCAGAGGGCCAGAGGCAATTGAATAGTGGCCATGACTGCTCATTACATTGGTGTCTCAGCAGTGTTTCAGTTTTCCTTATTCAGGTACCCTCTGATTTCACTCCTAATTATTTTAAATTTTATTGCATTCAAGGTCCTTCCACTTTTTATATTTTTTTCTGAGTCAGTGAGTAAGTGTAACAAACAGACATCAGTTGTGGGGCATGCTTGACCACAGTTTTAATTCTTTATCAAATCCCAAGAGTAGCTGGAAGATACTGAATCTTATGTATCTGTTATACATAAATATGTACCCTGACAAGGTTACACAGTTCTATGTCATTGTTGATAAAATAGTATAGCCTAGCTAAAATAGTAATCTTGAAGCAGTATTCCATTATATATATGCTGAGCTTCTTACCCAGAACTAGCATAGGCAAGATATTTTATCAGAGAAGTCCTCAAGGAGGTTCAGCTCTACTCAGCTGGCAGAAAGATCAAGCATATTGCACAAAGAAAGATGCAGGGGTATGACTGAATAAATTGTAACCGAGCTAGTTTTGGCACAGAGGAAAAGAGATCCGCTGCCTGGTTCTGAACCTTCTTCTGTTTTCTAGCATTTATCCCAGAAGTGTGGCATGGAAAGTGCTGGTTTTTCCTTGGTTTTGTGTGCCTTTGTGAAGTACTTGTTTACAAATTACTTAGTTTTGGATAATGCTAGTCCTTATTGGGCATGTATTGAGTTCTCTTCTCTGTTTGCTAGCAAACACATTAAAAAGGCAGACCCAGGCACAGTGGTGTCCCATTCATTGCATTTGGTGGATTTGCATGACATGCAGCTACAGGTATCCAGGCTCTGGCAGCAGCAGTCTACACTGCAACTCTAGTTGTGTCCTGATGGGTCCTGAATCATGGGCTATATGGTGAATATTTATTTTGTAAATGCTCATACTGTGTGCTAGTTCCTGAAAAATCCTTAAATGGATACTCCCTGAAATACTATTTCAAGCTTTTGAATATTTAAAAAATATGTTACTGAACATTCTTTGGAAAAATGTATTTTCATAGAATGATTTGGGTTGGAAGGGACCTTAAAGATCGTCTAGTTCCAACCTCTTTGCGTGGGCAGGGGCACCTCCCACCAGACCAAGTTGCTCAAAGCTCCATCCAACCTGGCCTTGAACACTTCCAGGGATGAGGCATCTGCAGCCTCCATGTTCCAATGTCTCACCAACCTCACATGAAACAATTTCTTCCTCATGTCTAACCTAGATCTACTCTCTTCCAGTTAAAAGCCATTACCACTTGTCCTATCGCTACAGGCCCTTATAGAAAGTCTGTCCCTGGCATTCTTGTAGGCCCCCTTCAGGTACTGGCAGGCTGCTGTATGGTACAATTAATTAAGTTTTTCTTTGCCATCTGTCTTATCTTATTTGATATTGGAATCAACACACTGAATAATTATTACAAGGGTTGGATAATGCTGAAGGTTTCTGCCTTGCTTTCTTCCACTATATTTGCAAGTGTTTGTAGGTTATGGCTCAATCAATGTTGCTTGTCCTCTCTCCACTTCCTGGACTGGTTTTTCCAAGAAGTGCTGCCTAGGAGTCCTATTGAATTTTAAGTACCATCGAGCCTAATGCTCACTGCCGATAAGTAAAAGGCTTTCCTGACAAATATGCAGTCATAACTCTGCATTACTTGAATAGCCACTGTTGTGCTGTGTTTGAGAATATTTAATAATTGGTTAAAAATTCAGAATTACTCCTGAAATTCTGTGTTTAGATGAGTTGAACATGACACATAGCTTAAAGCCTTTCATAAATGGGGTGTGTATATATGGCAGATCTCATCAATAGCTTGCATTGGTTTTACATTTGTACCCCTCCACTTACTAGAGTGGAACGACTGTGGATTTGTGCTGGTGTATGTTAAGAGGGGGACTGGGCTTAATGTCTGGTCAGAATCCATGCTGTGCCTCTGCCTTGCTTTGGAAGGTTCCAGTACGCCTCTTGGAGCTGCAGTATTTAGGCTGAGGAATGGGGCTGCCAAAAGTGGTCCTTTTTAGTCACAGTAATGCTGGCATTATGATCCTGGGGGATCTGAGGTGCTTTTTATCAGGTCCTAAAGAATTGCCCCGGGGACAACCAAAGAAACACAACATTGCTGAGGTTGGCTCCATCTGTGCATTGACAGGACATGCTCTGCACAGCTGAAAGTTGTCTGTTGTTTCTGGTAATGAAGTGTCCCCTTACTGCCTAAATATGCACCTGTTGGTATGTGTCAATAAACTAGATACATGCAACTGCATGTCTCAAATGACATCTGGGGAATCAAATGCAAGAGAAACAAAAACAAGCAAAACAAAGCAAAATAAACTTGATTCATATTATCAGAGTTGTTTTTTTTTCTTAGAGAAATAAAAGCAATCCCCTTCCCAACAAACCCTGAAGTTAAAAGCCTTTTTCAGGTTTATTTTGTTACTTTTTTTTTTTTTTAATCTGGTGTGATTTTTAGTTGTGGCTCTCTAGATAGAAATGTGCCTTCTAGCTCCCCTGTTAGTGGATACATACAGATAAGTTATTAATCAGTACAAGGAACTACAAAACTGTAATAACTTGGCTTGGTAGTACTCCTGTAATATGCCTGTGTAAATAAAATATTTCAGCACTAGTGGTTCCAAGCCATTTTAGAAAGTTGAACAAAGAATAGAGAAGTACTGACTAATCAGTTTTTTTCTCTATATTTGCAGGTCACTTGTCATCTCTGTAAATTTTCAGGTACAGGTCCCTGCACATACAACCTACAGACTAGTGCTGACTATGTCAGAGGCACTTCAAAGCATACTTTAGTTTGCTGAGAACAAATGCTGTTAGCTTTAAGTCCTGCAAAAATTCAGTGCTCTTGAACAACTTCACTGCAGGACATTGAACAATAATATTTTAAAATTTGCATTTCTAAAGTGAAATTTTCTGGAGGATTTAGTTTTCTTGTGAGTTATTTATAATTTATTGTGGTTTGTGAGCAACTGTACAACTTGGCAACAACACGCCTCTATAGCCAGCTAATGAAAACCTAGTAAAAGTTAAAGTTCTTCATACTTTCATGGTCACACAGGGAATATTATGTGATGCATGCTATTGCTGAAGCAAACTCACCTCATTTCACTTGAAAAACCACTGAAGAAACCACATGTCAGCAAGATAACTAATCTTGGCTTTTCAGAAAGAAGAAAAAATCTTTTCTGGATCTTGACAGCATCTTCAAACCTAGAGTTGAAATTGATTTTAATACAGGGGATTTTTGATGTACTAGCATCTGACCTTAAATAATAGGGAAGAGGAAATCTTATATGTTTCATGACATTTTATGTCTGGTGCTGATTATAGGCCTTTGTAAAGTTCAGATTTACATACTGGTTTTGGAACAGAGTAAGCTTGCTTTGCCTTGAATTTCTGCTTGTACAATATCTGTTCTAATTTGTTATGATACAGACTTCGAGAGACTGGAAAATTATTTGTCCAAAAGTAGCAGTAACATATGGTTGGGGAAGTTTCACTAAACAGTATTGAGTGTATTTCTTTAAGCAACCCCCCTTTGTAGAAAGCACTTACAATGTCACTTATAGTTAGCAAAAAATGTTCAGGATGTTGGATCTCCTGTTGAGTGTGTTTTTATTAGACAGATCTTACAGTGAAGAGTGAGAAGTGTATAAATGAAACCACCTCTCTCCCTTCCTGGGAAAGTTGATTTTTTCCATATACTGTGTTTAACAATTTACTAGTATGATTGTCCAGTAAAAATCATAATTAATTTGGTCCGTTAATGAAGACAATTCCGATTTATGCTGATGCAGCAATAAGCAAAATAATTGTCTGGGATTTTAGCTGGAAATGTTGGATGGCTGTTTTGGCCTTGCTGCATGACCTGTAACTTGCACAGACAGGACAGTAGAATATGCTGAGATTGAGAGCATACAGCTACATCACAGTTATTCTTTCCAGAGGATTTTTTTTAGTAGACATGTCAATGTGAGAGAGCTTGTGTGGGGTGACAAGCCTGTGCTATAGCTGTTGCTTGGGCAGTGATGAATAACTTACCATACGTCTCCTCAGCATGTCTTATTCTCAGGGCTTTGTTAGCAACAACATTTACAATGTGGATGTACAACCATAAAAATGGTAGCAGAATACACAAGGACACTGTTTTCCTATATAACCTACACAGAAGTGACCTTCAGCATACCAGTTTTTTAAGAAGTTTGGACTTCTTCCTTCTTCTCTTTGTTTTTCCCGCAATATTCCAGTTTCAGCAAACCAACAGTGAAATGCTCTGTTTTGCAGACAAGAAGCCCAAAGCCATCCCAGAGCCCGCAGCCCAACTTGGGTGATCAGACAGAACACCTCTCTGAAGCTTCTGCCGATTCCTTAGAGGCCATGTCCGAGGGTGAATCTCCAACCCCCTTCTCAAGGGGCAGCCGCACACGAGCGAGCCTTCCCGTGGTGCGATCGGCAAACCAAACGAAGGAAAGATCACTGGGTAAGACCCTGCTTCAGTCCTTCTCCTCTCTGCTCTTAGCCTCTGTGCATTTAAAACAGTTTTTAAATATTTTGGGGTTAAAAAAATAAAAACTTTGGAAGCACGTTATTTTTAATCTCAGGTTGTTCTTTGGCGATGAGCTCTGTATGGTGTACTGGGTACCTTAGGGAAATGGTGGTGTTTTTCCTAAGATCTGAAAATGTGCTGGGAACATGGTAGACAAGGAGAAAGATGCAGACCCTGGCATGAAATGCTGAATAGCGGTTAAATCCCAATATTACACATACTTTTTTGCCACTGTGTGGCAGTGAACTTGTTACAAGATTGCACCCTCATTTTCGGAGGTGGTCTCTTCATAGCCCGACCTCATTGGAAGGAACCTAGAGATATTATTGCCTAACAGATCCAGCTCTTAGTGAAAAGCCTTGGTATTTCCGTGGTGGTAAGCTTTGCAGGCAGAGGATTTTAATGGGTATGCTGACAGAGATGCCCTTTACTTTGGAGTAATGCCCTTCCTTCTGCCTGGTGACATGAGTGATATGTTAATGCAGGTGGACTACTCTGCTTCCCGAGTTCTTCCCATATCTCAGGGTTGAATTAAACCCAGCTGTGAACCAAAGCTCCTTTTAGAAGAGTGGATTTTGTCTACGTGACTGTGCTCTCAGCTGATGGATGGTAAAAGTAAAGGTTGTTTTTTTGAGGGAGGACACCGGAGGGCAGTTAAGCTGCTGTGAGGAGGTGGCATTAACTCACATGGGGATTGCTAAGGAAGGCAGGTGTGGGCTCAGAGGTGATAAGCTAAAATGCTGCTTTCCTGTAGACTCATCTTCCATTGTATAGAGTGATATAAAGCAAATGCTGGGCTGTAAATCAAGCTTGTCATGTTGGTTTACTTGTTCTTCAACAATCTAAGATGGTTTCTGTCAAGAGTGTTATGGTGTCTGACAGATACAACAAACAAGAAGAAAACAGGGCTGGAATGGGTCCTTGGCACCCCCAGAGCTGGCAAGTACAGAGCAGTGAGGCTGGGGACAAGGGGCTGATCCCTGCCCATGTCAGCTCATGAGGTGGCACTGCCACCCTCCCCAAAACCCGTTGGGCCACCAAATGTGTCAGGCCCTTTGGGGTGAAATTTTGAAGACTCCAACTGGAACAAGACTTTTTGGTTTAAAGGTGTTTTTAAGAGTGAGGCTGTAGCACATGTATGTTTACTATACACACAAATAATACATCTTGGCTTATATGTCACTCCTGGCTAGGGTGTGCTCAGAATGGCTTGCTTCACCCTGAGGTTTTCTGGAAAACATGTATTTGCCTGAATGTGGTTTTAAGTGGATTGGGCCTTTGCAGGTCCCTGTGTGACTCACAGTTCAGCCTCACTACGAGGGTTTTAGCTGGCACTCAGCAGTTACCCCAGGCCACACAGGGTATCGTCTCTGAACTTCTGTTTCAAACATCAGCTGAGAACTGATAAATGGCTTTTGAGATGCTTTTGTTGGCATTGAAGTGGGTGGCCTGCTATGCACCAGTGTTTGTGCCATATTTTCTCTCCCAAAAGTTGAGCTAGAAACAGCTTTCTTTTTGTCAGAGTGTACATCTGAAAAGAATACAACAGCCCTGTTTCTGGAAAAAAACTTCGGTGCTCATCACTACAAATAAATCTGGTAGGTTATAGGAAGAGCCATGCTGGGTTAGACCAGGAGTCCACCTGGCTCTGTATTTTGTCCTCAAGAAAGGCCACAGGCAACTAGTTTAGGCAAGACTAAGATCAGGGTGAGTATGTATCTTTATGATCCTTCCCCTGAGTACTCTTCCACCCTCAAGCTATCGTTAGCTTAGGGATTTCGTGATTATGATTTCTACCTGTATAATAACCCTCAAGAGATGTTTCCTCCAGGTATTTGTTCAGTCCCTTTGAACCCATGTAAATTTTTTGCATCAGCAACAGTGTAGCTTTGACTTTCGCAGCAAGTTTTATTGGTTTACTGCCCAACCATCTCTTTTCTCTTGCTTTGTTTTGTATTTGTTTATCTATTCTAAATTAATGTCATGCCCCCTTGTCCTTGTGTTGGAAGTGACAGCAAACATTAGATTGCTATCTGCTTCCCCCTGGGCCATCTCTGATTTTGTAGGCCTGTCATTTCCCTCAGGTCATCACTTTTTCCTCACCCAGAAACCATCATGGTTGTGCTTCTTTGCACCTTTTCCAGTTCAACAGTATCTTTGCTGAGATGCAAGGACTGGAGCTGCAGCAGTTCACTGCTCAGTATTCCACTCTTAAACAGTTTTTTTTTTGCATCTGATGCATATACTGGATTGTGTTGTCCAGGTCCTAATGGAGGACAGTCACATTAAATTGTACCGTTTTATTTGATGTCCAGGATTTCAGACTGTGCAAGGCACCCTATCTCAGCCTGTCTTTCATATTCTAGAGACAAGACCTTGGCTTATGCCAACGTGAACAGGCAAAATGTGGGAGGGGAAAAGGAAGCCATGTAATATGAAGCTTTTGAGTTTAGAGGTTTTAGATTAGAAACTGGAGCAAAATAAATATTTTCACACTTGCATTGCAGGAGTCACAGCTGTGTGTGTGGCTTAAGGGATCATCATACTAGCCAAATAGGAGGTAATATATTGTCACCACCCTACAAGCAGTAATTTTCATGTTGCTCCAGGAACTACTAATAGCAATTAGTTAGTTTTAAAAGGTAGTCTAAAATTTATTCTAAAATAGTTCCATTTTAGATTATCATTCTTCAATGCATTTATTTTAAAACAATGTACTTTTCAGTCTTTTTTGCCAGTGTCACCACTGTAAGTAATGTGAAATTTTAATTTTGAGACTTCACAGAGGGTGGCCCTGTTAGGATTGGTTTTACTTTTGACAGTACAAGGCAAATGTTTATTTTGAGAAAACAGTAAACTGTTTGTAACTTCAGTTTTAAAAGTGTCATGAAAATATTTCTGTTCACATGATTTTAAACAAGCTATGTATAATAACCTCCTTTTCCATATCTCTTAATTTTTAAATTTAATCTAATTTAAATACAAATTGTGTTTTTATCCTCAGCCATCACAATTTCAATGAGAAAAATTACCAACTTTTGTGAGTTTTTATTAATTTTATATTTGACATCTCAGTGGCATTGTTTTAAAAGCCTGATGTTTTATTTTTGAAATTGTAGTTCTTCTGTAGGCTCCTATTTTATTAACTACATACGAGTCAGTTTGTTTAAAATTGTGGTCTGAATTAACATGGAGCCTGAAAAAGAATGGCAGTAATGCATTTAGCTTACCCCAACATCATATTTTTTCTGGTCAGGACTAATCTAACAGGACATGGTATTCTGACATGCAAGGCTGTCACATGCCATGAGGAGTTGACCCAGAAAACAGTATTTCTGTTGTGGGCCCAATTTAAAATTTCAACCACAGCTTTTAAAATGAAGGTCTTTCTTGGCTAAGAGGTCCATCAGAGATCAGCACTTGTCTCATCAATCTGCAGCCTGGAGACAAAGTGAGATATTAAAAAAAAATAATTCACTGTGCAAGAGAAAATGAAATGTATTTTAAATTATCTGTTTGAAAGCTGGGAGTTTTTCCAGGGTGATAACTGTGGGAAAAAAAAATTATCTAGCAAAACTGTCAGAGCGAGAATCAGCTGAAACCTGGAAAGTGCTCAAAAGCTTTCAACAAACTTCACTTGCAATTTGCCTGGAGGAAGCTGAACCTGACAAGCGCCCAGCGAGGTTACGCCAGCAGGCAGCGTGTGCCCGTGCTGCCGCTCAGGGCTCTGCTACCTCCACAACGAGATGAAGACTGACAAGTATTTTCACTTGTAGTTTCTCTTGGGGCACATCTGTATAAACGATGGGCCTGATGCTTTGTAAGGGCAGACACTGGTCCTCTTCGGTGGCTGAGCAGTTGGGGTGGTTGAGGTGAAGGGTAGGGGGTGTTTACAGTCTCAGATTGCAGGAACAGCTGTAGGTGCTCCCGTAGGATGAGGCTGTACATGCAGGGTGGAATTAAGGAAGAATATGGTATGAGGAGCGTTTTCCGTAAATGCATAAGGATTTGGGTTTGAGAAGTCACTGAGAAGGACAGAGCTTCATGGCTCATGGGCAGCAAGCACTTTCTCTGGGTGTGCTGACCAGGGTTTCTGGCCACCCCAGTCCAGACGAATAAGGAGCAGAGGATGACTGGGCTCCTCACCCGCAACACTGTGCCTGAAATTAGGTGGCATGGAAAGGCCTCTGCAGAAATGTCTGATCCTGCCAACATTTGGATTTCATTTGTCTTCAGAGGGATTACTCAGAAGAGTAAAATTACACAAACTGTTAAGAATTGATTAAGGATTAAGAGAGGATCATAAACAATAATGGAATTTTCTGAATATTATTTGTTAGTCCCTCAACCCCAAGTTTAAGCAGGCATAGATTTTAGTGTCTGATTTATTAGCTGCCACTTTCTATGGAAATGGTCTTACTGATTATAATAGTAACACCTGGATCTTTTGAAGCATTTCTTGCAGATGTTTCTCAGAGCCTGTTAAAAAGAGAGCCAGGGCCATAGTTATGATTTTATACATAGGGAGTCATTTGTAGAGAGAGGGGCAGTGACTTGGTTGCTGTCACTTGATGGTAGAAGTAACTCTGTATATGTGTGCATGCAATGTACTGTAAGATTTCAACAGAAAATATTAATATTAAAGATAGACATATATTTGTGGCAATTAATTGTTATTTAGTATTTATGAGCTAGAAATTAAAACAGGCATGTTAAGTCAGGCAGAAAATGTGTGAATGGCCATAGATTTTTATAAGAGAAGCCTGTGATTGTTAGCAGTGGCACTGCCCTCTTGGAGTCCTTAGGGCATGATTCAAGCCTAATGAAATCAGCAGGATCTTCACGTTAATTCATGGGAGAGGAACTCCCTGGGAACTGCATTTAAAGTTAAGGCTTGAGTATAGCTTTAATGTATTCAGTCATCTTAAAGAAATTTTCTCTATCTTTTCTCTTTACAGTGTATGCAAAGCAGCCAACATGTAAAAAGATCATGTAAATATTTCCTGTCATGATCAGATACGTTAATGTGGGCTGGCAGGTCTATAGGAAAACCAGCCAGAAACAACTAGTTCCAATTATTGAATTGAAACACAGACCCTAGGAAATTATACTATTATAAGGCAACAACAGTTTTCCTGTCCAGCTTTTCTGGACTTTATCTTCTTTCACATTACTTCAAATTAGGGCTGAATTTTTTGAACTCGGAAAAAAAAAATAACAACCCACAGTTCTTACCTGAAATATTTTGCATCAAAAGAACAAAAGACAGTAAACAATCCTGTCAAGATATCTTAGTGCTGAGAGTTTTTTCTGTTTCATTTTTTGTCCTTACATGATTTGTGGAAGACAGCTATATAGAAGAGTGAAATACGGGTCTTTGCAGACTTGCCCTTGTGCTCTCAATTGTTTACTTAACAGATTCTTCTTCCTATATGGGAATGTCCTGAGTGAAACACATTTGAAAATTCCTGAAAAAAAAAGTTATTATAAGAAGCAAGATCCTATTTAGGACATACTGTCTCAACAGAAGCAGTCTGTCTGGCACTACAAAGATGGTAAGCAGTTTATTTTAGTTGCTGTGTCACACTGGAGCTGAATTTGTCTCCATTGCAACAGGCTGTGTCAGCATGGATCCAATAGGTTCATTGCAGTGACACTGGAGTAGATATGCAGTGTGCTAAATAAAACCATCAGCTACATGAGTCTGTATGTGCCACTGCTATATCTGTTAAATGTTTTTGAATGCAGTATTTATTATTATTTTTCACTGCAGTAATACTGAAGGACCTCAACTAAAAATGGATCTCACCATGTTGGGTAATGTACATAGTGAGAAAATATTCCTGTTACAGGACCTTGCAACATGAAAAAACAGAATGAAAACTGAAGATAAAGGGAAATGTAATTAGGGTCCAAACTGATAAACTCAATAATACTGTGTTGAGATGGCAGTGACTTTCTTCTTTATCCCAAATCACTCCCACACGTAAGATGCCATGTCTTTGTCCTGCTGTACCACCACTTCTTATTCTGATTTAGCAGCAGCAATTTGGGCTTTCAGCATTTGGTGTCTGCTGGAAGAGAGATTTGGCAGCTGGGATAGCTTATACAGGCCAAACTACCCTTCAGGGGAAAGGTGGGAGGCCAGATGGAACTCTCAGGGGTCTTGTCTGGCACAGGAGCCATCCACTTGGACAAATTTGATCAAATTTTCACATCAGGTAAAATTTGTAAGTCTACCTCTAATACAGTGTCACACAAACAGTAAAACCTTCCATTTGTAGATGGGCATGCAAAGAAAAATGTGTATTGCGATTCCATGCATTGCAAGAAGTTCAAGATTTTGGCCAGAGAAGCATAGTACTAGTCTGTCCCTCAGCACAGTCTATTTAGGATTTGCTGCCAGTGCTGACAGCAAGTCCCTGAATGAGGACAGGTCTTGGATTTAGTAATTGTTCCCAATACTGTTTATAAATTCAGGTTGTGGTTCTAATACATAGCTGTTCTGCTGGGCCTGAGTTCAGATTTCTGTTCTCAAAGGGAAATACTGTCATCTCTGTGGTATCATAAAGGCTGTCTCTTGGTCTCTCAAGCGCTCTTTTGCATTTTTGGCTATAGAGTAGCCTGGTTAAACAGGGTAAGAGGATAATCACTGCATCAGACGCTTGTTGATAGCCAGATGATTAAGGTTCTCTCTTGGGACACTAGGGGCAATGATCTGCACAATTCTCAAGATGAGAGCACTTCTGGATAAAATTTTAACTACTCAACTATTTCATAAAAGAGAGGCACTATTTACCATTGCTTCTACCCAATTACCTTCTGTGTTCAATAGAACATCTGTGTGCATAAGGGCAGAGCAGTGGATGTTGTTTATCTTGGCTTTAACAAAGCCTTTCATATGTCCCTCATAGCCTCCTTGTCACTGGGGAGATATGGGTGGCCTTCAGGGCGAGTAGGCCCTGAAGCTTTAAAGTCTAACTGGCAGATGGTTTTCAGTGGTCATCCTCAGGGCTGGACTCTGGGGCCAGTACTTTTTAACGTCAGCAACCTGGCTTTTGGGATGGAACGGACCATCAGCAAGGTCAAGTCTGACACTTAGGTTTGGGAAAGCTTTTAATATGCTGAAAGGTCAGCCAGCCACTCACTGGGACCCCAGCGAACCAGAAGAATGGGTACCTGGAACTTCATGAATCTCCACAGAGACAAATGCAGTCTTTCAGCAGGGACAGAATAGCCCTTTGTGCCAACGTGAGCAGGGACAGACTGACTTGGGAGCAGCTTTTCAGGAAAGACTGAGTCTGACAACAAGGTGACCATTTGTTAGCAATGTGTCCTTGAAGCAGTGAAAACTGCATAGCTGGCTTTAGGAAAAATTTAGCCAGGGGGTCAAGGGAAGTTTTACCCCCCTCTTTGCAGCATTTGTGAGCTTGCAGGTGGAGTATTATGTCTAGTCTTGGCTCCCTAGTATAAAAGAAATAATGACAAACTCAAGTAAGCAAATGGCTTCGTGGCATTCTTAACCATGCTAACTCAGGTCACTGGTCCAAGATGCTAGTTAACTTTTGCAGAATTTGGCAATAAGGACACCAGCTATGTGTTGTCTTTTTATGTGGTAGCTGGGATGGGGAGGGTGTAGGAGGGAGGTGGAGAACATTATGGGCCTATACTACCCTCACAGTCATATATTCATAGAATAATAGAATGCCATTTGGAAGGGACCTCAGGGATCATCTGGTCCAACCTTTCTGGGTAATGCTATCGTTTATATGAGATGGCTTAGCACCCTGTCAAGCTGAAACTTAAAATTGTCTTATGGGAGGGCATCTACCACTTCCCTTGGGAGACTATTCCAATGTTTGATTGTCCTCATGGTGAAAAATTTACCTCTTGGGTCCAATTGGAATCTCCCCAGGAGCAACTTGTGCCCGTTACCCCTTGTCTTTTCTATGTGATTCCTTGTAAATAGGGAGTCTCCATCTTCTTGGTAGCTACCCTTTAAGTACTGGAACAATATTACCATTTTGTCAAATAAAATTAAAAGAAACATAAGAAGGATCTTGAGATTTGGTTTAAAAAAATACTAAATGGTGAACTGCATTTTGAGAAAATGCTTGGAAGTTTTTATTATGATTGCCTCTAAATTGTCCAGGAGCATCCCAACAAAAATAGCTACCATTCAGATTTTTAGAGTTATCCTTAGTTTTTAAAACTGAAGAAGGAACTTGTATCAGGAACTGATATAAGGGAGAAACATGGGTGCATTTTCCCACTGTTGCTTGTTGGCATTGCTGCTGACTTCAGTTAGAGGGAAAGTGCAGACAGACCTTGTGACTCAATGGACATTGAGTGGAAGATCAAGCTAAATGAGAGTGAAGACAAAGGCTGTCCATAATCTCAAACAGATATGGTCAATTGATGGTTAGGTGAAGATTGAAACAAATCTCATGATGACTTTACCAACCTCTAAATCAACACTGTTTTTCAATTTACTTTACAGAATTTAGCTCAGCTTGATTTCTGGCAATTCTCACTGCTTTACGTCACTATATACTCCGTATTTCATACCTTAAGATACAGCTTTCTTTGCTACTTTATCTAATTTACTGTCATGTGCTTCATATTTTTCTCTCTTAAATAACCAGTTTGTAAGGGTAATTCCTGTTCTGGAAGTAAAAGTGAGTTGTAATTAAAGCTCTTCTAAGCACCTAAGCTGCTCCACACTGAGCTCATTGTTAGCAATGTAACCATAACAACATGGTGCTCAGTCAAGGTTAGGTCAGCACTGTGTAATAGATGGAGGTGCTGAGAGATGGGTGGTGTCATGCTGCCTGCACATGAGCTTTTGCCATAAGGAGTAAACCCTTACCAGTTAGAAGTGATGATCTTGCTGGTGTGGGTAAGTGCTGGGCCACTTTGGTTGTGCAGCTCCTAGCTCTAAAGCCAGCCTATCCCTGTGAGTTCAGTATGGTTCACCATGATACTACATGGGCACGTCCTCAGCTGCCAAGTGTGTGTTACAGCCCAGTGGCAGCACCTGGGCTGAGCACCTTGCAGGGCATCTGGTGGGTCTGCATGAGCTGCAGCCGCAGTGGGGCAGTCCTCTAAACCCAGTGCTGGTGGGTTCAGCTGGGAGGCACAGCCCATGTAAATCATGATGCCAGTGTCTCCTTCACTGGATTGTGTTTTGTGTAGAGCATCATTGAAATAAATGATGGAATATTTTGCAAGTCTTTCTGTCACTGACCATTGGTCAAGGGGGAGCAGAAAATCTTTTGGTTTTGAAAGAGCTCTATACACAGGGAAGGAAAGGGTGATCATGTGGTATGTTCACATGATCATCATCAGATCTGGGTTTTACACTTGTAAACCTTGCTTTGAGCATGTCCTTTCACCTCTTGGGTGTTTAATTTCCCTTACTATAAAACATACCTTTCTGTTGATAGGAGTGTTGTGAAGCAATTTGTTAAAAGGTTTAAGTTTCTAAGGCTTGGCTTACATGTAAATGTTTTCTGCTATGGCCAGTGTTTAATGCCATGGCCTGTTGCCCATAGAGTGAAGAACGATCAGAAATTCCAGAGGGATTTCTGAAACTAAGCACACCAGCATGATGAAGGGAAAAGCTGAACATCGCAGTTTGCCTTGTAGCTGTAGGGAAGCCCGAGGCTGGGGGTCTCTGGGAGCATCTAGAAGTGGCAGCCACAGTATTGCCTGTCTTCTGCTTTCAAAACAGTTGCATAGTGCAGCTTCCTCATTCACACTGATTTTCATACTGTGTTCCTAGAGTAGCAGAGCATTTCGCAGTCCTGTTTGTTTTATAAAACTTGGCACAATCTTCGTGTTTCAGGTAAATCCATTGTAACAGAAGTGTAAGTGCCAGAGGAACTTCGGGGTGCACAGAGACATTAACATCTGTTGCATTTAACTTTCTTTCCAGCAGCTTTGCTGGCATATGTGCTGTGCCCTAGCAAAAGCCATGTCTGAATTATATTCTGTTTCTTCTTGCTTTAATTCTCCATGGGAGTAATTTTTTTAGCCGAAGGTAAAACAAACTTCAGAGCTCCAGCAGCTTCTGTGAAGTTGGGCCTTTGGGTGCTACTGGTGTTCAGGGCAATGTGAAAGCTGAGCAATGTGTGGGAGAAAAATAATGTCAATGACTTAAAGTAATGGATTTTGAGTCTCTGTATTCTGTCATGATGAAAAGGGATTTTTAGCAGTGAGCAGTTAGTTTTGTCAAATAGGAAATGCCAGAAAACATTGCTCTATCATGAAACAGATCAGACAACTCAAGAGGAAAGGCAGTAGCTTTTTAAGGGCATATGATTTAAGGGAAAGCAAGGAAAAAAGAATTCATTGTGCCTTTGAAAAATTATTTTCCCCCTACAGTGAGATTGTGGCCAAAACATTTCTCCAAGTCGTATGCAAAAACTGTCTATTTTAAGGCATGATCTTTTTGAATAACATGCATATTTACTTTGAAAATGCAAGACCCGAAGACAACTGTAATTTTGTTTTGGATCAATATTTTGTGGGAGTATTGGGGAACAGGCCGAGTCAAGACTGTTCTGAAATTATTTAGACTTGTATATAGGGAAGATGTTTCAACACCAGCATTTATATTGTGTTAATGGTTTCTTTCAGTATTTCAATATTCAGCATGTTTTTAGTGGCCTGAAATGCAAAACCAGAAATTGCTTCACTCTGCACTAACTTTTAAACTGGACAGAAAAGAGAATCACACACAACTGCAAAGCTGATACGTGAAGCCTGTATTTTTAGCCAGAAAATCTTTTTTTTCAATTTAATCCAAGAAAGTTTCAAAAGCCAAAAATATAGAAAGTTCCTTGTGTTTTTCCTAACAACTGAAAGCTACTATCAAAAAAATGATAATTTTTTTTTCACATGTTGGAACAGTGAAATAAATACAATCATTAAAAACGTGTACTTGAATTTTTTTACAAATATTAGCTTTTGAATTCTAAAGAATGTTTAGCTGCATAGGATGTTTGAGTGAGCCCTAAAAGGCTAATTTTACCCAGAACATAAATAAATAAATTATGTCTCAAATTAATGAAAAAAGAAAAAAAAATAGTTTAATAACTAATTAAAAAATGGTATTAAAAATAAAAGTCTTAAGAAAGAAAACTAGTTACTCTTCAGTCTGAAACAATTTTTCCAGCCAAAAGAAAGTACAAGTTTGTAATAGGATTCATAAAGAATCTGATTGCAATCTTAATGAAAGAAAAAGTATCAGCTCTTGATAATAGTAGGAAAATTATGTTAACAGCTCCATTCTATAAAAACAGCCTAATATTAAATAATGGTTAGGTAATGTTGAGTAGTCTGTTTAGTATTCAGAAAAATTAAGATCTTCCCTAAGTGCAAGCACAATTATCTACCCACTGATTGTAGAAACATCTGACTATGTATGTGTTCATTTCTCTGTAGCAATTATGGACAACATAGGGACAAAAATATTAAAGACTAAGGGGAAAGAGAATAATCTTAGATTTCATTAAATGCCTTTGTATTCTAGGACCTTAGCTTTTGCCATTGCTTTTGCTCAGTGTTTGTATCTCAGCACCATAAACTGCCCATCCCATTGCTGATGACTTTCAAGGGAGAAGAACTGATTAACCATCTAAGTTTTGTGATTTGCTGAGATTTGATGATGACTGATGGTAACTGCCTTGAGAGCCTCATGTTCCCAAGCCTCCTGTTTGTACTGGCCATGGGAGGAAAACATACAGTGCATCTGCACTGCAATTCCTGTGGTAAATTCATTCTGTGCAACATACTCTGCCTAGTTCTAGCCTACCTCTGTCAGTTATCAGTAGATGCGAATGCATGGCAGCCAAAGTGCTATCAGCAGGTCAAGGTGTTGATCCTTAATGTCTACTCAACACTGGTGAGACCACACTCTTCAGGATCTAAGATTACTCACGTTCCTCCCCAAATGCTAAGGATGACTATTAACAGTGCTGTGAAGCTGAAAGGGTCCAAAATTGCTCTTGTTTTTGTGTGAGACCTCAGTTTTACTCCTGCTAGGAGTTTCACCTGAGGCTTTATTCTATATAATGCCAGCAAATTGAGTTGTGAAGAAGAAATTCCTAGTGCTAAAATGCAAATTTGTTTTTTGGGGGTTTTGTTGGGTAACTGTGAGGCTAAAATGCAAAATCTATGTTTAAGAAAAACTGGGTGCAATAAGTGGAAAAAGTTCTTCCTCAGCTGCTTTAGAACAAGGTACCTTGTGATTTAGCAACAGCTTCCACTGCAGAGCAGACTTGGTGTGTTTGGGATTTTCAAAACAAACTAGCCTTCTTAAGGTAAACTTCCGAGCCATCTAACTAAAGAGCAGTAATAGGCTTCTCAGCCTATTGTGCAGTACTGGGGCAAGCATATTTATCAAGGCACAACCATATCACTGTTCTATGCTCTATTCCAATAGTGTGTTTGAATGGAAAATGTTGCTTTATGAGTAAGGAGTGTGGGTTGATTTTTCTCTTCTCTGTATGGACTTGGTCTGTGTTCCACATGGACTTTAAAGCCCAGATCATTACTATGCACTTAAGAATATGTAACTTGCTATCATATTTTGCTTGTAGGTGTTTTATATCTTCAGTATGGAGATGAAACAAAGCAGCTGAGGATGCCAAATGAAATCACAAGCACAGACACAATTCGTGCCCTTTTTGTAAGTGCCTTTCCCCAGCAGCTGACAATGAAAATGCTGGAATCACCCAGTGTGGCCATTTACATCAAGGATGAGAGCAGAAACATATACTATGAGTTGTGTGATGTGAGGTAAGTAAACATGAAATTACAGCTCTTGGGTTTGGGTGGGCTTTTTTGTAGTGCACTTACAGAATAGAAAGGAGTGGAGTTGATAAGTATCTGACAGATACTGGCCTGACACATAAAGGCATGTTCAGTGGTATCGTGAGTAATACGGAGGTCTGTCTGACACTGCCTTCAGCTGTAGGTGCAGTACCTGTTGCACAAGCCATTGATAAGTGGTGCACCTTGCTCAAATATTCATATAATACGTGCAGGATCACATATTTGATATTTTAATGAATTTTACCATAAATATTTAAACTATGAAACACAAAATAAATATTTACATAAAAAACCCAAAACATTTCTTTTCCTTGGTGGTAGCACAAAGCCTGATCCTTGTGAGCCTGAAGTTACAAATATGAATGTCACCAGTGTCCTCAGAACAGGGCCAATTATGCATCATCTAACACTGCCAAAGATCCATGGCACTGGTGACCACTGCTGCAGCAGCCCCACAGCTTTCCTATTTTATGTCAGGATGCAGCAGCTAATTCAAAGCTTGGTCAGTAAATGATCTGACTAGCATCTGGGTGCACCTTTCTATCCTTTATTTTGTGGGAGTGTAGCTGCTTATCATGTTCCTTCAGTCCTGATGTCTGTGCTCTTTGAGCCAGAAGGACCAGAATCTCAAGGTCCCTAGAAAATCCCAAGTCATGCAGCAACTAATCTCTGAGGCACATCTCAAACATGTTACATTCTGTAAAACTATGTGAGGAAATATGGTGGGTCTCTGTGCCATCCTTTTCATAAGAAGTTACTTGATAAAAAGAATGGATGGAGAGCATAAGTAGATGAAGGAGAAAGCAGAAAAGGCATTTTCTCTCTGCCAGTCTGCCAGTAGTGCAGGAAAATTGTGTGCAAATAAGAGAAGTGCACTGTCCTCTGTTGCCTTGTTTCTTCTGGAGATCTGGTGGCTCAGGTGCTTTTCTGTATCATGTTGAAGTTAAAATAGCAAGCTGGAGCTTTTCTAGCCTTGCCACTTCCAATTGCCCCATTCCTCTTCTTAGTCTCTGAACAGCACCACACTCCATTTTCTCACCTCTGTCTTGTTCTCCTCAGCCTGTCTATCCAGTGTCTTGTCATTCATCAGAGTCCTGGATTTCAGTTTCTGTTTTTTTATCTTCTTTGCTTTGCAGACTTCCACACCCTTGTTTGGCCATGGTAATGCCTGTGTTAGGACCCATCTGATTTTTGCATCATCATCATCATTCATCATGTAGTCAGGTTTCTTATATATAAAGCAGTGTATTTGCAAGATCAGGTCAACTGATTAAGTCAAGATAGGAGTTACTACATCTGTGTTGCCAAGTGCATTATTATCAACCATCAGTGTGGCCCATTGGCTCTTTCTCTCACTTTATCCCTCCATCTTCCCTTGAGTTTCAGGCTAACAGTTTATGACTTCATCTCCTCCCTGCCTCTGAGAATGTGGTTGTTAATTATCTTAATACCACTCCACCTTTTTTTCCTTGCTCCTATTGCAGGCATCACTCTGCCAACCTCAGGCCTGGCTCAATCCCAACATCTGCTTCCTCTGTTCCTATTCCTGTATTGTACATCGTTTCTAGAGGAAATCCCACGACCCAGCGGACTTCCGCCATGACAAAATTCCCTCCTTCAGTTCTGCTGCTGTTCTCACTAAGGAAACTTCAGCAATTCCAGCTTCATGGCATCCAAAGCATGCATTACCACTGTATTTTCACCACCTTTGAATAATTTCCACCACAATTTCTCCATTTCTGTTCCTTACTTTTCACAAGATCTTGCCAGTGTCTCCCCTCAGAGACATTTTTCTCTCCCTTGCTTGGCATGTCTACCTTTAGTTATCTTCTTTCTTCCTTATCTTAAACACAGGTGTTACAGTCTACTCTTTGAAATCTCCACCTCCATTTGAGGCTCTCTCATGCTACTTTGTGCCTCAGATCCCTTGCTTTATCTTTTTACTAACTTATTACTCTATTAAAGTGCCTATTCTTTGTACACTGAAAACATGTTTCTGTGCCTCCCAACAAAACTGACCCTGAACACAGAATAATTTCCCCTTCCCATCCCATCACCTTTCTCTCCTGCACTGAGCAATCACTACAGTGGTGGGCTAGAGTTTTATTCTACTTCTGTCCTAGACCCATTTCCAACCTCTCTGGGGTTTTATTCTTCAATTGAAGTGTGTCTGTTGTTCCCTACTGTTCCATTGCAATTGCCAGCGTTACCAAATGGTCAGCTTTTGTGAACACCCTTTTTCTCTCAGATCTCTCATGTACTTCTAATGTTTTCTTTTAAACTTTGATCTCCCTTTGTTTCAATGGCGGTTCTTTCCCAATTTTTTCCTGTCTCTCTCTTCTCCTTTCATTTGGTATCATTTGAGATGTCCTCTTCTGAAACATTGATTTTCTGTTGTCTTTTTTCAGGACTTTGTCCTCCTTTATTTTTCCTGTCTCCATCGTCTTATCCATGTGGATTAGTTGAATCATCAACTGCCTGGGTAACTCTCCTATTTACTTGTGTGTCTGTCTTTTACGATGGAATTCTTCTGACCAAATGGAGATTTTTACAACCACATTTTGAGCTGGTTGTGATTAATCCTATGAGTTTGTCTGATAAATTATACATGCCAGAGAATCTAGCTGTAGATGTCTTACCTGTGAATGTCTGCAGTATAGATGACATGAATCCTACCTCTTCCATCCAAACTAAAATACTGATCTTCTCTTTTCATATAGTCTCAAGGACCATTAGTTTCAGCCTGACTTAGGTTCTACTTCATTAGACCATCACACTTCTTCCCTCTTTCGTTCCTTTTTTTTTTTTTTAATCAGTAGGGACAAAGCACTATCATTCAACTTAAGCCCGTAACCTGCTCTTTTTCTTAAAGTGGTTCAGGGCTCAACATTCAGTGTAGATTTCAGATTTTCTATGTAACATCCCTACGCTGCAGCCTTTCCTCTCCCATCACATAGTGAAAAAGCACTCAGCTAATTCATCAACTTTTTAGTAGCAACTTCTGTGATGGTCTTTTCTCAGCAGTTGACACAGGTAATCTTGTTTGCTCTTACCCATTCAAATGAAGCAACAAAGATAATTCTCCTAGTTTGACAAGCAGACTGTTTCCCATGCGTTTGTTTCATTTGTCCTCTGGCTGTATCTTTTCCATCTCATTAAATATAAACTACTTGTCTTCGTTATGAGGACTCCTCCAATCCCACTTCAACGCTACTTCTCATTTCTTGTTCAGTACCAAGTGCCATCTGCTTCCACTTGGTGAATAATGCCAATTTTCATTCTACATGTGTTCAATTTTCAAACAAGTGCCTTCACCCTCTGTCTCGGGCAGCCCTCTAATGCCCTTGGAGAGCGTCCTCTGCCAACATCTGCAAAGCCGCTGCCTCGGTCTCCTTCCCGCTCTCCCTGTTGCACTGCCTACTTGGAGCATGCCCATGGTCCCAGGATGTGTTTATTGCTTCTCTGGCCAAAAAGACTATGGTCTTCTCATTTCTTCTTGTTCCCTTATCTCTCTGCAGCTATCTTGTTGCCTTTTGTGTCTTCTATTCACCTTGCAAGCTGGTGAAGAGGTTGTATTCCTGGGGTGTTTATACAGCACACACAGATCAATGAGGCCTTTGAACATAACAAGGGCATCTGGGAGCTACAGTAATGCAAGTAATAGTAATAATAAAAGTACAGTAATATATACCTGTTATCAGTAATGTTTATCTTAGAATAGCAACGTGAGGTGAAACAGAATTCACTTCAGAGATCAAACGCCTAGTATTTTGGTGCTTTGCCTTGCAGCAATGTTTTGCTTTAAAGTGTCATGTTACTACAAGAAATATTTATGGAGAATGCTTTTAAAACAAACTCCAGTTGGTTGAGGTACCATCTCATAGCCATCAGACAGAAAAGACAGCAGATAACATTTATTTAAATGAATAATATACTGTTTCTTGAACTGAAGATGAGAGAGCCCACTTTGCATCAAAAATAACATATTTTCAAGTCTGAGGCAGAAAATGGTAACTGAGACTCCCAGTGCAAGTCTCAAAGTGAAAGGGTCATGTTTGCAAGATGGAAAACAGTTTATATTACCATAAATAATTGAAGAACTTAAACTTGCCGCAAGGTAGATATCTTCCTATGCAGTCTACAAGTAAACACTCAAATACAGAACATCTCATCAGCCCTGCAGTTCTTAAATAGAAGGCACTGGTCTGTCTCTTAAGCTGTGGTGCTTCTTTAATAACTACTTGACATCTACAACAGCAGCACAAGTTCTGACTAGCTACCTATTCAAAGCAATCACTGCTTGTAATATGACATTGTAAGAAAGAAATTGGACCTGCCCAAGAATCCTTTCCTTCGTTTTTAAAATTATAATCCTGTTGATTAAGATCAGTTCACTAGACTTGTAGCTGCACCTGGAGGAAAGGAATCCAGTCACATGTGTAAGTAAATTCTCTAGAGATCACTAGTGGGAAAAGAAAGGAATCGCAGCTTGGAAAAGATGTGAGTGTAGATTGAAAGCTTTGCAGAAGATTGAACAAGAAATCAACAGAACTCAGTGCAAGTGTCTAAGCCATAAATGATTGGAAGGTAGGTTTTGAAACAAAATAGAAAACTGCTGTCATCTAACTCTTTCCTAAATGTAATAGCTGAAAAGTTAACTGATCTGTGACAAAGTGTTGGGTCCTAATTAAACAAAATTATTCTCCTAGGGCTTTCCATCTAAACCATTTCTGTGGTAGCTTTCATCAAAAACTTTTGCTTGTGTATTTGTTTTATTAATTCCTATTTCTTGTCTTAAAAACTCATCTTTGTTATAGATAAAGTTTAGAGGAAGGACTTGTCTGCTACTGAATTATTAGCTTTTTTTTTTTTTTAAGGTTTGTGAACAAGCTGATAATTAGAATTGCCTCAAGAATAATTGCAATTAGAAAGTCTTCTTTTCTTTTGATATTCTTCCTTCTTAGAATAGCAAACATTCACGTGGGTCGACTACACAATAAAACATGTAAATATTAACTAAACCCATTTGAGTGCTGTGTAAATTTTGAAGCTCTGTTGTCTTCAAAGTGTTTTCATTCTACGGCAGGATCTTAAAAGAAACTTAAAACTATCTAATTTTTATGGGTGTGGAGTTGTACCGAAAGAATGATACTTCCCATGGGAAAAAGAATCAAAGTAGGCTTTTGTTTGTTTGTGTGTGTCTAAGTTCTGGCATTTAGGTTTTTCTTATAGGTTGGCTACAGACCTGCTATGTTTGTCCGTTACTCAAAACTTTCAGGCAAGAAAGTAAATGAAACTACTTTCATCTGTTATCATTATTTATTCTTTTGATTCCAGGAATATTCAAGACCGATCCTTCCTTAAAGTTTACAACAAAGATCCTGCACATGCATTTAACCACACTTCCAGAGCTGTAAATGGAGATATAAGGGTAAGTGCTAGTGCTGCATTTATACTCCTCTTTCCTCAAGCTTATATGTTAAATGTTTAAATTAATAACTGTAATATGTACCCAACAATTACTAAAATTGAGGGTATATGTATGTATGACAGATATACAGAAGAGGGAATTGATCATGCTTACTGTAATGTTTAGTAACTGCTTTGCTTTTTCCAAATACTTGCCCTGAGCATTTACTGTTCTTTTGTTCTGATTTACTAGCATTAAAGCATGTGAATCAAAACATAACCTTTAATTACTTATTTTGGGACACAGACAGTGCTCAGAGTCCATGCAGCTTCTTATTTCTTGTTCCCTAACCCTTTACAACTAAGTATAGCATGGTGTTATTTCACTCCAGCAAGGCTTCAGCACAAACTGGTTTGCAGTGGCTGAGCACATATATCTAGCTTGAAGAATATTGGAGCATTTTGTAAATTACTATTTCAAATAGGAAATTCTGATAAAAACCTATTGTGGTGTAAATGGTTTTGTCTTTTTTCTAAAATTTTCTACCTGTGCTGAACAGGGACTAGTATACTTGCAATTTCAAGTGAACAATATGTATTGGGAAACAACAGAGAAGGC
This sequence comes from Apus apus, assembly GCF_020740795.1. Classification (NCBI taxonomy): domain Eukaryota; kingdom Metazoa; phylum Chordata; class Aves; order Apodiformes; family Apodidae; genus Apus; species Apus apus. The sequence goes on along the minus strand of NC_067283.1, from coordinate 18,278,511 downwards.
ATTTGAAGGATACTAAGTTTCCCTCTGTCATTGTCTCTACCTGTTGCTGGACTATTATCTCCCACCTTGATGCTGAGAGCAGGAGGTGCAGCTGTGTGACACCTCTTCCACTGTGTTACCCGCAGCTAATGTTGCAGCAGGGGGAAAGGTGGTGAGATTACACACAACCTCATCTCCTCCTTAGCCGTCCTAGGTCTCTCCTCAGGAAACAGTACAACCAAATGAGCTCGGTGGGGCCAGGAGGGAATACCACTACTGTCCTACCTGCTTTGTGGCTTTTATGTGTGCTCCAAAGCTGATTCAACTGCACAAGAAGTTTCCGGTTAAGTGATTTTCTTAATTATATGTTTGCTTCTTGGTTTCATTATCAATTCTGAGCATGTCTCACTGCTTTATTATTAATATTTTATGTAAGCATTGCTGCTGTTTCAACAGTTTAGGGCCTCATTATTTTAGAAAGATGGCGATAGTTTATTTACAGGCACTATTCTCAACCACCACTCATTTATGTACTTCAATTATAAAATGGTCCTTTTGATAGGTCAGAAATCAAATTACTTGATTATTCACACTGCTGCACACACGAGAAAGCAAATAGATGCACTTCAAAGGGCTGATAGTTTTTTGTATCCTCTTTAAGGTCCTTTTTTGTGTCTTCTTTAAGTGATATTCCTGTAGCAGTAACTGGATGTATCCAATACATCTCATTCATATTTGAAGGCAAGACATACTATCATTGTGCATTATGACATTAACTTGTGTAATTTCACTGCAATTTATAAAGTTGTGCTATAGTGTTCTTGTTCCATGTGCAGTAAGTAGATGGTGAATGTATCTACTGTGGCTTTGTGTGCTGTAGGCCTGTTTTCAGATACAGTTAACTACTGTGTTAGCAACATGTGTTCAAAAGTAAAGATTTCTTCTTTGTCCCTCTTCCAGGTATTTACTGCCTATCAGAGTCGTTTTGAAAACAGGTGCTGCTTCTGTGCAAAAAAACTAATAATTTGTATTGCTTATTTTAAAATACCGTGTTGTACAACAGATACACACTCTTGACATCCTCCAATTATGGCTGGGTTATCTGTCTCTGGCTATAACTCAAAAATAATAGTGACACAGTGGTGACCTTTGCAGGTGGTAGTTTCATGGTAGAATAATCTATTTTGCTCTGCTGAGATGCCAGTTATACCATTTCAAAATTCTGTACACCCAACAGAACAGCTATTTTCTCATTTGGCTTTTCCTTTGCACTGGCAAATTTCTGGTCTTTCTGGTTTGAGAGGTGAAGTCAGATCCAGGATGTTCTTTGTGGAGAAACATGCAAAAAGTCTTCCCTTTGATCTATGTGAACTTCTGCACTTCAAAGTTATGAGCATAGAAACAAGTGATTTCTTGAGCTCTGGAAATAATGAAAATGTTTGTGTAAGGATGTGTGACTTCTGGTTGGGTTCTTCCTTGTGCAGCAGCATTCAGATGTTAACTGAGGCTTTTCCCAAACTAGAGGATTGTAACACACTCTTCGATTCTCCCCCTCTGGAGTCTAAAAAGCTAGAGTACACGTTGCACTTTATTTGGCAGAAGTGTACTGTAGGATCTTGTTGCACATCTCTAGTTTGGCAGCATTTGAAGGGACATGGTAGTCTAATGGTTTTTACCCTTTGGTTAAATATACTTGAATTTTTTTTGCAGAACAACAGTTTATTAGGTCAGGGGAGACAACCATCAATAACAGATGGATTATCTACCACTTAGCAAACCAGACTACAGGGGGTAAAAATGCAGGGGAACTAAGTGAGGAAAATGTGCATTTTGTGTACTGGCATTGCATGGTACCCAAAAGACTGTGGAAAAACCTTTGCTTCTCATCCTTCCTTTTGTGTTTGTGCAGCTTTGCATTGGGTAAAATGATGTTCTTCAATTTCATATGATACATGAGCACTAAATTCACTACAGTGGGAAGTAGGGAATAACTCTTGTTAACACTGGGCTCTACATCATGGTTAACTGCTTAAAAAAAACCCTACTCAAAAGCAGCTTATAGTCAGGCTGCTTGAAAGAGCAGTATTTAAAATATTATTAATTAGCCACTCTAAGTACATTTTTCCATGGTGATACTGTGAGTGTGGTTGCATCTCCTGCCATATGTGAGCTAAAGCTTTAGATTTTTTTTTTGAAGTTTGGGGAAGTTTTTCCTTTACAGATTTTTCTACTGTTTGCCTTCTTGTCCCCTTGGAACCTTTATCCCTGGGTTTGATGATGTTCAGGCTTTTATTCATGTGATTTATAATCATTTACAAGTAACAGACCCAAAATAATCTCAGAAAATAATGTCATATGCCAGCTTGGACACCTGTTTCTACTGCCAAACAGATGTGAGACCTGTATAAGAATTGGCAGTAACACTTAAAGTATTAAGTATTATCCATATGGGCAAGAAGACTCAAAATGTGCAAGAAGAATGTTCATGTTCATTAATTCTAATTTTCCTGGACTTCTTTCTGTTTCATGCTCTTTTCTGAAGGGGTTGTGTATGAGAAAATGGATTTTACTGATACTGTGCCATGGCAGTTTGTATCTGGAAGAGCATGGTTTGTTTGACAGGTCTGCCATGTTCGATGCTGCTCAAGAGAGGGGGAGCCACATAGTGCTGCCTTGCTGAATATTTATGTTTGTGCTCTTCCCTTTTTTATTTATTGCTTTCCCAAAATGTACACTGAAAATCTGTAGCAGCTGTTTGCTTTGGAAAATTTTGTCTTCACATTGCTGCATTTTGTTCATTTATTCCTCTGCCTAAACAAGTAACATCTATCAGCACTTTCTGGCTCTCTGAGCAACAATACTTCCTTTTGACAATATACTGTCTCATGTCCAAGTGTGTAGATGATCTCTTTATTCTCTCTGGCATTGATTTGGATTCCAGTACAAATGGAATAATGTAGCCATGCTGATCTGTGCTGTTAGAATTAATGTTTGTGGTTTGCGTAGATTCAAAGGGGAAGAGGTTATCTCAAAATTACTAGGTGTAGGGTCCAGGTTGCCTCTCTTCTCCTGTCAGTAATGGTGTAAAGATTGAACATCAGTAGGTGACATTAAAGAACTGACAGTGGATTTTCCTGTGTTGCTGAATGAATTGAATTTCTTCAGAAGTGTCACAGATCCTTTTTTCCTGGGCTGTTGCTTTAAGCCCATGGTGACTCCAAGTGGAAGCAATTCCCCACTGAATGTGCACAGCATTATTTCCTGTCCTCATTCCCTACATCCTTCTTTTACAAAGTGTCTAAAAGGCAAAGAATCCTAAATTATAATCTCCCCCTTCTGTCACCACAACTTGTCCGCATTTCTGGTAGCACAGTTGGACACCAATAGCGTTGGTTTATGCAGTGGCTTATTTTGGGCTTCATCTGACTGCTAATTTTGAGAATCAGGAGGGAATTTATAACAAACCAGTGGCTATTTTGCTTGGCAGTCTTTTTCTTCCCAACCACCTGCCCTAAAGTCCATGGGTTACACTTTGTTTTAAATATCCAAGACCTACCATTTTTTTGCTTAATTCCCTGACCTGCATAAAACCTTCGCAGGTCAACATTTTATCCCAGCCCTTTGCTGGGTGGGGGAGGCCAAAATATCCAAAGAATGCTTGTTGTGGCTGCTATTGTATCGAGGCACACTTCCTTGGATTTCTTTAGAGACTGTTTTCTCCAAGAAAGAATAATTAGAGCAAGCTGGGGGAGCAGGGTGTACCTGAAAACTTCACATTTTCTGGGAAAAAGGAAGATAAAAAGGTGATGATGTTCCTGGCAGCAGTGGGGATTTGAGCTGCCAAGGTGAGGGGATGAGTTAGCATGAGTTGTACAGTAGAATGAGATAGACATTTGATAAGTTGGGTAAACTGTTGTGCTGAATAGATTTTATTAATGAAATGGAGTAACAGCAACTTTTTGTTTTTCCCCTGAAAGTGCCTGGCTAGCAGGTTGCTAACATTTTAACTCTAGAGAGTTAGATGCAATTTGTGAACTTCAAAAAACCCTACAAGTGCTAAAAAGTCTCATACAACTCCCCAGGAATTTTATACATCCAAGGAGCCTGAAATGCAGTTCTGGTTTGCAGGAAAGAGAGAGAGATAATAAAAGCAGGATTATCCTTCTGTGTTCTCAAGGTGCCTGTAAACATACATCCAGCTTCTTTAAGATGTTTAACTTCTTCTAATTGGATTGTTTGTGATCTTAACATCAATAAACATAAAAGCTGCAAATACTGCCAAAATTACATTTTTTCATTGCATACTACCACTAAAAAACGAAACCAAAACAAAACAGCTCCTTTACCTATGTAGAGATATTTACTAGAAAAGTATTTATTGGAAAATAATTCAAAAAATTAATTAGGTGAACACATTTTGGTGCTAGGATGCCTACAGGACAGCATTTATATAAGTTACCATGTGTTTTCCTAACTGATCCTATTACTATAAGACTTTGTTTTCTTTTGGGAAGAAAAAGAAAAAGCAAACGCTAATATCTCTATTATCTGATAGAGACCTTCCAAATTATACAAATCTCATCTTTCCTGCTGTTTTGCTGTCTGCTTTTTCTAATGCTCTTTTTGTCACTGAAAGGTTATGACAACATGAGCCATATTGTATTTATAAACATCACGTGTTTCCTTGATATGACTTGCAGTGTCTGCCAAACAGAACACATGGAAGAAACATTTCTCATTAGCTCAGCATTGGTTTTGGTTATACTGATTTCCGGGACAGGAAAAATGCCTTCCTTACTCAGATTTAACTTTCATACAGTAGAAAGAAAACCTCTGAGTGTCCATTAAATTTCTTGAACAGAGACGCTGCAGCTCTTTTAGCCCATATACTTTGTCTAAGGAAAAAAGAAAAAGTGGTTTATTTTAAAAAGAAGATGTAATGGCATGTATTGCTGAAACAAATTCTGAACTAAAATACCTGCCAAAGTCTTCTAGAAACAGAACTCACCAAGAGATGTAAGGTAAGATGATGCTTATAAATAATTGAAGGTATCTTGTTCCGTTTCTTTTCTTTCTTCTTCTTTTTTTTTTTTCCCAAACAAAAATATATTTTTCAGGTTAACTGAGAATTTAAATCAGAACAATGAAAACTGTTTCTTCTTCTTGCATGAGCCATAGGAGAAAATAAATGTGTAATTACTCCATATCAACAAACTCTACTCTCAGATTTCATGTCTGGTTTCAAACCTATATATTAAACACAAGCATTTATTTTCAAATTTGCAATTATGAATCTTGCTGAAATTTGAACAAAATGTATAAGAGAAGTTTCTTGCTGTTCTGGGTTACTATTATGAATTATTATGATTTTTACTACATTTTGCTTTGAATGGGTTGTCAGTAGTTGCCAATTAATTATGCAACTACAGAGCAGCAGACAGGGAGAAGTAGCTGCAGCAAATCAGACTGTGATGAAAGACTGTAAATGTACTGGTTCTCTTTCATTCATGTGTCCTTTGATATACAAAACCTACTGTTGTTTAAAGCCTAAGTTAGTGGGAAAGGTTTTTTTATTATTATTTTAGCTACACATAAACCAATATCTAAATCTTAAATGTTATCTGGCAGAAATTTGGTCTGTTTAAAGATACAGGTCCTGCCTTAAAGTTGGATGGATACTGCGTTGTGGCTTTTTTAATACAATGGCTATATGCTTTGGTGTGTCATATTTATTTCACAAACATTGTTAGGAGTGTAGCCATGTAGATCCTACTGCTATACCAACATTTTAAAAGATGCCTTTTAAAAAAATTTCAAAGAATGAGGATGGATTTTACGTTTATATCAAGCTGGCAGTTGAAATAAAGTGTTGTGTTCTTGATATTAAACCGTTCACGGAACATGAGCTTGCCACTCCCATGTAGTAATCTTCCAGTTAGCCTAAGAGGAGTGTCATATGGTAGATATCACAAACCAGTTACCTGGAAACTCCCAGAGAGTTTTGTATGCAGAAACAGATGAACTTTCAACCACAATACAGTTGTTTTAGTGGAATATTTAGAGGGAGAGTTCTTTATTTCCCACTAACAGACCTGTATTCAAGCTAGCCTGCCTTTCATGTTGAGGTTTGCTTAGAGCTTGCCCTGGAGCTGATGAAGTTACTCAATGACAACATATGATCTGTCATGTGTGAAGGTCTTTTCAGCCCTTCATTAAATTTAGAAGTCCTCTCTCACAGAAGCCTGAGGGTCTCAGTCAAAGCTTTCACTGCCTTCAGTGGGAGCTTGCCCTGAATAAAACCATAAGTATTGGATCTGAGTCCAGTTTTATTGTCTGCTAGGTTCTGGTTTTATTCTTACTCCACCTGCTTTTACATAAGGTTTCTGTGTTCCAATTCTTTAGATGTTGATGTTTTACTTTTTCTTTTCTTGCCCCCCCCCCCCCTCCCCTTGCGCTTAATAGAACAATTTGCACTAATTTGGCTGTTTACTTGAAATTCCTAAGTAGCTTGCAAAGTTAGATGTTGCCAGAGCTCTCTAAACACATTGACAATTTATTAAAATGCCCATGGCTGTGACCTCTCTTATTAGGAGGGGTCATCCTCCTCTACCTCCTTTGTAAATCAGGTAGCTTATCTGAACTGCTAGAGTCCCATAAGCCAAAGTCCAACCAAGCTTTATGACTTCCAGTTAGCTTTCTGAATGAGCTGTTACTTGAACAGGGGTTAAAAATCACTTTGTGTAGATGGGTATTTTGGTATCACTGTTCCCAGAACCCAGGTAAAGTTAGAAGCAATGTTTTTTTCTTCTTCAAACCCGCTTGTCATTCAGGACCATAACTTTCCTAATAGGTTTTTCACTAATATATGATGTGATACTTTGTGATCATGACCCAAATTCTTTGCCTTCCACTGAGCATATTATTTCCACTTCAGTATATTATTAGTTACCTGCTTCTAGATAAGCCTGTTGAATAGTAAAGAGAATTAATTCTGTCCCTATCTTCCTTTTAACAAAGGGCAGTTAAGCAGTACCTGGTGTCACACAGCTACCTATCTGAGGACCTTGATTCTTCTCTGTGTTGGATTGTAATTTTTCTAATAAGAGCTCTGGAAGACTAATCAGACTTCTGAAAATATGTAGCAGTAGAAATATCTTTTCTTGGATACATGTTAAGATCTGGGGTTAAAAAAAGCCTCAGCTGGCAAAAGCAAGATGGTTGCAAATATCAGCAGGCAACAGAACTCCATGAGAAGTGATGTGATGCTGAAATTATTTTTGTGTGAATATATGCCTTTCTTACATTATTGCAAATTAGAACTCCGTGTGACTATGTGAATAGACCAAAAGGGTGTGTTGGGTAAAGGGCTAGTCTCTCAGTCACTTGATATTTACTATAGATAGTCATTAGCATAAAGCAGGCTGTTTACTTCAGCCATGCTGACCCTTTTTTTTTTTTTTTTTTTTTTTTTTTTAATAGAAGTAAAATGAAAAGAAAATGTAGGGCTCAAAGAGTAGAGGTAGAAGCTTATGATATAAGACTCTTAGTTAAGGCACTGATAGTATCTCTAACATTGCAAAAGATCTTTTTGCAGCTGCAAATACTGCTGGGCTTTATGGCTTTGAGATGCAGGGCAGCTTGGACACTGATATTGCAAAATCCAATTGTATATAAGGCTTCTGTGACCATTTGTCCTGCCAACAGTGCTGACTCTAAAACTCAGCACAGCAACTTGCTAGTTCTGAGGAAGAAACAGCTGGCTTCAGGTGTAAATATGCTTCTTAGGTCTTCTGAGTACCAGCTCTGTTTTATGCCATTTTTATATTATTGACATCCTTATGTATTCCATATATCTATAACAGAAATTGTATTTTGACTCAGTTGTTTGGTACTGCCAGGTAAGACCAAAGATTATGCTTTCCTTTATGTTCATTTAATTGTATCGACTTGTTCAGGTTTATTTGGCTTCAGTGCAATCAGACAAGATACAAATATGGAACAAAAATAAAAGCTGAGTCCTTAGTACAGGGAGTCAGAAAGCCATGCATTTATTTTGATTTATGACTGTAACTACTTACAGTATTTCTTTTTTTAAAGAGCAGAAATCTGATATACAGCTTATTTAAACCAAATAAAAATGCTGATCTGTACCAGAACTGTATGTGTTTGAAACTATTCCTTTTTTGGAAAAAAAAAGAGGGATGACCACATCAGTTCAGTGATGGCCTGAGGAAATGCTGAAATTGATACTGGTCTGAAGGGTTTGGCTCTCTGTGTTGGTGGTGGCTGTCTGTGTTCTGTACATGATGTGCCTGATCTCTTCAAGGAGACTGGGGAGGGGGAAGGACATGCTTGCTGCATCTACTTACATTACATGACTCCTATTTGTTCTCAGAAAATTCTACCTAAAAAGCAGCTGTGAAAAAGCAAAAAGAAGCAAACAATTGGTTTGAATACAGCACTGGTTATGAGGGGTGTCATAATGTTAACTTAAAAAAACCCAAAGCAGTAATAGTTTCTATATGTTCAGTCCAAACAGTCTAATAACTTGTGGGATGGGTGGGCCATGCTATACTGATGAGATAAATGTGGATATTGGCAAACCAGTGATGTAATTATGTTAATCTGACCTTTTTAGGATTGAAATGTGTTATGTTTCAATATGTTTATATTTTTGTCATTGTGATAACACCCTGGAAAATCTTGGCTGAAATGCCAAGAGGTTTCTCAGTGTACTCACCACACTATTCTGTCTGGAAAGTAAACTAAGGAAGCATAGGAAGATCAAGCATGAGAGATTTCACAGATTTATTAACTTCTCTCTGCTTAACTGGATAATTTCAAGAATTTTTTCAACTCAAACATTTGTTTCTAGGAAATCAAAACCACTTACAACTATGCAGAAATGTGTACCTGTTCACTGATGTGGATGTTTGTCTTACCAATCAGGAATAAAGCAATGCAGACTGATAGCAGGGAGGCAGCTCTAACAATGAAATGCTGCTTGGGGAATAAACCTCCACACAGAGACACTGTGATTTTAGGAAAATGCAAAATGTGCCACATCTCATGCATCATGAGCATTTTGCTCAGCTTGCCTAAAAGTGTGACTAGACTGGAAGCCCTCATGGGACTTCTCTGGGTCAGGCTCTACCTGGCCTTGTGCTCTCTTCCCTTCTAAGCACAGTTTACTCAATGTGTTGCCAGAGTTGTCTCATTGACAGATAATCTGTGACAGTGTCAACTAAGGAGTGTCAACAGGTTCGGTACAGGTGTAACCAGGCTAGTCCAAGTATAGAGCCTGCTCTTCTAGCTAGATTTAAGCTGATTCACATAGTAAGTTCAACATTTTACGGGAAGAAGTGTAATTTTGCTCTCCCCTTGTCTTTCTGTTGGATTCTTATTTTATGCCCAAAATAAAGGTGGTCTTAGTCTAGGAATGGGAAGGGCCATTGGAACATTGTGATGGCCAAAGAGCGTGGATGGGCTTGAGGTCGTAAGTGTGGTCAAGGGGTTGATAACACAATGGAATTGCTATAGGAAAGAGTTTTCTGAGGAGGGCTGCATTCACATGTGCGTGCACACACATACACTTGTCAGAGGTTGGTGGTGATTTCATCGAAGCAGAATTTCCGTTGTCCCCCACTAATGACCAGAGGTGTACAACAGGCAACAGCCACCTCAACGCTGTCTCCCAGCACTCAGTCCCGTTGCAGGTCAAGTCTCAGAGACGCTGCATTAAGGCCTGACTTGTAGAAAGCTGTTATTTTCTGCAATGTCTGAAGATGCAGCTAGTTTGAACCTTAGCTAGCACTTCAGCGGGAATGGTTGAACTAAAATGTCAAAAGCTTTAAAGTGGATTTCAGATATCTTTCCTTTGAATAGAAGAGTGGATTGCAAAGGCAAGTGATGATCATAGCTTCTTTGCCTGTGTCCTCAAGCATTCCTGGGTCACTCCAGCTGCCATTTGACTGAAGTGCTCTGCTCACTTCTTTCCTAAAAACCACCCTCATGTTCTGACCACACCTGCCAAAAAACCCACAGAACCTCAAAATACTAACCCAAACTAAAGAAGTTTATGTTGGATTTATTTTATTATTTCTCTTCCCTCTTCTCCTTCCTTTCTTCATCTCTCCTTCTCCCTCCCATGCCTGCTGTGCTAGGCTACAGCATTGTAATGACTAATGCAAAATTTTCAAGCCTTGAAGAAAATTTGCATTAGTTTTTATTTTTCCACTCTTGTTCTGTTTTCTCATTCTTATATTGAATTTTTTCTTGAATTCCCTTCATTTGCTATAGTCTCTCTTTTTCTCATCAGTTTCTCACCTCCTGGCTTAAGTCTCCTATTTTTGCTTCTTTGTTCTTTATTATCCCTTTCTTGTTTCCCTGTTTACTTCTCAGCACTCCATCTCCAATACCGTTCTCTTTGATCTCTGGCCTCCTTCACAAACTCCTGTTAGTGTCCTTCACCCTGTCTCATTCCCTCTTTGTTTTGTTTTGTTTTCCTCTTCTGTAGTTTTGCACTTAGAATTCTCTATTACCTTCCCATATAATTCTTCTTTACCTGCTGTATCTCTTCCCAGTATCATAGAATCATAGAATCATTTAGGTTGGAAAAGACCTTTAAGATCATTAAGCCCAAGTCATGAGTTACATATTAGTTAAATGTTTGCAGCATGTGACTCTTGCTATTTTTATTAATATTTTTGTGTTACACATGGCCCAAGCATGAAAGTTTCAGGCTACTAACTCAGTCCTCTACATTTAAGCTTTAAAAAGTCTGCACATAAGTAAACATGCTAATGGTAGGACAGAGGAAGAGGAGAATGAAAAGTGGAGGTGTTTCTGCATTGGTCTGTTGATAAATAAATAATGTGTATTAACAGCTTCAGGCTAGAGACCCTTAATTCTTAGCTCTGTCAGAAAGGAACCACAGGCAAGGTTGGATCCACCACAGTGGACCACAGCAAAGTCCATTGCATGGACTATCAAGCAGCAGCTGGAATGAAGCTGCCACTATCCCTTCTAGTTATAGTATCTAAGCTTGGCTTGTAAAGAAAAAAAAAATAGGATGAAAAACAGACCAGAGAGTGAGCTAAATGAAAAGACATATGGGCAGGCTCACTGCAGAGAGTTACGAAAAAAGTCTAATCCTTTTAAGCTTAGAGTAGAAATTGCTGCACACTGCAGTCAGTGGCAAGAGGCTGGGAGTGCCAAGGGCAGCTTGTCCCACCCAACTGTAGAGGGAATGAGGTGACCTTGGAGGGGGCCTGGAGGACTGTCTTGTAACACGACGTGAGGCAGATCCTCAACACAGAGCAACTAATAGTCCTGTCTTAACTGTTGAGAGGTGCTTAATGCGTATGTGTCTGCTATACACACCGGGATACTTTCCTATTGCTAGGAAAATGTCTTTGTTTAAATCAGTACAGAAATGAGGGGGAAACATGAGGTTTAAATTACAGGGTAGAGAGACAGACTGCAGACCTGACGTAATAGTTGAGTTTTGCAGAACCTTCTTCATGCGACTCCAGTGAGAGTTGGCTGTATTTGCTCTAGTAAATTTAAAATAAAATTTGAGAGGCTCACAGAGTTTCCAGCACAGGATTTCCCACTTGCACTTGCTTGCCTTTAGTATTTTAAATCCCTACAAATCTAAAATTCCTGATTATGTTGACTTTTTCCAAGCTCAAGATCAGAGCATCCCAACGGATAAGAAATCAAGAAAGGGAGCCAGGAGACCCCCATGGTTAAAGAGGGAACTGCTGGGCAAACTCAAGTGAAAGAAGAGAGTTTACAGATCATGGAAGGAGGGGCTGGCCGCTTGGGAGGAATATAGGACTGTTGTCAGAGGATGTAGGGAGGCAACTAGGAAAGCTAAGGTCTTCTTGGAGTTAAACCTTGCAAGAGAGGCCAAGGACAACAGAAAGGGCTTCTTCAAATACATTGCAAATAAAACTAACACTAGAGACAATACATGCCCACTGCTGAATGAGGTGGGTGCCCTGGTGACAGAAGATACAAAGAAGGTGGAGTTACTGAATGCCTTCTTTGTCTCTGTCTGTGTCCTCAGGAGCCCCAGACCCGAGAGGCCCCAGAGGAAGTCAGGATAAAAGAGGAGTTAGCCTTGGTTGATGAGGACTGGGTTAGGGATCAGTTAAGCAATCTGTACATCCATAAATCCATGGGTCCTGACAGGATGCACCCACGGGTGGTGAGGGAGCCAGCGGAAGTCATTGCTAGGCCACTCTCTATCATCTTTGTTAAGTCATGGGGAACAGGAGAGGTGCCTGAGGACTGGAGGAAAGCAAATGTCACTCCAGTCTTAAAAAAGGGTGAGAAGGGTAACTATAGACTGGTCAGCCTCACCTCCATCCCTGGGAAGGTGATGGAACAACTTATCCTCAGTGATGTCTCCAGACATATCAAGGATAAGAGGGTCATTAGGAGCATGGTTTTACCAAGGGGAAGTCATGTTTAACCAACTTGATAGCCTATTATGAGGACATAACCAAGTAGATAGATGATGGTAGTGCAGTGGATGTGGTTTATCTTGATTTCAATAAAGCATTCAACACTGTCTCCCACAGCATCCTTGCAGCTAAACTGAGGACGTGTGGTCTGGATGACTGGGTAGTGAGGTGGATTGTAAAATGGTTGAAGGAAAGAAGACAGAGAGTTGTAGTCAATGGGGCAGAGTCTAGTTGGAGGCCTGTATCTAATGGAGTCCCTCAGGGATTGGTACTGGGACCAGTACTATTCAATCTATTCATCAACGACCTGGATGAGGGAAAAGAGTGCACTATCAGCAAGTTTGCTGATGACACAAAACTGAGAGATGTGGCTGACACACCAGAAGGCTGTGCTGCCAGTCAGTGAGACCTAGACAGGCTGGAGAGTTGGGAAAGGAGAAATTTAATGAAATACAACAAGGGCAAGTGTAGAGTCTTGCATCTGGGGAATGACAGCCCCATGTACCAATATAGGTTGGGGGCTGACCTGCTGGAGAGCAGTGTAGGAGAAAAGGACCTGAGGGTCCTGGTAGACAGGAGGATGACCATGAGCCAGCAATGTGCCCTTGTAGCCAAGAAGGCCAATGGCATCCTGAGGTGTATTAGAAAGGGTGTGGTTAGTAGGTCAAGGGAGGTTCTCCTCCCCCTCTATTCTGCCTTGGTGAGGCTGCATCTGGAATATTGTGTCCAGTTCTGGGCCCCTCAGTTCAACAAGGACAGGGAACTGCTTGAAAGAGTCCAGTGCAGAGCCACAAAGATGATGGAGTGGAACGTCTCCCTTATGAGGAAAGGCTGAGGGAGCTGGGTCTCTTTAGCTTGGAGAAGAGGAGATTGACGGGTGACCTCATTAATCTTGACAAATATGTAAAGGGTGACTTTTAGGAGGACAGAGCCAGGCTCTTCTCAGTGATATCCAATGATAGGGGCATAGGAGGTTCCACATAAATATAAGGAAAAACTTTTTCACTGTGAGGGTGTCAGAGCACTGGAACAGGCTGCCCAGAGAGGTTGTGGAGTCTCCTTGTCTGGAGACATTCAAAACCAACCCAGACGTGTTCCTGTATGACCTACTCTAGGGGATCCTGCTCTGGGGGTTGTTGGACTAGATGATCTTTCAAGGTCCCTTCCGACCTAAGATTCTGTGATTCTGTGTGTGAAGATGGGTGTGAAGAAAAGATGGGTAAAAAATGTTCTGCTGGTATGCAAAATGAATAGTTACGTATGTATATATAATGTCAATATACATGTTACCATGAAGCACTGTTCTCTTGGAACTCAGATGCTCAGTGTGTGCTGGTTCAAAGGCTTTGTGTAGAGGTTGCTCCACACTGCAAGCTCAGTAGAACAGCTGGTTCTACTGAGTGTGCTTCGTTCCCAGCAGTCAAGCTGTAGACCTGCCTGTCCCCTTTACAGTGGTTCGTTCTAGCAAGTAGCTGTGTGATCTGTGGTGTGGGAGGGCTTTTTGTTTGCATTTTTTTTTAGAAATAGTCTGGAATAAGTATAAGAGAAATTTATGGTACTTGTGTCTACCCCAAGGCATATCTGTTTCACTTCATGCCTTTGAAATTAGTAAACAGAGGGAACAGCAAACAATATGTAAATTCTGGAGAAGATAGTAGAGTCTGTATATAGTCTGAAATCCAGAATGTGTCAGTCAGCCAGAAAGAACTGTTCTGTTCCCTCCCTGTTTGTTTAGCTTGACCTCTCAAATTCAAAGAGCTTCTGAAGGATTTTTCAGTCTTCAGGGACACACCACACACATACTCGTAGGTCTAAATTTTTGCAGTGGGCTGGAGAGCTGATGTGGGCAAGTTTAAGCCAATTGGAAAGAGTTATTCAGGGTCGTGGAGAGCAGCATGGAGTGTAGGGTGGCACCAGCACAGTCTGGCTGTGTGCACAGCCAGGGTGTGTGTCATCTCGGGCTCTTTGTGAAGGACAGAAACGTGGGAGTCTGTGTTCAGCTCCCCCATTTTTGCCATAGGGAAGCATCCAAGTCTGAGATCATGATTGGATATGATCAGTTTTTTCTTCCTCTGCTGAACGTTTGGAGGAAAAGCTAAGGCTTGATCCCTCTTCTTTCACTGTAGAAAGCACATAACCACACTGAGAGGTTTCTGTCATGGTCCTTGCCTAAGGAGAGGGAAGAAAAATTCTGATGGTTCTCCAGCTGCCTTCAAGAGTCTTGTGTATCAGAGGCTGCAGATTTAGGAGATCCTGCAGAAAACTCCATACACAGGTCTTTGTCCTCCTTCGCTGTTTGTTTCATAGAATCATAGAATCGTTAAGGTTGGAAGGGACCTTAATGATCATCAAGTTCCAACACCCCTGCCATGAGCAGGGAACCCTACCACTAGATCAAGTTGCACAAAACCTCATCCAACCTGGCCTTAAAAACCTTCAGGGATGGGGCATCAACAACCACCCTGGGCAACCCATTCCCGTTCCTCACCACCCACAGAGTGAAGAATTTCTTCCTAATATATAACGTAAATCTCCCCTCTCTCACTTTAAAACCATTACCCCTTGTCCTATCACTATCTTCTCTGGTGAAAAGCCCCTCCCTAGCTTTCCTGTAGACCCCTTTCAAGTACTGGAAGGTGCTATAAGGTCTCCCTGGAGCCTTCTTTTCTCTATGCTGAATAGCCCCAATTTTCTTAGCCTGTCTTCATAGTAGAGGTGCTCCAGGCCTTTGATTATCTTGATGGCCCTTCTCTGGACCCTCTCCAACAGGTATATATCCTTCTTGTGCTGAGGGCACCAGAACTGTACGCACTATTCCAGGTGCAGTCTCACCAGAGCAGAGTAGAGGGGCAGAATCACCTCCCTGGCCCTGCTGGCCACACTTCTTTTGATACAGCCCAGGACACAATTGGCCCTCTGGGCTCCAGTGCTCACTGGCAGCTCATGTGGAGCTTCTTATCAACTACCACCCCCAAGTCCTTCTCCTCAGGCCTGCTCTCTAGCCATTTTGCCCCAGGCCTGTATTTGTGCCTGGAATTGTGCCGACCCACGTGCAGGACCCTGCATTTGGCCTTGTTGAACTTCATGAGGTTTCTTGGATCAGAATTAGAAGCTGCATGGGCTATAGGACTGGTGAGATGGCACAAGACTTTCATTGGCAAAAAACCAACAGTCTAAAACCCCAAACCAAATCCCCCCAAAAAACAGGTGAAAATATTGCTTATTTTGTAATACAGCTGTAAAAGCCATCAGTAGCGAACTGTCTTCCAATTTGTATTCTGCTAGACTGAACTAACTTGTTGCATTTAAGCAAAACCCCATTAACTCCATCACAAACTTGACTCCTGAGAGCAGAGAACAAAACTAAGTCCTGGGTTAGTAACAAGCAATCCAGCCTGTAAGTGCTTCCCTGTTTTCTGTCAAGGAAATGGTTGTTTACAACAATACAAGGCATTAACTGCTTGATTATTTCCATCCATGAAAGTATTATTAAGGGAATAGGAACCAAAGGAGCTGTTATCGGGAACAGAAAGAACTTTGATCAGCAGTCAAGCAATAAGTTACATCTATGCCACATGTGTATATCTCCTAGTAGACTTCAGACTATTCTCTGGTTTTATAATTATGCTTTATTGATGTTGTAACATTTTTCCCAATAAAAATGAGAGAAGCAAACAGAAAATAAATTAATGTGATGGGCAAATTGATGGAAAGATCCAATGAGCCAACATTGTTAATAACGTAGAAGAAAACAGGGTGACTGGCAATGCAGCTCAGTAGTAACTTGGGTCTATCAGTAACAGAGACATTAACATTGATCTTCAAGTAATAAGCTAACCTAAACTTCCAGGCTTGATCTCAGTAAAGCGGAGGGTGTTCCAGCTCTTTGAGGCATGCCCTTTGTTTATACAGGGGATTACACTGAAAAGGAACTCTTGTTCTGTACAGTGCATTGTAAACAAATACATAGCAAGTAATTAAATATGGGATAATGCATGGCAAGTTGGACAAGGCTTGAGGACTCTGATAAAGTAATTTAAATGGAAAGTGATGCTTCAATGGTTTGTATGCATTGTTAGAACCTACCAATTAAGTTACAACCTTGGTAATGATATATCTGTGCAATATTTAAGATGTTGTGCCTGACCTATTTTTAAATTAAAAGAAGATTAATTCCTCATATGAAAAACTTTTCATATGCATCAGATGTACTTGAAGACTCTTGCATATAGTGCCAGATGTAGGGAGAACTAGTTATAGTATGTCCGACGTTCTGGGATATACTTTATCATCCTAGAGTCCAGTTACTGAAAATGTGCATCCTGCCAGCTTGCAATTCGTTGCAGAGAAGCTACAGTGAAATATAGTGGCCTTTTTTATCCTGCATTTTAGCATAATAATGTGATTTCACACTGCAGGTTTGTTTGTAAGGAAAAATCACAGGTGAAAGAATATACTCTGCAACTGTTGAAAAAAGACATAAAAGTGTACTTGGATAATTTGGTTGTATTTTTTAGTTTTGATTGTTTTGAGTTGGGTTGGTCAGCAGACCTAAGCAGCTTTTTAACTAGGTCAGGTGTATACATCTATTCATTAAAAGGGAATGCTTGGCTGGTTAGTTAAACCTGCCAAATATAAACCAGATGCTTCACTGGTAAATGCCTCTTTACCTTTATATTGCAAGAAACAAGCCTTGACTAATTAAATTTGAAATTAAAATAAATAGATTTATTTTTTTTTCTGTGCCATAACAGTATCTTATTATATTTCTGGTGCAAATACTTAATAAATACAGTATTTTAAAATCTTTTAAAGTAAAACTGTAAATTAAACATTTAAGTCAGAATTAATATTTTTTTACATTTCTAAAAAGGCTGTTTATGTTACATTGCATATAAATTTTGTGAAGTTCTGGTCAAGACCAATAATGGCATACAAATTTACAATGTACATTAGAAATTTAAATACGTGGCAGCTGCCTACAAAGCTGTAGGACTTCTCTGCTCTTGGGCTGGGTGTCATAAGGGGAGAAACACCTGGATTTTTAGTTTTGGCTGCCAGATCTGCTCTGCTCTTTGTCCTGTTACTTAAATGCTTTGAGTCAGGTTGCCCTTTCGTGGCGGAAATGAGTGATGCCTCCCTTACTAATGGCTGAGAGCTGAGAGCAGCTCTGTGGAACAGAAACGTTGCTTCAGTAAGGTCCCTTTATAACTTGTTCTTTACAGCGGTATTAGCTTATGGTCATGTGCTTTCAATGTATTTTGACTCTTTTGAATGCCTGTCATGATGCTTTAGGCAATTTTTTAGTTGCACGCAAAACCAAAAAAAGCAAAAAACAAAAAAACAAACAAACCAAACCAACCAACCAAACAAAACAAAACAAAAAAACACACACACACACCAAAAAAAAACAACACACACAAAAAACCCCAAAAAACAATCTAACCAAACAAACCAACCCCCTGAATCAGAAGATAACAGCAGGACTGGGAAGTGATCCTGTAATTAATTTTTCCTCTGTGATATTTAAGTGCCCTCTCTCTTACACTTTAAATGCTATATTTTTAAGAAGACATTTTCTTTATTTGGTGGTCTTTTGGGGTGAAGGGGTAGAAGGTAGGGAAGCATTCTTTTTGTTCTAATTTTTTTTTTTTTATATTCACCTTCTCTATTATGCCTTTTCTTTAAAAAAAAAACAAAACAACAACAAAAAACACAAACCAACCTAATCATAATGCCTAGTGTGGTGTGCTGCAGAGATAACAATGGGATTGATTTATGAGGGCCCCAAAGCTCAGGTTAACCAAGCAGCTCAGGTGCCTAGTTAATGAGTAGACAACCTCCTCCATGGGAGGGGCTTGTGCTTCCTTCTACCA
This sequence comes from Apus apus, assembly GCF_020740795.1. Lineage (NCBI taxonomy): Eukaryota > Metazoa > Chordata > Aves > Apodiformes > Apodidae > Apus > Apus apus. Next base: position 18,260,183 of record NC_067283.1, on the reverse strand, counting down.
GATGTCACTACCAGTCTGAGTATGGGAAAAACTTCCAAGGTTTATATTTTTTTTACAAATGTATGCACTCGGTTCATTAAGTAATTGGAGGTCTTCACCTATTGCAGAATTAATATGTGTGTTTCATATTGTTGCATGTGAAATGCATTCTCTTACCTAAACTGAGGTTACTCACTGTTTTATTTATGGCTTTCCCCTTTGTGAGTCTTTGTGTGCTTCTTTCCATAATGTTAGTCTCTTTCTTTACATCTTATAGGCACACATTAAAAAATGGTTGAGTGATTGAATCACATAGTGTTGCACAGTTTGTGACTGGGTGACATGCCAAGGAGGTTATTTAGTGACTAATTTCGAAGGGGAGGAGAAATTGCAGGCTTGTCATGTGGAAAAGTACTTCAGTCTATTGAAGCAGCATTACTTAGATGACCGGGTAAAGCAAGATGGCCTGTGCCTGTTGTGAGCAGAGGGAACAAGGAACATTTTTACTCTTTCAAAATCTTTTCCCAGAAGGCTTGGATATACAAAATATTATACCATAGACTGAGGATCCAGGTTCAAGGCTGAAAACAAAAAGTGCTTTATTAGAAGTGGAACCAAATGTTGATCTCACTGCTGTAGCCATACAGGTGGTTTCCTTAATTAACAGTAAGTGACTTTAATTATTTCAGAATAAAAGCCTTACCAAAGATTGTTTTATTTGTCTGTAGGTAACAATGTTGACAAAGAGTGTAATAAGAATGCTACTGGTTTTAATTGTAGGAACAAATACTCAGAGTAGCATCAGGATAGCTGAATAAATTATGCCTGAAAGAACAGACTGTGTAGGATTTGGTCTGGAACCTTTCTATCTGCTTGTTTGCATAATCCGTCTTCAGCGTGCACATTGACTTAAAGACAAGGTGAAGCAATCAAGCATTATTTTTGGGATTGCCATTAAATTTGTTTTGTGGTTAGCTTAGGATTTTATGGATCTGTTTTACATTCAGTAAAAAATGAACTAGGTATTCTTTGTATTCCCCATGGGAGCTTTAGGATATGGTATGAATTAAGTTTATATGTAGTCAGGGATATAAAAGGACATACTGAGACATGCAATTTCCAGTAAAATATTTAGATATCTGTAGAAACTGGGTTCATGTGCAAGTATGCATTAAAGATACAGGTATAAAATAAGGGACAATAATGTTAAGAATGTGTTTGATGTTCTTGCACACAGGAAGGGAAGTTATACTGTGGCTGAGTTTCGAACCAGTGTATGGGCAATTTTAATATGCTATCCTAAAATTCTGCTCTTGAGGATGAAATAGTTCTTATGTCATAACCTACATCTACATAATTGGCAGAAAGTTATGAAGAAAGATGTCACAGTGATATTGGCTAGTATTGTAATGACACCTGATTAAGGTTCACTCAGGTTGCCTACTTTCTGGAGGGTCATGTTGATGTGCTCTAAATTCCACCTCCTAGGATAGTGAACATCATCTTCTGGTTCTCCTCCCTTTTTTTTTCTTTTTTTTTTTCTCATGTCAACTTCTAGCCAGCTGAACCTGGTAAAAATGGTCTATGAACATAGAAAATGAAGAAGTGAGTGGATACATCATTACTTACCACCACAGGCTGAACAAAAGAAATATTTTATATTAGCTGATTGCAGCATTGTAGATCAAGGGAAAGTAAAAGCATAAATGGAAGAAAAACCCAGTGTTTCTCTTGCCATATCCATCCAGTGAAGTACTCTATTCTGGTGTAATCAGTCACTAGAACCAGAAAATTGCAGTTTCATAGATATTCTGGGTTTTTATCTCAACTCTGGACATATACCAAAACTGTGCAAAAGGAGCTAAAGAACTGAATTCTAGATGCATGCTAGGAATAGGAAGTTAGTTGTAATAAATGCTGAGATTTCTCAGGGATTTCTGCAACTTCTTGTCTGGAAAATTATCCAGGAAAAAGCCAATGGAAATATGTGTGACATGGTAAGAACATCTAGCTGGGTCTTGGAGTTCTCCATTCATGGGAAGTTTGAACATTTGAAATCAGTCTTATTTTACCAGCATCTTGTACTCTGGGACCAGATTCAGCTGAGGACAGGTCTCCAACTTAGCCTAGGTCAGCTGTTTCATGATCTGAACTCTGTCTCTGGGCAGCTGAATGAACCTGCGGGTTAGGGTTAGGATTAGCCTGGGTTAGGGTTAGCCTGATTTTTTTCTCTAATGGCTAAATAGAATGGAGAAATCTACAAGAATTAAAAGGCATACTATGAGAAGGCAAGAACAGACAACCTCAGTGTGACAACCTCTCAGTGATGTCTGATAGCATTAGGATTTGGCTTCAGAGAGTCATGGTACAGACCATTCACCAATTTTCAAGTGCATTGTATCTTATGGTAAATTATATATAGAAATATTTAAACTGTGTATGACAGGCTTTTTTGCAAAAGCAGATTTGTGCGTTCAACTGTCCAAACCCAACCCGAAGGAAGATCAATCATGAAAGAAGTGGTACCATATGATGCAACTACTAGTCCAGTAAAGCCATCAATTTATTTTTATGAGGAATGAACAAACTAATGGATTGTGTTATCGTTGTTGGATTTGGCTTCTTTTAATAAAGTCTTTCCTGATTAGAAAAGTGAAAGATTTCCTCACTTTTTCAGGGATTTTCTTCTGGTGAGCAATTTCTAGAAAAGTTCTGTTAACAGACAGATGAATTAATCAGTATTATATCAGTACTTAGGTTTTCTGTAGCTTTTTCATCAAAGACTCTCCAAGCTCTTGACAAAATTCTTTGCAGGTGTCTTCTATTTACTGTTGGGTGAGCCAGCTTGAGGAGCATGGGTGCATTTTCCTCAGGGAAACACGGGGTGTCAACAGGAGAGTAAGAAAATTAATGACTTTACATGCCCAAGAGGTGATTAATGGATTCTACTGGGAAGGCTGGGGTGTCTCTGAGAGGATGCATGAATAAACTCTATCTAGGGAACATGCTACATGTAGGTATTTTGGCAGGCTGAAATCCTTGGGGCAAAGCCAGTTGCTGTGTATTCTGTTGACCTAGACAAGACTTGGGAGAGCAAAGGGAAAAGCTGCCAGGTGAGAATCTCTGGCCTACTTTTCCCTTTGGCCATGTTGTGCTATGAGATGTTGGCAGATACTGGTGTGAGTCAGGCTGTACTTAAGGTATTCAGATGCACAGTGAGGTGAAGGGTTGGTGTGGTGCTGTTGAATCGAAGGTAGGGTTAGTGCTTTATGTTAGCTGGCGTTGCCCTGATGTGTTTCCAGGCTCCATGTGCCCTGTCTGGTATGTGCCACAGACGTGAAGGAAGTGTTGAGGCAGCTGGAGAGACAAAAGTAAGGATAGTTTCTTCATTGTGAGCTGCCCACATTGGGATAGACCACAAGAGTGACCCATGAGACAGGACAGTCCTAACAAATATAGAGTAATGTCAGCATAGTGTTGTATTAGTCCTGGTGGACAACATGCCAGACTAGATTGTACTGCAGAAGTCACCAGCTGTTGAACCACTGAACAGCATCTTCCTCTTTGTTATGCATAAGGCTTATGATACCATGACTACATCCTTCTTTCTTGGGGGGGCCATGCTATTTGAGGGGCCAGGAGCTGCCACAAGCTTTGTATTCTCCTGTATGCAATGATGCTGGGTCTGCCCACCCTTCGTGTGAGGTACCAGGAGCAAGACTCTTTAACTGAAGTCGATGGATAGCTGGTTTGCTACCTTTCTGCATATACTATTATTCAAAATACAGCAAGTTGCTGAGTATGCCAACTACTTTTGAAATAAAGAACATAACTTGTTTTACATTATGTTCACTCTTCAGTAAATAGAAGCACTCTTCAGTGTCTCTATTGCTGTTTTAAAAGAATGCCAATTCTGTATCTTACAGATTTAAGTGCTGTTAGACTGACCTTAAACCTCCACAGGAAACGTTTAAACATGGTGTGGTCTTTTTTACTACAGAAACGGAAAGATTCTAAGTGATGCCTTTTCCCCTCAAATGTTTTGTGCACAAATTGTCATTAGTCATTTGACATATTTTAACCTAAGTTTCTATTTCAACAACGTAAAGTCTACAGGCAGCAAGAACAAAGAAGAGCTATGTGCTAAGGAAAACCACACCCTCAGGCGAACATATTGTGTGACTACAGTTGAAAAACACATGATCCTATGCTTGGACTAAAAAATTATCTTCCTTTTGCCCTCAAAGCAATTGGCTGCATTAGCACCTAGCATTTAGAGGCTCAGATAATCCAGTGTCCTCTTTCTCTGCTCTGAGTCATGCAGTTGAAGTCCAAGAGCATGTGCCTCAAGACAGCCTGCACATTCAACTACGTGTTTTCATTGAGCAACATGGAAGTTTTGTGGTGGAGGGTAGATCAAGAAAAGCAGCACAGGAAGTGGGTTATAAATTGAGAGAGTGTGCCTTGAATATCACACAAAAGATGTATTGTTGAGAAGCTAGAAGAGACCCTCATTCACATTTTTAAAGTTGCCATTATCAACGAATGTGGAGATTTTGGAGAAGAGATCAAAGTGTAAAGAGATAAAATAATGACCAGGTGGCAGAAGACAGTGTAATCCAGCCAGTAAAGCAGCCTGGCTCCCAGTCACCAGCTCATGCCCTGCCCAGCTCACACACCCTTCTGCACCTGCCTTGTGCATCCTGGACTCTGTGGCTCCCACTGCTCTCCCCTTCTGCACGCTCCACCCAGGGGCTGAATCATGGCTTGAAATAGAAAGTGAACTTGTCTGCCCTTCCCAGCTCAATGGGGTCTTGATTCAGGCTGTGTAGTTCAAGTGCTATTTTAAAGCTAAAGTAAATAGAGTTATAGACTTCAATTCTGAGATACAGGGTTTTGAGCCATAGCTCAGCTCTGTATTTGGACTCCTTTTTTCCATCTTAGCACATGGAAATACGTTAAGATGGAAAATAGGATTTTTTCTTTGATAGATTCCTTTGACTTATGAGAAAAGAAAGAGCATATGCAGGAATATGAAGTCCAGAAGTTGGGGAAAATTCAACCTATTGCTTTCAAAGCTTCACATGGAAACTTTCTCCTCTCTACAAGGTAACACTGGAATTTTCCTCGCTGCAACCCAGCGTATCCCAGTGTCTATGGTTTCTGTGCCAGATACTATTGCATCGGTTGTAGCTTTAGCTGGAGCAACCAAACAGGTCATGGTATAGCTTGTACAGCAGGAACCAAGGAGAATTTTCTTTTCCTGGGCTCTTCTCTCAGTGTACAACATCTGTGTGGAGGCATGATCCCAAAGCTTCTCAGAGTCAGTAGGAGACTTTTTGTTCTCCAGGCCCAGGGTCTGGGCCAGCACAATACAGCTCCGTATGTTGCAAAGTTTCTTCAAACCAATAGAAAACTAGGTTGAATGCCCACTGATAATTTTATTAATACTGTTTAGTTATATTTGTTTTAAATTTTCAGGCTACAGTAATTCTCTGTGCAAAAAAAAAATTATCCCATGTTCCCCACTGGCTTGATGACTTTTGTCTGGTTCATTTATGACCCATCCCAGCATGCTCCTTTGTTCTGTTACAATTATTTATTATCTCTGCTGCAATCAGGTTATCTCCTTTCTTCTTTCTGATACCTGATACTCCAGACTTTTGATCTCTGGCCTTGGGGAATGTCGTTTGTGATTCCCAAGTGCTGAGCCTGCTGTGGTGAGAACAGCTGTTGTTTGTACACCACCATCACAATTCCCTTACCAGTGGAAAAACCTATGGTGAGGCAGGAATAGAATATAATTTCTTGCTTCATCAGCCATGGATCACTGTAACTGCCATGAATCCAGTCATTGTCAAAGCAGGGACCGAGCGGGGAGAAAAATGCTAAAGATTTCAGATCAGCAACCTCCACTGCACATTAGCACGTGCTGTGTAACTTCAGGAGCATGTAGACACTTGGCCTTCTGCAATTCTTTGGAAGTGGTAGGGAAGCTGAAATTGCCAGCACAAATTTGATGCTAGAGGGAAAATTTCTCCTGTGGCTGTCAGTGATAGTGTTTAGCCATCTAGAGAGATCATTGCTGGGCAGAGTAAGATGCTACAGTCTCAGAAGCACGCGTATCCAATGCAGATTTTTGCCAAGGCCTCTGTTATAAAGTATTCATATGTTGGTATGGAAGCTTTCCCTTTCTTTTCCTTGCTTGCTCTTTCCTTACTTCTGGCAGTTTATGCTGCTGCTTACAAAACTATGATAAAAGGTTCAGTGACTTTCTGAGTGTGTGCTCCACAAACTGTCTGAAGTCCTGTTATCTTTGCAGTGAAGGAAACCCATGGCACATGTGTCAAGATGCTTTCTCGCAACTTGACTGTGCCAATAAATGTCTGTGTGTGTTTTTTTCTCCTATACTTTGTGTATCCTGTGTGTAATGAAGACCACATCAAGTAACTAGCAAAAGGCTAAATCCTAGACTGAAGCAAATGGCCAAACAGTTGTGACATTTATGTATCTTGTCTAAGGATTGTTTGTGATGCCAGAGCATTAGCATTTTTGTCCTGGTTTGGAATCAGTGAACTCTAGCCTGTGTGTCTGATCACTAAACTGTTTTAAGTCAGTCACTGACTACATGTTCTTAAAACATCTGGCACTGAAAACCTGATTTCAGCTTTGGTAGCTGTGGATATCAAATTAGGGTAGAGATGGCATTTGGGTAAGTAAGAAGATTTTTAAAGCTCTCATACACCAGTAACTTACAGCCCATTTCACTGCGATTTAGTTGTTATTTTTTTTAGGCATTGAGGTTTTATTTATACAGATGACAAATTATTTTGTTTCGAGGGCTGGGTTTTTTCCCCTTTTTTCTCTAGATGTCAAGGTTGTCACAACCCACATCATGTTTTGCTCATTCAGTTATTTTATATCTTAGATGATTTTCCTTTTCTTTCCAGATGCAGAGGGAAATGGCTTATGCAGGCCGAGATGGCCCAGGTGGTTCCCGCCCTGGATCTGCCACGCACCCTTCACACATGATGATGCCCAGCTCTCCGCCCTCCACCCCAGTGCCCCACTCCATGCCTCCATCTCCGTCCAGGATTCCCTATGGTGGGGGCCGGCCTGTGGGTGTGCCAGGAAACGCCACCATCCCCCGGGACCGGCTGTCCAGCGTGCCAGCCTCACGCTCGATATCGCCTAGCCCAAGTGCTATTTTGGAGAGACGGGACGTGAAGCCAGATGAGGACATGACTAACAAAAACCTCACCCTGATCCGAAATGAAGGTCTTTACGGTGACCCCTACTTGTTTCACGAGGGGAGGATGAGCGTGGCTGCACCCCACTCCGGACACCCCCTGGATGTCCCTGATCACGTTGTAGCCTACCATCGCAGTGCCATGAGGTCATCAAGCACTTACTGCAACCCCCCTATGCAGCCTGAAATGCTGGAGCAGTCCTTGTACAGACAAAAGACACGGAAGTACCCAGAGAGCCATTTGCCCACTCTTGGCTCTAAAACACCTCCTGCCTCACCCCACAGGGTGGCTGACATGAGAATGATTGATATCCATCCTCACCATAGTGCTCACATCCCCCCGCACACCCTCCAGCCTGACAGGTCCTCCCCCAGCCGCCAGTCCTTCAAAAAGGAGCCAGGACTGCCTGTGTTTGTGGACAAGAAAGCACGGAGTGTCCTCGGCCTCCCGGGCATGGCTGAGGTGGTGCCCTCTCCATCTGATGAGCAGGCTTTTGGCTATGGGTCATCTGCGATGCCCAAGGACAAGGAGACCAGGTAAGGCAGAGCTAGAGCTTAATTTATGCAAATGAGAAACATGCCTAATCTGCACATTTTGTGTCATTGAACACCCACGGGGCAATGTAACATGTAGGAGGCTGCTGCACTGGGCTGCAGTGTTTATTAGCCGTCTATCAAGGTAGTAATTTAGAGGAGATGCAACACCACCCGTTATTAATCTGAAAGTATTGTCAACCCATGATGAATCCCTAGTTATTTTCATTTGTGTAAATTTCAGTCATTGGAAAAAATATAATAAAATAAAATGATTAACTAGGATTTTTCTTTCCAGACAACCAGATCATGTTACAAGAACAAATGATGTTCTGTTCCTGCTAATAAGGGAATATATTTCACCCCCGTTAAGAATGACACTCTGATATTGCAATTTTGGTTCTTTATGGAGTGGAGTTTTTCTCATCTAGTGTTAGGAAATGGGAAGAATTTATCATTACTGTCTTATCTCCTGTATAATATGAATTTGCATAAAAATAGGACAGTTGTTTATAATAACATTGCTCAAGGGGAACCTGCTGAGAAGAGCAAGTCTGTCTCAGGGAAGAAATTGAAACATGAATTCTGTTCCAAATTATTTTTCCAGCATCACAAATACTTGGTGACCAGACTGTTGTTAACTTTTGTGCAGTAACAATGATGACAATGATCTCTCCTGTCTTTTTAAGGACCAGATTTATGCAAAGGTCTGTGAAGGCTTCTCCTGCCATAGACCCTGCCCTAGGAGAGGAAAATGGTTAAAGTGCCAGTCAGCTGCTGTGTATTTGTATGAGTTGTGCTAATCTCTAGCATATTGTTTGTGCTGTTAACTTTTATAGAGCTCTTTAGGGAAGTCAAGATGAATAGCTGGAAAATGCTGAGCTCACAGAGGCCAAAGGTAACTGCTGACTGCCTTAACTACTGGGAAAATACGGAGCTTTGTGTAGCCACCAAACTTCCCTTCCATCTGAGCAACTTGCTCAACACTTAGTAGCCTCTGACCATGCTTGGGCAAAAAAAATAATGTGTTGTGAGGTCCATTGGTGGGGAGAAAATGTAGGACAGAAAAAAAACAGCCACCCACAAAAATTACAGGCCTACAGCTTTGTGATTATGTTGTCACAAGGGTATGAGTTAGGACATATTGCCATCTAGGCTCAGTGAAACCTGATTTTTATTGACTTATTTATAAGAAAAAAGATGCGGGTATTGAAATTCCATTTCAAGTTTCCATTATTACAACTAGGTAATAATTTGAACTATATTTGCCAATTCTAATCCAAGAGAGAGTTTTCAGATTTAAATTTTACAAGGATCATTTTAGGGGGTTGAAAATAAGGGAGGACACCAATAACTTTCCAGTCTGTGTGACTTTCTCCCATGTGGGTATCTCATCTGTTCACTCAGCTACACAGCTATGCAAAAGGCTATGTATTTGCAAATATATAAAGAGCAATTATACAGGTAGTTCTGCAGCTCCTTAAGGGGACCTTTATACCAGGAATTCTTGTCCTGGTCCCAGAATATATTTACAGTGATGAAAACAGCATTTGCATAATTGTGCTTACAAATAAATACATGACCTTAAAATTCAGCATGGTGTGTATTAGCCACACAGCACTGAAAAAACAGTTCTGAAAGCTGCCCTTACTGGGTGTGGGGTTTTTTAACCTTGAGAGAGTGTGAATTAAAAAAAAAAAAAGTAAAAAAAATTGTAAATACAAAAAGCAATTCATGCAAATTGGTGTCTTTGCTAACCACTGCAGTGTTAAGAATTGGGTCTGAGTTCTACAAAAACAAAATGCTCTACGCCTTATTTTAGCTTTGTAATAATGTCATAAACTTTGAAAGCAAACATGAGATTGTACTAAACAAAACAAGGAGCACTAAGGGTACCCAGGCTGAGATGCTCTTTTCCTGTTTCAGCAGGGGATGAATTGTTACAATGTTGTTATGAACGCTTGGAAGATGATGTATATAATGGCAGAAAGTTATCCCATATCTTGTTATGTAGGACTTACAGTTTGCACCCAAAGGAGTACAGCTGGGCTTGGTTCTGTGAGTAAGAATATTTTGGGACTGGGGAGATGGGGCTGCATTCATCCTCCTCCAGGCATGGTAAAATGAAGTGTATGCTGCTCTGTTGTGCACATTATCCAATTACTGATGACTGTGCAAAGGACCTAAAAACCAGGCCACAGAAAAGGGATGGTGGTGTGTTCAGTCAGCCCGCATGCAGACAGTGTCAGGTGGGGGGTAACAGCAAAAGGGCAGGTTGAGAACCTGTTAATCTCAGCGGTACTGAGGGAGGCATTTGGATTTGTGCACTGTGACAAGAGAGCCTCCATCCTGACACTCAGGAGTGGATTAAGGACCCTGCAAGTATCAACTCCATCATCTCAGCACTGTTGTTCTTCCAGTCCCCAGTGGAGTGTGCTAAGAACAAAGAAAACATCTTTTGTGCCATCTCTGCGGAAATTACGTTGAGGTGGCACTGCCACACCTCAGGACAATGCTCAGTTTCAGTCAGAGAAAAGATGGATGGTGATAGTGCCCAGAAGTTAAACTGAATCTTCCCCTGTTAATTCTCCTTCCATTTTTCCAGTCCAGGGCTCAAGTGGGATAGAAATGTACTTTATCAGATTTGTTGGATACTTATAGGAGATCAGACCTCTTATTGACTCTCCTGGTTTTGTTGAAGAAAATGGGTCCCTTTCCTCTGGAATGTTAACTGCAGCAGATTTGAGTCTACAACAGATGAAAACCAGTATTTCTGATCTCTTGTTTTGGAGTTTCCCATTTTAGTTTGGCATTGTAGAAGCCAGTCTCTTCAAGCCTGTTATTTAAGCCAGAGTTAAAGGGGATTAAATTGCTTCATGTAATTCCTTCTTGTATCTGTTTTACTTCAGGTATTTTCAAGTTAGCTATTTCTGCAGTATAATAAATTATCACTGTAATTAATTTACCAGAAAAATTCCGTATAAAGCTCTTTTACAAAAGTGAGAAGAAACAAGTTCATAGAGATTTTTAAAAAATAAATGTTAGTATTCATATGCACAAAAATATTAGAATAACAAAAACCAGGTTGTAGCAGTTCATCTTTGAGTTCGTCATCCTGTAAACCTGATGTTTACAGGAAGAATGAGTAGATTTTTGTGAGTTAGCATAAGTTGTTTAAACAGTGATTTGCTATCGTATTTGGCCCATTTATGTAGGTCATGGTAGTACAGGCAAAGCAGATGTTTAGATGTTGATAAATTGGAAAAGAAGCTGTATACCTAGAAGTGCATCAAATGAAATGTAATTTAGCTTACATTCTTTGCATTTAAAACACACATTGTGTTGCAATTTTTTGTCAGAACAAGAGGGAATGGTTTCAAGCTGCAACAGGGTAGGTTTAGATTGGACATTAGGAAAAACTTCTTCACAGAGAGAGTGGTTAGACACTGGAACAGGTTGTCCAGGGAGGTGGTTGACTCACCATCCCTGGATGTGTTTAAGGGTCGTTTGCATGTGGTGTTGGTAGATATAGTTTAGGGTTTAGAGGAGAACTTTGTGGAGTACAGGGGATGGTTGGATTCGGTGATCCCAAGGGTCTTTCCCAACCTGAATAGTTCTGTGATTCTATGAAATTTCTAGGCTTTTTAATAGTACCCAATATGTATATAAGAAATGCTACTAATCACTAGAATACAATCCTTACAATAGCAAGATAGCTCCACAGAACATTTTCTTCTCCAAATATATTTCAAGGGTCTACTCTGGTTCCCTTCTGCCTGAACACAACTTTTTTCCTCTTCTTTTTATTCCACATTTGTGAGAAAAGGTGATGGTAAAACTGAGCAAAAAATTATCACATTCGCAGATCATGGCTTGCAGTTCAAGATTAAAGTGCAGTGGCCACATGTAGGTTGTCGGATATTGTTCCCATCACAAAACCATTGTATTGTTTGATATGTTAAAGTATGGATGGAGTCTCTATGCATTAGGGAAAAATTGTAATACTCTGTAAAGCCATGGATAGTCAGAGACTCCGTCATCAATGCACTGAGAGGTTGTGTAAGAAAGGTGGACTTTGAAGATACACTCTCTCAGGCACTTTCCCCAGGGCCAAACTGCATCTTCCTTTGTGAAAGATGTTTAATAACCTGGCAGAAAAAAAGATGAATGCAAATGACCAATACAGGATGGAGAAAAGGTAAATCATTCTTCAGCTTCCTTCTGCTGGAGGAACTGTTTGTAGAAGACAAGGTACAGCCTCTTGGGTAAGAGTTCTCAAATATTATAGCAGCTGACAGTGCTTCAGAGCTTCCCTTCCCCCTTTAGCTTCAAGCTGTAGAAAGTTTGAGTTTAACCTTGCTAGAAGATTGAAATATTCACCTGTGTGAATCATTCCCTTGGGAGGAGAGTGGAGTACAGAAGAGTTCTGCTGGTCCTTGCTTCACACCCTTCCAGGATATCCACTCTGTTGTTTTGGGGGGATTTTGAGGTAAAGTTTGACTGTACTACTTTCACTTGGTTCTAGGGAAGCCATTGGGAAAGATAATCTGCTCCTATTTCCTTTCTTTTCCCAGTGTGATTAAAAATATCTAATGAAATGTTTTTCTCATAGGGTAATATAGAAATATATGTATTTTTGTGATCTCTGACCCTCTTTTTGATTATTATACAGACATCACTCAGGGTTTAACTATGAAATATGAAGTCACTTATAATCTTTCTGCAGGATATTGTGCCAATTAGTTCATGATGCCAGACTTGGTATTTGTTTATGCCTGTTATGGATGATGTGCTGCACAGCCTAGGGTCAGACAGGAGTGTGAACGAACAGTTACACAGCTCAGATCTAGTTTGGGTCTGTACTTAGTATCTTCTCAGTGATGTGAATATTAAATATGTCCCCAGGAAAGGGAAGGAACATGCAAGTCAGGCTTAAATAGAATTGTTGTGAGAAGTGGATAACAATTCAGCAATACACTGCACCCTGCTTGGGATTGCTTTCAGTGAATTGCAGTAGAAGGAATGACATGAAACCTCAGTGAAGCTGTAAGGCAGGTATCTTGTAATGAAATCTGATGTCTCAGTGCACAGTCCCTGGAGAAGCAAGGGCTTGTTTTGCTTTTGCTGAAGGTGGGGAGCTAGATGCTATGGCAGAACCCCAGTGCCTGGACATACCCAAGGCCTTGGCGCTGTTGATGAGGTTGCCATGGAGAACAGGACCTGTGAGCAGCCTGTGCCTGCTTTGCTGGGTAAGGTCTGTGACAAACCAAAGCCAAGTCTGACAGAGAGTCCTGCTAGAGCTGAGTGTCACTTCTGACCTTGCCTCCTCTTTTCCTCCCCACCATGTTACCACCTCTGACTCTCCCAGCATTCACAGGAAAACAATGTGAAACAATGCCTTTCTGTGCTCAGGCTGATAAAATAGCCATTTCTTTCCCAACTGCTGTAGAAGGGACACTCCCTGTTCTTCCTGGGTGGTGGAGGGATGCAGATTTATCTGGGAAATTAATCTGGGAACAGAGACGGGGTTTGGCCTTCTCATGCTACCACTGCTGGCAAAGAGGCACCACTGTGTTTTGTTCTGTCTGTCTCTCCTGGTGCTCCATGTCTTGCCCTGCCCTGTCCACAGCCTGCCCCATGTCACTGGAATGCTGGCCTGCCATATGCTGTGGGGTTCCCTGGCCTGCCCCATGACACCAAAGTGCCAGCCTGTCCTGTGTCCTGGGAAGCCCTGCCTGCCCCTTCCGTGGGACCCCAGGAGGGGATGGTGGGGCAGGCTGGTCCCTCTCCACAGCAGGGATCACAGCAAGAGGTGGAGAATAGAATGTTGAGAACCAAAAATGTACAACTGTCATGACAGTGCCATCATCCCTGATAGACCTTGGCCTGGCACAGAGTGAAGAAAGTGTTTATTTTTTCCCTTGGGACTCAGTGTTGCTCCAGCCCTTCACAGGGAAGCCACAGGGGAAGGGGGTGGCTGCAGAGCCTGTCCCTGCTCCTCCGGGACCGTGCAGCAGTCATCAGGATTGGGCCACCAGCCCTCCAGCCATGTCAGCCCAGGGCACATTCGTGCTGCTGGGCCACCCGTGTCCCTCCCTGCCCGCAGCTGAGCTTGCTGCCTCCCACTGCCTTCGGTCAGACTGCCAAAAATCAGGTCATTTTATTTAATGGCTAAAAGGCGCCTCCTTTCAGACACCTGTTTTTGAAATGTTTGGTGCTGATGGTCATAACGAGTCTGAGTGTTACTGTGAAATGATTACAGGAAAAATCCTGCCTTGTCTTTAACAGAGTAATTCCAGAGCACATGTAGATTCTTCACATTCTTAATGCTTTTACCATATGAAAAATAAATGTGCTCTGTGCAATTGATTCCAGTATTTCATTCGTTTTTCATCATCTTCTATCTCTGGAACATCCCTCTCCTTCTTAAGAACGTATTTTCCTAGATTTCATGGCAAAGGACAAGATCAGCTTTGTATTGCCATAATCTCTTTTGAAGCAGAAAATTGTTTCCATATTATCAAATATGGGATGGAAAAAACATCATATTTATGAATTGGTTAAACAGATAGACTTGCAATTGAGTTTAGTTCCAGGAAGGTTTTGTGATGATTATCTGGGAAAAAAAAAAAAAGAAAAAGAAAAAAGTAAAATGTTTTCATTATTAAGTGTCAAAAATGTCAAACTGTATTAAAGTTTGTTAGAATATATTTATCCCAGGCTTTTAGTTCTTCTTTTCGTTCCAAAGGTTACTGTAGCCTGAACCAGTTTCTTATTTTAAATCCAATAATAGTGGAAATTCTGTAATGTATTTCTTGGTTTGAAATTAATTAGGTCAGATTCACTAGTCTTCTCCTCACCGTTCAAAATACCTTTCAACATGAAGACAGAAAAGTAAGACGCGCATGCTGTATTAAATCGCAGTAAGAACGTCTGCCGGCTGGGGACTGATGGAGCACATTCTTCTTCCCTCTTTTTGTCTGTTAACATCTCATTGCTTGTTTTGCTGCCCTGTTTTCTCAACATCTGGGTGTCTTGGAGTCTCTCTTGGCTATGGTATCTGCCTGCTATCCCAGCAAACCTTTGTTTCATTCCTTGAATGTGGATGAAGTAATTAGCCTGGGTAATATTGCTGGCTACAGGCTGGGCTTGTTACTTCCTTAGTGTCACGTCAGCTTGCTTTTTCCTGGTATTGGTACCTACATGTGAGTTTATATGGTCCTTGTTGACTGGCGTTATTGCTTTGGCCACCAAACAGCAACTAGAGCTGGGGGTGGACAAGAGCTCAGCTGCTCCCACGTGCCCAGGACACCACAGTGGTGATGGAGGGCCCCTGCAGCAGGCTGAGCCTGGGGCTGGGCACGTCTGTCCCATCTTCCTTCATCAGTCATTGCTGCTGGTCTTAGTCACTTGCTTTTTAAGAAGTTTTGTTTCCGGTCATCTTCCAAAACTACAGCCTGCTGTTAGCATTTGCTTTTATGTGTCTCCCCACTCACTTAACTGCTGGCATACAGGGATGCAGTTTCAGAAGTTGCTGTCTGAGGTCCCATATTGATGTCGGTGTTGTGGTGTGTCATTGACATATTGGCATGTGAAAGTAGGCACCTGTGTGAGCAAAGGCTGTTTTGGAGCCCGCAAAGGAAGTCACCTGGTACCTGACTAATGTGCATTCATGTAAAAAGATAAACACACAAATGTCAGCCTTTCTATCAAAAAAGTAGTTGTTTTGTGGCCTTTGGTACCTATGGAAAACACTGACCACATCTGTTACGGTTTTCGTTATTTTAATCTCTTTTCTTTTCTTCTGCTTTTCAGACATTTCTCAGGATATATGCATGAAAGCAAAGCTGTTTTGTGATAATGTAGCTGTATTTGGTGTCCTGTGCCTGTCTGTCACATTGCTGTCCTTTCCATAACAGTCAGTTGCAATGTCAGGTGCAAAGGATTTGGGCTGGGAAGCAGTCAGCTTTTGCAGATTAAATGCTTCACAGACAAAAATCCTGGGTTTGGGGAAAGTAAAAATAGTAACAGGAAGTGTAAAGTCTTTAATCCTGAAACTTTATATGCAGGCAAAACTGTTGGCCCAATGTAGGTGAGAGAGAAAATATATGTAATGCTCAAAAAAAAGTTATTTTCACTAGTTCCAAGAGGCATTCACTGATTGTTTTAGATGCCTGTCTTCTGAGATCATTAGAAGTTTATTACCTGGGTGGCTGGTTGTTTTGTTCTTTTTTAACCAAGCAGATGTCTTTTTTTATTTTCCATTACCTTGCAAAAGCTGTCCAAGCCAAGATGTGGTAAGCTGCTGCAACAAGGTATATGCCAACTAATACCCATGGGCCTTTGCACAAACTTGGTAGCATCTCTCCAATCCCGTGGTAATCATTCACCTAGAAAAACAAGTCTGAAAGCAAATATATCTGGCTTTAACAAACGGTTCTCTTGTCTTACAGAGAGAGGATACAAGCCATGGAGAAACAGATTGCCAGTTTAACTGGTCTTGTTCAGTCTGCGCTTTTTAAAGGGCCAAATACAAGTAATAGCAAAGATGCTTCTAGGTAAAAAAAGAATTCATTAAATCTGTTTCTCTGTCATTATTTAAGTAATCAATCAACAAAAATAGTATTTGAATGTAATAGTAAAAAACCCTGAATGTTCAGTCATTTAAAAATATCTTTATGATCCCCATGAGAATGCTAGGCAGAGAGGAAGAATATGGCAAATCATAGGTGGATATTAACTGCATTAGTCTTTGTGTTAAAAAGAATTAATGTAGCTACATCTCTGTGCCTTCTACCGCTTATACTCAATTCCTTGTTTAACTTGTGTTAAAAGATGATTTTTAAAAAAAAAACAACTGACAAGCTACTGGTGATGTAATTTTAAAATATATATGCTAGACAAGGCCATTTAATTTGCTGATTATAAACGTCACTACAGTTTTATTGTTACTAAGTTAAAATTATTGTTTTTCTTTTTATTACTTAGTGAGAAGATGTTGAAAATTGTGTCCAGCAAAAGCAGCGTTGACACTGCAGGTAAGATAATTCACTTTTAATTTACAAATTATTCGGGTATATGAATAGCTCTAATGTTACTACCATCCCAGTTTATGGAAATGTTAAATTTACCTAAATTTCCATAGCTGTACTGTCAGAACTGAAGCTTAAGTTCAGGATATGGTAATCGATCACACCTTTGTTTAGGGAGGAATTAATGACAGCTTGAGGTGCTCTTTGGAAGGAATTTCACACCTGCACTGAATGGTTTAAATGAAATGCAGAGTCTCTGCACATGATGAATTTTCCAGTGACTCATCCTGTCTGTAGTATATGTCTGTCATTAACCCCAGATGTATCCAGATTGCTGTAGAATGGTAAATATTTCATTCCTACTCTGGTCACCTGAACTTTTCTCCAAGGTTCTTCTGAATGATATGGATATAATGACTGGGGAATTTAGCAGTCAGTGAGATAACACTTTCCCTAATTAAGCCCTACTGATCTGTTGCTAATTATTAGCCCGCACCTAAACTGTTCTGAGGAAGCATGGGTTATGAAGCCACTAAGAGCTGTTCTTAATTTAGCTTCCCACTTAGAGAGCTGTTAAGTATTTAAAAGATGGAACTAAGGCTGTTGTGAAAGATCTCCATGTGATTGGAACGCTTTGTGTATGGGCTGCTGCTGGAGATGGCTGCAGGGTGTTCGTGGGTTGATATGTCTCCTCTTCAGCCTTTGTCATGCGCTGAATGCAAATAAAAGCAGTTCCCTACTTCCTGGTACTGCCGTTCCCACAGGGATGTCTGTGCTCCGGCAGGAAGTAAACCACACATTTATTAGCAAATCTATTCTACTCTTAACAAGCCTTTCTGTTGGAGTTGTTAGTTCACATTCAGGATTTCTGTTTGTCTGGAATTCAAGTATGTCCTCTTAACCGACAGAAATCAAACCAGACCTGGAAACAACCAAGCATATGCAAGAGAGAAAGAGCTAAAATCCTGGTACTAGAGCTTTGGTCCCAAGCCACTCTCTGGTCCCATTCCAACTCTCCCCTTCCTGCTGGCTCCTCGATGGGGAGAACAATACTTAAGGCTGGGAAAAAATAAGTTGTAATTTATCAGTTTCAGACAACTCACTGAAAAGTCCATCTTTTTTTCAAAACAGCTGCAAAATGCTCTTAGACTTTTCCCTATTTCATTGTCATTATACACAGAGAATTTGTGGTATTTCTCACTTGCATAGGCCCCATCTCATACAAAGCACTATGAAACCATCAAAACCTGCACACACATTGCCTAGTGTTCCTCTTTGTGTTTTGTTGCTCTTCCACCTTTCCACTTTCACTATGTTTGTACTAATTCAGATAAATACTTTGTGGGGTCACAAAATTGGAGATCCTGATCTAAGTGGTTTCTGCTTTCAGTGGGAGCTTGGACCAGATGGCCTCCAGAGGTCGCTTTCAACCTAAATTAAGAAGTGATTTGTGTGTGTGAATGTGCACTAAATGCAACAAGAAATGGAATGATGTTTATTGGGAAAATGGCCCTACAAAAATTGAAGGTGTGGTGATTTCCTCAGTGTGGAAATCATGCCAAGCCCACCAGAGTAGCATGGTTTATCTGACCAGCAACCATTTCTTGCCACTGTTGTTCCCAAAGACTCCTCACTCACTACCTGATTGCATAACCGAACACATGTCCCTGAAATGGCAAAACTACATCCAGCAGCTGTATGTCCAAGCATGGGGGGTGGTAGGTGGGGAGTGTAATTTACTGTCAAAACACCAAATCAGCAACTGTCAGATACTGATAGAGGCGCTGACTGTCACACAGCCGTGCCCTCATCCAGCATGAGAGTATGGGTGCCAGCATTCAGGTTGTGCAATAGATGCCTTTCTGATCACTTGGGAGATGAGGACAGGGCAGTGGGGCCAGCCATGCAGCCAGCTCTCTGCCGGAATTGTTATCAGTACAATAACTGAAGTTTTAACTCCAGCATCTGCATCCTTAGATCCTGTCCTTCTGGCATGACTCAGCCACAGAATTAAATTTTAGCAGGGAAGGGAAACAAGGTTTGATGCTGACCCCAATGCAGTACAGTACTGTAACCCACATCAGCTATTATTGAAGTGCAGTATAACAGAAAAGTCCTGGATAATAGACTACTTGGCTTCTGCACCTGCTTTTGGATTTCACGTGACAGGGTCTAATAAGTCAATGCAGTCTCTGCTTGCTTGAAAATTAGGCAATCTGCCAATATATGCTACAGAATGCTTTTCTATTTCTGTAACTATGCTTGGATTTAAATGTGCCAGCAGCACCCAGGAAAACTTCTGCTGACCACTGTTTTGTTCTTCGATTCATCTCAATCCTTATTAAATATAGCCATTTAGACAGTTGACTGTCTTAGTATACAATTCGACTTGACAACTGTGCACTGAGATACTAGTTTTAGCAATTTCAAAGTCTATTTGAAAGAAAACGTGGTATAAAATGTTGATTGAGCAGTCCTTTCTAGAGCACTGATAAGCAGAAACAGGAATTGCTTCCCATCCTGAACAATAAAACATCTGTGCAGTATAAAATTGGCTCATCAATGTTGAACCAACATTGTATTTTATAGTATGTGTTCCAATTATAGAGGAGTTTAATGCAAAAAATAGAGAACTAGCTCACTTGGGAAGGGAAAGAAACCAGCATTTCTAAATCCTGGATAACTCTATATAGCTAGATTGCAAATGCTCTGGTATTTCACAGAAACTGAATTGTTCTATTTTAACATGTTTTTGCATTGTCAGTCTGTAGTAGATTCTTTAGCCTCAAATATTAAAGGACCTAAATAAAAATCCTTTTTCACTGGGGAAAATGAGCCTCCAACAATCATGCTTGTCTGTATTTCTTATGTTTTATGGCTCTAGGCTTAGTTCTTTTGGGAGGACTGGGTAACCCTCCAGAGACTGGCTATGTCTCCTCTATTAATGTTAGAAGAAATCCCATGACTGAATCCTTATAACCTTCTTCATTTCATCAAAAGTGAATAGCATCAAGGGACTCTTCACTTAGGAACAGCATGTGACTCTAAAACCAAACCATAATAGGAAGAGTCTCCTTGAGATTACTAACAAATATGCTGAGAAATGCTCAGCATCCCTCTTTTCTGTCATATTTTTATTCATCAAGTGGTAAGATTGATAGGCTATATCCTGGATTCATTGATTAAATTGAGATCAGTTGTGTCATGGAATGCCAAAGAGAGCAATAGTTCTTTGCTAGTTGCTGTCTTGTTGGAAGAGGAAGGACATTTCAGTATTTCATGAAAAGACATCAAGGAGTACATCTTTCTGCACTGACACCACCAGCGCAAACCAAGAAAGGGAGATGGTAGTAGGGTGAAGTATGACACATGTAGGGCTCAGATTTGATTCCTCACTCTTTGTGAACTTTCTTGTCATCTGTGCATATCTGTCTTTTTCATATGCATGACACTTGCTTTAATGATCTGTAAATTAAAAGTATTGTCCATATCAACTTGCTTACATCAGATTCAAAGACAGATCATGCCAGCCTTTGAACTCTGTCAATGTTTCCAGGTAAAATGTGATCCTGAATACATCATGAGTCACTGAGGTGAAGGTGTGCACTAATATATAAAGAATATTTTAGTATTTTAAGAGCGCCTGGCCATAACAGCTTGTTAATGATGGAACTGCAACCTTAATATTTCATTTGCCTGTTTGTTTAGCGGATTCTAAGTAAGTGGAGAGAGAACTAAGTAACTGCTACATGTCTCCCCAAATGGTGTTTGAAAATGTTGTGGCTCTTTAATAAGGAGATGAGTAATTTGTGAAGAATCATTGCTGGATGTCTTCTGATGGCTTTTTTTCCTAGCCTGCTTTGAAATAAAATCTTACCATATTAGAAAGAAAAATAAAATCTGGAAAACTGAAGGAGAGTGGTGTCTTCACAATCATAGCAAAGGTCAAGTGTCAGGGAGTGGAAGTTGTGTTTCTTACCTTCCTGAGCCTGGGTAAATAGCAAACCTTTCTCCTTGCTGTACGTTAGTTCTATTGTTACTTTAACTAAGCTGTACTGGTAGCTTAGTTCATTAGCCTTTGTAAAAAAAAAAAAAAAAAAAAAAAAAGTTAACATTTGGGTTTTGTCCAGAGTATTATGGAACTATGGAGGGTTTTTGCATTCAGGCCCTCTTACCTAGCTCTAGCAAGGGTTTATTTAAAAACATGAGAGCTATTTCTTTCTCTTCAATCCATCTGGCTGCATATCGAATTGCAAAACTACAGCCTGGGACTATTTCCAAAATTATCTATACTCTCTGGATGAAGCAGTCCCTCATTCAGCTGCCCTATTATTCCTTTTTGATGAAAATACGTATCTTTGAGAAATCAGCTGTTGATCCTTACTGCTCCCCCATGCTCACTCAGTGCCTGGGGTAGTGTTTTACAGCCTTGGGTGTCCCAAGTTGTGCTTCACAGGCTCTGACACCCTCTGCAGCAGGGGCACCATGGCAACTGAGGGTACCTAACAGTGAGAAGAGGTGGCCAAGGCAGCAGAGGAGGAGGAGAGCTGCTTTGTAGGGAGTCAGAGACATTTATTGTTTACAGAAGCAGATCACAGTCCATCTACACTAAAAGAAAGCAGGCACCCCTTCCTGAGAAAATATGTGAATTGACTGAGGTCCAGCAGGGGGGGAGAGACTGGCAGGGACTGATTCATGCCTTGGCTGCATCATCACAGGGTCGGGGGCTGAGGTTTTGGAGCTTTTGCTTGAGGCAAAAAATAGCAGAAAGGTAGATGTGCTTTCAAAAATAGTCCAGATTTGTGGCTAAGGATCAGAACTCTTGGAGGCTTATCCACATTTTTCAGACTCTCTGGTGAATTCTGTCTGTATGGTTCATGACCTAAATACCCTTTTCTTTAAAAAAAGATGCAAAAAGTAGTGCATGTGGGAGGGAAATAGATGGTTGACTGTAGGAAAAACTGCAGTGTACATGTAGACAGATTGGTATTAGCATATATTAGGCTGAAGCATGGAGTGGTTACAGAATGACAGTGATCAAGGACTGTTTATTTCTTGAGTGTTACTGTTAAGCAGCTCTGAAAGTCAAGAGAGCATTGAATCATACAGGAGTACAGCAAAAATGTACAGCAGCTTGCTCAGCAGTGAAATGAAAAGTGCCATTGTTGAAGCAGAGTAGATCTAGCTGGAGCCCTTTGAGGTGAGGTATAGCATTACAACAGTCAGCACCAGGCTAGAATAGCTTTTTGTTTGAGCGTGTCTCTGGAAGCCTATGGCATGATGCACCACATATAGCATGGGCACAGCTAGGTGTGAGTAAAAGTGAGCCTGTGCTTTTACTGACAGGAATTTCAAATGTAGGTAAAGCAAGAAACATGATTCTTCAGAAACCTTTTCACCTATTTTTAAATAAAAATAGTCTGGCATGATTTCCATCATTTAAAAATCCTTTGCCCAAATGAAATTTGCAAAGGCTACGTTGGACCTATCCACACCTGTTGGCAAAGGAGTAACTGTGTTGTTATGCTGAGTTGTACTCACTCAAGCACACATGGAGACTTGACTGGTTGAAAAGACTACTAGGGATGAGAGGACAGGGGCAAAACAGCTGTCTCTGGTTTGTACTCATTCCAGCCAGAAAAATTGTCATGCCCTTTGGTACACTGAAACTTAGCCTTCCAACACTAGTTTCTGTTTGAATTCATTGAACTTGATAGAATGTGTGCTTGTGGGAAAAAATGATGAGCAAAATCCCTGTGTAGATCTATCAATGAGTAATTTTCTGTGTCCTCAGATTTTTTTATTTATTCAGAGAGAAGGAAGAAAATGAAGTGGGGAATGGTGTAATCATAGCATAGAATCAGTGTCATTTAGGTTGGAAAAGACCTTTATGAGAATCAAGTCCAATTGTAAACCTAACACTGCCAAGTCCAGCACTAAACTGTGTCCATGAGCCATCTACATGCCTTTTGCTTCCAGGGATGATGACTTGAGCACTTCCCTGTGCAGCCTGTTCCAATGCTGGATAATCCTTTCGGTGAATAAATTTTTCTTAATATCCAATCTAAACCTCCCCTGGTGCAACTTGAGGCCATTTCCTCTTGTTCTGTCACTTGATACTTGGGAGATGAGACCAACCCCCATCTCGCTACAACCTCCTTTCAGGTGGTTGTAGAGAGCAACAAGGTCTCACCTCAGCCTCCTTTGCTCCAGGTTAAACAACCCCAGTTCCCTTAGATGCTCCTTGTAAGTCTTTTTATCTAGACCCTTCACCAGCTTTGTCACTCTTCTTTGACATGCTCCAGTACCTCAGTGTCTTGTAGTGGGGGGCTGATAATGCAATTGTTGAAGGAGCAGCAGCCGTCTTGAGCCCAAGGTCAAGGTGGGTCTTTCCCTGTGATCAGAAGAGTATGCAGGGCTACATAGTGCTGGACTTAGAAAATGAAGTGTGTCCCACTGGCAGTCTGTCATTATGCCTGTTGGCAGTGGGGAGGGGAAGGGACACATTAGAAAGAAATACTGAAGAATATGGGTGTGTAAATACAAATTGCTAAGGGAAGCTGTAACATGACTATTAGCTGGTGAACTGGAATTTGCTTGTACGCTGTAAATAAAACTTCTTCCCAGGTACTTGAGACTGAAAAGAACAAGCTTGACATCAATTCTCTGTAAAGGAACAGCATTATTGAGCAAAAAAAGTGTTGTGAGGACACTGATGGTCATTCTCAAGGTGTGGCTCAGATCACTCCCTCGTGTTACGCTGTGTTCCCTTGTAAACACAGTCCTGAATAAATGGCACACTAAAGGGAGTGGGTGGATGCAACATGGCTGGCAACATTCTCTGCCACACCATCATTTCCTTTCTTTTCTGCTGGTTTTTATAAAGTAACTGTTGGAGACACCTGTAGAAATAATGCAGTTGTACTTGAAGCAGCAAAGCAAGATTTTCTATAGAATCCTTTTCCCCAAATTTGGCAGTTTGACTGTATCACTCTCTCTAGTGATAATCCTTCAACAACTATGCACTTCAGGAGTCCTGTAAATTTGCATCAGCTTGGTCTCAGATAGCTCCTGGGAGATCAGTCCCAAAGGCACTTTCAGCACCAGTTGATTTGCTGCTGTTTTGTGTAATCTGCAGTTATAGCTTAGTATTCTAGATC
Source organism: Apus apus (assembly GCF_020740795.1). Lineage (NCBI taxonomy): Eukaryota > Metazoa > Chordata > Aves > Apodiformes > Apodidae > Apus > Apus apus. The sequence goes on along the minus strand of NC_067283.1, from coordinate 18,236,229 downwards.
CACTGCATATGGTAGGAAGCAGTCCTGTGGTAATGCAGTGCTCTGATATGGCTGAGGTTCCAGCATGGATACACTCTGGTACTGTGCAGGCTTTCCTCAAAATATATTAGATAAGAAGGTGCCAGTTCCCTGTTAGTACTGAGCAGCTATACTTTTCACTTCTTGTCCCTCTGTGTGAAATACATGTGGATTCAGTGAGCAAAGGAAGGATCATGCTTGCACCTTCTCTCTTGGTGAGCTCAACCTCTGCTGCTGCTTTTGCAGGCACTGCCAACGTATCTGGGGGGAAGAATGTGTTGGCAACGGTGGAGCCAGTTGCCATCCATCACCCTGCTGGAGCCCCCTCCATGCAAGTCAGCCTGCATGGCATGAAACGCAACGTGTCGGATCTGCGACTGCAGCTGCATCAGATGAAGCAGCTACAGGTATGCTCATCTGGGTAGTGCCAGGAAAGTGGGTTCTTAGAAAATGCCTCCCTTCCCTTCCCTTCCCTTCCCTTCCCTTCCCTTCCCTTCCCTTCCCTTCCCTTCCCTTCCCTTCCCTTCCCTTCCCTTCCCTTCCCTTCCCTTCCCTTCCCTTCCCTTCCCTTCCCTTCCCTTCAGACACTGAGAAAAAACTTCCTTTCTCGCTTTTTTTTTTATTGCTCTACACATTAAAGCAGTATTTATATTACAATAATATTATCAGCAATTACAGTTTGAACCCTGCTATGCTATGTGCTGTATAAACATGTTAGAAGAGCCATATTCCTGCTCCATACTGTTTACAGCTGAGACAGTTTTTAAGTTCCTGAATAAAAAACTTTGATGTCAGGAAACCCAAATGTAGCTGAAGATCCATAGATATGCATTAAGCCAGCACTTGAGTCTTCTATTTACAGAATCCAGAAGGATAGCCAACTTGAGCAGCAAGGAAAAAAAGGCATTTCTAAAGTTGCTGCCAAGGTTTATTGTGCCCTACTTATATTTCCATTTTACCAGTACCTTCCTAACATTCATCAACACATCAAAACCTGCAGCAGTAAGAACAATGAAGAGTTAACCTAAATAATCTGTTGGTACATACTGTCATGCTGCAAGTGTAAATATATACTGTTCATCTCAGACACTGTGAAATAAGCTTATGCAGCTGTACAGGTCTTCAGCGCTTCACTTAATTGGAAACTGAAGAGCACTGTGTAGTATTGCAGAAGACATTAAAGGGAGGTAAAGCAATTCCTTGTAAGAGAAAGTGGACAGCAGGGGAAACTTCAATAGTTTCCCAGTGCTCCTTGTCTGGAAAGTGACGTCAGATGTTTGGTATTGTAGAGCTGCAGCTACTGCTATTACAACCAGGGTGGTTCTGAATATGTGAGCAGTACTATGTCAACTGCTTTGATTTGCTGATTAATTTTAGAACAGAATAATGACAATACAGATGAGAATTCAGAGCACACTTTTTCTTCACTTCCTTAACTAAAGGAAATTGAATTATGAACCAGACACTCCTGCTGGCCATGCTATTCCTGATGCAGGCCAGGATGCTGTTGGCCTTCTTGGCCATCTGGGCACACTGCTAGCTCTTGTTCATCCAGTTGTCAATCAGCACCCTGAGGTCCTTTTCCTCTGGGCAGCTCTCCAGCCACTCCTTGCCAAGCCTGTAGCACTGCATGGGGTTGTTGTGACTGAAATGCAGGACCTGGCACTTGGCCTTATTGAACCTCATACAATTGGCCTCGGCCCATTGATCCAGCCTGTCTAGGTCCCTTTGTAGATGCTGTGATGAGGTCCTGTGCTCAGTTTGCTGGTGATTAAGAGATGACAGAAGGTATTTGGAGCAAACAGTTTTGTCAGATAGGTGACCTCTGCCTGTGATACTGCACCTGTATATTTACATTTTCAATTTGGGATGGGTATGTTCTGTTCCTTATAGCAAATGCATCTTTCAAAAGCTGTTCCCATCAGTGCTGCCTACGTGCTGGCTGTCATAGTCCCCATGTAATGCCAAGACTCCGGCTTGGGATCTCTGCCCTAGCACATTATGTTTAAGTGCATTTTCCTCCACATTTGTGCCACAAACTATTGCAGCCACTCTGTCCCTCTGTAACCCCATGTGTCAGATGCATTTCTTGGCAGATGCCTGCAGTCTGGACATTGCTGGTGCTCAGCATGTGGCCTGGTAAATTGGGATAGAGGTTGTAATGCTGCACTGGAGACAGTGAGTGCATCGTTCTCACAGGGCCTGCTCACCAAGGAGGTTGCATTTCCCCAGCTGCACCTTGTCTCCACAGCCCTGCCTGGGGCAGTAACCTTCCTTTTGATCAGATATAGCACTATGGTACACAGGAGTGAAGAAACTTGTACCATCTGCACAATTTAATGCTGCCAAGGAAGTCTAGAGAAGGAAAAAAGGACATATCCCGGGTGTGCTTGTTAACTCTGGCTGGCTTCCCTTACTTCAGAAATAATATCAAATTTGGTGCATGGTGCCAGTAGGAAGTGAGCAAATTTGTGATAGTCAGATGGAAGAACCTGTAGCTCAAGGGAAACTTTGTTATATTACATATAAATTGCATTAATGAGCGCAAGTTTATGTCATGGCTTTCCTGAATGAGTGGAATGATTTTTTTAAAAGATCTCAAAGTTTGTAGGGCAGTGAGTGAAGCAGGTAGTGTGTTAAACTGCAGAGTGTTGAAATATCACAGTTCTAATGAAAAACTTTTGTCCTGTTTTTTATGGAAAATAATTGTAAGTAAAAGGAAAAAGTATTTTTTCTGTTTTTCCAGGTTGTTTGCATAATATGTTTAACAGTAATTAATATTTTTAATTTCTGCTGTTTCTCCTGGGTTGGCAGTTTGTTCCTGTTTGTGCAACTTTTTCATATAGTGACAGACTAGAATAAATACTTCCAAAAATTGACAAAGATGGCTATGCATTCACTAAAGTTGGAAGGATAACTAAGACACAGGAACAGGACATAAAACTACATTTAATACCATCTATGGTATTAAATTCTTTTTTCAATTTATGATGTCACTGGGAGTTCTTACTCATTTTCTTAACGGAATCAGAGAAACACATGATGGAAACGACCCTTTCATTCTTGTAGTTCTTACCTATGCTGGCAAAATAATCTTTTTAAAACTTACTCAGCAGCAGTTGATCCTAATGTATTGATTCGCACACCAGTTGAATGTATGTTACCAGATGCAAGCAAAGACTTAAGACTCGTTCAGTCTGTGTTTGGAATTTAACCAGAGATTCTTGAAATAAAGACATTTGCATGATGGCTGCTGCTAGAGGTTAGATGCTCTTCTTGCTACTCCACTAGCACCTTCCTTATGTATATATCTAGATGGATGGATGGATGGATGTATACCAGATATACTCAAGAAAGACTAGTTTCATGGTGCCATGGAGTTTTCCTCATTGCCAAAGATAGGCTATAACCCAGCCTGTGTCCTGGCCACATTTGTTATTGGTAAGACTGGAGCCCATGATGAGTTCAGTGGGGTTGTTCATTCTGCACTCTCAGATAATGAGAACTTAAGTGGCAGATTTAAATCGAGCCTTAGAGTATGTGTTCAAGGTATATATAATTAGATTACATGTACATTAGAATTTTTTTGGTCATTCCTTCCTTTCTTTAATTAAACAAATTTTAAGGGAAAACAGATATCATGAAGGTTCAGCATTAGGAATGTGTATGCATGCATGCTTTTCTGTCACTCGGTGTATTATGTGCAGGAAAATGAGTGCTGCAGAAAGGATAGAAAATGCAATAATAATATTGTCATAAATGGTACATGATACTCAGTCTCACAAGTGTAACTTTTAATTAGAAATTCAAATATGTTTTGAGCTGCATTATAGAATTGGTGAGGCTATGTTTAATCTATGGATGGTAAGAAACTTCAAGAGTTAGATAATTAGATTCCTCAGAGATTCTGAGCTGCAGTCAATCCCTGTTTGTAGCTGTGCACTGTAGTGTGTGGGGAGGTGGGTGGCCCAGAAGCCTCTCCCAGCAGCACATGGGAGGCTCCCACTGGACAGGTCATGCTCATCTCCTAATGAGAAGCCAAGCTGTGAACTAATACTTGATTTTCCAGTTACCTGTCTCATAGATAATAATTGGTTGAAAGTGACCTAAACTGGTTACCAGATTGTTCTTGAAATGGGTGCCAGAGACAGTGCTGGGGTACTCCTGGGAGAGCAGTAACATGCTCACAGTGATGTGAGGTAGATAATGGCTGGAGCAGTAGCCAAAAAGGAGGGACAAAGTAGGTATCTGGAGAGATTAGTGAGGCTGGGAATGAGATCCAAGGGTAATTAATGTAGGAGAGGATGCTAGAATTCTAAAAAAGCATATTTAATTTATTTCTGTTTGATTGCTGCTTGCAGTTACAAGTCAGGTTAACTCTAATTAGCAAGAAATTGCCGTTTGATGGTGACAGGAAAGCTTTTCCTTACCTTTTGGCATTTGGCAGAGGTGATCTGAGGGACAAATGAGTCGTGCACTTAGCCTAAGGGTCTCAGATCTGATACTTGCTGGGAAAAGAAAGAATCAATTTCAGTTCCAGAATGTGGAGGTAAATGTGCTATAGTAGCCAGAGACTGCCTCCTCTTCCTCACCAACAACTCTTCCCCTCTACTCCTGCTTCCCCTGCCTCATGTCCTTTGGCTGATGACTCTGCCCTGCTTAAACCCACAATGACTCCTCTCCCCTGGTTCATTCTCTTCTCTCGCTGCACCCATTGGTACGTGTACCTCTCAACTTCTGTCCCTGTTCCCCAGGCATGAGCAAAACCAGGTTTTCCAGAACTAGCCAAGTGTTGTATGAATTTCCATAGAAATGGCAAAAACTTCTTTTTAATACCAAGATGAGTCATTTCCCAGACTTCAAGAGCTCATTCTAAAAATTCAAGTATTGAAGTTTGGGAGTCCTCAACATACAAGTTTTTTTAAATATTGCTGAGTTATATTTTTATTCCCTAATCTTCTTATCAGAAATGGAGAAAGTTTTATGACTAAAACCTTCTAATACTGTTCAAGCACTGCATAAATAGAAGTGACAAGCACCTTAGGTATAGGTGTCACTATAATAAATATAAATAATCTGCATACCCCCATAATACAGAAAGAAAGTGTAGCTGCCATTGCACAACCTCATACAAACATACTCAGTTTTGGTATTACTGGCAGTCAGCGTTACCAGCTGAGGAACATAGAGGATTTCAATTCTGGATACCTGAGATACAAATCTGACTCTGTTGCTGATCTTCTCGCTGACTTCAGATCAGTTTTGTCACATTTCCCAAGTCACTTTCCCATGTCAAATTTCCCCACTTTTTAAAGAGCTGTGAATAAACTGTATGACTGAAGTGCTACATGCTCACTCACTCATTCATTCATGTTTTCCTTCTTGAAAATATGGCACAATGTAAGAGATGTGTGTCCCAGATAGCTGGGCTGGCCTTGCTCTAAGAGGTCTTATTGTCAAACCCAGATGTTAATCCCATAGTGGGAAAAAATATACATATGCACTGTCTTCAAAAGAATCCAGCCTGGTTTAAAGCAGCTGACAATGTTTATTAATCTGTGCTGTGTCAAATGTTTTCCAGCTTCATTTTTCCCCTAACTGCTAACACTTACCTTCAGATGAATTTTGAGCTAATACCTCCTGCTTGTCACAGCTCAGACCCTCCCCCCCACGCACTTTTAAGTGAAGTGTTACCCTCTCTCTCCTCACAGTTGTGTTTCTGGAGAAGGCAGAATCAGGCACAAGGACTGAAGAGATGGGAGGGGAGAGTTGAGTTTGTTCCTCTCGTTCCCATTCTGACTGGAAAAAATGACCTGGGCAAAGGCTTTTTTTTTCTCTTGTTGCATTATACTGTCTTGTAGGTAACCCATTTTTGTGATTCTTCCTATTAGACAGCAGTTTTATTTTTGCATGTTAAATGTGGTTTGGCTGTTAAGCCTAGATGTTTAGAAGACAGCTGATGGTTCAATTGCTAGTTTTAAAACTGAAAACTTCTCCCAAATGACACAGGTGGTTTTTTTTAAATCTTGCAGTGTGAGAAGGCTGCTGCACTAACAGAGTTGTGTTCATGTTGCCTGTATCCTAAAAATGTGACTAGATGTAGCCCTGCTTATCACTTAGAATCTTACAATTTGTGTAAGAGACTTAAACAGGTTTGGTTTGTCTGAGTGTGAGGCTTAGCTGTTCTAAGGCTGCCCACAGAAGAGTATTGCCTAGTTTGCTAAAAATTAATGCTTTAGATACAAGGCTAGGACAAGAAAGAAGGTGAGGCTTTTACACTTCTCAAAAAATGACCATACTATAAAGAGGATTTTTTTGTAGGTACAGGAGGTTTTACGTATTGCAGATGAGCTGTAGGTCTGTCCCAAATTACACCGGATGGCACAACCCTTCCTTGGCCACTTGAGAGACTGAGGAATTCCATTCTGAGAACAGTATTGCGTTCCAGTCTTGTCATTAATGTGTGGGATTATCCACCAGGCATGTATGGGCAGTGTGATGTATGAGCTTGTGAGATACACAAAGTGGAGGTCAAGCTTCCGGCATTCTCGAGAGGCCCGATTAATTCTTGATTCATGCTGGACTGTGCAGAGTAAAAGGGCCACAATCCTTGCAGAAGTTATGCATTGAAGGTGCTGTACTGATCCCAACTACTCTTGTTTATCAGCTCACAACCGGCAGGTAGCGATACACATTAGATGTTAATCAGATGTAGGCTTTTCTCACCCCCAACACCTCCTCACTGAATAATTTTCATAGGTAAAGAGAGAAAGAAGAAGGTAAAACTCTTTCAATGTAGGGCTGTGTTTATCCCAACCCGTTTCTGAGCTCTGTTGCCAGTGATGTCAGTCAAGCAGGAAAAATTGAAGTTGATTTCTTTTGTGCAACAGCTGCAGAACCAGGAGATGCTGAGGGCAATGGTGAAGAAAGCAGAGCTGGAAATCAATGGCAAAATGATTGAAACAGTGAAGAGGCTTGAAGATCCTGTGCAGCGACAGCGCAACCTGGTGGAACAAGAAAGACAGAAGTACCTCAACGAGGAAGAAAAAATTGTAAAGAAGTTATGGTGGGTTGAGAAACCTCTTAGAATTGGTTGCTTTTGCTTGGCTTTTTCTTCCATAAAGTAGTAGCTTTAGTGAAAACTTGAGTATACTAAACCTTTAAACTAGTAAAACTAGTAAAACTTCAGTGAGTCTGCTCCTGTGTATACTGTTTTATCTGTGTTTCCTTGCACTCATATTGGCTGTAAAACTGTGTCTGTGTTGTCCCGTCTGGGACATCTTCTAAGCACAGGCCACTGGGTCATTTTTAGCAGTGCAAAAGGTTTCAGCCTCTTCAGAAGTCCCCTGTAAAGGGACAGATGACTGTAAGGACCATGACCCCCTCCATCATATGAAAGCTTCCCCCTATCCTAGGTCTCTCCCTTCAGCTTTATATCCTTTGCTTTAGGGAAGGAGGGAGGAATTTTCTCAAAAACAAATGGATGATGCAAAGGCATGTAAAGACTTTGGCTTTAAGGATAAAAATCAGATTGGAACAGGAAGTGCTTTGACTGTTGCATGGGAGAGGTAGGGGAAGCTCATAAATAGAGGACTGAATTTTAACTGCAGTCAGCAATGCCAGTCAGTCTCTAAACTAAAATTTACTCACTGGGATTCCGTACACTTAACTGCTGATAAAAATACTTTGGTGTTTTTTGTTGTTTTGTTTGTGTGTGTGTGTGTGATGTAGAAGCTCTTTGTAAGACTCTTTTTCCCCAAAACTTCAGCCTATGAAGACTGCTTGGATCTAGTTGTTTGTTTTAGTCCATGTTCAGAGTCAGCAGGAGGCAAAATGAAGCTGAAATCAATAAACAATTTAAATAATTCTAACACTCCCATCTGTAAGATGCTATATAGCTAATTAATTCTCATTACTGCATTTAGTTCACCCCTGAAGAATTGCTCTATTATAGAGAAAAACTTTATAGTCATCTTGTCATTGGAAATTATGATCAAAGAACCATAGGAGTACAGTTCTTGACAGCTAAGGAGAGTAAATCTTCCCTGTCGGTCAATGTCCTGCTACATGAATAAGATTTGTAATAAAATTGGTGCATCTGTAAATACAAAGTAAAGTGTTACTAAGGGAGTGTATATTTTCTGTGAGGCTAAGTTTAATGAGTAGTAATAGTCCATGCTGATGTATATATTCTTTTTGGCTCTTTGGTAGTCTTAAATAACATTGTCTTGTGTTCTTAAGTAATTACCCTCTTGTTCATCACTTTATTCCTGTGTACCTTATTGCCTGCTTTCTAGATGGCTTGTTCTCTGTGGAAAGAACAATTTGTGTGATGGCTTTTTATCCCATTGCCTCCTAAAATGGATACTGAGTGAGGTCAAGTGCAAATGCCATTAGTTCTTACAGCAGTTCATTTAGGATACAACTTCAGTTGCAATATGGTTCTGTTTTATCTGTGTTTGGAATTTGTTCTGTTCACAGTTTCTGCTGCTTCTGTGCTATTTCATTTGTTAATGTTAGAGAAAACTGTCTGTCTTAGATCAGTCAAAGGCTGTGTTAGTTCAACCCTTTTAGAAACAGGCTAGAAACAAAAATTAAATCACAAACAATTATTTTGCATCAGTTCTGTCTAATGAGATTTTGCAGTAATATACTTGCATAGTTGCAGGATCAGAGCCCAAAAGAAACATCACATCCTACAACAATGCTTTAAGTCAAACAGCTGATTGCTTTTACTGATGAAGAGTATACATCACAAAATTGAACATCAACTGTTACTGGCAGCATTCAGGAAAAGGTTAACATTCCATATAGGCACTTTCAATTAAGCTGATCCCAATGCAGATGTATAAATAAATGCAAAGTAACAGGGCAAAAAAGCCCCCTGTTTTTTAGTCTTTCAACTGTTGCCCTCTTGACCTTTCCTAAATCATAGGACTAAACCAGCAGACTGGCTTCATACTAGACAAGAGAGCTTAAGGATTTCTGCAATACTTACAAAAGTGTATTTTCTACTCTGAAGTGGTAAACTCAGCTTAAAAAGCTCTTCTTTCTGCAATTATGAAGACTATCACTGGGCAATAATAATAATAATAAAAAATATTAAAAATTGTTGGTAGTTTCACATTATAAAGAGCAGAAATGTCAGTGCATGTTTCAGAGCAAGTTTTCTGTTGAGTTTCATGATGGTGGCTACAGAAGTGTGCCATGTGTGTCACTGCTGTAGCAGGAATATAGTTCTGACATATCTCATGAAATCTAATGAACACTGTTAAATGTGGTGTTTATTCACTTAACAGTGAAATACATATTCAAATGAGCAGGGTTTTTTCTGTCTAGTCTTTTGAGTCAACATTCAGGGTGTCATGTATAACTCTTGTGGGGCTGAGGATACTAGCTTTAACATTTACCAGGCCAAGAACAAATTACGATGATACAGCACATGGACTAATGCAGTATTTTTGTTGTGAGGAGCAGGTTACAGGTGTGAGTACTAAATGTGCAGATTATTGTTAAGCATTTTAATAAGCACAGTATTTAAATTGTAGCCACATCCAAGCTGATTGGATATGATCCATAGCAAGTTACAATTTATATTTTTGTTAGGAAAAGTATCAGACTTTGTAATAAGAATAGCCATGCTCAGTAAAAACAAAACTCTACTTAGCAGTTGTGGGAGCCACTGGTAGTAGTTACTTGGGAAAGGATACAAGAACATGGCAAAATGCTCAGAAGGCATCATCTTGCTTTTAATGACTTGTAGCTCAGGGATTTTCCAAGTCAGAGATTGTATCTTCGTATGCAGAAGCTCTGCATGGACTGTTTGCTTTTCATTAACTTATGAATATTTTTAAATTTATGTAAACTTAGTTATGTAATGTACATCGTCTAGGCAAAATGAATTCTGCAGGATAATTCTTATTTGGGTAGAAAAAAACTCTTTTTGTTTGTTTTTGAATCTTTCATCTGTCAGTCAATTGCCAAATTATTAAATTATGCATGGCAGAATATTCACCCTCCATACTAGTTGTTATGTTAGAGATGCTCCCCCACTCCATTTTCTGATCATGCCTTTTCCAGCCTAAAAAATCCTGGTCTGCTTGTTACTCCTCTTGTAGGAGCCACTCATATGTCATCGTGCCCCTTCTAAATCCAATGTACATCGGTGAGATGGGAATGGGGAGAGAAGTGATCCCTGCAATGGCTCTATCTGGTGTAGGCACACCTTGACTTCGTGCAGTGGTGTGGTGATGCTCTCCCTGCTCTCATTTTCCATGTGAGCTTGCCATTACAAATCCAACATCTCATTCACTAGGGATGATTATCAGTTCAAAGTTCGTTATTGTGTATAAAAACTTAGTTTTTGGGGAGGTTGGTTGGTTTAGGTGCAGTTGTTTTTTGTTTTATTTTTCCTCTTCTCATGAGCATTACTTTACATTTATTGGGAGTTCATTTGATCTTTTTTTTTTTTTTCCTGATCAATTAGTATCAGATGGTCCATCTGCAGCCCTCTGCAGTTACCTTTCATTTTCATTCCTCTGAATAATTTAATATCTTTTTGGGGTTGTTGTTGTTTTTTTTTTTTACTATACTGTTCATCCTCTTTCCTAAATAATTTACAATATGTTGAAAAGCATCAGCCCTAGCGCTGATCCCTGTGGAACCCACCAGCAAACTACATTCATTGATTAAGCTGTTCATTGATCCCTTTCCTTTACTTCCAGTACTTTATCCGTGAGACAACTAACTCTCTTGTCCCATGGCAACTTTCCTTTCTTGAAAGCTTTTGCTCAAATATCTTGCTGAAGGCCTTTTGGGGCTGTAAGTTTTGCCCATGCTTTTGTTGTTTCCTTGTGAATGTGTGAGACTTACCTTCTCTTTGCATGAATCACATGAATTTCTCCCTAACACAGCATATTTATCCATTGGTCCACTAATTCTTCATTGTTTCTTCTTTATTTGGTATCTGTCAATTACACCAGTCTGGGTATAAGTCTCACCAGAGTACAGTTCCCTGGATAGCCCCATCCCCTTTTAAAAAATCTATTTGTATCATCTATGACACTTTCCACTACTCCAGTGCCAAAGCAATTTTAATCAAGAAGTTAGATGCTTGGCATTAATAGTTTAACTGTTTCACCCATGAGTTGCTCTTGAACTCTGGCCTGGGTGATTCGTTGCTGCTGATTTTGTCAGTTCACTTTGTAACCTGTTCTCCTGATGCTGCAACCTGAGACAGATCCTCTGTTGCTTTTTTGCCTAAGAAAAGATTTCAGCATAAGAGTTTTCCTCAGCTTCCCTGTGTAAAACATAGATGCAGAAAAATAATTTATCTTGTATTAGCCTTCTGAAACTGCATTAAGGTGAGGATCTTGTTAATTGGGTTTGTTCAGTCCAATCTGTAAAGCCAAGTTGTTTTCCCAGTTACAGAAAATAAATGCTGGAGCCCACTGCATCTGTTTCTAACTGAGGCTTCTGCAGGCTGAAGTTTCTTTTCCCCTGAAGTTAGTGATGTGACACAGTGTAATATGGTATCCCCTGAGGAATTTCAGGATTACTTGTTTGATAGTGTCACAGTATGGAATCAAAGGGGTTTATGATGACCCTTCCATTTCTACTCAGTGAACAAAGGGGAAAGACAGCAAGCCATTGTCTGCTGCCTGGAAGACTTTCATTTGTTCCCATGTTTCCAACAATCATAAACCTACCAAAAGATCATGACACTGATCTGTGTTTGTTCCTTTCTCTTCTTTCCACCCATGAACAAATTTAAGCTCTTTTTTTGTTGCCTGGTGGATGCCAGTATCTGAGAAGCTGCTTTTCCAGTGCTGCTCTACAAAAGGTTAGGGGCAAGGGGGTGGGGGGAGGGAAGTGGTACCCTATGATCCCCAAAGTAGCACTGCCTAGCCTGAGTTCTGGTATCAGGGCATTCAGAGTAGGGAGGAGGTGTGGCTGGAGAGGACTGTTCTGGAGGGCAGGAGCCTTTGCATTGCAGTGAGTGACAGAAAGCCGAATTCTTTTTCTTGCTCTTCTCTAGACTGTATCAGTGCCCTTTATTGCAGAGGCAGGCAGGCACAGGGAGAGCAGATACCTTCATTATCAGAGCTTCTTCCACTGGAAAAATACACTGAGAAATGTTCCCTTGCTGCCATCGTGTGGTCCCTTGGATTGTTTGCTGCAAGTATGCTTGTGGAAATCGTGACTCCCGCAGTCTTTCTCAAGGCAGAGTCTCTGGGAGAAGTGATCTTAAAATGGGAACAGGAACACTTACCTCTGCCGGTTTGTGATCTGTTCAGAAGCAACTTACGATTCTTAATTCAAAATTGTTTTATACTTTCTATAGTTCTTAGTCTTTGGATTGAAATGATGTTAGGATCCTGATATTACTTCTGTTTCTTTGTATATCAGAAGTACAACTGTATTGCCATTTATTGTTCTGTGCTTCCGCTTTCAATTGACCTAAATGCAGAATGGTGCCACAAGGGACTTTCTCCTTTTCATCCTGTTACTGGCCACTTACTCCTCTCTTTTCTTCCTCCTGTTTACTGTCCATGGAGATGGATCTAGGATGTGACCTGGCTGAAAAGAAGTAATTTTCTGCTGGGTTTGTGTGGCAGTTCTGGCACAAAGAAATGTGTGGAAATAGAAGACCTACAGTCAGTGCAGAAGGCAGTCTTCCTCTACCCTTTTCCAGGCAATCAGCCCATAGCTTGGTTCTCTTGCAGCAATTGCAAGACTGCTGCCTGCATGGATGCAAGAAATGAGGCCCAAACTGAGGTTAAGATGAGTAGCTGATTTGTTAGTTGTCCAGGTTTGAGCCAGGATGAAGCCACTTTTCCTTTTACTGATTTTTTTTTTCTTTGGTAAGCTTTCTTTTAACTAGCAGCAAAGTGTTCCAGCTTGAGCTGATAACAACTGGAATGTCTTTGTAACTGCTGGGTCTCCAAGGTCACATCTTTACTCTGCCAGCTGAGGCACTACAGGGAGATCTATGACCCACCCTCCCCCCGCGCCCCCCCCCCCCAGCCCCGTAGGAGGCTGAGTTAGACAGACAGCAAAATTGGCCAGAGATACTCCATTCCATATATCTACATAAGCTCAGAGGAAGGAGAGAGATCACAGAAGACAACTTCCTTCCTGCTTCTTCTTCCCTTCTCCTCCATCCATGGCCGGTGTCCGGGGAGGACTCCGTCCATCCATCACCGTCGATCCCCAGGTTCGAGCTCTCCTGACCCTCATCACTCTGTGCTTTCTCCAGCAGCTCTGGGATCCTTTGAGACTCAGCTCAGGAGATGCCATGGGAGTTGCTGGGGCTGGGGGAGGCAAGAGGCTTTTGCACATCCCTGAACACATTTGTATATAATTGTATATATTTTCTTCTATCATTAGTGTTTAATTAAAGCTGTGTAGTTTAGTTTTCAATCCAGTAAAGTCTCTCTCATTCTCTCCTTCCCTACCTGGGTGGGAGGGGGAGGGGATCGAGAGCATTGTTGTCAAACCTGAGTCAGTGACATCAGTTCATAGTTTGCTTTGCATTGTTTTCTACCATGCAATCAAACTCCTTCTCAGAATATTCCTGTTAGTAAATTTGGTATCTTAGTAGAGGCAGATTTTTCTTAGAATGAATGCTCAAGAGATGATCCTTTTGATGTATTTGCATAGCTGTTTCTATGGTTGTACATAAAGCATTTCAGGTTTTTTTGAGAAATATTTAAGCTTCTGTGTGGAAACTTCAGCTAAACAATGTGGTCTCAACCTAAAAGGAAAAGAAGTGGCTATCCACAAAACAAAACTAAAGTGTATGTGTCTGAAGGATTGTGAAAATTCAAGTATAGAAGCACTGGAAAAATATTGGGAAAGGTGACAAGGAAGCACCAGATGGAGCCAAAAGAAGCATGAGAGTGCAGTGGTTGGAGAAATCATCTGAAATGACTCATTCTTGAATCCAAATGCTGAGTGAGAGTTGCACACAATGCACACTTGCTGGTTTACTCTGCCTATTGTGGAAACAGGACCCTGTATCCTGTGTAGCACGACCCAACAAATAAATAGGGCTGCATCAAGAGCCATTAGTGCCAGGTTTTGGGTCATTATTTCACTTGTGGGCATTCCTCTGCATGCCATGCATGGTGCAAACCAGTACTGGATGTGATGGTACAGTGTCTATACCCTTCTGGGATTTACTTCTCCAAAGGGCTGCCTATTAGATGTGTTTCACCACCCCACTGCTCCTTTGTAGTGATGCTGCCCTGAGGTAAATTGTGCTTTGCACATCTGCAGTCTGCCAGAGAAATCAGTGACTTGAGCTAGTTAGGAACATGTTCCTATCCTGTGAGCATGAGTGTCCAGCATCCTCACCTTCCCTCAGGGTACCCTGCTGTTTTTTCAGCCTGTGGTGTCAGATTTCATGATGCCACAATTGAGGTTTCTGGTTTGGTTTAGTTTAGTCCATTCATTTCCATATATTTGATTATCATGTGAAGGTCCTGCTTACATTTCTTGTCAATTTTTTGTTTTGCTAGTGAACTGGAGGCATTTGTTGAAGACCTGAAGAGAGACTCCATTGCTTCCAGCAAGACAGTTGCCCTGAAAGATGTTGAAGATGGAGCCTTTCTTCTACGTCAAGTGGGAGAAGCTGTTGCCAACCTGAAAGGTATGTACTTTCTTTTTGAATTTTTATTCTTCTCTTTTAACCACAGTGGCTGAGAACAGTTTTGTCTTTGATCTGGGGGCATTAACTTTCATGTCCAAAAAGATTTAAAGTTGGGATTAAAAAGCTTGTTGCATGGCCCCTGGGGAGAGGTAGACACTCAACTATTTAACATGCACCCCATCGTCCATTTCTCACCAGGCCATTTATATTCTCCTCTTGAGCTTCACAGTTTTTCTCTTCCCAGGAGAGTTCCCGACATTGCAGAATAAAATGCGTGCGATCCTCCGGATTGAGGTAGAAGCTGTGAGGTTCCTAAAGGAAGAGCCACACAAGCTAGACAGCTTGCTGAAACGTGTGCGCAGCATGACTGATATCCTTACCATGCTCAGGAGGTGAATTTTATTTTACTTTTTTCTTCAAAACTAAAGGATTTCTTCAAGCAGAGCTGGA
Organism: Apus apus; assembly: GCF_020740795.1. Classification (NCBI taxonomy): domain Eukaryota; kingdom Metazoa; phylum Chordata; class Aves; order Apodiformes; family Apodidae; genus Apus; species Apus apus. The sequence continues at coordinate 18,221,108 of NC_067283.1, read as the reverse complement.
ACAGCTTTCGGATTTGGGTTCTCCCCTTTTCCTTGGGCAATTTTGAGAAATGCAGCTTGCTTGCAGTGTTTTATAGATTCTTCCTAGAGCCCTTCTTGTCCTCTGTGCAGTGTTTCTCTTCTGACCAATAGCCCTAGTTGTCAAGATCTTTTGGTTGAAACTAGCAGCCTCTGAACTCAACACTTCCAGATTTGGGAAGTACCTGGATGAGAGAGCTTACAGAGTGGCATCAGTCGCATATTTGAGCTAATTAATTGTATGCATTTACAGCAATCTAAGCTAGTAGAAATATTTCTTAACACTGAAATGTGCATCCCAAAAAAATACAACAGTAAGAAATAAAAGAGGAAAATATTTAAAATTGATAAAGATATCCTAAACCATCTGAGAGAAAGAAATGTTTTTCAATAGGCTTGTGAATTCCTGTGAATTCTTCATTCTATTCTTTGCAAGGAAGGTGTGTTAGAGAAAGTTGAAATAATAGATAAAATTTGTGTCCACTAAGTGCCAGGGTTTATCTATGTTTGTCAGAATATATGAGCAGCAAATGACTGTTGATGAGGCAGTAGGCATTGTATTTAATTCCTGCTTAAAACTAGTGAATCAGGCTAAATTGTCAATGGTGGTGGTCTCAATTTTACTTCAATTAAAAGAGAATGTAAGTTATAAGCCTGTTGTTGCTAAGGAATGTAGTATTTTAATTGTTTCCATATATTCATAGGTAAAAAGGATTTACCAGTACTGGCAGATGGATAAAATGGTTTATGTTACAAGTCTTCCAAGAGCCATCACTTATTTTGCCATTAGATGAACATCTATATACTTTCATTTTAGTTTCCTTTTCTCAAAAATGACTACAGTTATTTCCTTTCTCACCCTGTTTGGGGTGGGGAAAAAAAAAAAGAAAGCTATGCATGCTAGAGTTTTACCAAAAGTAATTCTTTGCAGCATAGTTAGGTATTAAGCCTCATAAAGTCAGTTTCAGTAATGGAAACACTGATGGCATTTGATGGCCAGGTACACACAGAAGCTCAGGCATTTCACAGCTAGCTGCCAGAAATACTGGCCTCTTTACATCCTCAGCTCATTCTACCCCAAACTCTTGACAGACAGGGCCTTTGTGAAGTATCATCTGAAGGCTTTGTTTTGGCAATTTGCCAAAGTGCCACCTCACATTCTGTGTAGCTGCCACTTTCTGTGCTAATAGTTCAGGAACATCTCATTCAGCTAGACACAGTATATGAAATTTAAGGGAACTGATTTCCATTCTACCTGTAAAATCAACCCACTGTAACTCATGGTTTGGTCAAGAAGTGCCAGTACATCCATGAAGGTTTACAAACATTTAAAAAAGCAAAAGTGTCCTAGTTAAAGTGGCCTCTTTAAAACTCTCAGTCCCTGACTCTGAGAGAAAGCTATAAAATCACACAACTGGGAGTATCAGGAAGAAAAAAAGACCATTTTCATGGTTTAGATACAGGTGTTTTTGCCTTGCTAAAGTTTATTGTTAATCATTGTTCATGACTTGCCTGTATACTAACCATGTGCCATGCTGTTGTGTTCAATTTGACTGGGCAGACATGTTACAGAAGGACTGCTGAGGGGTGTGGATCCATCCCAAGCTGGGCAATACTCTGCTTCAGAAAAGTCCACTGCAGCTGACAATCTGAAAAACCAGGAGGAGCTGAAGCATGCCCAGGGACACGCACAGCAAAGCCTCACAGCAATCACATCCGAGTCCCAGGTGTCATCAGTCAAGTCGGAAGTTGTCCCCTTCTCAACCATGACAGTCCATCACGTGCAGAGCTCGCCAGTTGTCATCCATCAGTCTCAGCACTCATCAGCCCTGCTCAACCATGCCCAGGGTTCACCCACTGCAGCCAGCCACAGCGAGGGTGTGCCAGTGGGTGGCCACCTCTCAGCCACCCCACCAGCCCCCCAGCAAGAGCCTGCAACAGGCTCCCAGCCCACACAAGCCACACCAGCACCACAGGCCTCTGTCAGTGGCACCACCATGCAAAGTCTTTTCATCGAGGAAATTCACAGTGCAAGTACCAGAAGCCGAGCGGTATCAATTGAGGTATGGGGTATTCTACTCAACCAGTTGTCCTCTCTTTGGGTCCGAGCTCCCAGTCTGTCTCTTGAGACTGCAGGTGGGATTTTTCAGATGCATTCTGGGGATTTATGTTTAACCCTTAACCGCACTGTGCACTTCTGAAGATATCCTCCAGTTTTAAATGCAACAGGATAATAACAAGTAACCAAAATGTGTTTTTCAAATAACCTTTATTAAAAAATATATATCTTTTTTAGAATACCTTATTTTTTAATAACAGCATATGATTCTCTGGCAACACTTGCATCAGTGGGTTTCATTCACTCTTTAAACCTCCAGATCCCTCATTATGGAGTGGTAAAAGTGAAAGAGTGTGAAGCTCCAATGGTTTCACACAGAGATACTGAGTAAACCCACAAGTGAACTCTCACGTTTTATTTTATCTCACAGACCTGCACTTTAATCACCAGTGTGATACAGTGAGGCAGTGACCCACTTTTAAATTTTACCTTGGTTCCTTTATTGAGCAGTGGCCACTGTCAGTATCAAGTCAGTGCCATATCAAGCACAATGGAAGTCAGAACCAGTGTACAATTCATGTTAATGTATTTCCTCTAGTTGCTGACTAGAACTGAAAGAATCTATCTATATTGACCTATAATTTCTACATATGGATTTTTGGTTTTGGTCATAAAAGAAATCAGAGGAATAAATTAAGTGCTTTACTGTTTTTGTCTAGAAAGCTGAAAAGAAATGGGAAGAGAAAAGACAAAACCTTGATCACTATAATGGAAAGGAATTTGAAAAGCTCTTGGAAGAGGCCCAGGCCAATATAATGAAGTCAATTCCTAACCTGGAGATGCCTCCCCAGCCAGCAGCCCTGCCTAAAGGGGATGCAGTGGAAAAGCTAGAAGTCGCAGGTAAGGTTTGCTAGAGTAAATGTAGCTAGAGATTTGCATATCTGCAAAAGAGAGGTTATTTTTCGTACTTTCTAGAACGGCTCAGTTTACAGATTTCTGTGTTCTTGATCATACCTGTGAGAATGTCCTTGAGGAATAATGCAGGTCCTGTGGACTGGACACAGTGATTTTGCAGATGCCAGTGACAGGAATCAGCTGTACATGAATTTCCCCATATTGCAACTGAGAGAGTGAGTGACTCCTCATGAGCAGGAGAGTAAGAGTGCACCTTGTTTTTGACAGAGATGAGAGTATCTGTCTACTACACTCTATCTATATCTATATTTAGTATACTATGTTCAGTTTTGCATTACAGAGAGCTCTGGAAGGAACCACAAGGAGTTTAAACACAAATGATCCTACCATCAGAAGCCTAAAAAGCTCTTTTTGTAGGCATATTTATTATCAAAAGAAGATTAAGACATGCCTGAGATTTCTCAGGATGGGGAGACCTTTTAACTGAGCAGAACATACTCTGACAAGTTCCAGCAACTGGAAGCTAGAAAAAGCCACATTAAAAATTAGCTGTTAAATTTTAACATTTAGAGTAATTAATCACTGAAGTTCCATTGTGAACACGTGGGATTCTCTGCCACTTCAAATCTTTAAGCAATACTATGTTTCATTCTGAAAGGCTTCTTGGGCACCATGATGCAAGACCTGCTTAAAGAAATACTTAAACCTTACAAGGAAAGTCAGAATATTTTGTCTTAATGGCCCTTGCTAATTTCATAATCTTAAACTATAAATACAACTAATGTTTTGCATAAGTCCCTCAGAGGACTGAAAATGACCTGTGATGCTACATAGCTGAGTTTTCTTGGAGAATTGGATAGATACGTAGGAATGAATGAGGGTGACGCTCACAGTATGTGTCCTGGCTGCCCAAAGTTATGATCTAGATGTACCAAGTTTCAAGTTGATCGTGAGTCAAACCCTGACCATCTCCTGGAGGTCTCAGCCTGCTCTGTGGGCTCCAACTGCAAACTTGCAGCCTTTCTAATCTCTCCATGTAGGCCAGCTGCTTCCTCCCCAGGGTCAGTTCAGTTGCCCTTCTCTAACTCCATTGTTTCCTTCTGCAGCTGTAGAAACCAGAGCTGCATGCTGCACTCAAGGTGTTGGCATCTCAAGGTTGTACGTAACTGCAAAACAATGTCCTGGGGCTCATGTACACAAATTCATATAGAATTTGGGATGAGTATTTTCAGAGCCAGCATTTTGTTCTAGGCGCTCTTTTAGCACTGGCAGCTTGTGGCTCCTTGGATGTTTTCACAACATACATGTTTAAAATAAATTCTGTTGAACCTCATAGAATAATTTTAGAATTCTGGGAGAATTCAGTGAGGTTACTGGCTATCAACAGAATTCTTTTGTATAATGTTTGACATAAATAGAAAATGTCAGTGAAAATAAATACCATATGGGAGCAGTGAGCTGTGACATCTTAAGAAGTGCAGAACACAATAATAGAGAAGTTTTGTAACTTGCATAGTTAACTAATCCACTTCAAGAACAGAATTTTGCACAGTGTGTAGCCAGCAGATTTAAGGAGAAATTTGATGAGCATGAGACATTTGCCTTCTGTTGTGCATAATGAATCCTGTAATTGTAACATAAATAAGGGAACAGCAAAACTTTGCCTTAATATCTGATTAAGTATCTCACATGCCACTCAACTCTTTTATGAAAATTTTAATATCAGTCTGCTGTAGATTAGAAAACTGAGCAACATAAAGAGAGACCACGTACCTACTGATATTGTGCATAAGACATTTTGGCCATAAATTAGCAGAGTTCTCTATTGGCTTTTCTGCAGAAGCCACATAAATCATGTTGCCAGAATGTGTTGTCTCAGCCATTCTCCACACAGAGCCCAATTAAGAAACTCTTTTTACTTTTTTTTTTCCCTGATGCAAGGCAAAAAACAAAGTAAAATTGCACACTTTACACAATTTTGCAGATTACTCTGTAATGTCTTGACTCTGTCTCATCTTTGTTATCAAGATTGTTCAGTGAAAAATATGGGGAATGTCTCTCACATGTACGTTAGTAACTGGACTCCTTCATCTCTCTTTGTGCCTCCATATGTGAGAGTACCCTGATTTTTGAAACTGCTGAGTGATCAGTAGCTTCCATTAAAGAGAGTTTGCTTATTTGACTACAGTGGCTGCCTCAAGGCAGACATTACTGTTTTCAGATAATTTTAAGACATGTTGGATTTTTTTGGTGCAAGTAGAAATTTGTATGATGGGGGAAATTAATTCCAGTCTGGCTGTGCCTCTTGAAGAATGCTTCAGTGCAGTGAAATGGCTGGTGATGAACAGCTCCTGTTTTGTTCATGGAAGCACTGAGCCCTTTGGCACCAAAGAAGGTTCCATAAAGTAGCAGTTTTGATCATGGTTAGTTTCTGACTGAGCAAATTGTCTGTTTACTCCTTCCTCTGTAAATATGCTAGAAAACTCAGCTGTAAGAACAGAGAAGTAGTAGAATAAGGTCTGTTCATAAATTTTTTTCCTCCATAGGCTTTTTTCCTACCCTTGTAGACTGGGGAAATAACATTGTTTAGCAAAGAAAACAGAAATCCAGCTTTGACATTTTACATCTCAGTTGGTGTTGTTGCACTGGCTGAAAGGAAACCCCACCATAACTCTCCTTAACAGCTCCAGTTAAGGAATGTGAAGGGATTAGCCTTTGATAACCTGTACACCTGCCACTCACTGACAGTTTGTCTTGCCTGTGTTTCTCCTTTTGATTTCTCATTTTGAAGATGGAGATGGATGAATGTCTCACAGATGTGAAAGAGATGGTAGGAATCTTTCTGTCTTTGTGCCTTCCATGTCTCTCATCCAGCCTTGCTCTTCTTAAGCGTGAGAAAAACTTTGGTGTTCTTGCAGTCAGAGCCACTACCAGCTTGAGGGAAGTGGTTTGAGCCCATTAAAAGGAGTAGGGATTTGCAGAGGCTCCACATCATAGCCTGCTAAACACCATCTTAAAGAATTACTCTGATTTTACAGCAGTAGTATTGACCAAAGAAGTGGTCTGATGTAACGTGCACCTGGATATTCACTCTTGTTGCAGTTCTGTGAATGAGTGCCAGATAAACAGGGAGGAAGATAATACAAAAGAGCATTTCTGCTTAAGCAGTTTCCAAGAACAGTTGAGCTAAGAAGAGAACAAAGATGAGGCTGGGTCAGACTAGAGCTCTGTCCAGCCCCAGAGGCCAGCCGGCCCGTCAGAGGAGCCTGACATAGCCTGGGGAGCAGGCAGTTATGCAACAACTTGCTGAGAGAGAATGCTTAGCCCTAAACAGCTGGGTAATCCCTAAAGCAGGAGGTTTTATCTTTCTGGGTTATATTTATTCCAGCTGTTTATGTAACACTGAGTAGCTGCAGAAAGGTCATTCTCTCACTCTTGAAAACAAACATTGTAAACAGCAGTGTGTGAACATGGTGGCTGTTGCCAAGTGTGATGCTTAGCCTGTCACCAGAAACACAGAGGGACAGGTCACAGAAGCAATGTGATGCTGCTTCTGGAAAAAATGCCATCCCATGATGGTGGGGAAGTGGACATGGCAGCATGCATCATGCAGGGAAATACCAGGTTGAGAAACTGGTCTTCTCTTGGAAGACTGTCCTTGGAGAGCAAGGGCTGGCTTTGCTCAGCTATTTGATTTGGTATTTGAATCTTTATGGGTTAGCAAAATATACATACAGGGCTCTTACATGATAATTAGAAAGCAAACTTGTGCGTTCCTGGAATAGTTAGAATGAAGTGTGCTGGTTGCTTTGGAATTGCTGAGAATGACAAGAAGCCTCAAGGTCTGGTGTCTTGTTAGTAGCCACATCAGCAGCCACTCTTTGAAAGGAGGCTACAGGGGCACTGTCTGTAACCTGCACCTCACATGCTTCTTAGCAAGTAATTGATCTGTAGAAGTGTGCTGTGCTCTTACAACTTGTACACTGAAACCCAGCCGCATTGACATGAGAGACAACAGTTTTACTGATAATTTCTGGGTGAACTGACATGGTTTCTCAGTGGAAGTGCAGCACTGTGTGCTTTTGTTCATTTCCACTTGAATCCCAAATGTATTTCTATTAATATATATTCAGCAGCAGGACCTTATAAGACATATTTTTTCCCTTCCAATTGAGGAAGGGATGCAAATTTTTTTTTTCCCCTCCTTCACCTATGCTCACTTTGTGCTGATTTATTTACTTGCAGAAGAAGTTCCTGATGGAGAACAGGATAATGACAAACTGACCAAGTCTCCACCTCCTCCACCTCCACGGCGCAGTTACCTGCCAGGTTCAGGACTAACCACAACGAGATCAGGAGATGTCATCTATACAGCCAGAAAAGAGGCTGCAGCTGTCAAGGTTTGATGATTCAGATTCTAGGCAGTCAGACTGTTGATGAAATACTGGCACAGATAAATATTCCCAGTCTTGGGCTGTGTCTGTAAACCAGAAAATAAGACAGAGCTATGTCTCCTGGAGAGCTACCAAAACTGCTTACCAGGAAACATTACTGTTAGGCCAAATGAGCTTGATCAGTTCTGTTTACAGGAGTCTTGATGCTCTTATCTCCTAGCAATGTAGAAGGCAAGTCACAGGCTACTTTCATTTAGAGTGGTAAGAAGATTAAAAATAAAAAGGCCCATCACTTACACAGATGGGGAAGAGCAGCTCATGTTTGAGAGCATTTTTATATAATATTGCAAATTAGTTTATTTGGGCTTCCTTTCCGCATCTGTTCTTTTCTCCGAAGAAAATGGAGGGAAGTCCAAGCTAGGAACCTTTCTGATCAGTGAACATGCTATCATGTCAGGAGTATTGGTTGCCTTTGACCTAATGAAGTAGCAGTATCCTTAAAAAGGAAGAGAGACCTTGCAACAGGGGAATGGCAGTAATGTTGAATTTTCTGTGTTTGCTTCACATCAGGAGGGTTCCACTATCTTCTGTCTGTGCTTTCTCACCCCCTTGTAGGAATGTAGTGAAGATGCTGGGCATATCGCACAACCCAAAGCCCCTAAAGAGGATCAGGTGTTGTCTCGGAGCACAGGCCATGCTGTAGCATCAGCTGCAAAAGAGGAGGAGGAAGAGGAAGGAGATAAAATAATGGCAGAATTACAGGTAATGCCCTTTGGGTTGCACAGGAAGACACCTGTGCCAAATATCACTTCTAGGGCCTTGATACAATTTATAGCTCAGAACAGGAAGGAAAGTAGGTCTGCCAGTCTCACCTGCTCCCACTTCATTGCACCAAGTGGTACACGTTTTGCAAGCACCACCCTAATTGTGTTCAAGATGTCTGGAGCTGAGAGAGTGCTCAAGAGTGCAGGGGTTACCACTGGAGAATCTCACACACGTAGATGATGAGTAAAATATTGGTGTGTGTTAGGGGTGGTTGTCCCTGGCCTGGCATTTCTCCATTAGTACCAGACCAACAAGGTGCTGAGAACCCAATATTTGTGTTAACATTGTGGGAACAGAGAATACAGGATCTGCCCCTAGAAGGCTGTGCACACTGTTGTCTAGCTGGTACATTGCTCTGCCAGTGGCACAGGAGTAGTGCTCTCGTGCTGGTGCTTTGCTTGATAGCACATAGGTCAGTTTAGTTCAGTGATGGCAGTGCTGCAGTAAAAGCCAAGTGTTCAGCTACCATCAGAAAGCTCCAGCTTCCCAGGGTCATTCTCTGTCCTCTTACTTGCCCATATGGGGAAAAGATATGTGCATCAGCTTTACTGGCTACAACTTCTGTTGTTGAAGTGTTTCAGAGCACTTGTCACAACATGAGATCATCCTCCTTGTCCACCTGCCCAAAGGTGGCTTTGCTGCTGCCCAGGGAGCATTTGCACCACAAGAGACGTGGATCGTAAGCAGCAACTGTTACATGTGATGGGTGTACCCTGCTCAGCTCACACCCACGAGCACTTCAGACAGCTGCTTTGCAGGTTTATCTGCAGTGGTGTACCCTTGTCCCTTGTTTGTGTGTTAATGGCTAGTGTGACAGGAGAGCTGGGGACAGTGAAACTGTCACATTGTCTCCTGTCTCCAGGAAAGCCACCCAGCTGCCTTGCAACTGGTGACAAGGCAGTGGAGGTTAAAGTCTGGAAAGTGATGGCTGAGGGGAGCTAATGACTGCAAATAGACATGGTATCTCAACAGGGGATGAGTATTTAAGCACTAGTTTTGGGGACAAGCAATGCTCATTTTAAACAAATACCAAAATATCAGTTATATTTTAGAAGGTTGATAGTGTACCATGTGTTAGAAAGGGCAAACTACTTGATCCAGGAGCTGATAAAAGTGTGATATCAGTCATAGGCAGGATAATGAAAAATCAGGTACAGGATTCAGTCAGTGAAGAACTAAAGGACATATGAAAACAGGTCTCTTCCAACCAAAACAATTCTGTGATTCTAAACACAATATAATGGAACACAGATGTGTGAAAGCAAACAACAGTCTTTGATCAGGTAGCAATTTTGACTGATACACTGAATCATATTCCTAGAAACATTTTTGTAAGTCATTGATCAAACATCATACAACATTCTTCTAAAAATCTGGCACCATGGAGTATAAAAAAAAAATAAAATAAATCATAGGACAATTGAGAGCTGTCTGGTTATTAAAGTTTTGCCTTTGGTGCAGGTGTTTATAGTCAGATCCCACAGAGACCAGCTGCAGGCCCAATGCTACTCTTTATTTTCATCACTGGCCTGGAAATACATTTAAAATCCATACTGCTTAAATCAGCTTAATTAAAACTGGTGAAGTGTAAGAGCAGGGAGATGATAGCAATCACTTAATGGTTGTATTACCTTCACTGAAATATAAAGTCCACATGAAGAACAACTACAGCCAGAGCACAATGGCATATCTTTGAAAGGATCAGGATTTGCAGTAAGAAGTTGACAGGAAGTCCCAGGTCACTACTGTTTCCACAAAATTTGTGTCTGGTTTGGGTGTAGATGTAAGAACAGGGAATGTTTTCCTCTCTGTGTACAGGATCAGTGAGATCAGCAGTAGGCTGCTGCATGCATGACTAATTGTCCATGTGTCTCCTGTTTGAAAAGGCTGTTAAGAATATGGAGGTTTAGAAGAGACTTGAGTACAGTGTTGGAGGTACCTTCATGGAAAGGACCTTTTTAATCTAGCAGAAAAAGACATACTAGTATCAACTGCTATAGCACAATATGTATTTGGAGACTGTTAAAGATATTTCAGAGAAAATGTGATAAATAAACAGATTGCCAAAGGAAATTATAGGTTCTTCATCACTTAAGTCTGAAGAACCTTGAGGATGCCTTTGCAGATGGAATGCCTAACTCAACAACACATCACTGCTCTCACAAATGGGTAAACTGGGGAAAGCCTGTACCCTGTATTATGAGGAGTGAGACTACTTGTTGTGATAGTTCCATGTCATCTTAGGTACTCGGGTCTATAAACATATACAAATAGGATGTGACAGAAAACCAAAAGAAACTCTACACCCTCTTTTTTGCACTGGATTTTTCCACTGTTGTTACTTTTCTGATTTTGCATAAGCATGCAATACATATGAAGAGTACAATATTTAAAGAACAGGCCTGATTCTAATCAGGGATATTAATTTTATGAGAGTTGTCAGGAATTAAATAATTTCCCTAATACATCGTGTATTAATACAGTGTGGTTGCATTTCACGGTACTTTTGACTCTGTACACCCCTTCCTCACTCCCCAGGCTGACAGAGCTGTCCTGCCTATACAACTCACCAAGGGCAGAACATGCCATTAGAGGCCTGCAGAAATCCCAGTGCTGCACACTTGGTGCCAGGACTGTGCCATGGTGGCAGTAATGGTTCTGCTCCTCTGGATTTGGGAGCCAGCTGGATAGAGAAACCCAAAGGAAATGGAAAGAGGATAGCAAGACATAGGGCTGAAAAGTCCAGGCAGGTGGGAGGCCAGTGGTTCACAAGCCCATATATTGGGGTCTTTCCAGACCAGGTAGAACCTGACATGGACTGTCACCATCTGGAGTATTAGTGAGGATTGTGGCAAAGACACATGTCTCCAAGTTTTAATAATGCTTGCACAGCTCTTGGATTATGTGCCATGAGACAGTCAAATCCGGGAGCTGAGTTGACAGCAAGGGATGGAGAAGAGATGTTAGATGCCACCTTCTCTTTATTCAATGTGTAAGGCCTGCTGCTCCCACCTCTTCCTCACATTTCTGCACACAACATTTAGATCACTTCCAGATGAGAACATCAGGGAAGAAAATCTGTATTTCTGCTCTGCTTGTCCTAGCCAGGGAAACAGCAAATCCCTGCTAATACTCACTGGGAGTGGAGGTGAGAAAGCATAAAAGGAGGACAGAAGTGTTTGGGGACAATAAATGGAGTAAAGAGAGCTGAGAGTTGGGTTTAATTTATTTTAACATGTAAAAACCTTAGGTTTAGTTATTAAGTAATGTGTGGTCGAGGCCAAAATACATCTGATTGGGTCTTTGAGGAGACACCAGACACTAGGAAGTAGGTACTGTCGCAAGCCCAAAGATTGTCATGGGATTCCAAATTAAGTTTGGATAGTTTGCAGCACCTCTGTGTGTCTTTGTCTCCCCATCTATAAAAACAGAAGTCAAGCTTGTCTCCCTGCAGGGAACACTGAGGTCAGCATGATGAGTTAGAGTGCAGTCTTGGCAGATTGGAGGGTGTGCCCTAATTCTCTTAGGCTGGTAGTCTAAAACTCATGAGCTTGTAAATAATATTGTTGAGCTGTGAATGTTAAAAACAAACACTGTTTGTAGTTGATCATCTCCAGACATTGCTGTATAAAAGCTACCTGGTCTCCTGATAACCTACAGTATTTATTTCCTAGGCTTTCCAGAAGTGCTCTTTTATGGATGTAAACTCAAACAATCATGCTGAGCAGTCCAGAAATGATACACATGTTAAAGACATAAGGCCTGGGACTTTAATGCATCACAAGGAAAAGAAGGTAACAAGTGGCATTTGTAAACATGCCACCCGGTCTTGGCATAACCTTCTTTCCTTCAAAACTAATCTTATATCTTATGTCCTGTTCTCTCTAACCCCCACCCACCACTGCCCAGTGGTTTCCTTCTTTTTACCTCAGGATGGTTCAGAAACATGGAATGTTGTATCAATCTACATTACGTGTCTCATCAGCAATCATATAAGGGTTGCATGAAGTTTTACAATTCTGTGAAATCAAAATATTATCCATCAGTTTCCACCAAAGAGATGCTCATACTCCTCAGAATATCCTTCCAGTGCTGTTCTGGCAATCGATAGTGAAGCATCTCTCCTAAGCTTTATACTGTCCTGAGGAGAAACAGTAGTTCCTCTCAATTTCAAGACCCACTTTAGAGAGTATCTGCTTTACTTTGCTTAATCTGTTGGTCCCAGAAGTAGTTATTAGATCTACACAAGAGGTGCCATGTGTCTGGGGCCATAGCTAAGTTGGCATGAATTTCACAGCTGCTTCTGGATTGGGTTGCCATTTGAGTTGATTTGTCTTAGTGGGCAGCCAGTGTGCAAGATGAAGAAAAGATCCAATATTTCTGCCTTTGCAGACCTCTTTTTAAGTTTATGAAAATGAATCAGACCATTGCTGGGCTCAGGGAGTCGTGCAGGCATGGCAGCTTGTCAGCCAAGTGCCAGTTTGCAATGCAGGGCAGTGTGGTAGGGAGGAAAACACAACTCTTCAGCTCAGCATGTCAGTTTTGCCATGGGTTTTGTGTGGGTATGCAAGATGGAAGCAGCTGTAATACCTTTTCTGATGCAGCATCATGAGTATCTCCGCAAGGATTTTATGGGAGACATTGCTCTTCAACTTAATTTAACAGACTGAGGCAGGGAAAATGACTTTGCCAGGTCCCCAAGGCAGAGAAGAACCCAGCTGCCCTAACTGCAGTGAGCTGCATCTGCATGGGGCACTGCAGCTGTAAAGCACAAGCTGACACCCAGATGGTGGTGTCCTGTATATGATTAGGATCAAAATCCATACCCCTCCCCAGACAATACTGCTTCCAGGTCAGGGTGGTGCACACAAGGACTTGTCTTTGAGCTGCCCAAACAGCAGTTCTGGTCCAAAGCTGCAAAGACCTGGCCGGGTGAGGGTGGAAGTTCAACAGGTCCAAGTGAAAGGGAACAATTGCTTTGTTGTGGTGTGTATGACAGTGTTATGGAGGGGAAAAAAAAAAAAAAAGAAGTGTGAACGTATCTCTAGTTGTCTTCATTATTACTGGTGTCAGAATGAGAAGATCATACTGTTACATGAAAACCTGGGTCACCACTCCAGACGTGGCCCATCCTGTAGCACAGATGTTTATTTGATGGCGCTGCCAAGTAATCACCATAAACTGCCCTTTAAAGAATAACACTGAGTCCAGGAAATTAAGGTTAATGAGATCTGGTTTTGTTAGCTGACATGGCAGAGTGTTTATTGGCTTTAAATATGGAGCTGTATGGTCACGATGAACTCACAGAGGAAATTTTGTTGCGGTTTGATTTTTAGTAGAAGGGCAGCAGTTCCTAAAATGAGATCTGTTGTACAATGACACCACAAGATATTGCACTGATGCTTGGAATAAGTGGAACTTGCTAAAAAAGAGCTAGGGAAATGGGAACGGTCACTGGGTCACAAAATCCACAGGCAACAAGTGCCATGAAATGGCTTGGCCTAATTCTGGGCACTCCGACACGTAACAGGACTGGGAGGCACTTAGCAAGTGTGGGCCTGAGGTGACCAAGAGCCCTGGTGGTTTGTTCTGATACCAGCTCTTAGCACAAGATGCTGATGCCTCGCTGGCTGTGCCTGGTTTGCATGATAGCTCCTCCTTATTTAGAAGCTTCTCCTTATGCAGAAGCTCCTCCATATTTAGAAGTATGAGGGTTGTCAAGGTGTCTGTGGAGCAGCTGCACAGCTGTGCCACTAATAAGCCTATATAGAGATGAACCGACTCTGATCCGTCACTGACTTTCTTGCTCCTGTGTTTTGATTGTGTATAAGGTTTTCCTGTGTAAAATCCTCAGACAGTATATAAGAAAATACCACACGATGTAGAACCTACACCTTGTGAACCTCTGCATGCATGGGGAGTAAATGCAGTCACCAACCTGTGGATTTCTGTACCGTCACTCATTCATCTCAGATCAGGAGGGCAACTCTCATGACTGATCTTCTGCACGTATAGTCTGTCCTTCTGGTGTGTTAGGAGTTGGCTTCTAGTCTCAGCAATGTCAGCAGTAATGCTTTTGGCTCACTGCCTTCAGGCATTTGTGGCCAGGTTAATTTCCTTCTTGGTGAGCCATCTTTTGACTGCAGATTTCTCTCTCGCTTGTTCACAGGCATGGTGCCTCTTCAGGTTATTCCCTCACCCTGAGGGTCTGTGTTTATCCTAACGTGTCACAAGCACTTAACAAACCAAGCCCCAGAGCAAGACCTGGTATTATGAAACACCATCTTCAGGGGATTTCATTTGAAACTAAAGAAAAAAGTCCCCTTAAATTTGGTTTGCTGGGAATATACTACATTTGAGCTCATGGATGACCTCTCTGTGTCCTGTTTGGAGTTGCTTCTGTACATGAATATAGCTCAATGGTTCATTCTGCACTTGCAGGATGCTGCAGGGTACCACTGGTAATTCTGAAGGAGTACTTTTAAGCTGCAGCAAGGATTTAGAAATGCTCAGACTGTGATGGAACAGCCCCGCTCAGATGTGAGCAACATTAGAAGCAGCAAAATGGTGTAGTTTGAAAATCAGCTTTTACTGGTACAAACATTATTTTCCAGGCTCACCAGACTCGTGCTTTTGTCTCCGGTGAGCTGGCAAGTTGTAGTGCCCTGCTGGCAGCCCTTCCACATCAGGTTCCCTTTGATGTGTCCCAGCAGAACTTGATCAGATACTGTGAATCTTTTCAACTTCAGTGTTACACAAACTAGGGTTGTTGTTGTTGTGTTTTTGCTGGAAAGTGAACATACCAAGGCAGCACTGCATTGGAAATAAGGTAATTAGAGTGCTTTTGCATATTCTGGAGGCTTTGTTAAGACTGGACCTTAGGTAACAACCCATGCTGGCCACATGTATAGCACAGAGCAGGAATGTCAAGTGCTGTTCTGCTAGAATTTGCCCTGCAGAAAGAAGGGGCTCAGATGATAACTTCAGACATGCCTCTGCAGCAGTAAACAGAGTGGTGAGTTCATGAGGGCTGCACTTCCCCTGAGAATAGGATGATTAATTTGGAGGAAAAAAAAAAAAAGTCCTGTAAAGGTAACAGCCCTGAATAACTAAGTAATCCAACTTTCCCCCTTAGGTGTATGGGGCTACAACAGGATCTCCCACAGATAGTGACCATCCTAAAGAGAAGAGGGAAGGGAAATCTGAAGAAGAATTGGGTTCTGATTCATCCAGCACAGCTGACAGTAAAATTGGCTTTTCAATGAATGACAGTCCTACATTTAGCAAGGGTTTGTTTGTAGACAGTAGAGACTATTCTAAGAAAAACCTCCAGAATATAAGCACAAACCTGTCTGGTGTCAGTTTGCCAGAGGATGACAAACGAAGAGGGGCTCAAGATATTTTAGGATCCCATATTCCAGCTATTGAAACTGGAAAACAAAAGCCAAATTATGGACTCTCACAAGATGCTGTCCAGGGCCTGCCACAGGGTGAAGCCTTGCAGGCCACGGGCAAGCATATCCCCATGAGCAGCATTGCCCCTCTCATGAGACACACACAGGAGCCTTTGGGGCTTCAACCTTCCTCAAAGGAGCAAGAAGCTTCTGCAGCCAACTACAGTGAAGTTGTGCTAAGATCCAAAGTGTCCAGTGTGAACAGTACTGAAGAGACAGACTCTCTGGCTGGCTCTCCAAGTGAAGAGAGCCCACCCACAGAAAACATTGCCTTCATGATTACTAAAACAGCTGTCCAGGTCCTCTCAAGCGGGGAAGTTCATGATATAGTCAGTCGGAAAGGTGAAGATGTGCAAACAGTGAACATTGACGCGAGGAAGGACGTGGCATCTGAGAAGGGTATCCCAGAAAACACAGACAACGAAGAGCCTGTGGTGTGTCTGGATAAAAAACCTGTCATCATCATTTTTGATGAACCGATGGATATTAGGTCAGCATATAAACGACTTTCTACAATTTTTGAGGAATGTGATGAGGAGCTGGAGAAAATGATGACAGAAGACAAGATAGAAGAGGAAGAGGAGGAGGAGGAAAATGAAGCACATGAAATCTCTGAGAGCCAGAAGGAAGAGCCACAAGTAGTTGATGACAGAGAAGCAATCACAGAGTGTTCAGCAGCTCATGGTCTCAACGAGAAGTTTGTGTTTAACCTTCAGTCTTCCTCTGACTCTGCAGAAACCAGACCACTCACAGAGGAAAGCACAAGGGCAGATTTTAGCAAATACCGTCAGATCTATGGGCTAAACACAGAAGCCAACTTGGACTCTCCTGATCAGTTTGGAAGCAGGCAGGATTCCAAGAAAAAATTTAAGTTCAAATTCCCTAAAAAGCAGCTGGCTGCTCTGACACAGGCGATACGGACAGGAACCAAGACTGGGAAGAAGACCTTGCAGGTTGTGGTCTATGAAGAAGAGGAGGAAGATGGGACCTTGAAGCAGCACAAGGAAGCAAAGCGGTTTGAAATCACTGGGTCTCAGCCTGAGGACAGTGACAAAATTCCATCTGGGAAGAAAGAGGGACCCTCTGGAGCTGCAGTGTCCCTGTCTAGGACTGATGAAATTCGACAGAGTACATACCGAACACTAGACAGCCTTGAGCAGACTATAAAGCAGCTGGAAAACACCATCAGTGAAATGAGTCCAAAATCTATCCCTGACAGCACATACAGCTCTGAGGGAAGCACTGTCCCCTTCTCTGCCCAGATAGTACCAGAGACCCCACCCCGAGAGGTTGTAGTGCTGGATGAGAGCCTTGCTGGCGTAGAGCCCCCTCCGTCAATCCCAGCCACTTCACGTAAGGTACCTTAGTCCGAGAAATCAAACTTCCAGCTGCTTTCTAAAATCTGCAATAATCACCATTAAACAAGAGGGTCTTGTGATTTGTTCGCTTCCTTTCAGGTGGCTTGTTTGGGCTGCCCATGAGGTGTCTAACAGCTAATAGACCATTGGGGTTTTGGTTGTTTGTTTTTTTTTTATCTTTGCTGCTGATTGGTGATGGGCAAATGCAGGGGAGCTGGGTCAAATAATCTGCTGTGTGAAATGACAAGTGTCACTGACATGAAATCCAGGCTGATCAGTAGCTGAGCAGTTTTCTCCATTTGATTCTGGAAATTAACACCTGTGGTGTGAAGCTCCTGAACTTTCCCTGCATGTAGTACTGTGGCTTATATTTTTTTCGGGGCATGGTGTGCAATCTCTTCAAGCACACTGGTACTGATCACACTTTCTCCTTGTCTCCCCTCCCTGCCCCTCCACTCATTTCCACAGGGCTCCAGTGCTGCCTCCCAGACAAGCCGGATGCCAGTCCCCATGGCTTCAAAAACTAGACAAGGAAGCATGGAGAAAGCAGGCAAACAACACAAGCTGCAGGATCCACGCCAGTACAGACAGGTAGTTTTACCCTAAACCCGGTGTTTGGATGGACAATTCATGTTGTTTCCTTATTTAAAACCTCCAGTAACTTGACGGAGATGATACCAAATAATGGATGCCTGTCTCTCGAGTGAGGTCTAACTGGACGTCCTGGATTCTGGGGGCATGACAGTATCTACTGATCTTCTCACCATGCTTGTGCATGCATGTCTGCAATAAAACACCTGCTTTTTTTTTTTTCTTTTTTTTCTTTTGTTTTTATTATTGTCTGGGTTATTTTTGTGTTGGGTTTTTGTGTTGGTTTTTTACCTGTGGTATTCAGCTGTAATTTTAAGATGTAGACTACCTGTTTACTTTCCCTTTGGTAAATGTGGTGGTTCCTTAGGAGAGCGGGGAATGCTTCTATTCAAGAAGTCTTTACAGGAAGCCTTGGACACTAACCTGTTGGTGTAAGAGATGGCAGTAGATGCACATTAACTCTCCGGTCAGACATGTCTCTTCACATGTTAATAACCCAGAAGCATGGCCAATGTAGTGACTGGTCTATAACCCATAGGTTGCACCTTCTCACAAAAGCTTTGTTGGCTCTCTCTCTCTCTCTCTTTCTATGCACTCTTTGTCGAGCACTTTGGGTTTTCTACCAGGTCCAGTCCACAGCTACAAGACTTAGCTCAGGCCTCGAACTGTTAATTCTTATTCTCTGTAGGGCTATTTTCCCAGGTCCTGTTGGTTTATCATGTTACTGGCTTTCTGACAAACTGTCTCCTGCCATCTTTATTTGCAGGCTAATGGAAGTGCTAAGAAAGCTGGTGGGGACTATAAGGCTCCTTCCCCTACCCTACCTGCTTCTAAGATCCCAGCCTTTTCTCCCACTTCTGGGAAAAGCAGCTCAGCACCTGCTTCTAGCGGTGACAGCTCTAACCCTCTTAATCCACCTACTAAAACCTCTATTCCTTCCTCTAACCTTCTCGGTCCTCAGACAGGTCGCATAACTTACTCTACCTCCCTCATCCCCTCTGTCTCTAACGGCTCCTCCAAGTTCCAGACCCCCACTTACCCAGGGAAAGGTCACCATCTCTCATTCTCGCTACAGACTCAAAATGGCCGGCCACCCCCTCCTTCCTCCTCTACCTCCCCCCCCTCCTCTACCTCTCCCACTTCACTGAACCAAGGTATGAAGAGCATCAGGACAATCCACACACCTAGCTTCACCAGCTACAAGGCACAGAATGGAAATGCCGGCAAGTCCACCCCATCCACGGCCAAGGAGCCATCCTAAAGGCTGAGCACAGCACGCGCGCAAGTTCACCAAGGCTTTCTGTTCATTTTCAAAGAATCCGCAGCCAATATTTTAACCAGGGAATGTAACCACATCGCTGTATCGCTGGAGGCTTAATACTAATCACGTGCTAAATACTGAATTACTACACTAGATTAGAGTGAAGCTTTTTTGTAAAACCGTCGCTGTTGTAATGGTAAAAGAGCATTTTCTTCTTATAGGCAGCACCTCTTACAAGGAAGTGTGAAGGTGTGTGAGTGAACTTGAGTGTGTGTGCACAGAGGTGTACTGAGCATGGGAAAATGTATGGTTAAAAATTTAGTAAGTTGTTTTGTATAAAGCTATTTTTCATTATGGAGACTAGAAGTGAACAGAGATATACTAAAGTGTGATTATACACAACTGTAAAACTAAAATATTTTTCTTTTTATTTTGGTGTTATTTAGCTTTGTTACAGATTTCTATTTTTGTCAACAAATGTCATGGTTCCTTTCGAGATCTTTTTGCCAAAACATATACTATTTGATACTATTTGTAATGTACATTTGAAAGTAGTATGCTGGACAGTAAACCTCTACACAAGAAACAGAACAAGACTGGTCTTAGTGTGTATGAGGCAACTCAACCTATTGCACTGCCATTCAAATTATATTTAAGAATTTGCCAAGCCAAGGAAAAAAAAAATAAATTGTTTTACACATGTAGGTAGTTGCTGATTACTTTTTTTTTTTTCTTTGCTAAATCCACCCTTGTTCCTTCAGTTTTATTTTACTGGGACCTGGTAACCCATTAATGTGTTGAATTGTGGATTTTAAAATGTACACTTCCGTACTGTTCTGTATACTGGCAAACTTTTGTACATATCTATAAATATATATAAATAAATAAATACTGTATGTGGCTGGGCACATAGAGTAGTTTTACCACACCAAAGTTAATTTTTATGCATGCCTAAAAATATATATGGGAAAGGGTTGCAAAAAATGGGTATCAGTCAAACAGAAAAAAAAAAAAAAAAAGAAGCTTGCATAGCTCATGGTTTTGTAAATAAATTTATTTGTATACCACCATAATGTAATATACAGAACTATGAAAAGCAAAGATCTTTACAAAAATAAAGGGCTGCATGCTTATATATTTGTATTTTGTAATAACTTTTATAATGGTCTCAATCAGCTGTTAAGCTGTTGCCAGAAAGCATTAAACCATCAGGAGAAAAACTGACTTTATTTTCCTGAGATTAAAACCATAAATAAGCATCGATTTTAAAATGGGATCTTTCAAATTTACTTGGACAAAAGCTAACTACTGGAACTCCAGGTTAGAAAACTTAACAAGAAAAAAAAAATGCACCACAACCTTTGAGTGGAGGCATCATCTCTTCCACCTTTAAATGTTCTTTGTTTTCTTCCTCATTCTGAAACAGGAACTTTCTTAAAACTTCAAGGCTGAGCCCTCAGGTCACGCATCCCCTGTGCAGACATAATTAAAGAATGTAAACGTGCCCTCACCCCTCTTGAGCGTGACACACTCTGGCTCCAGTGGGGTCATGGCAAGTGCCACCCCCTGCGGCGGGTGGGTCCCAGGTGTGTGCACAGCCCAGGAGCTCCCATGCAGGCTGCCAGCCCAGCCCAGCCCAGGAGCTCCCGTGCAGGCTGCCAGCCCAGCCCAGGACAGACTGTGGGGCTCCCAAGCCAAAGCAAAGCCTAAGGCCCAATTCAGAGCACTCACACTGAACCACTGGAGTGAAACCAGTTCCCTTCCAGCCAGTACAGCAAAGTGGTGGCTCTGAAGCCTGGTCTGGGAGCAGCTGATTTAGGTGAGAACCACCTCTGTAAAACCATCATGCTGCATGCCCAGGACCATGCACTTGCCAAGGTTTTCTTTTTTCTATTTTCTCAAGCATTGAGTACATTATTCCTTTGTTCTGAAGGGAATAAGCCTGATCCAATGCTGTATTTTGTCACCAGGCAGGGCTATTGCATGTCCCCACACAACAGACAGCAAATACAGAGAGAGCAGCAAGAGGCTGGGTACCACACTCCTCCTTCATGGTGCACAGCCAGACCACCAGTTCAAGTTATAAGATGGACATAGTTTTGTTCTGTGGCTGTTGGTCTGACATCCTCCAGGCAGCCGATACTTACTGAAAAACAGTACCTGATCGTCTGTCACTCCATGAGAGCTGTCCCCCACAAGCCATGGCACAGGCAGGTAGGGTTCCTGACAGCAGACCTTGCCCATAGCTCTGGCCCTCCCCTGCCCAGCAGCAGGCACCTGTGGGCAGCAGCTCTGGCACTGCTCCAGATGCTGCTTCTCACAGCCTTGTCAGGTTGAGTGGCCACAGCAGCACATTCACTGTACCCATTTGTAGATGCTGACATTAGTTATCAATAACCAAGGGTCCCTGCACAGTCACTGGGTGTGCACTCAGGCAGGGCTGTACTCAGTAGGTAATTATTATTGCTTGTGATGGTGGAAACTGCCATCAGGGAGTAAACAGAACACCCACTCACAGCCTCAGCTACACTGCGACATGCACGTCTTCCAGCACCCACAGAGTTTTGTGCACCTGTGTGTCACACTCAGTGCCACAGGTGGCATGTAAGCATGGCACAGGCACCACTGCCAGGCCCATGGGGAGTCAGGCCAGGTTCATTCCCTCCCCATGAAGTTGCTGGGGTTTCAAGAACACAGGCAGGGAAGGGCTGTGCACAGGCTGCAGCTGCTCAGCACCAGGGACGCTTCTGAAAGCTGAGTATCTGGAAAAATCAGCAAGTTTGTAAATAAATCCGCTGAACAGGAAGCAGCATGGGCTAGTGGTTAAAAAGCCAAGTTTTGTACTGCAAACCAGTTGTGAAGAGGCAGTTTTGGTGGGGGTGACTGCAGCCAGTTAGGGAGAAGAACCACTGGCAGCCACCACTGCAAGAGGGGGCTCCGTGCCAAAGGAGGAGCCCCAGCCATGGCTAGGCAAGCTGGGTGCCCCAGGGCTCACTGGTGTTCAGAGTGGGAACATACAAAAATGCAGCCCATCCTCCTTGCTATCCAGCACATGCAATTCCAGATCAACCTCTCACCACCTCTTGGGCAGTTTAACAAGAGCAGTGGCTTTTCAGAAAAAGAAAATAACCCAGCAGGGGACCACATCCCCAGGGTACCAGACCCGCCAGTAGTTGCCCTTGCAGCACAAGTATCTTCTGTGGGCAGCCATCCAGCTGCTTTAGCTTGCAGCGATCCCACCAGTTCAGATGTGATGGGACCTCCCTGCCGCCAAAAATTAGAACTGAAGCTGCTCACTGCTCCCTTTCCAGCTGGAAGGAACTGGCAGGTGAGCAGGACCTTCTGCTGTCTGTTGTGGTCTGAACCAACTCACTCAGAACTTCACATCAGGGTAAGCACCACCCCCGTGTGCCAGCTGACTGTACCTGTAGGGACTGCAGCAGAAACAAGGCAACACAGCACCCAGCCCCTGCTCCAGGCAGGCCATGGTGGTGGGAAGGCAGAGCAGAGGAGGATGCATAGGGCAGGGAAGAGGACAGATGTGTGGGACATTTCTGCCTAGAAAAGTTCAAGGCCAAAATCCATCTGATCCCCACCAGGAGGCAGCTCTTCATGCATGCTTCAGCTTGGGTTCAGTAATAGGTGATTAAGGCAGTTTTCAAGCCACTGTGAGCCACAGGTACATGCCCCACTTCAACGATGGCAGGTCTGTTTTAAGGCATTCGCCTTCCCAGCCATGCATCAAATGACACCCTTTCTTCTGCAGGCTGGCACAATTAATTGCTTTATTACCATCTAAATGGGGACGATGTAATGAGCTGGCTTTAAAAACAAGAACATAGCTTTTTGTAGCAGATGAGACCACACTTCACACTCTTTCCTCCTGCCTGGACAAAGTGGAGAGTGTTTCTCCTCAGGCTGCTGCAGACTGGGAAACCCTTACATGCAGCTCAGCACAGCATTTTCCTTCAGCTCTGCAGCTGCCTCCAGTGTGGCCATGTCTTAATTCCACATTACCAGTGCTGTGAGGGATACTAATGAGGACCATAACAAGCCCTTCAGAGAGGCTTACAAAGCTGGAAGGTGCTGTATGACTGCTACCAGATCCCAGAAGGATTTCAAACTAAACCACCTATCCCTCCGGAAAACTGAACTGCTGTTTGGAACCATTTAAAAAAAATCCAAATGCTGTTACTACCACCACCATAGTACATCCTTTTGATAATTCCCCATCAGATCTCAGCTTAGATCTGTTACTAATGACTTGCAGCTACACAGCTCCTCAGACCAAAAGTACTTTCCAAGCCAGTTTGAATCTTTCTGATAATGATGAGTATAAAAAAAACAAAAAATAGGCATAAACTGAAACACAATAAATTCTGATTAAACATGTTTTAAAAGCCCCTTTTTACTGAGTATGATCAAACACTAGCAAGGTTGCCCAGGGAGGCTGTGGAATCTCCAACTTTGGAGATAGTCAAAACCCAGCCAGCTCCAGTCCCAAGCAACTGCTCTGGCTGTGCCTGCCTGAGCCAGGGCAGGACCAAGCAATCCCCAGAGGTCCCTGCCCACCTTAACTACTCTGCAACCCTGTGGAGCTGCTCACTTCACTGAATTCAGCTTCCAGAGAAAATGACCTCAGAGCAGGTTACTGCATGCATTTCCCTTCCTGTGTCAATCAGACTGTTGTCCTCTTCCAGAGGAGAATGGAGGGGAAAACACAATAGAGGTAAGGGTCTGAAGTAGCTGCTGTTAAGATCAGGGCATAGCAATAGCTCCTGAAAATGTCTAATTTTAACTGCTGCACTGGCTGGAATTTAAGGTGGCCCCAAGTCTTAGCAGTCTTCAAGGAGGAAAAAGACCAACAGTGTTTTCTGAGCCTGATCCTCTGCCACATGCTACCTTCCACAGGTGGAACTCAGTCATCACCTCTCCCTGATGCACATGACAAGACTGCTTCCTGCATCTTCCCTTCAAGCCAAGTGCTTCCAAGAGCTTCACTGCCTCCCACTCTGTCTGCCAGGCTACCTCCTCCAAGATCCAATTTACATGGAGAGAGCAAAGCAGTGGTGGTCTGACCTGCCATAATCCTTTTCTTGCATTCCCACAGATGTCCCTGACTTTTGTCCAGGCTTCTTCTGTAACTGCTCTGCAGCTTCCATACAGCAGCAGCAGATGCCATGGAGGTTGCCAAGGCCTTCAATCTGTACCTGTAGCATTGTCAGCCACTACTATTCCTGTTTTGTGTTTAAGTTCCTAAGTTTTCAAAAGATCTTGTGTTCTGCTCCAGACAATACAATAAAAGTTCTACGTTAAGTAAGAGTTGGCCACCCTACATCTAGACTCAGGAGTTAAAAGAATTAGTTATCTACAAACACAACAAAATGAAAATTATCTTGATCCATCAAAATAGCTGTCAATCAGAGTAAGATGCAGACCCCCAAGACCTCTTGTGTACCTCTAAGTAAACTGCTTCATCAAGAAGACCCCTGCAGCTTACTGTGGATGCTGAGCACACACTCTTAACAAGACCGAGGCTAATGACAGAACAAAATACACCTCCAGTAAGAGATGATAGAGATTTGCTGATGAACAGCGTTACAGAGGCATCACATTGTATTTTGAAATACCTTCTTAAAATACACTTGGCTATTAGGACAGAAACAAAACCCATCATCAGTTACCTGGTGTTTCACAAAGCACCAGCTTCCTGCTCTGGGGGGAAAGATATTTTAGTTTGCAAGGAGACCACAAGGACTTGATTCATTTTTACGTGAACTGGTATTAGATGCACACAAGTGCATCAACTTCACCAACTTTCAGCTATCTTATCTGATGCTCTTCCTGACAGCAGATGGCTATGATTTCTCACGAACATCAAAAGCATGGTAGACAAAAGGATAGGACTATTAAAGAGCTGCTTTGGAAATAAACAGTCTGCTTGCAAACCTGGCAGGCTACATATCCTTCTTAGTATAATTTCTTCTCAGTAACTCGACACATGCATAAGAGCAAATTTTTCAATGTTCATGGTGCTCATTGCTTATTTATCATTGATACAGGTTTAACCCTCTGCCAAGCAAGTCACAGTTTAAGACTTGGGAATACCCAAAGTGAAGAGCAGCTGCCTTTTTTTTTTCAATAGGTATGCAAGAAAATAGAAGAAATTAAACATAAACCCTCTACATACCTCAGAATCAGATTATATACCAAGATGAAAATATTTAACCGAGTCCCTCTCTCTGTGCTAACCCTGCTTGGTCTTATCCCACAAACAAGACTTTAAAGAGCAGCACCCTTCATCCAGGAGCAACCACAGGTTTTGCAATCCTGAGGGCAGTTGCCAACTGCAACTTACTACACATTTTAGAACTGTTCATGAGAATGAATTTGCATCACGCAAAGAGTCACCAAAACAATTTTATTTCCAGTGTTTAAGTGGGTATGCACACAGGCATGATACAGGTTTGGATTCATTAGGTCTTCATGCAGAATTATATTCTCAATAAAAGAAACCAGTTCCATCCAGTATCCACTATCTACACGCCTATGTTACATACAACATTTATATCAAATCTGGTATCTGAAGAAAAGATACACATGTAATATGTACATTTAAGTTACTTATTTTACAGAAAGATTAAAAATTCAAGTCACATAAAACTCAAAATCTGTATTAAAATTGGAAATATAAAACTCCAATATTTACTGGAATGCCTAAGGAATGGAAGCTCTGTAGCCACCTGTGTTAACATTTGTAAAATGTAATGAAACTCGTTAACAGTAAAATGCATTCATTTGTTTGTAATAAGTTTCTCTAATTTAACAATATGGCACCCTAACAAACCAAATGAATTTATGATGAGGCACTTGTTAGTGACTAAACCAAAAGAACAATTTTTCTGCATACTAATGTCAGGCCAACTCTCAGTCAGAAAACCATGTACACACTACACAGCATGTTGCATCAGATGCTTTGTTCAATATTTGTATGCAGCCATCAAATATACTTTTTCTTAAAATATATATATACTTTAACTTTAGTGTTCTTCTGGCTGTGGTAATGCACTGTGAAGACGTTCCACAGAGCATATCGATGAAACCAGCCCAAATGAAGGCTGCATAACAACAACAGTACAGGAAAAAAAATATATATATATGTACACACATACACACAGTTACTGGGAAGTGTAACAGTTAATGAATTGCTGTAGTGGACATATCTCCCCATTTTAAAGATACTGGTAGAATCGAGATCTAACCACTTGGGTCCCAGACAGTTTGTGAGGATGGGCATCAACTGCTGGGCTAAAGTTGTTTTTGTTCATGTTTTGATAATTTTCACCATTTACCTGGTCTGGTGGCTGAAATGATCCCAAAGGTGGTGTTCTGTTAATTAAAGTCAAGCTGCTGGAAGAACTGCCTTCATCTGCCTGCAACTCTGCAGATAAAGGCAGATCTACCTTTGATACATCTGCTAAGCTAGTGTTCTCAAGCCTGGGCTTTCCAGTTTCACCCGTATTAAGGTCAGTTGTGCTAGTGCGTAAACGCTCTCGTGCAAGCCAGTCTGAGATGGAGAGGTCCTGCGCTGGGCATTTTGGCTTCAGCCGATTGACAGCTGAAAGCTCAGATTCTCTCTCTCTGCTTTGACTTGGCTCTTGAGCTTTCCAAGCATTCAGGACACTTATTTCAGCAAAATCCCTCTGTCCTCCAAGCGTATGCCTTCGCCTGATATTCTTCTTCTTTGCAGTCTCTGCAGAGTTAGCTTTTTGATTCCCTACTCCAAACATGTCATCTGCAGAGGATTTGAGTCGCAGCTTTAACCGATCTGTAATTTTAAGTCTCCAGGTAGGCTCTTGCTTGTCAGCCTCACTTCTGGCTGATGTAGCTAAACTGCTTGTTGATCTTCCTTTTTTCATTATGTCAAACATTTTGGTCACAGTAGGCAAGTCCTTCTCACTCTTCACATCCCCTGAACCCTCACTGTCCGTTTTGTGCCGTGCAGACTTTCTCCTAGACAGTGTATCACATTCAATAAGTTTGTGGGAGCTAAAAAGTCTGTGACTCTCTAACTTTGGTGTTGAACTTCCCTCAGTACAACTTACTTCGCTTTCTTCAGAGTTCCTCCGACTGGTCTTTACCACTTCTGAAACTTTCCCCTTGGATAGCCTTTCAGCAGCAGCACTGGTGGCAAAGACAGGGAAATCACTTTCACTGTCCGTCTCCATAGGACGCCCTTCACTGATCAGTTCACTTCTTTCATCATCAGCATCTTCTCCCTTGCTTTCTGTCACTGACTGCACCTCAGGGCTCAGCATACTGGCATCTAAACCAGTTAGATACATAGTAGATGAAGTAGTTGAATAATCTGAGGTGATGGAACTGACATCAGCTGCTAAAAACTCACTGTGTTTCATTTCAGGGCTGGCTACTTTTTTGCATGAGTATCTGTGCTGGGAAGGCTGTGAGGAAATGCTAAGCATAGTGCCAGAGTCAGACACTGTCTCGTCAACCTGGGAAGAAGATTGTGAAATAGGCATTTTTGGGTTACTCTTCTGTGTGGTTTGCAGACAGCTGAGATTTGATAATTTTGTACATTTGTCATGGTAAGGCAGTGAAGGTTCCTCTGACTGGATACTTTCTTTCTTTAATGTCTTCTTTTCGTCCTTTGCAACATTCACATCTTTTTTACTGCTGTTCTCTTTTTCCTTCAGGACAAACATCCTCTGTTTCCTCCCTGTGTCTCTCTCTCTTTCATATTCCCCTTTAGCTATGTCCTCTTTTGTTGTGTCACCCCGAGATTGTTCTGCAAGCTCCTTCTTGAAAAACACATTATCCAACTCATCCTCTGAGCTGCTTGGTTGTGGTTTCTCTTTTGTTTTTTTCCGCTTGCGACTAGCTGCTGCAAAAATGGAGGACACAAGCAGTTCCTTGCTATACTGATCCTTTCCAGAACCCCAAGAACCCTGTTAAAAAAAAAAAAAAAAAAAAAAAAAAAAAAAAAAAAAAGAAAAGAAAAAGAAAAAGGGAGACATGATTAAAAACCACAAAGAAATATTAATTAGCTTGAGACTTCTAAAAAACACATACCAAGATCCAGAGAAGAAAACCTATCTTTATTCAGGACATATTTCCATGCTTTTTCCAATGTAACATTTTAAAATTACTGAATAAGAAAACAATATTACCACTTATTCAGAAAATTCTATGTAAACTCTATAGTACATTTACATATAAGCATTTTAATAAAGCAAGCAAATATCTAACAGTTTCTGGAAGCTTATAACTCCATCATTTCACAAAATTATTTACCTTAGATTTTGCTGAGTCACTAGTAGCTGAATCTGTGAAAAAATTAAAGAAAAAAAACAATTCTGCTCAGTTCTGTGCAATTTTTTTGTTGTTGCTACAGACAATGCTGGACTTATGGAAAAAGACAAGCACAGAACAAAACGTGAAGCAAATCAAAACCAGAACAGAGTGAATAGTCAGAGCTCACAAAGATGCAAGCTGCACCACAGAAAGCCACCGCCATGAAAGGATGCTGTGAATTGTAGGCAGAACCAGCTCAATGATAGGAATGGCAAAGGAGCCCTGTTCTTCTAAATAAAAAACAGAAATACTAATGTTTATTCCATGTTTTAAATATAAAGCCCCTGCAAAACCGAAGCTGAGAGAACTTTTCAGGATCGTACTGCGTACTCTCCTGAGATCCAGGACACACAAAGCAAAATTGAATGTCTTAGTACTGTTGGCTGTCCTAGGTACAAATCATTGTTCACGGAGTCATACTCTTTTTGTGAGGTTTTAAAGGACTTAAGTCTTATTTTGTGTGTAAAACCCCAATTATACATCTCTCTCCACCTCTGGCTACGTATGGGTAAAATTTCATTTTTAAATAGGCTAGATTTGAGCAGCTACCAGTTTTGTACTTCTCTGTAACAAGCGCTATTATGAAATGAAAATGGACACCATAGTTTTACTGTCTTGCAAAACCCAAGATCATACAATTATAAAGGGGGTAGGAAGGGGCTAGCACAATGACTATAATATATGAACTTGCATGTGTTCCAGCATTAGGGACTTTCTCCCTAGGAAGAAAGAGCTGAGCCCCCTGCCACACCCCTTTTTGACACATGGCTAATGCTTTATGACTAGAAAGACTGGTAGACCATACCATGCTATTTCTCCTCAGGGTCTGCTTCAGAGATAACAAGAAACAGCAGAAAAACTTTTAAAAAGTAGCATTGATCTGTTTAAAATACTCTTAAAAGAAAATTTACAGCACAGATCAGCTTTTTTTTTTCCATTTACAAGAAACGGGGGTTTCTGCAGACAAGGCAGCTACAGTGTGGGCAACAGTCCTCCTTCTTCCTACAGTTCCAGCTGTCCATCAGTGACATCACAGAATCCACTAATGACATCACCGTGTGATAGACTCCTCCCACTTCGCCTGTTACAACATCAGTATAAAGTGACTGTTTCAGTAAGTGCTGAACAACCCTTTGAAAACTGAAAGAAGAACTCGAGACGAAGCAGTAACATTGGTGGGATACAGCATGCTAGGTTAGTGCAATCGTAGTGAAGGGAGAGGGGGGGAAAAAAGTCACCAAAAAAGAGCCTGCAATGCTTGTCCTTAGCCACAAAAGAGGATGGCATTTATAAACAGAAGGAAATCAGCTTTAGTACAGACATACTGCAACATACTGAAAGTGTCCACCACTTGGCAAGAAAACATAACTCAATGTTTTGCATTCCTAACGTTGGGAAGGAGCAATATTAGAACACCACTGAAGATCAGTCTTTCTGCCGTCACACAAACCACTTTACAGCAGCATATCTGCTTCACCTCACGATGATGAATGCATGGGTTACTGTGAATAAATAAAATAGTATGTGCAAGCCTCATCTTTTAATGATTATATCTGTTAGATCACAAAGTTTTCCAGATTATATCATGCATGATTATAAAAAATTCAAGTCTGTAAGAACTGTTAACTACCTTTTGGAAAAGAGAAAAACAGTTTATTAGTAAAAAAAAAGGAAGAGAGAGTTACAATGGGTTAACAGAGTAGGTTATTCTAGCCTATGGACTAACATTGTCCAGGCAAGAGTTACCTGATACGTCTCCAGGAGATACTCCCGTTCTTCCAATGTTGGTGAGTAAATGATCTATGTTTGGCACTGGCTGAGATTCTACAGTGTTTTCCTCCTGCACTGCTGTCTATAGTTAATAAACAAAGATCTCTTCATCATCGTTTCACAAATAATTCATTACGATTCAACAGTATTTAGAAAAATTGCATTATTCACCTGAGGACACGCTTTCCTCACATGTTCCTATTTTCCCATTTTGCTTTATGCTTTTTAAAACAAATTAATGGCTTTTTAAATATCATTAATACAAGGACTGGAGAGATAAAAAGGTGCTTCTGAAGAGCAAACCATACAGCGATGTAGTAAGAAATATATAGGCATTCTAGAGGCAGCAGAAGCAAACTCTAAACTAAGACAATCAAAACACAAATATTTATGACAATACTTACAAGAGGTTCTTCAGCATCATCTTCTGTGAAAAACCAGTCATGCTACAATTTAAAATAAAAAAGGTGAAAACCCCACAAGAAACATAAAACCCAAATGTGGAACAATCAAACATGAACATTATTAAAATCAATACCCTGGAGTTCAAAGGATAAATACCAGATCCAAACTGGCCCAATAAGAGAAAAGCTGTTGATCTGTGTACAATCCTATTTTTTAAATACTGAAACGCATCCACTTACTTTTTGGATGAGCGTTTCTACAATTTTATATTGGTCTGGCATGTGCGTAACCATGTGTGTCATGTTATCATCAGATGTCCTCACGAGTGTCGGACCAAATACTATTGCCAGGTTTCTTGGCTCCATCTAGGAAAGGAAATATTTCCACATCATTCATTTATAATGAGAAAATACAGTAATATGGGCTACACACATTGATACAACACTATTAATACCTGAAAACCATTTTAAATAACAAAGAATAGGTTTTCAAAATCCCATTATTGATTCAGGTAGGATGTTACATTACACTAAAACCCTCCTATACAGAGATGTAATAAATGCATCCAAGATTTCTGCAATTCAGAACTCAGCCTTCCTTAACCCACTGCAAGTAGATAGCTTCACAATAGCTTCACAAGCACAGAAAATGCACAAACTTAAGTTATATTCTTTACACTTTCAGGAGAATTTTATTTTCTTCCCATAAGAAGACATACTGATGTTTTAACAATCTTTTTTTTTTTTAAATATATAAAAAGGCACTGGTAGTTCCCTATTGTTTGTTTTTATTCCCTAACCACTCCCCTCCTACCCCCCAAAAAATGTTTACATGACAAATGAAAAAAGTCAAACTGGTAATCAAATACTGTATTATGTCTACTGACAAAGAGTTCATTCAGTTTGCAACTATTTTGGAGGAGGCAGCAGCAAAAAACATCAGGGACTCAACACATCTATTCATAAGACAGACTCAAGAGATATCTGATCATGTTGCAACAGTAATAATCTATTAATAACCCATTTAATTTACTTTTAATGTTACATCTCTGGTAAGTAATTCCAAGAAAGCAGCAGCACAATACTTACATTCTATTTTTACTCACTTCCCTGGCTTATAGTTTACTGTTGTGACATAGATCAAAAACATATAGGAGCCAAAGTCCTTGTGCTTACCAGAAGGAAGTTGCAAACATAATGACACAAGCCCCTAATGTCCATTTTGACTTGAATTTGGCCTTTGAAAAGTCATGCAATTATAATATCACGTCATTCATCTAACCTTCTCTATTCTATAATATTAACATTAATTAACATTTATGCAGCACACCAAAACCATAAAATGATAAATAAAGGTTTACTTTAGGCATTGCACTTAAAAATAACACTTACTATAATTTCCTTATAATGTCAGTGTAACTGCCCTAAAGATTATATTTTTTTAAATATTTTTAATACATACACAAACATTTTTCTTCAACATTTGACTAGAAGGTATTATCTGCAGAAGAGGTGTTGAAATCTGATGTTTTTAATTATTTAAGACTGGCCATAGGTTCCTCTATATAACAACACATCAATTTTTTTTCCTGTACCCTGCATGTTGGTAGTCAAGTATCAAGGCACCCTGTTACCTGCCCTGAGGTAAGCATCCATAAGCACACCCATATCATGCACATCTTTGCATTCAGCTACCCCTCCCTGAGAGGTGAAAAAAGGGGATACTATTATTTGTATTTACTGCAGGATTACAGCATGCACAGAAGCAGTTAACACACAGTAACTCTCCCCCACCCCACAGAAATGACAGAAAGCTAGTCTTAGTAGTGGACTAAGACCCTGTAGCAGTGAATACCACCCTTTACCTAATGAATTTTCTTTCTTCAAGTCATTCAACCCAGCATCTATAAGATACTCAAACATTCAAGTATTTACAGCAAGTCCTAGTCTCAACAATTACTCAAGCATCCAGGAAACCAGGCTTCACACAAAGCTGGAGTGACAGCGTCTGTCGACAGATTCATCCTGCCACAGACACTCACCTGTGCCCTGCTCAGGAGCACTCTTGCTATTGTCTGGGTGGTATGATATGAAATTTACAGACTTAGGATAAATTTAAGATATAAGCAGTTATTCCCACAATAATTAATACCACTTTGAATAAACTTAATTCACACTGAACAGAAGTCTTTAGTCAAATCCAAAAATCTTCTCAATTTACCAAAGATCTTAATTTTATCTACAATAATAAATTATCACCTTAATAGAAATCCTACACAAAAGCTATACTTAGTGGAACAAACCAAAACACATTATACTTTTTGGTTGTCATACCTTGTTCTTTTCTGAGTTTTCTGCTACTGTCTTCAGGTGTGCAGAAAGAAACTTGAGAGTCTCATAATGATGTTCAGGTAAATCATGAATCTGAAACAAACAATCACAATTCAGAACACCAAACATTCAGTGCTAGTTTTGCAGTACACCTATAACACACCTTATTTCAACTTACCAGTCTCTTCAGTGTTTTCAGACGTTCAACAGGATCTTCTTTTCTATTGGCATCTATAAAATCTGCATATTTGTCTGTTAAAAAACATTGAAATTAATAATATAAATATGATTTTATAAATATATGCGTTTAGTATGTATATAAAACCTCATCCCCTGTGAATACAGGTAAAATACATATATATGAATGATCTTTGGAAGTAATAAATTAGCTCATTATACTGTATATAATATAGTAAGATTGCAGTGAGGGAAAAGCCCTAGCTTTCATAGAATATTGCAACAGTAAAATTGCAAATCTTACTCCTTTTTTCCGCTAATCCATAATTCCTTCACCATCACAGAAATTCGATTTACAGCTCATTCTTAAGCTCTATGATCACCAACTACTCCTGCTCTTTAAGGAAGAAAGAGGGCATTTATTACAGAATTAAGGTGATTCCACTGGATTTTCTCTCAAATAATCTGAACAATGCAAGACAACTGTTCAACAGTCATTCTTAAAGACAAACAAAAAAACCTCAAACAACTTACCATTGGTAAAAAGGGGTTCTGGCAGCTTTCTGAAGAAGGATTTCAGCAAACTGCTTATCACATTCAAGTCTCGCCATTTCTACACATTTAGAAGAAAAGGACGGACATGCTTTATATTTCTATAATCTCAACACAACCAGAAGTTTTTGGCAGCTCAAGCTGGAAATAGTGTGATCAAAGACTTACATCATCATGAACATCAATATCAGTCATTCCTTTGTTGAGTTCTTCTTGCATACTTGAGATAGCAGCATTATTTCCAGGAACTCTGTAAATTCCTGTATACTCAAGACCTCTTTCTTCAACAAGTTTGCAGCATATATCAACAATCAGTGGAATATACTGAAGAAAAAAAAAAAGTTATATATACATTTAAGAGTAATTCATACAAAAAGTCTTCTAAAAACAATATGTAAAGAAAAACTATCCTTCCATACTTTGTTGGTATGAGCTGGGGGACAGTCATCTAGTCTAACACCAAATGTTCCTACAGCAGATGGCTTCTTTTCAAATGTCTTCCTCATAATGCTTGGAATGCCTTTTCTCCATGTCCCTTTGTCTTTTGGTGGGCTTGTCTCATCTTTTTGTTGTTAGCATAATGCAAACAAAGAAATAAAGAAGAAAAATAAGAACATTTAAGCTGCAAAAACTACTGAAAATACAGGTGATAGATTTGCAAAGATCAAGTGACACTTACTGCATTTTTACCTCTTTTACTGGCCTGGCTTCCCACAATAACTGAGTAAACATGAGTCTGTCTGTAGCATACCTTTAACTCTTCTGTGATTTTGAAGATACATTTGAACATATTCACACCTCAGATTTACAAAGCAAGTACTGAATAGTACTGTGAAATTCCAACATTCTAAGACTGAAGGTACATAAACTGCATTTAAAAAACCCCTACATTTAGTAAAGCACTATTCAGTCTTTATTTAATACAGTGCTGTGCAAAATACCTATGCAATTATACATTGATGCTTATACTTGTGCAGACCTACACATCCATTTAAAAATTATCAGATTTTAGTAACTCCTAAATCATTCCAAACAGGACTCACACTTAATATTATGTTCAGTTTCTCTGTTTTATCTCTTCTATACAATTCACGTAGCAAGCTACAATTCCTGTTTAGCCTGCACTGCAAGTCACCTAATACAATAGTACTGCCTTCTTATTCAAATATTTCTAAAAATACTCTTTCAGCAGATTTGACATCTACTTTAAATCTGCAGTTTAGTTACATTATCTGTAGCACAGCAGGAGCAAAGAGACAGTCACATAAAACAGAATGCACTCACAGCTTAAATTCAAGACTGAATTCATTGAAAGTGGTTGATCAAAAGTTTTTGCTCAACCAGTTGCCTGAATTTCTACATAACATCCTTACAAGGAGCCTGATCAGAAATCCCATAATACATTAACACATTTTGAAAAAAAAAAAAAAAAAAAGAGTAGCTTGTGACATTTGATGGAGTTCAGTTACTGATTTAAGTTTGCAGTGCCAGCTCACTGGACTTTTTTAGAACTCAGCAGATATTATTTTGTTCCAGAAAAAATAATACAGTTTCACTCCTGCATTTTAAAGATGAAGGAAAAAGAAGTTCTCTACTTCTAAAACACTTTAGTGGAAGACTGTGGTTTCTTATCAGCATATTTCAAATATTAATTTACCTTGCTAATTCCAAGTCAGCTGGAGACAAAAGTAGGAATTACAGCCAAAATAATTTCTAAAGCTTGGCAAAATTTCCATCGCAAGAAGTGTAACACCTGTATTTTACTACTTTCATACTATACGGAGTTGTAGGAAAAAAACCCAAAACCCTCCTGAGAGGACAAGAATAAAAAGCCTCAGGGATCTGAGAAGACTTGAAGTATATCTAAGGAACATTTAAACGAAATAGTTACTAGAAATGAGTTGTTATTATAGCTGCACCTTAAAAAAACCTGGTGAATACCTGGTTTGCATCTGTAGATTTGTGAGTTCAAAAAAACTGAAAAAGGCACCTGGATGGCCTCACTCTGGGACTACAAGGAACTAAAGAAATACACAAAACATTCAGACCTTTATTGAGGAGCTTCCTTTCAGACTCATCCTTAGGAGAATGTGGACTCTGAGTCCTTGGTTCTGCTTTAGTTCCAAGCAGGGTGTGTCTGATACTCAGACTCTGTCGTGGTGTTTTGGGAGATGGCTCTGTTTTGCTGCTTGAAGAACTGAAACAAGATATATTGCTTTGGTAAAAAGAAGCTAGGTAAGAAGTCTACAGAAACTACTGGTAGCCTATAATTCACCTACCTCATCATTGTATTGTATTCTTTAATCCTTCGACTAATTAGATCTCTACTAGTGACACCAGTATCCTACAAAATGAATTGAGATCTACTTTACAATCATAAAATACAACAGGTATTTTTTACTTTAAGAATACAATTACAATTAGCTTGTCAACTGACTGTATATGAAAAATTAACATTTCAGTACAGTTAAAACCAAATATAACAGGTAATCCTTGAGAACAATAAGGACAAAACACTTAAAAACTATGAGGAAAACTGAGTAATTACAAATTAAATGTTGCTATTTAGACTTTTTTTTTTTTTAAAGCCATACAATCAGATTACATCCTGTTAACTTGAAAGCAAGTTTAAATAAAAAACCTGCAAGTAAACATACACTACTACGGAAAATCCAATCCTACGTACACTTAAATGCTTATGTAACTAATTACTACTGCACATACAGCTGAAACATCCATGAATTCGAATGCACTTTATCCATCTGTCTAATAATGTTTATTCATCCACTTTCCTTTAAATAATTATTTCTAATCTGAGCAGATGTGCATGACCACTGACATGAAAATACTCCTCTGTTGCTCATCACTGAAATGAAAATGCACTGAGGACAATATTGGACAGATATCAATATGTTATGTACAGTCATTATGTTTGCCTTTTGTAATCACCATTAAAATTTAATTCATAGAAATATCAACATTTCAGAGAAACAGGCATCCTTTAAAGTTTCACTTTTTAATTACTGAGAAACTCATCACACTGTACCACTGCACACACTTTGAAATGCAAGTCTGAAGACATAACACACTGGTTCTTACACTGCAATTGTCTTTTAAAAAAGATCCAGGATTTTTGAAAAATCAGTTCAATGCAATGTGTACATTTAAATCAGCAACAACATTAGTTAATTTATTGCAGAAGTCTGCTCTCTCATTACGAGTACATCAGACTTTTTAAAACTCACGTACTCTGTTACCCTGCCTTTCACCTCATTTTCATATATCTTCCTGTACACATTTTGATCTATTGTTTAATGGCAAGTTATTTCCTTTTTTCAAGTATTAAATACAAGAAAATACTATCAATTTTTAATTAAAAGTCAAGAACTATGGCTCTTGCATTTTATGTTACACAGTTACCTCATCATTTAAGTTGCTGTTGTCTTGTATGGCTTTAATCCATGCTAACATATTATCTCTGTCCTCAGCTTGAAACAGATACTCGCAGTCTGATGTGGTGAGCCTAAATACATTCTTCCTCTTGGTTTCACAGTAAGAGATGTCTATCAAACAAGCATTGATGCTTATAGGTTGTTCTTCCTCAGATGGGGTCACTTGTTCTTTTTTATCCTTGTACAAATAAAGCGAATGACCTCGAAGAACAACATACAATTGCTTCCATGGTCGAATGCTCCCACCAACTCGCTGAAACACATAAACCAGTAAGTTAGTTTGCTTATTTGTCACAATGTTTCTGGGTTAAAAAACTACCTCCAAAAAAGAAAGACTAACCAACTACCTATATCATTTTTAAGAATGACCTGTGCAAAGACTACACTAAAGTACACTAACTGCTCTCCATTAGACAAGTAAATTGCTAAGTAGTCTGCCATCTGTCATCACCCATTAAGTGTGTGTTCAGCTACGACAGTATCAACAAACAGAAAGTGACTATAATTTCATGCAGGCATTAATACAAGTATATTAGAAAATATCTGGTGGTCTCTTGCCTACATCCTTTATAGTTCTTTCAAGTCAGACTCACATTTACACACTGCTGCAATTCCAGACTCCCAATTTTCCTTAAGTGTTATTCTACAGTTGTGCAGAAGGTTAATGTGAACTGAACTCAAAACATACATGAAAACGAAAGCTTTTTTCAAACTACAATTATCGAGGGACTGATTTTTACTACTGAATTACTCACTAGAAAATAGTTTACTTCACAGATGCTTTGAAATGTAAACTTAGAATCATAGAATCAATTAGACTGGAAAAGACCCTGTCACAGGATGCTCCATCTCTCAGTATGCCTGCCTTAGTTTCCCTCTATGATTCAATTGCCTTTTGTCTCTCAATTTTACAGACCCAGGTCTGGAGAGGAAAGATTCCCATGGGAAAGGAAATGGCCTAGCAAGCTCTGAGCTAGTAACAACCTTGGAAGTACTAACAGAGGGACAAGTTGATGTTCGTAACACCAGCTGCCCTGGGTGTTGAACAACACAGAGTCCAGCCCAGCCACAGCCAGGCCCAAAATGGAGACAAAATAAGAATGAACAGATAAACAAAAGAGTTTGCTTGGTGAGAAAAGGGCCTTCTTGGGTTTTTCCACTGTTTCCCTTTTATTCTACAATGAGAGATTTTGGGGGTACAGCTGAATAGTTAAATGAGAGGAGTCAATCCACTTTGTTCTATAAAAGCCTGGTCTCATCTTTGATCAAGGAGACTCCTGAACACTTTCCCAGGAGGTTGCTGGACCTTCCCCTCTCCAGCAAGGATACCTGCCAGAGAGATTAGTTCTCTGGAGTTGAGGACTGGGACAAAGGAACACCTGGCTGTGTGACAATGAGAGATAATTAACTCCCTTAATTGTCTTTATTAGTTTATTTGACATTAAGCAGTCTTTCATCATTAAGTTTTAAATTTTAAGATTTTAGGATCCTTTTAAAGTCTGTAATTAATGTTCTAGATCTAGTATAAGACTTGTTAATAAGCTGCTAGCATTTAAATTGTTCACCTTTACTGACTGATTTGACTACTAGTGGTATATTTTATTGTCAAGATACCTTTTGTTCTATAGCTACGACATTCTGTTCTGATCTCCCAATTTCCCCACAACTTGATTATGCTTGTGTCTTTAACCTTAAAACAGTTAAGACCCAGTTCTCTCTGCAATAAATCTTGTTCTGTGCATACGCATCTCCTCTTCTATCTCATCCCATTTGGGACAGACCCTTAACATTATCAAGTCTAACCTAACAGGCATTAACCCAACATTGCCAACTCCACCACTAAACTATTTCCCTAAGCACCATATCTGCATGTCTTTTAAATACCTCCAGGGATGGTGACTCAATCACTTCCCTGACCAGCCTGTTCCAGTCTGTGATAACCCTTTCTGTGAAGACATTTTTCCTAATAACCAATACAAATGTTCACTGATACAACTTCAGGCCATTTCCTCTTGTCCTATCAGTTCAAAAGTTCTCAAGACAGTTCAGAAAGGAGGCTGTAAAAAAAGCTGAGAAACTTACTGAAGTCAATGTTCTAAGAGGGCTAGAATTTTGTCAGCCTTACTGATGCTCACATGGCCAAAATTTTAATTAAAACAAGCAAATCGGAAAGCCTTTAAGTTTCTTAAGTTTCCACCAGGCTAATATTTGTGCTACATTAAAAAAGACAAATATGATAGGTACCTTTCCCTTGTCTGTAACAAGCTGACGAAAATGGAGCCATCCTTCCTTGGAGGCATCACCAAAAACCTCCGAAGAAGAATCTTTTCGGGAACCAGAGTCTTCTGAAGATTTCTGGCTGTCTGGAACCTAACAAAAACACCACAGAAAGAATGCACAGTG
The DNA here is from genome assembly GCF_020740795.1 of Apus apus. Lineage (NCBI taxonomy): Eukaryota > Metazoa > Chordata > Aves > Apodiformes > Apodidae > Apus > Apus apus. The sequence goes on along the minus strand of NC_067283.1, from coordinate 18,181,773 downwards.
TACTTCTAAATATATTTCTCTACAATCCCTAGATACAAGATGTTTTTCTCTTTAAAAGCTGACACCTCATTCAGAAAAAAAACCCTAAGAATATCCCTCTATGAAAACATTATTTAATAGTGACCTTACACATCCCAAGAATATTTTGAGTAACTGCAGTAGTCTTAAGACTCTTAAGTTTTTACATAAGCACGCCAGAAGTATGCTTGTTTACAGAAGCTGAGGAAAATGAAATATCAAGGACCATGTGGTGAGCCTAGAAAAAAAGAGACCACGCTTACTTATGTGATGCATACAACACCAATTAGGGAAAAAAGTTTAGAACCAATTTACATATCAAAATTAATCACAAGTAAGAATAATTTGATGAGTAGCAATTCCAATAAACTTTATGTCTGTGTTTTACACATGACTTTGTATAGCCGAATTGTATTACTCATACAGCTTGTCACAGTGGTATGTATTAACTCTTTAAGAGTTGTTATGTACATATACACCTACCTTAATCCCCTTTAAACTAGATACATGCTTAATGGATCTGTTGGGAGAAAAACAAATAATAAAATGAGATTTTTTGGTATACTTTAAGTAACAGTTCTCCAAATTAACTGATAATTTTAATGAACTTACGATTTGCCCTCTTCTCTGTAGTCATCCAGTCCTTCATCATATGACTTTGATCTCTCAGTTTTTGCAGCAGGCTGGCAATCCAGGACACCAGGCCAGATTGATTCTACAAACAAATAGAAGTTTTTGCAGTATTAAGAACCCTGAATCACATTTTTACAATATATTTCAAGCAATGAAGAGTTTATAATTTTCACTCCTATTCTCCAGAGTGTAAAAGGAGAAAAGTTGCATGAGAAAAATACTGAAATCAACACTCACCATGATCATGTGAAAGCTGTCGCCGAATTAAAGGGATTTGAGATGTGGGACTGGGAGGAACAGTCGTTATAGCTGGTGCTTGAGAAGCAGATGCAGAAATAACAGCAGAAGCAGGAATGTGTGCAATATCATGGTCAATACTAGGACTAGTTGGTTCATCTACAAAGGTAATATGCCACATATTAAATTGACATTAAATATTTTAATAAAATGCTCAGACTAACTAGCTGCCTGAACTTCTCATTATTGGAATATCAGATTGTCTTAAACACAAAATCTTTCAAACAAACATAAGGGTCCAATTAATTAATGCTGTCAAATGTACTTTTTTTTTTACAAAAGAGGAGCCTCTTTCATTTTGTAGGAATGTTAATTGCACATTAGAGACAAGGGCAAAAAACATTATATCTGATTACAGATTTTGCTCTGAGTGAATGAAGCAGGAATTTTTTGCTAAACTGTAATATTATTTTCAAATAGACTATTTTTGTTCATGTGCATAAGTGCAAAAACACACTTCTTAAATCAGTAAGTCTAAACTCAATAGACAGATAGGTACAAGTTCCTAGAGTAAAATATGGGCAGACTACCAAAAACTGTTCGCTTCCAACAAGTGTTCAAATAATAAAGGCATATTACAAGCAAACTAAAAAGCATTTAAACATATTGCCAGCATCCAAAGAACCCCCCATCCTCCACACATTCCAATAAAGACGTATTCATATTTTTAAAAGATGGCACTACTACATACCAATTAGTTCTTCCACTAATTGTTCATACAAACGATTGCATGCCATACATGCCCAGCACCTCCCAGTCTCAACAGCCACAAGGGTCATCATGAAAGACTCCAAAAAGCTTTAAGTATCTCTAGTATTTAACTCGTTTCTTACAATATGGAAGATGACAAAAGATACATTTTCAATCATTCTGAGAAAAGAGCCATAACATCTTCTAGAACACATTACTAAGACTAGAAAAATAATTCTACTTCATGCTCCGATAGAAGAGCAGATAAGGAAACAAAAAAAAAAAATCAAGTCACAAGCAGGGGCTGAACTGTACTGCCATAATGAATATGAATGAATTCTAGGTGCTAAGAATTGTAATATGCAGAGCTACTGAAAAGCCTATTGAAATCAATGAACACTCACAGACAGAGGTTTATTCTTTGCTTTGTGCAAACACAACTGAGTGTGCTGCATTGTGCTTTTCCAACAGCCACTGTTAAGGCAGCACTTGTACCACCAAAATTTGGCAATGCACATTCAAAACAAGACAATAAAACAACTAAAGTACAAAAAAGTTTAGCAATAAAAACTCTCTAAATTGTCTAGAGTGGAAAACAATTTTTTAAGGTATAGATCAAAAAAGCATACTACAAAAAACCCAGCTGCAAACTAGAAACATTCAGAAAAAACAGCAAGCAAAAGAATTCACAGCAAACCTGTGATACTATAGTTTAAAACATTTCTAAGTGCATCCACAGTGATAAACTAGAAGCATTTACAAACCTCTTCTCTACAGCAACTAGGATCTAGAAAGAACCTCAGTTCTACTTAATTTAAAACTACACCAGCTCACTCTCCTATTGCCTTATTTCATATGCACAGCTTCCCTGCAGCAAACCCTAAAAGAAGTACACTGTCGTTGACTGAGGAATACAACCACTCATTGAACACTTAACTAGTTTATAGCAAGCAAACTGGCAATGCTCAGGTCTAGGTTACTTATTTTACAGACTTAACTCAAAATGTCAGTCTCTACTGCCAAAAGCTGCAAAAATGCTACTGCTTGAAATCGATCTGCACAAGCTGTGAATACAGAAGTGCTAGGCACTACTACACCATTTGCCACAACACTTAAAGTGCTTAAAGAAATAGGCAAGATTTAAAGAAACTGCAAATGACATTGCTACAGGAGGAAAATAACTCCGTTCAATCCCTGAAGAGGCTGAAGGTCAGCTAATAGTAAGCTTTTACATAATGCAAAGTTAATATAGAGCAAACCATGACATACACCATATGAGCTGCTGCCTACTAATTTAATACACGGGCAAACTCCACTGCTGCTGACCAGTAAAAATCAAAACTCCAACAACTATTTATAAATCCCTTGTATTGTGACATTCCTCTTCAGTGCTTTCAGTACTTGTTTTCCTTTTCTGTCTCCTTGGTTAATTGGTGTATTTGCATCCCAAAATTCCTCATGCAGCATGGAAAAGGATATGTTCAGCTCACCAATCAATGAAAACTACTGCATTTGAAACCCAGTGAAGTGAACAGAACAAACAAGCCTGAGGAGAAGCCACACAAAATATTTCTCTTTGTCACCCCACGGATTACCACTGTCCCTTTAAATACTTGTAACAAAAAGGTAAAAGACTCCAGGACTACTTGAAGTCTTACTTTTCATCTGAGAAAAGGATACAATTTGTTCGGTGGCTACTAGTGAATGAGCCACTGCGGTGACAGAGCTACCTTTGGCAAAGATGCTGCTTGTCACCTTTGTTTGAATACAAGCATGACACTGGTCAGAAGTTGCAAAGAGTGATTTGTCAGGAAGAGCTTTATAACGCAAAAACATTTATAGGGAGTAAGACAATGAAAACTTGTAATGAACAGGCAACACAGCTCTAAATACAGTTAACTTGCAATAACTGATTTGCTAGCTAAAGCAGAGAGGAATCTGTGTATCAAAACACACTGGTATTGCAGTGCAGCTGGAGATAACAGACCTACAAAGATAGGGAGCATCTCTACACAGTGTAAGTGATCTGGAAAAATACTATTTTTCTGACTCTGCAAAGACAAAAATTAATACTGAATGGGCTCAGAGGCAGAACTAGGATTACATGGGTTAGAGAGCATGACAAAGAGGACATAATAACCCCACTCTGTGGATGAGGAGCTAAGGAACAGGTATTAATACATCTTGCAAATATTCAAAGGAATGAAAATAAAAAAATAACTGAAAAAAAGCACAGATCTCTATCATACCCCTACTATGCTGCTACAATACAATCTTATAATGATTAATATAGTATTTAATGCCTTTGTTTATACCTAAATCTCCTCAAACAGTCCTCCAGGATTAAATATGAAGGTTTGAAAGTAAGAATCTGAACACTTGAGCACAGAACAGGGCGCATTTTGAGAAACTTAAATGGAACTTCAATGAACCACAGAATTATTCAGGCGGAAACGAACCTTGCGAAGTCCTGCAGCCACATCTCCTCCTCTGAGCAGCATTAGCACTGAATTCAGGGCTTTTATTCAAGAAGTGCCAAACAGAGGGGAAGGATCAGTATCCTGGCTGTGCTCTTATTCATGCAGACCAGTGTTGGTCTTCAATACCATGAGGTGCTGGTACCACTGCAAGAGATTAGTCTATTCCAGGAGCAAGACTTACCACTTGTCCTTGAATTTCAAGAGGTTCCTATCACACCATCCCTCTGGGCTAAGCCCTTCTGAATATGCCTTTGCATGTGCTGACTGCACCATCTAGTTTGGCATTGTCTGCAAACTTGCTGAGTATATTCCATTTCCTCTCTAGGTAATTGATAACAGTATTAACCAAGATGGACCTCGAAGAACGCCACTGGTAACCAGCCACCAGGTACAATATGAATACTTAGCCACTACCCTTTATACACAATGATCCAGTTTTCCTAGGGATCCATCTGGCTGGAGAGCAGCCCTGTGGAAAGTGACCTGGGAGTCTTGGTGGACAAGCTCTGCATGAGTGAGCAGTGCACTGCAGTGGCAAAGACAGACAACAGGATGCTGGGCTGCATCAACAAGGGCATCACCATCAGAGATAAAGAAGTCATCATCCTGTTCTACTCAGCGCTTGTCAGACCACACCTGGAGTGTTGCGTTCAGTTTTGGTCCCTGCTCTACAAAAAAAATGCAGACAGGCTGGAGAGGGTCCAAAGAAGGGCCACAAGGATGATCAGAGGACTTGAGGACCTGCCATATGAGGAAAGGCTGAGAGAATCTGGTTTGTTCAACCTTAAGAAGAGAAAGCTTAGGGGAAACCTTATTACCATGTAGCAGTACATAAAGGGTGGCTGCCAAGAAGCTGGAGACTCCCTTTTTATAAGGAGTCATATGGAAAACACAAGGAGTAACAAGTACAAGTTACTCCTGGGGACATTCTGATTGGACTACATAAGAAAATTTTTCACCACAAGAACAGTTAGACATTAGAGTAATCTCCCAAGGGAAGTGGTGGATTGCCCTGACTCAGCTTAACAGGGTGCTGATCTCATATAAACTATAGTATAGTGTGTACGTTGGACCAGATGCTCCTTGAGGTCCATTCCAACCTGGCTTTCTATGATTCTTGGATCAGGTACATGTTTAAAGACGCCTCATAGTACTTAATGCAAATGTAGTTACTCACAGATCTCGCGGAATTGTAACCATGTTGCTCTTTGTAAAAAAGCTCAGCCTTCTGCAGAAGGCTACTGGTAGGTAACTCACTGCTTTCTGTCTCCAAAGCAAAGGACTAACAGAGTAATTAAGAACATAATCTTAATTCAACAGGGACACAGATATGAAGTTCTCCGTATAGTGCATGCTTCCAGACCTAGGAAGAGATCTTCATACACACACAGGCAAAGAAGTTAAAAGAAGGTCCATCTCAAAGTCTCCTCAGTTCCAAGAATCCTCAAAAGAAGCTGAATTTAAGGTAGAGACATACTAATATATACAATTTTTCTTAAAAGCCTGTCAGGAAGACAAATCAGTAAGACAACCACGTATACAGTTTCACTTGTGTAGTGAAAATGCAAGAAAACCAATGTAACAAAAATTAATTGTTCAAACAAAAATAAAACTATTTGGATCTAAGCCTGCAATCACGCAGGACGGCACAAGAACTAACAGACTAACAAATACCCCATAAGGTTGAATTTCTGTTACAGATCTTTAAGTACAAGCTCTTGCGTCTTACACTTCAACCTCCAAGAGTAAAAACTCTAATTTCTAAGCCTAAAAAGCATTATTTTGAAAGAAAATACACAATTGCCTGGTTACATCATGACTTGCCACCTTATTTTTTGAAAAAAGACCCTTTAACAAGGTTTTTGTTAGTTTTTAGGTATTTCCAGCACTGATTGTCTTTAAAAAGAAGTTCTGCTTTACATAATGATCCTCTTGTAGCATGGAAACATGTCTGCATGCTGAACACATTCATTTCTGTAAGCCACAGAAACACAGGACTGGAGAACAAGCCTCCTGAATCATTAAATCCAGCCCTCTGCTAACACACTCATGTAAAGAATATGTTTATTACACTGAGTCTCATGCAAACAGAAAAAGGCTTTCCAAGATTATTCTTCATGTGAGACTATTCTGAAAACCTCATCTATGACAGCCTCCTGCTTATTTCAGTGTTAAACAAATGTATAACTATCTTTCCATACAAAGTAATTCAAAGCAATTGCATGTTTCTCTTCACAGTATTACCCCACTGCATAAAAAAGTACAATTCTCAATATACTGGGGTGGGGGGCAAGACCATCGATGGCATTCCTTGCAATTATTACTCTAAGTTTTAGTGATATACTAAGGATGATTTATCCTTTGAAAATCTGACCCACCACCAAATAAATCTGATTCTTCTACTCAACTGAAACTCTTCTAGATGTTATGAATTATTGACTTCAAATTTTAAGCTTTAATTAAAACAGATTTTTGAGTTACGGAAGCATTTGAATGGTATTTAAAATGCTAATTTGTAATTTTGTGTTCTGGCTGCTATACTTTAGAATACCACAATGATTTAAAAATTGTTCTTTGGATAAGAAACACTGAACTTTTCAGCCTGAAGCAATAGTGATTTGGCAGGCCACACTGCAGAAACAGTGAAATAAAAATAGAAGATTGATGCTTATCTTAGAAACACTGATGACATGTTAAAAGCTGTGCCAATGCTATCATTAAATAATGGAAGGAATAGTCCCTCAAAAATGAACATCTGTTAGCTCTAATTTCTATTACAGTTACATTTGTATTTTCATAGTATGGAGTAGCTAGACAGGAACTTGCATTAAAATTTCCTTAACACATTCCATACCAACCGTCTTCAGCCACCATTTGCCCCTAAGGTATCCAACATTTTGGGTTGACAAGCCATGATCTCTGCTGTAGAAGTTTGAGATTTAGAATTTCTCTCTGCCTGATGCTTATGTCACAGGAGAAAACAGAAGTAATACATTACCCAATTATTTCTATACTGCATATGATAATATTTCTGGTTGTTTCCCTTAACTTTTCTCTATTCCTACCACCATAACTCTTTTCAATGTGTTATGGAAGTGCATCAATTTGTTTTCTAGTTTTAAGAATATAACTGCATTCAGCAGTGTGTACACATTCTCATCTTCTGTGCTAGAGTCTAAGCAGCCTGCACAGAGAGGAATAAACATGTAGGGTGAGGAGAGGAATGGTATGGCATTTATTTAACTAGAAAAAGACAGCAAACTCATTACCCCTTCAAAAAAGCACTTGGAATTATGAATATGACTTATTTAAAGGTACTGGTAAGACAAACCCTATACACCACTGCTTCCAGAAGAATGTCACCACATGTACAATAAAGATGTCTGAAACATTCAACTAATGTTGAGTATTTTAGAATGCTTCAAATCCTAATTTCTTAGTTAATTTACTTTAGTAAAACAATATTTGGTTAACAAAGTAAGATAAGGTTGAGTAGAATTCACTAGAAGGCAGCAAAATTTATCCTGTTCATCAACAAGTACCCAAATGCTTTTATTATCACAGGATTTTGTAGTAAAACAGAGACTGCAATACAGTAAAAAAAAAAAGTTTTTGAAAACTAGCATGAAGATCAGCTCTTAAAGCAAGGTGAAAAGCAGAGCCTGCCTGTTTACTAGCACAGAAATCACTATGGTTGGTTGCCTGTGCTAAGGTAGAAGCAATAGAGAGATAAAACTATGAGTGGTGTGGATAGGGTGAATCAAGATCAGCAGTCTGCTGGTCATTTACAGTATCTTTACGAGAAATTCAGCCAGCAAGAATCAGGTTTAAAAAAAAACAAAAAACAAAACCAAACCAAAACAAAAAAACACCTCAACACATTCACACACAAAAAGGTGGAATATATCGTGGTTAAAGCTGTGAAACTCCTGGTAAATCTTTATTTAAATCAATACAAGGTATTGGATAGCAAAATTTTACTGTAGTACAAAAGAGAATGGAGACATTTATGGAGCACTTAATACCACATTTGGCTCATGAACACTGTAAAGTGCAAATGGTTGGAGATTAGAAAGTACCAAGTATCATATATCCTTGTTCTGTTATTGCAGCCGAAGAGAGGACGCTCATCTAATTTTTACACCTGGGTGTTATCAAGGCCTATCCAAATATTTTTATCTGGCTAATTTTCTTTCAGTTATTCACAAATTAATAGTGTAATAAAGTGACCTAAAATTTTTCTAGGGTAAAGATGTACTAGATATTTTCAAAAATGGGATCACACCTCTGAGGAAAAGCCTTCATACTTATCCGATGCTATCTCATGCCTAAAAGAAAAGATCTGAAATTGAATGACTATGGGCTTGTTTGATTAAAAAAAAAATAATAATAAAAAAATCAACAAACTTCAAGATGGTGTTTATTTCAGCTAAGTATTTTAAAACATATCGATTTAAAATTAATTTTCATGACAACACACTGTGAAGCTGGAAAGAATATTCACCCACTAGCAATGGCCAAGGCACTACACTGCACTGACAGCTAGACATACTGCAGTCAGGTTAAGTACTGAAGCAGTTTCTCCAGTTCCACTCATATGGGTAGTTCAATCCAACTCCCAGATTGAGTTGAAAAAAATCCTTTTTTTAACTGCTTTTTACTCTACAATGAATAGTGTAAGAAGGAAAAAAAAGTTTTGAGCAAGCTGAAAATCTCAGACATGCACATGAGACAACTATGTTCCAGAAATGTATCAAAATAACTATATTCTGAATCAACCTTTTCTCAAGAGTTACAAAAATCTTGAATAGTGTTCTAATTTCCATCCCCAGTGCAGGTTAACACCTCCAAAGTTACTCAGTAGGTCAGACATTTATTATCTGCTGTTCTCAAATAAATTGTTTACATATTGTAAGTCTAAAAAAAATATACAAGGAGCAACAACTGCTAAAATAGTCACTGATGGAGATAATGTTGTAGGGTTTTTTTACTAGCCTAGAGTGGGTTGGTTTTTTTTAGTAGCCTAGAGAACAGGTGAGACAATTTGTGGGTAAAAGTCATTATCTTTCATTAGACTATCTGGTATAGTTTGAGAGAATAGCAAGTATTTCAAGAACAGACTCTTTCCTTGGATCTGAAATAGAAACAGCAACTTTCCAAGCTAACCACAGTGCTCTGCATTTAGTAGCACACAGAAAGTACTGAAGTCTGCAATACCAGAGTATGGTTTTCTGTAAAACCAGCAGATTCCTTATTCCCCAAGAACATCTGCTTACCTGAAGAAGAGTCTGAGTAGACAGTATTTTGCCCAATTTTTTCAAATAAATCATTTTTTTCCTACAAATGATACTACATCTACCTACTAGGTTTGCTCTTACCAGATCTTGTTTCTATTAGCAAATGCAAACCAAAATTTAATCTCTCAGCTTCAGAACAACCTTTTATGAAAACACTACTGTCAAAAGGCAGCTCCTCCAGTAACCCACTATAATCCCACAAGAATCTGCTGCAATCTGAATCAAGTTCAATGGTAACTCTGACTTCTGTTTGTGGTGCAAGTCACCATGCTATTATTACAAGAGACAATCTAGTATCATTTTGACATGTTTTTTTCAAGAACAGGTTAGTCATAAAATACCACTGCAGAAGCCAACTGTTTCTGGCTGAATTTCTACCAAAGTATGGTCTGGCCATACTTATTACTTTTAACAAACAGAAAGTGGTAACAAAAATCAACACACCATGAAGTAGCTAAAATAATACATTACCTTGGAAAATACTTATTGCCCCCAAATTTCTATTTTTACACTCCTCCAAAGAGCTACTTCAGAAAGTGCATTTATGAAATGAAAAATAAAACTTAATACTGCAAAAACCATTTATGTTGATGTAAACATAGGGGAAGCAGTCAACACCAAGGTACATCTGTATTCAAAGTAACATCCTTCTCAATCTGTAGAAAGGGGCGCAGCAGAGGCTGGTCAGGGGGACAAAAAGAAAAAACCCAAAGCAGAACACAAAACAGAAAAATCCACATTATTTTTCTTCAGAAGAGCTAAATAGCCTTTAACTGAATTTCAACGTAGATCTAGGGTTTTATCTGCCTGATGAAGTATGGCTTTTAGCAAGTCAAGCTGTAATTAAGCATGACAGTGGAATAAGCTAAGTTAGAAACATGCATACTAATTCTAACTGCAGAAGATGCCCACTCTTACTGGCATTTCATACTCTTCCTGTTCAGAGAGGGTCATTTCATCTTCAATGTGCTGGAGCTGTGGAACAAAGTTTCCACAGAACCTGTACTGGCACAAGAATTTCTTGCTAGGCAGACAGCTCACAGTAGAGTGTTGGCTCAGGCCATACCCTTGCTTTAGTAGCACCACGTTTTAGTATTTCTGGAGTATTTAGGAAGTTCCAGTCCAAGAGACTAAGGACCTCAGAGGAATTTGCACAGTCCCATGGGGTGTTATGCCAAGAGGCTGCAATGGAGAGTAACAACTCTTTCTTCTGAACTGCCCAGCTGCTACCAGAATGCAGTACAATTGGCATGTTTAATGCTTCTTTGACTTTTAATCCATCTTTAATTTTATCTCTAATCTAAATTTCTCTAAAATCTGAAAGCAAGCCACAAGAGTAAGAGTTCATGGCAAATCTTTGTCAAAATCAATATATGAGACTGTGTAGAAAAGCTTGGGTTTGCTTTACACAAACTTAATCTGACATTTACACAACACTTAAATTGTACTGGATTACAAAACTCCCAGCCAGCACTCCTGAAGGAGCACAAATACTGCAAGTAACTTAAATCAAGTATCCAACACTGATTTTAAGCATAGCAGTAAAAAAGCCCTGCAGGAAGACTGCTTACATGCCTTACAAACCTGTACTAATCAATTAGGGTCGAAAGAAGATTCCAAAATTATACTGGATCCTGATTCATCCAGTAATAAAGAAAATAAAATCCGTAAAACTCCCACTCAAAAAGGAAAACCACACATGAAATCCATATGCTAGCTAAGAAAGCATCTTTGTTACATCTTAAGGAAATTCTGTCAAAAGAACATAATTATTATACCTTTTGTATTATTTCCATTCTTCAATGCACACAAAGCTTCTTCACTATTTTTGGTTATTTACTTTAAACTAGTAGCAGAGACTACAGATAATTCTAGGGGAAAAAAATCACTGCTGCAGTTCCACAATAGAAGATAATTGTGCTAAGACAACGCATCTGTAACTCCTTAACCTAATCTGTACAAAAACTGAAGAGTATTAAGAAGAGTTGTTTTTGCATACATGAGTTTGAGAATAAAAATTATTTTCTAAATAATTATTATACTAAATTCAAGTACACGCAGTCAAGTATAAATCAGTCAATCCATGTGGAGTATGTTCTGCAGGCATCTAGACTCCAAAAGATTAAACCAGCCACAACAAAAGAAAATTCAACTCAACAACAGCAGGGCAAGGACAACACAGGCATTAAATCCTTGAGTAGAACAGAAATGCTCTGCCACTGAAACTCTTTCTTCACCAGACAACTCCAATTCCTCACATATCCAGAACTAGACTGTACTTCCCTTGATTTACAATCCTTCCATGAGAGTTCCTCTTTTTTTCCAAATTATCTCAGAAGTGCTCAGACCCCTGTATAAGCTTCTTATAATTCCAACCTGTTTGTGTCCCAGCTCCCAGGAGAATCTTTGTGTCTTCCCAAATTCTGCTCCCACAAACCCTTTAATTCATATCCACATCAGCACCCTTACTTGCAAATTCACTTCATTTTATCCTTTCACCTCAAACAGCTTTCCTCTCTCTCATATCTGTCTCAGAAAGCTTTAACCTTACCTATTCAAATGATGAAGTCTTTTTCACAAACCACTCATATGGATTTGCATCCATATTCTTTCTTTACTGGATTCCAAAGTTATTTTTTACTAGGAGAAATAAAAATCTTCTGAAAGGTGCTGCAAATGCTATTGGCCACATATATCACATGAGCATATAATGTGGAGTGACAACCAGATGCAGTTATATAATGCAGACTTCTCCAGGGGGTTAAGTTCTAGAAAAATATTACATCACTGTAGGCTTTTTTTACACTGATCCTCCAGGACTCCAAACAAGACATAACATTTTTTTCCTCCACTGAAAAATACTTTGTTTTACCAATCTAGTATTACTCTAGATGAGAAAAGAGCTGTCACACCCCTTAACCTCAGGGTTTACAGGAACAGCAGCCAACTACCTGGCACGGTGCTCTCCATCTTTAGCAGAGAAAAGCATTTGATGTACACTGGAATAGTTTAACTCACCAATAAATGGAATAGAAGCCAAGGAGTCACCAGGTGGGCTGGAACCTGATGCTTTCCTTTCTTCTATTCTTTTAATGTGGACTTCCCTCCGAGCATCATTAGGTAACCAACAGGTAGTGTCCGAGGCTGTCTCTTGGTCATTTACAGCAAGGATGTAGGACTGATGCCTCAAAGGCTGTGGAGTTTGGAGGCCAGAAGGTGATTTGTCTCGCATGACCACTATTTCTTTGTCATTTTCCTGAACATCCGTTTGTAGAGTTTCAGGCTCATGGACATCTTCCCTTTCAAAATCATGAATCTTTTGTCTGATGGAACCGTCTACATTGTCAGAGGTAGTTGAACTCTCACTTGTTTGAACAAGTTTGGTGGAAGCTGGAGACAGAGAGGAGGGTTGGGTGGTTTTGCCAGTTTCTGTTTTGTGATCAGGAGCACCTTCTGCTCGGATCCTTGACTGTTGGTTTAACAGACCACTCTGATGCAAGTGATTTACCGTTCTTTGGTCTTTGCTGGCAATAGCATCTAGTCCTTGGTTAAGGGGAAATGATGGTTTTGCTGCATAGGGAGCAGAGTTCTTCAAAGAGCTACTTTTAGAACTTCTGGCTGGTGTGAGAGACAATCTCTCCTGTGAAACAGCTGTAGGTCTTGAAACTCCCCCAGGAGTTTGCAAATCTCGAGAAGACTGTAACATTTTTATATCTGGTGGAACCTTCTGAAAATGAGAACCAGGCAGAGAAGCTCTACTACCTGTTCTCCTGTTCTCTGAAATACAAGCACTTGGTGCCATAGGATAATTCTGACCTCGAAGGGACATATGAAATGCATGCTGTCTAGATCTCTCATAAATACCTCGCCGATCATCTTGTTCAGTAAACCCTGTCCACTTGTAAGTCTTTCTCCTATCTCCACCAGTATCTGCAATCAGATTCTCTGAACGAAAATTTTCTAGCACTTCACCCTGTTTGCTGAGATAATCCCATGACTGAGCCCTGTGATTCCTAGCATTAACTGAAGGTGAAGTTAGAGTATCTTGTGAAGCACTTCGTGGCCACTCTTTCATCAACACGGGATCTTCAAGCCTTTCCTGGGATACACTTCTCTGCCGAACCTGAACAGACTGCGGAACCCTGTCATGAGAGGTGCTCCTGCGCCGTACCTGGGAAGCAGTGCGATTTGGCACCACTTGATTATAATCAGTTGTATTCTGAGATGCTGCTCTTAAACTATCTAATCTTTCCTGTATTGTTCGGGAGCCATACATGTGCATGCGCCTATTATCAATGTACTCTTTGTAAGTTTTGTAGGTCTTCCAGTCTATATGCTGGTGGGACGCTGGAGAACTGTAATGATTAGTAGAGACTGAGGGCGAGTCTGTGACTTGAGCAGGAGGTCTAGTGCTCGGGATTCCTTCTGGACATACTACATAATTAGAAGCTTTACTTAGTGTTCCAGTTGGATCGACTGGCCTTGTTATTGGAGTCTGGGGAAGTACAACGGCAGTGGACACTGAAGAAGATGGTGATGTGGTCCGTCCTTTTAGACTGGTTTGATCTTTTAAGCCATATCTTACTTCCTCTGTCCTGTGTATTGGACCAGCCTGATTATTTCTACAAGATGGCAAATCTACAGCCTTCTCAGAAGGCACAATAACAGTCCTTACAGTTTCATTGCAAACACACACAGCTGTATTTGATTTTGCTATGTCTGTTGGTGATGGAGGCACTTGTATTTCCATTCTGTAGGTCCTCTCTGGCTGTGTCAATGCCCGTACAGGTCTACTGACTTGCTGCTTCCCCAGCGAGAAGTCAGAAGGTAGCTTGTCACCAGCTTGTGCTATAACAGAAGCTGTGGATGTCAGGCGTGGGTAACATACTGGCGGTGGTTCAGGTATGTTGTGGGCGTTACCACTGTAGGCTTCATTGCCTTTCAGGTAGGCATCTTGGGAATACGCCTGTGGAGAGAAGATTAAGTGAGTATTCAGTAGTGAGGGACATGGAAAAGTTCACCATCTAGCACTTGCACTACCGAGCTTCAAGAAAGGGAACAAAAGTACAAAATTCATATTATTTATAATTTTAGATAAAATGTTAGTTAGAAAGATAAAAATAGCATTCTGTCCCCTTAGTGAGCAGAAAAAGATCAAGCAAAATCATTACATACGCTCCCCCTCCCTCAACAATTAAAAACTTAACTGATGACCAATTCTAGCAAATGCTGCAGGTAGGCACTGAGAGGTTTCCCAAAATTCACAAGCAGAAAACACAGTACTTTTCTCCCCCCTAATTTTGTTTTCTATCATGATGTTTTACAAATTCTTCTTGTTTAAGCTTCACATTGCTGGAAACTAGAATTTCACAGGAATTGACAGGTTAAAGTGCTGCATAATAAATTCAGCTAGCACTAGAAAATTCCCTATTCGCTTAAAAGAACTCTGCTCATTTAACACAGTACATATGAAAAATACACACAAATGGACATATGCTCCTAAGATGTCTTCTACATAAAAGCTACTGTTCCTGAACACAAAATGAATAAACTGAAGCAGTAACATCTTTGCTGTAAACCAACACCCTCTAAGTCATCTTAAATTTTACAGGAGACAGCCAGTACATGACACACAAATCTCACTGTAAAAATATTAATCATATGTAACATTTTAAACTTCAAGTAACAAACAGCATGAAAATTCATCATATATATCCACTACTGACCATACACTATTAAAACACAAACTAAATTTTTAGATTAGTATCCTTAGAGCATTTATGTTTAAAAGCCTGACTACTGAGAAAAAAAATCTTATATTACACTTAATACCCTTTTGTAACCTTTTAGAAAAGCAGCATTTATCATTGTGAAATTAAGAGAACTTTCAAATAAATCAGGAAGAAGCATACAGCATACTTAAGACAATATCCTGTTATTGAAAGACTTCAGCATGACTTTGTTCAGTTTAAACATAAATGAAATAAAGAGCCAACACAGAGCTTGCCAATGCAACAGAAGATTAAAATTATTTCTCAGGGCTTTTACACACTTAGGCGTGGTATCATATCCCAGCATTTTTGTCCAAATCATAACATGCTCAACTCCAGAATATGAATGTGCCCCTGTCTTAACACTAGACAAGTTATAAAAGCCCAAGTGCAGCCATAAAATTAACATAGAGCAAAGTATAGAGGAGGGCGAGGCATTTCCAGCACTGCTGCAATGTTACACCGAGCATTAGTGAAGTGCAAAATATTAAAGCACACTGAGAGAAAACCAACCAAATAAGACAGGCATAAACCACAAATTAAGAAATTAGCATTATGAAGAAAATTCAGCGCAGCCTATCTAGCTCATTTCCAACAAACTTGCTGTTTCATATTCTTGCTTCTCGCAAATCATTAAGAAAAACATGCCTTACAAAACCGTCAGAGAAATGGCTACTGTACATTTCTTACCAGTGCCGTGACATCCTTTGTAAACTGCAGCTGGCAGAAAACAGGAAAACATAGTAAAAACTGCTTACAGATGTAAAGACAGAATTATGTTGTCATATTGATGCTGGATACAGCAAGCTAAAAATATAACTACACTGATTTCACTGGAAGGTACCAACAGAGGTAAAGGGCAGTAAAGCATAAAGAATAACTTCCTCCTGGTGAGCATGTTACTCTCAGGCTTTTATCTGTTCCTTGCATTTATCCTCTACCCTTACAGAAAGCAAAATACATTTGTGCCATTTTGGCTTGGTGCATCCTTACAGCTGCCTGCAGAGAGCTCCGACTCTATGCAACACTACTACCCTTCCACTATAGCAACATTACTGTCTCTCGTTTCCCCTGGGCTGCTACCATCCCTGCTTCCTGGTGACGAAACAACGGCTTTATTATGCATTTAAACCAGCACGGCTCTTCCCCACATATATTTGAACACGACCACAAGCTGTCAGCTGACTGCAGCTGCTTTCATGCTGTACATCTGAAATCAGAGGAATGATGTTGCAGAAACACTCTACTCATGTGATTTGTATTTTTTTTTTTCTCCTCCACTCTTAGTAAAAATCAAGCCAGGTTTCCCCTGGCACATTTAATGGAGGGAAGGAACATACAAAGATAAGTATTTCCAAATGTTTAAATAAATGCCTATTTAAGATCTTGACAGGCTGTAAGAATTACAAAAAAAAAAAAAAGCTGAAGACCCAGAAAAGACACAGTAAGAGACTACCAGCATGCAAGATAAACAAAAACAATCAACTCCCCCAGTCAGAAAACAGCTATTCCTTTGTACAGCTTGATAAAACAGTTCAAAACTTGGGATACACACACATTACACTAATATAAAAATACACTGCATTTATGTTTTTGCAAAACATGCCCATGACAAACAATGCTCCATTGACTTTGACAACAGAAAGGCTAAATTTCAAAACTGGTGTGATCTGATTGTAGCTGAGGACTACAAATAAGTATGATGATCAGTTCTCAGTTCTTGACAAAATTTATCATAGATATTAAAACTTTTTCAAAAGACAGCATTCTCACAGGGTCCAAAATGAGATGTCACCCTTCCCCAAATAAAGAGTATGTTTCCATGATTGCAGGTATACCCAGACAGCAGTTCTTAGTAAGAAAAGCTACTGGAAAAAAGGTTTTGATGATGGAAAGCATAGTATCTCCTTTCAACTTCATTCCACCCACTTACCAAGAAGCTACTGAAACAAACCTGAATTTCTTTTCAGTGAAGAAAAAGTTTATAAATAGCAGCTGTGACATTTTCACAAAAGAATATTTAATATCTTTGTTTCATAGTTCTGATTAAGGGCCCACAGAGAAATATTGTGACTTACAAAGAAATGCACTGATCCATTCCAAATACCGTAATGCTGAATGATACATTATGAGCCATTTTTACAGGAAATCTTTTAATTGCTTTAACCAGATGGTGATGGTTACACTTTTAGAAGAGGTCTGGAGACTGAAAACTGTGAAGTACATCAATGTACTTTACTTATTAACATTCATACATTATTCTGATACATAACATTTTGCAACTATATTTAAAATATTACTATTTTCTAATTATTTAGAATATTACTCTCTTCTTCCTATAGTTCCTCAAATTATGAAGCATGTGGAAATATTACCTTAATCTTTAAGTGACTGCAACAGAGGTATACTCATAAAAAAGCCATGAGGGTATGACTTATTTTTAAGGCTTTTTACAGCCTTGAAGATAAAGAAAAAACCTTCCAACTTAAACAAAAAAAAATATCTTAAAAAATATCTGGGTCAGTGATGCTCCTGATTCAGATATGAGCCAAGCCACTTCAATTCTTACAGAAGATGGGCATGCAGCAGTTTCTCACAAATTCCAAAAATCAGTCTTAAGGTTTTATGAGCTCCTTCCACCTTCTCAAAAAAATGGCAGTTACGGGAAGTTACCACACAAATAACAATTTAGAGTGGCATCAACAGCTTTGATGGATGATGGCTCTGCAACAATGACTAGAATAAAACTGCTGCACTTACAGTAAGAACTCTGCATGTTTCCAGTTACTGGTACAATTTCTTCCTCACCTTGCAATCTGGGTTAGTTTGCACAAAGTTTGCAAACTCCTATGGCAAAGAATTAATTTCTTACTGTGAATTTAGATAAACATTAGCACATCAAAGGTTTAACTGGTAAGAAAATAAATTCATGTTGTATGATATATAAAATCAATTTTAAGCAACTAAAGCATTCTACAAGGTATTTTATTAACCCTCAAATTCAGCTGAAGGGTTTTGCTAGTACTTCTTCCCCACTAGATTTTATGCTATTTGATGTTAGAATAGTGACAGCTAACATAGAAGTGGTCTTCAAAAGAAACCCTGTACACTTCCAACAGCTTGAGCAAAAACCATACCTACGCCCCTTATTCCAAATCCATGAAAGCACCTAGGCATGTGCTTCACTGAGGATGTGTACGCTTCACTACACTTCACTAATGATTGAATATCTACTGAATTCAACCAAACTACTTGCAAAATGGGAGATAAGCATTTTGATGAATCAGAAGCTGATGTGCTTAGCACACTGCAAGACTGAGTTTGAGGCATTCTTCTTTCCTTCTCCAACCAGTCTGGTTTAAGATTATGTTCCTTTACCATTGAATTAGTCTCCTCCCAGGTCCTGACTTACACTTACCATGACTATGGGAAATGCACACCAGTTTTCAGCTGTCTTAAGAAGTATTTTCCAGTTATAGTTTACTCTGGTAAGAATGTTAGTGATACAGCTCAAGTGGCTGCATATTACTCTGAGAAACCCAGCAAACACTATGGTCAGATAACATTATTTAAAAAACCCCACATACCTTTTCTTTCCAGTGTCAGTGAAATTTTAGCAAATAAAATTTAATGCCTTAAGCCCCAGAAACGTAATTTCCAAATACAGGTTGTGTAAGAGACTTTCTTGTAAATATTAATCTAAATTGAGGTGAGCCGATGCAAATAGTATTTTCTAACACATGCAATGTTAGATAACTAAGTTTAAATCTCTTCTTCACAGAATCACAGAATCTTAGGGGTTGGAAGGGACCTCAAAAGATCATCTAGTCCAACCCCCCCTGCCAGAGCAGGGTCACCTAGAGCACATCACACAGGAACGTGTCCAGGCTGGTTTTGAATGTCTCCAGAGAAGGAGACTCCACAACCTCTCTGGGCAGCCTGTTCCAGTGCTCTGTCACTCTCACAGTAAAGGAGTTTTTTCTGATGTTTATGTGGAACCTCCTATGTTCCAGTTTGCTCTCACTGCCAGCACATTCTTCTAGGTCACTATGTCTCTACACCACACACCTCCTTCCCACTGTACTTGCTGCCAGAGCTTCAATTAACCTATGCTCACATTACTACCTGCATCAGTACAAAATGTGAAAGTAAACAAATGCTCCAAGACTGTGGATTAAATACAGCTTCTTATTAAAACATCCCTATTTATTAAAAGTAAAGCAAATTAAAATATTTTACAGTTTGCCAATGAAACAGCCACGTTGCTCTGTTAGGTCTGATGCAACTGGATGACCTCAAGAAAAAAAAAAAAGCCAATATTGTCCAAGTTGACTACAGGCAGACCTGTAGTCAGAGGCATGAGGTTACTGCAGCATATATAACTCTTAGAATAAATGTCCTTATGCCAGTTGTTGTTCTGTTTTCTCATGTTTTTAATACAAGTGCATCACCAGCAATTTCAGGGTACTACAGGGTACCTGTAGAGCTGCTAAGTTATACAAAAAATTTTAAGTATCAGAAATTTCAAAAGCAGCAAACTCTTCTCTTCTGCCCAGACCTCTCAATATACTGAAAACATTCGCATCACCTGACTGAAAAGAGGAAAAAAAAGAAAATACATGCTTTAGTTGACTTTCACTTGCTCTCCTGGTCATTCTCATCTACGATTTTTGTTGCCCAGGAGAAGCTGGGCATTTCTGTTCAAATGTATTAACTTTCAGTTATTGATCCACAGTTTCAATAGTCTGTAATTTTAAGGAAAGACTAAGATGTAAATTAAAAGATATGCAAGAGAGTACCGAAGATATAAAACATATAGCTAGTAAGAAGCCTCCTTTTATTTTCACAATTACTTTTATTCACAGCATGCGCAATGAAATCTTTTTGTAAATGAAGCTACAAAGATCCTTCTGGAACAGTAAGGCAGAACAGTTTCAACAGAGTTGTACACTACTAAAATTTAATGGTGATAACACCTAGAACTAGAAATAAAAATTCCTTGAAATGAATCTGTTTGAGGTATGATAAAAGTTAGGAAAGACAGAACTTTTGAGTGAGAGGGGAGGGAAGTGTCAGAAAATGAAAGATGAAAAATCAGGGTAACTTACCTATAAGCATGTGTTTTTATATGCACACAAACAACAAATTAATATCTACATATATTTACATATAATAGACCCTTTATATACATTAATAAGCTGATTATGAATAACCTTCCACATAAATGGCTCCAATGTTGAACATAATAAAGATGCAATTTTTAAGAGTGGTATTTTCAAGTGCCTGACACTTGAAAATTCAGTGACATGTAAGCTTTATCCTTCTTTACATACACAAGGACTAATTAGCAAAGAAGTAAATTCCAACCTGAATACGTATCTCAAAAAAAAAAAAAGGTCCAAAAATCCTGCATATTATGGACACCTTAACACACACATTAGACACTACAGTCTACTGAAAAGAGTCATAATAAGGCTGACCTGAATGCAAGTTCAAGAATTTCAAGTGTTTTTCATGGATAGAAATGTTTTGAGTATCTTTTCCCCCATCCAAAAGTGACATTTCCAAGATCATGCCGGTGAACAAATGTGACTGACTTCACTAATGGCAGGTTTTCACATGTAGTTCCCCTTCTAAGTAAGGGGTGCACACATGCCGCAGAGGGCAATGACCTGTGGACTGGATCAACTTCATTGTTACTATTGATGAATGGATTTAAATGCTTGTTTTCAGGAAATTCAATATTCCAAGCGGTTCACAGGCATATATGGGTATTTCTGAAGACTACCTTCAAGGTTTGTAAATAGCAAACTAAGAACAGAAACGAGCAACTGTGCTCTTCATGTGGTTAACCTAGCAACCAGTCATCACGACCTGGAGTAGACTGCCCAGGACAGTAAATCCTAACATCTAAAGACTGAAGATTAATAATCAACATTTTCAGAAGAACTGCACAGATTCTCAATCTGACTGAAGTTACAAGATTTTCTTCTCCTCTGTAGTGGTCTAAAAGCAAGAAAATTACAGGCCACAACTGAAGACCTCTGTTGTTTGATGCCATTCATTTCTGTCATCTGTATCTTCACATTGCAACTCTGCCATCAAAGGCTGACACCTGAAAACATACATACTACAATACAGACCATGACAGAACCACATGAAGAAACCAGAGCTATCGAAAGTAATTTACAATAGGCCTGAGTACACATGATGCTCAGTCTTGCAGACTACAGAAAACATTTTTTTTAATGACAACTGGAAATTATTCCCACATATAAGTCCATTTTTTTGCTAGAGCTCCCACAGTCAGGTGTTTTTTCCACTTTCTTTTACTTTTACTCCTCAGTTTCCTCCAGAATTACCTTATATTTTCTTTTTACTAATATCCTTCTGTACCCCAAAGGCAAGGTCTTTCTTTCATCCTCTGCCCCCTTTAGCTCACTACTTATTGATATTACAAGTTATATTCCAATCAATTGTTATCTATCTACGTTTCACCTGAAGCTTGTGCTTTGTGTTTCGTCAGTAGAGGGAAGATACGCCTAAGAGCTTCTTGCCCAGCCAAATACAAAGGTTTTTCTATAAACCTACAAATACTGCTTTGCCCAGATTCTTAGACTGCTACAGCTACAAGACTGCATTAGATGCATAGGGCCATACAGATAATTTAAAAGCTAGAACTATTCCTGCATTTCTATGTATTCAGTTTCATTTAAAGAACAAAACCAACCCCCACCCCTCCCCAAAAACAACTCAGTCTTTCCCTCCCACTTATTCATGCAACCAAAACTCACCCCCTGCCCCAACATTTTCTGTACTGTATTACTGAAATATTTAATCAGATGTTTTCAAAATACCACTTTTATTCTAATGACCTTGGCTTGTTAGCCTAACTGGTTGAGTTCCTATACTAGCTTCTATCTTCAGCCTCAGCTCAAAACAGTTTCTTGGTTAATGCTGAAAAACAGCTACTGAAACCCACAGGTTTTTCTTCATTATTATTTAAAGTCAAGTCTTACTATTTCTGTGTAGATCAGAAAATAAGTTTTCCAACAACTAACCAGAAAGTCTACTCTGCTTGTTGTCTTCTCCTTTTCTCTACTTCCAATTAAAAATAAACTAGAGCATATCGATACATTAGGTGTTTTTTTGATTCTTCACAATACACACTTACATGATGTATTTTATTCACAGCTGTTTTGGACTCAGAGACACTAAATGGGCAATGAGTTATCTCACTATATAGACAGGACCTCAGTTCAAACTGAGAACATACAGACACTGGTATAACAAATTATTTCCAGCAGTTATCATTTAAAAGTTTAAATGACCTTCAGCACATTCATCATCTTGCTTCTTTCCCGGAAATCCACTGCTGATTCCTGAGTTATTAAAAAAAAACCCAACTTTAAGCACCATGTGCTATTTGTTTTAAATTTAATAATGATTCCTGACTTCTTTAGAATTAGTTAAACCAGTTAAAGAAAGCAATCCAATTCATACATTCTAACATAAGAAAACTAATCCAAAATATGACAAAAAACCAAACACCATTCTAAGATTTGTTTAAACAAGATGCTAGAGATGTCATGTGAAGAAGGTATTCAGCACTGTATTTGCACTCCTTTGAAATTTCAGGGGTGGCAAGCGAGGACAAAAATATCTAAGGAGTGACAGACAAATAAATGCTAACTTTTGTTACTTGCTGGTAGCACAGTTCAAAGACTTTGTAACCAATAGCATGACATTTCTCTTTAGTCAACATACTGTCTGAATATAAGCTTCATAAACATACCAACTGAAGGATGTCCTCATCTTTTGGCATAACACTAAGCTCCAATATGCTGTCACTGAAAGAAAAAGAAAAACAACACTGCACATGAACTTTAGGAAAAAAAAAATGCATTTCTTGTTACAAAGATGCTCCATTAACTTCTGCAGACTGAATCATTCAAGAACTCCCACACTCAACTATGTCAGATTACTTTATACAACAGAAATACTGATGTCCATTAGTGTCTTAGAAAGCAAGAGCAGTACAGAAATACAGCTGAACATTCTATTTGTTCTCAGCAAAGCCAGTGTATTAAACCAACATCCTTTCTTTGTCAGTTTGTTGTTTTTATTTCCTCTTGAGTCATAAGGTACATTAGTCTCTTCCAGCTTCTCAGAAAAAATATGACAAATCTGTGAACACAAGATAAAACTTCTTTCTTCCATTTAAAACTCAAGTCTATTAGCACTCCTTAAAACTTCTGGGAAAATGTCATAACCACATCATCTGAAAACTGGGGCAATAGCAAAGCAAGCACTGACATGAACCCTTCTGCTCCAGTCACCTGCTAGCAGAATCAACTTAAAAATATTTAGTCTGTCAGATGACATCTGAAATATGGATGAAAAATGCTTGCTGTATGTGCTGAGTTTGTCAGTTTGAATTGCTGAAACCAAAAGCAGCAGTAGCATAAATATACAGGAATCCTGATAGTTCCATTAATATACTTAAAATAAATCAGGACACTGAATGAACGATGTATGTATGGGTTATCCAGCATCAAATACTGTAAACCAGTGAAACCCACAGTTAGTGAAAAAAAGAAGTATTTTTATAAGCAAGAGAGATCTATATGTTTGTAACACTGTCTACAGAACAGCTGAAATAATCTCATCTGAGACAAAGGAATACTCTGTTCACATTCACTAAATACAAACTGGAACAGGTATAGAGAAGGGCTGGCTACAAAGGAGATTGCTTCCACAGACTATTTTAACTAGGCTCACAAAACATAAAATGAAGAGATTATGACTGTTACTCAGAAATATCACACGACATGTCACAAGAAGAAATATTTAAACAAATTGACCAATACTAGCACAAGTAAAAAAAGCATACAATCTAACTAGATTACAGCAGGCTAGAAATTAGCTTAACTGTACTGGCCAGTATAATGCATTTCCTGAGAAAAGACAAAACCAGCACAGAGGCCAACTTCAGGGCACACTGAGAAATCTATGAAAGCGCAGAGAAGAACCTCAGCTTCTTATTTCTGCAGAAAGTCATCTTCTCAAACATGTAAAGTGTGATTCATTTTTTTTATGCTATCTTATATGAAAGAATGTTTTTGTTTGTGGTTCCTTTTCCCTTTCTTAGAGACCACAGACATAAGGCTGCATTCCAAAATAGCAGAGTAAGGGTATTTGGTTTCACAATCACCTTAAACCATTATTAATTTTGGAAAACAGTGTTCACCAAGCAGCATAAATTACTTTAGCTTTAAAACCAAAGGATCAGCAGTGTGAGTTTTAAGTTTTTCAATCTTTGCACATCTAGGAAAAAAGTAAGTCTTCAAGAGTATCACAGAGATTTTTCCAGAATACTAAATTTTAAGAAACACAAGTATTCTTTTTAATGTGCATTTACAGTAGCATTTCCCATTTTGACTGAATGTATAAAGAAAAAACTATTAAAAATTATTCTTTACAAGTACTGTCATGAGGAGCTGACTTTTGCCTAAGCTCCTTTGTGTGGATAATAAACTTTTGAGCAGATGTAAAACAAAAAGAGAACATGAAAGAGACACCATAGTTTGAGGCATTTCCAATGAAGTGTCCAATTTAATTTCTATGTGCAGGTAGCATGTATGTGTAAATTGTATTAGACAATTCTTGGTTTGATAATAATCGATGCTTTTTAGCAAGATGAAGATTTTGGTAGTCAAAATATGATTAACAGCACTGTTCCTCTTTAAATACTTTTGATACAAAGGAGAGTTTCCTACTTACAATTTTAAACAGAACAAACTATCTTCTTATACAAATATTTTGTGCTTTTTTTTTTTTTTTTGTTAAGGAAAAAAAATATTTACACCATTCAAAATCTGTTTCAGTAGCCATCCAAAAGAGGAATGGGCTCCATTCAGGAACAATGTTTTATACATAGTTCAGATAAGGACTTAACTGTTCTATTCCAGTTTGCCTGCAGAACCTTCTGGAGACAATTTGAATCTTCCTACTTTCAATTTTGTAAAGCACTCTCAGAACATTTTTCAATTCTTATATCAGAAACAAAAATATTAAGGAATGCTTTGATGTATTATACTATACAATGCATATGCAAATTATGAACTATAAATTGTGGATAAGAACTACCAAAGTGGCAGTTTACACTACAATATTAGATGCAATACTGTGAATTCTCAGATATCTATCATTCAAATGATGTTAATTAGACATTTGGGGAGTCAAATTTGAATTTGTTGATTCAAGAGTCAAACTAAAGCACTATGATGCACTATCATCATAAAGACTCTCTTTAAATGCATTATTTTGCATGAACAAAAATTCAGTAGCTAAAATCAGCACATTTTTGAATAATCAAACCACTATCAAGATGAATTTGTAAGGATAAACAAGCAGGACAGATTTAATCATTCAAATTCCCCACAGTTAAAAAAAAAAAGTTGAGAATCACAATCTGTTTCTTGTTTTATTTAGAACCATACATAATCTACTGAGTTGACACTAGTAATCAACACATGTCCAAGTTGATTGTGTGAACAGATGAGAATATATTTTTAAGGGACAAAACTAACAACTATGGCCAAAGATGAGGAAACATAGACTTAAATTATCTCATTACAAATCTTTCAGGACATCATTATTTCTAGAAGCTCTTTTGGGCTGTGTCCTTCACCTTCCAGAGGAAATAATCAGTGTAAGTTTATCCTTGCTGCCTCCAACAAGTGCAAAACAGATCATGTTCTAGACACATCTTGAAACTTTTCTGAGAACAATACAAAACATGGCTGAATTATAAGTCCCACTGGAATTTATGGGGGGGGGTGTCATTTAATATAAGGCAGCTAAATTCTGATGTCTGCAGCATTATGTAATGAAGACATACAGCTACAATTGAGCAACTTCCTAGAAAAATAATGATCAGCTACGGAAATGGAGCTGCAGGATAACTTAATTCAAAAATCTGTAAATCCAAACTGAGTATCTGTAAATCCAAATTTATTTTCATTGTTAAACAGCTGAACAGTGAGCGTGTGGGGGAATTTCTTCAGAAGTAAGAGAGGATAAATTGTGTTCTATCCTTAAAAACCATTCTGGAGATGATGAGAAAAATTACAAAAGATTAAGCACTTACATTCAACAATGTAAAAAAAAAAATTCAGTAATTAAAATCTCTAGAAAACCATCACAAAACATACTGAGACTATTAAATGAAACTGTGTCTAGTCATGAATAAAGGAGATTTCAACTGACAACTAACATTTCAAAAGCCTTTCAGCAAGTTGCTTGTACGAAGTCTACTACAGAAATTGTGTTGGATGAAAGATCAGCTAAGACACAAAATAGAGCAAGAACTGTGTTCAGTGGATGTTTTTAATATTAAGAGTTTAAGTACATCCAAAAGTGAACTTGTGCAAGACCAACATATCAAGATCTATTAAATCAAGTGATACAGATAAAACCTTTGGTTCAGCAAGTTCCTAAAACAGGGATTTCTGAAAAGCAGCTAGTATTATCTGACCAAATATCCCTCTATACTTTGTTTTCATAGCCTTCTCCTACAAATCCACTACTGGATATTATCAGAGAGGAAACTGACAAACAGATTAACAGTCTGACCCAGGATGGCTCTGCTGATGCCAGAACAGCATGCTAAAGCAAGAAGCATACACCATAACATAATTTTACTTGCTGTGAAATGGCAGCATAAAAAATAAAATATGTGATGCATAGAACAAGCTGTTTTGAGCTCAAAAACTGTTTTCAAGCAAAGAATTAGAGTGCTCATTCTTTAGTCATATGAGAAGCACTGCCAGTAAGCTACAAGGAAGATACACCTGACATGGAATCTGAATTCTCTTTATAGATCAGAATTAGTATTTATCTGTTTATCTTCAGCAAAGACTTCCTGATAGTTTTATTTTCTGTATAAAGCACTCAAGTATACAGATGACCTTTTGTTACAATCTTCTGTGATGTACACATCAGGTTCAGGACAACAAATTGTTCTCCTCTCCTAACTAACAATAGCACCCCTTCATCTTCTGTGCACTGATGGAAATTAGTGGACAGCTGAAGCAGCGTGCTACACAGTTCCTGGTTGCACTAGATAATCACTGATGAGGCCTTGTTCGGGCTTCGCTGCTTTATTCACAGTGGGCAGGAATTGCATTCCACTGGGACAACTTGCTACTTACACTCATGAGGCACACCTGCAGTTAAGGATCTCTGACCTTGAAGGCCCCTGGAAGATGTGATTGGTGTCTCTCTTTTTTGGATTAATAGAAGAGATTTCATTGACTGATGTACTGGTGGGGCATGTAATGTCCTGTGTCTTGCGCATACACTATTGCACCATATTACTGCCTGTACTAACACAAAATGAAGAAACAATACATGGCTAATGGTATCTCCAGTAAAGGTTATAGAAAAGATTGATTCCATCTTCTCAGCTCTTGTATAGAAAATACCAATGACACAAAATATATTTCAGTCTACCCTGCCTGTCATACCTTTGAACATATCTTCGTTGATTTTAAAAAAAATGCAGCTGAGATGTATCTATTTTGAATCTTCAAGAAAGACTGTGAGCGTAACTAAGACTTAACGCATGAAGATTCACTAAAAATAGTTTGTGGCATGTGAGATGTATTTAGAAAACACTTTTCCAAGCTGATCATAATACATCTTGTTTCCCACATAACTCATTATTCTATTGGAAACTTGTTGCTACTGAACAAAAATTGACACCAACTGTAAAAATGGAGGCAGATATGACACCTGAAAATAAGTACCTAGATTAATACATGGACATGATTTAACAAGCCCTTGTGAGTTGCAGGAGCAGTAAATATTCCTATTTCATCAACCCTGTGCAAGGTTCATAACTTGCTCCAAAACAGAGGAAAGTCAAAACATACTGCAGTTGTTTTGCAGATGTGCACCAACAAATCTCCTTTGCCTGATGTGCTGACTCCTAGTTATCAGAACTCCTGAGCAAGGTAGATTTTTCTGATTTTCTTTTTAAACTGACACATGTGGTATGTGTATACCTAATCTGCCTATTTTAAATTCTGACAACCTTCTTCTATAGCATTTAGTGTGATTTGCTAGCAAGTGGCAAGTAATGACATAAAAGGACTGTGACCCAATTCAGCATACCTGCTCTCTAACCATTCCCAGCATTCAGTAAATACATGAAAACAGAAATAGTAGAATTGAGTGTGTTTTAAGAAATTTTTTTAAATAGGATTACTTTTCAGAAGCACCATAAATGCTCATTTCCTGCTTAGTATAAAAAAATAAGGTGGCATATAATTAAATACTAGTATCTTACCTGTTTTGTATTAAAGCAATGACTTGAGAATATGTCTTCCCAATAACACTTTCTCCATTGACTTTTATAATTCTGTCACCTGTAAAGGGAAAAGTTATACTTTAAATTCATTTGTCTAGACTTTTTTTATAATATGTATTTCTGTACCTCAAATAATCAAGATTATGTTAAATTCAAGGTTAGTCATCTTTAAAAATGAAAAAACAATATGCACAGTGCAACTATATGTAACCATATACAGGTTGCCAAGTTTCTACTCTTTTCTCAGAACATTTTCAGATGTGGTACCTTATTCCAAGCTTCCAAATGAATCACCTAGAAACTCACAGAAAGAAAACCACAATCAGGTGTAAGCTGTATCAGAGGCTCACTTAAGTATCCCATCATTAAATATAAAGCTTTTGATGTATGGCAACTCCTACCTCAAACTCAAATTCAAAAAAAGCGTGGTTAAAAAAGGAACTGCTGGGCAAACTCAAATGGAAAAGGAAAATCTATAGATCATGGAAGGAGGGGCTGGTTACTTGGGAGGAGTATAGGACTGTTGTCAGAGAATGTAGGGAGGCAACTAGGAAAGCTAAGGCCTCCTTGGAACTTAACCTTGCAAGTCGGGTTAAGGACAATAGAAAGGGCTTTTTCAAATACATAGCCAACAAAACTAATACCAGAGGCAATATAGGCCCACTGCTGAATGAGGCGGGTGCCCTGGTGACAGAGGATTTAAAGAAGGCAGAGGTGCTGAATGCCTTCTTTGCCTCTGTCTTTACTCCTGCAGGCTTTCCCCATGAGCTCCAGTTTCATATAGCCTCAGTAGAAGTCAAGATAAAGGAGGAGTTTGCCCAGGTAGATGAGGATTGGGTTAGGGATCAGTTGCATAATCTGGACATCCATAAATCGATGGGTCCGGATGAAATGCATCCAAGGGTGCTGAGGGAGCTGGCGGAGGTCATTGCTAGTCCACTCTCCATCATCTTCAGTAAGTCATGGGTAACAGGAGAGGTGCCTGAAGACTGGAGGATAGGCAAATGTCACTCCAGTCTACAAGAAGGGCAAGAAGGAGGATCCGGGTAACTATAGACCGGTCAGCCTCACCTCCATCCCTGGAAAGGTGATGGAACAACTTGTCCTTGGCACTATTTCTAGACATATCAAGGAGATGGGGGTCATCAAGAGCAGTCAACATGGTTTTACCAAGGGTAAGTCATGTTTGACTAACCTCATAGCCTTCTATGAGGAAATTACTAGGTGGATAGATGATGGTAGAGCGGTGGATGTGGTCTATCTTGATTTCAGTAAAGCATTTGACACCGTCTCCCACAGCATCCTTGTAGATAAGTTGATCAAGTATGGGTTTGATGATCAGGCAGTGAGGTGGATCAAGAACTGGTTGAAAGGAAGAAGTCAGAGAGTTGTAGTCAACGGGGCAAAATCTAGTTGGAGGCCTGTGACTAGTGGAGTCCCTCAGGGGTCGGTACTGGGACCGGTGTTGTTCAACATCTTCATCAACGACCTGGATGAGGGTACAGAATGTACCCTCAGCAAGTTTGCTGATGACACCAAGCTGGGAGGAGTGGCTGACACACCAGAAGGCTGTGCTGCCATTCAGAGAGACTTAGACAGGCTGGAGACTTGGGTGGGGAAAAACCTGATGAAGTTTAACAAGGGCAAGTGTAGAGTTTTGCATTTGGGGAAGAAAAATGTCATGCACCAGTACAGGTTGGGGGCTGACCTGCTGGAGAGTAGTGTAGGTGAAAGAGACCTGGGGGTCCTGGTAGACAGGAGGATGACCATGAGCCAGCAATGTGCCCTTGTGGCTAAGAAGGCCAATGGCATCCTGGGGTGTATTAGAAAGGGTGTGGTTAGTAGGTCAAGAGGGGTTCTCCTCCCCCTCTATTGTGCATTGGTGAGGCCGCATCTGGAGTATTGTGTCCAGTTCTGGGCCCCTCAGTTCAAGAAGGACAGGGAACTGCTTGAAAGAGTCCAGCACAGAGCCACAAAGATGATTAAGGGAGTGGAACATCTCCCTTATGAGGAAAGGCTGAGGGAGCTGGGTCTCTTTAGTTTGGAGAAAAGGAGACTGAGGGGTGACCTCATCAATGTTTACAAATACGTAAAGGGTGAGTGTCAAGAAGATGGAGTTAAGCTTTTTTCAGTGATGACCAGTGATAGGACAAGGAGTAATGGATACAAATTGGAGCATAGGAGGTTTAAGGTGAATATCAGAAAAAATTTTTTTACTGTGAGAGTGACAGAGCACTGGAACAGGCTGCCCAGAGAGGTTGTGGAGTCTCTTTCACTGGAGACATTCAAAACCCGCCTGGACGCCTTCCTGTGTGATGTACTCTAGGTGACCCTGCTCTGGCGGGGGGGTTGGACTAGATGATCTTTCGAGGTCCCTTCCAACCCCTATGATTCTGTGATTCTGTGATTCTAAGGAGACATTTAATTCCAGCACTTAATCTCAAAACAAAACCAAACTTCAATTCAGAACAATGCCAGGTGCAGCTGGCACTCCTTTAATAAAAGCAAGTACTGGAATTCTGTACTTCCTTCTGAGAAATAAAGAATGAACATTTTGAAAGGCTCCAGCTTCCTCCTTCCTCAGAATAATCAGAGTTGTTGCCAAGACATTGCTATTGTCTCATTGATGCAACTTTGACAGTGTAATGGGTTATTTCATATCCATATAGATCTAACTTTAGACCTAACATAACTTCTATCAAATTTCTCTAAATAGCCTGTTGCACCTTCCTCATTAAGAGCTTCATATATTCTCCTAAATTAAGTGGCAAAAATATCAGGTAGAGCTATTTTCAGCTGTTGATGAAAAACCCATCCCAATTCCTTCATTACATCATCATCTCTGCTCAGAAGAGCAGAAAGGTAGCTTGAACTTACTAATGAGGAGAAAATGGTCTAAAGGATTATAGGCAGGGAGCTTTGGAAAGCTGCTGGAAAAAGAGAAATGTGAAGAAAGGACTCCATGGAAAGTGAGCCAAATGGAATGGCTTTTTCAACACTGCTTTAGAAACTGAAAGCCCTTTCTGTGTTTCTGGTGCGATCAAAGCAAGGAAAAAGATGTTCACACTGAATGGTCAGCCTGAGCTGGTGGCAGTAACATTCTAAATGCTTGTGCTCTGTGGAGGTTCCCAATACAGACCCCAGGGATTTCCAGACTTACTGAATCACAAAGATCTATTGACTTTTTATTTCATCTGCACACACAGCATGACATCATGCAAATAAATTGATGCAAAGTTTTCAACTATACATGCTGTTTATCCACTGGTTATCACCCTTTTCCTCATCTAAAAGAGCTCTCATGTCTCATACTTGTTAAGCAATGACAGAAAAGTTGGTCATAACATTCAATGACTGCTAGCAATCCACCTGAGTGGTAGGTATCCATGATGGTTGGCAAACCCTATTCCACTGTTATATACACAGACACTTTACATAATTCTGCTAAGAAACTGGACTTTCATGACACCAAAGTTAATTTTTAGATGCTTAGTAACACACAAAAACAAATACTTTCACAAATTTGCAGGAAAAAGAAATGGTACCGTTTGTGCCAACAGATATTTATATTTACAAGCTTTGAACCCTATCCTGCTAGGTCATATGGAAAGACTTTATCAGACCACATCACATCCTTCTCTGGAACTTAAATTTGGCTTTTTTCCAGGCTGTTCCAGAAGCTGCCCACAGATGTAGCTCTTTGGGCACTCCTCCCAATAAAAAACAGTAATTAGGAATATCCTGCAAGTTCATCATACCATTTTATCTATTCTTGTGCCATTTTTATTTTCCAAAGAAACAGACTGGTTTACACACAACAGTGAGAGAAGTCTTCTTGAAGCACGCATCCAATGAACCTGCCAAAAAACCTCAGGTGGGACACACTGCAGAACTGGTTGCATGAAGTAAGTGGGTGCAGACAAGTCCACAAAATACAACTTTGCTCAGTTTCAGGTTCATATAAAGGGGAAGGCTAGTGTCTGTAGTGCAAAAAAAGGACACAGAAGCATGAAGCCTTTTTCAAACAGTTCTCTATCAATCTGATGGCCCATTAAATACCTTTGATCAAACTAAAAAATCAGCTGATGACATTTAAATCATCTTCCTTTCCACACACATTTTAGTTCTTTATATTCTTGCATGTATATAAATGAGAGCATGAAGATCGAGACACAGGAAACGTGAATCTGTTTGGGTGTCTATTTCAGTATTTCTAAAATGCTTATACTTGGAACTCACAAATAATTTTTTTTAATTAAATGCCTTGGAGGTTAAATATGGGAAGTATGATCTTTCCTAACTCTAACAAAGATAATTCTACAGGAGTATTCAAAAATACACAGAATGAACTGTCTTACATTTAAGATACTATCATCTATTCCTTAAACTTTTAAGTTTGTTCCAGCTTTCTGATGAGCAGCAGCCAGGTAGGGTCCTGAGAGTGCGTTGATTCAGTGTCGTGAAGCTTGGGTTGAGACTGTCAATAACTGATGAACAAACGTTAAGTACCTAAACTCATTGTTCAAGTTTTTTCTTTCCATTGGTGCGACCATGAAACAAAGTCAAGTTGAATATTAAAAAGAGTCGATTCTACAGAGTAAGAAATATTTACAGTGTCAGTATCAGAGGTCAAGCAAGCTATCTTCCTGATCATTCCCTGAGTGTTTTTTAACATAATTTCAAGATAGAGATATAGTAAGATATTTCACCCTAAAGTTTCGAACAAGAAATAGTGGCATGACCTAATTAGATATAATTGCTCTCAGCAGTGTTTAAGAATATTATTCTGGTAATTTGAAATGCATTTTCACACTTATTTTCTGTTCTTTATTCTGAGCTCCTAAAAATCTATTCTGTGCCTAAAAATAAACTATTCACTGCAGATTTCATCTCTTTCAATTTGGCAAACATTGAACAGAGTAGAAATTAACATGGCTCCTCTGTACAGCTTCAACATATGCTGCACTTTATCAAGCCAAAACATTTATTTGTATGATAGCATTAAAATACGCCAAAGTAGCCCTTTCCTGAATAACTACTTAAGGAAAAGATAAAAAAGAAAAATGCCTTATTCTGTACAAGTTTGATCTAGTACTGTTTTTAAATTGTGATCATTCTATAATCTTTGTTTCTTTTGGAAGACACATACAAAACTTACTCTATTCCTGTCAAATCCCTGTAAATACAACACTTAAGTAAAGGTGTGACAAAGTACCTGGCACTTCACAAGAAACATGCATTCTGCTCTCCAGTTTGATTAAATCAAACAACTGAATGAAATTTGTTAAGATGACAGAGACTGCGATTGCTCCCACTTAATTTAAAGGGGATGGAATAATTTAAAGGACAAACCCCTGAGCTTTGAGGCTAGCAACTTGTCACAAAACACAAGAA
Organism: Apus apus; assembly: GCF_020740795.1. Classification (NCBI taxonomy): domain Eukaryota; kingdom Metazoa; phylum Chordata; class Aves; order Apodiformes; family Apodidae; genus Apus; species Apus apus. Next base: position 18,147,818 of record NC_067283.1, on the reverse strand, counting down.
ACAGGAACTTACAAATGTCATTTACCTCCCTTTTCTCTTCTCACGTATTTTATCATATACTTCTTAATATACTTCTTCACTAATACAAGAAGACTAAGAGTTTAATACCTTAATACACTTTATACAGCACCTCCTGGGAGAACACAATAGTGCTTTTGAGAGTAAGAACATTGGAGGATAATTTAAAAGACAGGTTTCAAACTTCTGAAGGAAAGAATCATGTTTCAGTGGAAGACAGCCCCATACGTAAAAACTTTAATCATATATATTTTATATCATTTACACAAACATGCAGTGTTACAGAAGAACAGTACCTGTGCACAGTCCAGCTTCAGAAGCAGGTCCACCTTCTTTAACTTGTTTAACAAATATGGTATCCATTGGCTCCAATCTATTTCTTTGCTTTCCTGAGGAAGAAATACCATGTCTTAAAAGCACTTAATTACACTGCATTACAATGTTTTTACATTAAGAATTATTTTGAAATGTTCCTCATTACATCAAATACTGAAGTTCAATTTGGGGTGAGGGAGGGAAGAGTCCTAAAGACAGCCATTTCATTTGGCTACATTAAAAATCTTTTTGGTATCAGGGTGAAAAAGAAAGGGAAGAGTAATGAAAAGATCTATCTCAAACTTAAACTTGCAAATGAGTCCCAGTGAGTAGGGTTTTTTATGTTCATAAGATATAAAGCCAGACAAACTGAGTAAGAATTAGTAGTGCAAACTGAATTTTTTTTTTCTTAGAAGAAAAAAGCAATGCTGATTTATAGTCCTCATGGAACTGTAACACTGATTTTCCAATAGTGTTTTTCAGATGCTCCAAGATGAAACCTAAAGTTTTCTTGACAATTTAACAAAATTCAAAAAACAATGTATAATTCAAAATAAATTATAATGTCTTCATGTGCTGTACATATCCATATATAGACAATATAAATGTAGAAGTTAATCTCCAGTAGTTAGAAACCATTACACTTGTGTCTTCTTGCCTTTTCAGTATACACTTAATTTCTCTGCTCCCAGAAGCGTATGTATCTTGTGCTTTTACATGCACAGCACCAAATCTAAGTAATTCTTAGTTGAGGTAGCCACTGCTCCTAACTCCTATCATCAGTTACTACCCTTGTACCACACTCTGAGCTGGGCAAATATAACTCTTTGGAGACTAGATGATTAATCTACCTCAGGAAACTGACTTGAATTGAAAATAAGCTGCATCTAGGTTCCAGTTTACCAGGAAACCTTGGCATAGTGGAGAGAGTAGTATAAATTGCAGAAAAAGCAGGAACAGGAGGAGACAAGAAAGGGATTTCTTAAAACTGGTACTGCTGATGAAAGAAATACTCTGTGAAACTGGAGTATTAGGCTCTAGTCACTTCTTCGGTGATGTATCTTTGACTTAGGCACAAATGCCACTGCTTTTTGGAAGTACTTCCACGACAGCTTTAACTATCCCACCTGGCCATCTTCACTGGCCACAGCACTATTTATTGAACAGGTGACCCTCTTATCCCTATTTTTGTTCAGTTTCCATATGTGAAAAGTACTATTTGAAGAATTTTAATAAGAGGCACAAAACCAGACTGTCCTCCGACTCTGATTCACATTTTTCAAATGTAAGTTTTATCCTAATGCCTTCATTCTGCAGACCCTCAGTGTCCTGCCATTTTACCACGGAACAGTTTAACAAAATGGCTTACTCATATGGCTCTCAATGGCCTTCTCCAAATAACTCCAGATTGGTACAGAATAATCAAAAAGTCGATTTGACAGAATCAGATAAGTACTATATACAAAGCAACTGCATTATAAATCAAGAAACTCCAGCTGGCAATTCAGTCCCCAAATACTTTAAAACTTGATTAGCAGGACAGAGCTACAAGACACACAAAACACTCCTTGTTAACCAAAGCTAATATCTGTCATTTTTAATCTTCCGATTTAAACAGACACTGAACACATGATGGATCTCATCCTTTAAGAGGCAGTAACATTTCAGAAAGTTTAGACAAGCTCTAAGAATAACTTAACCAGATGCCATGAGCAAAAGGTTCCTTCAACCATGTAAAAGGGTGAAGTTAAAGTATAACCTCTTATAGGACCAAACATTCATCCCAGTGCTGTCACTTAATCTTTTACTGAAAGATTTACAATCCCAGAAGGTACTAGAAACAATAAAAATAATGGAACTCTCGTGGCTCATTTGATTTATAACATTTAATATCTGATACTTAAAATCCAACACCAAGGACCTAGCTCAGCTTCCTTTATAAAAAACTCCTCAGAACATGTCAGTGGCCTACTGCTAGCTCGCTTAACGCTCAAGTGTTACTTTATGCCTTGTCCGCACTGAACACAAAGCAAGAGGTGCTCAAGCAGTTAAGGTTACTCCCATTCACTATCAAACACAGAATACCTTTACTACACCTTCCACTTCTGAGTTAGCAGGGAAAACTGTACCAATTCATGGAGAACCAGAGACTGAAGGCTTCCCTGAACATCTGATTTCTGACCAATATGTCAGCTACAATAGGTTCTCCAAGACTATGAGCACTCCAGGTTTTCACAGCTATTTTATGGACCACTTCACAAAGCTGATTAGACATTAAACTGTTCTTTGTCCTATATTCAGAAGGCAGATACTGAACAATCATTCTTCTTCGTAAAAAAAAAAAGTGACCCCCCACTCTAAAGACCCATTTATGGAAAAAAAAAAAAGATTAATTATTTAAAGCATTATTTAAATTTGCAGATTCATTTGACAGCTCAGAAATATCCAAATACAAGTAGAGATGAGAAGAAAACGTAGGTGTCCCAAGATCTGGTAGATCAACACATGCTCCTCATTTCTCCTTGGTCTTTTACACATTTACATACAAACAAAACTTTCTTCCATCTGTAAAATATAAATGAACTTTCTTGAATACATCACCTAAAAGCATATGCTTATAATCGGGGATTGAAACTCAAGCAAAGCTAAACAGTATTTCCTGACACTAGGAGTTAGCAATACTTTTTTCAGACCACCTGAGGGGGAAAAAAAATTTTAGATGTGCTCCAAATCATTACAGAAATAAATTCCAATTAAAATGGATGTTCTAATAACTTGCCTTGTGTCTCAAAATCTAGCCATTGGTACACTTCAGTTTAATTGTGGATAAATGTCCATTGGGTTCTGTGTGCACCCAAACATCAGGCAAAAGCAAGATGCTGTCCAAAACATGAGCCTAAACTTCCCTCCTTCCAAAGTCCACCAGCTAGAACAGATTATCACCGTGGAACTTCTACACTAAGTTCTCCAGCTCTGCACAGCATAGTGTAAGACCAGATTCACAATTTTGCTTTCTACTATCAAAAGGCCTAATTTTTTTGAGTATGCCAGCAATTTCTCACAATGCAATAAAGCAAAAAACAGTAAAGCAGCTCACATTAATAGTCTGTCAGACACACAGCCTTATCGTACCCCTGCCAGGCACAAGGATGAACTGGGAGAGAAGTGGCTGGAGGTCACTCCTGCAGAAAGGGATCTGGGGGTGTGGGTTGACAGCTGGCTCAGCGCAAGCCAACCGTTTGCCCTGGCAGCCAGGAGGGCAAACTGCACCCTGGGGTGCATCAAACACAGCAGCACCAGCCAGTGAAAAGAGGAGCTTATGCTGCTACATGTAGTGTTAGTTTGGCCTCACCTACAGTGCTGTGTGCAGTTCTGGGCCACACAATTTAAGGATGCAAAGGTATTCGAATGCATCCAGAGGAGGGCAACAAAGCTAATGAGGGGGCTGGAAGGCATGTCCTATGATATTATGTCCAGGAAGCACCTCCTTACGGAGAGGGTGCTCACACACTGGTACAGGCTTCCTAGAGATGAGGCTGATGTCCCAAGCCTGTCAGTGCATAAGAAGCACTTGGACAATGCCCTTAATAACATGCTTTAATTTTTGTTCAGCCCTGAACTGGTCCAGCAGCTGGACCACTGTAGGTGACTTCCAACTGGAACAGTCTATTCTATTTGCCAGTGCTTCGTAATGCATACTACAATTTGCCTCCTCCCTCCTTCTCCGTACTTTTGTAAACAACTTTATAATTAAGCAGTATGCTACAGGATACCAGTAAATAAGACAGTTTCTCGTAAATTTTCAACTGCAAGTGAAAAACAAGACATCACAAATACACAAAGAACAGGTAAAAGTGTCAGCTGTCAGCAACACACACACGTGCAAGGAAGCAGTGCAAATGAAAAACACAACTTCTGTGAAAGACTTTCAAATTTACTTAATTTCTTCACAAGTGTAGCTATAAACAGAGTGGCAGTCTTATGTAAGGACAGCAAAAGAAACCAAGGTACATAAAGTTGCTAAGTATACAAGCTAGTTGACTAGAAATTGAAAACAGCCCACAGAAAAAAAGTTGTCTTTTCCTTCATCATGTCTTCCAAGCACACAAAAATCACCAGTCAGGATAAATTAAAACTTGAGTTTTTGTCCAGGCAGTAACGTGGTTTTATGAAGAGAGCAACTAAAATATTTCCTGCAGTGCAACCACTCCCTTGCATTGATGCTATTCAAATGAAAATGTAACTTTAGAGAAGGCAAAGTGTTGCCTGAACTTTTACTTCAGAGATTCAGTATAATAAGAAATAAAAAAATAAATAAGTATATAGAAGACTTAAGGCAAAAATTCACAGGCTTAAACAAGGATAGTAAGGAATCAGCAGTCTTTATGATACATTCCTTAGTCTAAACAACCAAAGTGAAGTAGTTTGAAGAAGCACAAACACCTGCAGTCAAATGCAAGACAAATACAGAAAAGCAGTTTATTACAACAATTTCTTCCTAGCTGATACGTGAGTTTTTCATAACTGTATGCAAATCTTCTAATTAGTCAGCAATTTTCAACCAAAAAATACTAACTACTACCTTCAATATCCAGTGAGATCAAAGCAGAATCTACAGAGTTAAGACATTAATATTTTGTTTCAACTGTTGTTCAAATTAATGTCAAATAAAATTAAAGGCTTTCTTAATAACACGTATACTTATCATTATTCTCTAACCTTTATAGTACCTGATCTACTAGCTAAGACTACAAGTCAATACCACCTTGACAGTCTGACAGTAAGTTTCCCACTATAAAGTTACAAGGACGCTTTCCTAACAAATGTCTGAGATTCCAGAAGTGGCAGATGGGAGCACATTGCACTAGCACAGCCATCTAATTTACAAAAATCATAGAATCTTAATCTGCACCTTCACCCTGATGAAAGGGAATACTTAAAAAATTACTACTTTTAAACAGAACATTAGAATTAACTACAGTAAGAACTGACTTATGCAGAATCACAGAATCTTAGGGGTTGGAAGGGACCTCAAAAGATCATCTAGTCCAACCCCCCTGCCAGGCAGGAGCACCCAGAGCACATCACACAGGAACGTGTCCAGGCCGGTTTTGAATGTCTCCGGTGAAGGAGACTCCACAACCTCTCTGGGCAGCCTGTTCCAGTGCTCTGTCACTCTCACAGTAAAGAAGTTTTTTCTGATATTTACGTGGAACCTCCTATGCTCCAGTTTGTACCCATTGGCCTTAGTCCTATCACTAGACATGACTGAAAAAGCCTGGCTCTGTCCTCCTGACACTCACCCTTTACATATTTGTAAACATTGATGAGGTCACCCCTCAGTCTCCTCTTCTCCAAGCTAGAGGACCCAGCTCCCTCAGCCCTTCATCATAAGGGAGATGTTCCACTCCCTTAATCATTTTTTGGCTCTATGCTGGACTCTTTCAAGCAGTTCCCTGTCCTGTCCACTCATTGGTGTGCGTGTGGCACACATAGCAAAACTACTTCTAACTCCCCTAAACCTGACTTAGACATTAATATGATAAGGGAAAACAACCAAAACAGAAACAAAACAAACCCACACCAAAGTGCTGTTGCTGACATAGCTCTTCCTTTCTTTTTGACCTGCAGAGCACAAACCTGCAAGTGTTTCGGGACACAATATGTAATACATACTTTCTCACAAAATCTCTCCTAAGAATCCACTCCTTAAAAATATGCCACATCTCCTCTTCCTAGAGGAAAAAAAGTACCTTTTGCTCAGGATAGCTGAACCATGCTTAGAAATACTCATAACACAGGAACTGAATAAAGGCTACAGAGGTTTGTTAACCTTATGCAGAACTTTTTTACTCCTGTTCCTATGCTCAGCAGATAGCAAGGGTGACTTTCCTTTATATACTTAAGAATCAACAGCCACATGAAACCTCAAATTATTAAATTAAGACAGTCTCTTAGGTACATCTTTCTCTGACTCAAAAGGGAGGAACATTCCTCGTGAACGTGAATACCTATCACTATGCTTTTTGGTATCTAAGGCATTTGCACTCTTGATTCAACAGTGCCAAGTCACACTAAATCTTCCAATGCCTTTCAGGCAAAGGGAGAATTATGAACAGCTACAGTGGGACAAATGCTTCTAAATTATTACTGGATCAAAAACCTGCTAATCATTTCCCAAGCCACTTAAAAGAAGATTGCTGAAAATACAGCAGAATTTACATTCATTAACAGAGATTTCATTTAATTAAATATGAATTACAGAACTGTCATGATTACATTTAACTGAGTGTTCAAGTGAAGACAATTCTGGATTTTATAATCTGCAAACTGAATTTCATACATAGTAAGCATTTCTCCACTAGCAATCCATTGCAGAAAAGGAGTCCAAAGGTCCCAGTCCAGCTCTGACACAGCTTATTTCACCCACTGTCAAGCACAAATTAACTAAACCAAAAAACACTACACCAAATACAGTGCCAAGGATTAGCCTCTAAAAGAGAGGTGGGCACACGTATAGATCTGGCTTTGTTATGGAAAACACTAACAGAGTTTCAACGTAAATGCAAACTCTCCAAAACAGTGTTTTCCTATTGCATTATCTGCCAGTATTATAACTTCTTTCAACTCTCTAGAACATTCACTTCAGTTCTTAGATAAGCATAGAGAAGCTCAATCCATGTGTTGTAGTGAACCTACTAAAAACTCTTCCCCGAAATCCATGGAAATTAAACAGCTTGTCATGTTGTCACTAAAAGTCAAAGATAATCTGAACTCCGTAGTATTCACAGAAAAACACTATACAAGCGGCAAGTTGGAAGACCACTCTGCTGGACATTCTAAATATGCTTTAAGGGAACAAAAAATCATCAGCTCTGGTCTCAGTGGAAAACTCAACAAGTCCACTGTTCGCATTCTCAATATTTATTGTTGAAAATAAAGTTGGATTAAAAATCCACAAAAAAATTGTAATTTACTATGGCACTGTACTAAAGCATCAGTATTATGTACCTCACCTTACTCTTATTCCACCTTAGACTGTATGATCCCAGTAATCTACAACCTTTCAAAAAACTTGCTTTCACACTCGTTCTCTTGTTCCTTCCTTATCTACCTTGTTCCCATCATCACAATTAGCTTATTTCATAACAGACTGAGCTGACAGACGATGATGTTAGAAAACGTGGGATTAAATTAAATCCTGGGAGAACACCGACCACATTACAGGAAATCAGTTGTTTAAAGAAATAAAACATTGAAAACTCAACGTGTTATATTATGTAAGCAGCAGTAAGAAAAAGCTTTTCTTGCTTTTTTTTTCCACCCTTCCCCCAAAGGCCCTATGTAAAACAAGACTTGCACAGAACTGAAGTAGCTCAGGTAATAAATTGGAATTATTTATCTTAGATAACTGAAGGTAGAAGCTTTAATCCATAGTTAGGCACATTAAAAAAATAGTCTGGTGATCACAATTTAACATAGAAATCTCAGTGTAAACAGATGTCTGGAGTTTCATTATAAAGCACACGGTCTACAGAAAAGGACACAGAACAATATACCTAACTTGCCTTTCATTTTTACAGTAAGATAAGCTAGTTGCTATAGATACTTCTTCATAGAAATAGGAGATAAAGTAGGAACGCAATAACATCATATTAAAAAAAATATGAAACTAGATTATAATGATACAGACTTCCTAGGCACTGTGTTAAATATAAAATACCATCATTCCCATATGAAAGATGAAATTCCTTTCAGACTACTTCTATATTCTTATCACTGTTCCTTTTAATCATGATGCACAAGCCAAGCATTTCTTATGAAAAACATGTTTTAGGACAAGATTCAAGAAACAACCAACCCATTCAGTATGTACTAAACTTGTATCTTGCTAACTACAGCTTCAAGCAGTCTTTGAAGAACAACATATTCACCATATTAAGCACACAACTAAATGGCATGGAGGCATCATGGCAATGGAGATAATTTTCTACAGCACTACTTATTTTTATTACTTATTACTATTTCTAATAGGTATAGCTATCTTTCAGCTTGTCTCCAAATATTCCTAAGATGCCCTCCTGGAACAGGATTTTTAATAGCTTAGCTTAAGGTCACGATGTGGAGCAGCAGAAGTAGGAAAAAACAGAAATCTTTTAAATAATAACTACAAAATACTCAGGGTAAATCTGCTGTGATGGCCTTCCAGCAGATAACAGGGTGCTAGTGCCCCCCATAAGGGCCACGGCCTTCACATGTGAGGCTTCCACCAGCTGTCTGAAGAAAGCCTCATCTACTTCTTCCCTGATCAGGCAGCCTGTAGCAGACACCCACTAAAACATGGCTCATTCAACTTGACAACAAAGGCAACTTGACCTCTGAACTGCCCTGACCTGCCACAGAATCCTAGCATTTTCCAAAAGTGCCTGTACCCATCTGCTACAGCAGACTAGCACACTCCTGTGAGCTATTCCACCATGTCTCTGTGACCCCAGTGAGACTGTAGGCCTACAACTGCATGTAGACCTCCATCTTCTCCTGCTTGTTCCCCATGCTGCATGCATGAGTGCACAGGGGTTTCAGAGAGGCCCTCAAAAGAGGCATAAGAGTTCTCCTCATCTCCCCAGTTCTCCTGTAGGCATTCCCTTACTTCTGTGCATACACTTTAGGTGGTCCCCTTCTGTCTTAACTGCTGACCATGAGATGTCTCCCGTCCCTTTGTCTGACAACCCAATCCACCACTTCCTCACTTAGTTCTTGGCCATCATGACACTCCCGCGTCATTTTAGGCTTAGGGCCCTCCTGGACAAATTTGCATTACCTTTTCTTCTATACGTTTTGAAGACTTACTGCTTACCATAAGCTAGACTAACGCAAGCCAGGAGCATGACTGAAATACAAAAAGTTGCACTAAATTCTATACCAGAACATGAAACCATACCAAAATATTAAATTCACTGTTAGAATACATCAAACCTGATACATGCTTTTATCTTTTGTCCTCTAGACTTAAGTACTCAGTTCCTTTGAAATAGATATTCAAGTGCTTTTAATAAAAAGCAATAGTAATAGAGATGCTTTACTGTACACTCACCTACTCAAATACATAAATGCTGAATCTCACAAAAACCTCAACTTTTAAAGGTAAGTTTAACCTGTGAAAAAGGCAAATCAGAAAATGCAGGTAAATAGAAATCTTCACTCCAAATCAATGAAAAAAATAGACAATTTTGCACTGGCATGCACTGCTTCACAAAAATGCAAAGCTTTAATACCCTTAGCCCAGCCTTTGAGAAAGGAAAGCTCAAGTGATTTAAGTGATTTATCACCTCCAGACTTCAAAAGAAAAATGTTTATCATTAAGATCTTTTCCTTGTCAATTCAGACTGAGCTTTGCAGAGGCTAGTCTACCCACGAAGTTTGGAGGAAAATACATGACATTTGCCACTAGATGGCCCCTCTGCACGACACCCCGCACCGCACCCTGCCCAGCAACTTGGTTTTTGGAAGAACTGGTGCTTCTGCAGCAAGGGACCCCCCCCACAGCCAGCAGCCCAACCACACGCAGCTTCTCGCTGCTGCAGGTCAGCTCGGCCTCTTTTTCCTATGCTAATTACTTTAAGAATCCTTATTATAGTCTTTCACAGAATTTCTGGCACATCTCTTTTTGCTAAATCAACATGATCTTTGGGAACACAAAAAATGAGTTTTTCCTGATTTTCTCCTCACCCCATTTGGCAACAGGAACAACTTGTAGGAATGTAAAAAAGAAACCGTTTCATCCATCCTGCCTTCCAAGACCACACTAAGCGGTGGAGAAAAATGTATTACACACTTGATCTCATTTTGTTTTTTTAAAAAGTGTAATACGCAGAACTAGCAGGTTACGTTCCACCTACACCTACATCCTCCATCTCAGTCATCTCTTTCCAGAAGGAATCCAAGTCCAACCTTCTCGCCTGCTAATGAGGATATTGTTATCTTTGCAGAGCCCTTTGTGCCCTTTGATCTGTATTTCAAGGCATACAATGTACTACGTTGCTATAAATAAGAAATAGTTGAGCTATGATTCATTGTTTAAGTAGCTACACAAAAATGTCAAGAAAGCAATCCTTCTCCCACTCTGGACAGGTTTCACAGTGAACCAAATAAATGGTTGTTTACTGCAGTTCCTCTACTGGAAAACAGATCTCAGATAATATTTTAGATAAACAGACCCATATTTGCATCTTTAGATGATCCAGATGTAAGAAGAATACTGGAGAACTTCAGAGCACAAGTGGTTTGGCACAGAGGATTGACTGTTTCCCTTACTAAAGGAATTTGCTTTTTCTTTTTGTACACTAAAATGGATAAAGGAAGTCCAAAGCTTGGGGAGTGGAAGGAGGGGTGGATGATGAATAGGAAGAGACTGACTTTTCACTGTTTAGCAAGCAGGTGACAACAGCAGGGTAAGACTAGAAGAATGAAATGGATTAATCTGTCTCCAAGAGAAAAGTAATAAAGTCCAAGTAAATTCCTATTTCCTAGAATACTTCTAATATATCACGGTTACACAAAAAACCTGAATCAAAAACTCAAGACACGTTCTCTGTCTTCCAACTAAATGAGATTTTAGAAAGTACACTGAACCTGGGTATCATTCTCTGCTACAGTGCAAAGCAAACTGTAACCCATGAATAAAAACAAGCATTCCCCCTATGCTGTCTCTCAGCAACAGTCCCACCTTTAAACAGGTCTGCCTTGAATAGCTTGTGCTGCATTACCAGATGAAGCACAAACTGAAGTCCTGCACATTACACTTGCAATGCAGCTAATCCCACCTCCCCTGCCTACCTTAGCAGCTTGACAGACTGGGAGAAAAAAGAGAGTGGGCTCTGAACCTGAAAACCCCATTTCCTTACTTAAATCAATTCATTTTTCACCCTTCTAAGGAAACAGTAAGCAGCAAAAAGGGAAGAGTGGAGGAGAAAATAACTAAATAACTAAGAGAAATTTAAATTAAGTGGGGCTGAGATGCAGTATCAACTAATGAAAAATAAGTTAATTGGTGAGTCAAGACAGAGAGCAGACACAGGCAATCTGAGAGGGAGAAAGCTATGAAAATGGAACTGACAGGCATAACCTAGAAATAGGTTTTTTTCCATCCCTCTTAAATCAAGTGCAAAAATTGTATTCCCACATCTTATCTGACATTACTGAAACATTTTTCAATGATCTCTTAAGATGTACATGACAGTACTAAAACTGATTAAGTTGGATCAGATAGAGACTCCCTTTTTACAAGGAGTCACAGGGAAAAAATGAAGGGTAACAGGTGCAAGTTACTTCTGGAGATCTGACATCAGAAAAAAAATCTTTCACTATGAGAAGAGCTCAACTTTGGAATAATCTCCCCAAAAGGGGTGGATTTCCCAACACTGGATGCTTTAAGACTCAGTTTAACAAGGTGCTGGGCCATCACATCTAAACTATGTTCCTATCTAGAAAGGCTGGACCAGATGATCCTTGAGGTCCTTTCCAACATGGCATCCTATGATCTTTGGATTCCGTTAGTTACTGAAGAACATATCATGGAACTAACAGGAATAATGTTTATCTGCTGTTTTAAAAACAGCTGTATGTGACTTTTGAGGATAATTTTTACCATCACTATTAACACTAGGTTTATAAACTTTTGTGTTGCTTTTATTAAAGTTACCACAAAATTTAAATTTCATACTGGCTAATCTTAGACTCAAATTCTTTACTGTAGTACTTTGCACAGGTAACTGCAGGTCTTCAGACAGATCAAATTAAGAGAGTTTGAGTATTTCAATTAACTTAGTGGCCATGCAAGCACCTACACTAAGTAAGTGTATCTTATCTATCTTTAGACAAGTATTTCCTTTGTTTGCTCCAACACCTTGAAATTCAATGAGCTTGATGGTTACTTAAGTGATTTTATATTTCAAACTCTTAAGTAGCTATTGAAGTGTATTACACAGCTGAAGAGAAATGTTCAACATAATCTGTGAAAGAATAAAAACAACATACCTTGTCTATTCCCATTCTCTTCATCCTAAGGAAAAAGAAAGAGTGCATATTAAAAATTTAATAAAATGGGGAAAATGCATGGGGATCTAATAAGCTATGAAGACTTGAAGTGAACTTCTAAGATTAAGTCTGCATTCTGGTATTTTGTACTTTCACAAATATTCAACTTTACAGAACTAGGGGTTTCATTCTAAGAAATTACTTTAATACTTAAAAGAAACAAACAAACAACAACAAGACCCCCCACCCAATTAAGCACAGTTCCATGGAACATCCCCACAGAAACAAAGTGAACAGCAGTATCTGAAAACAAATGTACCAAAATCCCCAAAACACTGCCAAAAAACCTAATACTGCACTGTGTGTGGCTGCAAGCATGCTTCCACCCTGAAAGCCAGGAAGGAGAGATTATATTTAATCATGTAAGGTTTCAAAGCCAAATAATATGCAAAAGATACATAATATTTTATAAGTTAGCTCTGAATATGCTTCCTGAAATTTGAAACATTATTTGTTTCGCCTTCAGTATTACTGCCTAGAGAAAAATATCTACCCCAAAAGATTCTCCTGCTGCTCACTGTACTCTATGTCCACAGTTACAACCATCAGGTATCACTGACAGTCCTTACAACAAAAAAATACACACAAACCACACAACTGCAATGTACTGAGGGAGAATAGCATCCTTAAAATAGAAAATTACTGCTTGTTACTTTCTTGTCGATTCTTTAATATGAACGAAAGGATTTTGAAAGACTGTAGTAAATCCCTTACAGAAATTCTAACATTTGAGAAGGGCATTTCTTTACATAGGGAAATACATGCTTTCTTTCTAAACTGTAACTTTATTGAGTAATAAACTTTCAACCTAAATACAATTTCTTTAATTAATATGTACTATTTAGAAAGAATTTCTAACAGCTAATTAAAACCTCAGCTAATTAAAACAGCTTCATCCTGAAGGGTAGAAGGAAGGAGATGATAAAAGAAGTAATTTTCAGTGGTATATTCCCTCTGACTTTTAAACAAGTTAATTCCAAATTGTTAGGTCTTTTGCATTTAAAGACAAATCACTGTCTTCTTCATATTAAGTATTTTCAAAGCAATTGCACACTGAACAGAGCAAACTATTCAAGAGTGAAAGACCTCATGAAAGAAAGGGAGTAAGACCTGGATATGAACACTACGTAATGATGAGCATGAAACAAGTCTCTCCTAGGTGCAATACATTTCCTCTGAGACATAAAAATAGTTGTGCTGGAGCTCTGTAAGACACTGTAGAAAGGTAACTTTATGGAAGAAAAAAAAAATCCAACAAAAGAACCCCCAAAAAACCAAAACACTGAGTTAACAGAGACCTGGTAATCAATCTACTTTTAAAACCCCATAATTACCATTACCATTCAAACTCTGAAAACTGCAAACAGTATACCCTTAGGCTGGACAGTCCAGCCTGGTCTATATTTTTGCAAAAATACAACATCAGGAGACAAGTACTGTTGAAATTTATAATTTTATCTCAAAAATCTGCAATACCCAGTTATTTTGAACTATGATCACCTAGAAGAACAGCAGTGAAGAATTATCTACATGCAATCTGTCAGGTGAAAAAACTTTAGGACTTTGATTATTAGATCTCATTCTGGAAAACATGGGTCACATATATGGGGGAGGCTACCTGGTTTTACACTATAAAACAAAAAAAATATGGGAGCGAAAAGTTAACTAATCAGAATTGCCATCATTTATGAACTACTGCAGTGGGTTTGTCAGTTTGTCACAGAGTGTACAAAGCTCTGTTAAAAAAAGCTGTAAAACATTATTTTGTCATGGTATCACACCAGCAAGCTCAGGCTTTTAAAAATGGTTGAGTTTATATAATGCAAGTGTTTTGGAATTACCTCCTCCTCCTCCATTTACTTCTTACACACTGCAAGACCTACAGAGAAGGTTTTATCGCTTGCTTCTCAGACTGATTGAACCTAGAGAACCAACTTCACTTGCAAAAAAAGTGTATTGCTAACAAATCCCACTAAAGACCTCATGTGAAAAGCGTAACTTAACGTGGACTTTTTGCTTAAGAAATCTACCACATGCTCCCTATTCCCCTTCTAAAGGAAAAGGAGGCATGGGAAGAAAGAAGGTACACGAGTTATTCCTCAACACGCAGCTATTCCCAGTTTGGCGTGCAGCCCCACACAAACACAGCCAAGTACTTTTGCCTGAATGTAATGTGTGAAACCACAATCTCATGTTCCAAGACCATCTTTCACACCATCCTTCATACAGGGCTGACTGTCCCAACAGACCTACCAAGCAACACTTTCTTCCATAACTTCTATCGTAATGTTTATAAATTACTTAACAATGAGAATGAGTCCCTTGATTTGTAGTTAATTAGCTGTTTTGTGCAAGAACCACAAAAATACACTAGAGCTTAGAACAATATCCTACTCTGACATACACCAGCATGTTAAATGAACTATACTATTACATAATAAAAATACAAAAAATATTACTTTAACATACTAGTATTCATTATTAAAATATGCAGAGATACTTCCCTGAATTCCAACCAATCACTTTCGACCATTTCAACAACAACAAATAAGGCCTGTTTTCCACTCAGATGTAAGTGTAAACAAAGAACAAGTTTTATGGATGCCCCACAGTTTCCACTGTCACTTTGTCACTAAGGTATCAAGTTTCAAACTTGCAATTTACCATGCTTTTTCAGGTGTTACACTAACTGAGGTGGCCTGCAGTGTCAGGTAGAGCACTGCTCTACCTATCTCACCAGGAATTGCCGTTTCAGTGATGACAGTGGAAGTCCTTGAAAGGCAGACATGAGCTTTGTACACACAAGGCTGGAAATGCCTCTAAGCACTCTCACTACACCTTAAGTCTCTAGGTTAACTAGACTACGATTATTTTACTTAGGTTTGGAACAGTTCTTTTCAGAAAAAGAGAACAGTAGCATCATTAAAAAAACAAAGTTTAGCACTGTTTGGTTTTTCCCATGAGCACTGAAACAGGAGAAACCCTTGTGCAAGTTCTGCTACACACAGCCACATCCACGAGATGGACCAGAAAGCTAGAACTTCACATGCTTGACAGTAAGCTGGACTTTGCTTCTGCACAACCAACCCTCATTCTATTAAAAGAGTGCTTTGCACTCCTGAATAACAGAAGGGGAAACCTCACAGCTCTCTACTGAGTAACAAGGGTAAGGTGTACCTCCAGCTTGTGAAATATTAATGGAAGGTGTCACCAAAAAAACAAAATCACCTGAAGAACTGAAGATAACTCACGTCAAGTAACTGTATTAGTTAATAAAAGATAAGCATGTTTTGGGACTCTCAGTCAGCCAAAGCTTTAAGACAGCTGCCTAGATCTGCCTAGATCTCTTCCTCACAGCAAGCTCCCAAGACAACCAAAAAAAGGTTTTTCAACTGAGCATATGTTTTATTAGACTAACAACTAGAACACTGAACTTAAAATTTAAATAAAGACTCAACACCTCAAACACACATAGGCAGAGAACAGATTAAAGATTCTTATAAAATAACACTCACTCTTCTCCACACAATACATACTTGGGGGTTGAGTTCATTGCTCCCAAGAAAATTCACCTCAGTGGCATTGCCCCTCAGTGAGGAGAAGGCTTATCCTCATCTCCCCAGTGAGTTCCACCTGACCTCTCAACAGCTTCTCCAACACAAACTGCAAGCAACAAGTGGAGAACTTTCAATGGAGAACTTTTCACTAGGTATTTCTGAATTGGAACCAAGAGTGGGTATTAAAAAAAATAAATAAAAAAATTCCACAATGAATATGGAAAGACTGATTGAAAGAAAGCTCTTTCAGATGTTTTTCTCTCATTACTGCCTCTACCAGTTGATATTGACTTGCAATAAGATTTAGAGATCTTGAAAGTAATCAGAAGAGCTACAATGCAAAGCTTTCCCTGGGATAAAATGCCACTTTTCTGCACTGATCTAGAGGGAAAGCGACAGCATCAGGTTGACACTTGTGATAACAACAGGACTGTGGCTCTGTGGAGGATCAAGTAACTCTGCCTGCTGTATCAATGGCATTTTTAACTTCTGGCTGTAACCTCCAGCTTATATCACACGTAACTGCCTGCGTTCTCAGCTGTGAAGACGGGACAAGTTACTACAGGATTTAAGACAGTCAGAAAACCACATCATGGTTAGATTCTTATATTAACTCTAAGATATGCAAAACAAAACAACTTTGCCTTCTGAGGCCCTTACAATTCTGATCAATGAGGACAGAGAGAGGAATTATACTTGAGCTTTGAATCAATGACAGAGACTAATTATCTGGTAACCAATACTATCTTTGGTCAAACAAGACTAACAGAAAAAAGAGATTTGCCTTATATTAGGATCAGGCTGACAACAGCTGGATTTCATTCTTTGGTACCATAACTTAGGTACACAGACTTCTATAGAAGCCGCCTTATGAAGACCTAGGAGTAATAATTTTTTAAGATCAGTTCTTTTCTTCTTCCACCTCATGGACAATAAAGAAAAGAGATTGTAACAGTTTAGGTTAACTTCAGAATTATTTACCAGGGCTCTCTTCAAACGAACCTTACGATCTTTAGATATAAATTAATCCCCGATTAAAAAAGCATTACAACTATCCAATAAGCTCATTATTTCATTTTCAAAAAACAGAAACTGGAATGAATTCACTAGATTCTGACATATCAGAGAAAAAAACCAAAAAAGGTGCTAAGAGCTCTCTTGCAGCAAAACACGGAGGGAGAACTTCAAGACATGTTTCAAGACTCACAGGTATCAGGCTCACTATTTACTGTTTGGATGTCCCTCAGAAACCATCAGATAGAAATGAGAGGGGATGGGCTGCCATTATTACTTGCCCTCCTTGTGCCTGTCTCCTTCTGCATATGAAAAAGATCTCCTCAGAGGGATCTAGTGACACATTCAGAAAGAAATATATACAGTCACTTCTCAGTTAAGATGATTTATCCTGCTCATGCTGTTTACATTTTCACCCTCATAGTGAATAAGAATTGTTGTTGGGTGATGTTAACAAGTGCATGTAATTTGTTCTGCTCCAGCTAAGGCTGTCCCACTCTCCTTCCTGTTTCACGTTGGAATTCAACCAAGTATTTCTCTTAGCTGACTCTCTATAACCTGTGTTGAATGATAGAAACATTGAGATCACCTGATACAGCTAATAATCTCTCTTCCAGTTAGCTTCAGTGATTCCTTGGTCAAGGGGAAAAAAGTTGGGCACTCAATAGCTGAAGTTAACCTGAAAAATATGCCAACTTTCTCTTGCGAAGAAATCTTACAACCACCTAGGACAGGCAAAAAAGACAACTTTAACAAAAGAATGCTGAAGAGAGACACGAGTTAATTAGCTATCTGGAAAGAGTATGAAGCTTCAATAGCCATTTCCCATCTTGGTAACAATCTAGTCTTCTGCCTAACTGGAAAAGCAGAAGCAAAAATGAGAAGTGACATAGATTATGAGAACTTGTATACCTGATGACTTCAAAATGAGAAAATGTTATTTGAATTCACTAGAAAAAACCCTCTCAATATTGAAGTTTCTCTCACTACTAAACGGACTTTTTCTCACATCAGATACCACAGCAACTTCCAAAATATTCAGACACATACACAATTTGAACAGTGCAGACTAATTAGCTACTTAACATGTAGAACTACCTGTTTTAACTCAAAATATTTTACAGTTTTTTATTTAAGAAAGCTGTCCTTTAGTGTAGGCCTGTATATATTTTGTCTATCTTTTGACTAACAGGGAATTGCAGATTTTTCTTTTCAGCACAAAGAACGTAACACAGAAACACAACCCATCTTTTGAATGTACATTAATTTTAGGTTATTCAGTTAGAAACCATGGTGTTTTCCCAGACTATTCTCTTTGTACAAAGGTATGACAAATTTCATTCGTGGGGGGAAGGGGACAAAACAAAATACCTAGAAACAACAGAAAAGAAAAAACCCTAGCCTCCCACCATTGAAGTCTACACTTTATAAAAGGTGTACTGACTAATCACACTGGCTTTGAGTAAAACAATTATGTCCAGAGAAACATTTTCATATTCTGCCATAACCACTGGTCTTACCCATGGCAACAAACATTTTGAACTTGGGGGAGCTCATACCCAGTCAGTGGGACAGATCAGTGTATGGTTATAAAACAATGTAGTAAGTGAACCCACCCACCTTACACACAAGGAATCATTCATCTGTGTCAGATACATCAATATATACATTTACTTTCAAGCAAGCTGGATTTTTTTTACCCTAAAAAGTATAACAGGGCTATGTATAAGTACTTCATTATCAATTTAACTTACTTTAAAAGAAAACTGAACTGCAGATTCTGGAGGATAAACTATGAAGTGTCTTAAGGTGAAGCCAAAACCCTGAGATGTTCTCCTTAGCATGACAGTTTTGGGACCAGGCCAAGAAAAAGTTTCTTCTTCCTCTGATGGTGATACAGCTTCACTCTGCTCTTTTCCATCTTTATTTTTTGATGCCTAAAATACAAAAAGACATATGCAGAAGTCATAATTTGCATAATAACCCCCAAAGCCCTCAAACATCACTGTGTACTTCAAAATACAATTTTTCCCCCATAACCAAAATAACATCAGAATCACTAGCATTCTCAATAGAAATGTGTAAACAAACATCCCTTTCAGCATTACATCTCTGGTCATATCACATGCAAAAGGACTCAAACTTTTAAAAAGTTAGATATTAAGAAAATCAACATACAACAGTGAATGGCTCAGATGACTCATAAGAAATGTGCACAGCTTGCACATTTCACTTGCTTTCTACTTTGTTTAGGTACAAACGTGTCTTCTGGAACACACTTCTGGGTGCACATAGCTCATGCATACTCACAAATTCCTCTTTTCCTCACCCAAAACAAAAGCACTGTTTTCTTTAGTACTATCTCCTCACTTAAAACAAGTAACAACAGAATTGAAGAACGTATGCAATTAGGAAGACACTTTTCCTCTAATCACATCTTTGACTTGATCTTTATTTTTTTCACCCTTAGTTACTTTCTCTCAACATTTCAATATGCATATTCTAAACACATAAGAAGGTCTAGTTTTCCAGTTATTTTTACAGTTCTACTGCAATCCCTCCCCTCATGCAGAAATAAGACCTCTTGCTTTTTTTTTCCTAAGGGTAATTTTATATATCTATGATTCAAGAAATATTATTTTATTTATATTCTCAGCCTTATTTGAAATCTTCCATTTCAGTTTCAAAGTGAGTGCCACACCACACACAACATTTCAAATCAAAGGCAAAAGACACACAAAGCAAGCATGCAAAACCCTGTGACCCTCCTCTAAATATTCTAGTTCAACGATGCGTGAAACAAATTGAGATACCAGAGCCTATAGCCTATTCAAAGGGTATTCAAACAGAAATAATAGTCTTCTTGTCCTTCTGTAGCTCTGCTGCTGTGTCTCAGAAACTGGCTGATACGTGTCAGAATTTACTGCTTGGTTTTCTTCCTGGGCTGCTTCAAAATAATCCTCTTTTGATTCAGCCTTACAGCTGGGATCTCAAACTGCAACGCTTATCAGCAAGGTGGGCACAGTCAATGTCAGCAACACATACATACTACTGTAAGAAAAACGTTGCAGCTTTTTTGTCAGATAGCTAACCCACCTGCATTCAGGTATGTAAAACACAAGACATTCCTATAGAGATTATACAGTTTGTAGTTGGAAAACTGTATCGGGGTACATCTACCAGGACAAGGAAATAATAGCCAGTGCTTCAAAATCCCAGCCTATCTCCAATAACCCTGTTCTTCAGGAATGAAAAACATAGAAATCAAGAAGGGATTTGGTGCTACAGACAAGACAAGAAATGAAGCCACTTCTGGAACCAGAAAATAAGAGAATCGAGGTAAGCCCAACAGGACTCTGCTCCTCTGAGAAGCCCGAAAGGATTATCAGCAGCTTTTGAAAAGAACAATACCAAGGACTCTATCTCAGCCTAGTCTGTCCTCATCTGTCATCTTCATTCACATTTTAAAGTGTTAAGAGTAAAGCCTACAAAATTATAATTAGATGACTAACAAATGCAAATACTAGCAAGGACTGTGGAACTGCCAAGGTGAACAGTCTTAGTTTAAAGTTCAAGCGATGCAAAGGTTAACTTAGTTACCTTTGCCTAAGGATGGGGTTTGTTACTGAAGACCTCCCAACCAATCTGTTCAGCTTCTGAACATTACACCATTTTTTTCAGTTCTGCACAAATAAAGTCCCTTCTCAGTCTTTCATGACAAGCACAGAAACCAGAGCCAGTAAGAACATTCTGATCCTAGTACACTGGCAAAGGAAATAGCTCCTAATAAAAAAATACCACTGGCCTCTAAAATATGACAATGATTTCTTCCATTAAGGGACAGGCAGGAATCCATCTATTTAACATTTTCCTGCAATCTTTTGTCTCCTGAAATTTTTGTATAGGCAATACTTGATGCACAAGTTTTGAACAATCATAAACAACTGCAGGTATCACACAAGGTCAAAAAATTGTAATAAGTAAATACTTATTATTATGGACATGAAAACAGTAAGTTTAAATGTAGCACTGAAAAAAAACAACCTACAATATACTTTCATCTTTTTTTTTCTGACAAAAATCCCCCTAATTAGCCAAAGATAATTTTAGTATGTATAAACAACTGATCACTGAGGTTTACACATAGAAATACTGCAACTTCACTGCAAAATACAGCCATACAGAGAACTTCACCAGGTCTGAGAAATGGGAAGTACAGCATTTGACTGTAGTGAGAAGAGAACCCACAATTTCCTTCTAACTCCATATAAACTTTTAGCATTCATTGAAGCTGCTGAACAGCTATTCATAAACAACAGTACTCCCCAGTCAAATAATTATCTCTTGAAAGAGCCTGCCGGGAGTGGAAGGTTATCTTCATGCCATCCTTGAACCCCATGTAAGGTCTGCCAGCAGGGCAACAGAAAAAGCCAATCTTATTATTAATAAATGTGAGACATGTTCAGTAACACCACCTTTCAGCTACCACTATAAACAAGAACCTGAATTATAAAAAAAAAAAAAAGTCAACATCTGTTGAGTCACCCTGTGACATGACCAACCACATCACACCCACCAGAACATCCCTTGCCAGAGAAGGCTTTAAAAAAGAACAAGTTTTCAAAAATACAAAGAAAACAAGGATGTAAGACAGCAAGAAACAGATGATGTTTAGCATAGGCAAGATTATGTCTACTGAAGGCAGAGTTCCTACATGGCAAGCCAAAAATGATAGTGATCAAATTACAAACACGTAAGTATCTCATATCCCTAAGGTAATTTGTCTTTAGGGTAAACTTGTTTGCATTTCAAGAGAATGAAAAATGAATTTTTTTTTCATTCCATATAAAATCTAACAAACTAAAGATTATTTTGCCATATTCCTTAATTAAGATCTGTTTGTTTCTCTATAGATTCAATGCACAAAATCCAAGTCAGAATGCATGCAATCCAGTTTAAGGACTGAAGAAACTCAGGCTACTAAAGATGATTCAAGCACCATTTCTCTCAGGATTTCTTCGTACAAGGTTTCTGCATCAAGTATCTCAAACCATCCTTTCCTGTTATATGCAATTAAAAGGACATACAACAGATGCTTAATTGCATTGTAAAACGCATTCTGTTTTAATATTGTATTTACCCCTTTTTTCCTGAGCAATAAAAGCATCCATGAAAAATCAGATAGTACCTTAAAGAACTACCTAAATCACTGTAAACTTAACACACACTAAGAGAATTATGTAAATTCAATAAAAAGCATTGGTTTGTAAACAATACTATTTCCAATTAAAACGTAATCACCCACTAATAACTTCCCATTGTATCAGTATAAAAAAAATTAAAAAGGTAAACACACTCAACCTGCATACTCTACTAAGCTCCTCTTTTAAAATTCTGAACGATTTACAGACAGACCTATGTTGAACATGCTAAAAATCCTTATGTAAGTCTTATATAATTGGAATTCAACCTATCAATAGTCTTCTTGACTATTTGAACAAAATACTCTGACTTCTTGGTCTCTTCTGGCTAAGTCTACAGAATAGAAGAAAAAACCCTGCCTTTACAGGGTTACCTAACAGCAGCTTTCACTACAAGTTAGCATTTATTTCTTTAATAGTCAAGTTCTTCCACTCATGATTTTTAAATAAAGTTTTAATTAGCCACTGAACATTTTAGTCTCAAGAAGAGAACTTCAAATCATTTTGCTAGAAGCTGACAAAATGTCAAATGAAGCAAAAATACACCCCTCAAAAAATTATTTCTTTTATACACTCATCTGATCAGAAATTATGAAGCAAAGAATGGGGGACATGTCCCCTTGATCCATATCATTTGATCCTGTGGTCACAGACCTGGACTCCTGCACATTGGGTGAACTGAGAGTAAAAGTTCAGTCCTTTGGCAAACACATGGTTGGTTGCGTGGTCCTTCAATGTGATAGAAAATAACTACAAACCTGCCAAATCACACAGCCTCGTGTTCTTAAAACATGTAACACTTCCTCCAAGAAAGATGCAAGATGGACATTTAAAACTGCCCAAGAAATGGTTATACCACTTTTCTTTGAGATGCCTTATCTCCACCCTCATTTGCAGTACAGCAAGGCATATTCAACACCCAGAGAAAGCCAGGCAAGGTTTTATCTCAGTAGCACCTCAATAGCAGGATCATTCACACAAGGTGGAAGGTTAGTCTTTACCTTTCAGGTCTCCTCAAGCTCATAAATCAAAGATTGCTGGGAGATGAGTCACGTTTATAAATAAAAAACAATGATCGCACACTGAAACAAGACTCAAGCCATGGTGAGATAAGACATTTCTAATGTCTTTAAACTAGACTGGAATGCACAAATAACATCTTACACAGAAGGAAGTAATTCCCAGTTGAAGCAAAATCGTAACTGACACAAAGGTGACATCTTAAGCAAATCCATCCTCCAGGTATTCAGGATATATTTTTGTCTTTGAAACAAGAAAATGAGTTCCATCACTTTCAACCCCAGCAACATTTTAGTCTCTCACTGAAAAAAAAAAAACCCTGCAAAGATATCAGCAGGAAAACTGGAATGCAGAAAACTCAAAACCTACATAATTATAGGCCCCCACTTGTCCAAACTGGTTTTTAAGCTCAACAAAATCCTACAGACTTCACCTAAATAGGGAGGAAAGGATGTTGGGGAGGATAGAAATTCAGGCAGGAAGTATAACCTAGCAGTATATGTCCCTCAAAGAAGTCTTCCATCATTTTGTCTTCACAAGGTAGCTCAAAGGTGTAAACATCATTATCACCAAACTCACACTTGATCATCAGAAATCAGTCTGCCAAGTTGTTAGGATAAAAGGAAACTTATAAAAACCCTACATGGATCTTTGATGCTAGCGGACACCGTTAAAAAAGGCACCTAGAATTTGCAAAAAGGAAGAGGCCAAAATTTTGAGGAAAGCACCCATTAAATATTTTACAGCTGTTAAGATACTTTAACCTGAATTCCAAAGGTATCTGCAGCAGTGTATGCATCATACCAGTCACTCAAAGCTGTTCCTTCTTTACCATGACCAAAGTTAGCCTGTACAGTTTATTAACAAATAATACCAAACATTTCAGTATTTTGAGTGTAAAATTGCAAGATTTATTTTTGCACGCTCCCCTGAAGTCATCCTTCATGCTAAAAAAGCAACAAGGTTAAAAAACCTTTAATTAATAATTACTGTTTAATTTACATATAGACTTACACTTAGAGCAGACACATAATAAACGTGAGTTTCATCTACCTACATGCTTTAGTATCTCCATAGGATGTTTCTCACACTCTCTCTCCCTTCATGTAAGAAGACATTATACAGCCTTGAGGCTGTGAAGACATCCATATGCAAAGCCTCTACCTTAAATACTTTTTTTAAAAAAAAATTTTGCTTATGCAATATCTGGCTCTCACGTTGACATACTTTTCTCTAAATCTAAATTCTCATCATGTTCAAACACTGCTTGCATTCCTGTGATTTCTGATTTAATCAAAAAGTGTACCTTTTTTTGTCTACCTTTTAGAAAGATGAATGTTATTTTGGCATGGCTAAGTGTAATCTCCCCTGTTTGTATGTCAAACTGAACTTCGCTAAGTAGAAATAAATCACTGCAATTTTAAAAAGAAAAGCTTCCCTCTACCCAATAATGAGTTCATATACAACTTATATGTGATACAAACTCACAGTACAATATATGGAACACAACAGTACATACAATATATTAGTGTAATTGTTGACATTTACTATGTGCTGACATGTACTTTTTATTAATAGCACTTCGCTAATTAGACATGATCAAAACATAGCAGACTGGAGTCAAAGTAATTCAGGATGAATAAGCCTTTATCTGCAGGGTAGTGCTGTAAGAGCATACCCTAAACAGAAGAATCTGGCATTTGGAGACAAACATAACGAAGCACAGAAGAGTAAAGTGTTTTCTACCTCACAACATCCCTAAATATTCCTCTGTTCTTTTGCAGAACAGGTGACAAAGAAATTGATTATACCCAACAGACCATGCTGGACCTACTGACTGGTAGTAATACCTTCACAGCATGAGACAGAAGGTATCTGTCTCCATGCTGTCTACTTCAGCGCTGTATACTTACAAAATCTGCACAAATACCTTGGTTGCCCAATGCTAATAACTCCTGAGCCTGTTTTCAGTAGGCATCAAGAGGAGGCTGCCTTGCCATGAAGAACCTGAAACTGGAAATAAAGATGTAAACAAGCCCTCAAAACTCAAAAGATCAAACAGCTGCAGAACCACTCTCACCACAAGAGAAAGCTGAGATGTGGTGATAGAGAGTGAGTCCTCACACATACAACAATCAGCAGATGGCATTCACAGAGACAGATAAAACTGGACAGACAGGGCCCTCTTTCTGGGGCCACTGCTAACAGCAGATACAGTCTGCTTTTGGAACTAAGAGGCACAGCCCTTCTTCCATGCAGCAACTCTTCAGAGAAGGAGGGGAAAAAAGGCAAGGAAAAAAAACCCCAAACCAAAAATCCCAAACAAAACAAAACCCAAACAGTTTCCAAAGGAAGACTTCTCCAACTTCAGAACTCAGGGAAACTGCCAGCTCTCAGAGTCACCAGGGAGTCCCATTCATCTCTTATGGGATGGGTGGTATGCATATGCAAAGTGCAGGATATTTGCTGAGACTCCCCAACACTAACCTTTCTCTTGAGTTGTAGCTGTAACTAGAAAAGTCAATGAAGGCAAACAAATTGAAGAACTCAACTAGTTTTCCAAACAAGATCCAAATACTTCATGACTCCAGATGGAGAGAAAGTTACTGCAATTAATGCTTTCAGTATCAAACAACAGGAAACATCAGTAAATTATGAGTCTAAGGACAAGGATGGGCAGTGCCATTTCCCATGTTCGCCGCTCACTTTGGTTGCGTAGGGAGGCCCTGAGCAGCCACCAGCAGCAGTGGGGGGTCTTTGCAAGCAGCACTCCCCCACTCAGCTCTCTAAAGGGTCTTGCTGATAGAGGTAACAAGCAGAGACATTTCAGAGCAAGGGCATGGAAACAAAGGCATGAACATCACTCAATGGAGTGACCATAGGTCTTGGTGTCTCCATCACAGGAGACCACTTTTATAATTTTAAAGCATTGTTTTATCACTAAGACCAGGTGGCCACAGCAATAGGTCCTTTTTAGGGGATGAAGCAAAGTTAATTAAGGTATTTGCTAAGAGGTGGGACTGGTAGAAAACCTAGCATTTTCTTTCAGGAGTGTGAATCCCACCCAGATGGAACACAAGCTTGGGGTATTTTTTCCATTCAATACTGAAGGCAGTGGCTGGCTGCCTGCAGCAGGGACCAGCAAGGGCACCAATGCGGATATTGAAATGCCTCTCAGAACTGAATAACCCAATTCAATAAAATATATAAACAATGTCCTCAAACCAAGCCCAGGTAAAGAGAAAGGCTTAGCACAACAATACAGGACTACTCCAAATGTATGAAATAAGTGAGAAATCGGCAACCTTTCAAAACCAAAGTATCTGTGCCAGCACAGCAGATGGTTGGGAGTCACCAGGAAGGAGTCATGCATTACTGTTGTGCATTGTGCAGGCTACAGAGGTGGTTCAGGGGTGAAGGAAAAGGACAGATGGAACTGTGTTTGGTGTACTTTTTTAGCTACTATTGTAGTAAACACAATAATTCAAAAGAATAAACAGTAATTTTCAAGATAAAGGATTTCAGTTGTCAAAAAGGTCAAGGCACACACAGAAAATAAAAACCTTCACACATGCAGCTTATTCCACAGCTTAAACTTTCTTTACTGTGCTCTACTGTTCATGTAAAGCTGCTTTGCAAAGCACAGCTGTTAGCGTTCAGCCTCATCACTACTCCACAAGACCTGAAACCCTAAGATGAAGGCTATCTAAAGCAACCTTTACTTTCCTACCGCACTTTAAAATGCTCACACATTTATACTCATTTCCCCCCCTCCTGCCCCAAAATTAAATACATAAAAGCAAGAAGGGTTAGAAGAAGCCTATACCTGAAAAACTCCATCATCTTAATTTGAAATCAAGTTCCCCCATCCCAACACAAATAACTTGCTTTACACTTGCAAACCATTCAAAGATGCAGTGATACGTGACAGTCTGAAAAAGGACTGTCTCAAAAGGGTTGCTTCCCTGTGTCTGTTCAACTGAAAATAGTTCAGATTACATGGCTCTGCATTAAACGCAGTAACACCAATTGGCACTGTAAACTGAGCCTACCTGGACATACTTGAATAACTGATCATGCAGCTACTCAGGTCGGGGAAGATCCAGAAAGTTGTTTTTCTATTTTGAAGCAGGAAGAATACCAACCCATTAAGTCCAGCTAGACTTGAAACAGCTTTTTACACAGAGCCAGCTCCAGTTTTCTTATACTGTAGTTCTGATACCTGGACTTTTTGCACTATGCAAGATCAAGTCTGGCATGATCTAGAGCTGTGTTCTAACACAGCTGAAACAGGACTTCACAGTTAGCACCTAATCCCCAAATTATTCAGATGTAAACATAAACTTATCAGATCTCACTGTAAACACCTGATACTATCAAGTTTAACATCTTTCAAGTCATTAAAATGATCCTAATCTACTATATGTCTATTATATTTTTATACACATGTATGACACAAAAAGTGTACTGTATTTTGTGTGTGCGTGTATATATATACATACACATATACACACTTAGATTTGCAGTAGCTTGTCCACATCCAAAATCTGCACTACTTATGTTTCCACAGAATAACAGCAGATTTCAAGAAACAGGATCAACAGAATAAGAAGTATAG
This sequence comes from Apus apus, assembly GCF_020740795.1. Taxonomy (NCBI): domain Eukaryota; kingdom Metazoa; phylum Chordata; class Aves; order Apodiformes; family Apodidae; genus Apus; species Apus apus. The sequence continues at coordinate 18,119,979 of NC_067283.1, read as the reverse complement.
GGACTTCACAGGAGAGAGATGCAAACTTTTTGCACCATGTTTTTGTTTATATCTTGCATTTAGTATTTACAATAAAAACACACAGTTCATATTATTAAATTTAGTCAAAAACCCACTTAAAACAAAGAAATTGAGAGCTTCCTTGTTTTCTTATATGCTCATTAGTAAAAGCCTCCCCTCTTAACAGCTACATCCTTGAGCTGGAAAGAAAGGAAACATCTGCAGGGGCGGCAGCATAACAGCAAAATATCATGTGATCTTAATTTAGCTAAATTGAAGCTTTTTCTCTGCTTGTGCTGTTGTTGCTTGTTAATAATAGGAAATGCTTTGTCCTCGCCTTACAGTCTAATCTGGAAATATCAGCCAGGGGACATAGAAAGCATGCTTCTACCCCTCAGCATTGAAGCAATGCTTGAGGTAGCTCCATGCATTGATAAAAGGACCTTCTCAGCAATCTGACAGATGTGATAAAGAGCAGTTTGTACAGTCACTGCCTGTTAAGGGCTACCTTACATTGCTTCTTTCAGCCTAGGGGAACTTTTTGATAGACTCAAGAACATGAACCACCCCATGACCCACACTGCTTCCTATAAACTTGGAGGGAACAGTAAGAAACACCGCCAATGTCCCCAGCTAAGTATGCTACTGCAAAAATAGGAATGCATTTCAATGAAGTTTGTATTCTTTCGCTTTCTATAATAACATGGACTTTATCAAGCCCACAACATCCCGGATAATTTCCACTACTCTTTCACCAGACTATTGTATCTGTTTACATACGTGAAATAGTTTTGCAGAAGCCATTAAGAAAAATAAAATCCTCACACAGTGTAAAACCTGACCTGTGTGGACCCCATTTCAGTAACCAGATGCACCATGGCTTTAAACTAGCACCAGCTCTGAAATTACCTACATATTTCCTTCAGTTCATACTGTTTCTCTCCACCACAGTCAGAGGCTATGTCTTGGTTCAAAAATCAGCTCTGAAAGGGACCATTTAAGTTGGCCAAACCACCTAAGCCAGCACCCGCTTTTCCACAGACTCTGTCCCTATGACAAACCTCTGTGACAGGACTAGGTTACTCCATGATACAGCTACAATGCTAAGTGCTTTACTTTGTGGAATCAGCAGTGGGACAGAAACACACCTTACATCTGCTCTCTACTGAATGTAGGTGAGGTTTCTCTCTTACTGAAGCTACTGATTTTTTTCAACATGAATAGAACATGCTCATTCCTGGTCTAAAAACAGGAAAACGAAATAAATGTATGGACTAGATGCAGCACTTCATCTGCACAAATGCATTATGGTACCTACTGATAATTCAAGCTGTTCTTGCAGTATTGCAACTTAAGATTCTATTTGATGTATAACAGAAACATCTGCCCAAAACCAGAAGGAAGCCTTTGGAAGATCAGGGAATTGACCCTCCACGTCAAAATCCAAAATGCCACCCTCAAAACACTGTTACAGCAAGTGTATTTTTATTCCAGAGTCTGACTCTTCGCAAAAGATTTACCTTGACATGGGAACAGTTTCAAGAACAACTGACTTGAAAGAAGAACTCTGTACCAAGCCTCCACTTCCTAAAGAAGTTTAACACAGAGAACGTGGCTCAAAACACTACAAAACTTGTAAGACAAATGTGTCAAGATTCTTTACATTCCCACATACACAGCTTCCATTCTCAAAAATAACCTCTGAATACACAGCTTGAGCTACTCGGTGTTAAAGCTTTGTAATACAAAGACTATTAATAAACTCCTGCAGACACTCACCATTTAAATACAGTCCTGGTGCAATGTTTGAGATATCTGAGCATACTATATAATCTGCAAGTCACCACATTGTAAGTTTTAAAAGCCTTAAACTCAGAAGTGAAAAGGCTTGGGTTTTGTACAGAAAAAAAAAAGTAATTCACAGACAGATATAAAGTCATACATCCAAACACTTAAGTCAAATCATTTCAGAGCTCTACATTTGTCATCTACTGTACACATACAACAGGAAAAGCAGCTTTTTCAGTGAAGAACTTCATTTACATAAATATAATGCACAAAATGATGCTAAAAAAAAAAATCACTGTTAAGTCATTAACTTGAAAAAAACAACCTTAAATCTTTATGCCCAGAGATGAGATATCACTAAGAGGATAGAGAGGAGAAAACTGTTCACAGGATTTTCAGTTTAGCTGCAAATCCAGAAGCTTCTGAGCATTGACTTATGATGTGATCACACATGATTTGTGTACTTCCTCACAGTTAGTACTGAGTATGTCAGCATGAATGGTTGATATAGCTGACAATCTACATTTGTATCTCTGTCTGGAAGTTAAGGAGGAGAACAAACCTATTCTAATACAACTCTTAAAATGGCTTTAAGCTGAAAGAGTGTAGATTTAGACTAGATAATAGGAAGAAATTCTTTGGTGTGAGGGTGGTGAGACACTGGAAAAGGTTTCCCAGGGAAGCTGTGGATACCCTCTCCCTAGAAGTGTTCAAGGCCAGGTTGGATGGGCCCTTAAGCAACCTGGTTTAGTGGGAAGTGTCCCTGCCCATGCAGGGAGGTTGGAACTAGATGATCTTTAAGGTCCCTTCCAACCCAAATTATTCTATGATTTCAGAACTACTTGTCTTCACATGCCTATTTACTACAGCTTGAATTGCTCACTGTTGCCGGGTTACTTCTCTGTACTTCTGAACATTACAAAATGTTTCCCCAGTAATGTAAATTCCCACAATGAGTAAAGCCACCAGCTATTTCCTGCGGTGATTTTACACCTTTTACTCAATAAAACTGAAAACATCACACCCTGTACTGCTAGGAGACAAGATATTTATCATATTCCCTCCCTCCCCAAGGCAGCAGACGAATAGAAATGAGAACACTGTAAAATAACATTTCAAAACCATTATGAGCTGGAAATATCTCAGAAAGAATGCAGCCACCTTTGTTATTTCATCCTGCAAGTGACACATTTGGAAGACTTAAAAGCTTTCTAATGTTATTGGGAGATTCTCTGAAAGAAGAGAAATAGCTGCAGTGCAGCAGCTGCTGCAGTGAGGCTGCGTTCTGGGGCTTCAATACAATGTGAGAGCTGGGCTTGCACTGCAACATCTCTTTCTTAGATACTGCCTCACAGAAAACACAGCCTGCACTAAGGAGCTGAAGATAGAACAGTAGAAATAAGAGATGCTGGCTGCTGTAATGTCACTAAATACTAACACACTTTGATGTACATTTATACAGTCTTTGCTGGAATTTGACCAACTGTAGGTTTACAGAACTTTGCAGAATACCTGTCTGGCTGAGAAACCCAAGACTGTAGTGTTTACTTGGCAGAAAGAACATTGTTGTTACTTTTAGAGGTTAGAATGCAGAAATAAGATTAAAAAATGTAAGTTATTCATCAAAGAACCAATGAGAACAGCACATGAGAAGATCTGTTCTCCAAAAACTAATAAAAGCCTGTTCAGAGCACAGTGATGACCCCTGCTTTTTGCCAGTAAGAAGCTACCTATACTCATGGTCTCCTGTTCTCTATCTAACACTTGAAAGGAAAGTATTCGTCATGTAAGGAGAAAAAAAACCACAAAACTGTCATATCATCTAATTTACATTATCTACCAGCAGTTCTTCCAACTATCTGTGGAAGTGGTATTTATTGTTTAAAACATACCTGCTCTAATACATGTCTAACACATCCCACAAGGGCCACAAGGTGAAGAAACATACCAAGCATCCCAACAGTTCACTTGCATGCTGAAGACTAATTAAGGATGTCCTTGAAAAGACAAAGAAGGTAGCTCCTTCTGCATCTTACTGAAGATTAGACTAGTTATGTTACTAAGAGACATTTTTTTGAAGAGAAACTCTTACTTGGATCACAGCTAGTATGCTATTATTCTTAGCCTACAATTCCATGAACACCAGACTATCAAAGGGAAAAACATACAACTTTTTTAAAAGAAAAGCCATGAAAATTTCCTTGTTTACTAGACTGTATACTAGACTAAGCACCTACAATACTGCTGGGGCAGTCTGGATAAATACAGACACAAATCTGTACATAAATCCATTTACAGTGGTCTACTACAGGATACAAAATTGTTACCTGCTACTCTCCTTTGTTAATCCTCCATTTGCAATCTTACATAGGCAATGAAGCTGTTCCATGAACAAAGAGTGAAAGATTAAAAAATGCAAGCAATTTGGTTCATTTTTGTACTCTTAAATCACTGCAGAAGGCTTCTAAGTGGTTGTTCATGGATCTCACATGATAGTCATCAATCCCATCCAAGATATGGACTAAAAACTGCAATTCATTGATGTCAACAGAACTATGCCCACTTCTATCATCTAGTAATTTCATTTTAAGAGGTTTCTGGTTTAGGACAAAACATAGCATACCTTTGGAAAGCATTCTATTACACACAACTTGCTGTATCAGAGAGCAAAGAACAACTGTTTCCAGTCAGAGAAATGTTCATGCCTGGACTGTAAAAGTACCTTTTGTAAAATCTAAATTATCATACTAGACAGGGAAAAATATTCCTACCTATTTCATACTTGTTCATGTTATGTTTTAAAAAACTAATTTTGGGAAATGCCAGAAGGTAGAGAGGGGTGAGCAGTAAAAACAAGATAAACCCCTAGAATGATTCTGTAACCTGATTTCAGAAATTCTCAGTAACAGATAAGGACAATTAAGTAGGTTTCTATTCTCCTCCTGAATATGTATTTCTTCTTTAGGAGAAAACTTGTTTTCCTGGAAGGCAAGCAAACCTTCAACTCAGCTCTCAAATCACAAGCAGTATTTCATCCTCTGATGTTTTACTGGGGTCAGAATGGATAGAAATTGCCCAAAACACTGCATAACTTCTGCTAGTTCAAGAATACCATGAGCCAAACCAGAATTGTGCTCTGAGGTTACACTTAAGAAAGAACTGTTAGTCTGAGACTTCATAGGTCACCCATCTGCTTTCTCACCAGCAGCCTCTTAAGAGCCTGCTAGGAAAAGAATGTGGAGAGCAATTCTGCCACATGATGCAGCCTGTATCTCTCAACAGGCCTGACAATTTCAATTTCTGCGAATGTATTTCAATGCAGTTGAGACCATAGTAGCTGTACTGTAATATCCCACCAAACGACTTGCCGCTTCATTTCAAAGAAAACTATCAGCAGCAACTCATTAAAATACATAGTTTACAGGGAATTTACTTCAGTAATATGAAACAAAAACAAACCCAAACACAGCAACTGCATATTCTAATTCAATAATAAAATCTAGCAGGATCAAACAGTTCAGCAACATTTCTACCTCAGGTATGCAAATAATTTGAAGCATATTGATCTACGACTTAGTTTTTCTTTCCAGCTTGGTAAGAAACAGTTTTTAGGTTACACGAATCCTGTTCTGAGGTGATTTCTGTTATGGTAGTTGTTGGTTTGGGTTTTTGTTTTACTTAGTGCAGGCTGTTCTGTGTGTTTTTTAACCTTTCATGGCAGTCTTTTCAAAAACAATCCCACTTTCCCTTCCCTCTAGCTGTATCAAACTCACTTTAAAAGTTCATGGGACTTCCCACATGAGCCAACATTTTCTTATTTCTTAATTTCTCTCAAGTATGGGAAGTAATTTTTGTACTGAATTTGCCAATAAAGGTGAATCCTTACATATGTGTAAGAAACTAGATCAAACTCAGTTAAATATCCATGAAAACGACACTAAAGTAATGCTTTTTTTTTTTTTCCAAATAAAACAGAAGAGACTTATTTAACCTATCATGTTAAAGAGATGACTCAAAAAACCTAGACATTACATTGTGAATCAGCTTTGCATCATTTAACAAACAAAAACAGAAAAACAGCACACAACAATGTATTTTCCTGATTAAGAAGTTACAGTACAGACATGACATGCAAGGGTTGTTTGTATTTTAAATGGTATGTTGCTTAAAAAGACTTCTGTGTATAGAGAAAATATTTTTTAATTACCTGCTTCTAGCTACTGTATTGAAACTGCAACTTTATAAGAACTTACCTTCCCCTTACACAACATAAGACTAAAATAAATTGTATTCAGTGACTGACTGAATGTTATATAAGAAATACAGGTAGTATCTAGAATATTTTGGAAGTAATATTACAACTGCATACTATTTAAAATCTTTTAATAAGTGGATTCTAGTTTAAAATATGTCCATTCAAAATCCAGGCATCTTTTTTTTCCCCTTCAGTTCTGCAGTAAGTCAGTCAATTAGACATATCTGTCCACATCAATAACTGAGTAACATCCTGTGGAAATTTATTTTATCCTGTATGTTTAAAAAAAAAAAAGTGTCAAGCTCCCCTCAGTGTTGTTTTTTAAAACATATTAATGCTGAAGTATGTTGAAACAACCAAGATGTCCGAGTCTTTTTAAAGCAGGAAAACAAATCAGCTTTGAACTTACTAACAATGCAGTTTATCTTGGCATATCTACCCCTTCCTATATGTGATATTTATCTTTTTGAGCAACTCATCAAGTAAAATCCCCTCAAAATTTAACACCCTAAGAGAACGATCTAAAGCACTCAAAGTGTTAAAAAAAGCAATTATATAGTCAAAGCATGCTTTTCTATGTTTTGTAACTGTACAAAATGCCTTTGTAAATAGCAACCTTTCTAACGCAACATCCTCAATAGGATTGGGGGTGGGGAGAAGAGATCAACCCAAGCCTTTTTTTTTTTCCTCCTTATACTAAATTACATTCTCATATTACAATATGCAAACAACAAACCTGACCACTCCACGCACAATACAGGTTACATATGAAGCTCCAGTTGTGATTAATCATGCAGTCCAAAATCCTGAACTGGGCCATGTCTTGCTCTAGCGCAGACTGCTGCTGTGCTCTGACTCAGCTTTTGTCCCGGTGATCTTCGAGGATATGAGAGCTATGCAGTAATGACATTCAGGAACATAGACCTTCCTTCCTGTTCAGACTCCCTTCCCACCCCAACCATGTGTCAGCTCAAGAAGACATACTAACAGAACTGCATAACATTCTTCAAAATAATACTTCCAAAGCTGCCAAACTATGCATTCCTGGAAAAAACATGGGAAATAAAAACAACCTAAGAAACCTCAATAAAGCAAACACAGAAAGGTACTCTCAAACTATGCTTGTTTGTTTTTTTTCCCCTCCTTCATTCCTGCTTCTGCTGAAGTGAGTCTGAGAATCAGTAATTTAGTGTAATAATTTACATCATATGAATCTTAAACTTGCTTAAGCACACTTGTCATGATGGCTCCTATGTTTTCACAGAAAGCCAGGTTGGAAAGGACCTCAAGGACCCTCTGGTCCAATCCTTCCAGGTAATAATACAGTTTAAATGAGATGGCCCAGAACCCATGAGGTCCTTTAAAAGCTTATAGCTCCTATTTTAAATGCAGCACAATGACAGCAACTTTTCAAAGTCAAGAGAACCTCTGTTTTCATAAAAATGATATAGGTTTCTCTACTTTGGGCTCTTACATCGCTGGCTCCCCTTTAAATATATCAAGAATACCGTTTGCATTGCACAGAAATGCTGTCTGCCTTTTGCAAGGAAGGATGATGACTGCTCTATTGATAGGCAAACAGATTAGTGGGATCCTGACAAACTGCAGAAATACTGAAGAAGTTTTTTTCTTTAAGGATTTTGTTTTCTTGCCATTGAGACCAACTCCCCATTTCAGCATGCACCTCACCTTCCGCATCTTGACTGTCTACATTGTATTACCCCTTCCCCTTCAACAGTGCGATTCAGAAACACAGGAAACATGTTTCCACAGAAACATACACATTTTATCTAGTGATTACATCAACTATTACTAGTCACAAAAATCTGTAGTTTATATACCACAACTAATTAACAAACATTTTGGAAACAGGCATGGTTTTATTTACTAGCTGTAGCTCAATATAATTTAAAAATTGAGTATGTTTTTTGCTGAAGGTGTTAGGAGAGCCCAAATACCACTCTAGTAACGTAAGAAGGGACTCAAAACATTCTGACCTGAAGCCAAGGAAGGAGGAGAGACAGTCTCAGAGAAAATGGGGCCTCAGGGGTCCCCCCACTCCCAGGCTCAGCCACTCATTCAAAAAAAGAAGGATAAGGAAAGCACAGGAGACCAGACATGCATCAGGAGAAGGGCAGTGTTTTGTTTGCATCAGCACTGATGCTCTGCCTTGAGGAAGAACATCTGTGAGATGCATAAGGTTTTTCTATCTTGAGAAAGTATGGAGGGATGGCTACAGGAACAGCTGGCCAGTTGAGTCTTTGGTTTAGTAATGGCCAAACGACTGAAAACAACTTAAAATATGAAAGAAAATCTGTGCTGTAAAAGTTTTCTGGAAATAAACTTGTATACAAGGATCAAACAAATGGCATGGCCAAACAGCAGCTTGTAACTTTGAAACAGTAATACAAATAAGGCCTCGACTGTTTTAACAAAACCAAACAAAAAATCTTGCTCTAATTTCTTATCCCAAGGGTCCGGGGAATTAATGCCAGAGTCCAAGCCAGCCTCTTCCCTTCTCACCAGTGTGAAGAGTCCGCAAACTTCCAAGTCACAGCTGTGTACAACAAATCTATTCTGGTTTATTTTAAGATGTACATGACAGAGATTCTCCATTATCCTCACAAGACCTAATTCAAAAAAGGGTAACAGTAGTATCAGTGCAACAAGCATAAAATAAATGTGGCCTCGGAAAAGGCACTTAAAGGGTATTTAGGAGCTCAAGATATCAAAACAAAAGCTCCTAGTACAAGTTAAACGGTCTGCACTGAAGCAGCCTGTCTGACAAGGGGCTAGAAGAAATGCCCAGCTTAGCAACTATTACTAGGTGGAACAGATACACTTCCTCACAACAGACATCGTAACTATCCAAGCTTGAGAAATCTTGGAAAGGGATGTTTGGAAAGGTCTTACAAAGCAGGAGGTTACTGCAGAGCTGCTGGAGCAGAATGAACTGGTAACAGTACAGGAACACTGGAACGAGAAACGACCCAGCACCCTTCAGCAGGGATGCTGGCAGAATGTGGGGGGCAGCCTACACACAGATGGAAAAGTGGCCTGCTGCACATTAGTTGCACTGTGGAAAAATGCTGTCATCAACTAAATAAGGTGGAGGGAAGGAGAGAAAACAGATTTGGAAAATGCAAAAACTGCTGTTTCATACTAATAACAACATCAACCAGGCTCTTCTTAAACAGTATTTTAGTACAATTCTGCAGTGATCTGTTTCATTATCAATTATCTACTTTAAGATACACAAAGTATTACTCAGTATTTGCTCCCTATAAAGTACTCAAACTCGTAATAAAGTATTCAAAATAGTGTATTAAAAGTGTCTTACAGCACAGTATTATACGAAATAACAACTGAGTCAGTTAAACCCCAGAATCACATTTGTGCAACTCTTCCCATAAAACCAGCAGCCATTATTAACCTGTTACTTTTTAGCACTATTTTAAAATCCATTTTACAGAAATTATAAAACAATTTGTTTTCATCCTATCTGGCCAGTGTTTATGTACCACTGCAATTCACGTGAAAATGTCTAAACACACACTCATTGCATAACTAGAGAATGGCAGAGTACACACATAAATGTTCAGTTGAGTTCCTTGTCATACACTGAGCTTTGATTAAAATAAATATTATGATGACAACCAGGTTTTGTCGTTCTTTTGCTGGGCAGTTTCCCTCCCCCTAAATAACAAGGAGACCACTTAAAATTCCAAGAATACAATAAAATTGAAGCTCAATTATGCAATTTATGAACTTAAAAACTAAAAGCCTGTCCAAAGCACCATGTCCTCTCAAAAGTCTCATGTTTTATCCCGGTACTAAAAACTGCAGCTTCAGGATCTCAATATTTTGAGGTAATTAAGCTAAAAATAGCTCAGTAACAACTTCTTTCAACTTGTTACTTCTCAGAATCTGTCAGTCATGTATGCAAACTCTGGGATGTTTAAAAGGAAGAGGAGAGAAAAAGCAGTATTTTCCTAAAAAATATCCCTCAATTATCTAGATTTCTACCTAAAAGCTGCAGTGACCTTTCTGAAACAGAAAACACAGCTCACACTCAGAAAAAAGGAAGAGCTTCTGTTTCTTAACAACTCTTAACAACTCCAGATACTTTCTGTACATGAGTAATTATGCAAGCTGTACACAGGGGTCAACCACATTGCCAACACACACTGAAGTGTGTCCCAAAAAGATGCTGTTCAGAACTTAGAACATCACGTTCTTTGAAAGGGTAAACTCTTCAGTAAAGAAAACCAGTTTTTCCCCCCATTAAGCTAATTCTAGTCAAGCTAAGAAGGCATAGTGAATCTTTCTATATGTTAATGTATAAAAATTACTCTCTAAGGTTATCTTTAAGAGACAGGCACAAGAAATGTACTTCAGTAAATGATTACTGGATTGGGAGCACAAGTGAACAGATTAAGTCCCGTTACAAGCAATCCTAATTATTACTTTGTCTATCCAGTTAAGGAATTAGCATACTTGGAGACAGTAAAAGGAGTTTCAGCAGCACTACTGTCCAATATAACAAAGGCTTTGCTGCACTCCATACTGAGCAACTAGTATTTTCTTCTTTGTACTGACACTTCAACGACTTAAAAACCAAAACAAAGTAGGCATGTGCACAAGCAACAAATGCTATCTTCACTGGCTCCTCCCTTCTTCCACATCAGAGATGATGTTTTTCAAACCTGCAAAGCAATGATCGTCCACCAGAAGTTACAAGCTCCTAGGAAGGGCAAGATTTTATTCACCTTTGTTGTCCCAAAAACAGAAGAGGTTGAAGCCTTTTACAGTACCGCTCCATCCCCTGTGATACCATTAATCATGTCTGTACATCACAATTACTTAAGAATTTCAAAAGCAATTGAAATCTATTTCAGAGGTTACCAACAAGGTGTAGACCTATAATGATGATGTTTAAGCCCCAGAGGAAATCTGGCTTGTTTTAGTAAATGAAATTGAGAACTACACAAGAACAAAAAGGAAGAGCATATTGAAAAAACAAAGTAAACCCATTGCCCATCTCATAATACTGACACTGAGTAAAGTTCCTACAAACCAAGTCAAGAGCAGGAATGGGCTGAAATACTATTTCAATTCTGAATTATTTCCTAGCATGGGAATCATTACATGAAACTGTGATAATTAAAAAGAAAAAAAACAAACAGTAAATACAAAAAACATCTCTATATATTTCAAAAAATCTAGAGTGTTTCCTTCCACTTATATCCTTTTTTTTTTTTTAAGATGCAATACAGTTAATAGAACTCGGAACACAACTAGCTGGGAAAGTACCATTTTATGCTGTTTAATATAATCATACCTGTCCGGTACAACTCTTTTAGTAACCCAAGAACCAAAAACCAACAAAGCACACAAGACTTAGCACTCTTCCAACAAAAACTAAGAGCAAAAGGAAATAACTGAGATTAGTGTAACTGCCATTCTTGTTCTGCATGAATACAATTTATACTTTTAATCAACATATCAGCTCTTACGATGAATCAATGCCTTTTAAAGATTTATTTTGTGAACACACACACTCTGCGCAAGCAAATTCATAATATCTAGATCATATAAACGGAGTTGTCCTAGTAAGGTTTTAAAGACTCACGCAGAATGAGGTACTCAGCAGTTTGGCTCCCTAACTCTTCAAAAATCCTCTTGCATCCCATATGCTTCCAAGAAGGATATGGGATAGCAAAGTCGATCTTTCAAAAGTTAAGAGTCATAACACCGAGAAAACTCCTTTTCTCTTGAGCTACCAGTTCATCAGTTAAGCTGAAGTACTGTCCACTTCCTTGGATTTTCACCTCAGCTATTTTCAGTAAACTAGCTTGGTGTTTTCTAACTCTAACCAATTTCTGTTTAGGATGTGGTAGAAGATGCATTTTCTCTTCACCTCTACCTGACCTATTCAGTTACATATTTCTTCCTTTGTTTCAGAGAAGGATCAGCTATCCAAGTAAGAATTTACTTTTTACTAACATCAGCTACAGAAAATTACCGGTTTTTTTAATGTTATTCCACAAAAATTAATATGCTGGGAAAAAAACAACAAAATAGTCCTCAAACTGAACTCTACTAAGGCAGATAGCAAGCTTCTATCACTGTTCTATTTAAGAAATGCACAGTTAAAATTTTGGGGCTGTATACTTCTGTAATTCCATTAAGCACTTCTGTAATATTTATGGTGTTAATGAGATACAGCTCACAAGAACATGCAAGTTTTCTCAAGCTATCAGCATTATTACTTACAGCTCAACATCTCACAAGAGCAGATAACTTGTTTTCCATCAGCAAGTTTCTGGATGACAAAAGAAACACAGTATGCTCCCAGGGAAACTCCTGTTTGACTAACTCAGTGTCCATGAAACTACATCAGTTTTGTTTCAGTGTTCACTTACTGTAACTATCCTTAGTTTTGTACAGAGAACAAAAAAGCAAAACCACAAAAACTAAACCAAGTGTATTTATTAACTGCATTTTAAATCACGTTAGTACTATTCATCTATTTTACATAATCTCCACTCAAAGAAGAAATGCAACATGACTTAATTTGGGCCTTTCTCTCTATGGTAATATTTTCACACCCAACTAAAACATGAAAAAAATACTGCAATGCTTATTGCTACCATAATGTACCACCACCACTGAATTTATCCTCATAAAACCTCTAAGTGAATCTAAATCACATGTGCAGCTTTACAAGACATACTGTACGGAATGGTAATGATGCAGCCATGATTAGGTTAGAGCTGGGTGGTCCGTGTGTACACTCCAGGAATCATGGTAAAAGCATGTCAATTAAATCGCATCAAATTTACTGTCTTTGGTACCAACAGGACATATTTTCTTCCAAAGAAGGTTTTCTACAAGAAATAAAAAACATCCCTGCACATTCAGTTTACAAACGAAATTTTAGTTTAGGCCCTATAACCTTGCTTCTATATGCTGTGTTTTCCAAGGTTCAAACTCTAGCCTTGTAAAAAAAGAAATTAAAAATTAAGCCCTATAAACTCTACCTATCTAGTAATCTCTCCAAGCATTTTAGGCAATTGGAAGAAATTTGAAAACTCAGATTTTTCTTCAGGTTCTCAATTTTTTCCATGTAGATCAAGCTCAGTTTTGCAGTGTAAACAGATCAGTCATCTCACTTATTCTGAAAATAAGTTTGTCCGTCAGATCCCCTTATAAAGGAAAGAATGAGGTTTTTGGCTCAACAGCAGTGACGCACGTGCTGACTGTCCACCAGAGCTCCTCCAGTTCAACCCTAGTGTGAAGCATTAGCCTGGGCTTCTCTTCCATCTAGGTTAATGAGTTGCTTCAAACTTCCAGGCACTTTGTTACCTTTGAGACATTATCCTGCCTTGAAATGTGACCGAAAATAGCCAATGAGATCAAGAAAAACTGTAGAGGAATTACCAGATTGACAGACTGATGGCATGCACAAAAGATACCAGATACCATGATTTTTACTTCTTTGCTCCATTATATTACCTGCTTCCACCGATGTCTTTTGCCTGAAGTACACAGGCCCTGCATTTTTGATGGTACTGCCTTCCACTCCTTCAGCATACAGTTACTATTGTGTACACTACATTCCATAGCTTATTTTGGTCAATAAACCAATTCTCTACTCAGTTCCTAATTTTCCCATAATGGTACAGTATTTCCATTCTCAAATTACCCTACAGAAATGCAGAGATTGTGATAATCTCATCAGTGCTTTAATACATTTCAATACTATAATGCTCATGTGATATCTTTAGGAAAAACAACATAGAAACTGAAAATTACTAAGTCAGAAAATGCCTACAGCCATATTCTTGTCAAAAATTACGTAAGTACAGTTGAAACAATAAACTATTTTTTTCTGACCAACATTTATTTTCCAGTAAGTTAAATTCTACTTTTCCCATTTTCTCTATAAGGAAGAACAAAAGAGCTGAACACAGCATGCTTTTCTAGAGAGCAAAACCTCACATTCACAAAACACAGACATAGCGAAAGTGGTGCTGCACTTCACTTTAGTACTGGAGTGACATTTATAACATGAGGAGCTCAGCAATGGAAGATCCAAGTAGCTAGTAAGGAAATTCAAAACAGTGAAGTACAGACCAGGCACAAGCTAAAAGCCACAAGATATTACGCTGAAGAAAGGAGTTAATCCAAAATCCCACTTATTTCTAGAGTTCAGACAACTGAACATATTTTTAGACAGAATGTGAAAAGATCCATGCCAAATTAAGTATTCCTGTAACGTGTCTAAATTATCAAAAGCACAGAAGCCAGGTGTCTTGAATTTGTCCATAAGTAACAGCCAATTTACTTGTGGCATGGAAGAGACTTGACATGATACTTAATTATTTCAAACACTGAAATTTAACACCTTTTTATTTCTTAACCACAGGATAAAAGAAACTTTTTTAATGACAAAAAACAAACAGTATGCAAAATACTACTGTACCACTGGTAAAGACCTGTTTTTCCTCAACAAGAAGCATTGCCCATTTCATGTACAGAGGAAGTCAAGGGCTTCACCCTCTGGCCTAAAATTTCAATTACACTGTGAACCCAGGGTAATTTTCAGTGGTTAACACTAAAGGGAAATACACTGATTGCAAAAACCACAGACTCAACACACTTAGCTCCGCAGGGATGGTATCTAAGGAGATCTTAGTAATAATGTGTCGCTTAGAATTATGCTTTTAAACCTCACTTTACTGGTAGCACAATTCATCCTTCCAAAACTGAAAAAAAGTGCATCCTCTGAAAGGTAAGACAAACAGAAAGTAATACCTTCCTTCAAGTGTAGAAAGTATCAAAGCAGGCAGCTTCTTAAAAACCAGAAATTTTCTCATATTATCATGTTAGCTAAAACACACGGAATTCAGGATCATAAAAAAAGTATTTGATTATCAGTTAGCTGCACTCTTCAAATGATCTCTCAAATCTGCATTGAAAGTGTACACAACATGTCCAGAAATGATGGGCTTGGCCAACCTAACAGCTTGCTTCTTGACCCTTCGGTGAACCACTTCAGTCCTGCAGAAGACAGAGCTCTCTGAGAAGAAACATCCAAGCATGGTCTGGCAGAGAAGCACACTGTGGTGTATCTCTAAAAAAAAATTAAATTTAAAAAAAAAAAGTGGAGCAGCAGCAAGGTAGGAGGCCCAAAGTCACACAGCCAAATCTCAGAAGACATGAAAGAAAAAGTTCCTAGGGACTAGAAGAAACAGTCCTGAGGGGTAGTGATCTTTGGTCAATTCATAAAAGTTAACAAAAAGCCTCATCTGAAACTAGTTCTAGAAGCAAGGATTTATTCTGTTCTACTCAGTAGGGACTGGAGTTATATTCCCCTAACTTCTAACTCAATCTAATAATCCTGTTTTCGTAACAGCTTTCTATATAGGAGAAAATTGTGCAAAATACTGTATTTTTAATCTTTAAAATATTTCGGGGTGCTCACTATTATGACAGGGTATAAGCAGAGCTATACCAGAACTCTGGCCAAGAGGGTTTCACCCCACCAAGTTGAAAGCTACTCACAAGTCCATCTCCAGACCTGCACACAAACACACATGCAGCTTCAGCATTATTTTGAAACCAATAACGGCATTCATTGGAGTACTCTCCCTACCGAGTCAAGGACAAGCATGGTATCCGCAGTACAACAGCCTAAATTATAACTCCACCTTTACCATCAAGATTTACCATTCTCAGAAGCATGCTGATCTCAGATCCATCTTTCCTACTCCTTATTCCCGAGACCTTGACAGAAGAGAATGATTTACACTAAGAAGTACAATGAGAGAAACACAAAGGACAAAGGGCTTCCAGTAACTTACTTTAAAATAAAATTTGTGGAGTTCCCCAAAATAAGGATAAGCTAAGAAAGAAACCTCTAGAAAGCAGACTTATGCCTTCACTTGAGTAGAGTACTATTCCTGCAAAAAGACAGCTAATACAGAAGTCACATTGATGAGACAGCACCCGAGAAAGTCAACTTGATTCTAGCTTTCTTCTGATTTTCTTTACCAAAACTTCATCCTCTAACATCAGGCAATAAAGAAGAAACACAAATTTCACACAATCATCACCCTAGTCAAAATTCATGCTGGGTGATGAAAAGCCATCTCCTCTTCAGTCATCACACTGAAGATCAAGGTGAACCATCTGGGGTTTTTCCTCATCCCCGAAACACTTTCATCTCTAAAATAGATGCCGCCCCCAACAGTCCAAAATAACACAAGTCTTCTGAGCCTCAGACTGTATGGCAAATGACATGATTGAAGTGCTATGCAGGTGGGCCTCTGGGAAAATTAAAATATCACACTGTATGAGTGACAGAGGAATCAGTGTTCTGCAGTGAATCTTACTCCATTTTCTCAATTTTTTAAAAAATCTCTATGGGATCAGATAGGTGTCTCTTTCTCCCAGCAGTGTCTCCCAAGAGTCAATACTTGGTCTGGTCTTGTTCAGCATATTCATCAATGACCTAGACAAAGGAACAGAGTGTGTTGTCAGCAAGTACGCTCCCAAACTGGGAGGGGTGGCTGACACTCCAGAGGCCTGTGCTGCCATCCAGCATGACCTGGACAGGCTGGAGAGCTGGGCAGAGAAGAAACTAATGAGGTTCAACAAGGGCAAGTGCAGGGTCCTGCACCTGAGGAGGAAGAACCCTATGCACCAATATAGGTTAGAGGTGGATCTCCTGGAAAGTAGTTCTGAGGAGAAGGATCTGGGAGCCCTGGTAGTTAGCAAATTATCCATGAGCCAGCAATGTGCCCTTGCTGCCAGGAAGGCCAATGGAATCCTGGGGTGCATAAGGAGGAGTGTGGGCAGTAGGTCAAGAGAGGTCATTCTCCCCCTCTACTCTGACCTGGTGAGGCCACATCTGGAATACTGTGTCCAGTTCTGGGCTCCCCAGTTCAAGAAAGACAGGGAAATACTACAGGAAGTCCAGCAGAGGGCAACAAAGATGACTGGGGGATTGGAGCATCTCCATTATGGGGAAAGGCTGAGAGACTCTTTAGCCTGGAGAAGAGAAGTCTGAGGTGAGACCTTACTAAAGCCTACAAATATCTAAAGGGTGGGTGCAAGGAGGATGGAGCCAGTCTCTTTTCAGTAGGTCCCGGTGACAGGATGAGGGGCAATGGACACAAGCTGGAACATAGGAAGTTCCATTTAAATATAAGGAAAAATTTCTTTATGGTTAAAGTGACAGAGCACTGGAACAGGCTGCTCAGGGAGGTTGGAGAGTCTCCTTCTCCAGAGATATTCAAGACCCACCTGGATGCAGTCCTGAGTAATATGCTCTAGGCAATCCTGCTTTAGCAAGGAAATTGGACTGGATGATATCTAGTGGTCTCTTCCAACTCAGGCAATTCTGTGATAAATATATTTAAGAATTACCTCTTGTTTATTAGAAAGCACATGGGCTTTAGAACGTAACAAAACTGAAGGTTACTTAGAGAAAGAACACACAGTTCTAATCACTGTCACTGAAGACTACTGATAAACAGACTGTTGAAGTCTTTGCCCAGTGAAGTCCTGAAAGTCTCCAAAGAGGAAGGTTCCAGGACCTCCCACAACCTGTTCCAGTTCTTAACCAACCCCAAGGAGAATGTTTTCTCCTTGTATTCAGCTGGACTTTCCCTTACTGCAACTGTACCCTCTTGTCCTTTCACTTTCAAGTGGCTGAAGACCCCAGCCAGCTGCCTCCTCAGCCTCCAGGCTGAGCAAAGCCACTGGCCTCCTCTCCAGCCAGGCATTCCAGCCCCACAACATTTTCCTTCTTTCTAGTTTTGTCCCATCTTGTAAGGAGAGCCAAAAAACTGGACACAGCTGTCTGGGAGTAACTTCAGTAATGCCAAACAAATGGTGTCATTAAACCAACAGGCTTTGGAGATGACAGAGCGCAAATACTGCAAGCATTAAGTATGTTCAACTACATTACTATGCTACACAAGTATAACAACAGCAATTACACTGCCAGCACTACTCACAGTAGTAGTAAGTATTGAATTTTTTCTTCATTGACTTGATTGAGCCATAAGAGCTGCAAAACTAGCACTTAATTCCAGGCCTTTCTCATGTCTTTTACCCATTAAAAGAGAAACTCCGCCACACACTACATAATGGAGAAGAATCCCAACAATGGAGGAGGCAACGGTTCAGTAGGAAGCGGACAGGTCAAGTAGGGAGAGGGGGGTGTTAGTTACATGGTCATCTTCAGGTTGCACAGCACAAGTGACGGACATTGTACAAAGGCTACCAAACACTTATTAAAACAGGAATGACCAAATCTGTTTTAGTCACAGGTTAAAAACTCTCCCTCTGTACTGAAGACAAAAGACAGTATGTCATTAATAACAGACTCCCTTTCTGAAAAAGCTGGATACAGATAAGGGTCAAAGGATTTTTATGTTTTTATTTTTTAACTGAAAAGTTCAGGACTATAATGCAAAACAAATGAAAAAAGTTTAAAAATCCCACCCTTAAAGGCTCCTGGCAAATATAAAAACAACACATGAGCATTTAAAAGCCAAAAGTAAATCCTAGTAATTACAGACTGAATCAAATAATCAAAGCCACAAACCAGCACATAAAACCACCTGAGACAAGATACTTCAATAAACTAAAAAGCTGTTCATTCACCAACAATTTTCTGTATATGAAGGAACACACCACGCAAAATGCTATCAAAAAGCTCTAGGCAGTCTAAGAGAGCTATATTCAAAGCCTAAAGTTAACATGTCAGTGAAATCTAATGAAATTACAGTTTCAAGAAAAACATACCATTTTAAAAAGCAAGTCCTAAATCAATCATGACATAACAGGTATCAGATACTGTCAGTGCTCAGGAGAGTATTAGTATTACAGGCAAAAATCCTACAAACAAATTACTGAAAACTCCAATATTCAAAAAGAAATTTAGAAACCCAAGCACAGCTCCAAGTGGAATACAGGGGAAAAACAAATCATACTAGCAAAAAACGAAAAACAAGCAAGAGCTTTACTAATACAAGACTAGAGGTTGATTATATAACAAATAGCAAGTCATATGAATTAAATTCATAGATGCTTATATTTCAGCAGAAAGTCTGCCTTGTATCACCACAACCTTCTTTCAGTCAACAGCAGGTCTTGACCCTTAACAAAAAATGCACTTAGTGTTATATTCACTTTGCAGTATATCTTAGGAAAGTCTTTTACCAGTCCTGTCCCAAGTGTAAGAACGCACACTGTGACCCATCAGTCACGAACCTCCACTACACATATGCCAAGCTCCTTATTACATAAGTGACAGTAACATGACTATGCAAAAATATCTGGTGCTAGAGAAGAGGCTCTCTTCTGGAGCATTTAATTTTCATTTTTTACTACATCTGTAAAAGGACAAGGTATTTTCTAACCTTGTCTTTCAAGTAAGAAATTATTTTTTAAAATCAACACACTGCAGCTTCTGATCATATGACAGAAGTTCCAACTCTAAAAACACACAGGGTGTTTGCACAAAATATCCTATGTCAGACAATTATATGAGACCAAGCACACCACTAAAATGCAGCAGGAGATGAAGATGGCAGCTTACCATAGCATTGGCAACCAGATTTTGAATATGCAAGAGACATAAAACAATAACTAAAAGTCACTTAATTAAGTTAGTTACTAATTAATTACTTCAGTTACTATTTCTGTTTTATTAAATATTCCTTTATCAAGCTTCTTCACTGTATTTTTTATGAATTTTATATCCTGGCACTTAAATTTTGTTTTATGATGAAATAGATTAATCCTCTAATGAAACTCCCTCTTCTTTGCATTTAATTACCCTATGTAAGTTCCTGGCCAACAGCCTGCGAGGGTAGTGCCTATTTTACTTTGTATTAAAAAAATTCAGAAAGAATCACAGAATATTAGGGGTTGGAAAGGACCTTGAAAGATCATCTAAGTCCAACCCCCTGCCAGAGCAGGATGCTCTAGAGTGATAATATTATTTTTAATTATTTTATTAAGATCACAGCAGGACAGAGGCAATCCAGTAGGGTTCTGGAACATGATGACAGTTACTTCCTGACACAGGTGACAGAGGATCCAAAAATGAAGAGGGAAATCTGCTGGATCTCATGCTTATAGACAACAAAGAACTGTTGAGGGTGTGAAGGTCAGGGGCAACCTAGGCTACAGGGGCCATGAATGGTGAAGGTAAGGATCCTGAGAGAATGGAACAAAGACAAATGGCAGTATCACAGTGCTGGACTTCAGAAGACAAGGACTGCTCAGAGATCAGCTTGGAAGAATCCCACAGGAGACCATTCTGGAAAGAAGAGGGGTCCTAGGAAAGCTGGTTAATTTTCAAGGATGTCTTTCTCCAAGCCCAGGAATGGTCCATACCAGTGTGCAGAAAACCAAGTAAAGGTGGCAGGAGGCCTGTGTGGATGAAGAAGCTTCTGACTGAACTCAAATGTAAAAAGGAAAGCATACAAGGATTGCAAGCAAGATCCAGTTGATCCAGGAGGAACAGAGAAATACTGTCTGAGCATGCAGCGATGGGGTTAGGAAATCTAAAGGCCATCGGTATTTCAATCTGGGAAGGGATATGAAGGGCAAAAAGAAAGTCTTCCAAGCACACAAAGGACAAGAAGGCAGATTTATGAGGAGGAAAATATGCTTGACCAACCTGATAAAGATTGTAAAGAGTGGACTAGGCTGGTGGATGAGAGAAGAACAGCAGATATTGTTCAGGGTAACTTCAAGGCTTCAGGCTTTTGACACTGCCTCCCATAATGTCCTTATGGACAAGCTGATGAGGTATGAGCCAAATAGACAGTTAATGTTGACTGGAAACTGGCTGAACTGCAAAGCTGGAAAGGTTGTGAACAATAGCAAGAGGTCCAGCCAGAGACCAGTCACTGGTAGGGTGTCCCAGAGGTAAAGCATACAAGATGAACTACTTCACTGATGTCCTGGACAACTGGGCAGAGTAAACCCTCAAAGTTTGCAGAGAATACAAAAGCAGGAGAGATGACTGATACACCAGCTGGGTTCAGGCAGACATTGACAGGCTGAAGAAATGGACAAATGGGAACCTCAGGAAATTCCAAGAGAAATGTCAAGTCCTGCACCTGACGAGGAATAACCTCAAGCACCACAAAAGGCTTTGAGCCAAACATCTGGAAAGCAGCTTTGAATACAAGGCCCTAGGGCTCCTACATGGACAACAGGATGAACGTGATCTATCAATGTGCCCTTTCAGCAACGAAAGCCAACAGCCTGCTCGACTCCATTAAGGAGAGCCAGCAAGTTGAGGGAAGGGACCCTTCACTTCTATTCAGAACTGGTGAGATCACACCTGGAGTGATGTGTCCAGTGCTTGGGTCCTAGACATGGACATACTGAAGCAAGACCACTGAGTAGCCACAAACATGACTAGCAAACTGGAGCATGTGTCACAAAAGGAAAGGCTGAGAGAGCTCGGACTGTTTTAGCCTGGAGAGGCTCTGGGGGACAGGGCAGAAACTTATCCAAATGTAGACATACCTGATGGGGGAAAGAGAGGAGGAGGTGAAGAATAAGGTGCCAACCTCTCTCAGTGGTGACAAAAATGAAATAAAGGAAATCTCATTTAAACATTAAAGAAAAACCTTTAACTATAAGCATGATGAAACACTGGAACAGAATGTCTGCAGCAGCTGTAGAATCTCCAACCTTGGAAGTCAAAACCAGCCTGAACACAGTCCTGAGTGTCCTGCTCCAGTTGGCCTTGCTTTGGAGCAGGAAGTTTGAACTGAACGATCTCCAGAAGCACCTTCCAACCTGAATGATTCCCAGATTCTGTGAAAACTGTTTATCTCCATGCATTATTTTCAATGGTGAGAATGCACTATGCAGCAGCTACACAAACTAGCTGTGGACAATTCAGATTGGTTTTGTGCACAGTATTACACTCTATCTCAAATCCCAAACACTCCTTAACTGTTCACGTCCAATATAGTCTGCAGCACTCCCTGTTTTATAGTGTACAGGTGTGTGCATTCCTTCTCTGCCACCCTCAAATTTTACTGAAACTGTGTTATTCATGAAACTGTCGTCCTCTTCGCAAAATTCCCAGGATCTACAATTACAACATATAATCACACGTGTATAGGGAAGGGAGGAGAAAACAGAAGAATAAATTCACCTTGATATTGAACTTAAGAGAATCGGGAACTCTGGAGTCATAGAAAGATCTAGTATCAAAGACCAACTGCAACAGGTACAGCAATGGCTTCCAGGCTTCACGTGAAATCCCGTGAATACTACAGAAAAGTATTTTCTTTGTACCATGACTAGTTAACACATATCAGCTGATGCCTGCACTTTTCCATCACGGGCACCATCTTCTGACTTCGAGTTCAGGCTATACAAATATCTACTTATCAAATTTATAACTATGTCTTTTTATAAGGTGTGCTTTCACAGTAATAATTAGCCAAAGCAATTAAAGAAACATTGCTTCAAATACTCACAGTTGACTACAAAGAGCTGCAAAAGGATCACATAGCATTAGTACAGATAAAAACCAATTGAAATAAAAATTCCCTAAAAGCAGCATTTCTTTACAGGTCATTGTATGTTCTTACTACTTTCCCAGCTCAGTGTTTAGGTACTACATTTAACCATTGATGCTTTTTTTTCCAGGTGAGATACCCATGCCCTTCACACACAAGGCTTCTATAAGTTTTACTTCTTATTTTCATTTTGTGACATCATATATAACAGCATGTCAGGTTTTACATAATAGTTTTAGATTTAGTTTTGAATCATAAAAGGAAACAGAACTTGTATTTGTAACCTTTTTACTTTAGTACTTGAAGTTAGTTGCATGGGGTATCTATGTTTAAACCTGGCCCTGATTCCTCCAAAATAAGGTTTGCAGAGAGTATGCAAGTTTACTTATATTATAGCACATAATACAAAAAACCAATCAGCTTTATTTAAAGAACTGTAATAGAATAGGCACAATTGGTTGTCACAAGATGTAAAGGCTTTTCTCAAAAGCTCATTTATTGGAACTGCTGATGCAAAGCCTGCTGAAGTCCATGAGAATCTTCAGTTGAAAGGACTCATAGAGGTTATTTTATCAAGTAGGAACATAATTCTTCCCTATTTCAGTATTTCAAATTAGATTGTGAATGCCTTTTTTTTTTGCAGTTATTAAAAAACCTTCTATTAACGTAAGCCATGACAAACTGTTTTCCTACACATTTTTTTTTACTGATTTCTGAAATCATCTATCCGAAACCTGCATTTAAGAATGACAAAAAAGTAGTCTCGACTGCAATAATTTTAAGTAGTAAATACAATGGAACTTCTGAGAACTGAATGGAATGCAAAATACAAAATAGCACAATGGAATAGTAAAGCCTCTACTACCACTTTGTAACAGCAAAACAGAAAATAAGGCAACAGAGAAAAACAGGCTTGAGAAAGAAAGTGTAACTAACCCAGGAAGGCTTTATTAAGGGGTAAGAATTAATTGGAAGATCTTTCCATAAAAAGTCATTCTAAAATGCAACTAGTCCTATTCCTTTCCCAAATTAGAAGATTATCTAGACAGAAGAAATCAAGCTTCTCAACAAATAACTGTGCCATGGGATGCAGCATACAGGTTGAAGAATCACCACTGCTTCTCATGAGTTGAAAAGGCAGTTGAGGATATTCTTGTAATCCCTGCTTTCTCACTTACGAAAGTAGGGAAGACTACAAGAGCCTTCCAAGGAATGAAAGCTCATGGTACTGTGGATCCTAAGAAGCAAAGAGAAATCTGCCAGGCCAGATTATCTAAGTGGGGAAGTGGCCACAGCATTAACTGAACTGAAGGTCAGCTCACTCCCACAAATCCTGTTCTTAATCTCACACATAATACCTTCCTCCTCAACTCATCTATTGGCATTAATGGCTGGAATTTTTAAAACAGACAAAAAAACAACCACCAACACACCACACACACGCACAAAAAAAATACCCTAAAAACCCAAAACCACAGTAAAAAAACCTCTACATTAAAACATTATGAATCACCCTCCCAAAACAGGACAGAGATGACTGTGGTGTTTGTACTTCACCTCCTTCACAGCAGACACAGAACATAATACACAGACAAAATTCCATTTCCAATCTTCAGGTTCCTATCGTGAGCTGCAAGGAAGCCTGCAGACAACAGTTACATCACTGACTGATATTGTATCGTTCACAATTTAACCTACTGTCAACTGGCCATAAAATGAGTAAAGGTTAACATGCTGAGGGAGTTGGAGAGGAGAGAACCTTCTTCCCAAATAAACTCACACCAAGGAGTATGAAAAACAGGCATCACTTAATTTGAAGAAGCAAGTTGTAAAATAAACACAATTTTTTTTTCCATGTCTACAACTCCCGAGTTTAAATGAGATGACGAGAAAATTATTCTCTACATACAAACTTACCAGTGAGAACTGTTTACTCTGTACACGCCTTGCTGAGTAACTGTCTAGTATTACCACTGTCTCTACTCACTTACTTTAAAGAACTTAATTTCTCAGAGTCATGAAACCCTGATTACAAGAGCAGAAACCATCTTAGCCACAGATTCTTTTAACATTTTAAACACAGCTTTAAAAATAGGCTGGGCTTGGGCCATGGAGATTATTAGTCTGCCCACCCACAAAAGACAAAAGCCCCAACTCAGCAGAACTATTTCATAGCCACCTTATTTCAGAGCACTTTAGGTAAAAGTTTACCTTTTCCTTTTTCACTTTCTTGAAAATGGATTTTCAGGATTGATGAAGGGAAAAAATTTCTTCTATCATATAGAGCTTCCTCCTATGGCACTTTCCCTACCTGTATACCCCTCAGTCCCACATAGTAGCCTCTGAAGTTATGTAGTCCCTTTAAGTGCCCTTTCCTTTCTCTAAGCTGGTTCCACAAAACTGGAGTGGAAGAGGAGTAAGGACGAACCAACCAACTAGTCTACAGCAACAAAAGACCCAGTAGCATCATTAACCACAGAAAGGAGAAAGGAGCTTTTCCACTGGCTCTCTGGGATTTACTGGTTTTGCTGTTGCAGTATTTGCAAGACTTAGAATCAAGAATAAAGTTTTGCAATGTAACACAGTTGACTAAAATAAGCAATGCAGAAAATAATTCAACAGACAAAAAAAGCACCTCCCTGACTGCAAACAGATGGAAAAGAAATGAGAGAACTGCAACAGCACATTTAAGTTCTGCATACATGCCACACAATCACTCCGCCTTCTCCTTCAAATTGGAGAGGGGATGGAAGAAGAGTTGGGGTGAACACAAAGTAACTGTGCGCTTCATTTTCACTTATCAAAATTAGAAAGCGTTAGATCCATATGATGCAACAAGAATTAATAGCAACTTTTCAAACCAAAGACTAAGTCTGATATCTAGCCTGAGCCTTTCCAAGAAGCTTGAACGGGTCCTACTCGTGAACACTTGAAAAACTGCATTTCCTCTTGCTGATCGCAAACAGCTGCCTGGTGTCAGCTGGCTTAGTGCAGAACCTGCTAAAAGCAAGAAGAATCCTGCCGAGCTATCATGGAATAAGCCCTGTGACATAAAAGAACGTCTGTAGATCAAATCAAAGGTCCACCAATCCCATCTCCAGCAGTTACCAAATGCAGATAGCTGCAGATAATTAGGAAAGAAAGCAAGTGCAAGCATCACTAGAATATCCTCCCAGCTTCAATTATTCACAGATCCATAATTTATTCCACTACAAAGATACTGAGTAACTCTAAAACTATTGTGCTTCCAAAAACATATCCAGGTTATCCTTAGGCTTACACACACACTTTACCTTCCAAAATACGGCACAGAGTAACAACCTCAACTAACTTCTATGTAAGGGGGCCAACTCCTCCTGTTGATCTCAA
This sequence comes from Apus apus, assembly GCF_020740795.1. Lineage (NCBI taxonomy): Eukaryota > Metazoa > Chordata > Aves > Apodiformes > Apodidae > Apus > Apus apus. The sequence goes on along the minus strand of NC_067283.1, from coordinate 18,093,990 downwards.
TTCCCCATGCCCATTTGACACCCCCAGGTTCTTGGAGTACATCGTAAAAAGCTGATCCATAGAAATTGGAGAGACACAAGAAGCTACCACATCTCAAAATCACTAGACCATCTCTCTTCCCTCCCCAAAAGCCAAGCCCTAGCTTCCTTAGTTGTTTTTGGTAAATAAAACTCCATATACTCAATTACCATAGCTGCCCTTTCCCTGAGGCTTTTCTGGCTCTACTATATGGTTACCAAGATGAGGAAAAATAAAGGGGGAAGGGACATAACTTGACCTAAACACACCAGCTCCAAGTGCACTATGGATTTATCCGCTGAGGCATGACAGAGAACATCAGCTGTTCAAAATCATTAGGAAATGGATGATAGTTTGATTTTTGGACCACCATGGAGCATTAAGTTGCTGTTTAATCCTTAGAGTTACCAATCACAACTTTTAAGTCCTCACCTATGAGCTCCCGGTTAATCATTACCTCTCAGTATTTATGTCATGTAGTCCTTGCCATTTATGGAACCAAGCTTTCATTTTATTTTTTATCAACTACTGCTGAACTTCAAAAGGTCCTCCTGCATTTCTTCACAGACCATTAATCTTTGTTAACCTGAATAGCAGCATCAGCAGGCAAAAACTCTGGTCAAAGAAAAACAAGCATTTCACCTCTCCATTGCCATTTAATTCACAAAACCAGCAAAAATCTAGCAGACCTATTGAGATATACAGCTGAATCACATTTTAAGCCACATTGTAAACAAAGTGAAAACTACTCAAAACTAAATTACTAAAGAATTAATGAAAAACGCACCTACAGAGCAGGGGCTATGAAATGCTACCAGTACTGGCCTGCATCCATTATACAATGTCACATTTCATAACATCTGCATACAGAAAAATCCTTTATTCCACCTACTAAGCTACAAAGACCGTTTTGGTCAGGTATGTAGTATGTTTTAAAAAGCAGTATTTTTACTTTTCATTTTTTTAAAAATTAAAATGCTAAAAAACCAGAAAAAAATAATGAGTTTGTAAGATTACCTCCATGACATCAGGATCAGAACACCAGCTTGCTGAACTATTTACAGCAACTGAATTACTTCAGCATCTGAATCAGATGCACAGATTGCAAGAAGCCTTGAAGACAAATAATGTAAACTTATTTCACTCTTTGAACTTCCATATGAATGCTTATTTGGCAAGATGGGTTATTTTAATACCCCAAAAGTGGTACACAAGTCATTAATTCTTCCTTCCTTAAGACAAGAGTAGATACCATGCTCAAATTCCACCTCACAGGCAGCTCCTAAGCAACTTCTCCAACAATATTTGAAATAAAAAAAAAAAAACCACCACAAAACAACCAACCAATAAAGCAAGCAGAAGACCCATATTAAAATAGCCTAAGGGCACCGAATAGAGCAGAAGGCCTGTAAAATTGCCATGACAATTGATTACTTCAGGTAAAGTTTACTTACTCACCTTTTACCAGGGTGATTGAGGAAAATAAATTTTTAAAATGCATACAAGAAGGAACAAATAAGACTTTACAAGCACTGACAAATAAGAAAAGTTTGCAGCTACACATGGGAATATTTTTCACTAGAGTCACAGGCTCCCTATCAAAGCTGCATCAAAATTGGAGCGCTGAGAAGAAAAACACAGCAACAATAACAAAGTTGGAATTGCAATGGGATGGCCAGTTGCATGAAAACTGCTGCATTCCTCTTGGAGATAACCCTAACCAGATCTTTATCTTACAAAAACAGCTCAGAACCTACAGATAGTAAGAGCCACCTGCTTGAGGTGCACGTACTAGATTGGCTGCTTCTTTTGCTGGCCCAACGACCACCACCAAAACGTTTTGGTTCTCAATTCTTGCATCACAAGTTAAGTTTTGACAGTTTTGCATACCCCTCCAAGGTCTGACTGAACTCGAGCCCTCTTAAACATTATAAAATTTAGGCCATGAGAGTTCAAATATTTCTAAACTGCAATCGACTTTAAAGTTTAAATAAATAATTGTATTTAAATATCAGTCAAGTTTCTTAGGAAATCAAACACTTCCATGCTCCATTACAACTGTCCTCAAGTTAAAATGTTGTGTTTTCCTCAAAAATAACTGTCTCATGGTTTTGAAAGTCACGTGGCTTCAGCTCCAGAAACTAGTTTTTGAACAATGTCTCTCCATATGAAGTTTACCAAAGTAAGCTGTGGATTTAGCTCTGGTTTAGTTCTCAAAATTTACTAGTTCGCCCCAATGCCATCAACACATCAGCGGGTAGACTGCCCCTGTCTGTTGCAAGCCAAATGATCCAGAAGAGATTTCTGAGAAGTTAAATATTCTCACTTAGTTCATCCTACCTTCAGAACAGGTAGCACCCAAAACACCTATTCATTTTGAAGTGTTCAATCACATCACAAGAAAACATTTTTATCTTTTTTTGCCCTCACATTTATAATAAAGAGTACACAGATATTTGAATACATAGATATTTTCTATTTCAATACCAACACTAAAGCAATTGAAGAAGCTCTGGTTATTAGCATTTTTTTTATTACAAGAGTTTTCATTTGCTTATGTTCTCATCACCTTAACATGAAAAGCCCCATACAGTTTGATGAAAAAGTAAAATAGAATAAAATGCAGTCTTTGAAAGAGTGAAGTATACATAGATATAAACAGAAGGATACATTACCATTTCTATCAGTAAAAATACAAGATCACTTCAGAAACAGGCTCAGGTTTCTCTTCCAAACTGCTTTGTACAAACTGCAAATGTTACCCAGAAGTGCTTAAAATCTCTCTCCTCTGGAAGATTTAAAGGTTTCTGTCTGACTTCTCCCTCCATGACTATCCAAACAAAAAGAACAAACCTCAAAATTAAAAATAAGGAAGATTATGTCATTCAGCCAGCCCAGTGATGTCAGTGCAAGATTATTCCCTATAGTGCATTTGCCAGTGCTTAATGTAGTCCATACTGTTTGTCCTAACACATTATGCAAATGACACACACATAAAAGGTCTATCTCAAAGTGCACCCCTCCACAAACAGCCAATCTGTAATTAGCCATGTCCTCTACAGAGGCACCTCATTCACTTGCAGCAAAGCAGCAGCTGCTGGCAAAAATAAATTTAGAACAAAAATAAGCCTACTACCTACACTCCCAAAGGTGTATGCTTATGGTCACAAGTCAGAGTCAAAATCTAAACAGTTGTTTATATTCTTCCAGAATGCCCATGCAGAACGTCTCATGCTCAGCATCAAATATTTACTAACATGATTCCTGCCAGGCTCTCCCAAACACCAGCTGAAAGCTGCAGGAACAGCTCCCAGGGCTTCACTCAAATACTTTCTGAACTACAAGTTTTCAAAGCAAAAATCAAGAACAGAAAATATAAAGAAGCAACATTTCCTGGTAAACACAATTCACTGATGCCATACAAAACAACAATAAGGGTACACCAATGCAGTAGTTCTAGCTCCCCAGTACAGATAAAGAGATTCAGAGCACAAAGCATTCAGTTGTGCCTGCCTTTTACTTCCCTACTACTGAATGAACCAATATCTACACTGTAGTATCATCTCCCCAGAAGAGTTCCCTTCAAATCTAACAGCAATGATAAAACAGTGAATTGATTAAATTGCTTCACTATTACTAATAAAAGATAGTAAACAACAATTCAGGGAGTAGCTACAGTTCCCATGTAACTGGAGTAAAGATTCCTTTCACCTTGGTTTAAAAAGAATTAACAGCACAACAGAGGAAGACTTCTCATTAAAAAATCTTTATGTATTTAAGATCTGTGTACATAAAACAGCTTATCCCACCTTGCAACTCTTAAGATTAGGAACTTCCAAACTTAGAAGATGTGTTGAGTCTCTGATGTGAACACAGTCAAAGTCTATTTTATGTCACTGTTCCCATCTGTCAGCTGCACTTACACTTTCAATGTATGTACCTACTACTTGGTACACAGAAGTGTCTTTGCAAAAATATTTAAAATGCCAAGACTTAAGACAGATTTGGACAGAATAAATGAACAGTATTTATGTTAATCTACATTCCATATAATAAACAGGCAAAGCATGACCTGATTATCCCCATTCATCAACCAACCTGACCTGACAGCATAACTTTCATCCGCTGCTTATCTAACATGCTTGGCACAACATATTTTTTAATATACATGCATTATCTATTATGGTAGGCAGACAAACACTTCCTCTGTAGCAAGGCCCTAAATCCAAGGATTTGATTAGATGACAGGCTCTAATGCCTTCTAGAACTGGAGTTGTACCCAACAGCTCAAATTGACTTCTGCAGTACTGTCAATACAGACTGCTTCAACACCAGTTGAGAAGCTTCACCATTTATACCAGGGCTAACTCACGCTTTTTAAAAACAATGACCTCTGCTAAGAACAGGAAATAAATCTTTTTTCATAAGACTCAGAGGTTGTACATGTTCATATTCTAATCATAACCTACACAGAAAATACTTTTTTTTAATTAATAAAAAAAAAATTAATCAGCTTTTACTCTTTTCAGAGCCCATATCACTCTGCAGTTACCATTCGGTCATCCATCTACATAGAGGAAGACACTTTCACACATTCAAGAGGAACAAGATCACAAATGAATACAGTGCTCAAGATGAAATATCATCTCTTCCCCAGCTTTTTTTTGTGCATACAATTTCATACAACAGAAAAAAATGTCTGAAGTAGCAGATGTGTTATTTTCACATTTTAGCAACAGAAAATATTAAAAATAGTTTATACAAGGGAAATAGTCAACTCAGTGCTTTGATATTTGTTAAACCTGCAATTATTTTGTACTGACACATTTCGAGATATTCTTCAGTATATCAGCCATCTCCTGCAAAAATTGGAGTTTTTTCCAACAATTATTGAAGTGGTGCATTCAACAAAGATACTTTCAGGAAGCAAAAAATCACTTCAAAAACCATAACATGCAGCTACATTTGAAAGCAGATCCTTTCGCTTTCCTGAAGGAACCATTTGCTGCTTTAGATTGCTGCATATCAAACATGTAACATTTCACTATGGAAGAGGTCCACGTCCTGTCAAATTATCTTAGGCTTTCTCTGACATAAATGAGAGCAGAAGTCAGTGTTATGCTTGCATGATTAAACAGGATTTGACTCAAGCTTTTCAAATAGCTGCAACCACAACTCTGGGTAACACTGGTATTTATACCAGTTTTATTCTCCGTTGATGTAAGGTTTGTGCAGAATTCTCTATCACCATAAGCAATATGTGCTTCTCATGACTAGTATTGTGTATTATTTTACATATAAAATCTTACAAATGTATTTCTCTAATTCTGGTTTTTAACATTACAGTTAAACCTTCTAGCCACTAAGTGTCAGGCATAGAAAAAGCACTGATCTTCAACACCACAGAGTTCCAGAACAGTTTACATGTTTGCAGGCATAATTACATAAAGACTGAAATGCAAGATCAAAATACAGCCCTTCTGGTGCTTGTGCCTGTATAGCAGAGAGAACAGCTGGAAGTCACCACTCAAAGTTTATCAATGTCAGCTGAACCCAGTTATTAAAATAGTAAACGATCTATTAATTATTGCTAGTGAGAACACCAATCATTTTCTATTTTTAGTGTCATCATTGCCCTTCTCTGTTTCCTGGCCCTTCCAGCACAGGCTTCTCTTCAGTTTACACAGTTGTGCTCTCTGATAAGGTATATGAGTAAGGATATTATGGGTTTTTCTCCCCCTTTCTGAAATTGAGTATTTGTGGTTAAAAAGCAAGTACTCAATAACTTTTATTTTCTAGAAGTCTTTGGAAATGTATTCCTAACTACTGCCAAATACAGACACTCTTGGGAATCTCTAAAGACTATCAACTATTTGTAACAGCTCAGCTGTTAAGCAAAAAAAAAAAAAAAGCCCCAAAACCCGCCCCAAACCCCACATTCTTAAGGCAAATTTTGCAGTAAAGTATTAGAAATTTGTAATAATTATCTATAAGTATATGTGCTCTAACGAGTTCCGGTAGAAAAATATCAAACACTTAGTATTCATACACTGAGGAAACAGTACCATTTCCAGTAAAAATTTGGCTTTTAAAGACAAACAAGCTGAGGTTACTTTTTCACCCTACAATTAACACTTTGAATTTAATTTTAATACAGATGAACAGGAACCTATACCACAAACAGATTTAGCAGCTCTTTTTAAAGGAAATGCAAAATAGTGCCAATAGAAAAGCAAAAAAGCACTTTTTGTTGTGCCTTTCTAAGTAGAGGGAGATTAAATTTACATTAATGAAGAAGCCAGTTCCAGCCTCGAATCTGGACAGGCCTGTAGATGGGATGTTGTGACTGAAGTAGTACTGGCTGTGCCTCAGCAGGGCTTAATCACTGCAGCAAAACACTGCTACAACCTGACAAAACAGAAATAGTATATGCCTATTAATCTAAAAGCCAGAAAGAACATGCTCTCACTTATCTGTCTTTACGAAAGTAAGCTCAGCAATTCTTGCACCCATTTGCAAATGTGTGTCAGATTTCAAAAGGAATGGCAAACAGCCCTGAGAGTCCCTGGCCCTCTCTGCCAGCTCTTCCAAGAGCCCGGAATACGTGATCTGTCCCATTGAACAGGCGCTGTATGTTCAGACAGGATCCCGTGTGAAGCCTGAACGTGCAATTTTTGCTCTCAACAATCGTTTCAGTGAAGGGGCTCTGAAGGAAGACAGACCACCAGGAGCAGCATTAAAAGGAAAAACAAAAAAATTAAGTGAAAATAAAAAAACCCACTAACTATTGCAAGGCATAACCAAATGGAATATAAGAGTAGACAGGCATCCAAAACAAAAAACAATTATCAACCATCACACACATTACCTAAAGGAGTCAAATCACACTTCACTTCTGCCGCCTCTCTATGCAAAGATACACAGAACTACCAGCTTCTCAGTCAGACATTCCCTTTCTTCGCCTGACATTGATCTTGAAGCCAGAGAACAAATTTTTCAGTCCTTGATCAAACCTTGATGATTATAGTTGTACATTTCCAAAACCTGAAACTAATCTGAAAATCCTAATTTCTGCTGTAATTCTCTTGTGATGAATGATGAACACGGGCTATGCTAGGAGCCTTCCTTGTGACAACCTACTGTGCATATAGGTCTACAGCTAAACATTGTATGTAGATGAGTTAACATTGCATTACAATGCAAATGTCATATGGGATACAGTGTCCCAAAACCATAAATCATTTTCCAAACCTGCTAACACCTTGCTTATCAGTATCAGCACACAATAAAACCCTGAAACTGCAGCAACTTTTTGAAAACTTAAAATTCCTTTTTTATCGTGTTTCATTAAGGGTTTTCCAAATTTTTCTCCAACAGAAAAGTGGTTTTTACTGTTCAATACAAGACTTCAGTTAGTGTGATTTGTTCACATATAGCAGCACAAGTAGTGTACACAGTAACTGTTCCATCAACTGAACTGAGACAGCAGATCCCAAGCCACAAATTCTCATCTCTCTTGGCATTTTACACAGATCTATGACAAAAAAGTTGTAAGAAAATAAGCTGTATTTTAAGCCATGCAGCAATATGTGTACTAAAGTTACTGAGAAAGCATTGCAACCTTGATTAGGCATTCATGAGGGCTATCTAAATTCAAGCAAAGATTATGTCAGGTCTGCTGTGATTAATGCAATCATCAGTTTAAGTGCATGTTTTCTACCAGTTACATTTTAACTGCAACATAGAAGTATCAGGCAAAACAATAGGCAGAGTAGTCCATTTTGCAATTCCATACCTATCAGTAGTCTCCAAATAGACAACTTTTAACATTATGAGCTCGAAAAGTGCCACAGCCTTATTAAGGTCTACAACAGTAGGAAGAGGCTGATTATTAAAAGTGCCAGTGTCAAAAGACAATAAGTCTCAATACAACAGAATTTAAAAGCAGATTTTCAGTTCTAAACTTAAGACATTTGCTTTCCCTCTTCCCACACTATTTGAGTACTAAAGGACACGTTCTCAAAAAATGGCCTTGTTTTCAGCTATATTTTTAAAAAGGACATCAGTAAGAATACAGCATTATTAAATCTACATATAATTTAAGAATCATAATTTATAACCAAGTGATAGATTCGGCAACTTTTTTTCTTGCTTAAGACTCATTTTTGTCCTGATCTAACCCACCTGCCTTAAGAGACTGTGAATCCTTTAATTGAGACAATAGCAGTAAAGAAAATCTTACAATACCATACGTACCACTTTTAAACCAAGACAAAAGGGTGAATTGAGGATAGCAGTAAACTAAAAACTAGTGTATTTAAAAAAAAAACACAACCAGAATCAAAAAACCACAACCCAAGGAAACCACCACCAACACAAAAACCACCTACACTTTCTGTAGGTAGTTCTATAGGTTTAAAATCACTTTACTATATTTCAATTCAGTAAACAAGGGGGGAAATATCTATTTAAAGGACAAACACCTGGCCGTAGGTTTAAGTCAGTTTCCCGTTCTTGGCACAACATGCTGTAACTCTGAGAAATACAAAAGCAAGTTTGTCTTTGTAAATAAAGCTTAAGACACATCTGGGAACAACTCCACTGAAGCTGTTATATATCTTCTCTTGGAGCTGAAGTTACAGTTGTTCCACAGACATTTACTTTCCATTAATTGGGAGTACAGAAGGAAACACCAGACACGGCTCTGCATTAAAAAACTCTGTGCTGCGAGTCCAAACATGCAATGGTGCCACCACAGGGAATGCTACGAAGTTTTTTAACTAAACACATAGAGGAAGGTTCCACCAACAAATGCTATGTGACAGAAATACTTTCAATATAACCCGTTGCATATACAGGCGAGAGGGCAGCAAGTTCTGGCTACAAGGAGACAGAGGCCAGGCCCGGATTTCTACTAAAAAGCACCGGGGTTTGACTGTGACGGGGTGGGGGAACGACGAAGCCGTGCTCCGGTGCCCCAGCGAGGCGCCCCGGTCGCTCCGCACGGGGCAGGCAGGCGCTGCGGCTGAGCGCGGGGGGACACGCCAGCAGCTGACAGCGGGGCTGGCGGGGTACCAGGGGACCCCACGGAAACCGCCGCCGGGAGGGAAACGGAGCCGCCCGACCCGTAAAGCAGCGAAGGAGTCCGAGTCCCCCGGCCCAGGAGCAGCGCCCCGACTGCGAGGCCAGCCCTGGCCGGGGCGGCAGCCGCCCCTCCCGCCGCCGGGGAGCCGCACGCCCGCACCGTTCCCAGCGTCCAACTCCCAGCAACTCCGGGGCGGGCGGGCAGGAAGAGAGAGGGAGGAAGAGAGGGAGGGAGAGAGGGGGCGGCCATTAAGCCCGCTCCAGCCAAGCCGTTTCCCGCGGCGGGAGGCAGCCGCCCTGCCCGCCGACGCGTACGCGCAGCCCGCGCCCCGCCCGCCCCCGCCGCTCCTACCTGCCCGCCGCCGCCGCCCGGAGGGGGCTCGTTGTCTCCATCTCCGCCGGGTGGCCCCGCTGCCCACCGGGTCGCCATTATTTCATTCCCGGTTACAAAGGAGGAGCAAATCCTCTGGAGTCCACATCGGGGAAGGGAAGGGAGGGGGGAGCCAATGCCAGAGTCACTCGCACACACCCGACGAGGCCAGCCCCGCCGCCGCGGGAGTGGGGCTCGGCCCCTTCACGCAGCTGCCATGGGGAAGAGCACTGGGACAGCCCTGGGCTTTAGCTGCGCTCCCCGGCTCCTGCCTTCATGGCTGCAGGAGGAGAGAGAGAGCAGATGTGTCAGTCCTCGGCGCGGGGCCGCTGCCGCCTCCTCCGCCACCCGTTCCTTGTTAGGCTAATTGCAACGGATCGTCATCTTCCTCTTCCTCCAGATCCTCCTATCCTGAGCCCCAGCCGCGGGGTGGAGAGGGCAGGCGGAGGGAGGCGCCCACTCCCTCCTACTTCGCTACACTCAGACGTTCGTGCCCGGGGAAGCTTCGGGGACGAGGCAGCGCTGCCCCGGGCCGCAGGGGGAGCCGGGCAGGGAGGGAGTCCCGGCTGGCGGGGGCAGCAGGCCGGTCGCTCCTCGCCCGGGCCCGACCGAACTTTGGTCAACGGGTGGAGGACGAGGCAGGGAGACGGGCGGCCGCTCGTTCCCCGGGCCGGGCGGAAGCCGCCGCCTGTTCGCGGTCCTCGCCCCGTCCGTAAGCAGCGGTGTGGCCGGGCGGGGGTCGGCGGGAAACGCACCAACTCCGGTTAACGGCAACAAAAGAGCCCCCCGGGCGGCAGCAGCAGCGAGGCCAAGCGCCTCGCTCGGCGAAGCGGGGCTTTTGTCTCCGACGCGAGCCTACCCCGCTTGCAGGCGGCTCCCTTCCCCCCTCCGTCAACGTAGCCGGAGCCGCTCGCGATCAGACCACCGCGCCCCACGCCCCGCCCGCAGCCCCTCCCTCGGGCCTCCCTCCCTCCCTCCGCACAGACGCGCCGTTTCGCCCCGACAGGAGCATCAGGCGGCCGGCCCGGCCCTGCCCTGCTCCCCCCCCACCGTGCGGCCAACTCCGCGGCCGCCAATTAGGGCGCCTGGGCGCTGGGGGCCATCGCGCCGCGCCAGCTGCGCCCGCCGCGCTTCCCCGGCCACCTGGGCACCGGCCTCGCCCACCGCCGCGGGCGGAGGCCGCTCGCTGCGCTCCGGGCCGGGCTCGGCGTGAGGAGAAGCCGCGGGCGCGCCGGAGCAGCTGCGGCCAGCGCCCTCCTGAAGGCGCGGGGCTCTCCCGCGCCGGCAGCAGCGATCCCTAACCGGCCCAGCGTGGCATCTCCTTGTCCGCGGTCTCCGAGCACGGTTCCCCTTCTCCCTCCTGCTGTGAACCCCCGCCCCGGGAAGGCCCCACGCCAGCGCCTCGCGGCGGCCCCCGCCCTAACAGGGGCAGGGACGGCAACCAGCCACCGGCCCGCCCGGGCCCGGGCCGGCAGCGCGGCACTGCCCCGCGGGCCCCGCCCCAGGCCCTCGGCAGCCGGGGCGGCTCAGGCCCCTCAGCCCCGCGGCGGCGACGAGGCGTTCCCGGCACGGGCGGCTCCCGCTGCTGGGGCCGGCGGGGAGCCTGTCCCCTTCCCCCGCCTCCAGGCTGGCGGTCTCGGTTCCCTCCAAAAGTCCACCCACCTCTTCAGACGCCACCATCAGGGCAGGAACTGGCTCCCGTCTGCCTCCCAGGGCACCCGCCCTGCGGCCAAGGAGCGCGGAGCCCCGCTGGGCCCGCACCCCGGGCCCGCACCCGGCCCCGGCCCCCGCCGGCAGCGCGCCCTGAGGCGGCCGGCGTCGGCGTTGTCGGGGTGGGGGGGCCGGGTCCACAAAAGGAATAATCTCAGGTTTTCTGCCAACACTCAGGGTTTAGTGCTTGTGTTGCCAGCTCTCACCTGCACCTGCCAGCTCTCACCTGGCTGCGTGAGGAGGGCTGGCCCGGTGGGGTGGCGGCGGTCACGGCCTCCCTCGCCGGGGCCCTGGGACGGGCCAGGCTGAAGGGCCGTGGCCGCCCCTTGGCGTGTGCGGAGATCGGTTTTGTTGTCTCCGTGAAGGTGGTAAACGGAAACGTGTTCGACACTTCATCTGTCGTTATCGGAACGTGTTATTTTTTTACTTTTCTAGAATGGTTATGTGCAGTGTAGAGGCTGGACAAGTAATGACTCTGAAAGGGCATGAAAAACAAAGCTTTTCTAAGAAATGCTAAAGGCTTTCTGTGACATGAAACGTCTTGCCTTGTTTGTGCTCTCAAAACAGTAATAAAGTTATGGGTTGTGGTGGGTTTTTTACTACAAAGAGGTGGCTGGCCTGGTTATCCATCAGTTACATCAGCAGCAGCAGGATTGAATGTTGGTATCCAGAGAACTGACAAAAGAGCTTACATCTGGTAGCTGGAGGAAGAGTCTTCATGTCCAAATGCTGATTCTTGTCAAGCCCCAGGTCACATCTGCGAGTTTAAAAGGGTGTTACAGCCTGAGGCCTGTCACACTGATGTAGGTGCTTACCAAAAATTCTGTCTGCTGCCATGGTTTTCAGTAGGTGTATATACAGTTAAAAACCTGTGGTAGTTTCTGAAGAATTTGAGTTCCTCATAAATTTCTGATGTGCAAGACTACTTTGTGGCTGAACCTGACCTAAATCAGAGATTATATATGCGTATTTTAAATAAGCACACTGCTGTCCAGCTGGCAATCCACAGGATTGTTCTGTCCAGTTCCCTAATTGTTTCTCACTGTCATACAACATTTAAAGATTTATTTGCCATCCAGTCCCCGAGCCGACTGTTTTAATATTGTGTGGTCCACGGTTGTCAAGAAGTTGAAAAGACCAGAATTAAAATCACTTGAGATTTTTGAAGGGTAGAGAAGAGGAACAGTCAGGAAACTTTTCCTGTTTAGAAGCTGTTATCAAACCAGTAAGTGTAGCTGTGTGCTTGGCTGCATGCTGCTCTCCTGCACTATAGTCATCCTGTCAATCCACAGAACATTATAAAAAACCCATGATGTCTCTAAAATCAGTTTTGTGTATTCATAATAATCATGTTTTCTATAGCAGCCACAGTACTTACTCCAAATCTAAATTAGCATCATAACTAATATCCATGTAGAAAGTTGCCATATTTATACAATGTCTCAGAGAGACTAAACCACCAGTAGCCTCTGAGTGATCATTTAGCATCTATCAAGTCTCTATTTAATAATCAGCACAGCTACATCAGCACAGTGACAAATCTTCCGTTTTTACTTTTCTTACATTGCCAATCAATTTCTCTAGCTTTAGCTTTCAATCTATAACAGGGAGATTAAAATATCACAGAGGAAAATGTGATTCTAGAATCACAAATTACTTCATAGCTAGGCTGAGGAAATAGATCTTATTAACTCTGAGAAGGTTCTATTTGTGTAATTATCAAAAGAATATTTACACCAGCAAATCTTTATTAAATTGTGTACTTAATTTTCTTCCTCTTAATCACAGTGTTCAGTTTTGCTGTGGCGGATGTTTTTGTTTGAGGCAGTGGGGTGTTTTTTGGACTTCCATATATAATGCTATGTTGCTTTTAATTTTCACTCTAAATATGGTGTCGAAGAGAAAAACCTAAAGAAGGAGGCAAGCTTTCAGAAACATGCTTGTTATCTCAGATTCACAACATGCAAGTAAAACCTCAGAGTCTTGAAAGTGATTTAATAAACAAGGTTGCAAAATCAGAATTAGGGTAACTGAGAGCTATAATTTCACTTTCTCACCTGCTAGTCTGAAGGTGTTGACACATACTCACTTAGCAAACAGCTGCAGCAGCTTAAAGTGTTAGCACCATCCTACTGTTTATTATCACTCCTTGCTAAAGAGTATCATCCCCACAGGAAAGCTAGTGCAGACATCTTTGAGCACATCTCAGTCACTTCAGTGCAAAGTCTAGCAGCTGAATTTAAATTGCTGAGGTAGACAGAGCTAAGCCTGCACTGCAGTCCAGGGGCTGAGGTGTGCTCTCTTCTGCCCTTTCTGCTGAGTCAGTGGAGGCACAATTATGTGGCTCTGTCATCTTAAACTATCATCTGCTAAATGAACATGTTGACATCTTGAGAATATAGAAATTCTAGAGGCTAAATTGTGGACATCAAAATTCACTTGGCCAGGTAGACTGGAGGATTGTAATTCATTACATTAAATACTTTTTAGGTACCTGCCTTCTTACCACATAGTCCTTAACATCTACGTCTAGCACAACCCAGGGGCATGCCTTTCACATGCACATGTTTAGACGTCTAACCTATGCCCAGCCCACTTCCAAGTAACTAATTTCCCAAGCAGTTACGTTGTCCCTGCCATCTTGAAGGCCCTCTCTTTTCTCACCACCTCCAGCCCACCATGTGTCAGACCTGAGGTGCCACAAGTAGTGAGGAGGCTCAGTCATAGCCAGTTGCAAATGTCCTACCTGTGAGTTAGAGAACAACATGAGTGGAGAGGAACAGAAGTTAAAGTGAGAGCAGGTTTCTTACAGGATTTTTTACATTAGATTACTGTGGGTAGATTACCTGGGTAGGGTAGATTAGATAGGCAGTAGTGAGATATAGGAGTAAATCTTGAGTATTTTGTGCTGGGATAAGACGACTATAAAGTCTGAAAACAAGAGAAGGTGTGAAGTTAACAGGGCCTGAGTTTGGGAATGAAAGGAAGAGTAAGTGGTAGGAGATACGCCTCTAGGCAAGTAGATGTTTGTGCTGATGTTTGCTCTCAGAAGTCACTATAGACCCCAGCTACTTAAATCTCACAATCAGGGCCTGCTTTGAGAGGTTCAGGCTGAACATGGACACCCCTGCAGTCTCCTCTGTTTTGGAAGTAATGAATGCTCTCTCCTACTGGCAGTGTTTGCAAACACTGCTGTGAGCACCCTGGCTACAGACTTTTCAGTGCATGGCCAGAGCATTGATTGGCATAAGTCTAACAGCTTTTCTGCTCCCAAGGATCTTGACAGGTGCCCTGCATCAGAACAAGCCATTAGATTCTCTCAAAAGTGGGAGATGCAGAAGTGGATGATGCACATGTTTTTCATTAATTGATGTTTCCAAGATACTACAACTTGTAGTGTCCGCCAAGGCAGACTGATACACGACTTTTACAGCAATCATCAACCACCTCTGCTGTTCTGAGTCTGGGGTTTTTTATGTTTTGGTGGGTTTGGGTCACTGGTATAACAGCACCAACAGCCAACTTGATATTCCATAAAGAAATATGAAATTGTTCAAACCTGCAGGAATTTACCATCATCTAGCCAGAGACAGAAACAATTTCAAGTATAATTCAGTGAGCCCAAGGGAACGAGTTGCAGCGTAAAATTTGAGCAAGCAGGATTATGGCTAGGAGGAGCCCAGCAGAGCTCACTTTACTTTTAACTTGGGTTCCTAGCAATGAAAATCTACTGAAACACTCTGAAACCATAAGTAACGTAAAATTCTTTTTTTTTTCATGTTTTGCTGTTGGAAACTGTCACTGTGGAATAACAACTTGTTTCTGAAAATGCCACACATGTTTACAGCAAGATTTCCTAATTTTGTAAAGGTCTAGAGGAAAAAAATTATCACTCCCATCTCTTCTGCATTCACTTCAACTATCTGCATTCTTTCATTTGTTTTAAATTAGAGGAGCCAGAGTCTAACAGATAAAGTCATCAGTCTCGGTTCTGCTGAGGGTTTATTCATTTTAGGTCAAACAGTGTTAACTTGTTTTAGAAAGCCAGCAGGGACTATTAGATGTGCAGCGTTTTCCCTCAGAAACTCTCCCCTCCCACACACAGAGTTTAAAAGAGTTCAACACAATAAATATCCAATCTATTTAAAATTGGCTGTGACAGAAAAGGTTTAAGTGCTCGAATGGTGAAGTGAAGTTACTGTTTGGGTTACCTTAGCTCCTCTACTGAAATAACAGCTCTGTGTTCGGTTCTGTGCTGCCGAATGGGAGGTGATAAATCAGCCCTGTTTTGTACAGTGTTTAGTTTGACTACTGAACTGACAATTTAGGTGGAAGTAAATGGTAATGAATTGACAGCAGCGTTATCACTTTCTCCTTGCTTTATCACATAATCAGCAGCTTGATCCACTGATTAGAAAAAACATGTTTCAGTAGCACAGAGGTGCTAACAGCCATTTCCAAAAGTCAGGCTACCCATCCTGCATTTCTTTTGACTATCCACAGCTTCCCTCTAGGTGGACAAGTGTGGCAGCTTTCTTCTGAGCCCTGCCGTTTAACAGATCATCTTCTATAGTTGGAGCTGGATCTATATAGCTTTTGGGCAGTAAGAAAAAGCTCAGGAGTAAAAATGATGTATTTATATCATATGAATATATTGATTTCATCAGAACTCTCCCTCCTTCCAACAATGACGTGCTCCACCCAAAGGCAATGGATCAGTTCCTACTTTCTTATTTTGCCTCCTCTGTCCGAAGAGCTTTTACTTCACTTTGGGACAGCAGGAGCCATCTAAAGGCCAGAAGGTCTCTAAACCTGTAAGCTGATTACTGTTTATGGGGATGAGGCTCTGAAAGTGGTATTACACCCTATTTGTTGTTGTTGTTGTTTTTGGTTTGGTTTGGTTTTTTTTTTCCCCACTGCTTTCCACCAGCCATCTTCCTGCTGTGGCTTTTGGAAAGTGACATAAAAAATGGGGAGACTGTATCCAGGAAAGTACAACCCCCTCAACAAAAAAAAAAAATCTGTGAGGCAAGCTAGATTCTATTTATGTCTGTAAGGTATGAATTTTCCAGAAGAGGCTGGATTAGGAATATGCTTGGTGTTTTAAGAGAGCTAAACTCTCACCATAGCTTCCTGGAATGATATGATAGTAGAAGTATTATGAATTCCCCAGCAAGCTACACCCTGCTTTGACAGAAAGGATTGTATATGAATGCTGCTTTCAAGGAGAATAAAATATTGGATTCATTTTTTTTCCAGTGTTTTACAAACCCTTTGAAAAAAAAGTCAAATGCTACAGAAAGTGCTGGCTGATCAGAGTTAGAGAAGTGATTCTGCTCCAGTTTTAGGGACTTAGAGAGACAAATGAAAATCAGGGATACGTGGGGTTGGGTTCAGATTCCAAGTGGCTCATTGGCCTATATGGAAAAAAAACCACCATCGAAATCCAGCCCTACAAATTACTGCTACTAATAAACAAAAATGCTCATTAATTCTCTGTAAACAGGCTCCGGTGTCCGACTATGCAAACTGTAGCATATAAAGAAGAAATAAGCTTTTGAACTGACTGAAGAAAAGCATTGAATGTAACATATTTCTAGTGTGACTAAATTAATTGTTGGCACCCTCCAACAGCTCATCCCTGTTCAGCAGTGGACTTAGAACTGCAAATCTAGACAAAATTCAATCCAGAAATCTGATCAGCAATAACATAATGCTGGGAGAAGTCAAAACGAAAGTAATGAGCTGAGGAACAAAGCCACGTTTACAGAATATTTTCAGCCCAGTCTTCTTCTGAGACATCCTCAGATGTTGATTTCAGAACTGCTTTGCCAGAAGAAAGCAGCAGCCAAATGTTTTAACTCATTAGATGTACTTGAACTGTTCGCTGCAGTATTGTGCTGTTTCACAGGCATCAGACTCCAAATGGCTCCATGTGGATGCAAAGTATGTCCACACAAAGGTCATTTGCAGGGTTAGACCAAAGCATTACAAGGGAGGCAAGGGGAAATAGTCCAAACTAATTTAATTCTCAAGATGGTTGTTAAGCCCTAAGCAAAATACAAAACAAACTCTGAGCACAGTAATGCAAAGCATTTTTCCCCAGAGTCTAAAGACAGGGCTTAATCTTTTTGATACAGTAAGAATGATCTTTCCTTTTGATCAGATGAGGGTGGATTCTTAGATTTTGGAACTATACAACTGCCTGAGGTGAGGGCCACAAGTATTATACAATTAATATATAGGTACTAGCCTTAATAGCTGAGTCTGATTAATAAAAAAAAAAAATCTAAAGGGAAAACCTTCCTTCTTGGTATGCAGTATTCCTCTTTGCTCTTCACATTCCCAGACCTGTAGGACCAGCTGCAGGAGAAACAGGTTCTGTTCCATTTGTGATGTGTCCAGCTCCTTTTTTGGAGGCGTCCTTAACTTTTAGAGAAATCTTGATGAAAGCCAGAGAAAAAGCAAAGATTTGCACCAGTCATTATTTGTCAAGCTTCTCTGTTCACCAAAATTTTTTTGCTCTGTTGATAGCTTCTATGTTTATTTAATCTGCTCTCTCAAACTTACTGCTTTTCTTTTACAAAGGAACAGTTGTTAAAACACTGCCAGCACAATAATTTTCTTAAAATTTAGTCATATTACCTTTTGAACTGTGTGATACTTCCAAAGCACAAAAGAGTTAAGGAAAAATAAACAGATTACTACAACTTTCTGCATTTCAAAACCGAGGTAAATAACAGCTGTGCAGAGCTCAAGTCCCCTTCCAAGAGTTAGCTGCTTAAGGAAGGGGATGAACTGAGTGGAAGCACTGTAGCAGTCATCCTGTGGCTTTTCCTCCTGCAAGATGTTTTCTGACTCGGGCTTGGTGGAGTACGCTCCTCTTGATCGTGACAAATTGTTCTTACAAAAACAAAAATTAGGGCAGAGGGTGAGGCATGCTGCTTGGATCACTGCAAGAGGACGGTTCTGGGCAACTAGTGGCATTTCTGGGCAAGGTGATTGTGCTGCTCTGTGATATTCCTCCTCACAGCATCCTCTGCAGAAGCATTGCTGGAATACCTTTTCACTGTCAAAAGTGGCACTCGGTGCAGAGCAGGCTGGCAGGCTGCTCTTAACTGTGTCAGGGCTCACTTAGAGTCACAGAATGCTGTGGGTTGGAAAGGATCTTAAAGATCATCTAGTTCCAATCCCCCTGCATGGGCAGGGACACCTTCCACTAGACCAGGTTGCTCAAAGCCCCATCCTGTCTGGCCTTGAACACTTCCAGGGAGGGGCATCCACAGCTTCCCTGGGCAACCTGGGCCAGTGTCTCACCACCCTCATAGTGAAGAATTTCATTTTAATATCTGACCTAAACC
The DNA here is from genome assembly GCF_020740795.1 of Apus apus. Lineage (NCBI taxonomy): Eukaryota > Metazoa > Chordata > Aves > Apodiformes > Apodidae > Apus > Apus apus. Next base: position 18,075,447 of record NC_067283.1, on the reverse strand, counting down.
TACCGTTGTCCCGTTTAAAGCCATTACCCCTTGTCCTCTTGCTACAAGCCCTTGTAAAAAGTCCCTCCCCAGCTTTCCTGTAAGCCCCCTTCAGGTACTGGAGGGCTGCTATAAGGTCTCCCCAGAGCCTTCTCTTATGCAGGCTGAATAAACCCAACTTTCTCAGCCTGCTTTGCAGGTGCTACAGCCCTCTTGTTGCTCTTCAACAGACAGCAGGTCCACTTAGTAGCTAGACATTTGAGTCCTACTCTGATAAATGCCAGAGCCTCATTCTAGTCATCTACAGTCTAGACTTGTAGTCTTTACTCATTTTATATTAGCTTCCTCCAAGCTTTTTCAGCTTCTGCTCATGAAATTTCCATTGACTATGCATAACATACGTGCAGAATCTAAATGTTCCTTAGCGTATTGACTGGAAATATTTTAATTAAATGCATCTCATACTCACTCTCTTCTTCTGGCTTTTAATGAAAAGGCTTGCTTTTGGATCCAATTTAGAGCAGGAGCACTGCTGAAATATTGGAAACGTTAATGGATTAGCATAGTGTATGCTGGGTACTCTCGAAAATATGAATGTCTTATTCAGGTTTAGTTTAGCTCACTGTGAAGACAAGAATTAGGGGCTCTTATTGCAGATAAAGGTGGTCCAGCATGGTACCTCCAGATGCAAGCAAACCCTTACAAATCTGGCTGCAATAGGACTCTTTCTGGGCAAACTGGGAGCCTAATGACACAACCCTAAGACAAAGGAAATTTTCTGCCTGGCTTGTGCTCTCCAAGGGCACTAGACACTGAGGATAGTATTTGTGACACCTGATTTAGCCATCTATAAATTATTCATTTGATCTAAGCTAATCAGTTTGGCTCTCTTAATAGGCAATGATGAGACAGAGAAGCTGACCAGACATGTTCATACCACTCTTTAAGAAGGTTTGCATCAACTTCTTAGGGTTTTTACTTTACTGACCTCTGGGAGAGCCCAGACTACTGTAACTGTAGTGTTGTAGTATTAGCTCATTTGCTTTTTGTCCACCCTTGTATTGTGAGAATTGCAATAAAAGTAACACTTTATTTCTGTATATAAAACAGCATCCCTTTGATGACTAGCAGGGGACAGCTGTGCAATTCCTCTCTGTATCACCCCACATATGCAAGTGTTAATTACTTCTATATTAAGAAATAGTATGACATAAGATTAAGGCTTTCATCCAAGTGTGTAGGGGGAATTTTCTCCTGGTAGCATTGCTCTTAACCAAGTATATCAACTGAGACATTTGAATTATGTTAATTAGTTATTTCCTAATTCTTTGGCTTATCACTTTATATATTGTCATACTGTTTCGTGGGGTGAAAGCAACAGTGTGACTGTGCTGCAGGATCTGTATTACTAGAGATTTGCTTTTCATAAGGAAGGATATTTTACTCTGACCAAGGCACCAGGACTTGTATTTTGAAAGCTTCTGTAAAAGAAAATATAGATTTTCAGTTTGGTTTCATTCATCATGTTACAGAACTTAGCAGTCTGTCTGTTGCAGACAGGAATGGTTGTGACTCTGGAAACAAAATGCAAGTCTGGAAACAAAGTGCATGTAATTTTCATTGATGCAGAAGCTGGGTCCATTAATTAGTAATAAAGAATTGAGTGGTGGTGTCTACTATCATAAGAAATTATTAGAAGATCTGTTCAAAACTGACTTGTAAGTCCAGAGAAAGGTAAAATATTGAGACATGATGTAATTGACCTCTCTTGAGGTGAAGAGTTAAGCATTATGTGCTATGTGCCAAATGCATTAAAACTTAATTAAAATCTTCTCTTTTTCACAATATACACTCTCACAGGGTTGGGGTTTTTTGCTCGTTGGATTTTGATTCTTTGTGTCAGCCTCATAGAAAGCTTTTCAATGCAGATATTCTCTAAACTATTCTGTAGCAAGGAGTGATAAATCCTTATCTTGTTTGCTGCTGGACAAGATAGTAGTTGGAGATGTGTCCCTTTCATGGAACTGGAACTGAGAACCAAAGCCCCCCTACAGCAGGTTATTTTTCAGTCCTTGTGGCTGTAAAGATCAGCCTTCAGTGTGTGACTGAGCTGAGACCACTGCAATTACTCTCCTCATGCTGCCAGCAAAGTGTGAAACAAGAACTTTGTTATCCAAGAACTGCCACATTCATCACAGCTGGGATGTTAATTCAGAAAGCAAATACAAATCAGAGTGTTACCAGTACATCTACCTTAAGGGTGGGTGTATGGAAAGGTACAGCCGAGGTCTAAGGTGCTGTTGCCAATTTTTTTGACTAAAGGGGAATAAAAGTAGTTTTGGAAAGGAGATGCAATGTGATTAAAAAATAGACTTAGTTTTGTGAGTGTTAGCACTGCAGAAACTATGATTCAGAGACCCATCTAACACATGCAAAAAACATTTGGCAGTGAGAAAGGCCTTCAGGAGAAACCGTCATATTTCAAAAGGTGCCAGAGTGTGTAAGTAGTTGGGTGCAGCCTCTGTGGATCACTTGGTAGCACCTCCTGCAAAGTGCTCCCAAGCCTGTGCATCTCTCACTGTATGTTGTCCTTTATTCACTTGCCTTTGGTGTCAAGCAACAGAATGCCATGAGCTCTTGAGTACCAAAATTACAGCTACCCACTTTCTCATTCTATAACCCTCTAGTTCCCCTGTAACAGCTGCTGGAACGGAGCAGTGCTGGGAGAGAGTCCTGCAGCCCACCAACATCCAAGAAGTACAAATGCAGTATGAGGGCTGAAAGGTAATCTGTATCGGATATTGGTAATTTTTTCAACATATGAAATAATTAATATAGTGCTGAATATACTGTATATTTTCCTTTGACATTATAAGAAAACCCTTTTTCAGCTTTCTGTGAGGTTGACATCAAAATGCTCCTGTGTCACAGGACCTTCAAACCCCACATTATCTTTATTTTAAGACACTTCATCTTGATTAGCAGGATTTATAGAAGTATAACTATGTCAGTGAAGTCAAACAAACCATCAAGCCATCTCACACACCCTTATATTAGCCTGTGGGCACATCAGGCCACAACACTCCTTTCATGAAGCTATAGTGGTGTGATTACCATTATAAAGACCTTAGGGCCTTTGGGATATTAGTAGCATGTTAGATATCCTACCCTATGTTCATGATGAACTTCAGAGGTTTTTCATAATTTTCCTTTTCCATGGAGAAAAACCCTAGGAGCCAATTTCTAGTCACCTAACTGGTCATACACATAACCCCTAATTAGAGATTTTGTATTCAGTGGCAGATACTCACAATATTTATTTTACCCACTGTATAACTGGCTGGAAGTACATGGCTCCGTATTTATTTCAGGCTAAAAGCATGCAAGTGTTTAGCACTGAACCAGAAGAGTATCTTTTCCTGTTTTACCTCCAAACTAGTTCTCTCATGAAGTTCTGTTCCTAAACTAGCACACAGATGTCATTTAGAGACAGGTTGTAATGGGAAACATTTGCTTTATGACTAGATTAGTGCATTTAAATGGATCAGTGATGAGATGCAGCTGTAGGGTGGAGGCTCTTTAAAAGCTGCACTTCTCAATGCCAAATACAATGAAATATGGATGACTTTCAGCTAACTTATTGTTGATCTTCATATGAGGGGAAATTTTGCAACATATTTGATACTGTGAAGCCGTACTGTGGAAAATCAAAAAAGATGTACAGTGATTGTGAAGATAAGATTGGTAAAGGGAGGAAGCAAAAGCTGGCAAAATAGGTAAAGTAAATGTGAAATGAGCTGGAGGCAATCAAAGATGAGTAACAAATTAGAAATGGTAAAACTCTTAGCAAATAAGAGATTAAAATAGTGGAAAGTATAACAGATAGAAGCAGTAATAAGGCATGGTCAGTAAAAGACTCAGTGCAAGCAGAATAACCATGACATAAGAATAAAATTCTTTAGGAAAAAAAATGTAAAGCTATATAAATTCAGAGCTAAGGAGGCTGGCCTGATTCTGAACTGATGACTTACCAGCAGAGGTAAAATTATATATATATATATTTATATATTTATATATATTTGCTGTACTCTACTCACCGCTCTTGACTTTAATTGTATTACTTACCTAAACTTACCTATTCAGATATGGAAGAAAAAAGGGACTCCTGAAATAATTCAGATTGATCTTCTTGCTTCCCAAGTAATCCCCTTTTTCCCTCTGTGTATCTACCACAGCCATTAGCAGTTTATTTACCTTGTCTCTGACTTGAAGATGGGAAACTGAGGCATCTCCTGCCAATCCAACCATAGTTCAAAGAAAATAGTCTTTTGCCAGCTGGGAAATGCAACATCATGTGAAGAGCTCAGCTGAAAAAGAAATACAAAAAAAGTTCCTGACCTGTTACCTGAAGATAACAGAAGTTAAATACCTTTTATCAGATCCTTCAACTTACAGGAAGTTGTGTGTGTAATATCCAAAGAAATCCTTGAAATACGACCCAGTTTGGGTTCAGCTTTTTTCAGCACTTCAACATGAAAAAATGCAGTGCAGTAGAATTCAATTTGTAGGAAGAACATCTGTGTGTGGACAGAAACAAGAACTGTGTGGACTAATGCAGCTAATGGGATAACCCGTAGGTTTATGTAACAGAAGGCTTGAAAAGTGTAAGTGGACAAGAGGGTCACTGGTAGCTTCTCTGAACTTGCGTCATCGCGTTCATTGCTTTTCCAGGTGTTTTCACAACTGTACCAAAGCTGATGTTTTTTTGGAAAGTAAGTGAAGCTGGACCATGGGGGTTTGCTAAAGACACAACCATAAATGAACCATTTTCTTGGCCTGCTGCTTTGAGAACTGGGAACTTGACTTGTTTATGCGAAAGAATAAACCTTTTGGGTCCAGATACTGACAGCATTAACTGTATGTGGAGCTGGCCTGTGTCTCACATGCAGCAGAGAGTGAACCATGACAACAGAAGCTGTTTCTAGAAAGTAGATCAAGAAATTAGTGGGCTGTCTATGGCTATCCCTGTTTCAGCAAGGCTGCATAAAGCATTTTGCATTTTAAATTGCTTCAGCTCTGCCATCTAGGGGAGCTCAGCCCAACGGGGTATGTGGTAGAGGAAATAACAAGGAATCAGTCAAAAACAAAAGAACAATTTGGCAGAAAAATCCTACGACAGTCCCCAGCCGGGGCTGCAGTGTGGGGAGGAGGAGAGCCTGTGGGGGACTCCTCTGGTTGTGCTAGCAGGCTTGAGCTCTAACATTACCACAACGCAGAAAAATGATCAGTTAGAGTCACATTAGCATTTCAACCTGACCATAATGAGGAGAGTGCAGTGCAGCTGCAGGTTTGGCAGTCCTGCCTGAACAGACCCCAAACAAGGCATGTTATTTCATTTCAGAATAAGAGAAACAGAGACTAAAACCATCTTTCAAAACCATCTAGTTGTCCCTTTCCAATTTCAACTGGGTTGTTCCCAGCTCTCTGTTTTTTAGTGATATATCTGGTCTAATTTTAAATTACTCAAGAGATGGAGTTTCCACCACTTCCCGTGGGAAATTAGTCCATGGTCTGATAGACACGGCCAGGATATTTTCCTGATGTTCAACCTTCAGTGGTTTTCCTTTGTTCAGTTTAATCTCATTACTCCCAGTTATTCCCCATCGGTCAGTGCTAAGCTCTCAGCCCCTCTCTTTTGTGTTTACACTTTCACAGTTGGATACAGTTGTTGTTAGAAAAATCTGGTAGGCTCAATTATATATTATTCACCTTTTCAAATGCAGAGATAAAACAAAAAAAAATATGAGCAAAGGGGAGTACAAGTTAGTCTTAAAGGATGTTTTCGTGACTTAATCTACCTCCGTTCACCAAACCTAGTCTAGACCTACTCAAGTTTTTTTAGTATACAGTGGCGGGTGATCCCACACAAACCTACTACCTCTTTCCTACCTGTATCAGAACTGTGAAAACACAAGTTATACGAGGTGGGAATAATGGATGTGGGAAACCAAAATCACGATTCTATATTAAGAGGACACAGAAGCTAAAGAGTTGCAAGAAAATGTGCTTTGAGGAGTGGCATTAAAAAAGATTACCAAAAGTATCTCAATGTGGGTGCTGCACTAGCTCAGCTTAGGAAATACCAGACAGTAGCATGGCAATTAATGCCAGGGAGACAAGACAAAATTTCACTTGGAAAGAATATGACAAATCTGAAGTAGAAAGGCTGATGAATCATGAGCATGGAGAAAGCTGCTCAAATTGTATTTATGGTAAGATCCTCAGAGGCAAAGCACAGAGAGGGAAGAAAAGGTGATTGACTACAGCTATTTCTTGAATTTGCAGAAATGCTGAAAAGAGAATGAGGACCCAGAACACTCTGTAAGTAAGATTAAGGATGTGGAAGCTAAAATAAAACTGTGGAAGCTAAAATAGAATTGTGGAAGCCAAATGAAAGAATGAAGAGTAACCTGAGCAAATCTCTTAAAGCAGGAGGCAGATCAGAGGAGGGAGAAGTTATATTAGCTAGAAAAAAATAAATAGAGGGGTTTGTGGGACCCTTAGGGGATAACTGGGCTTTCTGGAAGCTTGCCCTGAAATGCAGCATCAATGGAACAGTCTGTTCCTTCTTAGCCTTCATAAGGAAGCTGCTGAGAGAGATGCACTATTCCTTCTCCTTCCCACACAAGCTCTTGTCTTTAAAATACCTCAGTTTTACAAGTAACAGTTTAAAATATTTCTGAAGTGACAGTTTAAAATTAGAACGATAGACTCATCTTACCTCCAGTTCTGAACTTCACAGAGGTCATGAGCTAAGCACCCTGATTCAGTGGAGCACAGGTGGCAGAAGCAAAATCAGGGAAGATCTAGGTCCAAAGTGAAGAAGAAAAACTATGAGCAATGATTGTAAATGTGTCGCTCAAGGAGCAGAACCACAGCAAGGAGGAGAGAGCACCTGGATGGACTACTGGAGTCAAGGACAGGTTTCTTCAGGTGGGAGAGACTGCAGTATCCTTGGGAAACATTGCTCCTTGCACCTGCAATATGCTATTTTCTCTTTCACAGTGAATCCACTAAGGAGGCAACAAGAGAACATCATTTTTACCAGGGATAATGACTGTAACTCTGTCGCATTGACATTATCACAGGCTGCCCATATAGCACATGCACAAGCTCTGAGCTCTTGTCCTTTGCACACAACTGAAAACATAAGGAACATGCAGATACCAAGTAGGACAAAAAACCAGTTGTTAGAGGCTGAGGCTCAGCTACTCTGGGACACTGCATTGCCTTCCAGCCCATCTGGACTGCAGCGAGGTGTGGAAGGAGATTCTCTGGCATATCTTCATGAGCTAAGTGTAAAGTTATTGTTGTTATGTTATGGACTAGCGATAGAAACTGGGTGAACTCGTCTGGAGACGGCAGAATCTCCTTTCAGCTAGCTCAATCCAGATAACACCAAATACAGAGATAGACCCTAGCCAGAGACATTCAAGCCCAGAGATATCTTTTAAAATGTGTAAGACATTCAGATTCTGAATGTTAAATGTTTAAATCTGGCAGCCTCTCTTGCTGTAGGTAACCTTCTGTAAAGTATGTTTAAAAAGAAAACTTCTCTATGGTCTCCTTTTTTTCCCTTGTCCTTTTTGTTCATTGGGCAGATTGTAGGGTGGAGAATGGTACATTTTTGCTTTGACCTTCTGCAGCATGGAACAAGCTGAAGGGACTGGTGGCTGCCTGGGATTGCCAGCTCTCCAGTTCTCAGGCAGGAGTATGGAAAGGTTGCAAAATGGCAAATAAGATCTCAGGTTGAATTTTTTGAAAAATAAAATAAATAGAGGGTTATGCTGATACACAAGACATAGGGAAATTTTAAGTAGTGCCTTAGCAGTTGTCAGGCTATGTGATTTTTATTTCATCTGGAAAGCAATAGTACAAATATAAAAATATTGCACATGCCAGAATCTAGTGTTCTTTTTTTAATTCTGCATTTTGCAGTGACTCCACCTAAGCCATTTGTCTAGATATTATTTGGCTGGGCTATTGTGGCATGGAATGCAATTTCACTTAGTTATCCATTTTAAGGATCAGCTTTCAACTCAGAAAGATAAGAGAAATGTCAGGACAGAAAGCAAGAATCAGTGATTCACAAGATGTCACATGCTTTGGTTTCTTGACTGAAATTTCTCAAATGAGAACCACCTGCTGCTGGTAGTAATGCAGCATCTCTTATTGGAAAGTCAAACGAGTCTGGGGGAAAAAAGCTACAAGAAAGAAATTCTGCCAGAAGCTTCAGCAGCAGTCCTGTGAGACCAGAAAGGAAGTACAAAAGATCCTTCAGAGTCTGAGAGCCCAGCAAAAGGCTGCTAGTTCCAGGGAAATTAAGACAAAGCAGATTTTAAAATACCACAAAACATAAAGCAAGACAGTAAAAGAAATGCAGCGAGGGGAAAGGGGGTGGCATTAGGATGAGGCCAAGGTGCAGCAAGTAGAGTTGATGTACTCGGGACGGGGTCGAGCAGGTAAACCCCAGTGGAACTGGCCAGTGCTGTGACAAGGGCATCCCCTCAAGATGCTGCTGCTAAAGAGGGCACTGCCATATGCAGTGCCACTGCTGGGTATGAAAAAGCATTAATATTATAGCTCCTGTAGCAGTTTGTTTTAATTTGTTGTGGCACAGTCCCTTATAGCTTGCAAGTGGAGCTGATACATATGTGTAAAATCAGGGCTGTAACTTCTCAATTTTTGAAACAGAAAATCTAAGGCTGTGTGCCTGCCCACATCACATATTTATGTTGTGAAAGCCAGCCTAGAAATGTCTGCAAAGGGCCAGCTTGTAACACTCTTATCTGGAGTAGCACTTTGCTCTTGGATGTCACTACACTTGGCTGTACACTCGATCAGATGAACTTCCACATTATTCAAGAACAATTTGAAAATATAAATAATAGAAGAAAAGGTAGTATCCAGAAAGAAGGAGAGGGGTAGAATATGGCTTTGAGTGATACACAGTATTTGGGTGGGAGGTGCTGAAAACATGCAACGGTTTCTTTCAAATTTGATTGCAATGGAATTTAAAGTAATTGTAATTAATATGATATGAAAGCTCAGATGGAGCGGCCAGGCATAAATCGAGCCTGTGGTTAGTTTACACATCTATCAAGCTGACCTCTCATAAATCAGGGTCAGGAAACAATGAGAGGGCAGGCGAGTGTTTGTGCTGTTGTTTGCTGACTGGCTGTTCAAAGGAATGCTGCAAGAATGTGCCAAGAATCTGGCTTTGTCAGGAAGAAAAAAGTTGTTTTTTAAAAGACTGACAGATGTCTAGAGACAAAGGTGAAGAAGACTAAAACCAGAAGCAGGACTTCTGGATGTTTCTCCAGGTGTTGCAAATAATTAAAAATAGTAGGAGAGGCACAAGGCATGAGACTGTAACCCTGCACTACCTGACACCTGTGTGTGGAACCAGTACCAAGGGTGGGAGCGAGGTGGGGGTTATGGCACCTTGGCACCATGGAAGGCTTGTGCAGGAGCCTGCCCAGTTCAGAGTCAGGGAAAGCAAACCTGGAGTTGCTGAGGTAACTGTCGATTGCAATGCAATGGGAAAAGCAGAGCAGGACTGCAGTTCAACATGCCCTGGCACTGCCACGGGAATCTGGGCCAGGAACTAAGATGAGGCACACTATTGTCATGGCCAGGGGGGCTCAAACAATGAAGGGTATTCCGTTAAAGCCAGTTGTTCTCACTTTAAGGCTGCCTTATTGTGCCATGAAATGTCACTGGAGCAAGAGAAAACAATTTCCTGGTTGCTGAAATCATTCAGCATTTAAATGGGAGAACTGTGATGTGCTGTCCATACCCAAGATGTATCATAAGAAGTAAGGCGAGCGGACCTGCTGCGGAAAGCACAGGGCAAAAAGATATTTGGATGAGTGGTCTGGGTGCCACCTTTGAAACAGACTGATTGGCAGGAGGGAAAGTGAGCATCCTTAGTCAAAACCAGACTTGTGAGGGTTCCCTTAACTGTAATTTCTAAGGTCATTAAGGTAGAGCTAATGGAGTACACTCAGCAGGCAGTCAAGCAAGAATCCTGTGACTGACTTAGAATGCTGAACACAAAATTTCTGGTAGAGCTCTGGAAAATAACTGAAAACATGGGAAGTAGAAAGTACCTTAAAGTTGCAATGTTATTACAAATGGGTAAAAAGACTGATTTTTTTTTTTAACTGTTTTTGTATGCCCACATTTCCCCTAACAATCATTATTAGGGGTTGTAGGGCAGACAGGTGGACTTGATGATCTTATAAAAAGAGTAAAATATAAGAACACATTTCCTGTGCAGAAGGGAAGAAGGAAGTCAAAGCATGTCACTGCCCTGCCTCGGGCTGATCTGAAGCCTTTGGTTGGGCACAGACTTACCATGGTTATTTTCCATCCCTCAAGCTGTGTTTAGACTGTCTCAACTTCAGTAATCTTGGAGACATGTAAAATGTTTTCTCTTCACAAGGTGGAAGACGCAGAGGTTCTGTCTGCTCTATCAGGCTTATCACTGCATGCAGGTGTGGATGAAACTATGGCTTTCAGCAGGCGAGGTTTGGCCCTGAGGAGCCTCAAGGGAGAATGCTCTGGCATTTATGAGCATGTGAACTACAAAGCAGAAAAAAGCAGATGCGCTTTGTGTTGATTGTTATAATTCATAAACTAGATTTCATATTCTACTACTTTTTTTTTTTTTTTTTTTTTTTTTTTTCCCCACTAGAAATGGGACTTGTAAGTTTTTATTATGAACTTTGGAAAGTCCATGTAATGATGGTGGAGATGAGCTATGATGTGCCTTCTTCTCCTCAAGTAATGAAGAATTACCTGAACAGCTGTGATTCCACACTGGTGAATGAACATTTGGTAAGCCTTACCACAGACTGCACAACCACTTTTCTATGCTATTTAATAATGTGTTAAATGTCGTACCAAAAATTTAACTTCTTGTAGTTAACAATGGTACAAGCAGGCCTATTTTTGGGCCTATGCCATTATACTAAAGGAGGCTAAAGAACTGTTTGGAATTACATCCACACTGAAAATGATACTGTTTGCATGCATACACCTGTACTAACTGAAGACTGTGGCTCCAATCTTGCTAAGACTCAGTATGGGCTTATGCTGGGGCATGTGAGCAGCTGTCTTCAGTTGGTCTTTCTCTGTAGGCCCGTAGGCTGGGGCATTAGTTTGCTATTCAAATACAGAGAACACAGACTCCTTTAGTAGCTTTACATACAGTTTTCACCACCTGTTTTGACCTCACAAAATGCTGTTGTCCTGCATAAAACATTTTACATGTCTCCAAGATTACTGAAGTTGAGAGAGTCTAAACACAGTTTGAGGGATGGAAAATAACCATGGTAAGTCTGTGCCCAACCAAAGGCTTCAGATCAGCCTGAGGCAGGGCAGTGACATGCCTTGACTTCCTTCTTCCCTTCTGCACAGGAAATGTGTTCTTTTACTCTTTTTTTATAAATAAATGGGACATAATCAGGAAAACAGTCACTAGTTTGGACTCCAGCTTGTGACCTGTGTGGGGAAAATATCAAAATATTTTGAGGCATATTTTGGCTAGGCTGCTGCAAGATATGACTGAGGCCTGACAGACTCAACTGTGTGCCAGACCTGACCTGGATATAAACCCTCTCCCGTGCTTGTCTGAGTACTGGAGCTAGAAAGACTGCAGCAAAGCAGAACGTTTGTTGTGCTGATTTGCGTCTCAAGACCTGGATTCCTCCTCCAGGGCAGCTGCTGCCAAAGATCTAGGAGCAAATGAAACCACATTTGGGCCATGCTGGTGGCAGACAGAGCCCTCTCTCCAAGCCTTGCAAGCCAGGTAGCTTCTCCACTCTGATACTTTTGGAAACAAACTAGAGATTTCCCCCCCACCTCCTTAAAAGTATTTGCTGCTAATCTTAAAATCTCTCATGAAAGACCAGTAACTATCACCCAGCAGAGTGTCTCAGTGGTTCGTGGGTTTTGTTTTCTCTAAGGGTTGAGAACTCACCAGTGTTTGTGTCATGTCTCCAGATCAGACTTCACCTTGCTCCCAGCACTTGCTGAGCGTGTAAATTGGTTTCCACCCAACTAAGAGGAATTAGGATAAATGGAAATAAAGATCTAAGGGACAGCATAAAGCCTGAGATGGAAAGACCTAAAAACCTCAAATAAAAAGACAAAGAGGCTATTAGTAACTACACTGAAGTCTATTCAGATGGAGTAACATAGGTGTGTAATGTGGTTGATTACATTTAAGACACAGAGAGATTCAGACTGATTTTACAGAGCTGAGACTGCTTCATACACAGTTTAGGCAAAATATTACTGGAAGCTTAAATTGGGTATTTCGAGTTAAAAACATGAATGCAGTTAATAGCATCATGTTATTATGTGAAATGCCTTCTGGAGGAAGATAAACAATTTATCTTATTATGGTTTTCTTTCCCATATGGCACAAACGGGCCCAGGACCAAACTGGCTCTCAGCAGAAAGCCCTCCATCTCCACACTCATTTAGCAGGTCATATTTAACCAATTTCAATATCCTTCCTGTACACTCACTGGTGCATCCATTCCAATCAACACTCTACAGTTAAAGTTTTAAAATAACACTTCATTTTTTACCCTTCTTGGCTCTTCTGCTGCTCATGCTACTGTTGAATATTCTTTTTTATCTGGTCTGGTCTATGTCTGTCGGTGCTAGTGTTTATGCCAAGCTGTTATTTCTAAAAGCTAAATTTTGAGCACTCACCTCATTCCAAATTTCCTAAGAAAAAGCAGAAACACTACTGCAATAATTCTCATGAAAACCCAAACAAATAAATCAATTAAACAACACTTGCATGATTCAAAAAAAGACAGAAATATACTAATGCCCAAATCAAAGAATAATACAATTGTACTTGCCTTGCTTTTTTATTCTGGCACCTCCTGTTCTCATTCCAAGTTGTGGTATTGCATGTTTTCCCAGACTATCCAGATTAGGCAAGAAACAGATTTTCAAAAGTACATAATCACTGAAGGATGCAGTTAGACACCCACCCAAGCAGGTGAAATCCCTTAAAAATTTCTTGAATGCTTAACCCCTGAATGTTTCAGAACAAAGGCTTCTCTTTCCTGGAAAACAACAAATGTTTGTGAGCATCATTAAAAACTACAGGACTGTCAATAATTAGGTTAAAAGACACCAGGATAGAACACAACATAAAAATAGGGTGTAATTGGAGAAAAGCAATCTGAAGAAAAGAGATTAATACTTCTAATAGTTTAGGAAAATGGAAAATTACTGAGAAAAAGCACTTAGAGAAAAGTCTGTTTTCAGGTATTGGTTCCAAAACATCATAGCTAAATTCCAATGTTTTTCTATGCAAATCCAATAGCTATTAAGGCATAAAATATATCTTCCAGCACTAGAGTTGTCCCTTGTATGACCTCATGACTTAACAGTGCTGACAAGTGTACAAAGCTTTATTAGCAGTAAGACCAATGGATTTTGAAACATGTAGCAATGATACACAGTAATGAAATTCTGCATCATGATAAGAAATGAGATTTTCTTACCATTGTCAGAGGCTGAATAATGCAGGTCTAAGAAAGACTGCTAGACCACAATACTACAAGTAATTTTTGTCTCTTTCTGCTATGGAAAAAAAAAGGGGGAAATCTTTTATGCCACTCCTGAAACAAACTAAAGGTCAGCCTTTGAATGGTATCCAAACCTTTTTCTATGTTAGTATTACAAATAAATCTCTGTACTGCAAACTGCAGTAGTTTGTCATTAGTTCATTGCTCCGTGCAGCAGCAGAAGGAACAAGGCATGACAGCAAAGTATTTTAACTGTGTTCCAAAACAACCACTGGCAACAGTGAAAAGTTCAGCTGCGGATACACATGTGTTCCTGTGAAGGTACAAAGAAACCAAGCACTAGTTTAGCGACAGAAAGGGAGGCGGTGTCAGCCAGTACTTCATAACAGCACAAGCAAATATTTGAACTACAGCTGACAACTTTCAATGGGCTGAAAGAGCTTCACTCAGAACTGACAGCCTCTTTTTCCCCTTCTAAAAAATACTCAGTCTTCTCAATCTTTTCTGCAAAATAAATGACCACCTTCCTCCAATACATTAGCACTCTCTTCCCTGTTGTCTTTTCCCTCTCATCATTGCTCATGCGAACTGTATGAAATTCAACTAGACAAAGTGCAAGGTTCTACACCTGGGTTGGGGCAATCCCAAGCACAGATACAGCCTGGATGGAGAATGGATTGAGAACATCTCTGAGGAAAAGAACTTGGGAGTGGTGGTTGATGAAAAGCTCAACGTGAGCCGGCAATGTGCACTTGCAGCCCAGAAAGCCAACCGAGTCCTGCGCTGCATTGTCAAGGGAGGTGATTCTGCCCCTCTACTCTGCTCTTGTGAGACCCCACCTGGAGTACTGTTCATTTCTGGAGCCCCCAACATAAGGAGGACATGGAGCTCCTGAGGCAAGTTCAGAGGAGGGCCCCACAGATGATCACAGGGTTGGAGCACCTCTGCTACAAAGACAGGCTGAGAGAGTTGGGGCTGTTCAGCCTGGAGAAGAGAAGGCTCTGGGGAGACCTTTTAGTGGCCTTCCAGTACCTGAAGGGGCTACAGGAAAGCTGGGGAGAGACTTTTTATAAGGGCTTGTAGCAAGAGGACAAGGGGTATTTGCTTTACACCAGAAGAGGGGACATTTAGGTCAAGCATTAGAATGAAATTCTTCACTATCAGGGTGGTGAGACACTGGACCAGGTTTCCCAGGGAAGTTGTGGAAGCCCCATCCCTGGAAGTGTTCAAGGCCAGGTTGGATGGGGCTTTGAGCAACCTGATCTAGTGGGAGGTGTCCCTGCCCATGCAGGGGGGTTGGAACTTTGAGGAATCTGTAAGGTCACTTCCAACCCAAACCATTCTATGAGTCTATGATTTATGGTAAGTGCAGAATATTGCTCTTTTTCAACAAAGAATTATCCCTTCACCATCACAGAAGAATCCCACACTGTATTTTATTCTTGTGACCAACCTCTTCTAGCTGGCCATGTGTCACAGCAATGATCTCACTCCTCTGACCATCCCTGGCAAACACAGCAGTTATTCCCTCATGGTACAAACACTGCTAGTTCAGGTACTGGGACGGCTGTATGTGGCTGACTTCCCAGAGGAAGGCATATAGCATTAAATGGATAATTGCAAAAGGTGTATGAAATTGGGGAGCAAGGTTTTCTTTTCCCTCTACCTTATTCTAATTTTTTTTAAAGGAGGGGTAAAGTACCTGACACTCTGCTGCTCTCACCTAAGAGGTTTCCTGTTGGGACCACTGAAATATGCACAGAAGGACGTTGACTCATCCTTTTTAGTTATCTTGTACAACTGGAGCTAACTTTGGGAAGATTAAAATGAGGTAACACACACCTACATAAACTTGTATCTGTAAATTTCTCCCTCCAGTCTAAGGAGGAAGAGAATCTAAGCTACCTTTAACAGTACACTTAGATATTGCATTTTTCTCAGCTCTTTATACATAGACTATCACAGGATTTGGAAAATACTAAAAACGGTAAAAGAAAGGAAAAACATTCCCAAACGTGATGGTTTTTCAAAGGGGAAAGGATCCCTCAATCTCTTGCTGTGCTACCCTGTAATTTTTTATGTTTTTTATGTTCTCATCTTACTTTTAACCAAAACTGGAAATCAAAAGTTTTCTGGGTAGCTAGATTCAATTACAGTCTGCATGTGTACAAGTTTGATTACAATAGAGGTTTTCACAGCTATTTATCTGCAGAAAATCAAAATGCAAATATATGCGGAGAAGCTGATTTTGCCTTTATCTACTTCAGTATTAAGAAAAATTAACATTTAAAACTTCAGTATTTTTATTGAAATAAATGTTGTTCTCGCCACAGCACAATAATTATGATTCATGACAAACGTACATTTCCAAGTTAAGCATTTTACTGTGTATAAACTGTGATGACTGACTTTTTCACCGATCAGAAACTGTTCTACAGCTGAATATCACACACAGTTAGTACTGTATTTTGGGGGGAAATGTTGGAATTTTACATGAGAGAAATTTATAATAAAACTTTTAAAATTAACATAATACAGTCAGGAAATATAAGACTAATAATAAGCAATCAAAAAAACAAACACTATTTTCTACTTTATCCAGCTATAAATACAAAAATGCAGCAACTGATTTAATACCCTTTAGACTATTTCAATTCTGTTTTTTAAGCAGAAACTACTAGATATGCAGACCACATCTAGAGTTTGTAACATGAAATCCTAAATTCTATTCAGTTAACTAAGTTTCAGGAATTATTCTTCCTACATCGGTTTTCTCTCCAGCAAATCACTTTCTGATATTTTGGAATGAGATGAGGTGTAGGCATGAATGAACTGAATATTAAGTCTGAAACCTGATGGCTACTAAACATTTATGTAACTTTAAACCAGGTTACTGCCCATGTTGACTTGTATGGTACAGGTAGGGAGAGGATGCTGGTGCTAAAAATGCATGTGAAGTAAAACTGAGATTAAAATGGATGCCTGCCAAACACTTAAACACAATATAAAAAACCCCAACAAATCAAAACAGATTATAAAGAACATCCTCTCTTCTTCAGTAACAGATGTTGCTGAAGTGATTAGAAAAAGTTACATTGCTTTGTGGGCCGTGGGGTGCAAATACAACTGAAGAAATATTTAGTGGGCTTTTAGTTAAAGCACATTGTGACACAGGGAACCACACTCTAGTTGAACCAGGAGACAGCTGCAGGAAAAGAATGGGATTTTTTTAAAAAACATCTGAACACATGGAAGAAACTAAGACCAAATATTAGTAAGACATATACACATAATTACCCATTCTCTCTGTTACACAAATGACATTTTGGAATCAAATTGTTAAAGTAGCTGAAAACTAATTTTTCACATGGAAGCAAAGAGTGATGGGGAATGGCAACAGAAACATCTGCATATGCTCAGATATAATATAGGTACAAAACCCAAATATGACATTAGAAGAGAAAAACACCTCTTATTCACAGTATAATGGTACATGTAAATTAACTAGTGAAATGTCTATGATGCTTTATCACACACATTAAAAATATGGTGGAAGGAGGAAATAAAATTCATTTGAAGAAACATTCTAGTTTTTCTCTTTTCTGTAACTGTGCTCTTTTCCATTAGGTATGTAGATTGAAATAACCTGAATCTTCCAGTGAAACATATTTAACATAGTCTGAATTATGTGCTTCTACAGTACTTCATCTTTTCATATTGATTTCACACTCATTCACTTATTACTTTGTTGCTGTTGAAGACTGACCATGGTAGCAAGGAGAATGGGACTGTGCCTTTTGAAGAAGAGAGAAAAAAAAGGCAATAACCTAGTGGATCTCTTGGACTGAGCCTAAGCCTAAGCATGTGTGCCTACAAAGTGTGTCCATACTAATAAAGCCACAGAAATCAGAAGCATTAAGAAAAACTTTAACACTCTCATAAAAGAAAAAGAGATTAAACTCTTTTCACCAGCTTCTTCCAGGGGCCGTGTGGGTGTCCTTTCATCTCCAAAATGGAACAAAGTTGTTATATGAGTAAAAGCTTTTCAACAGAACTCTTAAAAAATACAGGTTAAAAGAGTAAAGAAGAGAGGGCTAAAGCATTTTTCTAGCAAGCACAATCATTCGTTGATCTTACTTCTTCATGTCATTAACTTCATGGATTGTATGCAAATAACAGTAGCTTCTGAGCCACAGGATACACACATAAGGTATGTCTAGATTATCAGTTAAATGCATATTTTTGAAGAGCTTTTATGGGATGTGAGAAATATGCTGAAGTAGGAAAATAAACAACTGTGCAAAGTAGTAAGTGTTGTTATAGTTTCTTTATTAGTTTACAGAACCTGAAGCTAATAACAATCTGCCTCTTACAAAGCTAGTGATACACAGCTCCATACTTTGCATTGGCTTCCCTCGGGAAGCTGTTGAGAACTGTTAGATTCAGTACAGAATTCAATTTTTCAAAATTAGTACAGCACATAAATTAATAAACTTCAAACATCATATATAAGGGAAGGAAGGAATCTCTAGATTATTTATGGGTTAACTTGTTTTTCTATAATTTTTTTTTCTTTTCCAACATTGTCAGATCTGTATTCTTAAAAATAACAGTTACAAAAAATCTCAACTCAGACATGGTATGAAAATCAAATAATAACTGAGCAATTGTCTGACTAGCATTACATTTCTGTGCTTGATCAGCTTTAATTAAGAATATGCACATAGGAGAACACTGTGTTAATTTTTTTTACTTGTTTGTGTCCTATAGCAGTAAAGGGATACTATGCAGAAATTGAAACCTGCCTGGCATTGTTTTCTCTCAATTAAAATTCAGCACATTAAAAAGGTTAGATCTATGGTTACATGACATCTTCCAATTTCAGATCAACAGTGTCTTGCAAAGGTTCATTTTGTGCCAGCACTCTAGTTCAGTGCACTCTGAGAGCTAAAGCTCCTGTGTGGGAGAGGCAGTAATGGACTGCCCAAAATGCATTACCATGCAACATTCAGCTTCAGCTGAAACTTTTGAATTGTGGAATTAAATCAAAATAATGCTTTCAATTTGGCAGCAGCATATCTGACCAAGGCTAAAGGGATGCTGAAGTCAGTTAAATTCTGTAAAATAATCTTAATGCACAGAATGGCACTTCTGAATCATCTCATGCACCACCATGAAGTACATGAGTTGCAGTGGGTACAATGGACTGCACAAAGTAAAAAAGAATTCACCATGAGACTTGAGGCAGACAAACTATTAGACAAAAGGCATTCTATGCAGTAATTTTAATACTTAAAAAATATAATAACTTTAAAAGCCCTCTACTTCACATTTTTTATAAAAGCTCTCACTTCTTTAAATGTTAATCACTTTCTCTAGAGTAAACCCCTTATTACACTGATTTGAAAGAAACACAAGTCAGTTGAACTGCTCTTCTGGGAGGTGCTTGAGGGAGTGTAGTAAAATTTCTGCTCCACAGAGCTTACAAATCTTCAGGTGAGGATGTTATTGCTTCAGACTCTGTATTTTGCTTTGCCATGATCATTGATAACACATATGTGCTGAAAAAAAGATAACACTGATTGCAAATGTACAGTTGATTACTTTATTATTAATTGATTGTTCAGAAATATTTCTGCATGACCAATCTAGTGATCTTGTAATTACCCCTTCCTTTCCAGAGACCTGGAACTGAATTCTGATTCTGATCTCACTTTCTAGCTACAGCAATTTTTTCCACTTGCAATTCCCAGTTTTGAGGTCCACCCTTGGGAGCACCACAGGAAACAAAGGCAAGGCTTGCACCTTTTTTCCATCATTATCTCACTGAGAAAAGGGGCAGACAACATAGCAGTAAAAGTCCAAACCTGTCTGAACTGTAGCTGTGTTTCATTTACTGCTGTCTCTGCATGTCCTGGGAATGGTGGATCTGTGAGGTCCTAGGCTGACAGAAGTTGGAGCATAGCAGACTTATGACTTCTGCTCTGAGGAAAATCTTGAGGTTATTTGAGGTTTTTCAGGGAGTCCTACACTCACTGAAAGGATTCCAACCATGACATTAAGGCAAACTATGGGGTACTTAAGACATCCTGGAAAAGTAAAGCAGTGACTTTTAAAAACTATTTTTTAAAGAAACTTACATTTAGATCTCTGAAGTGCTCATTGTAGTCCAGGGCATAACCTACCACAAACAAATCTGGAATTTCAAATCCATAATCTGTATTGAGACAAATAACAAACACCATCAATACAACATCAATTGAAATTACATAGCCCCTAAATTCATGTGTTGGTTCTCTGACAAGCAAACTCCAGATGTATGTAGTCCAGGTTATGTTACTTTTGACTTAGAGCCATCAAGGTCAGCAGTAGCACTGTACCCAGTTCCTGCTCACGGGCTGTTTGTGACAGGGATGTGAACAGTCAGCAGAGAGTGGCAGAGCTGAGCACAATGAGCAGTAGCACAGCAGACACAGGGTGGAAGGAAGACAAAATCAGAGCTGAAAAACTGAGTCTATGTGGAAGCTCCACTGGTACACGGGTGTGATGACAACTGTCTAGTACCACAGTAATGAAAAATAAGTACAATTTTAATTCAGAAGTAATTTTCAGAGGTTTGTATGTTTTCTTCTGAGAACAGCAAAAACTACTTTGCATATCATGCTACCAAAACACGTCAAATGCTTCTTAAATTAAAGCCCCAACCTTATGAAGACTCATGCACATGTTTAACAAAGTAAATGCACGCAGGGCAGTTGGATCACACATTGCACTTCAGGCTGAGCACAGGCATGTATCTTTGAGTGTGGAGTTTTGTGAGGTATCAGCACTGTGTAAAACGAGTCAGATGCTCTCCATATTGTTCACTTATAAACTAGAGAAAACCACAACCTTTTGGACACAAAAATAGGTCAGCATAAAAAATTTTACAGGTATTCAATGAAGGAATTTATTAATTTGTTAAGAATTGTGGGTAACAGATGCTTTGGAATCATAATAAAAAATTTGAGTGAGGAAATTACACATCATTGATATACAGGAGTGATCTCAGATGTTTTATAAAATTAATCACAGTATATATAAAAAAGGGTAAAACCAGTTTCATTTTACAAATCATTATGTAAAAATATTAAGCTACCTTTCATGAAGTAATTTTATTGTATTTTTTATATGTTTTAAATTACTGAATCCAGTCAAATATATACTTCAATTTACTGGATTACATTCTAAATGTTAAAAATAACAGTGTATAAAAACTAGTACAACAAAATGTTTGGGTCACAGTTCAGACTATTGGGCTAAAACTTCAGGGCTATGTCCACCATCAAGTAACTTTTGCTTCATAACATTTCCTTGTCTCCCACATCGCAGATCAAGACTCTTCATGCTGTCTCCTGGTACTCACCTGCCTACTCTCCTTCTACCCTCCTCCCCAGCTCAGCTGACCAGGGCCTTCTTCAGTAGCAAATACTGGCTGATCTCTTCTAGATGGATCTATTCTTTTCACTATTTATCCACATACCTGTTATTATATAATTTATTCTAATAAGTCTAAAATGACAATGGCTTGGTATAGCTCTGGCTCTTCCCCATAGCACAGTACAAGTACCAATAACTCAGAGGTAAGTGGTGCTGGTGTGGCACAAACAGAACAGTAGGAGTTTTAAAAGTCCAATTTATCTCTTACTTTTTTGGAGGGTGGGGTTTAATTATAATATAATTGTTTACTCTTTAAACAATAAAACTTTTCAAAAAAGTTATTCTGTTATAAAAATGTAAAACTTGTGAATAACGATCACAATAAAACACCTTTCATGTTCAGATGGAACCCTGCAGCTCCTCCAAAGAGATGCAATGAGGAAGGAAAAGGAAGAATTGGACTTTCTCTTCTATATAGATTGTCAGAGACAGAAGATAAAAGCACTCACTCTTCATCAATAAAATTACACCCTTTCATGGCTTCCTGATAAAGTTAGTATTATGCAGAAAACATCAGACTATAAGGAGGCCAAGCTTTCCAAACCACAATTTCACAAATCCTTCCATTGCATCCCACAGTCCCATTGACAACTGATATTTTACACTGTTTCTAGCAGTCCACAGAATGATATGAAAGGCAAGTGGTAGAGTAATGGTAACTTCTTGGACTGTCAAGTACAGATTTTCACAACAACACTTACAATCTGGTCTGTACCCATCAGGCTGAGATGTTCTTTTCACCAACAAGCTGTAATTAAAAACAACATAAGCCCCATGTAAATCTACATATTTAACTGAATACATGCATAAAAACTATTGCCTTTATCAAAAAACTTCCAAGCCATGTGAGTCACTGTTCTTGTTCTGCTCCTCCTCCCAACAACGTCCTGATGGCAGGGAAGAGATGGGTGTGTTCCCCTTCAAAGTCCATCAGTGCCAGTCCTGACATGGCTGAAGGGTCACTGCCACTGCAGAACTACACAAAAGCATTTCCTCTCCTTTCCTCCACCCTCCTCTTAGTGACTCGGGCAGCTCCTCTGCAGAACTCCCTCTGCCATCCTGCAGCATTGCATTAAAGCAGGATCTTGGAATGGGAACATTGACTGGAAAGTATGTTGGGCTAGACTAATTATTAAGTTCTGTGATTGTTTTACTCACCTTGCCACTTTAATCATTTTGGGCTTGTATTTTTCTATATTATTAAGCAGAACCTTCATAGTCCTTCCAGTTCCAACAATATCCTTACAAAACATGAAAAAACAGAA
Organism: Apus apus; assembly: GCF_020740795.1. Lineage (NCBI taxonomy): Eukaryota > Metazoa > Chordata > Aves > Apodiformes > Apodidae > Apus > Apus apus. The sequence goes on along the minus strand of NC_067283.1, from coordinate 18,053,102 downwards.
TAAGCAAAAAAAAAAAAAAAAAGGAAAGCTGAAAAGAGGAAATCTGGACAATGACTGAGCAGTTCCACCTTCTTATTTTGTGGAAACAATGTATTTTTCCCAGGGTATTGTGAGCCATATCCAAGAAAGATCATAACTGAGTTCACTCTCTTTGAAGCAACCCCTTTCTACTAATAAAATCATCACTTAAAGGACTGTCCACTTCCTCTTGAAATTAGTTCTGTTTCTAGTATTACTGGAGATTACTTGCCACTGCAAGGATGCAGGGATCAGACTTTTCATATTATGGACAAGAATGCAGTATGGCCACATCTCTCCATGTCAGGACTAAATCTGGCCTAATTGTTGTTTTACTAGTCCAGCACAAATGAGTATTCACCAGAGATACTGTACTCAACCTGGCCTGAATGAGACCAGGAGATACCTGGCTACAAAACTGACCATGACATGGAGAGCAGCTGTTGACTCTGAACTCTGTAGGTGTGGATTTTTCATTAGCAACACTTTTATCTCTGCTCCCCAGCTATCTAATAACAATAACAGAATTTGCTGTAGACATTATTTTGTTTCTGTTACAGCAGCTGGCGTTAACAAACATGGAACTCCTAGCAGTCATTCAGGTAACCAGCCATCTCTGTGTCTCATGACTTTTTCACCCTTCTTTGCTAAGAAAAGCCATTCCAACATTTATAAATTTCCTTCATTACACCATCCAGCTTACTTCCCACTCAAGCAGACTGGGCCTAAAATGCCAGTCAGATCCTGATGCACTCTCTAACCATCCTAGCTGCCTTTCCAACTTTAAAAGAGAATCATCTACATAAATTATGAGAGAATTTGTAGCATCAGTGGGGTGACACATTCTCTTCCTCCACAGCTGAACACTGTTGCTTTACACCAGCAACATATCTGTGATGGATCCTCCCCAGGGGACACTGCAGGATGCAATGCTGATGAGCAGGAGTCATGGGCACTTGAGAGAATGACTGACATTCTCAACCACCATGTGAAAAACCCTGAAGTTGCAAAGCATGTGCAGAGCTATGCTACGATTTCAAAATCATGCAACCGAGAAGTGCAGAGCACAAGTTTTAGGAGGAGCATCTGAGGGAACTGGGGTTGTTTAGCCTAGAGAAAAGGAGGCTGAGGGGAGACCTTATCACTCTCTACAACTTCCTGAAGGGAGGCTGGAGCAAGGTGGTTGTTTGTCTCTCCTCCCAAGTAACAAGTGACAGAACACGAGGAAATTAACTCATGTTGTGCCAGGGGAGGTTTAGAGTGGATATCAAGAAAAATTTATTCAGCAAAAGGGTTGTCAAGCACTGGAACAGGCTGCCCAGGGAAGTGGTTGAGTCACCATCCCTGGTGGTATCTAAAAGATGTGTAGATGTGGTGCTTAGGGACATGGTTTAGTGGTGGATTTGGCAGTACTAGTTAACAGTTGGACTTGATGATCTTAAAGCTCTTTTTCAACCAAAACTGTTCTATGATTGATTGCAGTTGATTCATTGTTCTCCAAGGAACAGAACAACTTACAGTACAGGAGTTCATGAAACCACAGAAAGAACAAATCAAATGACAAGCAAGGACTCCTGGGTATCCAAGTCAAGTACGTGTGGCAGCAATGTAGTGTGTGTGATCTGTCATGCAGTTGCAAAAAGACTGAGAGATCATTAAGCAAATTAGCCTCTCTCCCTCTTCACCACATCGGAGCTAAAGAAGTGTAAACACCGACAAGGCTTTAGAAACTGAGCACACAATCACAACTTTACTGTGTGACTTTATATAAGTACTATATGACATAAACACCTGACTTACCTCCACAATTAGCACATTCTGAAAGAAACAAACAAAAAGAAACACAATTAGACAATATTCACTAATTAAAATAAACAAAGTTTTGAAAGAGTGAAATGAAGACCTGCAGTCCTATGTACATACATACACCATGATGAAACACAAGGAGTTTCCTCTTTCATTTTTGAGTCCTCAGAAAGAGCCAGCCATAAAAGCAAACCTTGCACTCAGGGGCTATGACTTTATTCAACTCTGCCTAGATTATCCTCTTTGTGCAAGAACGGGATGTAGCTTCGGAAAATACAATTAGATGGAAGAAATCAAAATGGGATGAGCTTCACTTCATTCCAGTCTGTCTAGCTGTGTATTACTGTATATATAGTACTGTTTCCAATATTTACAATGTTACTATTTCCAATGCTACTATGAGACTATGCCAATATTATTCTTACTCTGAAATAAATGCTCTTGCCCCCACCCTTCCCCCCCGAAACCTCACAGTAAAGGATTACAGGCCAAGTTGTACCACCCTTTCTCATACTGTGAAGTCTCCTCCTTCTCTTCAAATACTGCTGCTGAAATGAGCAGTGTTACTTGAAGAGAAGGGCAGTGATGCAGACAAAAGCAGTGTTGTCAAGCCTTATGACAGCATGATCACAACAGCTGCTGATAATTTTGCTTAAGTTCATCACTGTTCAAGGAATCACAATATCTAAGGTGACTTCTGTTCTTTTATGAAAAACATTAATAAGAAGGAATGTTCCTATTAGAATAAATAAAAATCTATTTATTAGTGAGCATTATCATGTGCATATTCAAAAGGATGGACTCTTACAATAACGCATTAAGATCTGCTTTCTAAGGTGAAAACTGCAATAGCAAGAGGAAAGTTATTTCACAAATACCTCTCCCCATCCATCTATCCATCCATCTTATATGTATGTGCATATTGTATGACCTGCAAAACCTTGAGACAGATGGCTTCATGTCCACCAGTATTAACCAGACTAGCTTACATTCCGTGTCCTCTCTATCAGGCTTATTGGCTTTGCTAGATACATAATGTGGAGACTAACTTCCTTTCCATCACAGAATCCCAAGGTTTAGAGTTCTGAGAAAGACTCAAACACCATGAAGAAGGAGTGTATGCTCATAAACAGCACACCTTTGACAGTTTCAATACCTGGTATGTAAATATGTTTTTAATCTTCAAAACAGAAATTATTATATAGATTATCCATATTTATATTTATACTGCGTTTCCTCCTAACAATCACAGTGCTTGGCAGGAGACACAGCATGCTTCATGTATTAACCATTGCAGAAACATGTTACCACACACAGTATTATACCTGGATGATTCTGAAATGGCAAAACACTCGGTAAAGGTGTGGAGGGAACTCCCGGTAGTAGTTCAGCAGATGTCAGCAATGGAGATCTCACTCAAGAAAGCCACTAATTTAGACTGAGCTCCAATGGAATGTGTATTAATCTCGGAGGGTGGCTCCTTTTTGGTGTTTTCATAACAGGTTTCACTGGTGGTTATTCTGCTTGGCACTCCTGACTTTCAACCTCTCAGCTGTTGACACAAACAACTCTGGATCTGAAAGACCTAGTCCTGTGGAGGTAAAAAGTCAAAGGCCTCTTAACAAAAAAAGCCCAAAGACACCCTGCCTCTGGAAATTTCTTCCTTCAAGAAAGAATGGAAGTATGTCAGTCCTTTACATAAGATGAAGAGACCAAAACCATGTTCAGGAGAAGCTTATGACAAGTGTGCAGTGCCACATCTTCTTCAAGGAAGCCACTGGATCCAAAAAAGGTTTGCTTCTCATCAGGATTCCTGGATGAAATCATAACTAGGAAGAACACTTTCAAAGATGAACCCAGGACACCTGAGTCTGAGGCATAAGCAAATCACTTGATTCAGTCAGTGGACACCTGAAGATTACGTGCTGGAGTAATAGTTTGACCATCCCCCAGGGAACTTGCACAGCTGGTGATATATGTAAATATTTATGTGTGTATATATACATACACACATATATGATATAGGAAGAGAGCAGAAGAGCTGGCAAGAACCTCACCAGAATGAAAGATTAAATTAACTCCTTTAGTACCAGCAAACAGTCAAGGATGACTGCAAGTGGCACCTGGTAGGAGGCTGACCTGACAACATCAGCCTGACATCCTCACCCATTTGGCCAGTTTCATGCATCTCTTGCTGCTCTTCATACTGTTGACAAGAACTTTCCTGCCAAGGGAAAAACACAGATCTTCTAGTGGCAAGACCTCTCCAACAGCTATAGCACGAGATGGGACATAAACTGACAAGACACGGACTGCAAAGTCCTGCATGAGCAGACTGTGTGAGGGTGCAGCAAAGGCTAGTTGCTCCCTGAGCAAAGGGTAGCCATGAGCTGCAACCAGTGGTGCAGGGGCCTCACCAGCCCCACAGTGCCCCAGCCAGGGGAATGGACAGACCTGAGACTTGTTCAACTGAGAGTGCATATGATCAGGTGACTTCATGGTGGTCAAGCAGATCTGAGGTCAAGCTGTCAGTCCACAGGTTGGGATTGGGTCCAGTGAGAGTAACCATGACCAAACACAGCCCACTGATGTCCAGGCAGGTCCACAGCAATAACACAGGTCTGAGGTTAAGCTGGGAAGTCAGTCTGTCAGTTAGGATCTGGATCAACATCTGTAGAAATCTACAGGCATGGCTATAGCTGAGCTGAAGATCAGTACCCATACACCATAGCTCAGGCATGGACTAAAAGCCCACGGTTGAGCTGAACTGGGGCTCCTGTGCCCACAGGTGTGGGCAGGGCCACAAGTGACACAGGTCATGGCCATCAAGTCCTATCAGTGCACACAGGGCCCTGACAGATTGAGAGAAAAGCACAGTCCTAGGACATTTCACTGATAGACAAGTAAGTTTCTTTGCTACCACAGCTGCTTCAGCTATCTTATCATGAGCAGCAATAGGGATTCTCTTGCTTTCTCTCAAGGGAAAATCATCAAATTAAACAGAATGACAGGACTGCAGCCTCCCTGGCCATGGAATCAGGATCAAAGGAATAAGGAGGAGTGACCTTAATAAACAAGTTGTGAGAGAAAAAATAATAGACATGAATAGAAAACGGGGCTGAGAAGATCAAGAAAGGTCGTAATGACTGTATTGTTGGTCCAAAGTGTGAACTTAAAACTATCCCTCAGAGACATCTGATTAACCGGTTTTGAACATGATGAGGACTTTAGAACTTCCCCAGACCAGTGCCTCATTATCTAAGAGCAAAAATACAGTTAGAAAATTTCTGTTGCTATTTGACCTGAAGCTGTTTTGCAGTGGACGTAGAAAAGGCTTTACTTTCTTCTCTTTTTAACTTCTTCTATATTTGAAAACAGATCTATTTTCTCAGTTTCCTCTTTTTCAGATTAAACAACATCTATTTATTCAACATTTTCTCACAAGCTGTATTTTCTAGCTTTCTGATAATTCTTTTGTTCTCTTCTGGAACCTGTACAGTTGGTCAAGATCCTTCTCCAGTTGTGGTGCCCCAAACCAGAAAGAAGCCTTTTCCAGTGTCAAGAAGAATAAAAGAAACACTCTGTATGCTTTACAAATAATCCTCCTTTCTCTATATACCAGTACAACAGTTATATTTTTTATAAAGGTATACTGTTATCTCATGTGCAGCTTGTGATCCACCAATTTCCAGTTCAGAACTGTTGCTTAGTCATGGAATCATGGAATCATAGAATCACAGAATCATAGGATAGCTTGGGTTGGAAGGGACCTTAAAGATCATTTAGTTCCAACTCCCCTGCATGGGCAGGGACACCTCCCACTGGACCAGGTTGCTCCAAGTCTCATCCAACCTGCTCTTGAACACTTCCAGGGATGGGGCAGCCACAACTTCCCTGGGCAGCTTGGGCCAGTGTCTCACCACCCTCATAGTGAAGAAATTCTTCCTAATGTCTAATTCAAACTTCCCCTCTTCCAGTTTTAATCACCAGTTTAAACCACAAGTTATGGAAGGGACTGATGGAAATGGAAACAGGAATATCACAGATCCCCAACGAGATTTGGCCAGTCCCATAACGTGCCTACAGCAATAACCTGTATTGGTGGCATCCCACAACTCCCCTACAATCATCCCTAGAAGACACTGGCCATATGCAACAGTCCAAGTGTGTCCTAGGACCTGACTGAAGTTATTTTTCAAGATGTTCACTTGCAAAGAATCCCTCCAACTGGCTCCTCATGTTCCATGGCAGCAGAGCCCCAGTGCCAGGTCTCTCCTCCTTATCCCTCAGAGCTCAGTGCAGAAGAGATGGCACCTCTCCAGGGGCAGGGCTGGGGGGCAGGGAAAGGGCCCACACAACACTTGGCAATCGGCAGCTCCCGGAGGGAGCGCTGGGAGACCTGGCACAGGGCGGCTGCACCTCCCTCCCTGCCCACTTGCAGGACGGTGGGATGCTTTGCACCCTCTCTGCCACTGCTGGGCATGGGAGGCTGTGCCCCCTGGTGGGGGGCACTGAGGAACCCTGACCCTTCTGGGACACTGCCACTACCATCTCATCCAGGGACCCTGGGGGGGATGAGGAGGGGACCACAGCCCAGCACACACAGGGAGGTGCAGGGCAGCCCCTGGCCCAAGGGCAGCAAAATGGCACAGGGGGACAACCCCCAGGAAAGGGGCCCTTCACCCCCCCAGCCTTCCTCCTTCTCACACATTAGGCCATATTTCGGGCCACGACCCCCCAGCTCCTGGAACAGCCATACTTGGCCACATACATCACCACCACAGTGTCCTCCTGACAGCAGAATCGCTCTCCCTGCTGGGACCCCAGGGGCTGTCTACAGTTCTAGCTGACCTGCCAGGCAGCCGTGTGCCAAGATGGTAATCTTTCCCATGAGGGAAAGAGAGTGAAGAGCAGCCAGGCAGGTGGTCACCCAGCCAGGAGCCAGAGAGAGGAGAGACAGCAGAAGGGCATGAAGAGGAAGAAGAAGCTGAGTCCTGCTGATGGTGTGGAGCCTAGGGAGGTGGGCCCACATTAAGTTCAAGAATAACCTATGGAAGTGGACATACTGGAAGACACAGAAGAACCTACGGACATGGACCCACCTCCAGCATGGTGCCCCCAGCAGCACACCCCTTTGCCAGGCAGGACTCTGTGCCAAGACTCATGCCCATGGCCAGTGCAGGAGCACCCAGCCAGCACCACACCCTGGCCCAACCCCCACATCCTCCTTTAGCCCAGTTTCCATTAGCCTGTCCTGCAGCCTCACCCCTTCCACCCCCAGCAGCCAGGCTGTGATCCTGGCAATCTGTGGTTTTGCATCTATTTTATTATATTTCAGTATTTTCTTGTTCATCATTACTGTTTCAAAAGTTGTGTGTTCAGTAAAGTTGCTTAGTTCAGTTTCCAAGCCCTGAGCGTCTCTCCTTTCATTTCACAGAATCAAAGAATCATAGAATGGCCTGGGTTGGAAGGGACCCCAAAGACCATCTGCTCCCAACCCCTGCCATGGGCAATGACACTCCCCACAAGACCAGGCTGCTCCAAGCCTGACCCCAAACAGGTCCAGGGATGGGGCAGCCACCTCACTTGCATTTATGTAGAAGATTGCTTCTATATAAGCACAGAAATTAGTATTCATCTTTATTGCCATTACATGTAATTCTTTGAACCAAATTCTTAAAATAATTTCTCAAGATCATAATGCTCTTTTGTAGTATTTTTCCAGGTAGTACCACAACCATTAAATGCTAATTCAATCTTTTAAATCATGAATTAAATACTGTGTAGTCCCTGGAGAACATGCTTTAATGCATCCAGTCTGACAGTAAAGCATAATGAACTGTTTCTTGAGAAGAGCTTTCCAACCAGTTATACATCCATCTAATAGAAATTTAATTTTGTCTACATTTCCTTATCACAGATGACTCATACATAGGAAAGAATATCAAGATGGATCCAGACATGCCTGAAGGGTTTGTCTGGCCACAAGAGTGATAGTCACCTGTGTGTGACTTCAGCTGACGTGTAAGATTTCATATTTATTGACTAATCTGAGAAAGAAGGATACTGGTGGACCCTGTAATAATCTGACCAGCATTCTGTTGTTCTTTCCTCTTCTCTTCAGAGTCCAACAGTTGCAAATTATATGCATGGGGAGATTTGGTTCTTTGAAAGTCCCTTTAATCAGGCAGTTAGTTGTCTGGGTCAGGAATCAGAGATTCTCCATTTTTTATTATGCACATTCTCATTATTTCCAAAACATTGATCGGGATTTTTTGTGCTATGAAGAAAGCCTGTATGTAAGGACTTTGTAGTGGACAAGCAAGTATAAAATATTCAGATATGAGAATATTTTGTATATATAAATAAGCAGGCATCCTGATAATTTAGAATTATACATTAATCTTGGTTTTGATTAGGCAGGTTTACTGTAACTAACGTCATCATACTTCACTTATGACTGAAGGCATCCAACATGGTTTGCCATCCTCTGGTACCAAAAACCGTCTCCTAAAAAACTACACGATGTGCTGGGAAACTGACTGCAATGCTGCCTTTGTCCTACCTTTCTCCTGTTGAAGCAGGCTGCTGATAGAAGGGTCTGGAAGAGGGATGGCATTGCAGGGAAAAAAAAACTGCCAGGAAATGTTTTGATACACAGTGTCCAAACTAGGTAGTGGTGATGTGTAACTAAGAGCGTTTGAAACAGATTAGCTTATCCTTGAACAGATGGGTAGAAGATAAAAGAATGCAATGGATACAACAAATTGGTAGATTATCAGTGAAGTTACCATCATCCTAAATGCACAGCTGGCTTCATCCAGCATATTCTGGGAAAGGTTTCAGTGACCTGTAAGACCTTATCCAGCTTTACCATGAAATCCACCTGTGAGCGGGTGGGCAGAATGCTGGTGAAACTCCTCAGGCTGTGGTCCTACAGCAGTGACTGGTAGCTGGACAAATGATAGGAGGCTAAAAGATGCTGAAAAGAAGGTTTTTCAAGTGTATGTGTTTGAAGATCCTGTATCACATAGATCAAGACTGTTTTGTCCTTTCAGGTATATCTGAGGCAATTGCAGAGAAGGAAACCACATGAAAAGTAATCCAGCCTTCTGGCACACATTTGATATTTTCTGTCTATTTTTGGAGCTTGGGGAACAGGGAATAGGAATAGGAATATTTACTGACATGTTGACTAGACTGAAGATGGTTTAATTTCTGAGTAGAGCCATCTTCATGAATACAATCTGTGAGTATGTCCATAAATCTAATAATGGTGCTAATACATCTTACAGCAAGACACAGAGAACAGTTAGTTTTTAAAATACATCCTGGAAAGATTTCTTATATAGTCCAAATAAAGAAGGGGTGGTGGCTCAACTGTCAGAGACTGAAACACCTTCCTACTGAGTTGTTGCAAGAGAATCAGAGGCTTTCATTGCTGATGGATTAGAGGGATGGCTGGGAGCTGATAGATATGGATGACTGTGATTCATCCTGTTTACAGCTGTTTCTACCAGGTAGCTGGCAGGAAGTAAGTTGGTGCAATACAGAATCACAGAGTATCTCAAGTTCAAAGGGACCCATATGGATCATCGAGTCCAACTCCCTACTCCTCGCAGAGTTGCCTAAAACTAAAACATACGACTAAGAGCATAATCCAGACACTCCTTGAACTCTGATGGGCTTGGAGCCCTGACCACTTCCCTAGGGAGTTCGTTCCAGTGACTGACTATCCTCTCAGTGAAGAACCTTTTCCTAATGTCCAATCTGAACTTCCCCTGATGCAGCTTTATTCCATTCCCTAGTGTCCTATTGCTCCTCCTGGTTTAACGTCACTGGCAATCTTACTAATGTACATTTCATTTCTGCATCCAGATCCTTCATAAAAACATGAAAGAGTGCTGCCCTTAAAATGGTACTCTGTGTTTTTAAATGCAAAAAGGTGCTGCAAAGTTTAAAATTTTGTAGCTTTGAGTGATCAGGGTTCATACAACTTGTGACTCTGCACATGGACATTTGCACTGAGTAGAAATAATATTTGTAGTGTGAACTGGATCTAAACAAAAATAAAATTTGTGCTTTCATATCCTTTTTCAGACACTAGTAGAAATGGTTTGTAGCAGCATATCTTGGGACATCTGGAAAAAGCAGGAGCTTTTTGACAATATTAGTCCAATGCAAAAATAAGAAGACATAATTTCTAATCCCTGCACTCCATGTTTATTTGTATCTCATGTTACAGAGACACATTTTCACTTTTATAATAAATATCAATGTATCTATGAATTTTACAATTATTAATAATGGACTGGAAACCTGCAAAAATTGAAAATCTGTAGTTTGCTTCCTTTCAAAGCCACATGAGCCTCTGCACAGCAAGAAAATAGGTTGTTATTATAACACACGTAAGAAAAATCCTGACTTGTAATAAGCTGAAAAATACTCTGGCACCGAGTCAATAGATTTCTATTGTTTACCTTCCCACAGGTCAGTAATAAATGGAACAATGTCAGCTAACAAGACCAAGCAGAGTAATGAGATCATGTATGCCTCCTGCCTGACAGTAGTAAGTGCTATGGAAACAATTTTTCACCTTCCTGGAAAAGAATAACAATTTTTTCTAGATTTTGATTTTATGTTCCATTTAGAAGACTGATTTCAAAGGAAGAATTGCTATGCAATAGAAGTGCTTTGAAATTAGCACTGAATAAGAGTTTGAGGGAAAGGCTGTCTTTGAATCCACATAAAATATAACAAGGTAAAATACTAAGTTGCAAATTTAGAACAGGAAAGTGTTTCCCAGAAAGCAGAAACTCTACTTTAAAATAATCAAATAAACAACCCCACTTAATGCAATACTACAGCTAAGAGGATAAGCACAGGCCTCACAGGTATAGCAAGAAAGTCAGGTAGATACACAAAGAGGGTATTTTCTCCTTAAATATTTCAGCATAAAATCAGTAGAATAACACATACACACATTAAAAAAACAAACCAAAGCCACAAAAAAACCAAAACCAAAACTATTAAAACAACAACCCAGAAGGAACTTAAGACTGCAAAAAGAATTATTTGAGACCTGGAAAAAACACCTTACAGTGAGGTAAAGTTTTTAGCAGGAGGTAATAGCTTTTATTTAATTAACAGCCCAGTTCCCAGTAGGAGAACATTTTTCACAAGAGAACTTTGACCTTTCAGGCCACAGCCTCAAAGAGACCACAAAGTACCTTCAACAGCTGAGCCTGGGAACAAAAGTTCAGAACTGCTGTATGCACCAGAAATCATGGACTCAATAAAACACTGGCTTTATGGCACATTATAATATTTCACTACAGCTCACTTGCAGCTCATTTATCAGTGTTCCACAGCTGATAATTTACTCTCTTATTTTAGCTCAGATAAATTATTAGCATTTTTATCTGCCCCTTTGGTCACAGGGCAGGTGATCATGTAAGGCAATCACTTTTTTTCTCCCAAATTATTTGATTACCATATTAGGTTAAAATTAAAAGTTTATCCCAGTCTGTACTTAGCTTGAACTTTGCTGATTCTATTCAGACCAATAGAAGGATCTGCATGCTTGAAATTTTGTTTCACCCAGCTATATCAATTGCCTAGTATGAATTTCCTGTAATTAATTCTACCTTCAAACCTTGTCTCATTTACAGCCTACAGTATGCCAGTACTTTACAGCAGGCTCCCAACACATTAGTTTATGTAAAATAGCTTAAGTAATGACTGGATAATAGGCAAATATGCAACCATATGGCAACATAAATTTTATAATGGTAAGGTGCTCAACCTAGTAGGAAAGATATTAAAAAAGGCAACAGTAAAAGGCAAAAAGCTATCCACATTCAGGAGAGAAAACTAGGTTTACCATTTTACCAGTGATGACAGTTGACTGTTGGTAAAACATGAGGGAAGTATAAAGGCTTCTCCATCAAGTCTTTACATCAAAATAGTTGGTGGCTCAACCGAGAAACTGCAAGCACAGTGAAAATATTATGATTTGGAACCCTTCAATTTAATTACCCCGAAGTTCAGACGAGAATATAATGGTGCTTTTGGACCTTCAAATATAGGAATCTCTAAACAAAGCACTATTTGTGATCAGGCCAAATAACTCTGCTGGGAAAAACAAAACAAAACAAACCCAAACCAACCAAACAAAAAAAAAAACAACAAAGAAACAAAAAACAAGAAGATGAAACTTAATTAAGAAGCAATTCAATAAAGCAGATTTACATAAGCCTTGTAAAGCTCATTGAAGGTAAGCAAGTAGGAAGCTTTAAAAAAATAACTTTTTCCACATATAACTTAAATATGAAACTCCTTGCTATAGGATTTTGTAGGACTAGAGGCATAACAAGTATTGCAAAGAGATGACACAGACACGGATAACAGTTCTAGCATGGGATGTATTAAAAAAGACAGTCCAGATGTAACTTGGATTTTGGAAGTCTCTGTTGTTGCTGTTTCATTTATCCCTTCCTTAATAAAATTCCAGTTGTCTGCTGCTAAAGATATGGTACAAGCCTAGACAGACCTTTAATCCTTTGTAGTACGGTAATGGTGGTCTTACAGATAGAGAAAATACATGGAAATTGGGAATGATGGAAATACTTTTATCATCAAGTCTCCATTGGTGTCCTAAGCACTTTCTTCTCTCCTTGGATAGAACTATTCTTGAACTAATTGGGGATACACATAACTTAGTTATACCAGCTTATTAAGTATGCATGAATATGCAGTTGCCGGAAAAGGGGAGTTATTTTATACATCCATTTCCACAGATTCCACAGATGAAGGCATATTCATTAAAAATACAGGTGACTAAAAAAAAAAAAGATACAGCCCCTTTGTAACTATCTCTCTTTTTGGGGGGGGGGGGGGAGGGAGGAGTGGGAGTGGAGTGGAAGGCTACAGAATAGTGTATTTTCATTCTCTTTAGTTCACTTTTGATTCAGAAGTCTGCATTTTCAGTTAGATTCCTTCTAAAGACCCTTTCTTTTCATGTGTGCTCTGAATAATCAGAAATACGATATTCAAACTGAATTGTTAATGGATTATCACCTTACTCATCACACCTGCAGTACTAGCTTTCTTAGCATTGTATTTGGGGAACTTCAGGTACTACTGGTTAAACTTTATGACACCAAAGTTGGACTTGAAGAAGAAGGGCTGAAGAATCATCAGCAAGCAAAGGTTAAACAATAATGCACTGAGCTTCATTGAAGAGGTCCAAAGGAAGCTGCAAGGACTGGTGTTAGAAGGGAAATAATTTTACGGAATGTGCAGGAATTAAATCAGTATATACTAACACTTCACCAAGATGTTAGAAAATGATATGAAAGACTTTTGATAAATCAGACATCCAAGTAGGAGCTTTCTACAGGGTCCTAGAAAAGGTCACAAATGTCTGATTTTACTCTTTCTGCTGGGTTGATCCACATCTTATAGCATTCCTGAAATGAAAGATATCATATAGCAAAGATATTAATTTTTAGACACTCAATTAGATCAGTATCAGCTGCTGATGGGAGCAATTTGGTTTGTATGCTAAGAGTCCATGTATACAGACTGCAGCTACTTAAAGTCCGTAAAATCAGTTCAGTACCTCCAAGAGTTAAAAGAGTGGGGGACATAATGGAGGACATGATGATACACTCTCACCAACATTTTGTTCTTAGAGAGCAGTGTGTTGAATGCTGTATATACATGTGTCCAGCTTGCAGCCATCCTTACAGCACACTTCTGCTGGGCATAGGAAGCAAAGCAATCTACAGGTAATGCAGGAATGCATCACTGTCTCCATTCTGTAACTTGAAGGGAAAAGTATAATTTTCTGATCATCTGGAATCGGAAGAGGATTTTCAGGACACAGGTGAAATCAACAGAATTATGAGAGGTAGACAGCAGGTGAGCGTAACCCATGAGAAAAACAGGAGAGGAAGGCTGGGAAGTTTTCTTTGTATCTTCATTTCTCCAGAACAACAACAATAAAAGAAAATAATGATGAACAGTAGAACAAATTGCCTAAGCAGAAGTGCAAAGAAAGGTGATTGACTTTGGGGGAGAGAAAAAACAGTGTCTTTCGCTGTGGAAAAAGCAGTTAAGGATGGCAACTGTCAGAAGAATAGGCAGCAAAACATTTAATTAAGAAAAAATGCAGAACAACAGAAGTGACTAAAGATGGCAGTTAAGTAGAGGTACTGACATGTGGAATCCTTCAAGACACATAAAATCAACCTTTGAAATGATGAAAAAGGCAAAGATGCATGCCTGATAGGAACACAGTACAACATAGACTATTGCATAGTGGACTTTGAAGACCTTTACTGTCACATATACAGTTTCTCATGTACATAGTTTTCTAAAGAGAATGCCATTATTGTTTTTTTTTGCAAATTTATGGGCTTTATTCCAGAAAATAATGCATATAGGGTGAGAAAGCACATTAGCCAAGACAGTGAATACTTAAGTAGAAAAAAATAATAAATATAGAACCAACAGAATTCTGAGAAACACACTTTGAATGATGAAGGAAAGAATAATATGTATCTTAAATCTAGAGAATAAAACTTACACAGCTACCCCTTGTATTGTTTATTAAATACTGAATTGCTAACATATTTAGGTGGATGCTAAAGAAACAGTTATCCGAACTGTTGGTAGAACCTATAACATGCAGAGAAAATGGTTTTGTATAAAAAGAAAATAAACAAAAGTCATAAGGAAAGAAAATGAAATTGCATTATGTTCTTGGATCATCCTCCCATATGACAAGTGGGATAAGAAAATGGTAGACAGTGGATAAATTGATTTATGTGAGACATATAAGAGAAGTTTGGAGGCTCTGTTGCCCAATTCTTACCAGAAGGAACTGAGGTGTGCTGCACAGTGGGTATCTTCCTTTGAGTGAAACCCCTTTAAGATATGAGCTGATCACTTGTTTTAGGAGAGCACCAGAGTAATGATAGAGTGCTCCAACCAATGCAATGAAGTGCAGAGAAGATACAAGACATTCACTTCATGTTTTTCTTGATCACTACTTATTACCTTCTACACTTCTCTGAACATGCCAAAACCACTGGCTGTGAAGAAGATGTACCCAATATGAACAAGGGGAATAGTCATGCATAAAGAACATAAGCATTGATCTGTATTACAGACAGAGGACTATCAGAAAATCATTGGCTTCGTAATTGTATCATAGTAACTACATAACTATTTTGCTTTAGTTAGAAGCTCTTACCAACCTATCAAATAAGAATGATTAATTTTGTTCACATTCTATGTTCTGTAGAAATAGTGAAGACAAAAAGATATGGATCTAATTTTTACATCAAACACATTATACAACTCTAATAAGTATTGAATTCCAAAATATATAAACTCTGTTGATGATTTTGTCTACCTTGTCTCATTTGCAAGGACACTTTTTTGAAAGGTTACAGTACATGCTATATATAGACTGATAAACAGATCCCTGTCAGTAGGGACACTGGACAATCTTTTCTTACTAAGTGCTGTAAGAGGCAGAAGAAGCAACCAGCTCACTTAAAAGCAGGGAAGTTGAATTAAATCAGTAAGTCTTCCACTAATTCACTCAGTGACTGAGAATGGTTACTAAAGCCAGCAGTTTTAAAAGCCAGCAGCTAAATTAAGGTACTAAAAAACACCTCAAAGAAAGATGTACATTGACTGTAGGAGGCTCTGAATCAGTCTGCAAATGGCTGATTAGTAAAATGTGCTGAATACTTGCACTAATTGCTTAAGTCAACAGCAGATGGAGGAGTTGGCACCCGTGGACATAAGGCCACTCCTTCGTATATCCAACTTTAGACGTGTAATTATGAACATCTAAGCTCAAGCTTTGCATCCCAGATTTTCAATGAGTAAAACAAGTTTTAAGGAAACCCCATTTTCACGTGCAATTGTGAAAATGCTATTTAATTATTCATACATTAGCAGTGTCACAGCAACCACACATACAACCAACCACCAAATATGTCCTTTCAGCAAGTCTGCTCCCCTGGCAGTCCCAGCCCTCCCTTCCTGCTCCACTTCAGCCACTCCACACACAGCTTCCAGCACTGGGCTCCCCTCCTGACCAGCAGCTGCCTTTGTTCCCCAACCAGCCCCTTCACACCTACTCAGGATACCAGCTTCCTTACCCAGCAATCTTAAACCATAGGGTTGTCCAGTCTTCTCCCCAAGTATCTCCTAGCCCCCCTACAGCCACATTTCATTGGCTGTGCCAATGAGGAAAAGGTCACAGGGATCTTCAGTATAACAAAACAATTTACTTCACTTTTTGAAAGAGCAGAACTCGGGGTGAAATTTTCCTTCTCTCTCATACACATGGACACACAGAAATACACAAAAGTCCTGTGAATGAAAATAATGTTTTGGCCCAGAGAATTCAAATTATACTAGAAATATTATATTTGGAAAAGATATTAGTAACTAAAACCACTCACAGGGAAAATATGGGATTGGAAGATGGGGAAAGGTAGCTAGGTTTGGAAGCTTAGAAAGTGTTTGGACTATCTTGGAAAGAGACATGATAGGGAAGATTAAGAGGTGCACTGCCAGTTCTGCCTGTGAGTGAGAAACATATGCAAAATCATCACAGAAAAACAAGTTGCTCCAGTGTTGGAATATAAGAAAGTAGCAAGTCAATATTTTCCAAGAACATGTTAAATGCTCTAGTGATAATTTGGAAACAAACACCCAGCAGGAGTATTTGGAAGGGCAAAGGATATATATATTACTAAATATTCACAGTATAACAGCATTTTTTTCATTTAAGTTCTAGTTGCATCAAATACCTATTTAATATTAAAGAAATATTTAAAATTAAGTTATTCTTTTTCTTGCATGCTGTACTACAACAAAACAAATTCATTTGCTACTGCTACAAGTTCTTTGAAGAAACTGGTATTACATAGTGCTAGCTAACAACAAAGGAACTGCATAGAGCACAAATAACGAAGTAAGTATTATGTTGCCTTAATGCATAAGAATCCATTTCTGACCATTTTCCACACAGACCATTTGCCTAAAGAAATCAGCCTTCCTTCCTCTTCAAAGCACTGCTTTGTATTTCCCATGGCTGGATGAAAATAGCGTTTTCACTGACTCAAATCACTCTTTCATTACCACAGTGTTCAAGGATAGTGCAAAGCAAATTCAGTCATACAGCCCAGCCAGCCTGATGGTGAAATAAAAAAATTCCCTTTGCTTATCTGAGTGAAAGGTTCCACAATGAAACTGTGTACAGTAAGGAAAATTGTATTAAACCCCTCATATGTGGAATTCAACAGGGATACTCAACGTGCAGTTTGCCTGCATGCACCCACCAAGGGCAGAAAACACAATGTTCCAAGACACAAACAATGTCAGGGAAAGCATTCCAGCACATTTTACCCACAATCTCACTGATGATATGTATGTAACTATTGGGAAATCCCTACACTATGATGGCGGAGCTGCATTCTGACCTTTTTCAACATCTGCAATCAGAAAGCAATAGCATTTTATTCCAATATTAGTATCTGACAGCCCACATGCAAAGTTATACAGCTTTTCTCAGGTGTTTTTGGTGGATGTATTTTCTTTCTTAAATTTAAAATTAACAAACCTTTCCAGTCAGCTTTGAAAGATCATCTCCTCCCATTATCTGCATGTCTTGCATAGACTGATCATTCTGAAAGAAGAAAGAAAAGTTTCAGACTAGATATAACTATAAAAAAAGAAGTATAAACAAGTTAACTTTTTTCTGATCTTCCACAGCCTTGGTTACCAATATTTTCTAATGCTCATTAGTACTGGTATAGGACAAAACCACACCCTCACTTGTTCCTGTGGCTTCTGTCATCTCCTGCTTGTATTTAAGCTACTAACATCAAGCTCCAGGCTGTACTAAACTGGAAAAGTTGCCTCTTCTTTATTAAAATAAAAAACATTTCATTGCTTGCTAATTCTTAATATGACAAGTGTTGAGTAATGTATTTGTCCCTTTCACAACAGGGAGACAGAAGCACCTCAACACTCGACCAAACACCTGTAAACACTCCTTTTTTTGGAATGGTCTTTAGGAACACAGACAAAAGTGCTTACATCTGTCACTCACACAGAGAACTCAGCTATTTTTGAAGAAATTCATTCAGTATTTTTTTCAGGGGGAAAAAGGTTTTGAAAAATTATCACTTTTTATCAAGAACATTTTCAGTGTACCACACAGTTTTAAGAGTTTTGGCTTTGCTTTTTCAATTAACTCAGAGATAAAATCCTTAAGGTCAATTCCATACAATAAAATACTGCTAACCGGGTTGAACTAAATGGCACGCAACAGTATGCATGGAATTTCCTATTAGAAAAGGCATATAAAAAAAATCAATAAAACTTTTTTTTGGATAAATTTATTTTACAGACATTTCTAGTTGCAATTCACTCTGATGGGAAATTCTCAACCACCTCTAGTTCAAATTTACTATCAGCAGCACATGAAGTTAAGATCACATAAGGAAGACATACAAAAGCCCTACTTTTAAGGGAAGGTAAGAGAGGCCTTAAGTAAGTTAGCAAATTAAAAAATACACAGTCATGGCCAGACCATATGAACTTGCCAGAGAAAGTAAGAGAAAAAACTACATATAGTAAATGTGGGGTTTTTTTGCCAAATTGGTGCAGGTGTTAATCTAATTTTCCTATCCACAGGAAGACAGTCCAACTTTAACAATAGCTTCAGTACCACAACATGACACGGTAGGTTACTAGTAACATCAGGAAGCTTTATCATTACAAACAACAGGCAAAAATGCAACACTTGAACACTTCACTGTTATTTCATAAGTCCAGTGCTTTGAAGTCAAATGTTTTTCCATAAATAAATAATAAGGCAGCATGAATTATAAGGTAGATGAGGATTTAGTGGGTTAAGGGGTTTATAGCTCCTCTTCTTGCTCTCAAGAAGCAGGAGCAGCAGGGATAGGCTGCCCGACTCTGCCACGCAGGTTACAGCTGCACACCCTTGCAGATGGAAGCCACATCTGCCCACACTCACAGCCCAGGTGGCAGAAATCCAGGGACTTCCAAAGCACTTTGCAGCCACTTGATCACAACCAAACCAACAACCCCCGGAAATATTTGTGGTGCCCACGGGAATGGATTGTCTAAATAAATACAGCCTTCCTGAGTAACTGTAAGTAAAGGTTGCAGAATTGCCCAGATGACAATTTCTCAGGTTCGCAAAGCTATCAAAAGGTTCCCCTTTTAGTCACACTGTATGCCCCAAAAATCTCTTGTACCACAGCTTTATAAGAGGTCCTTAGCACGCATCGCCTTAAAAGATAGGTTTTAGACCTGCCTCCACTTTTTCTGCACCGGATCTAGGAGCTTTAGATCCTTTTCATGCTGGTTTGATTTGTTTCCTGGGAAACAGAGCTAGAGCAGGAATGAAGGTTACAACCCGTATGTGTTCTAAGATAAGTTTCAACATTTATTTTGGTTTTGTAAAGACAAATAGATAGAAAAAAACAACAACAACAAAAAAGCAAGCAACCAATTTTTCAGAAGATTATTTTTAAACTAACTAAAAAGTGGAGATAGAGAAAATTTTACACTTAGACTTACAAGCATAAGCCTTTTGTTGCAGAGAAGACAGGTCACTCTCCAAAAGTCAGACATATTCAGGTCAAGACTATAAAAAGCAGGTAGTTGCTAATATCTACCATGGCATGTGTAACCAAGGCAGTGACAAAGTATTTTTTCATTTCCAAATGAGAAAGACTGGAATTTAAGTAACAACTACCATACACAAATTACTGAAGGGGCCGTTTGCCCTTAGTTGCTAGAATAAAAATAGAGAAAAACAAAACAGAACAAAACACAACAGTGAGGTGCGATGATTAATGTATTTATTTATTTTCAACTAAAAAAAATCTCTTTCAGCAGTCTTCACAGCAGCACTGTTTCCTTTGCACTTGGTATTTCTGGCTCCATCTGAAAGGAAGATGCTGAAATAGCATCTTGATTGCTGGCAAGCAGTTAAGCAAACACAAACGCCACTGAGAGCTGGGGGATCAGAGCATCCCATCAATCTGCATATTTACACATCGGCTCTGAAAATCCTCATGTTCTGACTGGAGAACAATTGCTTTCAGAGGACAGGGCTAGGTATTAACTGCATCTAAAAACCATATAGAATAATGCAGCTCAGAACCCTCCAGCCAAGGTGCTTTCAAGAAATTTAAAGAAATTACTTGCATCATGCAATTCACTGCAAGAAAAAATGCAGGTAATTTATTTTAATGCCATTTATAACAATCTCTACATTTATCAATTAACTCCTTTTGTAAAATACATACCTGCCAAACAGCAACCCTCCATACTACCATGTCACATTACCACAATCATAATGTTCATTATGGTTGCCATAGGAACTTCTCAATGCTTTTTTCTGAGTTCTCTGTTTATAATCTCAAAATAACACTGCACTAAACGTCAAGTATAAAGTACAATAGATGTCAGGAAAGAAAAAAACTTTGGTACTGTTTCATTCAATACCAACTACTGTCAATTCAGAAGTGTTTAATTTTCATTGTCTCAAGCCATTCAGAGCTGTTTTTTTCCTTTTGGAGTTGTTTCATACCTTCACAAAATGGATACGATTGAGTCTCTAGGACTTCTTATAAATGCAGAGGCGTGAATTAAAGTTTCATTTTCCATCTCACAAAGTTCCTCAGTACTTGCTTTCTAACATCCCTAAGCCCTATCAACACTATTTTTGCTGTTAAATGGTTCACACTCAATATAATGTCCCAGTAAGAGACATATAAAACTCACATTATGTTTTGGTTAATGCAACACAAAACTTATTGAAGCTGTTTCTAACAAGACACGATCCTTTTCGAAGCATCCCAAGCTCTATCTGTAATACAGCATTTCTGGTATTTTTCTTTGTTTAATAAATCTGCATTTTCCAGGATAAATCTCAATTTATTTATTTTTACTTGCAATGTTGTGCTTTTTCACTTGTTCATTTTATTGTATAATTTTATTTCATTTAGACATTGTCAATATACATCTTCAGATCCTATGAATACTTGATGAACGAAAGCAAGAATGTTGCTATTTCCACCTCTATTCTCCAAGGCATGAAAGATAAACTTCGGTTTTCTATGTTGATTGGAAGTATAGATATTTAAATTCCATCTATACAAAGTCATGTCTTTTGAAGTGGGTGGGGCAGAATTATTACATCTCTTTTATATCTCCTGAGATCAACACTTGGATATAGTTCAAGTTACAAGTGAAATGAGTTGGGTGGTCTCAGGAAAATTTCTTATAAACAGCATTGCTTCTCTGAAAATTGCACCAAACTGTGAACATCTGTTAGTCTTCTAAAGAAACAGAATCTGGAGTGCATTAATACTGAGCTCACTGAAACAAATATTATTTAATTGTGGCAAAAAAAAAAAAAAAAAGTTCTAACATAACAGTTTAACTGCATAACTGAATGATTAAATATGGACACCAGGTCATTACCACACATTTATTTTCTATAGTCTGCATAGATCATATGCAATTTCTTGGGAAAAAAAATTACCTTTTCCCTCACAATTAATCAGGGAAACTTTTTAACAAAGAAAGATGTGACCATTAGACCTCTCCTGTTTTGCTTTAATAAAATCATAGAATCATAGAACTATTCAGAGTGGAAAAGACCCTTGGGATCACTAAGTCCAACTACAATCCCTGTTCTACAAAGATCTCCCCTAAACCATATCCACCAACACCACATCCAAACAACTCTTAAACACATCCAGGGATGGTGACTCAACCACCTCCCTGGGCAGCCTATTCCAGTGTCTAACCACTCTTGCTGTGAAAATTTTTTTCCTAATGTCCAGTTTAAACCTCCCCTGTTGCAGCTCGAAGCCATCCCCTCGTTCTGTCACTAATTACCTGTGAAAAGAGACCAGCACCAACCTCTCTACAATGACCTTTCAGGTAGCTGTGGAGACTATGAGGTCTCCCCTCAGCCTCCTCTTCCTCAAACTAAACATTCCCAGCTCCTTCAAGCTTTCTTCACAAGATTTATTCTCTAGGCCCTTTCACCAGCTTCATTGCCCTCCTCTGTACTCGCTCCAGCACCTCGATATCTCTCTTGAATTGAGGTGCCCAGAACTGGACACAATACTCCAGGTGTGGCCTCACTAGTGCTGAGTACAGGGGGACAATCACCCCTCTGCTTCTGCTGGTCACACTATTTCTAATACAAGCCAGCATGCCATTGGCTTTCTTGGCCACCTGGGCACACTGCTGACTCATATTCAGCTGCTTGTCAATTAGAACCCCCAGGTCCTTTTCTGCCAGACACTTTCCAGCCACACTTCCCCAAGCCTGGAGTGTTGCCTGGGGTTGTTGTGGCCCAAGTGCAGGACCCGGCACTTGGCCTTGTTGACGCCCAAACCATTAACATTAGCCCAACCATCCAATCTATCCAAGTCTCTCTGTAGAGCCTCCCTATCCTCATGCAGATCAACACTCCCGCCTAGCTTGGTGTCATCTGCAAACTTACTGATAACACACTCTATGTCCTTATCAAGATCATCAATAAAGATGTTAAACTGAAATGGTCCCAACACTGAGCCCTGAGGAACACCACTTGTGACCAGCCACCAGCGGGATTTGACTCCATTGACCACCACTGTCCAGCCAGTGCTTGATCCAACAGACCGTATGCTCATCAAGGCCATGAGCAGCCAGGTTTTTTATGAGAGATCTATGGGGAACACTTTTTGGAAGTCCAGATAGACAATATCCACAGCCTTTCCCTCGTCCAATAGTCGGGTCATCAGGTTATGAAAGGAGATCAGGTTCCTCAGGCAGCACCTGCCTTTCATAAACGATGAAACTGTGCTGACTGGGCCTGATCCCCTCGTTATCCTCTAGATGTCTTCTAATAACACTCAAGATGATCTGCTCCATGAGCTTCCCTGGTACCTAGGTCAGACTGACAGGTCTATAGTTCCCCGGATCCTCCTTTCTGCCTTTCTTATTGATGGGTCTTACATTTGCGACCCTCTAGTCCGTTGCATTTGATACTGGAGGAAGGATAGTGACTGGGTAGGCTGCACTAATAGTAACTTTGAAGGTGATCTGAACAGCTACATTTTGAATGGCACTGAGGGAACAAGGTGGATGGTATTAAAGCCAAAGAGGAGATGACGATTACCGAGGTATTATGAAGATTTGAACAAAATTCTTGCTAGTTCATACAGTGAAGAAAAGCTGAGAATTTGAAACATCACATGGACACAACTGACTGATGAAATGTTTTCAGATACATGGCTACAATACACTGCTGCAACAAACCTGAAAATTACAGAAAACCTAAGCAGAACTGTGTACTCTGGCATACAAGTTAACACCTATTACAGTTATGTTTTTCAATTGAGAAAAAGCATACTGCTCAGATGAAAGCAGAGCAGACATGACAAGAAACTTCCTTCTATTTCATATCTTTCAAAAATGAAACCACAGAAGAAATGTCTTGTTACATCCTTTAAAGAGAAAATTATTACTTCTATGTGACTTACTGTGGCAAACTGATTAATTATACAGCCAAGCTTTCTGTATAAAAAAAAAAATAGCATTGCAGAAATTAATTGCAGGTATTGGCAGAGTTTAGATAGATATATCTGCAATTATAATGACTTCTGCTTTGAAATTACATACTGTTCAATAACTATAATAATCTTTAGCTACATGACCATGCTTTACCATCTCAGTCATAAACACGATAATTAAAATGAAAACTTTTATGTTCCTGTTTGGATGCTGACACCCTAGGATGAAATCTAATTGCTTTGCAGCCTGCCTCCTGAGAAATGCTTCAATATATGAGTAAGATGGTTGGGGAAGAGTCAGTATGGCATATACATCACCTGTTAACCTATTTTGACTACTAGGTCAAGCCAAACTGATATATAAAGCATATCAGTCAAAGAAAGAACATCCACGGAGTGGTGATACATAAGATGCCATACTTACAAGCAACACACACTTAAACTGGTACCACTGTGGGTTTTTTCTCTAAAGAACAATAGCTAAGAACAAAGGACTCTAAGACTGTAGGTCAGTACATGGACTGTCATGGTTTCATAGCAGGGAACTAGAAGGACTAACCAGACTCAAGTATCAGCATTCAGAGGACAACTAGTAACTACTGTTAAGCTGGAAACTTGTGCAAATGAGTGGGAATGATATGGATCACTTCCCTGTAAAGACTGGAAAGCATGCCTCTGCTTCCCCAGAATCAAATGTACACCACCAAAAGGCAGACTGCAACCTCCAGGGCACACCCACATTAAAAATAATCAAGTGCAGGGTCACTGATATATTTGAAGGAGGTGCTTTGAAAATCTTGCAAACAAGCCAACAGTGCTGAACCAACTGGAAATCAAATACAGTAAACTGGCATACACCCACTGTTGGAACATCACCTATCCCAGAGGGACAGTAAAGGTACATTTGCACTGAAGCACTAATGTTTTGTGTACTTCTGTTAGCTTTTAAGTTGAGATAACAATGCCTTCTGGAGCTGCTTAGTAACTGCACCACTGACTATGATGGGCTGAGATCTGTCCTACTGCTATTGCCAGGATAACCTCAGACAGTAAATTTTAAACTGGTGTAGGTTTATCTATCTGAGCTCCAGTTACTGCAATGTAAGACATATTATACATCTCTATGGTTAGGTCTACGGTATAACTAATTTGAAGATTTCACTTATTTTGTATTCTTTTTCTTCCTCGTTGCTCCTTAACAAAACACTCCATCACATAGCTTTGGAAGTGCTTGAGGTTCAGGCTAGTCTGTCCAGTGCCAGGGAAGGCCAGAGTTCTGCAACGAGGAAGTCGGCTTTGGACAGAGAAACACAAACAGTGAACTTACTGGCAGCAAGGTACTCCTTATCAGCTGACCTGGGCTAACGTGTATGCTTCTTCCCTGCTGTAAAAGCAAGGCAGATCATTCAGCTTCAACAACTCTCAGAGTAACAGCAAGTTATTAAACTTCATAAATAGGATTGTTTACAATAATCTGTTCACATATACTGTAATTTATTTTGTACCAGGACTCTTGCATACCTTCTCTGTGTTTAATTCAAAGAAGGCAAGGCATCTTGAAATAGATACTAGAAAATTCATCCCCTGTAAGTGTTGCTTCCATGAACATTCTCTGGTGTCTAATGAAGCACGGAAGCTTTTCCCTTCCTAAAGAGGAATTTGGAATTGATCTCTCTTGTGTGTACACTCAGACATCAACAGAAGTGAACTCACATGCAATGTTAATGCAGTTACCATAGGTTAATACAGATTACACCAGGAACTAAGATCAAATTTGCAAATGCAAATATTAACAGCTGTAAATTCTTTACACTCTTATTTTGCTGGAAGCATGTGTTCAACATGGTATTTCTACTGAAGTTCTATAGATGTACAGAATATAGATCACAGAATCACAGAATCGCTGGAGTTGGAAAGGACCTCTAGAGACCATCTAGTCCAACTCTCCCACTGGAGTAGGATAATCTAGAGCACTTTACACAGGACTGTATCCAGGCGAGTTTTGAATGTCTCCAGAGGAGACTCCACAACCTCTCTGGGCAGCCTGTTCCAGTGCTCTGTCACTCTCACAGTAAGTAAGTTTTTTCTGATGTTTATGTGGAACCTCTTTACAGTGAGGGTGATGGACACCCGCCTGGACACGTTCCTGTGTGATGTGCTCTCGGTGATCCTGCCTGGCAGGGGGGCTGGACTAGATGATCTTTCCAGGTCCCCTCTAACGCCTAAGATTCTGTGATTCTGTGAAGTTTTTCCTCATATTTAAATGGAATTTCCTACATTCCAACTTGTACCTGTTGCCCCTCATTCTGACAGTTGGAACTACTGAGAAGAGCCTGTCTCCATCTTCCTTGCACTCACCCTTCAGATACTTATACACATTACATCTCCATATTTTAAATATTTTCAAATAAAGATTTTCTAGAAACATGACTGCATACACGATCTATCCCTGTAGCTTTATTGTGGGTAAACCTTCCCTTAAAATACCTAGACAGAAATATTACTTTGGTTTTATTGGCATCTCCAGGGAAAGGGCCAAACTGTTGTAAATTGCAGCAGAATTTAGACCAGTTAACTTGGCTAATAAGGATTATAAAGAATAAATTATTTAATATTTTCCTTTCTAGTTTAGCAAATATGTTTTATATATTGCTTAGTTCAATGGGTCCAATGGGTTATTTCGTTTAAGAATGAGGCAGCAAGATTGCAGCACTACATATAACTGTAAGGCACAAACAGCACCTGTACACTTAAAAAGATCAGCAAGGACTGAAACAAAGAACATGTGATACAGAATTTTTTAAATTGTATATAAATCAGAAACACAATATATCCTCAAAAGTCAGGTTACTTTCCACAGAGTGTAGTCCAAGGTTTTCTGGTGTTATAATTTTCCTGTTCTGCAAGAACAAGAGAAAAGAGCTTTCTCTAGACTAAGCACAAAGCACTAACCTTCTGACCCTGACTATCAGCAGCTCTTGGGATCTGGTGATAAAAGGAAGGTAAGAGAAGAATCTTCAAATTTGTCAAACAGCCACAGGCTGAGAAAACAGATAGGTGTAAGCAAGTTCACAAAAGATGAGACTGATAAAAACCTCAAACAGCCCCTTCCAGCAATCTGGAGTCGAGTGTATCACTGACTCCTGCAATCTCGTAGTGCTTCCTTTCATACCACTCTGTTTAGTCCCTTGGCTAGTGACAACTTGGAAACTTTTGATAACACTTCTTGCAAGGTTATTTCATAGTATCCCTTCTCTATTTAAATATTCTAACTTCAGTCTATCAAATGAGGAGTCAAAATAATTCAGTACTGGTCACACAGGTAAGCACTGCAATAATACAGTACTTCTTGTTATTGCTGTATTCCTTTAAAGTAATCTTTTTGTTTTATGCCTTGCAGCACTCCTGGGGTGTGGCTCTGTGTGAACATGGCACATGCTATGATCTGTTACAAGAAACAGCATTTAAGAGATGCAAGTAAAGGAGTCATAGGATTCCTTGTGAAAATTAGAATCCTCCAGCTTATTTTAATCAATTTTGCCCCGTTTCAGACCTTAATATAAAAACCCACACACTACATAGCATTATTAGCATCCAAATAAGTAATCAAGGTGATATTTTCCAATGTGTAAACATGTCATGGTGTTTCCAAATTAATCAGATCTTATTTGTACAAGATTAGCAACCATTATGTTCTGGACCTTTCTTACATCTAAAAGCCTCTCTCCCTATCACTGTAAAAATCTGTGAAGCAGGCTGAAAATACAGATTACAGTCTCTCCTAATTATGACATGTAGTATTGCTGCAAATGTCATAATTTAGTAGTAGCTTGCTGTATTTTTGGCTGAACATGAAACAAAATATTTTACGCAGACTAAACTTTAACTTCTCAGGCTTTGTAACAAACCACTGCTTTACAACAAATATTGTATCCAGGGGAACTTTAGAATCTGACTGTTGAAAAGATGACCTCTTAAATGCTTTTAGTGAAATCCCTTGATGCTTTGAACCTGTTCTAAAACTGACCAATTTAAAAAATATCCACAGTCTCAAATGTTAAGATGTTCCAGTAACCTAGATTTGCTTAAAAAAATGAAAGATTTAAGCTCACAAAAAGAAGTTTATTAAAAAAAACTTTAAAAAAATTAACTTGAGATCTAAAACTCCATTTATACATAGTAGTTCTGCCCTCTGTAACATACTGTAATCTAAAACATTTATTTCAAATTGCAAAACATTTTTAAAAGGAAAACATTACAGCTTGTTAGAAAAATGTGACCCTTGAGGAGACAAATTTCTCCAGAAAGATTAGAAAATACCTCTTGTGGAGTTTACTTTAGATCTGAAGTCCAGCATAACAGTGTAGCAACCCAAATACAGGGAAACTGTAAATTTTTTTCAGTTAGAAAAAAAGAATTCCACAGCTGAAAATCACAAATCAATTTAAAGGAAGGTAACACCTAAGCAGGGAACAAGAGATAAAAGCGAGAAGTATCTTGACAAGGCAAGTAATTTCTTGCTTTAATATGCCCCATGAATGCCTTAAAACAATATTTTGATACTGCTGGAGAGCTGTAGCACAGCTCAGTACCAGGCTGCCTTCACTGTCACATCTGTTCTCGTTCTGTCCCCATGGCAATCAGGCTGCTTCCTACTCAGTTCTCCCCCGGTTGAGCTGTTTGGTTCCCCCAAACCTCTTATATATGAGTCATTGAAACACTTACTCATACTTAAAACAAATCACCAAGGATTCAGATGGCGCTAACATATTTAAGTGGTGTGTAGGTGTGTTATCTGATGCATCCAGTTACAGAGATCACCCCTCTGTGAGTAAGTTTTACATTACAGATAAACTTGATAAACTGAGTGCAAGATAGGCTTATTATAACCTTTCCTGAACTATGCCCATAAATTAACGCCTACTTATATTATTAGCAACTCTACAAGCCCCTAAGCAGTGTCCAGCAGGAAAATACTGTATGTTTGAATTAAAACAACTTCAATCAGAAACATTTTCTTACTCTTCACACTCAACAACCTTGGGCAAGTGATGAGTTTTAGCTCTCGTATTTCACAACACTGCCATGTTAAATGGAAGCTCTAGATACCTAGAAAGGAGAGCATCTGCCTCCAGACCTGAGAAGTGACATGACACTGAGTTTTAAGGTGACATTTTATTACACATAGTACAGCCTTCTTCCATTTGCCTTAGAACACTAGGAAAAGTAGGTTGGTTCACAAAAATAATGAGGTTTGAAATATCCATGCTCCCTCTGATGCCTCTGAAGTGCATTTCTCAGACAAATAAGAGGGGAGTCTGAGGTTTGCACACAGTAATGAGGATCCCTTGACTACAGGCAGACTTCTTTTTCCATCAAGAGCTGTGCTGATGACAGAAGTTACTGCCCACAAGCTGTCCTCAGCTGTTCGTAACTCCCTGTGGCAGGGGCTACTACCAGGCTGAAATACCTGTGGGCATCTGGGTCAGTAAAAATGAACCCAGCAAGCTCATTTGGGCTGAGACAGGTTAGAAAGTCCTCAGAAGCAGCTGAGCTGGCAGGAAGGCACTGCAGACCCTGAGCAATGAACTGGAGACTGTCATTGTTCCAGCCAGTACAGATGCAGTCAGAAAACAGACCCACTTCCAGTGTCTTCATTTTCAGACCAAACCACTATCTGTAGCTGAGGTACAGATGAACATGGCAGGAGAGCTTATTCTCAAAGTTGCCTGAATTACACTGTAGATGCAGGTTCAGTCTAATAACAGCACCCATAATTTAACCAATGAGACTCCTGTTCTTCTCATTACATTTTTGTAAATATCTTCAAAAAATTAATCATGTAGTTGCAAGAATGAGCTTTTGGGACAACTTCCGCTAACACATGTTCAAGTACTTCTCTGAAAAGCTTTAGTGTCTCTGAGGCTGACATTTTGCAGTAAGACATTGATGCACGTAAAAGTGGTTTTTGTCTCTTTCATGAAAAATATTCTAAACATGTCTTAACACTTGGAAAATGAACATTGAACACAGTTATAAGGACTGTGAATTGTAGAATCTCCAAACGTTCTATCCACCTAAAACACGGTGTTTCCATTCTTCCTTTCCTTCTTAACCATCTCAGGTCTTACTAAGTTTCATGAAATAACTGGGATACAGACATATCATCAGTGCCTGCTGAAGACTCATGAGTATCTTTGGCTTAGGACTGTAAAGGACCTTCTATTCATTTTAGCAGGTTTGAACACTTCACAGAGCTCTCACTCAAAAAGATCCTACTACTTTAGGATGCAAATGCTATTTTATCCATTCATAGACATGAAAAATAGCCATAAAATCCCTTTGGCAATTTTTGGCAGCAGATTTCTAGTCCCAAATCTCTCATCTTTAGCTTGCCCATAAGACATCTATTTGGCAGCACTACCTACAATCACAAGAACACATTTCTAAGAACAGCAATGGCTTTAAGGTCCATATCCTTGATACTGGTAGCTTCTGTGGACTAAATTAATGTCATATTTTTGTTGCCTATTACCTTCTAAAAGCAATTCACACTGCAAAATCCTCTCTACAGGTGTACACTATCTACAGTGCTGACTATAACCCATGCCTCTGAAAAAGGTTAAAAGAGTATATTTTAGTTTTTCAATGTCTACTACACACACAACTTCTCTCCAAATTAAATAAACCACAGTTTGTCTATTCTGAAAATACTTGTTGCAGGTCAAATTGATAATTCACAGATAATTTGGAGTTCCATCCTGTGAAATTATTGTGGAATTTGGCCTTCAAGCTGATACGAATTCATTCTACCAGGTAGGCTGCAATTTGTAATCCTTCCAGGGCTACTCAGTATCCAGAAAATGACACAGTCATCAGCTAAACTTGGTACATGAAGCAAAATAAAGGGAACTCGCAACTTGCCCAACAGAAAACCTATAAGTTCTCTTTCATCTCAGGATGCATATTTTTCTCAGGAGATCATAAGTTCTGTTTTCATGACACACAGGCATGGAGATAAACAATCATTGTAACACTGGTGTACAGTCTGGGTATAGATATGAATCACTAAATCCACGCAGTACACCTAGTTGTTTCTTCTGTGTTGCTAAACGAATAAAACCATTTTGAAATTACTTGCTTTTTAGGGTCAGGATGACAACAATCTGTTGCCAAGTTCATACTGATCATAAAAAAAAAAACAAGTTGTAAACAGTAAAATTATACTGAATAAGGACCAGTTATTAAGCAAAGCAGGAATGGACCTTTTACACTGTTCTCTGCTTTGATTATAGTCTGATGCTTCATGCTGTTGTGCTTTTTAAGTATTTAGTAATGGTGTATGAGAAGTAAACATAGAGGGCAGAAAAATAAATTATTTTACTACGTTTACCAATGGACTTTCAACATACTCACTATAAAATTCCTCTGTTGCTTTACACCTACAGAAAATATATTTGCCAGAACTATTTACTGAGATGGCTTTATATAGTCAAACATTCAGATTTCTACTAAACAATGCTTATTTTGTTGCATATTTTCAGAATATTGCAACACTAATGGTCCTGTTTATGCCAAGATTAATAACCAACAGTTGTAAATATATTTCAAACAAACAGAGGCTGAAGAGGAAACAGATCATATAAACGGATTTGTTTGTGAACAGACTTCAGGGAAACCATTGTACACGGATAAGAACTCAGAGATTTTTTCATTAGTTATGTTCTGGAAACCAGAAATAATATATTTATTTTAAATAATGACATTAGTTGACCAAATCCACATAATCCTCTAGAAGTTTCCCCAAAGCAAGCAACAGGCCTTTGAAGTTCAGTAATATTTTTCAGGATTATTTTCAACAATATCTTATTGATATTCTTCTATATTCTTTTATAATCCACTATTCAGACACTATATGAAAAACAGATCAATATTCAGTAATCATCTGTGTTCAAAATGGAATTAACAACTGTGATAACAATCGGGTTATCAACAATTCACATCCTATCCTCTTTCAGAAGTGCACTGCACAATTCCTTAGAATTGTAGAATGGTTTGGGTTGGAAGAGACCTTTAAAGATCACCTAGTCTAACCCATCTGGAACCATCAGGGACATCTTCAACTATATCAGGCTGCTCAATGCCCCATCCAACCTGGCCTTGAGAGTTTCCAGGGCTGGGGCACCTACCACGTCTCTGGGCAACCTGTTCCAGTGCTCCACCAACCTCACTGTAAATTTTTTTTTTCCTTATATCTAGTCTGAATCTACTTTCTCTTAGTTTAAAACCATTACCCTTTGTCCTATCGCAACAGGCCCTTCTAAAAAGTCTGTCCTTACATTTCTTATAGGCACCCTTTACGTATTGAAAGGCCACAATAAGGTCTCCCGAGAGCCTTCTCTTCTCCAGGCTGGACTCCAGACTTCCGTATCCATTTATTCCTACCACCACATTTTCAAACTCTCACCTTTATGCTTTCTTTTAACTTGCTCGCTGTGCTAGATGCTTGTAAAGCCACCATACAGCCTCTAATCACATCCCCATTTAAACCATGTCCTTATTTTCCCCTTACTTAAATACACAAAATTAAACGAGAACAAGTATTTCGTATCATCTGTAACTCTACAAGGAGTGGTGTCCTCCAAAAATCACATTTCTATGGAGGAAAACTATTAATGTATCTTCCAGTCATGATTCTCTTCCAGTTAATAATTATTTTTAATATGTCTTTCTGATTCAGAAGCCTTTAAAATCTGAGTTATAACACTGTTATCAAGTGTATCTTCGTAAATGGTATACTTCTCAATTTACATATATAGACTTTGTTTACAATTAAGCACACCTAATTTTTCCTTTCTTGATCTACATCTGAGCCTCTAAGTTTCCATCCACATGTATAAACTCCTTAACTTTCTCTACTATATCATTTTAACATTCTAGTGAAAAAAAAAACCAAAAAACCAACAACTAAATAAATGGAAAAATACGATAAAATTTCTAGAGGAAATACAAATATGCTTTAGGACCAGGCTGCACCTCCAGTTTCAGTTGCAGGAATTCTATTAAAGGTCTAAGAACTAATGCTGATGTCTATAGAATAAAAGCATTACAACCACATTAATTTTAGGTTACAGCTTCCTAAGGTGCATTCCACTTTTTTCCCTCTAAAAATAATAAGCAAATGGAAGATTCCCACATTATCTGGGAATATATAGTAAATTCAGTAATTCAACATGCCAATTTGAGATAATGGAAGAAGGCAACACTTGTAAAACACAGGGAAGTTTCTCACAAAAATATCCAAGCTTATGCACATATGTCATTAGTTTGCAAACCAGATAAAACCTTGCTCATTAACTTCCAGAGAATCTAAAACTACTATGCTTCTTAAAAAAAGTCAATTAATTTGTATTAAAAAGTAGAAAATGGAAATTACATGTCAAACTTTCAGCTACTTAATAGGAAAGCAGAACTTAACATATTGATTAAGTGTCTAAAATCTGAAATATGATGACAGGTTTGAAAAACAAAGAACCACATAAAGCTTTTTTGCAATTTTTACAATCTGTAATCATGTATTTATGCCAGACATCAAAGTACAACATTTTCCATTAATACTTTGGAGTTAAGATGCACTTTCACTGATGCCAAGATCTGACTTTGGGTCACAAATACAACCCATTTTTGCTACATGATTAAGTTAAGAAATTCCACTTTAAATTACAACCTCTAAAAATCAACTAACCTTTCAGTATTGAAGTTGGAATGATACAATTAAAAAGTTCCATGAGTTTGAGCTGAAATTAGTTGTTGGATTTAAACAGCTGGAGGGGGGAAGGGAGATGCATCTGAAGGAAGAGCAGCAGGACTCCCTTTAGGAGAGAAACAGAAGAGTTAGTAAAAGGAAGCAGGATAAATAATGTGATAAGAACAGTGTCTATAAAATGAAAAAGGGATAAAGAGAGAAAGCAGTAGTAAGTCTTAACAGAAAGTTGAAAAGAAAATGCAGAGAATCAAAGGAGTGGAACCAGTGCTGTTCCAAGACTTCATTTACAGTCTTACCTCTAAAAATGTAATTATTTGCCTCTGATTAAAGTGTAAAACACTGTGAGAGGTACGTTATTACAGATTAAACTGACATAGGGGGTTTGGGAGTCTCATTTAAGGCAGGCATAAAGAGTCACTTAAACTAGTAACAGCGAGTTCCTGAAGTGTTCTGACTACAGCTAGGTTGAAAAGGTAAAATTTCTCTAAAACATGCAGCTGGACAGGACACAACAACAACTCAAAACACAAAGGATGGCAGATAATGGTAACGGTGTGAATGGAATTCATCTACCAATATTAATGTAATTTCAAATGTACACTGCAGAGCCATTCAGCTTCTCAAGACCAGGCAGATATCATGCATTGTTCCAAGCACTAAATCAAGCAGAGCTTCAGGTTCTAAATGTATGACAACTGTTTGGAAGCACATATAAGAAAAAAAAGGATTTATGTTCTAAAAACTGGATGCAAGAAGAAGGCGCAACCTTCCTGCTAAAATGAGGTTAAGATCTAAAATATGCACAGCTACTAAATGCTAGGATCATCTAGGGCTTAGTCTTGATAATTGCATCCTTGCATAACAAAACTTGTATTGCAGCTTCAGCTTGATATGGTTTTATTTTATACCCTAAGCAATGATGTGAATATTTCCACACTTCAGCAATATAGCATCTCCTACCACTCATTGGTTATGGGTGAGTATGGCTAGTAAGAGTTGACTTGCCACCAATGAAAGAAGTTTTAGAACTGGGGTATCTTCGTACTGGATAAGAGAGAACCCATTAGGAAAAGCAGGTGCATTACCTATATGCCAGGTGCAAAATAAAAACTAATTTAAATAATTCCACTATTTGCCAAACAGTATTACTGAAGTGCTATCATAAGTACACACACACAAAAATGAGTAAAATTTCCATGTGCTGGAAAGTGTATAATACTAGTATTGCACATGCTCTTCATAGACCTGATTAATTCTTGAAAGAGAAGTCCCAAGACCACATCCTAATCAAATAGCTGTAAAAGCCTCTCATTTGCTTCTCTTCCATTGCAGAAAAAAATCAGACTGGATTTGTGAAATTCAGAAAAGTTTATCATCACTGGGGTCAGAGCAAAATGCCAACCAATCAGCCTCTGTCTGTGGGAAGGATATAGCATTATTGTGGGAACTTTAAGATTCAGCTAATTGCATTTGTGCTCAGAAAGAACTTGTATTATCTCTCCATTTATTTAGTGTATGTAGGTATTTCTAGGACAACTTATTTCTAGAAATGCTCCCTCACTATGGAGTGTGAACTACAAGGTGAAATGTAAATGTACAGCTTATGTAAATAGAAACTGTAATCACGCATTCTAAAAAAAAAGGCAGGTCATCTCATTGTCATTGTCTCACTGAATCAAATGAATCATTGCTGCATAATTTCCTCTGAAGATACCAGAAGTCGATCCTTCAACACTGGATTTGGTTCATAGAGTTGTCAGGGTTGGAAGTGACCTCTGAAGATGATCTAGTCCAACCCTCCTGCTAGAGCAGGATCACCTACAGTAGGTCACACAGGAACATGTCAAGATGGGTTTTGAATGTCTCCATAGAAAGAGACTCCACAACCTCTCTGGGCAGCCTGTTCCCGTGCCCTGTTAATCTCACAATAAATAACTTTTTCCTTATGTTTAACTTATGTTTAACCTCCTATGCTCCAGCTTGTCCTGTTGTTGGACACTGCGAAAAAGAGTGGACCCATCCTCCTGACACCTGCCCTTTAGATATTTATAGGCATTTATTGCATTTTCTTACAAAACACTATAATCATCTAGTGGTATATTTTGCTACTATGTAAAATGCATGTTATGCAGATGAAAGCATTTAATTTACTTAGTGTTAAACATTTAGAATAAGACTTGGGTTTATCATCTTGCAGTTACGCCAAACTATGTGGGAGTGGAAAAGGAAGTAACATAAAATAAATTTGACAGAACTGTTGAGGATTTGGGGAACAAACAACATGCTGACATTTTACATGATGGAAACTTGCATAATTTTCTGTCCAAAAGTGAAGACAGACTAAATAATAAAAAAAACAGCTTGAGGATGATGCTTCATATCATCATTCATACTACCCATAAAATGACCCAAAAAAGGGTCATGAACAAATATTCTGAAAGAAAACCTCACAGGTTTTTCAAACAAAATTTTTTTTCATACTGTTTTTATACAATTGTGGGGTGGGGAAATTCCCACTTAAAAAAGTCCATTATTTATTATGAACATACAACCAGAATCTACATAAATAAGTTGCTGACTTACGTGGTAACTTTTCAGTCTAACAAAATCGACTTTCATGGAGATGAACCTTTCTGAATTTCTGCTGAGATTTTTAATGTGCTCCACAAGGTCAGCACAGAACTTGTAGCCACCTTTGAGGACACAGAGAACCACAATATCATTGTCTCCAATGTCTTGCATAATATCTTTGGCCAATCGTTCTGTCCTGGTGCAAAAAAAATTAAGGATAAAATAACATTAGGTGCAGATTATCCAAGTTCATGGCATATTTTCCTTGGGACTACAAAGAAACATGATGGTGAGTATACAGCTTGACTGACAGTCTAAATGCCTTGGCTTGACTGGGTTTGGATCAAGTTCACAGTAGGCAGACAGAGAGTGATGGATGCAAGACAGGAAGAATGAGAATCAAACTGGTCAACCTGAAATGCATAAATTCCCCACTTAAAAAAAGAGAGTAACACATCTCAGCATATGTTGAATTCATAAGCATTTCAGAGACTTCTGAACAAAGAATGCAACTCAGCCTTCAGTTTTACCTCACATGAAACATCAATATAAAATATTCCTGTGTAGTTCCCTAACTTGTTTTAATTACCACGCAAGACCAATACATAAGTGAAAGATAGGGAAAAGAATGACTATAAATATTTCACACTGATGGGCTTTGGAAGACACTACCCCTACAATTTCAACAAAAACATACATAAACACTATAAAGAAACGCAGTATCAATCACAATTTTACAAAGCGTGTACATTATCACTACTTCAGGAAGAGAGCAAAGAGTTAAGTGACTTGTTCTGAGATCACACACAAAAACAATCAACATTATGCTCCAGTGAACCTGGAATTGCAGGGTTTCAGTATCTGCCCTCTCTCTGACAACTCTGCATTGCAAATGCAATGTGGCAAATGGCTGAAACCAAACAATACACATCTCTGCCATACAATATGTTTTCAAGGTAAAAATAATAAACATGAATGCTTATCTTAAGTAGCTTTCCTTTCTAAAGAACAAGGTGGATGGCATTTCTAGACCTAAAATGGGGTAGCAAGTCACTTCTAGATGTAAACCAGGTATCAACAGAAAACTGAACCATGTAATTTGATGTTTTGAGGAAAAACAGCTCAGTGCATTGTTTCTCTAAACACTTCTGCTGGAAATTTCTTTGATAATTCTCTGAATAAAGTCAGTAGTTTCAATGAGAGTGAACTTCTTGACAGGATGCAATTTATTAAATAATCCTGTAAATTATCCCATGTCTTTCATGACTGCATTTTTCATACTTTTTTTTTTTCTCTCTGCCCACTGTAATATGGGAATTCATTTACCACTACACAAATACACTGAACTGTAGTGACACCTACATGTATACATGCACTGGAGAAGAATAAGCTCTAAACTGAAGATAATAGATTAATTAAGAACAAAGGCTGTCATTTCTTTTTCATATCATTGTATTTGTAATGCTTAAATAAATTCCATATAGCAGTCATTAGTATTTTTAGATTTGAAAAATAGAAGATATCATTAGATCATCTTGCTTAGTCTTAAATATGTAATTCCTTTTACTGATGTAAGAATGAAGATCAGTAAAAGACTTTCACTTACTTACTTTACTGAAGATTAGTAAAATACTATTTTACCATTTTATCAAGTCTGAGCATCATGGGAAAAAACTTTCATTAAGAAAAAACATTTGTTGGTGATTTTAATTTTTTTAATATTCTTCCGCAGATTGTTTGAGGAGCTGAAATTTCAAAAAATTCCAAAGATTGCTTTGGATTTTAAGAGTATTGATTCCAGCATTGACAAAAATGTACTAATTTCAATTTTTAAATAAAAGCATACTCGTTTTTTTAACCGACATTTAGTTGCTACCAACTGACAAGAATTTTATCAATGAGACTTCTTCCTACATGAAAGTTCTGCATGAACACAATATATCTGGTTCTGTGTCCTTTTTCATTAGAACAGAATTGATCTTTGCTGCTGAATTTAGAAAGAACAGTGGAGTTCATTCTGTTCAAGTACAAAAACAACACAAGTTCAATGCATACTTCAAACAAATTTATATTGAATTATATGACAACTGAAGATATAACCTATTTATTTTAATAAAAGGAATTAAGTCAGTTGAGCATAGACAAAAGAGATGAAAAATTCAACACAATGGTAACGGGAAAGGCAACAAAATAAAGCTTGTGTTTAAGAACAAATGCAGGAATCATAACTCTTCCTTATAATGAATGTTTACAATCTTCTTTCAAGGAGTTGCAACCCCTTCAGTACTTGCAACCAGCTGTTTAAATGTGGTAGGTAGAAAGCTGCAGGCTAAAAGTATCCCAAAAAATTCCATTCAGATATTCCAAATAAATGCCATGTTTAAAATTACCATTTCCATTTTGTAACTTTTTTCATTTTTATTTTTTTTTTCATTTTTAACACAATGTCAAGATGGTAACTGAGTGTGAACACTGAGCTAGACTACCACAAATACCAAAGCACTGTTAAATGCCTACACTGAGACCACATGGGAACCACTACAAGGTAAGGAATCAGGGACGATCAAGCTACAATCAGGACCCAAACAGTCCATGACACACTTATGGTTGTGCTGAATGACAGAAGACAATGGTGCAGTCAGGAACAGTTTCATTGGGACTGCTGATCTGTACTAGGGAGTTGGCAGAAGTTGTATATAATTGAATGCAAATTTTAGTCCTTTTTGTATTAAAATTACAGGATGGTTAGAGTGCAAGTGGGACATTCTAATATAACTATATGAAAAGATTTGTACTTACCCTTTCACCTCCAGCTCTCTTGTAATTTACATACCAATGCCAATTTCACTATATGGTCACACTTTTCCTTTTGTGGGACCCATCTCAATGTCCAAATTAGAAATTAGGTGAAAGAAATCAGACAGGGAATTGCTAAGACAACTGCAAGTCTAGCATTTCCTAACCTTCAAGCATTTTTTTACTTTCCAAATTAAATAAAGTATTTTTGTAATTGCTAATATATTTTAGGACAAATGTTATATACACACTGTCTGGATGACATACCTTCTAAAAATAATACTAGCTACTACTGACCAAAAAATTTACTTAGTAACATTCAAACTACACATACCTGTCAACAATAATGCCGTGAGGTATAAGTACATATTCCAGATCTCCATAGTAGTGCTGAGGATAAGTGAACAAATCCAGACTGTATCCAGGCCAATTGTCTGAAATCTGAAGATCAGATAATTCTGTTCAGAATACTTTGTGGTATTTGACAATATGTAACTGATATAAAATCAGAGTTCCTGTACACTCTATTGGATTAATTAATAGTATGTCATACTCTCTTCCAGTTATAACTCACTATTTCACTTTTCCTATGAATTACTTTGCCTCTCTGTATATCTCAGAAATCAAATGCTACAGTTTCTTCCCCACAGAACATGGGAAATTTCACCCAAAATTGCAAACAACTAGAGAGAAAGTTTAATATGTGACTAATTAACATTAGACCAGTGGCTAGTCTAATTTTCTTACTACCTTCAATCTCAAAATGCAAATGTAAGATTATCAGTAAGAAGGGATTCTCCAACAGGAGATTCAGACAATGAGATTAAGAGTTATAAATCACGTTAAAATTATACACTTCTGGCTTAGAGGTGTTTCAAAGTTGCACATAAATAAATATTCTACATAAGAAACAGCATACAGAGAATAAATTGTGTGGTTCTTGGATGGTATCTGTATAGATCAGTGGAAGACTGTGCTTCTGGCCGAAAGTGAGGTTTTTAATTAAGGTAAGTTATCAAAGATAAGTCATCACAAAATTTTCACATCTCACCTCACTATCAGCTAGTCTGTAAATCATGTATTTACAGAAAAAATATTTTACACATTTAATATATGTTAGTTCTCACAGCATATAGTGGCAGCAGAGATTTAGGGCAACAGGTAAAGGCTTCAGAAAGCTATGAAGATGCAAAGTCATCAGCACAAGAACTAAACAAATTCTAAACCAACAATTTTCACAATTCCTTCTGAAAGACAAGACTGGCAGATTCACAAGGTATCTCAGAATCATTGCAAAGCTTTGCTTCGATATTGGTTCAGGATAAAAAGTGACACCTTATAGGTTTTCCCTACAATCATATTCCTCAAGTCACATGTCTTTCTTCTTTCTCCAGCTTGCCCACATGAATCTTGAGTAGAAGGATAAATGGTGAGAAACTGGCCTTTCTTAAGCACACATCTTAGTGGCATTTCTGCTAAATGTAGCCTTTAAAGGAAACCAACTTCAGCTTACAATTTCTTGTATAAGAGCAATAAATAATGTCCCAAAAATGTCTAGGCTAACACAGGATATTTGATGTTAAACTGTTCCTTCATATCTAGTCTTCTTGACTCTAGTCATAGCCCTTCCTCAAGCTGTACTGAACAAGTGTGCTGAGCCATGGATTTTAGTTTGATTGGGGGTTTTTTGTACCTTAATTCAGAGCTACAGACATCTTGACTGTTGTGTTTTCTTAACTCTGCCCAGCAGTTTCTGTATCAAAAAATAAGTTATTTGTTGGTAACTACTATTTGTCCATAAAGAGCATGATTTAGAGATCACTGGAATTAATGAAAGCTTTTCCCCTGACTTAGACAAGCCTTGAAACTACACAAAGAAAAAAGTTGCTTAGTTATGTTCCTCATTTCCACAGAAACAGATTATAAATATCCTCCCTGGTGAGGATTTTAAGTAGAGGCAAATCCTGCCCTAAAAACACTGCTGCAGTCCTAGGAAGCCTATTTTCCCATCTTCATTTTCAGTACATAAGGGTGGCTGACACTTTTTAGACATTTTGTAGCAATGAACTGCCTCACGTGGTTTTGTTCAAAAGCATTTTAACATAAAATGAAACCATTTCAGATAGTGCTTTAAATTGCAGTAGCACTATAAACATTGACAAAACCCTTTGTCACTATCACTTGCTTCTGCGTTCTCATCAAATTGCATGTTCTTAGTGTCATGCAGGAGATCAAACTACATGGATAGAAAATGATTCAGAATTCATACAAACCAATAGCTTTTACTTAGGTTACAGTAAGTCTTTTCTGGATCAGGATGAAATTTTCATTCTACTATCTAGCCTTATGGTTGTCTTGAGTAAAATAACATAAACTGCATCACTTTTCAGCATTACAGAAGTTCTCATTTACAAGTGACCGCCAGCATTTGACTAATAAAGATTAAATTCACATGTACTTTCTAATTAATTATTCATATAAGGCCATTTCATATCCTTCTTTATTTTGGACAGGCATTTCCTAAAAATAAGGCTTAGAAATTTTCATTTATTCTGAAGCTATTCACAATGTTATGCTATAAGACAATTTTCTAGTAACTGTAAAGTGATTATCCTCAGTTTAATAGCTAAGCATATAAAAAGATTTCCCCCAAATTAAACTCAACTTCTATGTACTTCTAGCTTTAGCCCTTAAAAATATTAAATATTTGTGATTGTGCCAATAAAAAGACAGTATTCAACTGGATAATTCTTCAGTAGGTCTTTACAAAGTTGATGTGAATGTCTACAAAAAGTGGTACAAATACGTGGCAATACCAGAAAGCATTCCCTTGAGGCATAAGAAAGAAGCTGAAGACATTCAAGTGGAACAACATCGCTAGTTTTGTTGTCTGAGTGGTACTTGTGACATTTGAGCACAGTGCTTCCCTCTAAGGAAAAACAATCTGGATTCTGCTTTCGTATAAAATAAGGGTGCAAGCATCCACCAAAGCCCAGCTTTTGTAAACTTAAATCCTAGTGTGCTGGCCTTACTTTTGGTAGGTTTTTTGGGGGGCTGCAGAGTGTATGCACGTATGCAAGTGGAAGAAATGAGATCAGTTCAGCAGAATATTGTGATCACTCATCCCCTCCCTCGCAATATCCTCACGTTGCTTTGGCACTTAAACACAGTCATCCACTTTAAAAATGCCATTTATTACACAGGTGTCAGGGGAGGTGGCTGATGCATGGTGGCTTCTGACAGAGCTTGAACATTCAGTGGTGGGTTTCTTCGGAAGTGGGGCTAAGGAGATGCTGGCATGGATGGGGTGTGACCGCTGCCCTCAGCTCCGGGCCGTGATCCGGGCAGCTACTCTGCAACTTGGTTAAAATCCCAACACCACAATAAAGTAAAACCATAACTCAGGCGGTGGCAGGGATGCTCTTTGCTTCACACGATAATGTGGTTTTATTCCCCTCCGTTAATTTTTGCCTAATTTATTCAGGCTCACGGGTACTCAACACACGCTGCCGAAGTCCAAGGTTATTCCCACCAGAGCAGAATAAGGAGCAACCCCAACACGGGCATCGCAGCCCTCCCAGGTGCCGTGGGGCCTCCGAGTGTGGTCCCAAAAGCGGGGTCCGTCACCCGGGGTGCAAGAAGCCGATCCACACAGAGAGTCGAGATACTCGCTTTAATATCCATTTCGGGTGGGAGCCAGACTCGGCGGGATCCCCCCGATCTCCATTCCTCGGACAGCCTAGCGAAACGCACCGCCACAGCCGCCGCCCGGAGCCCTTCAGGGCCGTGTTTACACGCAGGAAGACAGCAGCGGCACGAAGCCCGGGGAGCCAGCCGGCCTGCCTGCCTCCGGCCCGGGGAGGCCAACACGTCCCTTCCCGCCTCAGCCCGCGGGCCGGGCCGGGCACCGTCCCTGTGCGGCGGCCCCCGCAGGGCTGGGGACGGCCGGCTGCGGGTGCGGCGAGGAGAACGCGGGGAGGAGAGATGGGTGAGGGGACACGGCCCGAACGCCATCCCGGGCAGCCCGGAGCAAGCGGGGACCCGGGCAGGGCGGGAAGAGCGTGAGGGGCCAGGCGGCGGGGGCTGGCAGCGGCCTCAGGCGGGCCGGGAGCGGAGCGGTGCCGGGGCCCGGCCGGCACAACGCGCCGGGGGAGCGCCCGCCGCCGGGGAGCCGCGCTGGGCCGGGCGGTGCGGGGCTGCGGCGCCGCGTGCTCGCGGAGGGCGGGAGGGCGCGGCGGGGAACGGGGCGGGGGGGGGCGGGGAGCGGCGGCCGGGCCGGGCCGGGCCGGGCCGGGCCACGCTTTGCATTTACCACAACGCCGCGGCCTCCAGCGCTGCTGCCGCCTCGCCCGGCCATCTTCTGGCGCGCCCGCCCGAGGGGCTGCGGCGGGGCGGGGCCGGCTGGGGAGCGGGGCTGGAGCGGCGGCGGGGCCCGGGCTGCGCCCGCCGGGTGCGGGGGGCTGTGTCCCTGTGTTCCCGGCCCGTCCTCCCTCCGCCTCCCCAGGGAGCCGGCTGCGCTGTGCCCGCCGGCAGCCGGGGCTCGCCAGACGAGCACTCGTCAGCTTTTTTTATGCCGTGACCAAACAGGCTCAGTTGCTGGAGGTTTGTAAGGCACAAGCTGAAGTGTCCGTAAGGGACGGGGTGGGTGTTCAGGCAGCGCTGGGACGGGCAGGGTGGTGGAAAGGTTTGGACAGAGCGAAGCAAGAGGCCTGGGAATAAGTTACTGGGTAAGATTAAGCTGGTGTAGTTTAAACTGACATGGGTTTATTTACACTCTAGGGAGAAAAAGATTCCAGAAAGCAAACTTCCAGTAGTTCTTTAATCTTGCTTTCCATTCTTGCAGACTGCTGAACTGGTGCTCCTTCATCCCCACCACTGTGTGTATGATGGAATGAGCTACGTCTTCCCAAACCTTCAGTCCACCACCATGACCAGGAACCATGCAGTCTTCTGCCATCCCCTTCCAATTATTTTAAAATTATTATTAATATTTTGCTCTCATAGCCTCATGGATGAGAAGGAGCTTGCTTCTTCTCTTTGGTTCCTCTGTTTTCTACCTTTACTTTCCCATGTAAGAAGTTTAAATTTGGACTTGCTCTTTCCTTTTTGTATCGTCCCTTTGGGGAAAAATGCGAACAGCCTCTCAGTCCACTGTGGACAAAGTTGCAGCTTTTCACTTTCTTAGAAGTGAAAGTTGGTTATGATTTCTGGTATTTATCCATTAAATACACAAGTAGTAGAATTCTGCCATTCCTATACTAGAAATTATTAAAGGCAGAGAGTTTTAGAGAAGATGTGGCAATAATGAAACATGCTTAGTGATACCTGGGGTGCTCTTTCTTCCAAGTAGGAAGACATTTCAGTTTGGTTTCTAGAGTGCAGTCATTTACACTTGCTGGTCACAAGTCCTAACAGATGAATCCAGAGAAAAGTATGGGTGTGTCTACAGTAGGAGTTTGGTGTCCAACATGGGCTGGTTTTTTAGGTGCATCCTGTTAGTGCATTTACACTCACTCCAATTCAAGTCTGGCTAAGTCCTAAAGCAATTGAAAAGGTATGCTGAAAAAAAGTTCCTGTTCACAGTGCTTCAAATAAACTTAATAAAAAGTAATGAATTTGATAAACAGCATATACAGACTTGTACAAACCTATCTAAAGTAAATAGAAATATTTTTGTAAAATATATAGAAGATTTTAATAATGGGGAAAATCTCTAAATACTTTTGCATTTCAATTGCATGTCAACATTTCATACAACTATTGAGAAAGAAAGTCTAACGTTTCATCTGATCTTGGGGATTAAATGCTACTTATTTGTACCCACAGCCACATTTCAAGGTGTGAAGGTTCTTCTCGCTTGGAGATGGGCAAGAACTGTTTCTAAAGCCCACATTCTGAAGGTAATTGGATTACAGCTAGAAACTCAAGATTACTGTTGCCACTGCTGTATGAGTCCTGGTTTCTTCTACTTTTTGGACTAGTTGGCATACTATTACAGAGCTTTATGTCTTTTTAAACCACATTCTTTATCAGAACACAACAATACAAGAAATTGTTCTAACTGCGCTGCAGAGAGAAGCTTAATGATTTGCAAAAGACAAACATGAACAAGATACTAAAAAAAAAATAAATTCCTCTGGCATTGTGCTGAAAAACTTAAGCAGGAAATGTTTGTTCTTCCCGTCAAGGTTGG
Source organism: Apus apus (assembly GCF_020740795.1). Classification (NCBI taxonomy): domain Eukaryota; kingdom Metazoa; phylum Chordata; class Aves; order Apodiformes; family Apodidae; genus Apus; species Apus apus. The sequence continues at coordinate 18,008,305 of NC_067283.1, read as the reverse complement.
ATGACTGCATTTGTCAGGTCTTCCTTTTGGTATTCTTCTCATCCAACAATCTTACAGGGCTCACTTAAGAAGTGTAATGAAGTGTCATGTCTTGCTAACAATAAATAAGAGTATGGAAATGAAATACTAGACAAACTTAGCTGGGGTGAAGTTTGAAGGGTAGTGCTGCTACCAGCAGCCACCAGCCCAATACACAAAGTTGCACTTCTCTGCATAAGATTTTTTTCATTGGCATAAAATGTAATTTTTTATTTTTTCTTTTACTTTTGTTGCAAATGAGACAAATTCACGGTTCTGTAAGCCCACAGAAATATCAGAAACCAGAATGAATGAGGCTCTTTGTGCATGATGGAAATGCAGCTGCTAGGGATTTTGCTATGGATGTGTATGTGCCTACTTAGTGTTTATATTGTACTATGTGGTGTAGAATTAATGAATTTACAGTAGATTTTCAAAATCTTTTTCAGTTAGGGCCAAAATATGATCATTTAAAACATGATGTTAGGTCCTTAACTGTGAAAAAAAGTGTAAGCGTTCTGAAGAATGTTCCTATTATCTTTGTTTAGTTGTTTGTTTATAAACTAAAAATAGGAGGAACAGAATAAACAGTTCTAGATATACAGCCATGGGAAACGATCAAAGGGGGAAAGAACAAAGAAAATAGGGTAGATAATACTAACAAGTAGGTCTGGACACATAGCCAAAAGACATAAAGGAGCAGATGGAAGAAGCGACACACAGAGAAAAAAAGGAGAGTTAAGAATTCTATGCAAATCTCTTGTAAATGTATTTATATCTTGGGCCCTTACAGAATTAACTTTATCATTTCAGTTACACATCCTTACCTTTCTTACCCTGTTACTGATAAAAGCAGGACATGTAGTATAGCCTTTCACAACTCTAATGTAAAGAAATACTGGAAGTGGAAGGTTAGGGCAGAGATGTATCAAGAAAGCAGTCCAAGACAAACATTACCATGGAGTTACCTGTTAGCCTTTGCAAATCCATTATATGTATTCTCCTCCCAAGAAGTTAACATTTGAAAAGTCAGTTTAATATGTAAACAACCAAAATAGACAAGAAAAGCATGAACATCCAGAATCTTTCAAGAGGTATGGCTTACCTAGATCGAAACTTGCCAATTAGGGGTTGAAGTGAGAGCTCTTATTCTGGTTCTGCCTGTTGCTGTAGCTGTTATGTGAACAGCAGAACTGTAAACAGTCTTATCAAGCATAAACCTGCATTTCTTAGTGGTTACAAGGCAAATTACCCGCCCTCGCCCCCCAGGTGTTGTAGAGAAAGACATTTTTTGGTAAAATGGCCACTGAAGAGAATATTAAAAACAAAAGTCTAGTATATGCACTACTTTAGGGCATGTTGAAGGCAATTCTAAATTGTTTTCATATCCAGTTTTAATGTATTCCAGAATTTTGAGTTCTTCTGCATTACCTGAGGCAGATACCCAGTCCACAGGGTGGCTGCTGAAGACCCTGAGTGCAACAGAACTTACTTGCCAGACAGTGTTGCAGACATCTGGGAGAACATGAAATACTATTTCAAACCATTCCCCAACATTCAAGAACCTAGGGAGAAAGTAGGAAAAGCTGTCCAATTAGTCAGGGCAAGGTGGTATCCTGCAGGGAAGCTCTACTTCCCCCTTGTGACTACTGTACCACAGCAGCTGATGGAGCAGCACTGCAAGCTGGGATCTATTTGTCCATCTTCAATTCCAGCAGAATTAGCACCTTGAGGAATTGGAAAGTTCAGTTTTAAAGCAATCGTAGCATTTAAGATCCACAAGGGAAGCTCACAACATGAGGCTATTGCAGTTTACCTGTACTGAGCCTACAAGACTGACATAGGTTTTGAAAATTAACTACAATAACTTTGATATCAAGAAAATTGCTAAAAGCTGCCATTCCAGATGTTAATCTGCTTTTACCTTTTTATTACCTTTAAATCAGTGTTAGGCACTGCTTGACAGAATTCTAGGCTTTGACTTATTTGGTCTGTGATAAACATCTTTAATACAAAACTACATTTTTGTTTGTTATTAATCTCGCTATGCCAGACTAGAGCAGTGAGAGCTTCACTTGGCAATTTCCTGGCTCCTGAAGATACTCTTCCTGCTTTTCAGGTTCATGTTATTAATAAGAGTTCCTTATAGCTGAAATAAATGCAAACAAAAATTTCCTCGTCCTTTAATACTAGAATAAACTTTATTTCCCTCATAATATTATGCAAATATTTCTCCCAACAAGCTATTGAGAAGTATTGACATTTGAATGATAAAGCGTTATTTTCAGGGAATGCTGCTCACATCATATCCTATGACAAATTCATCATGCACTGCCATGAAAACTAGTCAGGGAATTGTAAATATGTACATAGTGGGTCACACCCAATGTAATGAACTAAGCTGTTAGGAGTTTTGTTTTCTTTTCAAAGGAGGTTGTTCACTTGGCTTGATCACCCTTTTTACTTTTTTTATTAAACTTCAGCAAGTGTGGGAAAATCTGCAAAACCAGAGTTCTGAGTGTTTTAAACAAGTTATGGTTTAAGGACTTCTTTTTTTCCCCCCCCAAACATCTCAGTCATCTTTGATGTAATTTGTATACCTCACAGCTTGCCTAGAATAAACAGCACAGTAACAAAAGTGTATTGAAAAGCAGAATCTGGTCCAGCAAGTTCTCCAGTAGGGCAGGCTTGCTGAATGTCCATGGCCTGCCAACCCCCAAGCTCTGCTGCTGCACAGAATGACCTGCTCCCTCGGGGTGCTGGAATGCTGGGTTTGGACCATTTGTTCATTTTATTGTTTGCGTAAAAGACAGACGATTCTCCTCAGCAAACAGCAAAACCTGGTGTTTCCTCACTGTGCAGTGCTTGGGGCCACATGTTGAACACTAGTAATTTTTTCTTTCCTCTGAAGAGAGAATGATTACATTGTTTCCTCAGCATTGATATGGCCCCTGAAGAGGGGCCTAGTCCTAGAGGTACTTGTCTATCTTTACAGCAGCTCTGGGAATTAAAGGACTCACCTGAATTTTCTATATGGGGCTGCTCACCTAGCAAGAGTAAATGAAACATTAATTAAGTTTGAGTGACCAGTTTGAGACAGTAGCTTTCAAACTATTATATAGTGCTGTCTAGGTTCAAAACATAGCTTCTAACTTCAGGCATACATATGCCATATTGGAAACATACAGGCTCAAATTGCAGAATTCAGGAACCACAAAAATGAGAAATGCAGTATAAACAGCTACCAGTGGAAAAGCCGGGTAAAAGGAATTTACCATTGCATTTCAAAAATGTTCTATGACATTGCTCCAGGGAATAAGTTAAGTGCTTTAAATCTCATTTCTCTTCCTTCAACTCCTACTTCCCAGTTACTGAAACAAATTAGATGATGGTTCTTGGAAAACAGATCCTTTCAGTAAACAACTTGAATCTGTCCCCTTTATTGCATGGTAATAATTCATTCCTAGATGATAATATGTATTATTAATAATGTTGTTGTTGTTATCATCATCATCATCATCATCATCATATGAGAGCTCTGCTTACAGACAAAATTTTATGCATCAAACACTAAGCAAAGAGAGAAAAAGATGATCCACATGACAGATAACTTACAATCTAACAACTGACAACGGTGCCAGGGAAGTTCAAGGAAACTGCACAGGCCAGCAAGATAACCCCTAATCTCAGCTCACCAGCAGCTCAGCTGCACTTACATTTCTGGTGGGCACCACTGCAAAGAATATTGGAAGAAGGATTGGAATACAAAGTGATTCCAGTGTTTGCATGTTTGTGTGCATTTCTCCATGCTGTGTAGTCAATATGGAGGCAAGCATGGAATAACAAATTAACAACCTAGGCTACTACAGTGACTGAAGAGAATTTAATCCTCACAGCAACATCCACAAGACCAGCTGACATAAACATAATCTACTATTTTGCTATGCCTGCTCATCTACAACCATTTGTTGGACATACAGTCTAGAAAAAAAAGTATGTTTTTTATAACTTGGTGAGGAAAATCTTTTTCACTGTGAGGGTGACAACACTGGAACAGGGTGCCCAGAAAGGTTGTGGAGTCTCCTTCTCTGGAGACATTCAAAACCCACCTGGACGCATTCCTGTGTGATGTGCTCTAGGTGATCTTGCTCTGGCAGGGGGGTTGGACTGGAGGATCTTTCCAGGTCCCTTCCAACCCCTAACATTCTGTGATTCTGTGAAATGGAAGTCAGTCACATTTACCTTAGCACCCCTTAAACAGAAAAGAAAAAAACACAACCAAGAAACTCACCCTGGATTCCTACCATAATGCCACTGCTTAGCCTGGAGGATGAAACCATGGAATTCATATTTTATTTACATATCATTACATAACAAAAAGGATCTGGAGCAAGATCGAGACAAAATGGAAAAAAACAAACAATCTAGGCATTCAGCAGTCAAGTATACATGACAACCTCAGACATCCACTCATAGGGTGAAATAGCCAGTCCTCCTGACCTTGGTCAGGCTTAATACACCTTTAGTTACTGAGGTGGATGATCCCAATCAGCAGCAGGGCTCAGCAGATGGCTTCCTTGACTATGGGAACTGTCAGGCAACCTTAATGATAGGTTTTACCATCTGTCTCTCCTGTAATTATATTATTAATATCACAAGCATCATAAAGCCAAGGATGAAAGTGTTGACTAGGACTGCCATTTATCTAGGACTCTCATTAATCTGCATATATGTAAAGTTTTCTTATCTAAAAGATGTCTGAATGCATTAGGGCTGAAATTGTTAGATGTGTTGTTTTCCCTGAAACATATGCCAGTGAAAGGGCAAGATTTTAGCTTTGTGGCACAGTGATCACAGCAGCAGTTTGTGATGCAAATTTTTACAAAAATATACAAAGGGCCAGATCATGCCCTCCTATAATAAAATCCATCTACAGAGACTCAGGAAAATTAAATTGGTGAGGAATTTCTCCCATATTATTGCTCCCACAGAATTATGCCCTTCCTGTTTCACGAGGGGAATGAGGTTACCCCTCTGGAAGGAAGATTTTGAGGAACTGTCCCAGCCTTAGTCCCCAGGAATGCATGCAGAGCCCAAGAAGCCACCGTGCTTTGAGACCAGACACATGGAGCCCATATGCCCTGACAGATCTGATGCTTGCTCGAGGCAGCTCTGTTGGGAGCCCTACAATCAGGAATTCCCTGTTTGTGACGATGCCATATCTGATCCCTTCCTTCCTGGATATAAATAGTTTCATTCCGAAGAACAGCCAGTGAGATATTTATCATAATTTCATGTTGCTATTTTTAAAAAATAGATACACAGTTTTGTTATGCACCACTTCCAGCAGGAAATATTTTCATATTGTGGCAATGTAACTCTTACTGACCAACAAAACATTCATCCCCATTTAGTAGGTATTCTGTGATGGCAATCCAATTTAATATGGACCATTAAAAAATACTAGTTTGAGAATTATGAATTGCAAGAGGCATTTTAATTATTTTCATTCTAACTATGTCATTGATTATCAGCAATTGACTAGTGAATTTAGAGAACATTTAAACTGGTAATGCTAATTTTTAGCCTGTGGGCAGACTTGTTTCTGTTAACATTTATCTTTAATCCTTCATCTCTTATGAAGGAACAATTGTATCAGAATTATTGAATGTAGTAACTTTTTTTGCTTTAGTTAGACTGATGGAACGTATTAGTTGATTCACAAACATTACACCTCCAGTTACTAGCATTTCCTGAACTACAAATACAGAGTTACATTATTTGGATTCTGTAAATGTATTGTATCAAAATTCTTCCCAGTGAGAGTTCAAGGGTAGGAATGTTATCCTTCTGTGTATATTTTCCATTATATTCATTATAATACATTTTTTCCAGGATCAGACATATTGGTAGGTCACATAGAATATAGATAAAAATAGACAGGAGTTACAACCTCCCCATCAGGTCACAGAAGCTGGTCACGTGTATCAAGAGGGGAACATCCCAGGTGACAGCAGAGCTACCTGCAAAGCACTATATGAGATTTATGCAAAAAACCCCACAGTACTGTTGAAAGACACTAGTGAGTGACAGCCCAATCAGCTACAGAAGCGCATGGGCTTTAGTCTCTCCCTCTGCTGTTAAGCAGGAATACTTTTTGCATGCCTTCCTGTTCACTTCCTAGTTTCCCAATAATATACTAATATCCCTCTGACAATTTAAAAAGCAGTCATTTTTACTGGATGATGAATGTTTCCAAGTGTGGCCTAGTTGGTTGTCTCAAATTTTGGGATAGGCCACCACCTACTTTGCATTTCCATAAAGTTAGTACTGATGATAAACGGAAGAACCAAATGCAGATTCTCAACCTAACACAGCCAAATGGTCCATGAGTAACTAAAAGCTGAGACTGAAGCAGTGGGAATGCAGGCTGGTTTGGAGACCAATCTAATTTTTTTATTCTAAGCCATAAGAAACAGCCATGTTTGATTATATTGCATTTCTTAAGACAGGCATCTTGTACTTCACTAAGAGATAATGTGACATGTTATTAAGTGCTTATAATTGGTGTGGTTTTCTAAAATATACAGTATAAGTCATTATTTTGAGTAAACAGTATATAAAATTCATGTTTTACAAAACCACAGGTTTCTTCCAGCTTGTCTCTTAAAAATAAACATGATTGCTTAACACTAAGTTATGAAGAGGAAAATACACATTCCTGCTCACCCACACTTTCCTAGTGTGTGTCACAGACAATTTTAAGATACCCAAGAAATACCTAGAATTTCTGTGAGATCTTCAAAGCCATTCCTTGACAAATTTACGAAAGGAACTTAATGTATGTGAAAATTTGGGTTTTAATAGTTCATATGAAAATTTTTACTTCATCTTCTGCTGATGTCAGATACTATAATGTCACAATGATGGCTGGTGGTACCACACAGAAAACGCTGTGTTCAGAAGTAAACATTAAGCAGTATGAAAGAAAAGCAATTTTTCTTTTTATGCAAATAATTGCAGTATAGCATGCTGATATAATTTCTACTTAGGTCTTGATTCACATGTTAGTACGCTGCTTTCATTCAAACATTACACACATAACAGCAATCAAAACACATTTTTCTACTTTAGCTGTAGATTTACAATAGTATTAGAGAATTATTTATACATAAAACCACACAGCATGCTACATGTGGTATCTGTATGGTATCTCAATTACTCAAGCAACTTAGGGAAATGCACAGCTACAGCTGCTGCTTGGGGTAAGTCAGGACTTCCATGGTGGAAGGCAGAAACCCGGTGCAGCCAGCTCCCACTACAAAATTTGTTTTAGTAACAAAAAATGAGCACACAAAATATTATGCAGAAGCCAAGCAGTTTAGAAATACCACTGCTCAAGCTTTTAAATAAAGCACAACAGCTCTTTAATAACTAGACCAGAAGCCATCCCACACTGAAGTTATTTATATTTACCAAGCTGTCTTTGGCAGAAAATTATTTCACTTCCTTTTGGCTAGGAAAGGAAAGAAGTGCTCCAAACATAAGAAACAGTAGTTTTCATGCTTTTTTGTATGATGCTTATATAAATCTTAGTAGTTAGTAAAAATTACAAAGAAGAATAATTTAAATTCATGTTTTAATACTCAAGGTTTAGTTAAGAATTTTATTTCAGAACATCTTCTAAACTACATAGATGACAGTTCATGTAATAGCTTTTCTAAGAAGCTACATACTTATATTAGTTGAATGTTTTATTCTGAATAGTTGGTGGTGTTGATTTCTTCTGAGGATTTAGCACTTCTTGGAGATGTAGGGATAGAGAGAAAGAAAAGGAGAAAAGGGGCAATATCTGAAAAACAGTCCTTACTCATTTGCAATGTAGATAACTTTGTGCTTCTTGATCATTTCTATGTCATGCTCCAGTTGTTTCATCTGTGTCTCCAGCTTTCCTTTATATAACATCTTGGGTATGGTGTCTATTTTTACTGGAAGACACTGAAATTCACGATACACTTCATCCCAGTTCTTTTTCAGCCCCTAGTACCATTACATGAAAAGGAGATATATGAGAAAACCTTACTTCATTAAGAATAATATGCCATAAACCACTTAGGGTTTTTTGTTATTATTGTATTTGGTAAGTGTCACTGCCGTGTTAAAATAATATATAAATATATGCATAATGTTTAACCATCTTAATTGGACAAAGTTAATTAATGCTTAAAAGTCCAGATAGTTGCAACAGAAGTAATTTTGACTCATTTTGATGCAATATAAGGAGTGGTCTTTAAAAGAGTCTATACCTTGGAGAGAAACGATTACAATTTTTAAGAAGCACCAACACAATAATTAAACTAGCCAATGAAGGACAAGCTACAAACATGCTAAACTGAAAAAAGTATGTCAATGTGTTAACTCTCTAGGCTACCAGGAACTCAAGGAAGCCTGTACACTTCATTTCCAATCCTCAGTATCTTCAAGAAAAACTGCACAAGGTAAATGAAGAATGGCTGTTTCTTATTCTATATGAGACCTTCTATGCTTTCAGTGATCTACAGGTAGGCAACTTGGACTGCTCCACCGTATGTAAGGCTAGTATGCTCACTGAGGAACTACTAGGATACATAAAAGCTGCCTCCCAACTCACAACTCTCTAATGCTTTCTTTTCTCCAAAATGCAACAGGAATTACCTTACAAACTGCAATCTGGCTACCACACATAGCACATCACACACAGCGATGTTAGCTACCTTAAGTAATCACAAGAGTACCAATATTTGGAACTCCAACCAAAATTCAGCATCAACAGTTTCACTTCATCTCACCACCAGCTTCATTTTCCATAGTTGAGGCTTTGCTCAGACCACAGACACCAAACTGACCCCACAACTTTCTGACTTCTATGAACAGCTTTGAAAAAATTCTAAATAATTACATTCCCTTCCTAATCTACATTTACAATAACAACTATAGGTGGCTTACTTAGCATTTGGACTAAAAAACCTAGCTGTCCTTGACTCTGTCTACAATAATCTTAATAACTGCTACCTCTTGAATGATGCTATAGTAGCATTACTGTAGCAGACAAAGTGAACTACAGCTTCTATATATAAAAGCCCAAGACTAAACCCTTGCCTAAAAACCCCATGCAATCTGCTGAAATGTACTCGTAAACCTGTTAATTCAACATTAGAGACAAACTTTTATTCATCAATAGATGCTGCACAGAACCAGACTGTGGTAGAAAAATAAAATTTAAACTTGTCTTTACATCCTCACAATTACTGCAACAATTGCTCTTAAATTCTCTCCTCAAGAGGATAAAAATCTATACATCCTACACATGCATATGAGGATTTAATAGTTTATCCAGTGCATCAAATGTCCTCATGAATCCTATATGGGTAAGCTTAATAACAGCTACTACAAGGAACTCATACAGCAATGAATAAATAATACAACATCCCTGTCAGTGAAAAAATACCTATTTCAAAATGGTTTTGGCTGTCAGATTTTTTGTTAGAGGAGATCACAAATTATATTCATAAACTAAGCACTGAAGTTACTCTCTTGGGAATTAAAGTTTCCAACTCTCTTCCGTAACTAAAACTGGATTCAGCTGATGCACTGATTTTATGGCATGTTGTGATTTCCAACCTCATGTCCTTCTTCTCCACTATTGTTAAGAACCTTTTCTTCCAGGTTGGCTACTTGATTAACATACTGAAGTTAAATTCAGAAGAATTATTCTTAATACATTTTTAGCTTTGAAGATTGTTTATTCTATTTCAGAACTCGTGGACTCTTGTGCTTTAAAATTTACATGATTGTGTCCACTATAGGGATTGATTTCATAGGAAAAAATGACCTCTTCCTGCCAATACTGACTAAGAAAACCACACTTGTAATACAAACTAATATTTTACTGATTCAAAGCAGTGTATTTATTGCATAGCAATTTGTGCTTTTTGCATATTTATATTAAGCACCTAAGTATTGTCCATAAAGATTATTCCAACAATCTTTAAACACAAATATCTACATAAATTTAAAACCTACTTCAAGATGTGAAACTTACAGAAAAAGGTTATTTGTTTACTGTCTTGTAGTGCTACTTGTCTGTGCAATGCAAGGATGTAAAGCACTTAAATACAGCTCCTAGTAAACCAGGCATCAGATACAGTTTACAAATATATAGTCATGAAAATAAATGACCTATTTCCAAAACTTCATAGAAGAGAGATTAATTGCTTCTTTTAAATAACTCTTCTTTGAGAACATTAGTAAAAACTAGTATGGAAATAATTGAAAACAGTGAATTTTTAAACACATTAGAGCACGTACTCATCACAATTTACTCTAATCCTGCAGAACAGGGAGATCAAAAGCAGCACTTGACTCCCTCTATAAAACTCTCCCTCACAGCTCCTCCAACAGCAATGTCATATGCTGACCACTACTGCTACGGGCTAGGTCACAAACTGAATAGCTAACTCTATATAAGGAATTCTAACACGTGCTGGATCAGTAAGAAATATGTACTGCATTTATCAACGTTCTCTTTTATTCTCATAAAATCCCAACCAAAGTGAGCATAATGGAGAGAGAGTTCAAAAAATGTTGGCACGAATTATTTCTCTTCATTTTTGTAAGTTCGTGGGGTTTGATTTTGTTCTCAGACACCTATTGCCATGTATTCTTTCAAATCAGATAGTGCACATGTGTTCACTAGCAATGTCAATTAGTTTGAGAGATGGGAATTCCCATATGTCTACAGCTGAGCACTGGGTAGAAGCCAGATACCCCAGAGGCACTAATTCCTTCTAACAGTATAAAAGTACAAGTAATCTGGCCCATGAAAGAGCAAACTTTTTTTTTAAATTAAAGAGAATTAATAAAAACAATCAAAAAACATTTTAATAAAAAGTATTTCAGTGCACTCTTGTATTTTAAAAATACATAACATAATTTTAATCAAACTAAATGCAGAACTGTGAGCAGCTGAACTCACATGCCTTTTGGCACATATATTTTTGCTGCATAGTTAACTTGCTGGGCCATCAGCTTGTCCCATGCCCTTCCCACCATAAAAATATCTTCATCTTCATCCTTGCTGTTATGTTATTTATGTTGTTGTCAATGCAATACTCTCACCTCTCTTCCATTTTCCTTCCTAGCTTCTCCTGCTTGCTCCATAAGCAACAGACACCATTGTGCTAGCTATTTGCATCTTGTTGATTAACCAATGAATCTTTGAAAGTGAGTTATATGCTGTGATTTCTGTCTAGATATACTGCTGGCTTTTTTGTGGGAATTTAGCACCTTGGAGATGTCCGTTCATCCATCCATCCATCCGTCCGCCTGTCCATCCATCCACCCACCCACTATTTTGTTTCACGTGGTTGCTAAGATCAAGTTTTTAAGGAACAGATACCACAATAATATAAGCCTCATTTTCATGGGAAATCTGTCTAAAATGAGGTAATGCAAAATTCCAGTTCCAGGACAGGATATACTTTTAAAATGTCTCTGTTCTGCTCTACTTCTTTTATGGTATATTATTTATCTTTAGAAGATCTTGTGCAATAAAAACTGTATAAAAGACAGCATCCAAAACAGCTTGAAAAAATACAAAATTTCCAGTCTTAGTTTTATGAATATCTTGCAATTCAATTCTGTTTTCTGGTTTTGCCACATTTTAAAGCATGACTGAATGCTTTAGTCAGTGAGGTCACACTGTGAATATAGAAACTGCCAATGAAATTGGAAATGTTAGACATCAATAAAAAAGTAATATATTTTTCCATGATTCACAAGCAGAGAGTCAGAACTGCATTCCTATGGAGCTTCATTGAAATCCCAAGTCATTAAGGGAGATAGGAATCTTACAGAATTGAAACACTTCTAAAACTGGACTAAAACTGTAGCTACATCAGCTCCCTTCCGTTCAGTTTACAACTGTTCTACAGCTCCGCCTAGTGGAAAATTACCTAACTCATTTGCCTCGCTTAAAAAATCTAGTATATTATTTATATGGACTTATATTACCTTATTTAATCTTCTGTACATGTTACTAATTACACTAAATCAAAATATGCACCTGCAGAAGACACTTCCTTTCTTCATCAGATAGAACTTTCATGGCTCTTTTCTTGAGATACTCCAAGATACTGTCCTCATATTCTTTCTGAGCTTTCTTCATTTTTTCCTTTCTCTCTGTTACATATTTTGGTATAACACCATAGTCCTATAACAGTAAAGCAGAAGTTTATTATACGTGCTTTTAAGAAGGAAACAAAGACATACCTGTCATCCATAGTATATTACATTTCCAAAGACAGCTTGAAATGGAATGTTGTGCTACAGAGCAATACAATCCTAAATCACTGTGTTCTTAGAAGTATCAAACATTATTGTCTTTGTAGCCTGAGTAAGACGTATAAACAATTCCCTTCAATTTATTTTTGCAGCCTTGGAAGACAACAGAATCCAGAAACCAAAACATCTATTTATAAGAACTGATGGTTAAGTGAGGAGTTTGAAACCCCTTAATGACAGCAAGCTGTTTAATATTTTACATTTCTATATGGTGTCAGATTCTGCACTCTGAAACACATTCCTTAAGTACTTTCTTTGAAGGGTTGCTCCTGTATCCTGATTTTTGCTGAACATTGCTTTCTCAATCAAAGAGGAAATGGTCAGGGACCTGCTGCAACGTGTAAATATACACAAGTCTATGGGGCTGGGTGGGTTGCACCCAAGAGTACTGAAGGAACTGGTGGACATGGTCACCAAGCCTCTTTCCATCATTTATCAGAAATCTTGACCAGAAGTCCCAGCAATTTGGAGGGTGGCAAATGTGACACCCATCTACACAAAAGGCCAGAGGGAGGATCAGGGAAACTACAGACCTGTCAGTCTGACCTCGGTGCCAGGGAAGGTCATGGAACAAATCAACTTGAGTGCCATTACACACCACATACGGAACAAACAGGTGGTTAGGCCCAGTCAGCACGCATTTATGAAAGGAAGGTCCTGCCTGTTGAACCTGATCTCCTTCTATGACAAGATGTCTGGCCTGGTGGATGAGGGAAAAGGCTGTGGGTGTTGTGTACCTGGACTTCCATAAAGCCTTTGACACTGTCTCCCACTGCATTGTAATGAAAAAACTGGCTGATCATGGCTTGGATGGGCATACGCTCTGTTGGCTGGATGGCCAGACCCAGAGAGTGGTGGTGAGTGGAGCTAAATCCAGCTGGGACAGGTCACAAGTGGAGTTCCTCAGGGATCAGTGTTGGGACCACTTCTATTTAACATCTTTATCAATTACCTCAATGAGAAAGACTGGATCAATGAGCTGAGGTCAATTGTATGAGCTTCAATAAGGCCAAGTGCCGGGTCCTGCACTTGGGCCACAACAACCCCGTGCAGTGTTACAGGCTGGGGGAAGGGTGGTTGGAGAGCTGCCCAGCGGAAAGGGACCTTGGAGTGGTGATCAACAGGTGGCTGATTATGAGCCAGCAGTGTGGCCAGGTGGCCGAGAAGGCCAACAGCATCCTGGCCTGTATTAGAAATAGTGTAGCAAGCAGGACCAAGAGGTGATCATCCCTCTGTGTTCAACACTAGCGAGGCCACACCTCAAATACTGTGTTAGGTTTTGGGCACCTCACTATAAGAAGGACAATGAGGTGCTGGAACTGGTGCAGAGAAGAGCGGTTAGGGTGGTGAAAGGCCTAGAGAACAAGTCTTAGGGAAAGTGGCTGAGGGAACTGGGGCTGTTTAGTCTAAAGAAAAGGAGGCTGAGAAGAGACCTTATCACTCTCTACAACTAACTGAAAGGACATTGTAGAGAGGCAGGTGCTGGTCTCTTCTCACAAGGCAATAGTGATAGGCTGCAGGTCACTTTTTTGCATCTTCTCTGTCATGAGTTATGTCATATGTCATGTCTCTTTTTGCATAATGCTCTGTCATGTGCTACCAGTTTAGATAAGCCAGATGCCTGCTACATCTTGTTTTCCTGAGTAGTGGAATGGACTGTTCTTGTGCTTGGATGAGGTTGTCCTTAGAGTCATACCAGCTCTTTCAAGATCTTTTGCTTTTCAGAGCTTTTTCTTTCACAGGGTCCTACCTACTAGTTCCCTGAATAAGCTGAAGTTTGCTCTCCTGAAGTACAGGGTTGGTACATTACCACCTGCCTCCCAGACGAGGAGGGGATCTTGAACTATTTCATGACCTGTGCAACCAAGACTATTACTGATTATCACACTTGTGACCAGTTCTTTCTCATCTGTAAGTAGCAGAATCAGAAGAGCATGACCACTGGTTGGCTCATCCACCATCTATGGTAAGAAGCTGTTGCTGACATGCTCCAGGAACTTAATATCATAAACATTTCATAGGAGAATGCAATAGAGAACTTAAAACAGGCATTGCTACTGGTATTTCCACTGTAATTTAATAAAACTTACCTTTTTTTTAATATATTTTGGAACAAGTCCTGAAGCTTCAAGCAGATATTTATCTCCCTGTCTCCTATCAACATTAATAGGCCGAGGCTTTTTAGGTAATTCTGTGATAGCAGCAACTGCATTCGTATTTATAAAATTCTTTTTACTCTGAATTCCCATAACTGGGTGATCTGTCCTCCGTGGCACTGATAAAGCAGGCAATTTCTTACTATCTTGTTCTTTTTTTCCTGTGAATTGAGCATGTAAACATTCTCAGCAAAAAACATGAAGAATGTTGCAATTTAATGTTATTACATTTTTCAAAAGGAAAAATTATGTAAAAAATTACTTTAAAATATAAACCAACTGTATCTACAATGAAAGGACTGAGAATGTACTATGATGAAAATATGTAGAGTCAAGCTGTCAGAGTAGAGTAGAGTCAATATGTAGGGTCAAGCTCTAGGTACTATGATGAAAACAAGTATGCTTTTTTGGCATAACAGAAGTTTTCAGAACCTAGGAAATATGTTGTTTTAGATGGGTTTTCTTTACGATATGCCACTCATTTCCTCTTAACTGGAATAGTATGGGACTTTTTTCAAAAGTAATTTTAATGACTTTTACTTCAGATGTTCATTTTCAGGGCCCTGAGGCATTAATGGCCTTGCCTAGTCTCACCTGGGGCATCCACCCCACACCCTTGGGCTCAGGAGACCCATTTCAGTCCTGTCCTGTCAGTGCCTAGCTGAGCTCTGTCAGCAGTGCCTGCTCCTAGTCCTATTCCTGACGAGCTAAATAGAATCACTGGATAGACCTGGCCTGTTACCCCATCTTGCCTGATGGTCAGTAGGCCATTAATAGGACATGTTTTCATCACCATCCCACTCTGCTTGCCTGCCTCTGGTGTGGTGGGACTGTACCCTGTTGGTGAGGTCATTGAGGGCAGCTTACACTGTGGCTGCCCTCAATTTCTGGTTCACCTTCCCTGAGGGATGACTCCTGCTCTTGCTGCTCCCTAACACTGGTAAACAATTTCTCACAATTCTTTCTTCAGAAAATATTGAAATTCCTCCTTTTTAGTGTAATCTTTTCTGCAAAGCAGCAACAGAAAGTCAGTAGTTGCCTGAGTAGTCTCACTTCAGGTGAGTAAGGAAAGACAATCCATTTTCCACCACATCTCCCACTAGATATAACTCTAATTCACAGTCATTATCAGAGACAATGATTTGATTTGGGTTATTTGAGTTCAAGTTCTTCTTTGACAGAAAATAACTGTAATGTCACATGTGTCAGAGCTCATTCCTGCAACAGTTGGTTTCCTGATACTGACCCCACAAATCAGTGTTTTCCTGGGCATTTTTTTTGCAACCTGATAGCTCACCATATCTTAGTACTGGAGGACATGTGGATGTAAATCCCTGCTTCCCTTAGGATGTCCTTTTGGAAAGAAGATCTCTGAAGTTTCTCCGTAAGCACTGGCTCCTCCTTATCTGCAGTACACTGGTGCACACTTGCTATTTTGGGAGCCCCCACTTCTGGAGCCAGCAAACAAGTTTGGTTAAAATGTATGCCAGAGTCTAGCAATACAACAAGATTCAACTGAGGGTTAAGAAACATACCTTTTGTAAGGAAGTGGTGAGTAATCAGACTCTAAAACAATGACACTATCCCACACTTTGGGGAAAAAAATATAATCTTTCTGTTCTGCCCTTGCAGTCTGTTTTTTAACCAGTTGGATCAAACCCAATTTTGAAGGTGGCACTGATACCATAAACATGCCATAATCCCATTTAGACAACTGATAATTGGCTAAATTCCAAGTGATGAAAGTAACTTCTCTGAGGTAGTTATGAAATTCCATCCAATGAAGGTACAAGAACTTTCTGAGTTAGTGATGCAGTTCTTTCTCACGATCTGTTAGGACCTAATCATGGCAATGAAATTACTAGTCTGGATTGAAGCTATGATGTGGCATAGCCATTCTGAGGCTTTCATACATTGACTACAAATACAAACATTCAAGCACATACTGCTATTATGAAGCCCTGAATCAACAAGTTGAAATAGAAATATTGTGAGCTGCTTGAGAAAATTAGAGTGCTCTATCTCAATAGATAGCAAATTTGAAGTAGATAACGCTAGTTTTATAATGCAAGTAGTTAAAAGGGATCTTATGGACTGATGCAAATTATTGGCAAATCAACTTTCTTTCCTGTGGCCATCTAAACCGCTAGTGTGGTAACAGAACAAGGTCTTGAGCTTGGAAGCATTCCTGCTCAGATGTCATTAAGTACTACATGCTGGTATACTGAACAATGTTGATATAATCTGAAAAAGTGAAGGCTTTATGCAAAATTGACCCAGGATGACTACAGGACCTCTGGGACCAAAGCTTACTTTAAGGTTCTAATAATCCATATTGCCTGAGGTATTAAGCCTGTAAAGGCTCCTGGGACAGTCTGTATTTTCATTGTTAAAGCCATTTGTATGTGCCACATAAATTTGAGTGCTGGACTCCTACATTCTCTTAGAGAGGGTTTTTTTTTGTACTGTACATTTAGGTTTCATATTTTTCCAGGCTAAAAACAATTTCAAGCTGAAACTTTAGAACTCAGGTACAAATTCTGACAGCAACATACTTAGAACTCCAGCAGCACTAAGAAGGTCACTCCACCCTTGCAGAACTGGCCATGAGGCTGAACATGAGAACTGTCAACCTCTTATACTTAGAATTATAATTTGTGCCCAAAGATAGGATGCATTTTGCAACGAAGTGTTGCAAACTTTCTTCTTTCTGTGGCATTCAGCTCGGCAAAAAAAATTCCATGGAATGAACACTGCCAACTAATTTAATGCTATGGGATTAAGAGCCAAAAATGAGTTCTGAAGAGGAAAGATGTATGTTGCTCATAACATCAAGAAAGGCACACAACATCAAGAAAGGCACACACACTTCTCTGAATCTCTTCAAGCATAAAAAACAATTAGTTAACTTCTAATACCCCCATTCATATTATTTACTTTGATATTAACAAATAGCTGCAGAAAGAATGACGTACAAATGTAAACTACATAATTACAAATTGAAATATTAGCAGGATAGAACATACCATCAACACATTTTCAACATCTGAATAGCTGCAGCCAAAGGAGACCTATTTTTTCTTTATGTTTCAACTGGTTTTTCACCACATGACAGTAAATGCTTACTGTATTTTCTAATTACATATATAATGTCCTTGATCCTTGTTTCAGTATATTATGCAATAAATAAGAAACATCTTTGTAAAATAGAAACATAATTTTGATACCAGAGATCCCGCTCCAGCATAGAAAAAAAATGTTAATTTTATTAAAAACCAATTATTCTTATTTTCAAAATTAGTACTATCAATTTCAGAATAAAAAAAATACATTACATTTCATATTTCATGTCTATGCTTACTTGCTGGTAGCTTAGGTTCCTTTGAACGTTTCTGCAGAAAGTTTTTTGGAGATGGCACTTCAACTTTTGCTGGTCCCATAGTTTTCTGCTTTGCTTTATTTTTCTCTGCTTCTTGTTTCACAGATGGTCTATATATGGATATATACCTTAACAATAAAAAATAGCATAGAGAAATTAAAGGTCAGAAAATTATTAAAAATACTTCTTCAAAGAATATATATTTTTGCAGTAGTTCATGCCAAAAGCCTAAGTTATTTTTGCGGTACTCTCTCCCAAATAAAGGCCATCATTCATACAATCTCCATACTATAGCTAAGCCCAGCTCTGCACTGACAAGTTGCTTTTTTTTTTTTTTTTAAGTCAGCTTGCTCCTTCCTTCTTCTGTCTCCAAGGTCAGTATTATCACACTTCAGGAAACACTACCTACATGTACAGAATTGTTCTTGTTGGAAAAGACCTTTAAGATCATTGAGTCCAACCATAACCTAACTCTACCAACTCCAGTGAAACCATGTTTCTCAGCACCACATCTATATGGCTTAAACAGTTTCAGGGATGGTGATTCAGCCACCTTCTTGGGCAGCTTGTTCCAGTGTTTAACTACCCTTTCAGTGAAGAAGTATCTAATCCAAATTCCTCTTGCACAATTTGAACCCATTTTCTCTTGTCTAATTGTGTGTTTCTCAGGAGAAGAGACCAACTACCCCCTCACTTCAGCCTCCTGTCCGCGAGTTGTAGGGAGGAAGGAGGTCTCCCCTCAGCCTCCTTTTCTCCAGGCTAAACAGTTATAGACTCTTACAAGAGGTTGGATGAGATGGATGACTGCTCCAAAATAGCACAGCAAACTGTATGTTTCTTGTATTACACAGATCTGAACTGTGACACTGAACTATTGTAATAAGTGGTGGTTTTGGTACCAACTGAAATGGCTAATGTGAAAATCAGGAAGGGCTGAGGCCTGAAAAGCTGTATGCAATGTGGTATGCACACACAGCTGTTTTGGAGTAAGGCTGCATATGGTACTGTAACTTCTGCTTTAATCAAAAGTATGCAAACATGTTCTCCAAAAGAAGCCAAACACTAGTCATTAGCTGGTTAGCAGTATCTTGCTTCTGTGTGAAGGCCCAAGCTGCCACAGACGTTTTCCTGAGGAAGCAGAACTCCCTGCTCCTGAAGCTAAGACTACCTCCTTGTGCCTTTTAAAATCTGTCCATCTTCAAGAAACATGTCACATTAATTTCCAGCAGACAAAACCTGATCAACAGTTGTGTTCTTCTTTCACACACACAGAAGTGTTTATGAAAAAACTGTACCATGTCTTCAGGTAAGGAAAAAAGAACAGAAATATTACATACGATACAACCTATTTCATGGAAATACTGAAACAGGGTAACAGACAGGATGTAATGTGAATAGAAGCCATAGTAGCAACACTGATAACAGCTTTTGTGTATGGTCTGCAAATATCTGATACATATATGTGTACTTGAGCATAACATTAGAAAATGCTAGAGTACTTCATTAAAAATGTGGAGTTATTTTGCCTTCTGGATACTTAGTCTCCAGAACCTAAGGAGTGTCATTGATATTTTTACTCATTTTAAAACTACTGAGTTATGACCTGTGATAACCTTTCACTCAAAGTACCATCAGATTTCTTTCATATAAAATAATAGGGATCTGAAAAAACATTATGTTTGCATCATTATCAAATAAGAACTTTTAAAAAACTCTCAAAGGAATTAATACTAGGTGAGCAAAAGTAATTTTTAATGTTTTTAAGGTTAAGAGGTGAGAAAGAAGCAAAGGAAACAATGTCAGAAGACACACCTGACAAATTAAAAGAACAGAAGTGTGACACTGAGAAAAATGTTAAGTAGCTTTTCACTGCTCACTAAAAAAATATTTTAAGTGTCAATGACAAAGATGTCATGTAACTCCTTTGTGTGGAAAGAGTGCTTTGTAAATTCTTCATCAATGAACAGGATGGCATGGAAGACACCAAACTGAATCATCGGTTCATGGAGCAGGCTGCCAACCCTCAGATGCTAGCTAGTGACTCATTAGGAGAACCAGTAACTACGCAAATACTAGAGTTTTGGTGTTGTGGTGTTTTTATTTTGTTGTTGGGTTTTTTTAGTTGTTTTGGTTTGGGTTGGGTCTTTTGGTGGGTCTTTCTATAACGCGTTAAGATGTATTGCCTTGCCAGAAGCCCTCACGCTGCCTGCAAGCGCTACTGCCGCACCCACGTACCTGGGAGGCTTGACAGGCTTCTCCTCCAGGCGGGGCAGGAGGGTGTAGACGCTCTCCCGAGCACTCTGCGCAGCCATCCCCCGGCAGAGGGAACCGGGCGGGGAAGCGCCCACCTCCCCGAGGGACCCCGGGCACGGCAAAGTGACCACCTCTCTGCGGGGGCCTCTCGCTTCTTCCCACTGCGCAGCTCCCCCCGGGCCCTCCTCGCCCTCGGCCCGCTCCAGCGAACCGGGCCCCGGCTCGCCCGCTGACCCGCCCGCCCAGGCGCGGGCCGGCTCCCTGTTGCCGCTGCGATTACCGGGGAGCCCGTTGCCAGGCAACAGCGCCGCCAGGGGGCGGAACCCGCCCGCGCCCCCCCGCCCCGGCGGCCGCCAGCGTCGCGCAGGCGCACTGCCCCGAGCCAGCACCGCGCAGGCGCACTGCCCCGCGCCCTGCCTCGCGCCGGGCTGCGCAGGCGCACCGGGGGGAGGTGAAGCCCGCGGGGCCGGGTCGGCCGCCTCCGGCCGGCCTGACTGCGCGTGCGCCGCGGCGGCGGGCGGAGCCGCGAGGGGGCGGGGCGGGAGGGTGGCTGCGCGTGCGCGGTGGCGGGGGTGAGGCTGGGGGCTCGTGGGGTGCGCGCGCTACCTGGGGCAGCTGTTCCCGCCCCCGCCGGTACGTGCGCGCGCGCGGCGCTGGAGGGGCGCGAGGAGCCGGGTCTGGGGAGGGGCGGGGAGGGGAGGGGAGGGGAGGGCAGGGCAGGGCAAGGAAGGGCAGGGCAGGGCAGGGCAGGGCAAGGAAGGGCAGGGCAGGGCAGGGAAAGGAAGGGCAGGGCAGGGCAGGGCAGGGAAAGGAAGGGCAGGGCAGGGCAAGGAAGGGCAGGGCAGGGCAGCGCAGGGGAGGGGAAGGGAAGGGAAGGGAAGGGAAGGGAAGGGAAGCGAAGGGAAGGGAAGGGAAGGGAAGGGAAGGGAAGGGAAGAGAAAGGCAGGGGAGGGAAGGGAAGGGAAGGGAAGGGAAGGGAAGGGAAGGGAAGGGAAGGGAAGGGAAGGGAAGGGAAGGGAAGAGAAAGGCAGGGGAGGGAAGGGAAAGGAAGGGCAGGGCAGGGCAGCGCAGGGGAGGGGAAGGGAAGGGAAGGGAAGGGAAGGGAAGGGAAGGGAAGGGAAGAGAAAGGCAGGGAAGGGAAGGGAAGGGAAGGGAAGAGAAAGGCAGGGGAGGGAAGGGAAAGGAAGGGCAGGGCAGGGAAGGGAAGGGAAAGGAAGGGCAGAGAAGGGAGAGCAGCCATAAGGCAAGAAGATTTGCAGGGGCTCGGTCCATGGGATCATCGCGAGGATGTTGAAGTTGCATGGTTGGATTTTTATTTTTTTTTTGTCCGTGTAAAAGCTCTGAGCAAAGTCAAGCAGGAGGTGTCCTGCGTGAGCGGTTTTGAAAGACAGTTGTCAGCCTTGACATTCCTCGAGGTCCTTGACAGCAGCATAGCCGCACCGACTTGTTTGGTTACTGAATTTCAACCATACATTACATTGTTGTAAACTTTGTGTCTATACCCGTAGCAAAGCTCAGTTTTCTCTATAATTCTTGTCATCAGCAATAGTTGTTAAAACTGTGGATATTTGCTGATGATACGTAGGTGCTGTCAGCAGTCCAAGCAAAGGGGTCAAGGTGCATAGCCAAAAGATTTCATGAGCTGTACGGATGTAAGCTCTGCCAAAAAAATAAATAAACCCACTCTTTTGGGCAAATTAGCTACATCTAAAGTTGGGTGGTTTGGTGTACTAAGTACACTGCTGAACTCTAGAAGGTATAAAGTCTAATTTGAGCTGTTTGTACAATGAGTTTTTGGCAACTGAGTAAAAAAATATTTTTTTTTCTTATTGGATGTTTGAATTCAATGGTTGCAAGCTTCTGTATAGATGTACTTTATATAGGTGCAAAATTAAATTATGCTGGAATAGATGAAATCAACTGAGCACCTGAATAAAGAATTTCCCAGCAAATTTTTTGCACCAGTTGACTTCTTCTGACTTCATGTACATGTGGTAAGCTTATAACTAGAGAAATATGGGTCTAGTTTCTTTCCTATCTGCATCTGTAATTTGGGGTGATTTAAGGCCCTGTGACCTACTTAAATTCATAAAGCAATCCAGATGTTGTGTCCAGCAGCTGTGCACAAATCAAGTGCTGCAATTTATGCTGATACCAAAATACCATGTTGAGAGCTTCTAGCTTAATATTTGTTGGTGATTTGACTTTCTTAGTAATTTTCTTTTTTAGAGTAGAGTATCTTCATGATATGCTCTCTCTCTCTCTTTCACAAACTACACTCAATACAATTCCATTATAGGAGTTCTTCACAGATTGCTACATTTGCCATCCCGTCAGGAGAGAATTGGGTGCAACTCTTCCAGCCTTGCTGTTGCACAAGTCCGTGAGTTTTCTGTGTATTTAAATCTGTCTTACATTTGTTGCTTTTTTATAAAGAAAATGTAGGAAGTCAAACACATCTTGGGAAGTGGGAAAAATGCATATGCTGTTAACATTTTGATGACAAGATAGTTAATCTTCATTATTTGTAAATGTGTGCTTCAAGTCTGCTAGAGGAAAAAGCTATTTGGTTTTGAATTCCTATAAACAATATTACTTGCAAATGGTATTGTAGTGTTAGATTTGGATGTCTTTGTTTCCCGTGAGAACATAGACTGTTTGAAGTTGGATTTGTCAGTAGAAGCAAGCTGGAACTGTGGAAGAAAGGGGAATGAGTCTTATTCTGAAAAATATCTCCTTGGCACTGATAAAGGCATAACTGGATTTATGTTTGAATTCTTACTGATATTTAGGGTTTTTTCCCTAGTTGTTTGCTGAAGAACTAATTATGGTTTTGTTTTGCTTTTTTTCTTTTTGAAGCAGTTAAGTGGATTTTCAAGTTGGCTTGAAAAGAGACCTGAACAACCCAGCAGAAGATGATGTTTCATGTTGTTCATTATCGGCCTTTAAGACTAATAACTCAAAACATTCTTCCTAGCATGTGTTTAAAACTCATGCTTTCAAGACCTGCTGCATTTGCACAGATATATAAGTCAAGGTTGTCAAGCCATTCTCTTGTCGGAAACAAAAATATTATCCTGATGGGACCACCGGGTGCTGGGAAAACAACAGTTGGGAGAATAGTAGGTCAGAAACTTGACTGCCCTGTCATAGACATAGATGACGATGTCCTTGAAGCAACGTGGAATATGAGTGTGTCGGAAAAACTGCAGGATGTGGGTAACGAGCAGTTTGTAGAGGAGGAAGGAAAAGCCCTGTTGAAGTTTTCAGCATCTGGAAGTGTCATTTCCCTTACTGGGTCTAATCCAATGCATGCTGCTGGCATGCAACATATAAAGAAAAATGGTATAGTTGTATATCTGGATGTGCCCACAACAGTCATTATGAGCAGGCTGAAATCAATGAAAGTGGATCGCATCGTGGGCCAGTCTCCTGGTATTTCTCTCAAGAACATACTTCAGTTTAGGAAGCAGTTCTACAGAAGGTGGTACGACATCCGTGTTCTTTGTGGAGGGGATATTGCAGCAGAAGTTGTAGCAGAAAAGGTGCTTCATGCTGTGAAGAGATACCAAAACTCAGAACTGGAAACTTTCATTTCAACTAGGTCTAGCAGGTCTGGAAGGAGTATGGAAAAAGGCTCTAGTAAATATTTCGGTGACGTTGTTACTGAGGGCTTAGCTCCTGATGGAGGACTCTTTGTTCCAGAGGGAGGCCTTCCAAAGTTCACTGCTGGAGAATGGCAAAGCCTAATAGAAGCAACTTATGTTGAAAGAGCCCAGGTGATACTAGAAAGATGCATACATCCTGCGGATATTCCTGCTTCTGCACTGGCAGAAATTATTGGAACTGCTTATGGAGAAAACTTTACTTGTTCTAAAGTTGCCCCAGTTAGGCATCTGGTAGGCAATCAGTTTCTCCTCGAGTTATTTCATGGACCAACAGCATCATTCAAAGATTTTGCATTACAGATTGTGCCACATATATTTGCATACTGCATTCCCAGAAGCTGCAATTACTTGGTTCTGGTAGCTACTTCTGGTGACACAGGGAGTGCTGTCCTAGATGGCTTTAGTCGTCTCCATGACACTGACAAACAGAGAATTGCTGTGATTAATTTTTTTCCTGAGGATGGAGTAAGCCCAATTCAAAAATCACAGATGATTGGCAGTCAGAAAGAAAATGCCTGGTCAATAGGTGTGAAATCTGATTTTGACTTTTGCCAGACAGCTATAAAGCAAATCTTTACTAATTCTGATTATACTGGCTTTCTTACAGTAGAATATGGAACAGCTTTGGCTGCAGCAAACTCCATAAACTGGGCACGACTCCTTCCTCAGATAGTTTATCATGCATCTGCATACCTTGATCTTGTTCGTCAAGAGATTATTCCTTTTGGAAGCCCCGTAGATGTTTGCATTCCTACAGGAAACTTTGGCAACATATTAGCTGCTTTGTATGCTAAATTGATGGGAATTCCTATTAGAAAATGTATTTGTGCTTCCAATGAAAACAATGTTTTGACTGACTTCATAAGAACAGGTGTGTATGATTTGAGGGGAAGAAAATTAATTCCCACTTTTTCACCTGCAGTAGACATTTTGAAGTCCTCCAACCTTGAGCGATACTTGCACCTGATTGCTAATGAGAATGGACAATTAGTGACACAATTCTATAACCAGCTGGAAAATCAGGGCCACTTCCAGCTACAGAATGATTTACTTGAAAAGCTGCAGCAAGACTTGGTGGCTGGATGGTGCTCTGAGGAGGACTGTCTAGCTGCTATTCACTCTGTATACAGCACTACAGGATATATTTTGGATACACACACAGCTGTTGCTAAAGTAGTTGCAGATCGATTGCAAGATAGAACTTGCCCAATTATTATTTCATCTACGGCTCATTATTCTAAGTTTGCACCTGCTATCTTGAAGGCCTTGAGGATTGCAGAAATAAACCAGAATCCATTAAGTCAGCTTCACTTGCTGAGTTCTTACAGCCCTCTGCCTCCAGTCCACTGGGGCCTTTTAGAGACCCTGAAAAAGAAGGGGAATGAGGATCACCAAGTCTGTGCTGCTGATATGAGTATGCTGATGTCCCGAATAGAAACCTTAATTCAAAATCATTTTATGAAAGTTTTCTGAGCAACTGATCAGAGGTCCACTGTGTCAACTGAGATACCTTCTCAACAATCTGTATGTTCTAATAAAGTCACAATTCATTTAGCCTGTGTTCAGTCCACAGCACAACGCCGGAGTTGTATACTTTAAGTTTTCAACAATGTTTGTAAGTGGCACATGTCTAGTAGTGGTGAAAGGTTCTGATTTGACAGTATAAAAGACTAGAATACTTCTTTGCAGGTGGTGTGTAGTAGAGCAAACAGTAGAGCAGACTTTCCGTGATAGTGCTGTCTCCTTCATTAGTGCGAAGCATCCTCCATGGAAGGAGGAAGATAATGAAGTCTGACCTTTCTGAAACTATTAGCTCTTGCTTTGTTGCAGGAATGATGTGATCATTTGGTCAGTAGGTTATTAGTTAAACTTTAACTCTCTTGACTTAGGGCACTGAAACAGAATATATTGTAATGATGTTCATATGTTACTAATAAGGGTTGATTTCACTACTAAGATTCAAGTACACTTGTATTGTTAGTCCTTCAACCATTCTATTTTGTGGTATGTTATCTCCTTGTATAATGTTTTTATGTATTGTGAGGCTAACATTTATGTAAAAAAATCTGTTTGTTTTGTTTTTGATGTGTTTTTTCCCCACCTAGATATTTTCCTGTGTAAAATAGAATCCTTAATTCAATATTTTTAATAATTTCTGAGATATGACTCTTCCTCCAATATGTTATTGTCGCTTTCCTAGGTCTTTTCTATATGATCATTCAACTTAGAAACCTGTTTTAATAACACAGAAGAATTTGCTAGTAATAGCAGTAGTATCCTTAAATAAGAACCAGACTTCACCTTTTATTTACATTTATTTCTTACATTCTTAAGTTTTTAGAATATATTTTACTTTAGAGGTCATATAGCTCTCTTGTTCTAATTCTGTTTTCATGTTTTTCTTGAATTAATTTCCTTGACATTCTATTCTGCTCATAGTTTGCATGAATTAGTATAAGAAAGAAGCTTCCTAAAATTCTTGGCTTCTTGTCAAAGAGAGTGAAGGATGAACTCCAGTGTCTAGGAAGTGTGATAGCATCAGAGGTATTAATTGTGTAACATAAAATAGATCTGTGTTAGCGGTTGGGTTTTGCTAATAACAGGGTCTTTATTTTTTTTGCATCAGGAAGAAATAGAGCAGATTGCCCTAGGACATTACGTGGTTGTGGACAGACTTACTCTGCTAACTGTAGATTATATTTGGCAAGGTGTAAAATATAATTACATTTCATACTAAGAGAACTGATAAAATTATGTATTGGCAAGTTTTGAATGGCATGTGGTTACAGGTAAAGAGCTGAGAGTCATTGGATGTGAGGGTGTATAGTTATGGGAGGTTGTGGTTCCCACCAAGTTATAAATAGGGAAAGTATTGCCAAGAAAGGTGGTAACTGATAACATTTTTTTCCCTCTTAGAGAAGCAATATCTCCTAGATGTCAGGACTCATTTGGAGCTTTGAACTATTGCCATATCCCTCAGCTTCCTCTGGGTGTCTATACTTTGTGCCACATTAGAGATGAAGAAGGCACCGTCTAGTGAACTGTTTTAAGAAACTGTCACTTCTTCACTGCAAGGTAAAAGACCCAAGCATGATGTGCATTTGCCACAGTGACCATGTTATACAATAAAATTACACGAGGCTGGTACCAAAGGTGTGACCCAAGAGCTTTCTAGATTCTGCCATTCTTGGCTGCCTTTTTAGGATCTTCCTAGCTCTCTCTGCTTGATCCTCATTGACTATTTCTGCAGTAACTTTGGAAAATAATTTTTTATTTTTATTTTCACAGCATCATAGGACAGGCCAGATTGGAAGGGACCTCAAAACATCATCTGGTCCAACATTTCCTGGGAAGGGGAGCCCAGATGAGATTATCTTGCATGCTGCCCAGTCATGTCTTAAAAACCTCCCTCAATGAGGACTCTACCATGTTCCTGAGGAGGCTGTTCCAGCGATTGAATTTCTCACTGTGAAAAATTTCTTTCTTATATCAAGATTAAACTTTTCCTGGTGCAGCTTGTAGCCGTTTTCCGTTATAATCTCCATGTGGCTCCTTGGGAAGAGAGAGCTTCCATCCTCCTTCTAGCCACCATTTAAGTACTGGAAAATTCTGATGAGGTGCCCTCTTCATAGGCAGACGAGTTTTCATCATTTTCCAGACACAAAGAGAAAGACTATAAATTTTAAAAAATAATCAAATTTCTGTAAGGAAAAATTATATGAGAGTATTGCCAAAAAAGCATCATTGCTTTTGTAGGTGATAAATGCACATACACCTTGTATTTCTATGTTTCAGTCCAATGCTTACAGTAGTCCCAAGTGGAAAAAAAATTAATTTCATTGGATATGCTTAGTATAAAATCAGAATTCTAAACCTTAAAAAACCCACAAAACCAAACCAACAAACAAACAAACAAAAAACCAAAATAAAAACAAACTACTAAATGACAAAACCCCAGAAACACTGATCAAACCCAACTACCTGGATAGAATTGCTAGAATGGGAATTGGTTTCAGCATAAGGACTCTGTGGAAATCTTGCAGGACTTGGTTCCATGGAGCTTAATGCCATTTGACATGATAGGACAATTTGTGACATGGTATTATAATACTTAATAGAAATATCTACAAAGAAAGGCTGGTTTTCATAGGGAGTACCTAAAAGAGACAAGCTGACATTCTAAACAAGATTAGACTAGAAGTCAGTGTCCTGCCATCAGTTAGCTCATTATTAGATAAACCAGTCAGAACTAAACTAACTGAGGTTTTATTTTGGCGTGACCCGATATTTTAAAGTTCATGGCAGTAACTGAAGCTTGGTTTGAAGGAAGAAGTATTAGTAAAATATTGCTATTTTGATATAACACGAACCATTATAACAGAATTGTGTAAGTAAAAATAATACATACTTGTACTTCAGTATGGTCTTTTAATGTGGACCTATCGTGTGAAAACGCAGAGGTTAAAGAGCACTTGCCATATTAGAACATTTCTCAGAATGTCTGCAGGCTTTTACCATCCAGTATTTACTATTTTTTTAAAATAATTAATTTTTGGACTTTCTTACAACTTCAGTGAGCTGTTTTTTTGTGCACTATATCTGCTTGTGACTTTCAGTAATGGGCACAATAACATGCTGCAGTAGTGTTGTGATCCTGGATGTACACGGTTATTTATGACCAAGTGCTGATGCCGTGTTGTGGTAGCTGCAATGTGCCATCTTCTGGCTTGCCTTGTCCTGCTGGGCCTGGAGGAATGGAAGAGAAAACAATTCCAGTGTACTCCTTGCTATTGCTGGTTGCTGGGGGGGAGAGAATAGTGAGGGAAGGAATCCCTCTGCCTTCCCAGCCCAGCTTTTCTAAATGTCAGTCAGCAAAATACTGTGGTTCAACAAACATTGTGCTGCTGTTGTTGCACCCCACTGTCAGTATTATAAAAGATTCAGGGGGTGTTAATGATTAAGAGTGGACAAAACTGCTGTTTTTTTGTCTTTTGCTGACATTGTCCAGTATTGTCATACAATATTTTGTATTAACTTTTTAAGGCAAAAATGGTGTGCTAACGATGCACAAAAGAAAACCTACATCGTGATGTTTAGCAGGATTCTTTAAGCCATTTAAGCTTGGTGTACACATAGTTTGCTGCTATCTGTGTAAAGATAGGATGTTGCTGCCTAACTCAGTACAAGCCAGGTTTACAGAGAGTGTGAGCATGCATATATAGACACTTCCACTGGCTTTGTTTACCTGGAGTGATAGCATCACTTTAGTTACACTGTTACTCTTCCGTATGGATAAATCTTTGCTGAACGCTGATGCTACTTGTAAAACCTTAAGGACAAACGTCACAAATATAAGGGCAAATGTAATTTGTATGTAATTACACTTTTTATTATAAGAATATTCATATGGAAATTTGTTTTTATAGACTTACCAACTGGTCATTACTTGCCTTTAGTCACAGTCCTGCTTCTCAGGGTAGCAGAGAGTGATCTGAGGTAAATGGTGAATAAAGCAGACAGGGAATACTTCGGAAGATAGTTTTGTTTTCATAGTATCTTACAATTTAGGAAGAATTGCTGTTTATGTTTTTGTGGTGATGGACTATTTTAACAGAACTTTAAAAGGGAAGATTCTTGTTTTTCAAGAGATCGATTTTGCTCTTCAGGGACATAAAGAACACACATTGTTATTAAGTGTAACATGATTGGCATGCCTAAAAAATGCATTAGTCACTTGTGTCCACTATATTTTTTCTAAATAAATACTGTGGGATCCACTCTGTAGCGCTTTCTTTGCAAATATATTTGTAAATCCTTATCAATGTGATGTAAAGAAAATCTTAAATCTTAAAAGATGTTCTGTCCTGTGTTAACTTGAAAGTTAGGTGTATAGTAGATCTAGTAATTAACTTTTCTGTGTTTAACAAATGTTAGTGAGATAGTTCATATCATCCTGAAAGGAACGTATGTATAAAAAATAAATCCACATGAAAAATAACAAATGTCTAAACACTCTGTTTATGTTGCACCACAGACTTTTCTGGTGCTTCATGGGAGGTCTATATTCTGAGGAATTAATAGGGAAAAGAAAATCTCTGACAGTTTCATCTTTCTTATTCATGCTTAGTTCAGTGGAGGGTTGAACTGGTCAGTTAGAGGTTGCAGAGCAGCTTCTATTCATTTGATGCATGAATTCAGGATCACGGGCTTAAAAATAACTTGAATGCTTGAAACAGCAATAAGAAACAAGTAGTTAATTTCAGTGAATTAATGTGAGTAAACAGTTAGCTCTGAACATATATTAGCAAGTTGAGGATTTAAATATGACTTTATTTTTTCACAGTAGTCTTGAATGTGCTCAGCACACTTATCAGAACTGGGAAGCTGTTGCTTCAACAATTTTTCAGCATTTAAGACATCCATCTTGGCCATGCTTTCCAATGGAGGTATAACTTCTGAGGGTCTCCCAGCATGGAGGTAGATCTTAGATGTTTGTGCCCTTTACTCAAAGAAACTTGATGTCTTGGTAACTATTTAAGATGATTTCTGGCTACTTTCTTGACAGCGCAGGAAATAAAAGGTTTAATAGGAAAATTGTTCAGCAGAATTAAGAAAACACCTGATATACTTGCTTACATACAATATCTTATAAAATATAAACAGAGAAACTATAGTGTTGCCGCTGTGAAACCTAGGAACACATTTTTCATTTAAAAAAAAAAAAAAGCATCTCAAACTTTAAAAAATCAGTTACATAGCACAGGAATTGTTCTCCTATCATTTTATTTAGGTATTTCATCACCGGTATTTGGAATACCATTAGATTTTCAAATAGTTTATTTTAAATAAGTTATTGCTATACAAACATGTATCACCCTCAAATTCAAAGTTCCTTGTGACACTAATTGAGTCCAAACCTGAAAGATCTCAAAATGTAAATGTGAAAGGACAGGTGTGACTGAAGAGATTTGTTACATGAGTTCACATACAATTTGGCTCTTTACCATGAGTTTGTTAAGAACACAAAAGGAAATATAATCACTGTTCAAATCTACAGATGCCACAAAAATACTAAGGAGCCACTTAAACAGAGTAAGATTAACTTACTGGTTGGGAGCTGCAAGCCATCTGCATTTCACTGTGACCTAAAGTAGACCTGTGTCTCTAGGAGCAGAGACTGGAGGACATATTGCCAAGTAGAATAAATTGCTGTAGGAAATGCTGACTTTGAACAGTGTCTGGAGGTGATGTGTGTGCTCATCTGAATATGAATTTTCAGCATGCCTTGTATCCAAAAGGACCATGGAGATCCTCAGATTTAGAAATGGGAATGCTGTCAAGGAAGTAATATTGCTGTCTGTATTTGACTTTGGTGTAACCTTTTGGAAGGATTCTGTGCTCAGCTCCAATAGTTACAGTTTCCAGTAGTGCTGGCAAATTGGACAGAAAAGAAAAATAAGAGCAATAAAAGGATTAAAGTACTGGCATGAGAGTCTCTAAGTAAACAATGTATGTAGTTCAGTGAAAGAGACGAACCATCTTTGGTGCAGAGAAAAGAGTGATCCAGCAATTTTAAGTAGAAGTTAGGGATGTTACGAGAGAAAGGCACGTAACAGGATGGTAAAGGTTCCTCTAGTCTGGATGTGTTAGATCATTGCCTGAAAAGATGTGATTTGATAGAAAAGACTTATTCAGGTGGGTCAGATCCATGTTCTGCAAGAGGTCAGACTGAACAATCACAGCAGTCCTGTTTGGCTGTCCCAGGAGTAGCTTGCATGCAAACGAAAAGTATGGACAGTGTTTCCCAGAGGTTTGTGTGCCTGAGGTTGTGAACTCATTTTGGTTCTGCTGTAGTGTTATCAGTACACAGAACAAGTTGTGTGCTAAACAGGCTACTGGATATGTTCAGCCTTGTTATTTCTGTCTCTAGAGAATTGCAAATGGACTACTAATGCACACCCTGGCTTGACTCATGGCTATTAGGATATGGCTCATTAGTTTTAAATTTCATTATACAATATGTGTTGTAATGGTTTGGGCAATATATACTTTCATTATGAAAATGAGGTGAACACACACAGTAGGACAGTGCCTATGCAAATGTCAGCTGGAATGACTAGCTAATTCATTTTTCAAAGCTTTTAGAAGTTACAGATCTTTTAAAGTATGCTAGATGCTTTTGGACCCCTTGTTTCTGTTCATGTTTACCTGGCATTTCTTTCTGCTTTCATGAGCAAGTTGCAATCCAATGTCAATTTTAAATTAATTTTCAGCTCATGGTAAGATTTTTATAAGATTAATTGAAAAATCCAATGTTTTAATTTTATAGATAAACTTGACCTTTTATGCACCAACCAAAGATTCTCCATAAAGCTTGGAGAAGGTGAAGTGTGCTCGTAGGATTCTGCCTTAAAACATATTTTGAGAAGAATGTCTTTTCTATACATTTTAGACTGATTCACTAAATTATATGTAAATAGGGTAGGCTTTTAGTGGACTTTTTTAGTAAGTACATGTGGCAATCGTGTTCTGTTTAAAATGCTAATAAATGCATCCCATCTCCTAATGAAACTACTCCTTCCTGCATGAGGAAGGGAAAGCCATATTCACAGCCGTTTTCATCCAGAAGGGTTAATAAAATAATGCTACACAGTTCTGAAAGATAACATATTAATTGCTCATTTTTGCAAAAACAGTATTTCGCAAGTGCAAATCTGGTTAAAATTACCTCGAATCGTTATGTACAGCTTTTAGCCACAAGATGGCATTCCTAACAGAAGTTTGCTAGACATGATAGTGTCTTGCAGGTTTCGAAGGGCTCTAAACGAAAGGCATTTGTGAGCATTTGTACTGGTATATGAGCTTTTTATATTTTTGACTTTTATAAAATGTAATTAACAGAAATTTAAGCAAGAAACTTTAATGATAATTAGGTTAATACTTATTGCTATGTGGAGTACCCAGAAATATATGATGCTTCCAGGTCAATGAAACACCACATTAATTCATGGCATTATATGCTGCTAGAGACTTTTCAACTGTAAATCTTGAAACAATTTAATATAAGAATCTAAAATTTAAACATTTAGTTCTTTAATATTTAAATCAAGAGCACAAATAATACCATGGCCTTATATGTAAAACCAAAATGTTTGGGGGTCTGAATATGATAGAGCATACAGGATTTGTAGTGAATTTTGGGACAAAGAAGAGAAGATAACAGTATTTGCAGGAAAAAACAGTAAAAGTAAAAAGTCTTATTGTGCAGGGGAGGATTTTTCATAGCTTAAAATGACCAAGCAACCTCTTTTCAAATGCCTGTCATCCAGGTTGATAACAGAACTCTGCTTTGTATCTTTAGGCTTTATATCTTCAATTTCTTGTAATCTTTGCATGCTAAAATCAAATACCTTGTTATTCTTCCTTAAATGCAAGCAGCCAGGGAGCATAATGCAACCTACTCAACCAATACAAGTGCACTAGATTTTACATAACAGGGTTATGCAGATTATATTTGGTTTGAGTTTTTTTCCTATGGTTAAGGTCCTGGTCTTTTCTTATTTTGTTGACTCTGTAAGATCAGACCTGAGCTAAGTAATAATTTGTATTTCCATTCTGTCTAGTGCCCGAGTTGCATTTTGATTTGGGAAAAAAGGCATTACTGTAAGTTTGTCCAATATAAGTTGTGGAATATTTTTCAAGTCAAAAGAAAGGACTATGATAGACTAATTTTCATATATACATTTTAATAGTTTTGTGGTAGCAAGACTTCCATGACATCTCTTCTAATGCATGTGTACATTTAATGCTAATCTTTCTGCCCCATGTGCCACCCCCTGCGGATGCCTTAGCCCTCTCCTTTTGGTTCCTATAATACAGACCAGCTGAGAGGACAGACTAGTGGCTGCATCCACCAGTGACACTAACTACAGTGTTTGCTGAGTGAGTGGGTACTACTTTGACATTAAGCAGATGTTTTTCCGTAACGTTCTGTTATACCTCTGTCATCTCTCAAAAGTGGCTGTGCAAAACAGAAAATGAATTTTGTTTACTGAAAACAATTGTCAGTCAATAAAGCACTTTCAGAATGATCAGGTTGTCAGAACCTACCTGCTGGTTCAGTCTGGCATAAGGACTGCACAGATATACCTGCTGAGTTCATAGTATTTCATGTTGACTACCAGTAAAATTTTAGGGCCTGAATGTCTCCCACTTGCTGCAAAAGGTGTAGATGGATCTAGGATGTAGAAATACCAGTACAAAGAAAATTATACATAATAATTATGAAATGTTGATGAGGAAGCCTGCCCCATGGAGAAGGTTTAAAAAAAGAAAAAAAACAACTGTACTAAGGAAAGAAGCTTTGTCTGCTTTCAAGGGCTGATGGTTGGCATGTGAAGAGCTCTTATCCTGAAGGATAGTCTGTAAGAAGAAATACACACAGCTCAACAAGTGAAACAGGTTAGTCAAGGCAATGGTGGGGTTTAGGATCTCCCCAAATAACATAATGTGTAGAGTGCAATGGGCACCACCAGTGGAAATCAGTGGTTTCAAGCATTGCTGATTTTGCTTCTGGGACATTTCATGATGTTGAATCAGATGGATATGTAGTCCAACTCCCAGAAATGAAGGAAATAAATGACACTGAATTTGTCCTTTTCCCTGAGGGTCTCTCAGTTACATGACAGCCACTAGATTCATATAACCATTGCAGGTGACACTGTCAGATAAAATGACTGTAGTGACTGCTGACAAATAATAGTTCTGATACTTCGTGATGGTTCTGCAAATTACTTTGCCAGTACAAAGCCCATCAGGGGCTAATTTGATGAGGTTTATTGTTTGCAGGAGGTGGTTTATAAATGTTTGGAATTGCATCTTACGTAACTGCTGCTGGATAAGCATTGCTATGAGTAAGTGTGAACTGGGAAAGGAAAATGTGGTACTGGGAACTGTAACCACAAGTATTATCTCTTCCCATATGTACCAAACTTACGCCTAGGGCAAGCAGGCACAATTACTGACAGAAGCTGTTTGTTCATGCAAGTGATTTTATTGTTCTAAACGATTTATCACTCTGGATTATGTTTTGAAGAAAGATTTTTTCTGGAATAATTGTACTCCAAAGGAAATGGGTTGTTTATCTTCAATAGATTTGCCTATTGAAAATAAGTGAGATTTTATAAAGGATTTCCATGAGGTTTTTAAATAGGTGGGATACAAAGGTTCATTATGCAACATAGAGACATGATTTCCCAAGCTAGTAACATAATCTCTTTCACTCTCTGATTTCCTCAGTCTCAGAAATATAGAAATACACATTTTAGAAAATTATCAGATAAATATTTAATATACTTCCAAACTGTATCATTATACTTTTTCTGTGATCAAAACAATATATTGGATTCTCTGAATTTGTATTGGATGCTGATGATAATACTGGTGATTACTGAAAACAGAAAACCAGTCCTGACTTCCTTTACAAAAACAAAAATACATTTGAGTTTTAAACTGTAAAAATTAGCTTTTAAGTCCAGATTCCAGGAAGTGTACAGCACCTTAATTGTAAATATCCCCATTCCTTGTGCTCCTGCGTCACTCATGGTAAAGCTTCTCCTTTCTAATTAATTTATATTATGGTGAAAAGAGATAGTTGTAAGTACAGGTCTCTTCCTTCTGAATGCATCTGAATACGAAACAGACATAACCATCCACTGCATTACTTTTGCCTGACATTGGAATTACTTTAGTAAAAACAAATCAAACCTAACACAAAGACAACCTGTTTTCAAAATGCAGAGTGGCAAAGGTGAGCCGGAAGATATCGTGTGTACAGTGAACTTTCTGATGCTGTGTAGAGCTGGTATAAAAGCTAGATGAAAACTACTTCACAAACTACTAAGATCTCTGTAGCACCCAATACCACAAATTGTAGCTCATTTCCACAAGGCACAGCTGACAGCTGATGGCAGAAATGAAAAAATATAAATGATGATTCCTTTCTTTTAAAAAAAATCCAAAATAAAATTTGCCTTCTGTGACCACTTAGCTTATTGTGCTAAGCCTACAGGGTGAAGAGTGAGCCTCCTGCCTCCCACAGTGGGGGCTGTTCAGTTAGTTCAGGGGCAGCAGAAGCATAATCTCTAGTGATGAGGTTTTGTTCCTTGTATTAATTGCATGATCTGCTTCATAAATCAAATTACATATAAATGGAACAGCTTAAAAGTGATTGTGCAGCTGAGAAGCTGATGAGTTACTGTGCCTTATGGCTACTGTGGCTGTGTGGGTAAGAACCAAAAAGACACAAACTGGTCTTTTTAACCTCCAGTGTCCCTTCACTTCCCCCAGATGAGTTTCCTGTTGCCTTAATTTAAGATATTTTTAAATCAACTTAGGAAAGCAATTTTGTTATATGCTTGCCTCCAGTTTCCCAGAAACAGTTGCCCAGTCACTAAGTTCCCTCTGTATGCACCGTGTCTCCTTTGGTGTTCCTTTTTGACAGCTGCAATAGATGTTGTTGGTGATTATGTGATTTGTAGATCTGTTTTTACAGAAGAAATAAGCCACACAACAGAAGCATTTGGAGCATCACTGAGACCACCTTAGTAACTTGTCGTTGTTGTTTGTAAAGCAGATGTCTGTCTAATACATTCAAATTCTTCACCACT
This sequence comes from Apus apus, assembly GCF_020740795.1. Taxonomy (NCBI): domain Eukaryota; kingdom Metazoa; phylum Chordata; class Aves; order Apodiformes; family Apodidae; genus Apus; species Apus apus. The sequence goes on along the minus strand of NC_067283.1, from coordinate 17,971,782 downwards.
CACTATTTAGTCATATTAGCATAACTATTTTTTTATTTTTTAATCCATTTCACAGCAAAATTTAAAATGTCTTTGTAGAGTAAATCTGACTCAATATTACAGCTCAAGATATTGGAGCCACAAAATAAAAATAAAATAATATCTTGTAATAAGTATTTTGAGTTTCAGGCTGATGCTTAGAGTGCAAATCAAGAGTTTTATTTCCCTTCTGGAATCAGGTACCCTTTGAAATGTTCATACTTAAGTTCTGAGAACTATGTTGTCATTGACTCTACTTCTGATGGCTATCAAAGACAGGATTTTGCAAATTGCCATCAGTTCTGAACACAAGGAAAAGTGTATGTATGCAACAATTTTCATTGGAGAGGAAAAGCAGAAGACATTATTTTGTTAACGTAACTTGACCTAAGAGGAAAAATCATCTCTATGCACGAGTATGCTGGTATTTTATAAGCTGATATCTTTATTAGAAAGCTTTGAAGTGGTAATTTTTGCAGCATTTCTTTTTGTTCAAATTGGTCAGGGGATGTTTTATTCTTTTCTTGCCTTCCTTCTCCCCATATTCTTAAATGAATTACATGGAAAGGGAAGAGCTTTTTAAAAAATCAAATATCAATATACAGGAAGTAAAAAAAAGGGGGGGGAAACAGCAACAAAAATCAGATCCAGTGAATAGTGAGAAGCTGGACACAACTCTGCCAAGTATCTGTAAATTAATGCCCAAGATTGAAATTCTGACTCCTTAAACAATTCATTTCAGCATGGCTGTGACTATAACAGGCCACCTCTAGCATTAAAGTCATGCTAAAAAAAATGGACCTGTGATTTCCTTGAGACATTTGTGTAAATTCCTGGTGCAGTGAGGCTGAATACTGGGGAAAAAACTTCAGGCAGGGTGGGGATATCTGCTTTTTCTCTGGCAATAATTATGAGGTAAAGGAAGAAGAAAACTTTGAAATTATTTTTAGACCTCAAAATTGTGTTTAACATGAGCTGAGTATTTATACTTCAGCACTCTGTTAACTGAAGCTGTATGACTTCTTCCTGATTATGAAGGTTCCCAGGGCATCTTGTTCAGTTTACTGTATGTTTGGACAGACAGAAAATGTAAGATAACTTCAGCACTTACAAATGTATATATAAACTATATGCAGATACATTATAGGTGTACTTCAGTTTATCATATGCACACAGTGTCATGCTCATGGGATCATTGTGAAAGTCATCTTGACTGATGCATCTCTTGTAGAAAATGGTTCACATCCCTGTGGGTACCGATCTGCTGCCTCAGCAGGTCCAGGTGGGATCTAGCCTGTGTTGTCCTTCCTACACAAGGCATGTGAGATGCCACAGAGGGACTACACGCCCTTCCTGAGCCATGCAGCCCAGCTTGGGAACACAGGCTGGTCTGTGGCCCAGGCCCCGGGCTGGCCTTGGCCCTTGGCTGGTTTTGTGCAGCATCTCTGCCTGACCTTGGCTCATTGTTGCTGTGAAAGCTGTCACTGAGCTGTGAGAGTATGTAAACTGAAACCGTGGAAGATAAGACGGGTAAAAACAGGCAGAACTGAAAGTGCTGAGCTGGTGAGAGTGTCTCAGGGATTGAGGACAAAATACTGACATGGATTATATAAACCTGAGGGAGAACGCAGAGATTTAGAAGATGTCATCTCTGCAGTTGTGTGGATATGTACTGATTTACGCAACTGAGATGTTTTTCTTATGAAATATAAAGTCTACAACACTGATAAAAAGCAACAAAAAACACCTAATATGCTTTTCTCTTCTTTCTCCCTTTCCCTTTTCCACATTTTTTCTGCAGTGTTTCTCATTTCCTCTTGTCTGCTCCCTCCTGACCTGTCTGAGTGGAGCTTCTCCAGTCAGCCTCTGGTCAAAAGTGCCTCTTGATACACTTTATCACTTTGCTCTCATTTCACTCAGCAAAAATCATTTGGATCATATAACCCCCAGGCACACTTGGCACGTGGTGCTGTGTTCTCACTGCGGCTGACCCTGCTGTCTATGCCAGCACAGTGCGGTGGCCCTGGAGCACTGCAGTAACCATTCAGCTTTGTGTCAGGGCTGGAGGAGCAACAACAACATTCTCGGGACTAAAGGCAAAAGAGACTCTATGCTATTACGTACACAAGTGCCCAAATAGAAACAACTTTGTTTTCCAATCACAGGGGTCACTGGGCTTCCAGGCCCTCACATAGGTCCCCTCATGCTGCCACAGCCAAAGCCAGCAGCTGTCCCAGGAGAACATTTCATATAGAGCAGGAGACTCTCAGCTGCCTTTGAATTCCTCCAATTAAAGAAATAATCTAATTTGGGAGTGTCTAGAAGCCTTTATAGGCTTCATGTTTGGATGTTACTACACATATGAATAGATGGCATTCAGATGCAGCAAAGCCTTATTGAACCTAGGTTGGTTTTCACACAGTTTGGACATGGAAGAAATGTATGTGCTATCTTGCACGTGCTCTGCAGCTCCCCAAACCTAACCAGAGATGCTGTGTTTCCCACTCTCTGCTTGTTCTCCATAACAGGCTCATTCCTGCCAGCACCATATTTCTTGTTGCCAGTCTCTTCATCTCACTTCTCAAGCCAAGTGATCAAGCAAGCAGAAGACCATTGGACTAAAAGGGAATAAAGACATGGATAATTTAAACTGGACTATAAGTATACATTGATTCAATCCATTTTAATTTTGTGGGGTTTGGGGTTTGTTGTTGTTGGGTTTTTTAAGCTTGTTGGTTTTGCTGGGTTTTGTTCTTGTTGGGTATTTTGTTGTTGTTGTTTTGTTTGTTTGTTTGTTTAAATGAAGATGCAAGCACAAAATGATTGGCAATTTAGCTGCCCCTGAAATGTCAGTTCTGAGGACCAGGTTTGAAATGGAATTTATCTCTGATTTCTGAGTGTCCATTTTGGCATACACTGAAAGTTATATTTGATTCACTGGTTTAAACAGACCAATAAATAAATTTTTATTTGCATAAGGACATTGTGTGGATTTCAGCTGTAACTTCAAATGCATGGACAATGCTTGCTACTTGCCAACCGATACTTAAAGAAAAACCTTAAAGGTTGGAAAACAGAAGCATTCAGGGATATTAGAGATATTAATTTGTACTTGAAGTGGTTAAGAAATTCCTTGAGCATATTCTTAACTAAAGAAGAAATAAAGCAATGGAAAACCAACTCAGAACCAGGGGCAGAAGACGGAAAAGTGTCAGTAGTGTTAGGAAGAAAGGTCATAACTCATTAATGTAGTGGAACTGTTTGAAGATATTACAAGTACTATAAGGGGAGTGCAATAGCTTTTCAGGGTATTTGGCAAAATTTCAGATCAGAGTACAGTATCTGTGATAAAAAGTAATGGAATAAGTGGAAAGTTGGCTCATTAGGTTGATAATTGGGCAAAAAGCAGGAAACAAAAGGTATCTTGGAAGAAATTAGACAGTCATGTTGGAAGGCTGTTTTCTGCAGAGAAAGATGTGACCTCAGTTTGGCCTATAAAATTTGTTCTTAGATGATTCTCCCTCTGCAGTAGTACAACAAAACCCCCATGAATGTTAAATGTAAAGTAGCAGTGAGATAAGATATTTGATTGCAATGTGAGCTCCTGCTCTGTAGCAGCTGCTGCTGCCCAAGCTCCTCTAAGCAAATCAGTCAGTGTTTGGTGTAAGTCAAGTCAGAAATGTTGCACAGTGTAAAACAACATTTACTTCTGGGCGCTTCCTAAACAGGCAAAAGGCACATTTTGGAGAGAGGCTCACAGCAGTCTAGCAACTGGAAACTAAATTATTCTCTTCTGCAGCCCACTCCATTATACCCCATTGTCCTTAGTTGCCTCTCTGAACTTGGATTCACTAAATTTCCAGCTACATCTGGGCTTTGATAACATATTATGTAGCACAGGGGAGAGCAGGTGGTCCTGTGCAGCCCTGTTTGCCTTCAGCCAGGTCCAAGACATTGCCTTTTGGAGAAGGAGAAGAGATTCAGTGGCACATATGCAATTCATCATCTGCAGATGCCAAGCCTGACTTTGAGGTCTGGGAGAGGCCACGTGCCACCTGAAGGGACTGTTGCTGCAACAGAACTAATGCAACTCCCTCTGAGCATCACCAATGCAGGAGCTGGGAACCTCACTGCCCTGCCCTGGGGAGCAGGGAAGGATCATGCCAAAGGTGAGTGTGGGGCTGGGTTCTGCTTCCCAGCACTGCCAGTGCCAGCTGCCCTATCCCAGCCTGGCCCCCTTTGCCCTGTCCCCTTGCTGCAGTACCACAGCTGCCTGGCACCAAGGTCCTTTCCTGCAGTGAGAGGTTCTACCTGCACTGCTGGGAGCCCTGGAGCTAAGGTGGGTATTAGGGAAGGTGATAACATGTATCTTAACAGTTAACAGGTAAGGAAATATTCTGGAATAAATATTGGGAATATGGTTTCCAAATGGCATTTAAAGAAGGGTTGCAAGAAGAAGTTTAACTTCCCTTGTAAATAATAAAAATGATCAATTATCCACTGGAAATGCAATCTGTAGCTTCACTGAAGCTACACTTAAGCTTATTTAAGCAGGCAACTTGGTCAGGTCCATCACCTGACCATCTGAGTAAAAACAGCATCTACATCTGTATAATGGCAGTAACAGTACTACACATCTTTTAAGAAGACCCTGGAATTTCAGAATGAAGATTTTATTTAAGTGCTGGATTTTACTTTGTGATAGCTTTGCAGTCTGATTCTTTTCAAGTTAATCACAAAACTACCATAGAGCTCAGCAGGAGCAAGATTGGATTATTGCAAAATGCAGCCTGGAAATTAATTATATATTTATTAACTTTTATATATTCATCCATTACATTACCTCTTAACCCTTTTACTATTGTTTTACACAGGCTCAAAGCCAGACACCTCAATGAGTGACTCCATATAAATTTGAACACAAACAGAACATCATTCTTTCCAATGTTATTAAAATTCTCATTCACTCTTTCCATCTCCTTCGTGTTTGCTGTGTGTAATGAAGCTGAAAGACAACAAGGGACATGGTCACTGGAGATACTTGTCAAGTCTATGACTGAAGCTACTGAAGTTCCCTATTAATATGACATGTGAAAAGTTGGGTAAAGAAATGCTACAGTTCCAAGGTCAAACATTCAGCTGATAAGCAATAACCAAGTCAGAACTTTCCAGACAGCCTTAGCTCAGTTTCCCTATTATATATGCTTTATAATATAGTATTTGAATACATCATCACAGATAATTTCCTCCTGGAATTTCCTCCTAATACCTACCCTGAGGATACATGTATTTATGTAGTCCTACAAGCTGGGTCTTCATGTCTCACAGATAGTATTGTATTAGAACCCAGCAAAGAAATATCTGGTCAAACTCATGATTTCCTAAAGTTTCAAAGGTGAAGTCAACCTGGCATGACAGTTCTGGGTGAGGATTATTGTGAGGCACCCACAGAGGGGAGAGTTGAGCCACTTGTCTGTTTGTCCCATCCACTTGTCCCTTTCACTCAAAATTGAGTGATGGTCCAGAGCAGCTCCAGCAATACTACCCCACCACTCGCTGATTAACTGAAAGCCCCTTGCCTGGTTGGAAAACCTCATCCTGGCTAGATGACAGTAGGAGATTATATTTTGCTCCAATACAGGAAAAATAGGTTTTAAATTGTATCACAGAGGAAGGGTATAGAGCAGGTGACCAAAAATGGACTTGGGTCATGGCTGGTGTGAGACCAGGAGGTGTAGAAGAAATACCTTGCAAATTGCTGGGAATGAGGGTGGCTGGGCAGCTCTGCAAGGCTCCCTTCTCTTTCAGCAGCAGCTAATTAGTCTGTGCATAGGAAATAGGTTCATGGTGAAAAGCAAAGCCCTGCACTGGCTGTTACCAAGCAATTACTCATGTCTGCCTCTGGGACAGCAACTACTTTCTTATTTGAGAAATGCAGGAGATTACTTTCAATTAAGCAGTCAGTCTTGTTTACAGGAAAATGCACAAATAAAGAAAAGAAATAATCTACTGAGGCAAAACTGTACCTTTTTGCATTTTAGGTGAAAAACCTGAGGGAAGACACTGATGTAGAAAACACTGAAGATTTTTGGCTCCACCTAGGAAAAAAATAAAAGAAAAAACCCAACAGTTTAAAGCCTTTTCTGTAAAAGACTCACCCTGGGTTTTCAAAAGTAATTATAACCTCTCCAAATAGGTAGAAGAAGGTCACAACTTACAAGCTTGTGGGAGAATACAGAGTTTGCATATCTCTCCTTTCAAACATGTAATTGCTTTTGAGAGTTCCAGTTCCTGATTATTTCAAGGGGCAAGTATGAAAGGATGAAGGTGTCTGTCCTATGCCCAGGTGACACTCAGGGTGGTCCTGGCCACGTGTGCTGGCTCAGGATTGCTGAAAACCTGTATTTGAAGCCACGCCATTAGCAGGATGGTTGTACATCTAGCGTCACACGGAACCATCCACAGTGTAACCAGTATTTCTTTATCTGGATACAAGCACCATACGTCAACATTATGCTCAGTTTTGATGTCTCTTGCAGGACATTGATTTATTAAAGGCTGGTTAGAAATAATTAAGAGGATCAAATGGAAATGAACAGCATGGCAGTGAGAGGACCTGCCTTTTTAACAAGTGGTGGCAGTAACAGATGAAATAAACTGGCCTTCCCTGGCTCCGAAGCTTTGCTGGGAAATTGCTGTCAGGATGGGGCCAAGCCCACAACAGTGGGACAGCACAGTCACTCAAAAAACTAAAAAAATGGCTTTCCCAGAGGGCTTGTATGGCTCATCAAGGTGCAGAGCTGGGGAAATCATAGAATCACAGCATGGAAATAACGTGCATGTTGCTCTTTCTGCCTTACAACAGTATTAGTAGGCTTTTTCAAGAGTGTCGTTGACTTACCATATCGTACTTTTTGAGCTTAAAGCAGGATGAAGGCCAGGAAGAGATGGTTGCAGCCTGCAATCTGCTGGAGAAAGCAAAGAGCTCTTCTGCTGACACTGCCTGGAGTGGCTGAGCCCCACAGCACACACGGCTGGGGGATGGAGCGGGGCTGGGTCTGTCATGAGGAGATGAGCTGTGCTCGAGGGCACGCTCTCTTCATTCCTGGTTTTCCGGACAGAAAGGCATCCCTAGCAGCCATCTGCCAGCCCCCTGCCACTGGCCCAGATGGGGTATAATGGCTCCTGGGGAAAGCATCTGACTCATTTACCCTGGGCTAGTAACATATTGCAGATATTTTGCAGAAGACAGCTGAGCTTTCGGATGCCCCCCATGCCTGAAGAGCGTTTTGTTCCTTTTGCCTTCACTTTACATGCTGGTCCCTCCGCTGTGTTTTTGATGGCAGAACCTGTCATCCCACAAGATATTGCTTGCTTTTGTGCATCTGCTCACCTGAGATAATTGGGATACTGGTCCTTCTGAAGACATCAGAAAATAGTCTTTTGAAGTGGCACTATTGGTTAAATAAGTTACTGTTTACCTAAGAGTGCGTGCCCTGCTATAGATGTTTATAAAACTTTGGATTAATGTCTTTAAATCAGGTAACATTATTGTGGTTCTTTTCTTTCTTCTTTTCCCTTTCCTTTCCTTTCCTTTCCTTTTCATTTTCTATTATTCAGATTGCTCTTCTTACTCTAACAAAGGTCTTAGGCACACGTTACTACTTGTATATCAGGATTAAAGACAGAAGAAAAGAAACTCTATTGCTGTCTCTTTTCATCCCTCCTTGAGGATGCTGCAATGTAGCCTCTAATCTGGAGGGTACTGGCACTGGGAACGATGCCAAGTCCATTTTTCATAGCATGTATGAGACTGAAATTGCTCATTAAAATTCCTTCCCACCTTAGTGCCCAGTGTTTGCTGTGGGCATGGCTGTTATTTGACTGTCTGTGTCAATACTGTCTGGCCAGTCAGCACCTCTGGCCTGGGAGGACTCTCTTATTCCTATCTGACCCTGCCTCAGAATACTTGCAGGATTGTATTCCGGTGTCTTTCAAGTTTCAGCATCTTCCCTTTACGGATGTAAAGGCCTCACCAGTTTTATCTACTTTTTCTTCTTTCCCCAGCTCATTTATCTTAGTTACATTCAGTTAATTGAGGCTAATGTTTTGTTGAAAAATATCTCTCTCAGTCCCCAAGCTGAGCTTTTGAAGTTAATAGATTTGGGTAAAAATCTGCAAATGAGCTATTAATATCACCACAGCGAAGATACTCTCTCTTCACCCATCATTTCCACATTGCCCTGGAGGGAATTCCCTTTCCTGAACTGATAGTCAAATAGTTGCCAGCATCACTTGCCCCTTTCGGTACAGCTGGGGCTTTGTGTCTGTGACCCTGATCTACTTTTGACTGCTGTACTAGAATAATCTTACCTTGAAGATGAGACAGTTCTAGATTAGATTTTATCCCAAAATAGGGGAAAATAGATCTTTTATCTCCAACTCCTTTATATCATTCCATAAATTAATCTGAATCCTTATTTGACTCTTAGGTTTGGGCATCACCAGATGCGCTTTGGGAGCAGGATGCAAAAGTAGTTATGCATGTTAAATCAAACTTACCCTCATTTGCATACTTAGGAATGTGTGCAACTGTGACCAGCTACTTGACAGATCCCCATCTCTGCAGCCACATCCTGAGCAACCCATTCAGCAATAGGGAAGCACCTGGTAGTCTTCACAAACCTAGTCTGTCCTCTTGCTTAAAAAAAGAGCTGCAGTTTTCTCATGTTCGTGGGCTTAATGTTGCAAAGGGCAAAAGACGTACCCATTTTTCTGTGTTAGGAGTAGGTTTTGGCATTCCTTCAAAGAAGGATGAGCCTAGGTTTGTCTCAAGGACTCTGGATTCCGTTGGCTGCAGATGCCTCCAGTGTCTCCCTCTCCAGCCTGAGTGCTGTGATACACACTGTGCCAGGTCCTGGTGGTCCAGGCACCATAAGGGCTGGCTGTTCATCTACTCTACAGCTGCAGCACTCCACTGTCCAGCTGGAGAAATGCCATTTGTACCAGCTGAAGGTCTTACTCAAATCTTTAAGGCACAAATCTTTAAGGGACACATTTTCATTTCCTGAATGACATGTGAGTGAACGATTAGAGAGAAATAGCAAGATACTTGGAAGAAGTTGGGTCTACACCCTACAGAAGGAAAAAAAATGTCATAATGTTTGGTCTTGCATTTGACTGAGTAAGAGGTCAAACTGCCAGAGTGGCTGATCAAGTTGGAAAACAAATCCTCTAATTTCCTACGTCTGAGAGAAGGCTTTGTCATAAAACAACAAGTCTATTTTTAGGGGAGAACCAGGAGATAGAGCCAGTCAAGAAGAAGAACAAGCTCCTCCACGTGTTGGTCCATGTCCACAGAGCACTGCAGGGCACCTGGAAGCAGAGACCTTGGGAAGGCACAAGTCTCTCCCTAGCTGGGAAGCAGGAGTGATGGCACCATGGCAGTCCTGAGCAGGGGAGGCAGGTGGTATTTTTTGTGCTCCTTGGGGCTGGGAGCTCCCACCTCTGAATTCCCAGGCTGTGCTTCAGCAGATTGCAGAGGTTAGCACCATGTCCAGACACCCAGAGCCAAACAATTCCAATGACACATAACAGCACCTTCAACCTCTTCCTGTCAATGCAAGAAATTTATATGAGAGTGGCCGGACTCAAGGTGAGTTCTCTGCTTCTTGTGTTTTTTTCCTCCACAAAGATACATGAGCTGACAGACTATGATGCATTTCTAATAATTTTATCATGGCTTTTTATCACAGTTGTTTTCTGCTGGATATTCCCAGCCTCACAGCCCACTTAACATTTATAGCAACTATCACCAAAATGAGTGCAATACATCTTGAGTATATGTCTGCTCCTGGATGGGTGGGATGCAGAGGCCTTCAGTGGGGAACAACGTTTCTCCTGAAGACCCTAGTTTACTGCAGTGATTTAGTATGTGCTGAAACTGATCACACAGGTCGTGTAATTTAGAAGGAATATTCCCAGGTGGAAAGGTGCTTCAGAGTAAGGCCAGGTGAGGGGCTAAAGAAACATCTCTGACACTAAGAGCTGTTTAATGTGAAAAGTTAATTGTGTTACAGAGGGGTCAAATTTGTCAGGATAAAAAAGATTCATCAGCTTTTATAGATCCCAGAGGCAATTTGATAATAGATATTTTACTGTGTTATAATCCATGGATTATGATCTAATTACATCAAATTACTCCTAATAATGCTGACCAGAGAAACATAGTTCAAGAATGCTCCATTGCACGTGAGTGTAGAGCGGAAGTGCACCCCAGCACCCTGCACCCAGCACCCAGCATATACTGCAGGATTTGTGCTGAGTGGAGCAGTTAACACAGCACGCACTACCACAGTCCTCAGGAAAGCAAACCACTTTTCTTTCCCTTTGGAAAATGCTTTCTTCAAAAGTACTGCTTTGCCTTAAATCCAGAAAATTGACTTTGTGGTGTTACTATGAGGAGGTGCTAAATGAACAGGATGGGATAACCAGGTTATTATTGGCATGTATTGGTATGATATTTATAAAGTAATGTAATATTAGTACTAAGAAAGCTCAGGTTGCTGCTCCCTGGTCTTACCTTCATAGTCATGGAACAAAGTGATCCCATGAATGACACATTAAAGAAAACAAATCTCAGTATTTCCAAAATAGATTTCCTTTTTGCTAGCCAAAATTAGATATCATAGACTGATTTTTTAGAAATTGTTGATCATGTTCCAGCTCTGAACATAAAGGCTCCTGGCAATTTGGCAATGGTGAGTATGCACAGCTCTATATTTAGGTATCTCAATGTGAAAACCCTGGCCATGATCTCCAAGTCAACTTCAAAAAAGTATGCAAAGCTACCACAGCTCAGCTCATCCTTGCTATTTTCACAAACTTTTGTGCTCTGTAGGTATATTTCTGATGACTAAAGGAAAACAGTTTTATGGGAAACTCAAGAATGAGATAGTAAATCTTGAATGTGTTTTTTGTTTTGGTTTATTTTTTTAATATGAGGCTGAGCAGAGCATTGAAGATCTTGGCCTCCACAAATATAATAAAGTGCTTAAACACTGAAACATTTTCACTCTTGGCTCATTAGTTGGGGCTTTCAGCATTGTGTTTGAAGAGGAGCTATTTATGGGCTATCAAACAACAGGCTGGGAGAAAAGAATTTAAAGAATGTCCTTGAGTACTTCGGGGAGCTTTGCAGAGCAGGAAAAACAAAAATTTGTGCCAACCTTCAGTGCTTCCCCGGTGAGGACACAGTTACAGGAATGGAGTCACTGCATCCCTTCAGAGATAGGGCTGGTCTTTACCTTGGTGCTATTTTTGAAGGGGAAGGTATAGTCACAAAGCTCTACAGTGTGGTTTTAATTGCAGTGGTTTCTACATTGAAAGGCCCAAAGACACAATTGGTGTTCCATAAGGACACAAATAGTGTCAGAACCTTGACATTACTTCTTCATACAGGGACAATACACAGTGATGTTTAAAGGATATTACCTAAATATTTGTATGAACCTCTTTCAAGCACATCCCATTTTGGAGAAGACAATGACAACAAGGATAAATCATAACAGAAAACTCACTATTTTCTCATAGCTAAGCATGGTGATGGGAGGAAGAAAAGGCTGTCTCAGACACCTCAGACATGGTGCAGGCTCACATGCTCCATCCTGCCCTTCCTCTGGCTCCTGCTCTCTTCCTTTTTACATTAGGTCAATTTCATCAGGTAGCCCTGGGAGACTTTGTGCCATTGGCATGGGCTGGAGAGAAGGGTGCTCTGCCATCTGAGAGATGATGGTGTGTCCACCTGGCAGAGCTCTACAGTGATGTCAGGGAGGTGTCCAGCCTGCCTGGGGGTTGCCAATGTCCTGCATGGCTGCAGGATGAGTCCAGCAAACTGTTGTCCCTGCCTGACAATACACCACTGGAGAAGAAGAGACCCATCTATTGAAAGGATGGATCAGCCCACAAACCAGCATGCAGAGAGGACACAGAGTACATCTACAACAGAAAGTTTCTACCCACCTAGACACTGAGTTTTTGCAATAAGCCCTTGAAGCTAATTCATAGAGCAAAGGCTTTGCTATTTTGCTGAAGAAAAGTGGCAAGGGTCTGGAGGGGATTACATGATCTGGGCTGTGTGACAGCAGGTGACAGGACTTAGTGACCTGGCTGGCTACTCCAGGTCTCTGTTCTCTCCTCCTTCAAGCAGAACTTGCCTCTCTGCCCCCTCAGTGATACATTTTCAGATACTCATAATTTCTAAACTTGCTTATACTCAAGTGAGTGTAAATCCTACCTTATCTGTATAACAAGCACAAGCATTATCCTCATCCAAACAAATAAATTAGTATCATGCTGCAGCAGAGGAACCTAATTTTTTACTTAGACAGTTATTATTTATGTTATCTTGGTGTTTTGTAGCTCAGTGGGAAACAGCTAAGGTATTAAACTGCTTTTGTCCAATCCAGGATCTTGTGCTTTGAAGATGCTTGATGGTGCCTCTGAGATACACTTCCCACCTCGAGCTCCGTTATTCTATGGATGTTCACTTGGGAGCATCTGGGAAAAGTAGTAGCTGAAGACATAAATCACCTCTCTAACCCCCAAAGTCCTGCTGTAGACCTGAGTGGAGAAAAGAGGACTCTGTCAAGAGCACAGATTATGGTCTAAGTCATCAACTAAGGGCTGGCAGCAGAAGACAAAGACTGACTCCAAGGGAGGTCTGCACATTCAGTACCTGAATTTTGAATTTGTTTTCCCAGTGATGGCACTCTTGCCTGAGTAGGAAGTGAAGAACTAGAAAAAGGGTTTGAACTCTGGCTGGTTTCCCGTGACCCAGGGAGCTGTACTGGGGCTACACACTGTCAAGAAATCTGCCAGACTGAGGAGACAGACAGGCTTTTACTCTGAGAGCATAAAAAGATCATTGGCTGAAAGAACAGATCTCCTGACACTATAGGGATGACATTTGCTGTATGACATTACATGAACTTTAACGTAATTAAGTGTGAGGTCTCTGCTTGGCTTTTACACTTCTACAGCACAGCCACAGCACAGGTCACACCAGTTGGACAGGAGGGGCATTGCCAGGGTCCCTGCTGTGCAGTCACAGCTGACAAAAGTCATAAGTGTTTTCCAGGTTACCTGCTTTAAACTAACCTGAATTTATCACCTGACAAATTCAGCAGCAAAATCTAGTTTTTATCTGTCACAGAGCAGATGGGAAAATGGAGGTTCATTACTTTCTCCCAGGAACCGTGGGAGCTGCTCTCCATTTCACCCGCCGATCACTGACCAACAGACCAGTCGCTCTGTCTTCATAGCTGTCAAGTGCTGTTCCAGGTGCTGTCTCATTGCTGATTCGATCACGTTAAGATGAAGGAGGATGTGGTTTTGAAACCTTGAACGCCCTTCACTCTCAGACCCCTCTGCCGCTCAGCGGCTGCTCTGCAGCGCAGCTGCTTCGGTTGTCTCCTGGGTGAAATGATCTCATTAGGTGATTTCATAGAGCTGGATGGAGCAAAGCCCCCTGCTTTCTCAGAAAGAGAGTCTCATCAGCTTTCCTGGAATTGATAAAGCACATGTGAAATGGATGTCTGCTTCCTCTGGAAACCTTATTTTAAAGAAATAACACCAAGATTTCTTAGTTTGGGGAGCATTTAAACAGACCAGCCCTTTGCATCCTGTGTTTTTCCTTCCTTTCGTTTCACTCTGCTTTCCCCAGGCTTTGTTGCCTCCACTACACTTCCAAACAGCTTAGGGATATTTACCAGTTACCAATGTGTTTATTCTAGTACATGTAAACCAATATGGATGCACAGGTGTAAATTCCCATGGGGAACCCCCACCTCTGGAATAATGGGATTTTTGATTTCTAGTCCACAGTGGTAAAGGAAAGATACCTTGATCCTGGAATAAGACTATGTCTGGGGAAGTTTTACCAATGTGCCTGTAGCAGTTTGCAGTTCCAGATTAGCATGTGCTGATACAGCTCTTTCACCTACAAGAGCTGCTGCATGGGTACAAGTGCTGCCCTGAGACTCCAGGAAGGCAAATGCCTGGCATAAGGATGACACTCAAGGAGCCCAGATCGGGCATCTGTGTCTCTTCGTGTCCGTATGCAGTGGAGAAGGACCATTTCTGGGAACAAACGGGGGCCAGGGACTGAATTGTCTGCCTCCGGTAAGAAAGATGAGAGCTTTGATGATGATTTTTCTAGTGGGAGTATCTACTGCCTCCAAAAGTGGGGTGATATTGCCAGCTCGTTTCATACAGATCGTTATGTAGCTACCTAATCAGCCTTGAAATTGTGGCTTGCTCAGTTTTGTGTTTCAGGACCACTGTCCAATCCTCCTTCTGTCCTATAAAACAAGCAGTATTGGAGCCATAACTGTAGCTATCAGTTGCGGGGTAGCCTATTATCTTTTTAATAAACACCGTATTTTCTTGGCTTGCAATTGACGTTTTGTCATCCCAGTCCTTGCAAACATAAGCTGCATGCTGGAAAGCCAGGCTGGTGTTCTGTAGTGCACACACATTGGTAGCTGAAATGCAGAAGACAGTATTCTCTGTCCCAATGATGCAGAGGGCAGACAGACTCTGCTGCACTCCTTTGGTGCTGTTGCTTTTGTGGGGCTTGCAAATCAATTTTTTGGGTGGGAAATGTGGCTGAGTAAAGGAGGAGAGAGCATGTACTTGCAGAATGAAAGAGCCACTTCATGAGGTTTTTTATGTTAATTGAATGTTTTAAAATTCCATTTATTTTAATCCTTTTTATTGCTTTCACTCAAAAGCTGAAGAGTTGCTAGATAGATGCTGGAAAACACACAATCTCTGAAGATTACTTTTTAAAACAGAGTAATTATATGAAAATATCCTTTTCTCACAGCATCTTAAATTTAGTCTGGTGTCTCCTCCTGTGATGATTGGAATGGTTACTATTTAATTATTGATATTTACAACATGCCAGTAGTTAAATTTGGCTGGAGTTCTGCAGGTAAACTTTATACGCCAAATTCCATAAGAAAAATATTTGTATTATGATGAGTCACAGGAACTGGTTTAAAATGCTGTATGTAACCATCTACACGACCTCTGTCTGTGGCCTGAAATTCTCGGCATAAGCAGTGGTTGCTGACTGAAGTCTGCAGGGTTTAATCCAACAGTTGTTTCTCTTTGCTGACAGGCAGGGAAGGGTGTGCTTGCTCCTGTCTCATCCTGCTCGGCAGTGACTCTGCCTGGATCACTCAGGTGATCTCTGGATCACCTGAGGCCCCTCAGTCACACACCTGCAGCTGTACCATCCTGCTTGCTTAATTAGACACACCCAACGCTGCCTTATAGTTGTACAAATCCTCATTGCTTTTGTGCCTTAGATTTTGGCATCATTCTCTGAGGAATTTGTTTGCAGCAAGAGCTCTCTGCAGCTGCCAGAAAGTCACTACTTCCTCCTGACAGGCATCCCCAACCTCTGCTTTCCTCCTGACAGGCATCCCCAATCCTGACCTTTGCTGCTGAGATTTCTCCAAATGCTTGAACCTCCTCTTTGATGTCCATTAGCAGCAGCACCGGGGAACAACCACTGAAGGCAACAAGGGGTTAAAAAGTGCAGCTTTGTTGCTGTATGGAGCACACATCTGGGGAAACATCACTGAGAGCAAATGAGATGCTGCCTCTCTTTAGTGCCAGTGTCCAGGCACTGGGCCCTGGAATTAAGATGCTTTTGTTCTCCCTTCTGCCAAGAGCACACTGGCTCCAGCTGCAACTGCCAGCATTCCTCCTGCTGAGCCCTGCAAGCAGCAGGTTCAGCTTTTAGTAAAAATGTGACTGAGGCACCGATCGAAGTCATCTCACATCAGGGCTCAGTAGGCTCTGAGAGAGATCCTCTCTTGCAGGCAGGTTAGCCAGGCCAGCATTTTATGCTGGTGGAGGGATGGGGACATAGATATCCTTTAAAAATGTATGGGGTAGCAGTGCACAGGCATTCAAGCTTTGGTAGGAGTGGGCTTTCATGCAGAGCCCCAGTGACCTCCACTGATTTACTTCTCTGGATACTGGCTTATGAGGATTAATTGATTCATCTTGGGCCACCAGCTTTCTCAGCTGGTTCCCACTCCCCAGGAAACACTATTTTCCTCAGTCAGACTTGACTAATTGTAAGCCTTTAAGAATGGCACTTCCAAAAAACAGGGGCCTGCTGAGTGAGTTATTAGTCATCCTTATCTGGGAGGGAAGCGGCGGCTGCTCTAACAGCTTCTTTATCTCTGCAGGACCACGTTCTCCAGAGAGGAGCCGTGGGGAGGCCGTGCTGCAGGGAGCTGCCCTTTGCCTTCCTGCAAGGAGAGCAAAGGGCAGAACAGTGCCCTCTCCAAATGCTTTGTTTTTAAAAGGTGTTTATGTTTAACAAGTTGTGACTAATAAACCACCCTGTATTTTCCTAATGATGTTTGACACTGGGGCTTTTTTGGGCTGTTGGGTGGGGTTTTTTTGTTGGTTTGTTGTGGTTTTTTTGGTAAATTTGGAGGATCCAATCCATTTGGATGGAGTTCAGTGTTTCCCCTGATGGATGATCTGGCTCTGTGTCTGAGAGAGCTTTGAAACAGATTGCAACTGTCTGGCAGGAGTTATCCTTGCTCTGCAAAACTGTGGTCCTCTCTACGTGGGGCATAACATTCTTTCCAAGCTTGACTGTGTTGTGGCTCCTTCTCTGTCTTGATGAGAAAGTCTCCATGGAGCACACTGGACAGATGTGCAATCCACTGTTGGCAAAGGGCTGCAGTTGTCCTAAATAGGAATGAAAGAGCATCATTGTGTCTTTTCTCTTTAATTCTCCTAAATCTCCAGAAAGAAGAACACAGCCCAGCTCCAAATCTCTCTTAGCAAAAACTGTAGTGTAATCTTGTATTACAGTGTAACTGGTAGATCTCTTCAATCAAAAAAAGTTTTCAGTTTGGTCTGTGGTTCATAGGTTCCTTCATTGGCATTTCCTATCAATTAGCAAAATACTTGTCCTCCAGAAAAACTGACAGTGATCTGCCTGTCCAGAGGAATGGAACTGCTGCCAGACTGTCCATCTTGTGCCTCCTTTGCATAATGCGCTCTATTACAGTGCCTGTTGGATACAGCAGCATGATCTAGGAAATGACATTTGGCTTTTGCCTTGACAGCTGTTTGACAGTATCTCACCATCTTTCCCATTATTTCCTCATCACAAGTTTTATCCGTAATGAGGCTGAGAATAGGGGCTGCTTTGCACTTATCACAGAGATTGTCGCAAGTGTACTTACCCCAGCTTCTTGGAAGGACTCATCAGCACTCAGTTTACATGGCTGGCACTGATTAGTCTCTCTAGGATCACAGGACTCAAATAATCAGCAAAGTTCTCTGGGCAGCAGGAAGATACATCTCTGCAAAGCCCTGGCTTCTGCAGGTTGAAGAGTTGCTCTGTTATTTTCATTAGCTGTATTATCCACACAGGCATGGCTCTTGTTTTGCTCCTTATCTGTGATCTTCAGTCCTGTTTTGTTAAGAGGCTTGTGTGACAAAAGAGTGGACCTCCCAGGTTGATAATGTTTCTTTTTTTTTTAACAAGACATCTCTCTGCGTACCAAATACATAGTATTACTTACAAAAATAGAAATAATTTTAAATTTAATTTATATTATTAATTTATATTATTAAAATTTAAAATTTTCTGTCTTCTTTGTTGTCCTGGTTTGAGCCAGGATTAAGCCAATTTTTCTTTTCACTGATTTTTTTTTCCTTCAGTAAGCTTTCTTTTAACTAGCAACTGAAAACTAGAAACATTCCAGGGCAATTCTGTATCAATTTCTGTGGGCAATTCTGTATCAATTTCTGTTTCAGAGATTTTCTGTTTATTCTTCCATCAACAGAATTTTCCCTATATGGGCACACAGAGGGTATGTCATTCTCATGGATGAGACTAGCATCAAGTTCTTAATAGTGTCATCTTGTATATTCTTTTTCCAGCAAGAGAAAAACAGAAAAAAAAAATGCATTAAAACTTTCAGAAATCAAAGTATTTTTACTCCAATCCCATCAGGCCCCTCACTACAAGAAAGACATTGAGGTGCTGGAGTGCATCCAAAGATGGGCAAAAAAGCTGGTAAAGGGTCTAGAGAATAAATTTCATGAGGAGCATCTGAGGGAGCTGGAGTTGTTTAGCCTGGAGAAAGGGAGCCTGAAGGGAGACCTTATACACCTCTGCAGCTATCTGAAAGGAGGTTGTAGCAGGGTGGGTGTTAGTCTCTTTAACCAAGTTACAACTCATAGAAAAGAGGAAGTGGCCTCAAGTTGCACCAGAGGAGGTTTAGATTGGGTATTATTCACCAAAATTATTCACCAAAAGGGTTACCCAGCATTGGAACAGGCTGCACAGGGAAGTGGTCAAGTCACCATCCCTGGAGGTATTCAAAAAACTTTTAGATGTGGTGCTTAGGGATGTGGTTTAGTGGGAGTTGGCAGTGTTAGGTTTACAGTTGGGTTGGATGATCTTAGAGGTCTTTTCCAACTTAAATGATTCTATGAAAAGTCTTCTAATTCAGAATACACCAACTACTTACTGATTGTGCTACAGAGCTTTTAGTTTTCTATACATTACAAAAAGCTGTGAATAGCAGATAATGTAAGAAATCTTGCTTCTGGTTAAAGTCATGTGTGAAAGGGCTCCCAGCTTTTGTTACGACTTATAAAACAGGACAAAAAGTCTAATGGGAAGCTTACATTAACTTTGCTCAGAATTTAGTTAGGTTACGAAGTTGCTGAAACAGTAACTTTTTCATTTACATAGATATACATTCAGAGAGATTTCCCTTTTAATGGTAGATCAGATATGCATCATCACAGTGACAGATAGCTAAGTTTCCTGGCTGATTCCATACTGTTTGTCAAACAAATGGCATGGAGAGCAGGTTGCAGTAGTCTCTCCACCAACACGATGCCTCCTGCCAGCGCTGTGGGTGGCTGACTGACAGGCCCTTCCAAACAGGGACACTTACACAATAATAATTCTGCTCTGTGTCAGTGGTGATGCTAATGTATGCAAATGCTGCTATAATGAACCCAATTATATTTCTCTGTGTACAGAAATATGCCAAACTGTTTGTATCTGATCTGACGATAAGAGGACTTCAGCCTTGGAGATGTCACCCCGATCTCTGCTGCTGGACCTGGCCTGCACAGGGTTAGGCTGCTGATACACTGCGAAGTTGTGAGGTCCTGCAAAACCCTATTGTTGCTGCTGCTGCCTGGAAAGAGAAATGCTGAGGCTGAGGGGGCTGCAAGGTTGCACTCGCCCACTTTACAAGGGTGCTGTGGGTCCTGGGGTACACTCTGTCAAAGCTAACAGAGAAACAGAGAGACAGTGTGATCACCTGCTTTAAACTTTCAGTAGCTCATAATCACTTTTATTATAGAACCACAGAACAGCCCGGGTTGGAAGAGACCTCAACCTTCAGTGGGTTCAACCTTTTGTGGGAAAGGTAGCCTGTTATCTAGCACCCTGGCATTGGCCCATCTTGAACACCTCCAGTGATGGGGATTCTACCATATCCTTGGGAAGATTGTTCCAGTGAATGGTTGTTTTCACTGTAGAACATTTTCTTTATTCTATCAAGGTTAGGTTCTTGCTTTCTCTTGGAACAGGTAATCAGTGCATGACAAATCCTTGTCACTCTTTTTCACTATTTTCTGAGCATGTTAGTGAACAGACTTTGCTGTGCAAGGATGCTGGAGGGGAAGTTGCTAGCTCAGTAGTCATGAGTGAGACACTTCCAGATGTCATGAAAGAGGGGGTGTCATTTATTAAAGAAATTTTACTTTAGGGCCTCCTGAATATTCATGATGTTCTGGTTCCTGCTCATCAATGTTTCCGTTGTCATAATTAATCAGTTGATCTTGTGAAGAGTTTTAATCAGCTCCAATGTTGCCAGAAGATAGCCCCACTTGAAGTGAAGGAAATGTGCCTGTCAGCAGCTGATGGGACATCCAGCTGCTCATTGGGCCTGGAAGCTGAATGCTTGATGTGGTATGTAGGCAGATCCCAGGAGAAGGAAAGAAGACCTGCCTGTCATGGCTCTATTTTCTATAACACTCTTCAAGTAACCTAACCAAACTAGTTTCTAATCAAGCAAGGTAGTAAGACAGGTAATGCCAGCATGACAGAGCTGTTAAGAAAGATGAACAAAAGAGGGGAGGCTCAAAAAGACAAAAAGAAGAGGATGGGTAGAAATCAGGGGAAGCAGTTGCTGTGAGAAGTGAGTGCAGAAGAAGACAGTGGCACCATGAGCATGACAATATGCAGTTGGTCAGAGCGGTGGCCAGTGCTAATAGCTGAGGAAAATCTCATGCTTGAATTTTTAGGTCATGCAGTGAAAAGTGGGTAGACAGTGCATGGATCAGAATCAGGACAGGAAAACTTCATTTAGCTCTATTTATATCACTGGCCCAAATCCCCAGGGAACAGATTGACTTTAAATTCACAAGATTTCTATGTAATATGTTTGTGTTAATTTTTTATTTGTGTTGCAAGCTGTGGATTCACCCAATTCATATGCTTAAGCTTTTTCCTGCAATAAGGACCACAGCTACAAGGACCATGGCTGTCTGAGTATGTCTGACTCTTCAAAATTCAATGAACCTGTGGACACTGCTGCAGAGAAACAGGACATGCAGCCACAGCTGTCCCAGCAAGGCAGCTGGTTCAGATGGGGCAGTTGGTGGGCTGTGGCTGTGCCACACAGGTTCAGACACGCCAAGGCAGTTACAGGGGAAGCAGCTTAATGCAGCATGTGCACCTTGGGATGGGTGCTACAGCAGTGTTTCATGATCTACTTCTGCTCCCCATTTACCCAACACAGACATCAGGCTTCATCCACTAGGTGACCTATTATTTTCCTTGCTCAAATGGAGCATGACATAAATGGGACCAAGACACCCAGGCCCAAGCTGCACTGTCCAAGCTTCACTGAGCTGCTGGAAATGCTTTCTCACACCTTTATAGGTGAGGGGATTTCTGCAGTGCTTTCCAGGGCATGCTGAAGCAATGCCCCTCCACCCACCACAGGTTTGCACACCATCAAGTGCTCCTCTTGAAGGGGTCCACAAAAAAGTTGGAGATAACTTTTAACAAGGGCATGTAGTGATAGGACAAGAAGGAATGGTTGCAAGCTGGAAGAGCGTAAATTTAGACAGGATATTAGGAAGAAATTATTCGCTATGAGGGTGACGAGACACTGGCATATGTTGCCCAGGGAAGTTGCAGATGCTTCCTCCCTGGAAGTGTTCAGGGCAAGGTTGGATGGGGCTTTGAGCAATCTGGTCTAGTGGGAGGTGTCCCTGCCCATGACAGGCGGTTGGAACTACATGATCTTTAAGGTCCCTTCCAACTCAAACCTTTGCATGATTCTATGGTTCAATGAAATACATACCTGGCTGCCAGGTACCAGCTGGGGACGTGAAGGAGCCTTGTTTCATCATCTTGAATGTCAAATGCCCCTTCCAGGGCTGACTCTCCTATCAGCCCCTGGAGACAGCAAGAGCTGGTCACCGTTACCACTGCTCGCCCACAGGCATGGGCAGCTGCACTTGAGCCTGCTCTAAAGCCACTTCTTTCTAGAGCCAAACTCCCTCTTG
This sequence comes from Apus apus, assembly GCF_020740795.1. Taxonomy (NCBI): domain Eukaryota; kingdom Metazoa; phylum Chordata; class Aves; order Apodiformes; family Apodidae; genus Apus; species Apus apus. Next base: position 17,950,113 of record NC_067283.1, on the reverse strand, counting down.
CCTTCCTCCTTAAACCAGATTTGTTATGCAGGTTTCTTTACCGGGTGCGAGCAGAAAGCTAATCAGTCATGAGGCAAAACCAGTGGTCACCCTTTATACAGTTCAGTTGCTTCCCTATACATTGCAGCATACATTGTTTTATTTGCCTTCCTATTCCCACACTGCATTTTTCTAGTGGCTTAATTATATTATCCACATGCTAGGCATGTGCTAAGTGGGATCCTGTCATTAGCAGCTGTTGATCTGTAAACCTGAGCTGAAAAGAAGAAAGTCCAAGAAACCCACTGCACAGAAATTACACTCTTACTGTTGTGGATGGAAAAAGGTTTTACTTTTGTTTTTTAACACATTATAAAAAGAGTAGGAAAAGGACAATGCGATATTGCTAAGGCAAAGGAGTTTCTATAAGGCTTCAGTGCCAAATTTCTGATAACAGGTACAGGAGTGGGAGTTACAGCTGAAAGCTCTGAGCTCTGCCTTGAAGATGGCTCACTGATGAGGGGGCCAGTTCTCTGTCAGGATAGAAATCTTACCTACACTTACCTGAGCTGTAAGGAAGCTCCAAAGCCATCTGCAGATAGGAATCTTTCCTTGAACACAAGCTCAGATAAGGGCTGAGCTCTTCCTTTAATAGTTTATTGCTAATCTGAAATTATTTCTGTCTTTTTAAGGTCAGCAGGTATAACTCCTGGCTGTTTGCAATCCAGCTTATTTCTGTTAATCCAGCAGACAGGATGTCACACTTTATCGCTCGCACCCTGTTACTTTATTTCCTATTAACCTAAATTGGCACAATTGAAGCCAGTCTGAGGCTTGTGGTAACATTCAATCACCTTCTTCTACCTCTCTTACTTTAAATTACTTGTAAATGATTTTACACTCTCTGACATACCAGAGTCCACAACAATATTTAAATATATTGAAATATATAGAATAATTAAGATTATTCAATAAATATATAGAACATGTCACATTGCATGTCTTTTAGTGCCACTCGTGGCCGTTTCCTGATCTGCATGTCCTGCTCCAGGTAGTACCCCATTGCCTCACCTCAACTTTTGTCAGCTCTTTGAGGCACCACAAGCAGGCATAACATCTAATGGCTCACCTGTCACTTGCTCATGCACACCACTACTTCAGTTGTACAGATACAATAATACAGCCTCACTGTTTTAGGGTTTAAGGGTATCACTTTCACCTGTCATGTAACTCTTAATCAATGTCACTAGATGTTTAAATTCTTCACAGTGGGAGATCAGTTCAGTAGACACTATCCAGTTTTCTTCACCTGGCCATCTTCTCTGCTGAAGTAGGTTTCTGTTTGAGGAGGAGGCATAGAAGCTTTAGCAAATCTTGACATTTGTTGTTTGTCATCATTGTTGGTATTTACTCCCCAGAAGAACTGGAAAGACAATGGCAAGAAAGGCGAATTAGCCTCACAACATGAATTTTGCAATTTTATACATAGTTGCTATTACATACTGAGAGTTTGCAATAGAAGTCTGGCATTGGAATTTATAAATTGCTGATAGTCAGATTTCCAAAGCAATTCCTATTACACTTACCATCAATCTGCCAGTATAAATGACTGATCAAGGTACGTGATCAGTTGGTATAATCCATCTTCTATCCCTTTTATCAGGCGTGGGTACACAATTCTGTCAATTTCCCACAGAAAATCAATAGCAATAATAGCTGTTTCGTTAGCAGCTGTCACAGTGTCACTAATACTGCTTCTTTGTAGGCCCAAAACACTGGCTGGGCTATCTTTTTTTTTCTCACAGGGGCTCTCTAGGGATCTAGAAAATAAGAGATGAGCTAATTGTTCAAATTACATTTGCAAGATTTCTTCAAAAGAAGTCCCAGACTGCTTTGTGAGGAGCCAGGCTAATCTTTCAGGGCACAATTTTAGAGCTCAGCGTCTGTTTTCTTGCAGAAGTAATTTTCTATCTAGAGTCTGGCATTGCAATTCTCTTGAGCTTTTTCACGGAAATTGATGATAAAATTAAGTAAATTAATTTCCTATTTCATCTATTAAATATCCACTCAGCCCCATTATCTAAGGCTTCTTATAAACTAAAAGAGACCAAACCAAGCCTTTATTTTCTCTGCCCAGCCAGGTCAGGCAGGGAAGTGTTCAAATAAGACTGTGCACCCTGAACTTCTCAGTCATTCCTGATCTTCAGAGGGGGATTACATCCCTCCAGGCCCCACTACTGCAGGAGCACCGTGTTCCATCACCAGCCTCCTTCAGAACCTCCTTTGCTGTGGTAGATGGTGTCTGTCCTTAGAGAACCTTCATATGCAGAGGTAGTTCAACCATGCAGTACCTGCACCTCCTCAGTATTGCCTGCTCTCACTGTCAGCAGCTGCTGTTAAGGTAGGAGTTGGCTTAATTTCAGTGAGAGGGATCAATGATGGGGCCTGCTGTGTGCAGGACTGATCTGCCATGTCTTTACTTGCCATCGCTTCATGGACCTGACCCAGACCTGACTGGACTGATGTGACTCTAAGAGCTGAGAGGTTTTTTTTTGGAGACAAGGAGATAACAAAGCCAAATAGTTGAGAAGGAAAATATTTTCTGGAAGGTACTGTTATAAATTAAATTACTATTTAAAATGTAAAAAAGAAAAGGTCTACTAAAGGGTTCTGCAATGAGTGGTTCTGCTGGGAGGGACAGTCAAGTCCTCATGAAGATCATCTTTGCTTCTGAGAATGACCAACATTTCTGGTAACAGAGGTCTCAGTCCTCACCTGGTCCTGAATACCTCACCAGAGAGGTCAGCACTGACAGAGCTACAACAAAACATCATGGGCTACTGTGAGGTTTTTTAAATGCTCCTGCCTTTATTAGAGAACAGGCAGAAAATGCATGACCCTTGGTCATGATGACCCAGCAAAGCATCCTGAAAGGGGACCGAAGTAGGGGAATCATGCCTCACCATCTCAGTATGACCCCTGCAAGTTCTCTCTGCTTTCACAGGGCTGGAGACCTCAAATTACATGAACTGTTTGAATTTCACTGACACAATGATCCTCCCCACCACCAATGCATCTGAACTCCAAGTGCTCAAAACTTTTTTCCTTTTCATGTTAATTTCTGTGTAAGCAGCACCACACTAAGGGGTGGTTTTGATTGTGTTTATGTAACACCGTTTGATCCTTGGAAGGTTTGTATCTCTCAAGCAAAATACTATTCTTCTCCAAGGGAAGAGCAGCTTTTTACCATGTATCACTCTGCTCTTTTATAAACAGAATCCATGCTAGTGCTAAATAGAACAGGATCAGCACAGAAGAAACACCTGCTCTTATGAGAGATAAGTTTGAGTTCCCTCTATACATGGTCATAGGAAAACCCAGGAGCCTCTGCCCCAATGCAGAGATGGGTTGTGTGCACGTTTCATCTCCAAACACTTCCACCTCGTGCTGCTTCTCAGTGATGCTGATGCTTCTGACCTCACCATGTGTGTGCAAACTGTCCAAGCTGTTTAATAACTGCCCATTTTCACCCCATGTTGGTGCATATCTGTGGTGACCAAAGTATTTCCCAGGACTATAAGGCTATGCTATATTTTCTCAACTGTGATTCAAGGGCAGAGGTTTCAAGCTGACTGGCTGCTGACAAACAGAGGCTCCCTGAGATGCTGCCTTCTCATTTTGCTTGGCAGCTTGTAAGCAGAAATGACATAAACCAAAGAAATTTCCCGGGAGAAGGTATGCAACACCCCACTTTCCTGTTTGCCTTTCCAGCTCCTGCCCATAACTACTTTTTGTAAGGCATTTAGGCTCTGCAGAGGAGTCTTGGTGTGCATGACTTCTGCAAGGGCAATAGAACTGGAGGAGACTGAAGTGGTCAGGAGGGAGTGCAGAGAAGCAGGTCCTCTGTTGAGGCCATCTCTTGGATGCAGTGGCCTTCATATTTCTGTGCAAATGCTATGAGCTACCAGTGGTGGCTGATTTTCCTGCTTTGTCCTTGTGAAGAAAAGAGAGAGGCCCAGTTTAACTGGAGCAGGAGGAAAGAATAGGGTGTTGGGAAGGGAACTGACTGCAATGTAGTGAACAGGAGTAACCAGAGGAGGAAAGTCATCCCAGCTTACAGTTTGCAGACATGCATTTGTATATCCTTCAGTGCCAAGGTGCTAATTTGACACCCAGTCAAGAGTACTGATGGTAAAAATAAATAGGAAAACAAGACACACAGTTCTGGTAATCTTATTTAATAACAATAACAACCTCTATTTAATCCTAAGAGCTCCAAGGCTAATCTTGCTTTTTTATTTTTGAGCATTCTTGAGTGTGATTTAAAAAATCTCTTTGACTAATTCACTGCCTTCTATTTTGGGAAAGCCTTGAGAGGTGCTGCTAATGAAGACAAATGAAGGAAAAGGAACTTGACCCCTGAGTATGAAATTTTGCTCATTAACTTGTGCTTCCAGTTGGTTGGTTGATATTATTTGGATGTAGATGGGGTAATTAATGATAGGAAGTAATGCAGCAGGATATGAGTAGTGCAGAATGTACTTCAGTAAATCTACCTTTTATTATGTCTCAGCTTATTTATGTGTGCTATATTTGTTATGCCACTGCCTGATGTAGTTACCACCTTCATTCGGAATTTCCTTAACTTAATGGTTTTCTTCATTCTTTTATGCTATTTTGGGATTTTTTTGTGTATGTTTCTGCATGCAATAATTTCCTACTCTGTTTTTAGTAGCATGAGGATGCATTTGCATGGCTATAAGGAATATTTCAGCATGCGAAATATTTCTTACAATAGCAAGTGCCATTGAAATGAACTATGCTTCCTTCCTACTTCATTAGACAAGCTACTGGTATTGCCAGTAAATTAATGGTCACAAATCTCCTATATAGTCTTACTTACATTATTTCTTGGATCCAGAAGGAAATAAACAAAAAAAATATATATTTTTTTTACATTTTTTTGATGGGTGGAGGGTGAAAGACTATGCTATAAATTTTTAAAATGACACATCCTCCTGGGAAGGAAATTGTCCTATGGTTTGAGCCAAAAGTTTTTTAAATTAGTAATATATCACTGTGCTTTTGATTTAGCTTCTTGACATGTGAATAATATATATCACCAAAGAAAAAGATGAGCTTAAATACTGAGTGATGTGAAATGACCTCGGGAAAGATTCTGTAAATGTTTATGCATCTGAATAATTTTACATTAACTTACTGAGGTGATAGAGAATATGCCCGTGAAAGTTATTTAATTGAATGCTTGTTCGAAAGATCAGGCTGTTGCTATGAATATTTTTACTCAGAACTCTTACAGATCTCTATGTTTCATGTGTTTGTCTGTCCATCTGTCTTTTGCCATCCCAAAACCTTTGGATCCTTTGACATATACCTGGTACTTACACTTGAGGTTGTACTATGAAACGTCTTATATAGTATGTGGCTCATAAAACAAAAGTATTTGAACAAAAATTTACTTTATTTTATGCAAGATGCAAAGCAGCAGATGGAACAAAGTGCCAGAACATATTAAGAATCTGAAATTTAGAGTCAATGTATGTGTAAGTGCAAAACTACTTTCTGGCCCTAGTATGGTCCCAGGCACAGATTCCTAGGGAGCAGACAAAATGGGAGGTACAGCTCGGGACTACATGATAATTGCTGAAGTGTACCTCTCCAGATGCAGGGCACTGAGACTGCTTATCTGTGAGAGAAAGAGGGAAAATGACCTCACACGTCCTGCAAGGAAGAGCATTCAGATGAACAACTATCAGACAATAGCCGATGCTCTGGCATTTCCTCTAATAACAATAACTTGATTGTTTGCAAATTCTCACAGGCATTAAAAAAGAGAGGTGGGGAGAGTCAGGTTCTCCAACGACTTTGATATGGCTCTTGATCTTGTTTAGAAAATGTTGAGATGAAAATTGCTAACCTGTGGTGTGGCAGTGCTGCATTCCTACGGAGGGCAACAGTGTGATTCAGGTGCGTGTTGCGTTCAGATCAGAGAAAGCACCACTACCACTGCTTTCAGAGGACTAGCAGAGGACTAGGTTAGAAAGCATATTAAAATGGGTAAGAGACCATTTAGTACAAAGCATTTTATTATTCCTGTTGAAATAAGCCTAATTGATCTTCCTGCACCAGTACTAAAAGTAAAGAGTGTAATAATCCTTCTCGTAATATTACATAGACTTTGTTGTCTCTTCCAGTTTCTCCTTCTGTTCTCCACCCTCTTAGAGTACCCATTTTTGTCTTTCCCCACAGCTGCTGTGCCGTGATCTGCCCACATTTATTCTCTGTAACTCAAATTCCTCCCGTTTTGTTTGAAACATAGTTTTATTTTACTTTTTCTCAATTTCTTCTCTAATGATTATTTATGAATTCAATTATGCACACTAGACCTTATGTGAAAATAATAAGTGTTATGGGATAATCACTGCAGCAAACTGTCTGGGTCTTAAACCCTGAGAAACGCAGGGAAACTGCCAAAACATTTCATTGTATAGGCAGCACAACTTGGCAGCATGAAGTTCCTATGGCTAATTATTGATCTCATTAAGTAGTAATCAGTTTGTGGATATAAGGACAATAGTTAAAAGTAACACTGTGCTAATTCTGACTTATCAGAACTGAAAAAAAAAAAAAAAAAGTTGATAATTGGCCACTTAAGGGTGAGATTAGCTGGCTGCCAGCTTTTGTAATAAGAACACACCTGTAATCAACCTGACCTTAATACTCACCAGCACCTATTACCCTCGCACAGCAGCCTGAGATTAAAGAGGAAAGACAGGGATTCCTTGGAGAACTGGAGCCACTGACACAAATGCTCGCTCTTTTAAAAAACTGGACTAGGTAATGGAGCTCCCCCTAATGTTGTTTCTCTATTATACATCCCCCGCAGACCCAGGCTGGGGAGGTGAGGTCAGGGCTGGGTAGCTGGTTGGGTGCTGCCATGGGTGCCCCATGTTTTCAGCCACACACTTGCCTGCAGAGCCCCTGCCTCTCCGGGAAGAGGTTGCTCAGGGTACCATGCCTAAATAAGGGGCTGTTCTTAGCCCTCCCCAAGGGAGTTAGCAGGCTCCACTCTTTAAAACTGAGCCATATAAGTGTTTAATGCCTGCTCTTGCTGTTAAGGTTGCTAACTCTAAAGTAGGAACAAAGTGAAAGCTGACTTTCTAGCCCACTTTTAAGGATTATAGGCAAATTCCTCTCATTGACTTGACAGGGAATTGTTTTTTACCACTGAAGGTCCTAGGGTATTGGTTCAGCTAGAATTATTCATTTGCTGTTAGTCATTAAAACACCCTTATGTAATATTTCTTTAATCAGTCCTGAGGATCTCAAGACTGATGGCTCTGTTTATTATAGCCACAAATTCCTGTGGCAGACCCTGGGAAATATGCTATAAAAAGAAGGGGTTTTTTTGTGGGTTTTGGGTTTTTTTTGCAGTCTTTTGTGTTGGGTTTTTTGTTGTTGTTTGTGTCATTGTTTGTTTTGTTGTTTGTTTGTTTTTTTAAAACCCAAAAAACCTGCACCCACAAGAAGAAATGAAAACGTTGTTTAAGGAGAGTAATATCTGCCTTATTTTACACATACTCAAGCATTTGATTTCTAAAACCCAGTGAAGAGCTCTGAAGTGCACAAGCCTTTCACAGATAAAGATTACCTTATGAAACATCAACAAGTAAAGGTAATAACCTTTATGGTTTTTACCATATATGGATAATATGGAATATTCCTGTTTCCAGTCAGAGGTCCAGAAGCCTGCAAAAGTCTGTAAGCTATAAATGGTACCAATGCATTTAAGAAATTAGTGTGACTTGGAGGGGGTGATATTCTGGGTGAAGTTTGAGGGCAAGTTAGGTAAATGCTCTGAGTTATGCTGCCTGCTGGCAGAGCTTGATCTGAAATCCTGTCAGGTGGTAGAGGCTATAAGAAAAGCCCCAAAGAAATGGCTCAGGACAGGAGTGCTATACACCAGACTAATGTCACTACTGCAACAAAACCCATGTAGGTAAAGGTAGCTGGAATACACACAAGGCTAAAAAAAATCCCCCCAGAATCAAACACACCTGGTTACCCTCAAAAATACATAGACAGGGCAGGTACAGCATGTAAAGACAGGAGTGTTACCTAGTGTACTTCACTCAGACACAGCACATCGGCAGAAACCAACAGGCAAAAAAAAGCTGCCAGGGGAACTGCAGGTTTCTGTGTCAATTTTGATATTGGCACATTAGGACAGCTTTTTAGACACTAGGAGGAAATTCTTCACTATGTGGGGGGTGAGACACTGGAACAGGTTGCCCAGGGAAGATGTGGGAGCCCCATCCCTGGAAGTATTCAAGGGCAAGTTGGATGGGGCAACCTAATCTAGGGGGAGATGTCCCTGTCCTCTTTAAGGTCCCTTCCAACCCTTGCCATTATATGACTTTATTATATTATTTGGCTGGCCATCAGCAGGGCCATACACAGATGAGAAGGGTGGGGTTGTCAGGCTTATTTAAATCAATCCACCTACCAGGACAAAGCATTCATAGCTGTAGAAACACAACAAATTCTGGATGGTAATCTTAGCATAAATGGCTCGAGTAAATATGAGGCTACTTGGCTGTTCCCCTTCTTTCACTAGCTCAAGTTTTAGAAAGATTTATTTGGGAGCAAAACTTGAACGAAAGCTAGAGCTGAAAGAATCTTAGGTGAAAGAACCGGTGCTGTTTGTTTTCTTGTTATCTGTCATAAGAGGTGGTGTTCAAGCATTTACAGTTCTTTCAGATAAATGTCTAAGCTAGTTTTAAAAAGCAGAAAAGACTGTCTAGAAAGATTCATAATAAACATTGGGGCAAAAGTTCACATTGTGACCTTAACACACTCTGTGTGTGCGTGTGCATGACTGTGGGTAGACACCCACCTCTGGTAGGTCTTACCTAGCACTCAGAGCAAATTATCACAATTCATTTTACTGCATTGCCCTTTGGGCATCCTCATCTGCTGCAGTATTTTCAGGAGCTATGCAGTTATTGTAAGGAAATTACAGGCTTAACATTAGATGCAACATTTGTCAAAGGAAAAACTTAGACCGGACTCTCAGTAAAAGAACTACCACTGGCAGTCAGCATCTGATTAGAGAAAAAAATCTGGCCAAATATTAATTTTTTATGAAGTCTGAACACTTTGGCCTGAAGATAGAGGCAAAAGGTGTGAATAAATCAAAAGGGTAAAGAACTGTTATAAAATCTTGTCTTGCAAACATTACACTAGGGATCCCAGATAATACTTTTCCCCAACATATTTTTCTTCCATCAGTTTTTTTCAATGTGATCTAATGTGGCAAATCCTGAAAGGTCACCAGCTGTAGGTGGATTTATATCCTTCTGTTGTTTCAAATAGAAATACAGCATTGAACTTTGTCTTTTTGGCCCTTTATATGTATTCAGGAAATTCTAGAAGTGAAATATTGATGGATAACACAAATCCTGTAATTAACCTCTGCCATTTTAGGGAGAAAGAAAACTGCTAGTGAAAGTGAAGTGAGCTACTCAGACGTAAAATATTGTAGACTGAAGGAACTGACAGTGAAACCAAGGGTGCTCACAATACAAAGACACTACTAAGGGAATTAAGAGAAGAATTTTAGGAAAAAGTTACATACCCTGTGGTGCAAGGACGACAGAGGAGTGAAGCAAGTGTAAGCTACATGATGTCAAGATTGTTTTAAATGTTTTTATATGTATCAACAAGCATTCACATTTATGTTTCAATCATAAACCAGAGACTTGAGAACTGAGACTGTCCCTCCAATACAGGGACGTGTAAGCATAAACTTCACCGGAGAACAAGCAGACTAATCACAGAATCACAGAATCACAGAATATTAGGGGTTGGAAAGCACCTCTGAAGATCATTAAGTCCAACCCCTCTGCCAGAGCAGGACAATGGAGACTAATGGAGAAGCAAATGTTTCTCTTCAGGAAAGCAGGGTTATTGTGTTAGTATGAGCAGTCTGGTAGGGAGAGAGAATCTGAGGGACCTGAGAAGAGAACACAGGAATGGTCAGAGTTCTAGAAAATATGACCTAAGAAAAAAAGACTGAAATCCCTGTGGTAGTTCAGCCTAGAGAAGGGAAGGCTGATAGTGGGTGCCTGCAAAATCTAAATGGTACCTGCAAAGGGGAAGGAGTGAATAGTTCACCATGTCTACTGTGTTGACACAAGAAAAATAAGCTGTCATGCAACTAGGATAAACAAGGAAAGGGAGTAAGGATAGTGGGGCAGGTTGGGAAGGCTATGGGAGCTCCACTACCAAGGAATTTTGAGAAATTACTTAATCCTGGGAGGATACTTTCTGTGTGCATTTTAGTAGCAAAAGGGAGTGACTGAGGATGGCAGGGCAAGGTTTTAGGGAAATGATTTTCAGAATAGACATAGAGATAAAGACATGGAAAAGGAGATTAGATGAGTGCCAAAATCTGAGGGTTAGACAAAATTGATTGGCACTAAACCCAAAAATGAATAAGAAATCTTGGGGCATAAATCTTTTTCCAGTGCTATAACTCACCAGGATCTAGAGAGCTGTGTACTAATTTTAACAGTGTTTGAAATCTGGTATTCTTTGATGTTGAAAGACATTTTCTTATTAAACAGAACTAGCTAACAGGGACCTTCTGCCTCTTGGATAAAAAAGAAGGCAGAAGCAGTACAGAAAAGATTTAAAGTAGTATGGGGAAAGCTATGAAAGGCATCAGGAAACCCAGCTGAAGACTAGGCTAAGTAAATGCAGACCAGATATAAAATGAGAAGCTGGGGCATGAAAGATGACAGGCATTGCACAGAGATGAATAGTTTCTGAGAAGATTAAGAGTGGCTGCTGCCTATAAAAAAGAAAAAGGAAAAAAAGGGACTTGCAAAGCTGCAGAGGGACTAGCAGGGTGCTGCTGGTGAATTCTAAAGATCTGGGAAATGAATATGAAACGACATGGAAAAAAAGGATATGGGGAAGAAAACCAACAGAAGAAAGAAAGAGAAAAGGAAGAACTATGAGATTTAAAATGTTTACTATCGTACTTAACACTTCTCAGTAAAAGCTGCTATCACCAGGGTGCTGCCACCAGAATCAACAGAAGACAAGAGATAGCAAAGATGGAAGAGCACTAGGAATTTACAGAAGATATGAAAGGAAGAGTGTTCAGATGACAAGAAATGGAAGACAGTAAGAAGTGGTGGACTGGCAAAACAATGCAGGAGAAGGATCAATGAGGTAACATCCAAGAGCTGGCTGCAAATAAGAATGCAGAGAATTAGAGAGGGAGTGTGCCTGTCTAGTGAGGTGTGGCTGAGCTTGCATTGGCTGAATCTATGGAGTGAAAACAGAAACAATAGCAGCAAAGTTGGGCAAGAGTTGTAGGCTCTGTCCACATACTGTGGAACAGCCCAGAGGCTGACTGGCCCAATATGGTTTGCACCTATAGGGCTAAATGCTTTCAGATCACTGAACAAGGTGTCTGTGTTCAGAAAGCTTATTGGGAATGGTCCCAGGTTGGCACTAATGCCCAAATACTGCCATGGAAGTGATGCTGGGCAATGCCAGCAGCCTCCCAGGGTCCACACTACCTGTGCAGGCTGGGTGCTGCTCCTCAGGACTGTGCCCTTGCATCCCTTGTCACAGATGGCCCTGACAGGGGCCAAACCTCCAAGGGTTGGGTAAGATTAAAGGACTATGGAGAAGTGCTCTACTGTCACTACTGATCAGAACACACCTTTCATATCCTCATTCAAAATAGCGTGGCTTGCAGCAGAAGACGTTAAGCTGCCGAGTGGGGTCATGAGTTAAAATCCTGTTCAGGTAAATATAGCACCATCACGCCACTGCCAAAAGCAAAGGTAATCATTTCAGCTTACAGGATAAATGGAGATTTGAGTCCAACCAGCATAAATGTAAAATGTATGCATAATATGTGTTCCTGGGGTATCAGAAATGAAAATAGACCTGGTATCATTCCACTTTGCTAAACATGGTGCTTATCTTCTGTTTGCAATAGGAATTTGTCAAGTCTGATGGCCTAGAGCAAAGTGACAGGTGAACATCTGTAGCATAGTGAAGAGTGGTGGAAGGCATAGCAGAGCTAGCTGGCAGCTACACACCTTTGTGGAGCACACAGGGTGCAGCAAAAATAGAAGTACCACAAAGCTCAGGCAGAATATGTGCCCTGGACATCAGCTGAATTAATCCTTACCACTCAGCACTGCAGTCTTGGTTCTAGCCAGCAGTAACTAGTCCTGGCCATAACAGGAATGCTGAAAGAGTTCTTCCACTTGTTTTGTCCCCTGCTTCTTCCCAGCTGCATAAGCCAGCTGCACCTTCCTCTTCTCATCCTTAAACAGTTGCTGTGACTACCTCAGCAGAGGAGTCTCTCAGAGTTAAAAATGTAGGTGGGATAAGGGGGTTAAAATAGAAAAAGAACATGGTTAGGACAGTGTCACAGAGTTCAAAGTGTGTGGATGTGTGTGTGCAAACATGAATGAATACACAAGACTTCAACAGAAGAGACAAAACCAGAGAACTTAATTGATGTAAGAGGATAACAGCTATTAAACAGAATATGGAGTTAAAGGAAGTAAAGGGCTGTTTCTTTTCAGTGTTGGATTATTTTAGCAGCATTTGATAGTTTGATGGAGGTACCTGTGTTTGGTATGTGGCATTTCACTAGCACAAAATCATTGTCGTTTACAGCAAAGAAAAAGGCAGTAGGAGACACAAGGCAGTTTCAAGCAGACCTTGGAGAACCCCAGCCAGGAGTACACAGTCCTGTGCTTGGATCTGGGAGGGGCTGCTGGGACATATGCTCCTAAAAGCTGGGTCCCTCCTAGCTGAGCCTATGGAAGGTTGAAGGGTGACCCTGACACTGGGACACTGAGAACCTGCAGACAGCAGGTATGATGGGCTTTAAGCAGAAAATGTGAACATGACAGATGATGTGCAGATGTGACAACAGGTACATCAAAATGACAAGTGAAAAGTTTTCATTTGGGCATAGAGAAAGAAGACTCCTATTGCCTTACATGGCAGAGAGAGTGGGAACTGAGCCAGCTCCAGGCAGCTGAGTTTTTAATTTTTGTGTAGCATAAGTTACAGTACTGTGTAGGCTCTGAAGACAACCTTTCTCGTTCCATTTTTAGTGTAATGTAGCCCTAAAGCCAGCTTGCCTTCATTCTTCAATCTTCATTTGTTGTGATTGTTCCTATAAGGCCTTCGTTGAGATTAAAGCACCAAAGTTACAGAGTGTTTTTTCTAGAGATAGGAGGAAAGCTATTACAGCTGATTTTAGCTTTAGGGAAAGAATGAACTCACCGAGTATCACAGCTGATTTTTATAGAGAAATGTTTCTTCACAAATGAATTAAACATATTTAATTTAAAAGAGGCACTAAACCCTCTCAAGTACAATATTTCTGCCTTAAATAAAACTTCAAAATTCAGATGGAATGGCTGAAAGAGGAAAAATTACCAAATCTCATATTTGATTTCCCTGACTGCTTCTTGTTGGCTCACTGAGCACATTCACTTTTCCATCAACATGGTCACCAGAATTTAAGTTCTGTTTGGTTTGTTACAGACCATCACTGAAACTGCAGATCTTGGGAAAAAAATCTATTCTCCCTCTTTCTCCCAATGTGTTAAGCTGCCATCTTGTAAAACTAAACTTGCAATTTGGTATTAAAATAAACTGCTATATGAGTCGTTTTTACAGCAGGAACAAAATTTGAGAAATGAATGCTGATACACCCACACAAATACACATACATGCACACACTCCCACACACAACCATCCAAAGTGAAGACTGAGTTCAAGCTTCTGTATAAATTTATTCTGGGTTGTGCTCATTTAGGATATGAAAATCTGTAGGTTTTGGGGAAACAGCCTTAGAGTAGTGTGCAGGGCAGTGATAGCACATTTCAAGAAGGGCAGTATAAACAGCAGATCTGAGATAAGATGGCTGATAAATTCTGGATTATCAAACAGAAGCTGCCTTGACTGCGGAGGAGAATGGATACTTTACATACCTTTTAACATAACTCTTTGTGATCTGTGAGGAAAAAAAGTAAAATATTGTCAATTGCCAAAGTCTAAAGAGTCCAAGTCTCACTTCCCAAAAGGATTTTTAACTAAAATGTCATGATGCAACAGAATCAGTGCTACACAGGCTGCTTAAACTTGGTGAAAATAGTAGCTGCAAATGATTGAGCGTGAGAGAAAAGCTGAAGGTTCTGTATCTTTCAATCACAACATGGTGAAACTAGAAAACATTCTCTTTCAAAGAAGTAAAAAGACATTAATCTGAATTGTTCCCAGCATAGTTACATGTGCCTACTTCCACGAATCCTGTCCAGCAGTATGGGATGGATGTACTTGAGCTGTTGTCACAGTATAATCCTGCTGCTGTTTTAATCTGTTTGCAAGCATCATGTTTGACAGCATCAGTCCAGTGCAGAACTTGATGGTGTGTCTCTTTTGCCAATATTTGCTCAAATACTACTTCTGGCAAAATCTTTGGATGGTTTACTATTGATGGCAGTGCAGATAGATTTTAGCCTTTACATGTACTTGAAATGAAGATGGAGTTTAGTCAGGCCAACTTAAGCAGAAGTAGATTTTGAGTAGGGAAGCAGAACTAACAACACTGAACTTGCAAAAATAGGTGCCCAGGTTACCTTACTACCACCAGTCATTGTATTTTCACCTCTCTGAAAGCTGTTAGTTGTATCTGAATGAATTATCTAGAGCTGGCTGTTTTCTCTTACAACTAATGAAAGTCCAGTTTACATGAAGAACTGTATGTCATCATGTAGTTTGCCCAGACTCAGTAAATTTTATGCATCTCAGTAAAGGAAAAGAAAACTTATGCTTGGTACTGTATATCTATGAAAGATGGCAGACTGCCTTTCACACCAGGTAGAGCAGCAAGCACAGAGGACATGAGTGTTTTGCAAGTCTTCTTGCAAGTCCTGTTACCTGTTTTGCTGCAGTCACAGTGGCCCATAACTTACGCTCCTGGGAAAGGACACACTGATATGGCTTCCTTGCATTTATTCATTTGCTGCAGCTGTGTCAGGAGATACAAGAGTGTAACAAGTGCCCTAGCTCATAATTCTCTTTCTGGAGCACAATAGGGATCAAGAAGCTTATTGGTTCTTGAGGGAGTAGGTATTTTAGCATACATTGGCAAAAGAGGTAGAGTACCAAGAGCTGCACTGGACTGATGTTGTCTCTTGCAAACTTAATGAAAGTGACTGGAATGTAAGAATAACACACCCTTGACACTGTAAGTGAGAAGTCATCTTCTCTGTCCACCCTTGGTGCACATTAAGTACATTGAAACAGCAGCTGGATAACACTGTGAAGACAGCTCAAGTACATCCATTCCATGCTGCTGGACCAGATTTGTGGAAAATAGGAACCCTTCAAAAATTATGTTTTGTATTAAGCAAATACCAACACTCTGCTAGCTGAAAATTATCTATGAGCAAAAATGTCCTTTAAGCTATAATTGAACATGTAACTCACCTACCTTTGTTTTGACTTTATTATTTTAATTGCTTTAGAAAAGGAATTGAGAAAATCAATGCAAAACCTGAATCACTGACTATAACATGTTTTAGGGAAAGGAACTGCAGAATGGTTAGGTGTAGAAAACAAGTAATCCTTCCTTCTTATTTCTGTACACTAGTTCTTTATTATTTTCCTCAGGAGAAATCATCACCCTTTCTAGAAAAGATACATCGAAACGTTCCTCTGAAATAGCTTTCCTCTCGACAGTAATGGTTGAATTCTCCCTCTACATCATACTCATTATCTTCCAAAAGTTTTGGAAGCCACCGATTTGAAGAATCAGTGGGGAACAAGCACTTTTTTCTGAGTATCGTCCTTGCTCAGTTGAACTGTAGATTCAAGTGTCTCTAATTTCACAGAAATTTACAGAAATTCTCTTCTGCTCTTGAGCTAATATTACTTTTGAAGAGGATTCTAGGGAAATGCTGGATTTGCTGAAGATATTTCTTCATCGATATGGATTTTTTTTCACAGGTCAAAGACCAAAAGCTGCTACCCCCACAAGACCTCCTTAGCATCAGCACGAAGGATGCAGCTCTGTGCATTGTTGCTCACTACAGGTCCTACTGACCAGAGATCCACTCAGGAAATACGAACACCACAGTCGTAAATAAAGGCCATTACTGATGACAGTTTCAGTGGAGACCTGAAAGTGTATTTACCAGTCTTCTCCTATCCAGTGTCTGCCTTAGTTCTTCATAACATGTCTTCCTTTTCAATGCCAGAGGACTCCTGAGTCTGGATCAAGCCTACAGAGTTCCCAACCCAATATTGCTGTGGCAAATGGCTGTGTACTCTTGCTTGTCTGCTGCCTTTGCTTTATAGGTTTTGTACAACTATTGAAGACTTTGCCCCAGGTTATCCAGCTATGTGCCCTCTTGTCCATTAAAACTACCTTCATAAATAAAAAGATGGGTGTTTTGAGCCTTGTACATACAGTGAGAGACTGTATGTATATATATATTTATACACACATATATATATTTTTTCACTATACTGCCTCCAGCCACAGTACCTTTATCCTCCAGAGTGAAATATGGCTGACATGCAGTCAAGCAGAGCCTCTTTTTTTGCAAGTTATTAAAAAAACAGTCAGAAAATGAAATTTTCTTGGCTCTCCTTTCTCCTTCTCTCCGATATTGTTGGTATTTGCTTCTCATTCACTGGTAATAGGAGTTAAAGTATCTACCAGATCTCACCTCTGGCTTCACTGCTGAATGTGGCATAGAGCAGAAGAGGTGTAGCGAGAGGGAAATTTGATTTTCCTCGGGAAATCTTGGTTTTATCAAAAAGAGAAGTAACTCTTAACTGAGTTTATTTTGAATATTTTACCAGCACGGAAACAAGGGCTGCCTTAGACCTCAAAGTTTATTGGTAGAGTAACTGGGAGGAAAAATATCAAATCCAGACATATAGTTAAATTCAAAGTAGCTACCAGGCCACCATATTGTGGGTCACACCTCTGAAAGTTCAAAAACGTTTATAAATGTTATTCTTGTCATAAGAGAACAAAGGAGCCCACCTTGCCTGTGCTCTTATGCAGCAGAGGGTTCTTCCCTGATAATTCAGAAGGATGTATATTAAGCTGTTAAAAAGCACTGTATAGATTAGGAAGCTCAATGTAATCAACTGGTTCATTACTGAAGGGAAGTAGCTCATAGGAAACTTAGCTACTCAACATAATACCTCCTAGTTGAGATTTAATTTTCCTGAGGCTTTTAATTTTTTTCAAACTTTACTTTTTGGGCGATTCCTCCTTTTGCCTTTCTGCTGTTACTTTTTATGTATTTCTTGCATGCTCCATTTGGCCCCTGACAAGCTGCCAGTTTGCTGTTGGGATGCCTTCTCAAAGTTGTGGTTTTGAGTCTCTTCTTCAGAAGGACTTCCATCTCTCACTTGCCTCTGAAATGTTCTAGGTAGTGGCTATTAATCCAAAGGAGAGCAATACCACCAACTCTGTATAAATATGTAATGTTTCCCAACATCCAAAGCATGTCTATAAAGTACAAGCAGAACAGACTGTGTTTGCAACCTTCACTTTAGCATCTCCTTATCTTTTCCCAACTGTGAATAAGCTTACAAAGCTTTGGCATAGTGTTTACTTAAAATGCAGGGTCTGCATCTGCATATTAGGTATATCTGTGTATCAGACAAGTTCTCAAGAAACAATTAGAAGTCAAAAACATCAATATGTGTGACAGATGATTTTCTCCTAATCTAGAATAGCATTTTCTGTTGGAGATAAGATGTGATTTTTAAAACATATACTACCACTTGCCATTTGGAGTGTTTTGGAGGAAGATTCTAAAGCTGGAAAAAAATTGTACTGTATTTTCAGAAGAGAAAGATGAGAGAGGCTATAAAGAAGCTCATTAAATAAATATCACCAGGAAGATTCAGAAAACAACTATTAAACTACTGTTTGGTAATCATCCAGAAAGGATACATTAATTAAAATAAGCTGACGTGGGATTGTCAAGAAAATTCCATACGAAACAAGCTGAATTTTCTTCTTTGACTCATAACTGACCTCGTGGATAGTGATGAAGCAGTAGATGTGCTATATATCCATATCAGCAACATTCATTACATACTTAGCATGAGGTTCTCATCAGTAAGCTAACAAAATACTGTAGGTGGGTCATGAGTGGGCAAGCAATTGCCTCTGAAGTAATTCTTAAAAAAGATCAGTTGTGTACTACCAAACCAGAAGGATGTTTCACATATGTTCCTGAAGGGTTCTGATCTCAGATACATTATATTAAATAGTTTAATGAATAAATTGGATAAAGAAATAAAAGGTCATAAAATTAGAAAATAACTACAATAAAAAAGGAGATAGTTAAAAGCATTTTGTAGAACTGAATAGGAAATAAAGATTTTAGGCCAGAGAGATGGCCTAAAATCAGTAAGTGCTACCAGAGGAAGCAGAGCTCCAATAAAAATGGATAATAGATAACTAGGAAGCAATATGCTTTGAAAAGTTATGAGGATTACATAGCATTACAGACTTGAGAAGTATTCAATACTGTGGTGAAGGTGAAAAAGCAGGCAAACCTCAATGTGGGGTGTATGAACAGAGAATTTTACACAGCCTGCAGAAGATGCACAGCAGGGCTGGTCTGGGACACCTAGAGAAACAGGCTAACAACATGGACAGTCACGAAGAGAACAGCAGTGCCAACAACAGTTTCAGAAAGCACAGCCTGTTAAGAGATTTGATTTATTTAGCTGAGATAAAAGACAAAAAGGAGTAAGGCAAAGTAGTCTTTTGCAGACATATACTAGCTTGTGGTGATTCTGCTCTGAGAAGTAAGCAAAGAAATAAAGAAAGTAAAGAAGACACTGAGAATTTTAGGGAATCCCCTTACCCCACTCTGGGTCCTTAGGTGCTGAAACCTGGAACATGGTAGTTATGGCAGTTGTGAAGTCTACCTGACTGGAAGCTCTCAGAGAGATAGTAGATAAACTCCTGCCAGAGGTGGTCATACTGAACATAATCCTGCTGCAGTGCAGGAGTGCTGTAGTGGATAACCTCTGAGATTCCTTCTGTCCCAATGCTTTTAAGAAAATATCCAGTGGATTTGAACTTCTCACAAGTGAGTATTAATTGACAGGTAAGCTATTGCTGCTTCTTCCATCAGCTTCAAAGTAAGAACTTTTATACTCTGCATTTTGGTTACTTCACATTTCTTTCTTTTCCCCTCTGAAATATTTAGGTAGTGGTTTTAATTCATTTGTGAGAGGAAATGAGAACTAACAGGGCCTGGTTTCTGGTGGATTTATGTTCACAATTCCTCTCCCTCCGCTGCAATAAACCCAGCATCCCTCCTAGCCCCCATGTATCCTTTGCATTGTATATTAATGCCTCACGGCACTGTGTCCACCACCAACAGTGGCTCCAGCTACGCCTTGTCTTCTTGAGCTCCCACACTCAACCCTTTGGCTGTTCCCTTATGATTGGGGTGGGGAGGCTGCCCCATGTGCTCCAGTTTCTTTTGGGATGTATGTATGCTTATTAGACAATATGAGTGCCCAAATGAAAGACCAAAGAGACAATGTATGTCACTATTGAACTCACTCTGCAGCTTTTCCTCCAGCATGAGAATGAATGGGGGTTGGTTTTCTTTGATCCAGCTGTGAGTTTTACAACATTTGTAGAAGCTTGCAGCAACTTGGAGACCTTCACACTGCTGCCAAACTTTGCTGAAATGAACTAATAAGATCAGAAGGTATTGGCAAACAGAAGGGACAGACAAAAAATATTACTGCAATAACATTATTTTTTTAGGCAATTGAGCTACAGGTAAAAGTACTTTTATTTTAAAAACACTTTATTTAAAATGTGTTTTTAAATACCATAAATAATGATTTTGATAAACATTTTATTTTGTTTTGTTTTGTGAGAGAAATATAATGCATCATTCTCAAAGTTTAAGCACATAGTGAGTATACTCTGTATTATCACCTAATTAGTTTAGGACAAATATTAATAAATAACCAAGCCGTTAAATACTACAACAGTTTTTCCTTCATTCCAACCAGTTTTAACAATGAAATAATTCTGATGCTTCTAACATTTCAAGTAGTTCAGATAAACCAAGATCTTTTTGTACAGGTCATATTTGGAGAAAGTAGGTTACACTTACTCTGTTAAGAAGTCTGTTAAGAACTGCTAACATTTTGCACTGCTATTTTTCTACACTGTGATTAGACTCAGGTTGAGCTCACACAACAGCTCAGTGAATACTTCTGGCCTGATACATAATACAATGAATTAAGACCCTTTGTGTACAGGTACTTTGCATGCAGTAATTGTGATAGTTGTAACAACTCAGAAATACAAAGAACAGTGGTCAGATGCCTCCTGATTTCCTCTCTGGTGGATGGCTTGAAGGAGCATCTCTGGCAGAATTGAGGAAACATTATTCAGTCATGGTAATCTTGTGTCTCAGGGTCTCCCAGTCCATTTTCACAAAGGTCCCATCCTTAGTAAACCCATGTAAATAAAATACTTGGTAGATTTCCTTAATCTAAGAGGCTACTAGCTTTCCATATTGCTAGTTCCCTGGATCTGAGCAATGAATAGTAGACTGGATTTTACAAAGACGTTAAGCAGATGTACATTTGCAACAGGTTAAAATCTGTTTCTCGTTTTGGACCTGGCTGTACATGATAGCTGCTTGGGAGCAGGTCTGGACCGACTGTAGGAGGAAACCCTAGAAGATAAAGAAAGGCTCTTTGAACCCTCTGCGATGCAGCAGTGTAAAACTGAACAATGAACCCAGCTCCCTTAATGAGAAAGTCCTCCAGCTCACCATCCTGTAACTCCGACTTGGTAGCGCAGTGAGCACAAACACAGAACAAACTGGTAAGACAGGAAAACGAGAGGTTTCTAATTCTGAGATCAAGGAGAGACTGTCAGCAGCTGGACTCGTGCACTAACCCATCAGGATCTTTGCTTCTGGCAAACCTTTAGGTTAAGAAGAACAGCTCTGGGGGGGTTAGTCAAGGACAAGGGGGTGGGGCAGCAGTGGGTGCTACTGGAGAAGGGTATTTGGAAGGACTACTAAGAGATCAGGAAATAGAAGGAACTTACTATCCAAGTACATTAAAGGGATATTTTATTATCCTGAGAATGTGTGAATGTGACCATTTAGTAGGCCTAGTGCAATTTAGATAGATATTAATAGTCAGTCTACAGTAGGGGAAGTGAATTCCCACCAGGGAACTGACCTTTCCTTTAGAGCAGCCCGTGACAGGCAGTGAAGAGAATCAGCACAGGCACACCATTTCAAAAAATGCCTGTTTATTTATGTTGTCATTGCTATCTCCCCACGTAACTGATCCCATGCTAGCCTAGCTCAGTCCTGACAGTTGCTCCTGTCAAAAGCCCTGGTTCTCACTTATCCACAGCAAACGATGCATCTTTAGGTATTTGTTCAGGGCAGACAGGGAAGCACAGACTCCCTGTGCTGCACTAAACTGTAAATACCAGCTTTTGAGTCGCTCAGTATATGCGGTTTCTAAATAATCTCACAGGCTATTCACTTGAGGGAAAGTTCAGTACAAGTAAATTATGCTTAAGCAGTGAATATCACATCTTCAACTGCATACGAAGAAAAAAAAAAAAAGGATAACTTCCTCACTTATCCACACATGATAATTATTAAAGGTGACCACAGGCAAAGATAAAGTGCATCACATCGCCAGAATACATAGACTGCAAATGTAACGTACAATTAGCTGTATTAGAATGACTATTTAAGTATAGTTTCAACTAATTCTAAAATAAGAGTATGCTTTAAAGAGTAGATATATCTTGTTGGTTGTTTAAAATGAGAACACATATGCTACGTGACTGAAATCTCCTCCTGACAAGATGTGCATGCACGTGTGTGTGGGAGAAAGAAAAAACACATCTTTTTACTACTCTTTTCATCTGCCATTTTTAATTCCAAAATGGAGTGACATGTAAAGAGTGGCTACTAAGAAGATGGAGACTCCCTGTGTACAAGGAGTCACATAGAAAACACAAAGGGTAATGGGCACAAGTTGCTCCTGGGAAGATTCCGATTGGATGCAAGAGGTGTATTTTTCACCATGAGGAAAATCAAACATTGGAATAGTCTCCCAAGGGAAGTGGTGGATTCCCCCACGTTGGACAGTTTCAAGTCTCAGCTTGACAGGGTGCTGAGGCACCTCATATAAACTACAGAATTACCTAAAAAGGTTGGACCAGATGATCCTTGAGGTCTCTTCCAACCTAGCATTCTATGATTCTATATTAAACCAGAATGGAATTAATTGTAACTAAGCAATTTTGCTGTGGACCATCTCCTCTAAAATTCACTTTTTTGCTAACTGCCTCCTGTCATGAACCCCTCATCCATCAGGAAGATACTGAGCAGGTGATTACTTCTGCCAGACAAAATGCACAAAGCTAAACTTGTTGAAATGGTTTGCCAAACTAGATCGGTATGACCGATAATGGTGTAACCAACGGCTTATCTGGAAAATCCCAACTACATCTTCAATGCATTTGTTTTTTTCCCAGGTCAGTTTCAGCAGAGCAGAAGGAAAGACAGGTGATCAGCCAGTGCTGCTTTGGCTCCATGCAGGTGCTCTACAGGTCAGCCTTGAAAGCCACTGGATTAAGGGCTTAGTTTTGAAGACAGCGGTAGGAATCAGCATCTTGGAGTCAAAACACCATAGTGAAAAAAGGAGGGAAGATGATGGTCACAGAAGTACAACCAGCCTGCCACTGTGGCTGAAGGGAGAGGGAAGCAGCTCAGTTCCCATCACCGGGGGATGCACTCCGTGTCCGGGCCGACCACGCGAGAGGCGGGGGACACGGGTGGGGCAGCCCACGCCAGGAGCACGGCAGCACCTGCAGACCGTGAGGGTACCTCGGTTACCGATCTGGAGACCCCAGAAGACAAAGTTGTCCATTCCCACCACAACGTCGTGCCCTGTGCCAAAAGCCGCCGTTCACCCTCCCGGGGCAGCCGGCTGGCCCCACGCGTCCCGAGGGATGCGGGGAAGCCTGTGCCCCCCTTGCCACCCACCTCCCGACAGCGCCCTCCTCACCGCGGCGCGCAGCCCTGACGGGTACCAGCCCACGCTGCAGGTCGAGCCGCAGCTGCCTTCCCACGGAGCGCCGGCCTCTTCTGTGCTCCCCGGCGGGGAGGGAGGCGACGGCGTCTTTAACACCCGGGCCCCTCTCCCCGCCGCCCCCGCCCGATCGCCCCGGCCCCGGCGCCGCGCCACGCCCGGCCAGCAGGTGTCGCTGCCGCACTCCCCGGGCAAGCCCGGCGCGCACCGGCGCGGGCGCGGAGCAGCCCCCGGGGGCCGATCCCCCTTCCGCGACCCCCGCCCCACGGCAGAGGGGCCCGGGCAGCGCCTCTCGCTGCAGCGGGCGCCTCCCCCGCCTCTGCCCCGAGCTCCGCCGGCGGCAGGTTAAGCAAGGTGCCTCGACGCCTCTCCGCGGCGGCGGCACCGCCTCCCTCAGCGCCGCACGGCGCCGTCCTCCTGCCCCGTGAATGGCTGCCGGCTGACTGACAGGCCAGGCGGCCACACGGGGCGGCAGCTGCCTGGGCTACACCTATAAGGGCCGGCGGGGAAGGGGCGCCGGAGCCGCCCGGTGAGCAGCCTCCCACAGCCGGGGGCGGAGGAGGTCCTCGTTGGGCGAGCCGAGCGCTGGCTCCCCGGCGGCAGCCGCGCCCGCCCTCCCCTGCCGATCCCCGCAGCAAGTGGCAGTCCCGCGCCTCGGGCCCCCCTCTCCGGCAGCGGCGCCCGAAGGATGCGGCGCGGCGGGGCGCGGGCGGCGGGGCGCTGCCGCGGGGGGACCCGCCGCTGCGCCGGGCGCGGGCGCCTCCGACCCTGCGCGCTGCGCTGGGCAGCTGCTCAGTGAGCGCGGTGGCCGCGGCGGGAGGAGGCGCAGGCGGGCTCGCTGCGGCCGCTGCCGTCGCCGGAGGGGCTGCCGGCCGCTCCGCGCTGGCGGTGGGGCTGCGCGGCGCCCTGCGCTGGGAACGGCACCGGCGCCGCCGCCACAGGTGACTCGCCGGGGGCCCTTTTCCGTCCCGCTGCCGCTCGGCCGCCCCTGCGCCTTCCCGCTCCTGCACCGCGGCCGCCTGCGCGAAGTCCATCTTCAGCTACTTCGCCGTGCGTGCGCGGCCGGGAGCGCCGGGGGACATGGCTTTGCTTCGGCTTATTCTACTTTTGCTCCTCGCTCAGCGGGGTCTCGGGGCTGCCGGCGGCCAAGGGCAGGCGGTGCGCGGCCCGGAACGGGCGCTCAGGGGGAGGCAGCCTGTTTACAACAACATCAAGAGCCGGGAGCCTCCGCCGGCCCCGCGGAGCCGCTCTACGGAGAGCACCATCTTGGCGCAGCGGCTCGCTGAGGAGGTGCCCCAGGACGTGGCCTCGTTCCTCTACACGGGCGACTCCCGGGAGCTGCGGCGCGCCAACTGCTCCGGGCGGTACGAGCTGGCCAGCCTGGCGGGCAAGTCGCGCTTCACCTCGCATCCTTCCCTGCACGGGGCCCTGGACACCCTCACCCACGCCACCAACTTCCTCAACGTGATCCTCCAGAGCAATAAGTCGCGGGAGCAGAACTTGCAGGAGGACCTGGAGTGGTACCGCGCCTTGATCAGGAGCCTCCTGGAGGGGGACCCCAACATCTCCAGGGCAGCTATCACTTTCAGCACGGAACCTTTCTCCTCCACCCCGCAGGTGTTCCTCCAGGCCAGCAGGCACGAGAGCCAGGTCCTCCTCCAGGACTTGTCCTCCTCAGCTCACCACCTGGCTAATGCCTCTGTGGAAACGGAGTGGTTCCACAGCTTGAAGCGCAAATGGAGGCCACATCTGCACAGGAAGGTGTTAAACACAGGCCCCAAAACTTTGGAGAACAGCTGGAAGAGGCGGGAGAGCTTCACTGCTGATAAGAACCACATCAGGTGGTCCTCACCTTACCTGGAGTGTGAGAATGGGAATTACAAACCCGGCTGGCTAGTGACTCTCTCAGCGGCTTTCTATGGGCTACGGCCAAACCTCCTCCCTGAGTTCAGGTAGGAGGACTGTTCCTCTGCTTGCTTTGTGTTGGGAAGGTGGTAGGATGGGGTTTTGCTTCTGTCCCTGTCTTTGGGAAGGGCACGCAGTGTCTCTGGAGTGCCCTGATTGACCCTTGCCAGCCAGGCTGCTCAGTCACACTGCAGAGCAATCTCAGGCCTTCCTGTCGAGCTCTACCTTTGTGTGCCTTAGGGAGCTGTTGCTGAGAAAAAGAATCCCTTTTTATCTCTGTCTGTAGGACAACCTTTGCATTACCTGCTCTCACTGAAACAGTTCTTGGCAACCTTCGGCGGGGAGAGAAGAGCGGTGGCTGCCAGTTGTAGTTTATTTCTGACTGCAAGAGGAATATGTTTATTGAGGTGTTATTTCTTTCTATGCTGCATAATTAAAACTAGCTCAACCCCTGTTATGATTTTAACTAGTTGGGAAACAACGTTGTTATGCTGTTAAACAGCTATTTTTGGTCTCCCGAGCACATCCACTGTGGGGTGCTCTAGCCTGGTCAGTGGTCAGTTATGTTTCTAGGTAAGTAAGTGTTTGTGATGGCAGTTCTGTCATAGTGCGTGTGGCTGTGACCTGACCTGGCAGTAGGAAAGATGTTTTAGGACACTTCTCTATTACACAGCTGTGTAGATTATACCTGGTGTATATAAATAAATGCTGCTTTTTTTTTTTTTTTAATTTCTGTTTCCCCAAGGACTTCACAACTGGGCTGTGACTAGCAGAGAGGAGGGTACAGAAAGGCCCGTACTTACGTCTTCGTGTTCTGACAGCAGAGAGATGTATGCCCAAGGAATGAATGCAACCTGTGGAGAATGGGATGTCAGACTTTTCCCACTGGCACTTCTGTGGTGGGGCTCACTGGTAGCTGTCCCTCTGGGAATGCCCACTGCCCAGAAGCAGCTGGCATTTTTCAGGAGCTGAGAGAACATTACAGATTTGCTTTCTGCTGCAATTCAGTAGTAGGTAAAGATGAGAACACAGGAGATACCAGGGAGGCTTTGCTGTATTTAGGTGGCCAGGCAGTTGTGTATGTGAACACCTGTTTTCTTGGCTTGGTCTGAAATCCAGTGGGATTGAACAGGTGTGAAAGCAGATGTGTATCCTTGGGGGAAAAATTAAAAATCTGCTGAATAGAGAGTGGCTGATTATTTCTTTATGGAATTACCTTTTGCCATGAAAATCCTCACTCTTATGAGGCTGGTTGGCTTTAGGTGAAGGGAGCTAACCTGCAGGCTGCTTGATGCTGAATTCGTCTCAAAACCAAAACCCAAGAATGGCTCTACTGTGGAGCGTTTCTGGACCCTAATGGAGATATGTCCAGAAAAGTGCAGGAGACTTCTCGTACTTCATTGAAATGCAGTGTTTTCCACTTGATGAACTTCAGGATGCACATGAAAGCTAGTGTAGGCTGATATTCTGTTGTTGGGGTAGAGGTTCCTATAACCTAGTGAACCACCAGGCTTGGGGTGTGGTGGCAGCTACTTAACCTGCTATCTGATAACTTAGTTCTTGATAGCAAGCTTCACTCGAGCTTCAATCTTGACTTCAGTTAAAAGAAAGACAGCTTCTTAAACAGCATAGTCTAAAGCGTCAACCTCAGTTACGTGTCAAGATCCTGTGATGCCAGGAAGCATCTCGGTGGTGTAGGTTTCTGTTGTGATAACTCTGGTGTGCACAACAGGCCGGGTTCATTTTGGAGTACCCCTGGCCAACCAAGGCAACCAGTAGAGGTCATCCTGGGTGCAGTACAAAGCACTATCTTCACTTCCTCTTTCCAGCCACCTTACCATGTGGGAGTCACTTCAGTTGAAGAAATGGAATAACCTGTTGTAACTCTGGTACTTCAAAAGACATCCATTAAGCACATCTAGATAAGAAGAGGTTCTTCAAGCTGAGAGGATCTTGTGATGGGCTATGCTGTGCAAGTTTGAAGTGTTGTATTGCTGTTGTATTGAACAGTTTAGAGAAAACTAACAAAAGTTTTCTGTCAAAATCAGAGATGAGTTGGTAAGCATTTTTAAGGAAACAGTAGTATGTGTTTTTTGGTAACTATGAGGAAGCAGGTGGAAGAAGTACGTATACATAGATGCATATTCATTCTGGCAAGGCTAAATGATGGTTTCTGCATTCCCGCTTTGAGGTATGTTACATGAAAGATGGGCTTCCAATAAAAGCTTATTATTTGGGTTATGGAAAAAGTAACTCTTCAGTTATGTAGGAAATATTATAAATAAAACACACTTTTCCCAAGATTTATGGGATGTCTTAATGTTTGCACAATGTTTTCTATACTTGATAGGCACACAGGCTCAGTATGAGTTCTTAAGAGAAGAAATGGTTTAAAGTATAACCATGTAATATAAAAATATCTAATGTAGTTATTAGAACATTAGCATTAATTACTATAAGGTGCCTCTTGAAAAAGGTTTATTTCCCCTCACCGTCTGTTGTTAAGTGATGCAATAGTTTAAATTCCTGGTTAAGGTCTGTATGGTAAAAAGCAGTATACAGTAAGCTCCATATTTTGAGAAAGCTACATGGGTTCTTTCAACAAATTGTCTCTGAACCATCTGTTAGAACCACGTTAATGCATCATTTTACATGCTCTTTCCAATTAATAGTCTGGCATGAGGTCATGGATGGTAGTTTAGGGCATGCCCCTGTGATATGTCTCTAACAGTTTATGTACTTTCTTTGCTGACATAAGGTTTATGACATGGTATGTTAGGGTAGGAGACCTTCAGGAACATGTTGTCTCCATGGAAGAGAGTTCTTTCCGGTTACAGAAGGATAATGTATCGCCCCTGCTTCTTGGTGTGTCTTCTATTGCAGTAACAGATGGGTATGTAGCAGTGGAAAGAGTTTAATGAA
Source organism: Apus apus (assembly GCF_020740795.1). NCBI lineage: Eukaryota > Metazoa > Chordata > Aves > Apodiformes > Apodidae > Apus > Apus apus. The sequence continues at coordinate 17,922,081 of NC_067283.1, read as the reverse complement.
GGCAGTACTAATAATTACTACGGTTATATTCAATTCAATACATGCTACTACTGCAGTACTGTGATCAATGACATTCAGCAAGTACAGCCAAAAAAAGCTTTGTTGTTGTGGTGAAGGGTTATGGTGCCTTATGCCAGAGGAAGCGTTACAGGCAGGGGGGCTGTTGCAAACAGCTTGCTATCTGTTTTTAATCCCTTACTCTTCTTAACTCCCTCCAAGAGGTGACAGCCAAACTGTCCAAAGTGAAGGCCAAGGAACGTGAGAGAATATGGTCATTCAAGTTGCCTTTTCAAGGCTGGCACTGTAGGCAAGTACTGAGATGAAGTGGAGAAAACCAAAGATGACTTGACTGTGCTGATAAATTTAGCAGAAGTTGTCCAAGCCTGGTGGGACCACAGTAGCCCTGTGGAATGCTAAGCTAGGGGCATTGACTGCAGCTTCTTGGCAGTGCTTGCTTGTGGTGTTGTCTGAGTTTACCAGCCTTTGGTCTGCTCAAGTGCAGGAAACAAACATTGCCCTCTGCTTACAGAATTCAGCATAGCCTCTCATTTAGAAATGAGAAGCCAGAGACTAGACCTAATCTCTTGGTATTACTAATGCTTCTTGCTCCTTTGCAGCTGGAATTGACCATCTAACGTGTCTAGTGCTGCAAAGGGTAGAGCTTGTTAGTCCTTGCCGTTAATCTTTATTAGATTATAGTATTCCATCAGAATATAATATTCCATGGCACATGGTGACTCAGGTGGTCTCGTTGCAGCCCTACCATGGAGGTGGAATGGTGTGAGAAGCTGCCTCTTGTGAGTATGTTTCTTGTGCTAAAGGTACTTGCTTGGCCCGTGGAGAGGAAGCAGGCTTTCATTACTTGAGCAGTGTTGTGGGCTGGTGGGGAGTATTACACCTTAAGCTGGAAGAATGGTGTGCTGCTAGGAGGCCAGCTACTAGCAGCTATGAGGGTTGGTTTTTTTTGTGTGGTTTTTTTTTTTTTAATGAAAAAAAAGCCCTTTTGGGTTACTGGGTCCAATCACCTGCTGTCACAGGTCCAGTTAATGTCACCATCTGACCAAACTGTCTTAAAATAGGTAGATTTCCCTCTTGAGTCTCCAGTCTACTAGTATGCCAGGCCTAGTGGTTGGATAGCTTCTTCTGATTTCTGATCTAAATTTATTCACAGTCAGTTCTCATCCATTTATTTCTATTCCGGAACTGCTTTTTATCTGAAATAGTACACTTCACTGATGTTTACTGCTCTGACCTATTTATAGGCAGCAGTCCCTTCTCCACCTTTGTTTACTAGATTACACAAACCAGCTTTCTTTAGTCTCCTGTTATAAGCTCTCTGTTGCCATGGTCCCTCTCTCAAGTCTTGTTTCAGTGTTTCTTGAACGTGGTTAGTCAGATTCATGTGCAATGTTTCAGCCTTGTGCAATGACATCAATTATTCCCAACTCTGATGAATGAATTGCTGCTTTTGCAGCTCAAAATGTTCTCTTGCGTGCTGTTCTCATTTTCTTTAATGTGTTGTAATGTGTCAACGTTTTTGGAACTGGCCATTGCTCTTCCATTGTTTTTCATCTAGGAAGTTAGAATATCTTTAGGATACAGGGATGTTTTTTTCCCTCACACCGTGTTCCAGCAAGGACAGGTAGTTCTTTTTCAAGTCCAAGGCAGTGTTTGCAATTTTTTTCAGGGACTGCTGGGAGACTGCAATGAAATAATGGCTGTTTTGGCAGAAAGGTATACAATCAACAAGCTGTGCAAGCTTTGTGTTTTTATTTTGAACAACCATGTGTTCTGGAGCATTTGCAGGTAACTTTATTCTGAAGTTTGGCTGAATGAAGTGTCACCACTGACTATTTTTATCTTCCTGACACTTCCTACTTCTTTCTTAATTATTAGAAAGATTTTCCTTAGTGCAAAGATTAATCTTTATTGCACAGCTAAATTTAGCAGTTTCTTCCCAAAAGGCAGTGTAATGTGATTTTCCACTGTGCTATTAAAAATTACTTTGACTACTCCAGTGTTAGGCCGTAACAGGGTACTTGTTGAGGAAACATAATTGAAGGCAAATTAAACCATGAAGGTAGGAGTATGTATGACAAATAAGTAACTTTATAGGGAACATATGTGATTTTTTTCTCTTCTGCTAAACATTTCACAGGTATTAAATTGTTTGGTAAAATAACTGTAAATGTGGACATAAAAGAAAAGATACTGAAAAAATCAGTAACTATTTTATTTTAAATATACTTTAATTTCTTCCTTTAGGTCCCTTTTTTAGTCCCCCCCTCTAACTCCTCTTCAGTCTCATTACTGAACTAAGAAAGTAATTTTAGCTGTTTAAGGAGGCTTTCTAATTTTTTGTGACATGTTACATTAGTTGTATAATCCTGCAAATATTTTAAAATGCTGAGTCTGACATCTTTACTACACTCTGGCCCATATGACGTGATTGAAGGGCTGAATGGATTAAGGATGGGTTTTAAAAATGAAAGGGAATAATTTATTTCCTAGAAATTCAGGAAGTTTTTTATTTATATTCCTGAAAAGAGTTGAGAACAAAGAAATGTCTTCTGGTGTGTGCTTATAGAAAATCCCAGTATATTTTAAGTATTCTCTGGACAATGATGTCTCTGCCTTTTTTCATACGAGGATAGCGAACTAGCTGTTGATGAAACAAATGGAAAAATGAATAGGAATTTCTTTGTATGAAACCCAATTTCTGTCTTTACTATTGGAGAAATGGAAGTGGGTTTTTGAAGAAAGAAGTTAAATATGGCCAGGAGAGGATTGAAAGGCATACTGCATTTATGTCCACAATTATGTAGCATATGGTATGTCACAATAAACGGAACTGGCTTTTTGGGTCGAACTGTCTTTTCCACTTTTCTGTTCTCTACACCCACCCCTCCTAGGCAAAGCTTCCAGCATAGCAGGTTGTCAAAGCTCTTCTGAAGAGAATGGACATGTGACAGTCCTTACTATCTAAGATTCAGCTTCAGTACTGTCATGTCCTATTCTGTCTATTTGTGAACCTGAGCTGAGATAGAGAAATGCTCCTAAAGGTAACAAGAAAAGTATTGCTGTGTTAGGTCAGATGAAAGGCTTACCTACCCCACTCTCCAAAAGCAGCTTCTGGCAGGTACTTAGGAAAAAATGTAAGAGCAGTGGAAGTGCCAAGTTCTTGTATCTTGGTTATATCCCATTCACAAATTATAAGCAATAAAAAAAAATTGCTGTATTTCAGACTCCATCTGAATGAGTGTTGATAGTAATTATATGGATTAAACTGACCTCCGTGATTCTGATTCACTTCTTAACCAATTTTTGTCTTCTGCAATGCAGTTTAACATTGGGTGCCATTATAATAATGAACTGTTTGAAGAAAAAAATATTTTCTGAGTTAAAATTTGCTCCATGGAGCTAAATTAATCAGGAGATCCTGGATTTCTTGTGTTACAAAAACACTTCAAAAACTGTTCACTTATCATCTCTGTGTCAGTCAGACTTAGTTGTGGGTTATACTAAGTATTGTTACTTGCAAACTTTGTCATTGGTCACCAATTTGTGATTGTCTGTGTATGTGTTGAACAAAGCAGGGGTAGTTGTGGTTCCCAGCATGTTAACATCCCTGCACATGAAAGATAACTTCTATCGTATTGATACTCTATAGAGTGGCTCAGAGGTTGAATCCTTTCTGGCTCTAAAGTGTGTAATGATGAAGATAATTGGTTTTCTGCAAAGGCTGCCTCTGCTCTCAGCAGTTTTTAAATCTTGGCTGTTTGCCCTGCAGATTCTATTTCACCTTTCCTTTTTCTGATATATGTGGAAAGTTTTTGCTTAGTAGAGCCTGTGCTTTTAACATGCTGCTTCTAAAAATGTCTTTTAGTTTTGTCTTACATTCTTGTAGTTCTGTATGTTCCTTGCCGAGGTTTATGCCTCTCCATTTTCCCTTTATTTCTTTTTTTAACAGTGGCTTCCACTTCCTTTTACTTTTTGGTTTTAAAACTCCCTTGTTACTTTTAAATAAATCATCAGTGTTGGAAGATTTTGTGTAGTTAGACTGAGGCCATCTCTGTGTTTGATCCTTCTAATACAAAAACTTTTCTTGTTCCTAACCTCTTTTCTTTTTTTTTCTTTTTTTTTTTTTCTTATATCAGTGTCCTTGAGGGCCTTTCTTTTCAACCTGTCTCTTTCACCCCATGGACAGTAATGGGAACATCTTTAAAAAAAAAAATAAAAAAATCTGGTTTCTTACTAAGTAGCTTGGAATTGGCTCCAAGACCTTTTTTCATGGGGAGAATCTAGTGTAAGTGGTTGCTCACCATCATTGACAGACCCCTCAGCGTTCCTATAAAAGATGATGCTCTTTGACAGAATTAAAATGCTAGCAGCAACTTGAAAATCCTCAGGCAGAAAAGATACCAGTGGTTCCTGAAGTATCTAGGAAGCTCTCTGACTAAACTGTAAGGAAATCCCTGGAGAGGCAGCACTGCATGCTATAAATCTGAAGGCAGATTTAAATCTGAAATAATTCATAAAACAGGATTCAGTTTTAAGTATTCTACCCTTCAGTACTGTTCCAAATGGCCTAGGAGGATTTTCTTCGCAGGTGAATCCTGATTCATGTGCCCACTCTGCTATACCTGTCCCTTCAGTTAAGTTTATTTTTAGTGAAAGCTGGTTCTCCTGTGAAAATGTATGCTGAAAAGCAGCAGTTGTACTATGGCTGAGGAGTTAGGTAAGTCTGTCTCTGTCCTTTTAGTAAGATTTGAGTGGTAACTGTGATTAGATCAAAATCATGTTGTATGTAATGTCCTAGTAGCCTTTTGTGAACCTGGCTGGATATACAAAGGTAGTAGTTTTAAAAGTGTCTTAAGTGATGCCGAATGCTAAATCTTAACTTTCAAAAGCAGCTTGAACCTGCAGAATCTGCTGATTACAAGTACGACTCATGGCTGAAAGTCACTTGTCAATTTGACACCAGGATTATTTTTGGATACCTAGTTGATGGTAAATTGAAGGAGCCTCAGTTGTTACGTCGTATGCACTGTTTGCAAGTTAATGTTCTTGAAAGTGTCAGGCTCCAAAATAAGAATGGTCTCAGAAGAGGTAACTGCCTTGAAAACATTTGCTATAGTAATTACAGTATCCATTTACCTAGAGTTGTGGACTGTTTGCAGATTTGGGACAGCTGTAGAGAATTTTTCTTCTCTTCTGGTTTTGTGGTAAGGAGGCCTTATGAAGGACAACATGTAGGGGTGAATGAGTACTACAGCAAGAATTTAGACAGGCGTTTAGATCTGGGGGGATGTTGTCTGCTTCAGTATGATAATTATGCCTTATACCTTAACCATGGCTGCTTGCAGTGCTTACGGGTACAAAAATAAGTGTGCAGACTTAAACTTTGAATGCCTGTTTAGCTGAGCTGTGATGATCTCTGTGCCAAAAAACTTCTGAAGATCTAGAGGACAAAGATATTGTTTATCACCGTTTAAATGTTGGCAGGGTATTTCTCTGTACAGCTGATTTAAGCTGGCTGGGAGAAAGAGAACATGGTCCTTCTACTTTATGAGGTAACATTACAGGAAAAAAAAATTTCTGTAGATACAGGTTTTACTACATGTTGTTACAATGAAATATTGTAACTACTGAAACTATCAAAATAGCTAGTAGATTGGGGAAATAAGCTTAAATCAATTTCTGGCACAGATTTCAAAGCAAACAGCATGCCAACAAGCAGTGGTACTGGAAATTAAGACAGACATAAAAGCCTCTTAAGTCAAACCTCTGACCTGACAGAAAATCCGTGATGACATCATTCTTCAATGATTATCTGTTATGTACAATTCGTCTCATTCTTTCTTAACTACATGTTAAGCTTGGATACATAATCCTTAAGTATCCTTTTTTGTGTAAGGACTGTAAATTTGTGGCAGAAAACAAATATTTATTGTTATAAGGAGATTAACAAAATATACTTACTTGCCAGATGGTCCTCAATTACCAGTAATATTGTTATTAACTTATCACTGTGGCTTGGGTTCAGCCAGACAGCATTGTCTGACAGCAGTGTGGAGGAATGTGTTATGCTGACGAAGCTGAGTCTACTTTTACAACATTGGTATTTGTCCAGATCACTTCTGTCAAGTTAGCAGAGCTGCAATTGTTTCCAGTTAGCTCAATAAATATAACAGAGGTAACTGGTCCATATACATTCTGTATTTTCCATTTTCTGAATGCCGAATCAAAAATAACTGAAAATGTGGGTGGCTAAACAGGCTGTGCCAGGTACTGTATTAATCACATGAATTTCAGAAATACATCATCATGTACATATTGGTGTACTCTGTGTAATAATGGTGGGTTACAAGTCTGAGGTGGTGTTTTAAATGGCAAAGCATAACAATGAGTGCAGTAAAGAAACGTACCATCATTATGGGCATGTATGCTTAGCGAAACTTCTCTTTTGAAAGCATTATATCCTCAAGTAGTTCCAGGCTCTGTTGCTACCTCAGCAGAACTGTGCTGTTACCAGATGTTATTAGATTGTAACTGTCAAGAGAGAGTGTTTTCATTTACCTGTTTCTGGATTGCAGCATTTTTCCTTCCTCTGGATTTTCAGCCCAGAAATTAATAAAACTCTTAGAAAAGCGAGAAACAGAAGAAGTTAATCACATCAGAAGTCCAGGTTGTGCTGCAGCAGAGCTGTAGACAGAGTGGAGGTAGGAATGTTTATGTTGAGTTGTTAACACGAGCTCAGATCCCAAGGAACGAGACAGTGGTAGGTGCCTTTAAAAAGTGTGTTTGATTGAGAAGTACAGGGGGGTTCCCAGAGCCAGGGAGACCTGAAGGAGGACAGGAGTCCCGAAAGGAGTTGGGAACCAGCAGCTCTTGTGAGAGAGCTGAAAGGCTGACGTAGCTGGGGGTGTTGCTGTGGCTGCTCTGGCAAATTTCAAGTGGCCATTGCAGAGGGAGTGGAGTGTGCTGGGCACATGGGTGATCGTGAGGGGAGGAACAGCAGCTCTGCCTGCTTGGCAAGTGAGCCCTACTGGTGGTTGTCACTCTCTTGAAAAGACATCTACTATGGTGTCCACTTGGCAGAAAGCCATGTGCTCAGCACCGGTCAGGATGGGTGTGGGAACCCAGACAGAGAATCCATGGAAACATGCAACTGTGCAGGCCACAGGCTGTAGGGAGCTGTCAGAGCCTTTCGCTGGGAACAAGTGGCAGTTATGACACCTGTTGTATGCACTGCAAGCAGGTGGATGATCTCTGCTGCCAAGTGGCAGAGTTGCAAGAAGAAGTTGAAAGGCTAAGGAGCATCAGGGAAGCTGAAAATGAGATAATTCTGGTGGAGCCAGCCTCTGACTTCTTTGAAATGGCACCCATCAGAAAGTGTGCAGCATCAGGGAGCCCCTGTATCCTGCCCCTGCCAGACCACAGGCAGTAGCCTGGATGAGAGGAAGAACATGTTAAAAGCTTGTGGATAAGAATTAAGGGACACAAATGGGGGCAAAACTGTTGTGGGTGTCTACTATAGACCACCAAGTAGGGAAAAAGATGAGGCCTTTTATATCCAGCTGGAAGTAGCCTCTAGATCACATGCCTTAGTGCTCATGGGTGACTTCAGTCACCCTGGTATTTGTTGAAAAGCTCACACAGCCAGTCATACTCAGTTCAGAAGGGTCTTGGAGTCCATCAGTGTTAACTTCCTCATGCATGTTGTGGAGGAACCGTGTGGAGAGGTGCACTGCTGGACCTTGTATTAACAAATGAAGAAGATCTGGTTGGGGATGTTAAGGCTTTGGAACGCCTGGGTGACAGTGATCATGACATGGTAGAGTTTAGCGTTTTATAAGGAAGAAGGGTTGCAGTAAGTAGGATTGCAGCCCTAGACTTCCAGAGGGCTAACTTTGTACTCTTCAATGATGTACTTGCAGGACTCTCATGGGCTGAGACTCTAGAAGGTAGAGGGGGCCAAGAAAGCTGGTTAATATTCAAATATCACTTCCTCCAAGTTCAAGATATGTGCATTTCTTTGAGTAAAAAATTGGGTAGAGGAGGAAGGAGACCTGCATGGATGAGCAAGGAGCTCCTGAAAAATGTAAGGTGGGAGAAAGAAGTTCACAGTTTGTGGAAGAAGAGATTTGTCACTTGGGAGAACTACAGGGTATGTAGGAAGGCAACAAGGGAGGCCAAAGCCATCTTAGAACTAAATCTGGCAAAGGAAATAGAACAAAAAGAGCTTCTTCAAATACATCAGTGATATAAGGAAGAGTAGGGAAAATGTGGGCCCACTGCTGAATGAGGTGGGAACCCTGGTAACAGAGGATGCCAGTAAGACAGTTATCGAATACCTTCTTTGCTTCAGTCCTTACTGGCCTTACAAGAACAGCCCTTGTGAATCCCAGATCCTGGAATAAGAGAAAATGCCTGGAGAAAGGAAGACTCTCTGCTTGTCAGTGAGGATTGGGTTAGAGATCAGTTGGGTAAACTGAATGTACACAAATCCATGGGCCAAGGTACTTGAGGTCTTTCAATAGCAGCTGCCATATGAATCTAAGAATTTCACATTTGTTGTGAATAAAATAATTGTATCAAAGAGTATCTTCTTATGATACCACACAGCAAATTCATTAGGTGTTTCTAATTTCTGAGCAGTGGTTATGTTACCCTTAATTTAAATCTGTACTTCTCTTTCTGCAGAGTTGTTTGTAGAGGGAAAGGGAAGCTTCCTCTCCTGCCAGTTAAAAACAAAATATACACAAGGGAAAAGTTTTCCATGTAAAGGAAATAAAGACCTACTTCCCTAAGGTGCTTAGAGAGTCTCCCAGGTGAATCTGTTGCAATCCTAATAAGAATGAATCATCACTGTTTTTCCTGCTGCGTAAACTGACTTCTTTAGGGTAGTTGGAATGATGTAAATGCTTGAGAGACCATTGCCAAAGTGTGAGAACTAGGAGAGCAAAGAGTAGTGTTGGTCCTGTTCCTGCTGCCTGGTTCATGCCTGTATGCAGCCACAGTGAGATTATCCACTTGCAGAATAGGTCCTGACCCCAACCTACACACTAATATGTTCAGAAAGGTCCAGAATATATTAAAAATGCACCTGGTGGGATCAGCATGTGATCAGAGGAGAAGTTAATTACCTCTACTTTATGAGGAACTGAGACAGATACCTTGTTATCAGGTTAAGATATGCTTGTAATCCACTGAGATCAACATCTTGTAGTTACTCTGTACAGTATGGCTGTTTTTCCCTTAAGGTCATTGGTCACCTGGAAGGAAAGCCCTGGAGAAGCTGTTGTCCCAGGCATGAATGGGAAATTTGCACAGCTGTAAACTAAAAATATTTCTGAATATTCTGGTGTCTGCTATTTCAAATTGAACTCGGTAGAGCTAGAACTTAAATATTTCAAGTAATTTCTAAGTGTGCCCATCACTATTTAGATTGTAGGAAAGAGACAGAAGAGAATGAAGTGCATCTGTATGAACTTCCTACTGGCTATCCTACATAATTTCCTAATACATTCTTCTTCAGTTCACTTATGTGACATGCTTGTGTTTCTCCAATGACTATATATAGCATGTCTGAAGATTAATGTCTGAATAAAGCTGTTGTGGACACTTTGCACTTGGTTGTACTGGGGTCAGTGATGAGGAAGCAGTTGTGTCCTGCTTTGGATGGAGCATGCTCTTCTATGCCTGTTCAGGTTTGGTTCGTAAGTACGTAAGTGGCCTCTCAAGTATATGGCTCTGTATTATTACTATTTATTATTATTATTATATGTATACTGAGCTTTAACTAAAGGAGGCAACACACTTTGAGGTGAAAGGTGTTGTTCTTGAGGTTGGGTCATGCCCTTGGTATTCCACAGCCTGAAAAGGAGGGATGGTTGTGTTGGTAATTATGGAAGTTCAGACTGTGGAAATCAAAACTATTGTCTAAAGTGGCTGAAATGGTTGACTTAAAATAAGTGGTACTCCAGATTTAAGAAATAAGTCCAGAACATTCACTGGTTGTGAATGAGTTTATGTAGTGATCTTACGACCAGAAGTTGCACACTGACATTTTTGCTGAGTCCAGACAGGAGTGAGTGAAGCAGTCACAGATACGTGCTCTCACAAGATGATGCTATGAATTTGCTACATACAAAGTAATTCTGGAGGTTATTCTAGAGAGATTAAGGAATTATTTGAAGGTTTTTTAAAAGATCTGCAAGAACAGTTTTGCAGCTTTTATTGTTCTGGTGGTTTTTGAGTTGTTTTTAAAATAAAGCATTGGTTTTAGCTTTTCATAAAAAAAAAAACAACAACAACAGGGAAACTGTTGATGATAAACTTGAGTGTTCTTAACATGGAAGTAATGCAGTTCAGATGGTCCTTGAGGACCTGTGTGAGTAGGAAACATTTTTCTTTTTGGTTTCACAGGCACCATCAGTGGCCTACTGGCTCATGCTGCCCTTCTATAAGGACTAGTAACAGTGCTGGCTGGCAGAGATGAGGAGAAAGGGATTCAGGTATCTGCTGGAGGAGAGGCATGAAGTCACTGGAGGTTGGGCTGTGTCTAGGGAGAGTACAGAAAAAGGCCTTTGCCCAGGTGGTTTGGGAAACAGCATTCCCTGGAGCAAAGGGGAGGTTGTTGTTATTGGGCATGGCTTTGTACTGTACCTGGGGAGGTTGAGGGCCCTGGAAAAAATAGTGCAGGTCATAAATTGTGTTTTAGTTCTTCACTGTGCTGTAAAATATGCAGGGCATCACATTATTTTAGTCTATAACTTACTCTTACTTGCCACCTCAGTGTGTTAGATTTACCAAGCTCTTGTGGTTATACATCTCAGTGAGGTCTCATGTAAGACTGTGTCCCTGTGGTTGTGGCTTCGAAAACACAAAACTGGTTTCAGACATTCATCAAATTCCTTATTTAGAAGAAAGATGTAGTTCGGCTCCTCAGGCTACAGCATTGTGAAGGAGTTTGACCTATTCCTCTAGTTGCTGTGTTGAAGGCTGATTTTTCTTTATTTTTTTTCAGAGGTGTTGTCAAAGTGGACATCAATCTGCAGAAGGTGGACATTGACCAGTGTTCAAATGAGGGGTGGTTCTCAGGGACACACAGGTGTCATCTCAACAATTCTGAGGTACGTCTGTCCCTAAGGGACTGAGCTGCGCTTCAATAACAAGTTTTTCTACTATGAATTGTTTTCTGTAGTATGAACACTATCTATTTTAAAGATTTTGAATGTGGCTTGTGCAGAAAGATCTTCCCAGCCTACAAGGTGTTTCGGTATGTGTGAGTTTCAGGAGTGCCTGCGTTTCAGGAATGATGGTGTAAAACAAAACAGAAGCTAAGTTACTGCACAGAAGTAACAGCTATAGGGAAAACATTACCAGTGAAATGATTTATGAAGTTCTGCTTCCAAGTCAAACAATTATACTCTAAATGAAAATGGGCTTTTAATAAGTGTCACTTTTGAATGGACGTCTTGCAAAATACAGCAAAAGTGGCTCAAATGCTGATAGTAATTATTCAGAAAAACATAGGTTTTGATAGAATGATTCAGGATAATAGGCAGAATTGGACACTGTAATTCTTTCCTATTAAAAACGCCAACATTTTGATAGAGCTGACTAAATGTTTCTGTTCAGCTCCTTCCTGTTTCCTTTTTCTTCTGAAGGTCTGGCTCTGTCAGCATATTGTAGGTTGTTCAGCCTGGCCAGTCACATGTGTTCAATGAAACTTAAATAAAATACATTAAATTATTTTTCTTTTTATGATGGCATATGATGTTGTTTTCAAAGGCACCCATTTGTTTTCTGTGAGAGTAGATAAGTCATGCACTTATGTGCTTTCAGAAAGGACAATCAAAATGTAGGGAAAGTTGACAGTTTTCTATTGCAAGTCAGGAGATGTTTGCCTAATTTTGTTACAAAATGCCAGTTTATCAAAGCCAAATCTGAATTTAGAGAGTTGGTTTTTATGGATTAATCTCCTAATTATTTTTAAGCAAGAAAAAGTCAGAATTTTTGTAAGCATCCTCTTTGGTATTTTTCACTTGTAATTTTAAAATAAGCTTGAAATGAGAAATCAAGTAGTCTTCAGTAAAGAAAGACCAATTTCAAATGAAATATTTCTACAAATGGAAAAAAGTTATTTGGAAAGTACTTCTTGACTTCTGAATTTAAGTGAACTCTTTTTTAATACCTTATGTTTCTTCCTATAAGAAAATGCTTTGGTAGTTGGTACAGCTTGTTTTTTAATATATGGTGTTATACTGAATGTGACTATATGTTTTGGCAAGTGCTTCTCCTTTTCCTAACGTATTGAGAGCAGAAATCAGCGAAGGGGTGGGATTGTAAGTTGCATCTCTTCCTGCAACCAAGAAGAAAAGGGAAAAAAAAGCCAACAATTTTATGAGAAGACTAATAAAAACTCAGACCCCAAAATAAAGTGGAGTAAGTGAAGATCAATGATGAGCTTCAACACACTTGAGTCAGGTTCAAAGTCCACTGTTTGCTGTAGTGGGCTCTGAATCTCATCCCTATTCTTAACGTATAGGAAAACAGTGAGTCAAGCCAAACTGAATATAACTTCAAATTTACACTTCCCTTCCAAATTTAGGTCCTGAAGAGTGTGTCCTGAAGAGAACAATGCAAAAAGCTGCTCTATCTGGAAGAATTTGTTGGAGAAAGGGGGAAGATAAAGGAATTATTATTATATTTTTTTTTTCAGTCTTCACAGTTCATTTTCATGGGAGCAGAAAGAAGCTTTTCTTTCTCTGTAGAATTCACTCTGACTATGAAAAGGGATTTTCTTCATGAATATGGCATTCGGTAAAATCTACTTGCTGTTCTATTGTTGCACGTGAGGCAAGCGTAGTGCCATTTAGGAAACGAGTGCTGAATAAAATTCTACAGGAAAGATGACCTTAAGTGTTACAGAAGGTATTCTGTGACTTGCAGACACCATTTTAATTCCACAGTTTTTAATGTCTCAGTGGGCAAGCTGGAAAATACTACCTATGTGATTTGGTCTTTTACTGCATATGAGAAACTGAAGTGCCTGTGTCATGGGTCACTGATACAGAGGTAGTACTAGAAGCAGCTTTGAGCCAGGACTGGGTTTATGGCATTCTGGGCTTCGCTCTCCTGCTGAGCGTGCTGGGCGTTTCCTATGTGCTGAAGGATAGAACATTCTATTTCAAATGTAAAATATACAGAACAGATCTTCATGTTGGGATTTTGGGGGTGTCTTCTTGTAAAGTGAGCTCAAGTAAGTCTCTTTGCAGAGTGCTTATTTACCAGATTCACACTGTTTTAACTTAGTACTTTTTTTCCCTGTGCCTGTTTATTTTGCATAGTGTTTTTCCTTGGTTTTGGGAGCTGACAAAAACTGCTATACATAATTTACAATAATCCTTTTTTACACTTTTATATACTTTTGCTGCTGTTGCCTCCAAACTGACACATCAGTACAAAACCAGAGCTGCTTTTTTAGAGACTAGGAAGCTTTATGCTGTTCTAGAGAAGAGGTGGCACTACCATTGCTGATGTTACAAAGGATGTTTTATTTTTCCTAATGGACGGGTGCATGTTTTTGTTTTAGTGTGTAGTTCATAAGTGAGTTTCCATAATGCAAGAAGGATTTAAAATATACATTCTAGGGCAGAAGATCTTTAGTGAGTGATGCTGTATATGTGAGAGGGGTTCAGGTTCACACCTTAAAATGTTAATAATGTGTGAGGAAATGAGTGCCACTGCATTAATGACTTTTCAACTTGTATGCAAAGTAAAAACCTGCCAGCTGTCCAGCTGATCTTTCTTCTCTATGATGCTTACTAGAGTGTTAAATCAACAAGGGTCTCATGGCTAAGAGAAAGATATATAGGTAATACAAACCTCCATCAAAATGAAGCTGCCAGCAAGGGAGTGCTTTTCCTTATTATACCTGAAGAGAATGAGACTTCTTACTTAGTAACAGTGACCCCTGGGGATGGGGAATTGCTGGGAACAATCTTTAGAGAAGCTTTTTCTCCTTTAGCCTATGGCCAGGTCCTTGAGAGAGTTCAGCCTGGTGAGGACTTCTGCTTTTTCTTTACAAGCAGGTTCCAAATGCTGCTTTTCATGTTTTGTTTCACTGGAATCTACCCCATGGAACGGGGTAAATGACAGTTCTGTGGCAATGCTTTCCACACAGTTTGTCTTATAAATGCTAATGAAATTATCTTTCCCATCCTCTCATCTTCCTATATGCAGATACAGAAAGACCTGCTGACACTGGAGTGCTTTGTGCCAGATTATAGAGTCAGTGTGTAGTAGAGTAAGGAAGATAATGGAAATATCTGGATTTCCAGTTCTGTTTCCTTTCTTCAGTTTTGTTAGATGACTTAAATATTTGTAGACTTTCCACAGACCATTCAGTAAGATATTGCCATAGAAAATATCTGATTTGGCTCCAAAAGTCTTACTGCATAGCCCATACTTCTTGGCCAGGCTATCAGTGCCATTAAATATAATGCATAAAGATCAATATTTCAGATACAAACTCTCCCCTTCCCTAGCATTATGAACATATAGCAAGTGACAGAGGGGGAAGGGTGCAACTTGGATAAAAGGGAGGAAAAAGCCTCAGTTTATGGGTTATTAAAATGCTTCTTTGTCTTGTATTTCGGTTAGATTTGTAGTGGCTAAAATCTTCTAGACATGTCACAGACAGATTTTCCTACTTTCTGTGCTGTCTTGAAGTGTTTAGTTTCTAAAGAAAAATGAGTTAAAAAGAAGGAAGATGGAGATGCATTACAGTGAATGTAAAAATGTGTTAAACCAGTGGTCTGTATGTGCTAGACAGAAAAAAAGAAAAAGGAATGAATGCACAGGACCCAACTTCTACCAGAAAATAGAGATTGGTGTTGAAAGCACAGTATTACTGTCACCTGCTTTGGCACAGAGCCACTAGGAGATGATGTTAACCTATGTGTGACGTTGGGATTTAGCTTTGGGAGGTCATCAAGAATAACTTATGTGCTGAAATAACTGTAGTGCTAGTCCTTGTTTGAAAGAAAAACAGTGTGTGGTTAGGAAATTAAAAAATATTCAAATACACAAAATGCTTTGACATCCTGTTTCTCTCTTTACTGCCATCTGTCCTTAGATTTAGGTGTTCCTGAGGAGACAGACTGTTGACTCTGGAGGAATATCTTGCTTTTACGTGTGGTGGTCTTGAAAACAAAACAAAAGCAAGCTCTGGAAACCTTAGATTCCCCCATTTTCAAATTGACTACCTAAGTTCCTAATATATAGTAATATATTTTTCTGATTTATTTAGTTTGCGGGACTCATATCCCTGATTTTATAGCCTAGATGAACTGGGAGAGCAAAGGTGCTCTCCTTCAAGCTCGAGATTACTGGAAACTTCCGGGTCTAATTAGGCAGGAAGTTAGGTGATGTTTTACACAGGGCAATCAAACTGCAGCAGTGGCTAAAGTCTTCTTCGGTTGTGACTTTTTAATCTTAATTGTATCAGCAAAAAATGGAAAGGGGCTATGGCCAGATGTTCTTTTATTGGCCTGGAGGAAGAAGAGCCAACTTGGGCCAAGCACAGAGAGTTCCATTCTCATTCTGTCCTCTACTTTGACACTGAAATAGGCAACAGTTTCCCTGAAAAAATACATGTGCAAGACCTTTGGATTCTGTGGGACTGCAATGGATGAGGCAGGTGATATCTGCAGAATTAGAAACAACTAAAAGTAATTGGATAGAGAACAAAATAATGCAGATAATTCTGAAATTAACAAACAGAAGAAAAAATGTTACCCAATAACAAATCCAGAGTAATTTCATTGTACAGGCTGGGTTATGAGGGTAGGGAAACATTCATTTTTACCCTGTTTGAAACCTTTTAAGGTTTTTCTTTTAATATGTGAGATTCTTTCACCACACATGCTGGCAGCAGCTGCTGGCACTTTTAGTAACACCTTTAGAGTCCTTGATGAGACACCAACAATAAAATCAAGGCTGAGCAGCACCTGAAGAAATGAGCTGGCATAGCCTGTTGAGCCCGGCCAAACACTTCAACCAGCAGCATCAGTCTGAAAAACAGCAGTTGACTCCACGCTGTTCCTCCATCCTTAATGAAGCTGCCAACAGCTTGCAGTGTGAGGCAGGCTCAGCTGACATCCCTTTGGGTTTCAACAGTATTCCACAAATGACAGTGTGCAAAAATATCTAGAGGGAATGAGAGAGGCAGAGTAAACAAAAGTGCATTGCTGTCTATATATAGTGTGTGTATATCTGTGTTTGTAGAAAGATGCATAGGCCTACTGTGTGTGTATTTTTTCTGAACAAACACAAAGCCAATTGAGAAAGAAAAATGAGCAGTACAGCCAAAATCTTTTCTATCATTTAGCAAAACATTTGGGACCATCACATTTCATTATACTGTACATAGCGTTACAGACAACTAGCTGAAAAACAGGGAGACAGTAGTCAATTAAAAATAAAATTTAAAGGGAACTGATTTGGGAGAGAGGAAAAGAAAAAGTGCTTTCCAGGTTTTAAAACAGATGCTTTCCAATGCCCTTGTCAAACTGGGAAAAGGCTGTTAGTGCACATACTCTGTGGGAGTGGAAGCATGACAAGAGATTAGCATCCAAAGTTATAACCCAATGGGTCATATCTAGTAGCACTGGTTTTGCTTATTACTTGCATCTATTTTCTTTTCTGTCCATTAGGAAAAATGCAGTCAGAATGAGAAAAATTTGAAAAGAAATCTGGTGATTCAATCTGAGTGCATAGGTTTACTGAGTGTAGTTGACTTCTAATTTGGAAATAATCATCATTCTTGGAGCTACAGATTGCATCCAAAATAGGGCAAGAAAAGTACCCACACCAGGATGGAGAGTGTGTCAGGATATACTTCCTCTTAGAAGAAAACAAGATCTTTAGTGGTAGAATTACCATTTTCCATATCAAATTCTAGGCTAAAGGGGCAATGTAAGACAGGGAGCAGCTCTGTTCAGTGCACAGATAAAACCGATTCTACATTTTTTGGATCCAAAAGCAGGAGGGCATATCTGTTACCTCAGACTGATGGCTGCTCACACAACTCTTGTCTGTTGGATGAGCATGCAGTAGACACCAAGTACATTTTGGATGCTGTTTTAAAAATAACTTTGCATCATCTGCATTCATGGGAAAAGTCCGTTTATGACAGTATACCAGATCTAATCTGGCACTCCCCCAGACACGATTACATAAAGTAAGGTGGAGGTTTGTCAGAGCTTTCAGTGATAAACAAGGTACTATGAAAACCAACTTTCAGTTTAAGGAAGACATAGGTTGCTTAGCTACAGCATATCTATCTCTTTAGAAAAAGTCTTAAATTAACCTGTGTTTTGCAGAAGCTAGTCTTGGTTCTCAATGTTTTCTCAGAAGAATAAAGCTTTTGCAACAATTCCTTTAATCCTACTTATCAGTGTTAACTTGAACATTTCAATTCATCCAGGTCAATTCTATTTGCTGCTGTTTTATTTCCTCCAGAGCTAAAAAGTGAAAGCAGTAAATGGTTGAATGATGCTGTCTGACAAAAATGAAAATAGCAGGAAGATACTTGGTTTCTCTTGCAGTTGACAGACAATGATAGCATTGCATCAGTTAGGAGTTCTTCCAGATTTATTGTTGCAGCTTTCAGAACCCTCTCTGCTGGGCAGAGCATCCTATTGGGCAATGCCAATGAGCTGAACTGGTGGCTCTACCCATCATTTTTTGGGAATGCAAGAGGTGAGGGTCCAGTTTAGTTAGCTGGGGAACTTGGACAAAATATACCTGGTGGGAGCAAAGGGGAAGTCACAGAAGGGAGCATGTGCAGGAAGAGACCAAGGAACTGTGGCAAGAGGTGGAAGCTCAGGGTCTACTAGGAGCCACAGAAAAGCTGGCAGCAAGGAGCCTGGGGACTGTAGCCAGGCCAGACCTTTCTCATTTAGTTTGCTGGTTGTGAGTTACCTTTCCCAGATGTGAAGTGGCAGTAGTTGTATCAGATCAAAGTGTAATGAGAGAACAGCTTCATTAGTTATTGCTACATTCAGAGGACTGTACAATATCCAAGAAATGTTTCTAGTAGAAACAACAACTAGATATATGTGATTAGATTAATACACAAAATTTCTGTATCAAAGCATCTGGTCTATCCTATGTAAGATTTGATATGCTTATCTTAGAAGATATTCAAGTACTCCCATATCTTGTGAGCTAATAGACTGTTACCTCTATCTTGCAGCTGGGATGCAGAGGTAAAATTATCTCTAAACTGACAGATGCCTGGACTAAAACTGAGGGTGATGTCCAGGCATGCAAATTACTCTCCTGTTTGGTTTCTGCAGAAAGGTATGCTGAGCCTGTGAGCTGAGGGGGAGTCCTGATGTGTTCCATCCAGGCTGGGTCATCTCAGAGTGGGATTTCAGGGTGCCTTATAGCATGCATCCACCCACTTCAAGAGAGTTAAACATCATGGTGTATTTTCGGAACCTGTATCTGACCACCTTCACAGTTTTCTTAGTGATCTTTATTTGTGATAGCATTCTCGTTGAAATGAAGCCACCCAGTCTCCTCATAGCTAAACATCCCGTTGCTGCGCTGCTGTCATTGCAAAGGACACCAGCTTCGTATGAACTTTGCAGACTCTGTCCCTGACTTGCATTCTTAGCTATTTGCTTACTCACATAATATACTGCAGAGGTTTTTTTGGTTGTTAACATACAAAATTTCTGCTTGTGCACATAT
Organism: Apus apus; assembly: GCF_020740795.1. Classification (NCBI taxonomy): domain Eukaryota; kingdom Metazoa; phylum Chordata; class Aves; order Apodiformes; family Apodidae; genus Apus; species Apus apus. The sequence continues at coordinate 17,903,307 of NC_067283.1, read as the reverse complement.
ATTTTTGTTAAAAAATATGGACTTTCCATTAAACCAATGGAAAATACTACCTTTTTTAAAAAAAGCTGTTATTAAAGGTAGTGACTGTTTCATCTGCTTTTTTGTAGTTCATACCTGCACAAGAAGCTAGTTTAATTTAGCCTAGAGAAGAAAGTTCATTCCTCTTTTTCTATAACAAATTAAAATTAGATTGAAAACATATTAAATATCCAAAAATGAAAAACCAGAGAGAAGAGCTGATGACTCTTCATATTAAAAGCAATGTACTGAGCCATATTAATAGCCTTAATGGAAACAAACTAATTTAGTTTTATTTTTGGAGCACAGTTTTACAGTACTAGACATTCAAATACCATTGTTTCTGTTGGTGGCTTCTGTAGTAGGTTAATGTGTTTTTGCTACTGAAAAAATAACTGCTTTTGATTTGCCTGTGCTTCTGTTTAGATCCCAGTAATTAATATGATTTGTTCTTCTAGTTTGCATTTGTCAGTACTGTAAACTGATGGCTATCAGGTCATCCATTCACTGAGGAGGGGCTGACCTAGAAATTTCTCAGTCTTTACTAACATACGTAATATCTTCTCTTGTGTTTCTTCATTGCTTTGTTGTCCTGTGGTATTTTAAATCATGAATATATTAAGCACTGATAATAACATGCAAATGCAGAGCATTTGATTTTTAATCTTTATTTTTTCTTTTTTATGTTTTGGCTGGTTTATAAGCCATTACTGAGCTTTATTGGATTACTGCTTTGCTTTCTCATTAATCTCCTTTAAGGGTTTTACTCTGCTTTCTATAAGTGAGTAAGCAGCAAAAGATAAAACACTTCTCCCCAACATATTATGCATGTAAACTTCTTAAGATAAATAAGGTGTTTACACTCTTTGATTCTTCCTTTACTTGGGAGAGATGGTGAGGAAAATAGGTGTTACTGTAGAGACAAATAAGACAACTTCATATTTGTGATACTGCACTGTTTTCTTCTTGCAGTGGGATCAGAATTCCTCTGCAGTTAAATTTAGTCCATAGATTTATCCCAACTATTGTACACAGGGGTATCAGTTTCCATTTACTTGGATAAAATAGATAGTAGGATTAGCTGACTGAGCTTCACTCTTTCCATCAGAATATAGTGGTTACTTTTTTATACCACCAGTTCCATCTAGTAATTCTGTTAATTTTTTCATCTTTGGCTAGAGATAGGTGTTGCAGAGGCTGGGGAGATCCTGAATCCTATCTTCCATCTAACCCCATGTACCAGTACAGGCTGTGGGACTGGATGGTTGGAAAGCAGCTTTGCAGAAAAGGCTTAGAGGATCTTAGTAGACATCAAGTTGACCGTGAGCGATTTTTATGAAGTTTTACTCGGAAGCCACTTGAAGAACAATTACGCATATTTCAGTTACATTTCATTTCTCTAGGTGATAAAGAGTTGCTTTTAATTATGCATCAATTGATTATTTTAGCTGTTTTCTAACATTGCTTAACAAAAATACATTTTAAGTTATTTTTGTTGAAAGTGTTACCTACAAATATTTTCTTTGGTGGTTACAAGATTGTAAGAAATCACATTTTGCATCTTTATTGTGTTGTACAGCACCAAATATAAAAGTATTTTCCGTATTTGTGTATCTTTATTATTGCACAGCTAAATGGTGAGAATGTTGGAACACCTCGAATAATTGAGATGCCTTAACTTTGGAGTCTTCACTTCTCACTGAATTTTCTGTAGTCCTTGAGTTGGTTCATGTTTAAATGTATGTGTGTTGCACAAGAAGTGGTTGCCCTGTCTCACAGATGCATGAAAGAAAATGAAGTTGCTGTGTATGTGAAGCTCCATGTATGTCAGGGGATCCTGTGGCTGCAGAAGGCTCCCCTTAAGCTACAGCTACAAGCTTCAATGTTCTATTAAGAAAAGAGTGATGAAAGAAGAGGAGGGCTTGAAAAGGAAAAATTCTGTACGACAGCTGCACCTTCTTAGCAGGAGTTACATTACAAGAGTAACGTGGTTAACATTAACTCCTCTTTACAGTGAACTAGCATCTTGCTTGTTCATTGCAAACATTTAACTTTGTGCTCTTACTCCTTTTGTTTTGTCCAAAGATACACACTGTTAGGAAAAAAAACCCCAACAAAACAGTCCTTGGGTCCTCCCCCATTATTTTTTTGCTGAAGTTCCAAATAACTTTGGAGTTGCAAGTGTGAGTTTGTTTACAGCTATCCATTCAGACGTTCCAGAGCTGTATGATTTCATAAGAATACTTTCACATCAGGAATTGGTGTTTCAGTCTGGAGCATGCAGACAGTTCTCACTAATATGATTTTAATCCTCCTTTGATCCTGAAGAACAGAGGCAGTAATCTGTGATCTCCACAAAGATAAGTGGAGCTGATGACCTGTTGTGCTGGCCCTCGGAGCCCCTGTTGTGCTGTGTTCTATGACCAGCTTTTTGAGTAGCCTCTGCACCAAGGCATTTTAGATCTTGGAGGCAGACTGAAAGCAAGTGGGATATGTTCTTCAGTCTTGCAACAAAGGCTAATCAGCTCACTCACTATTCAGTGCACCTTTCTCTTTATCACCTTCTCAGGTACTATTGATCTTCTTGTTCAATTTAACCATCAGTACAAGCAACATACTCTTAGTAAGTACAGCCTTGTGGATGTGGTCCACATCATTGAGGTCAGACCGGTTTCTGACAGGGATTCATTGTGACGTCTGGAACACCTCTCTGCAGGTTAAAAAAGTCTTCCATTTCTGCAAAGGACAATCCTTTTATTTTCTGAAGTAAAATAGCCACTCACTTGACTAGTGGTGTTTCCTATCCTTTTTGGAATGACTGCAGGCATAACAGTGGTCATATTTTACCTTTCAAGAAGCAGCTTTGTATTGGTAGCCACTACTGCAGTGATGTGTTCTTAATGCTTTCTGTCACTGACAGTTTATTTTAGTGGAGGTGAAATCTGACTCTGTCTAGTGCCTGGTACAATGGGACCCTGGGACTGTTTAGCTTTTTTGGATATTATCAATAATTATTTTTGCCTTTTGATACAGTGTCATAATTGGGATGATCAGACCCTTTTCCCTTCTTCCCACACAAAATCCCACACTAGACTTCACCTTTTTTGAAAAAATCTACCCTAGGCTACTGTATATATTTGTGCTGTTGAGCCTGCAGTCTTATTTTAAATGGGAGTCTCTACCTTAGCCTAGCCTTAGTTTAAGATTTGGGAATTCCTGGCTTTGGGAAGTATGTGTATGTAAATGAAACTACTTGTGTGCAACCGTTTGCCTTGCTTTTCTCCTCCTAGATTCACTATCCAGTGAAGTGCTTTGGAGTTTCAGCTTTTCTTTCTAACTATATTGCTGATCTCTGTTATTCTCTTCATATTGTTTTTGTTTTCTTACCAGCTTGTGTAGTGGCTTGAGTAAATATGCTGGAAAACATTGGGCTGAAGTGAGTTTTGAAACCAGCAGTAACACGTGTATCGTACAAGTGTGTGGGTGTTGAGGCATGCAGGTGTTGACTGCTGCACCCTCCTGTGGGCCTGGGCCATCCTCTTCTCCCATCTACATGAAATCCCTTCTGTTGTCTGGTAGATGTGCCACTGAGGAGAGTGAGGGGGGGTGGAGATACAATTATGCATTTGTTTGTATTTTTTATTTTGCCCTGATGACTGTGAGTAGCAAATGCATTTTAGGCTGGTGATACTTGTACTATTAACTAGGAAAATCAAATACAGTCCAGTAACTTCCCTCTCTGGTTTTCAAATGTAGACCAGACACCTTTGTGAAAGACCCTTATTTGCCATTCACACGCTGTTGGGATATGGGCAGAGGAGTTTTGTTTGAAGCAGTGGGGTCTGATTGACTGTATTTTAAGACAAGGGGAGTATGAGATAATAAAATCTGACCAACTGTATCACCAAAGTCACAGAAGTGCTGAATCATTTAATTGTATGTGCCTTTGGTCCTGTTGCTCTTTCAATTGCAGGGGGTTTCTGAAGTATAGTAAATGTCTCCTTGCCTTTGATGTCTTTTCTAAACTTAATTGGCTGAGACAATTATACAGCAGTCCGATTAGAGAGCTTTTGACTTCAGAACTGGTTTCCTTTTTGCTTGAGCCGCTCATATTTGTCAAGTTTTTACCGTTAACAGCCTAATGCACATTAAAAAAACTTTAAAAATTCCTTTAGAACTTTAAAATGTTACTACTCTGTAATTAGTTTCAAGAAGACAAGAGTTAATATGGTTGCTGTAAAACTGCTGGTTGCTGGACTGTGGAGCAAAGGGCTGATGTGTTCTCAGGGCTGTGCAGGATGGAATGTCTGCAGGTGGGGAGTGGGAAGGTCTCTGCCTGTCCTGTGAGAGGTGAACATGCAGAAATGGTAGTGTCTGGTGTGCTGCATGAGCAGCTTATTTCTATTTCAAGCCACCTCTGCTTGTATATGTGACAGCTCTCAACACAGCCAAAAAAATGGAACTATAGTAGAAGAAACTATTTTTTTTCTTCATACGTATTCCTCAGACTTGTTAACTTGATGGACAGCTAAAAGCCTAATTCCTGTGTTAAGCTTGCCTCTCTAATGAAAATCAAGTAAAGACATCCAGTGGGCCTCTGACAGTTTTGTTTTGTTTTTGTTTTTTTGTGCCTGCTTAAATATCCCTGCTATGTTTTTATTACAGAATTAGTCTTGTTTATTTGCTCCATCACATCTTGTTGAGAGAAGTGAGGTAATGCATTAGTGTGCTGTGGCAGCCTGAGAGTGGTGCTTGTGGGGAGCACCACTGGACTGGTCACATCTTTCCTTCCCTGAAAATAGTCTGTAAGAAGAAAAGGAAGAAAGAAATTTTGGATACTTGCCTGAGACTACCAATTTGGCTTTTGGAGGGGAAAAGCTACAGATGTGAACTGAATTAATCTTGTTCAGGAGAGATCCAAGAAGCGTGGAGTCTCAGCTCTATGCAGAAGACTCCAGTTTTTAAAGACACAGCACATGTTTTTTAAAGCAATTTGCACAATCTGCATGCCTACCTCAAAATGCTGTGGACAGAAGTCTGTAAGGAAAAAGCCCAGGTTCAGATCAGTGGACATTAGACTTGTTTGACTTAGTCTTTTTCACTTTTTCTCCCTACTTATATAAAGTAGATTTTCCCTGAAAACATTGTTAACACTGAGTCTGGGACAGTTGATCCAAGAAACTGCTCTGACTGGAAAGTCAAGATTGCATATTGAAGGGACAGTGAGTTATCAAAACATCTAAAAATATTTACAATATAGATTCCAAAATGAGTATTTTTTTCAGAACTCCTTCAAAATAGTGTTGTTTTTATCTATTCCTCTTTTTGACAGAATTCCTTTTTCTTGTCTCTGTCAAAATACCATTATTCAAATTTAATGGTCCTGAATGTTGAGGAATCTGATCTTCCCAGGAAGGGCCCCCAGTACAGCTTCTTCACCAGACATGATGATGAGGATGTGTTCTCTAATGTGATACCAAGTGCTACAGTTTCTCTAGTTCTTGTGGAGACAAATGTTAAAAACTTTCCCCCTTATACTGCAAAAATGTGTGATGGTTTCTATATAGTGGATATAAGGAATACATACATGTTTATTGTCATGTGAGTAAATGGTCCTAAAAGCAAATATAAATGAAGACTTGAAGAGTTTGCAATCAAGTAGACTGTATTCAAGCCAAGGAAAAGGGGTAGGATGATAGGGAAAACATGCCACTTAGTGGGGTTTTTCTGTTTTTCTTCTTGACAGGTATATTTTTTTATGTTTTGTAATGACTCAGGTTATCAATAACAAAGCAAATTTTTAGGGTAGTAATTAATAATACTGGGATAGATTTAGACCTGGCTGGGCATTTTTCCTCAGGCTGAATAGGGAGTTGGAAACAAACTGCTCTTTAAGACTTGCATTGAAAATAATTGTAATGATTAAGGGTAACATTTGTTGAACTCTTTTGTCAACCTTAGTCCATGAAAGTCATGCCATTAAGCTAGTTGTTGTGCAAGGACAGTAACTTTAAAGTGAGGTTATATTTGTCTATGTACAGTCGTGTTTGAAAGGATGAAGCATTAATGCCCAGTTTGTCAGACCACTCAGGCAAGTTCTGACAGAGGATCCATGTAGTATTGCCCTATTGCCAGTGCATCTTGCTGCGTGCTATTGCTTTGTAAAACACAGCTCAGCATCTTCTAGGTCACAATAGGAAGGTCCTTTCTTAGGTATTCTTTTTCTCCTAGAACTTAAAAATTACAAGAATATTCTATTGCTAAACTATCAAGTGCTTTCAGGTATGAGAATGAAATGAGGAAAAGCAGGCTTCTTAGCTAAAAAACAAGTAAGTGTAATGAAAGATAAATAACAGGAGCCTCTTACTTGAGGATGTAATGATTTGCGAGAGCACAGTGAAGGTATTAACTAAACAAATCAGGGAAGAAGCCCTTTTGTTTAATTTCAACTATGTAAAGTAAGAAAAATGCACTTATATTAATTTGTTTTCATTCAAGGTAAGTGAATCATTTTCATTCAGTAGAGCCCTATCTTGGAAGCTGTTCTAACATAACTTTGAACTAACTCATATTTTAGACTCTAAATTGAGACTTCTACTATAGATAAGTTTTTATCAGGCAGTTTTAAAATTGGAAAATCCTTGGTTTTAATGTTAATTTTAGGTTATTCAGAAAGAAAGTGATGCCAAAGCCATTCTGTAAGAAGACAGCTTTAACCCAGTATAAGAGTATAGTTCTGCCATTACTGGAGAGAAGGATTCCCAAGAAATTTTCAGAAAAAGCAGAGCACGTGTATGTTCCCATGGAGATGATAATGAGCACCTAATGGATGCATCTATAAAATGAGCTTGTCCACAGGTGATCTCAGGGTTTTCAAGTACACCATGTTTGCCTGCACCCTAAATTCCTGTATGAGAGCCATGGTAACAGTTTGGGCAGGCCAGGAAGTCCCCTTCAGCTACTGGACCAAGTCTTCTGAAGGATCTTGTGCTGATGTTAGGCATGATTTGAAGTACCACAGAAATTTGGCAAAAGTTAACTTGCATTTTGGGATGAAATGAGGACAAAAAAAATCTGCTGTGGTTGAAGATGTCTTGTTTTACTCATTTCTCACTGATGTCTGGTGGTAAAAGTTCATACTACTAAGTCATTTATAAACCTTGAGGTTCAAGGCTGAAGATGCTAGGAGCAAGGAATTAGCTTGGAAGTCTACAAGAGTACAAAAAACTACTCTTAGTGTGTAAACCTGGCATTACAACTCAGAGGGTGAGATACTTGTTCTTAAGAGCACCTTAAACTGCAAAACATTGAAAACTATTTTTTATATCTGTGCATTGACTGTAACAGAAATCTAAAAAAAAGAAAAAAAATAGAGGGATTAGTTCCCATAACATTTATCATGTAGAGAGTTACAGGAAGAAAATTATACTGAAATAAGTGAGTGTGGGTAGAAAAACTGGTTGCAATTGCAGACGTATTCCTTTAGCCAGCAAGAGTCTGTCTGTATTCAGAAGTGCCTTTGTGTTCTGCATAAATACTATGTTACTTTGTATGAAAGTGGAGTAACTTTAGATGAGAAGCTGAAAATCCCTTCCCTTCTTCAGAATGTCCTAGCAGGCTGTTAGTGCAGAAGAGCCACAGAGAAAGTGTGCATTTTGGTTTTAAGATTAATGTCATCCTTTAAAGGGTAGTTTAAAGATACAAAAACCAAATTCACAAAACATAAACCAAACAAAAAAACCCTGGGCATAATGATCTTCCCGATTATTTTTGTGGATAGTGCTTTGCTTTGGTTTTTGGCATTTCAACAAAATTAAGACATTTTATTTATCTTGGGGTGGTGGTGGGAATTTGGAATTCCCTTTTTTTTTTTCCCCCCAATAAAATCGGTGTTCCCCATCCTCCTTTATCCCTCCACAACCCAAAGAAGATTTAAAGCCAGTCTAAGCTAAAAACTTTTGCTTTGGACTCTGGCGTGAGAAAGTGTTTGGAGTGATCTAATTGCAGAAGCTTCAAGACCTGTAGCTTTAAAACCTTTGCAATTGTGCCAAAGTTGCACTAAGACTGTAGGAGTTGGCTGTGCCATGTACCTGCACAAGTTTGGCTACTAGAAGTAAAGTCAACAGAAGCTGGTTCTGATGGAGTTCTTCAGAGATGATCAGCTTTGCTTCTCATTGGACACTGCTGACAACGTTGTCAGATGTCCTTTGAATTCAGAAAGTAATGATTAAGGCTTTGAAAGCATTTAGATGCTTCCAGAGGCTTCCAAAGCTTTCAAAAATGTGTATCTGGGGAAAACTACTGTACTAAAAGTTCACAAGAGCATGGGTTGTTCATGGGTAACAGGACCCTAAATCCATTCAGATAGTCTTTCTGAAAAACCTTTGTTCTTTACTCCCCCTGTGCAAATTCTCTTTTCTTGCTGAGCACAAATGAATATTTGTCTGCCAGCTTCTGCATGAGGGCTTGAGCTTCTTTAATTAAATCATGTAGTTGCCCAGTGGTTGGTAGCTTCCTGATGCAAATGGCAAAATCTACTATGCTGTTTTACAGGTTTCCCAACAGTAGGTGGAACTTTATTAGTGTTCTGTAGCATTCTGTGGCCTTTTGGGGAGGACATGAGGTGCTGAGGCCTTTCTGGAAAATGGTGGGGACACCATTAGTTTTTACTTTAGCTCTGCCTGTCAAAGTAGATCAAATAACTCCATTATGCAAACAAGTCATGGATACATTATTCATCTCTGTCGCTCCCAGTTCATGCATTTTGTATATGATCTATTTCCTTCCATTTAATGAAGAAGCTAAAAAAACCCCTTGATCGTGTATTCAGTGGCTCTTTTTAAAATTTACTTTTACAACTTTCTTGCTGGTGCAGGCTTGTAAGAAGCCATGTCAGGTGTCCAGTTTACCCAAAGTGAAAAGGCTGGAGATAGTTTTAGGTTTGGAAACTCCAGCAGTGGACATCATTGTTTAAATTGTTTTACTGCTACAGTTAGTAACTAAGTTTACTTTTACATAATTGTATTCCGGGACAGAATGAGAGAAATTTCTGATTTCAGAACTAGGTATTTTAAGAAAGAGCCCGACTGAAATATTGTGTGGTAGGGAGCATTTCTTGCTGCTTCTTTCACATCTCTCTTACCCTGGCAGGAGGAAATAAAGTACTTCAAGATTGGTTCTGACAGGTTAATAAAGGGTTACTTTTTTCCTCTTTCTTACACAGGGTTTTACTTGAATGTGATTGCATAGACTCCAAGGAACTGCTTCTGAGTTAGGCTGCCAAATCATCACTGAGCCTAGTGTTTCTGATCAATTTCAACTTGAGGCATTGCTTTATCAACTGTCACGTGTAAGGTGTTTAGTTCCCCCAAAAGTCCCAAAACATGACTCAGAGGTTTTCTAAATTACTGTTCCTTCCCTTCCTTTTTTATATTTGTGGCTAATACCTAATTTCTGTAGTTACTATTTTTACAGATATTTCCACTTTAACTTCCACACATACAAACTCAACTTGAAATCTCAAAATTAATGTGCTCTTGCTTCTTTATATGAGGCAAAATCAGGTTCATGTTTGTCTGACCATATTAGTGTATCATATAGAGACCCATGATTGAGTTCAGAAATAAGAACTAATTTATCCATTTGAGACTTAAGTTACTTGGTTTTTAAGGTACTTGAGGAGCATCTTTCTCCAAAGTTGTGGGTGTGTGTCACTGCTAAAATCAGGGGAAAAAATTGCCTGGGTGAGAAAGTGCCATCTCTTCTCAAGCAGGTCTATAGCAGGACCAAACTTAGAAATAGTTTGAACAATTTGGTATTGTGTCTAACACTGAGTGTTAAATGCCAGTAAGAATCTAAACAATTTCCAGTTCAGAGTTTCAATGTTTCGGGTTTAAATGTTGTCTTGACCTTTTGTATATACTTCGTCTACAATATTTGTCAATTAATCAGTAGGTAACAATGCCAGTAATGAAAGGTAAGAAGAGAACTAGTATGCACATGTAGTCTGTAAAAAGACTCCCAGGGTTTACCCTGAATAGTTGACTGTAAATGGAATTTTTATTTATGAACTGTTACTATAATTAAATTCCATTTTTTTTAGGTTGTGTATTCCCACTGGAAAACAAGAAAAGTAGGTCAAAAAGCATGACTGTGAATACACAATCTGTTTTTGGAAACAGAGCTCAGCTCTTGGGAGACTTTGAAAGTTCAATTTTCTTGAGACTGATAAGTGCTGAGCACTCTGAAGCTTTTGTTGTTTGTTTTTTTTTCTAAGAATGTAGCGAAAAATTACATTTCTTAGGAATTAATTACAATACTTGTGTTGTCTTTAGTGGCCATATGGTCATTAGATCTAAACGACTGTATTTAAAATAAAAATGCTATGAAGAAAGGCTTGAGAACCTTGTTTCTGTATAATACTGCAAAAAAGAAGAGAGCCAGCAATGAAGGAACCAACAATAACGTTTGTGATCTGAAGTCTTTCACCCTCAAATGAAGACTCTGATCTTGAATCTGTGCGCATATCAGTTCAAGGTCCTAGATCAGGAAAACATCAGGAACAGGACAGAAGGACTTAACCTTGAAGCTACTGAATTGCCACCTGAATTTTCCCTGCAAGCTTAAATGCATTCCTTATATGAAGTCTGGCTTGGAAGTTACTGAATAAATGAGGTCAATAAATTGTTCAACTTGTCTTTAATCAGAAAAGGGTGCAAGACCACTCTCTCTGGATGGCTGGGCTAACCTTGTAGTGTTTGTTTGGTTTTTTTAAAATTTTGTTTTTCCCTGGGAGGCAACTTGTAATACTGAAAGAGACTGTTTGGTAGGTCCACTCTTTTCTGGCTGAGGTATTTTCACACTTAAATAAGAAAAAAGTGACAAAAGTTGGTCCGTTAAACAACTTTCATCTGCCTAGGCCAGGTAGCAGCAGTAGCGAAGAATAGGTTACACAGAGTTTGGGACAGATTGCATCAATTTACATGTGGGTATGTGTTTCCTGGTTAAGTACAGGTAGCTGAGTTGTTTCTTTTAATGCTGAAAACATGATTTCCCAAATGTTGCATAAATACTTGGAACACTGTACCTCATAAGGAATGTCAAAAAAGTATAAACTATATGAGGAGAGAAAAGCGAAGAGAATGCCACGACGGTTGGCATAATCAATAGCCTGGCGTAATCAAAAGTATGTCAGCATTTGTCTAACTAATTGAACACTAGAAACCTCTGTGGTCAGACAGACACAAAGCAAGCCATTTTTATTTGAGGACTTACAAAGGCATACAAAGAATGCTGCTAGTGCTTGTGTATTGTCTATGTGTATATTGAGCTTGGTGAGACTCCCCAAGCAAAGAAAACAGTGTGTGTATGGGGTGCATTTCTTGGTGGGGAGGGACAACAACAGTCATTTGGGGAAATTGAACAGATGGGTTAAGCCCTGTGGATCTAATTTATTGAGGATCTCTTCAGTCTTGGTTCTCTTGTTCCCTACCAAGTAAAATTCACATTTTTTTAACTTGTCAGCATTGTCACAGTAGTAGAACTATTTATTAGTTATAATAGACCAGAAATAAATACTGGAATTTTCTTGTTGATCTGGACTTCTGCATAGGCCCCCACCACTGCTTAGCGGTAGTAGTAGATTTTTTTTCGTGTCTGTGGAAAGGTGAAATGTGCAAGTTGTATCACTATTCTGTTCTTAGAGACACAATGAATATACATAATGAAATACAGGACTGTTCCCATTGCATTATCTGAGAAAGATGTTTATTGTTCTTCTCTATTTGACTTATACCTCAATTCACAGGCAACTCTATTTGGCATAGTGAGGAGATGTTAGTAAAAACATGCTTTTTAATGTATGAGTCATTGAATCTAGGATCCCCATTTCTTTGTCACTCATGCTGAAGTATATTTTAAAACATCCATTTTTATTTAATCAGAAATTCTTAAAGGTATTTTCAAGTTTGGTTTTTTTTCATTTGTCCTTCTACCTTCAGTTTCCAGGTGTTATACAATATAGAAACATTTCAGTCTGGACAGTCATTTTTGCAAGATCTGGTATTTGCTGATCCCAAAGGATTCCTTGCTCAGAAGGGAAAGAGGAATGTTTGCTGGGTAGTTAACACAGATAAAGAGCCATCAGCTTCTGCATCCATAGCTTGTTGTGATTAAGATCGGTAGGCTTGCCACTGGATGAAGATGCCTTTTTAATTAAGGCTTCATAAAAGCAAGAAAAATACATAGTTCTATGTGTCTTTTTGGCATCTAAAATGTTTTTTTTCATTTTTTTTTTTTAAATGACTAGTAATGCTGAATAATTCTGTATTTCTTAGGAGAAATGATTCTTCTTGTCACCCTAGTTCCAACTAGCCCTACCTACTGTGAATGTTAAAAGCAGGGCCATGTTTTTAACTCAAAAAAAGCTAAGGGATTCTCTCAACCATTTTTACAGAAGGAACAGCCATATTCCATCCAACTGCTGATACTTTTATTTCAGATTGTTTTTCTCTTGCTTTCAGGAAAGTCTTCATGATTGTGTTCACAGTATTATCATTGTAATAGAATGCAGCTGCTCTTTCACAGTGCTCTACTTCTGCAGACTGCTAAAATTGTAAGTATTTCAAGGTGAAGCAAACAGAAATCAAAGGCACCAGCTGAATTACTAATTGATAGAGTTAAAAATCATGCAGTGGTCACAGGCACAAGGACTTGAACCAAAAACCTTCTAATGTTATTACTCAGAGAGTACCCTAGGCTTTCTTTGTTAAATCTTTTGTGAAATAATTCTGTGCAGTAATTTCCTGAGAAGAGAAATCAAAAGACCAAGCCCTTGTGCAGCACAGGTCACCAAGAGTTACCCATGATTTCCTGCATGAAATTGGTAGACTACAAGGTGATGACTTGGGAGAGGAAGATTCCTTCTTGTTTTTACATTTCAAATGGTAAATTATCTATTTGGAGGTTTTGTGGTGAAAATAAGTCTCTTACTCCTAATTTGCATTTGTTTAGCTTTGGTTTGTTTTTCACCATAAGTGTCATGCAGATTCAGAGATAACATGTAAATAGCCTCATTGTGCCATGCATCTAAAGATGTTCTTCACTTTTGATTAACTTCTTCCACTATAGATACTTGGATGGTAATAAAATAATAATTGCCACCTTTCTGAAAATGTTTTTAATTCTGAACAACTTTTTTTATCATTAAGTCTTCTGTAAAGCCCTCTTTCTCGTGTTCAGATTATTTTATGGAACTTTTTCTGAATTTACTCCAGTGCTCTACTGATCCTTTCCAGAATATATAAACTAGGAGCGAGCATGCATTCTGGAATGTGCTACATCATTGCTGAATTCAGAGAGGATATAATCTCCCTACTTTGTTATTTGATATTTTTTCAGGTATTATGTTAAAGATTATGTTCTGTTTTAGTCTCATTCCGGTCTGATGTGACTGGGATGTTTACCTTTGTTTAGACTACAGAGGGGATCAAAACTTTTGAGAAAAAGAATAATTGGTTGGTATCTTTATCCAAACTATAGACTGAATGTCACCTTTAGTGAAGCAGGGAGTTACGGTAATGAATTTTGTATGCCTTGATGTTTTTACTAAGTTTTTTGCTGTTGAGAATTTGAAATGTGAAATTCATGCAAGTAGTGTGTTTGTATATGTGTAACTGATATGAAAAGAGAATTGGAAATATGAAGTGAACCACGCTTGCGGATCTGTGATGTTGCAGTATTTACCTAGGGTGCTTCCCTAAGTGGGCTAGTTACTTGAATCAACCATTACTCTTTTTTTGGTTGGCCTGTCACTGATATGGCTGTTACACCTTAAGGCACTTAAAACATGCCACTGAAAATACCCAATGGCATAATACCAAATGGTTTTAATTAACAGAAGACACCCTTTGGAGGCAGTATTCAACAAGATAGCATGCTTAGGTATTGTTTTTCCTGAAAACTTTCTAACCATTTATTTCTGTTTGAACTGAAATAAATACTCAGAGTCACTGTGCCAATGCTTTAAGTCAGCTGTACTGAAGTGAGTCTTGGGTAAATTATCTGAAATCAATGGATTTGCCCTGATGCACTGAAATCTGAAACTTTTAAAATAGCTTTGTCAACTGGGGATGCGTGGAACTACTGTCTTTGTATAATTCTGGCTAAACAATTTCATTTGTCTCTACAGTGTATTTTTAATTACTCATTCAGTTCCAACAAAGTTTCTATAAACGTATTTGATCTTGGTTGAATTTCTTCCAGTGATCTATAACCAATCATATGAGATGACAAGCTGTTCCAAAAGTTTGTGACTTCAGTTGGCAAAAATAATGAAGTTATTTCTATTTAGAGGTTATGTAACTTCAGTTTCTAATAACAGGCCATGTTGTTAAATAGAGGCAACAAGTACTAGAAGTTTGTCTGACAAGGAAGTGTTCATGAAACAGATGATTATTTTATTTTTTTACAAATTAAACTGTCATTATGCATATTTTCCAACCTTTGACTCATTCCTGTTTTTGACTTCTTCCTTTTATTTGTTCATATCCTTTCTGAAATTTGGACCGTAAGACTGGGCGCTGCCTTTTAACTATGGCCTCACAAATGCCACAGTATATTATTAAAGTTGTCTCTTCATTCTTGGAATATTCTCCTCCTGTTATATGCCAGGATCAACTCTGCTGTCTTAGCAGTCAAGAGTAATTGATGATGAATTTTGATCACTAATTTATAATCCTTTAGATGTCCTTAAGAGTTTCCTTTCCTCAGTTTCAAGTTCAGTGGTTATTAGACTCCTAAGTATTTTCTGATGATCTGAACTTCAGTCCTGTTCTGTGTATCTGCTGTTCCTAACACTGTCCTTCACCCACCTTAGCTCCTTTAGGTATAAAATTTCAGGTAGAGGTACATTAAATCATGTGTTCTGTGAACCTCCCTAAACTGCCTGTGAAACTCCTATTTTTCCTATGTAATCTTAGTAGCACTTGTTCTTGATTACACGTTCCCTTTTAAACAGTGCTTTTCCAAGTTTGGTTTTCCAGTTTCTAGGACATCAGGAGCAGTTTTCAATGTGTTAAAAAGGGAGAAAATGTCTCCGCTCTTCTTTCAAAGTGAACATTTTTTTACATTAGCTACTTACGCATTTGATACTAGGTGAAGAAGGTGACCAAATTTATTCATTCAAACTACATATATTTGACATGTTATCTCAGTTACCTTCCCAAGTCTGTTTTTAGTTTAGGTGTCAGAAAACTTAAGTAACGGGACTGTTGGCCATGGATTTCTTGCAACTGAAAGTTAATGCTTTCTGTCATCCAGAACTGAAGCATTTTGCATCATCATTTTGAGTAAAATTGTTTCTGCTCAAATGAGGAATTTTTGCAGATGTTTGTGTAGCAGAAGGGTGGTGTGTAGCTTATAGAATATGTGCTCTTTCCTTTATAGTTTCAGCAGTAGCTTGGCAGCACGAGCGAGTGAGGTACAGATGAAGCTTCAGGTCTGTAGTTGCTATGTAACATGTCTAGACATCCCGGTCTGGCTGGGATAGTTCTGAAAACAGAATGTCCTGGCATCATAATAGAAATAGTCAGGTTGTTTTTGTCCTGTTGTTTTCTCAGGGCATGAGCTTTTCTTTATACAAACTTTCCCCTCCCCACTTCCCCCAGCTGCAGCTGTAGGAATTAATCTGTTTCCGAGCTTTGGCTGTGAATTGTGATCACTGCATTGGGTTATGGAAGGTGCCACAGAGCAGGTCCCTGTCACATGTACTAAATGGCCATACAGATTATAGAGAAAGAATTTGCAGAAATCCCAAACAGAAAAAAAGCATGCATGTATTTAGAAACAGAAAAAATATCTTTGTATTCCTATTGCAAATTCCTGAGGCTATTTATTGAAGGCTTGAACTGCCTCTGACTATTATCTGTTATTCTCCATTATAAATTTTTCTTGATAAAATTGATTATTCCATTTCTGTGGCCTTTTTAAATAGGCAGCGCTTGATTTTTGAAGACCTACAAATTAGTAAAATCCAGCCAAATGAATGACCAGTTACAGAGCTGCAGCATACAAGAAGGCTGAGCTGTCTTGCTCCTCTGTCTGCTTTGCAGCCTGTCTTACAAAACCTTTGCTTCTGTGTCAAATGGGCCCATAGTCACTGCTGTGCAGCGCATGCATTTTTTTGTAGTCAGCATTTTGGAGTGTGGAGGTCACATTAACTTGTTAAAACTCCCATGAACTTGAACAGTTAATGGTCAGCAATGGGAATAATTCACAGGATGGTTGGGATTACATCTTTCCCCATGACTTTGCTGGGTGTCTTGGCCCAGCACACTCCAAATAGTGTAGCTGGATCTCCACTAAGCTGAAGATGCTGAGCTGCCTCTGCCCTGAGCTATTGTTGTTATCCAACTGAACTGTAAAATGCTTCCCTCTCTTCTCTGTGATGTAGTTATATATCACCAGAGGCCTAACTTTGTAAAAATAAATCCTGTAATAAACGTAAACAAAAGATTTAATGAAAAGTGGCAAGTCCTTTTCAATCTCAGTTTTCAATACAGTTAGGACAATCTCCTTTTCAATACAGTTAGGACAATTCTTCATGCTGATGTGACTAACCATAGGCCTGGGAGAAGCAGACCTTTCTCTATTAGCACAAGAAAAGTAGATCTGTGATCTTCCAAAGTATTCTCAGCTTTTTCAGTCAAGTTCTGAGAGTTTATGATCTGATCATATATAGTATAATGTTTTGCTTCAAATTAATGACAGCTGCCCGTGCAGAGCAAGCATCAGCATTTGTTGGGAGCTGGATGTGCTTCCTATGATTGCATTTCATTTTTATCTGGAAACTTACTGATATTTTTAGTCTGTTCTTGCCTTAGCATATTTCTAATTTTTGCTTTTATTTCTTGCTTGTGTCTGAACAGTTTTGTTATTTCGTGCTTGCTAATGACTTCTACTAGGAATGGCTGCTATTGTGGTAATGGATTTAGATAGACACATTTCAAAGTTTCAGAAAAGCAAAATACAATCTACTTAGGTTGTCATTAACATGACAGAAGGAAGATAGTTCTACAGAACAAACAAAAGCCCTTTAGTCTTGGGATGCTTTCTTTTTGCTTTAGAGAAGTCTTCTGGAATGATATTCTGCTGTCTTGAAAACAACAAACCCACTAACTTTACTTACTATGATTCATGTCTGATTTCTCTCTGAGACATGCACAAAATCCTACGAGGCTGATGAGAATTAAATGCTGACTCAACTGGGGTAAAATGTCTCTTTTCACTGCCCCTGCTTAGTTAGCATGTTTTGTGGGGAAAGTAGTTTTCTTCTGCCTCTAGCTGTTACAAGAAATTGCAAATTCTGCCTCCCTGTTCACTTTGTGACTGACATTTTATAAACTTCAGTTATGCCTCTAGAGAAGCATGTCTTTTCCAACCTGGAGAGTCCACTCTGTTCAGTTCTTCACACTCATATACATTTTCTCCCTAATTTCTTTTTTGCTTGTTCAGCATTGTTTTTGGCACTAGGGAGCTGTCCTGTGAGAAGAACAGGTCAGAAGCACTCTCGGCTTTCTCTACCAGGAGCAGTGCCTTACAGGTGGTGAGGCTGCAGGGACCAAAGTGTTTCCATTCCTTTCTTCTTTGGACTTGGATGCACAGTGGTGCCTTGCCTAAAAAGATACTGGGAGCCTGTTCTGACCACTTGGCTTCTGTGGAGTGTTGGCTCTGTGTTTATGGAGGCCAGGAACTGCGGAGGCTCAGCTGCAGTTGGCAGCAATTTTTTTGCTGCCTGTGTTATTCAGCGTGTACATCAATATGCTGTAATCTACGGTGAGAATATGGACTACAGCATAGAGGAGCAAGGTCCGTCCTTATGGCAGCTCCTTACCCAAGAAGCAGACCATGGACATATGTGAAAATAACATTATAAAAGGGCTGTATCCTCCTCCCCTTGCCTCCTCAAAAATGTTGCCTGGAGTGGTATATGTGCTTGGCATCTGGTGTTGTGATGCTGGCTGGCTGGCATTGAAGTCCACTTTGACCCTTACACTCTCATCGACTGTAGCAGTCAGTATACAGCACTGAGTACATCTTCCTTGTTTGTCAAAATATAAAGGCCAATACTTTAGCATCGTTTTAAAATAAATTTTTCATACAATGATTCTTCTTGTTTTAAAAAAAGGCAGTGAAAACACTACTTGGAACATACACATCTGGTATGGTAAACAATAACAGAACTCACTGGGCAATGTTTAAAAAGCAGGATGTACAATTTGTCAGTAAGCGTCATTCCCAAATTCAATCAACTACTAAAATAGTAAACAGTTAGTAATTGGAACTAAATCAAATAGGGAAAAAAAAAAAAAAAACAAAACAGAATGAAAAATCTGAAGTTGTTCCAGTTAGGCATGTCTGGTTATTTTTATTTCTTATTTAAGCGTTAAATTGAATTTCATATTGATGAAGTACATAGTGTGATGTGCTCAACAAATTAATAGCCAAGTGAGATGGTGTGTAAGGGGAAGGGAACTTCGATTCCTTAGTAAATATGTGTATTCTTGTCTGTATTAGTGAAAACAACCTGCTTTTTCATTAAATGGGTACAGTGTTTAAAGTCAGCTTGGAAATGTGGCTGATTTTGGCTGAGGACTGTCTTTGAAACACTGGATATGAAAAGGCATGACTTCGTGTGTGTATCTATATGTGCATAACATAACTGATGAAGATTTTAATTTTATTTTGGAGAAGCAGTTGTTCAAACAAAGGTTAACAGCAAAGGACATTTACTCCTCAAATGAAACAGAAAAATGCAAAAAAAATTTAAAAACTTAAAATATTATATGTAGCAGAACCAAAGTGGAGCTTTCTCTTTAAAATAGGTGAGTATCTCATGAATTTACAGTTTTATAAAAAAACCAAACACCCAAACAGTTCTGTACAGTATGGACTAGATCTTTCTTAAGGAGTTTGTGTATGAGTGTATGAGAAGTGCAGGGCCAGGCTGGACTCCTTGTTGACAGGGGGGAGGAACACACGTGGTGGCTGACATCTGCCTCTGAGCCTCAGGTGTGTTATCTGTTACCAGCACTATCAGACAAGACTTCCTTTCCCAGGCTGGCTGGTATAGATCAGCTCTGCTACTGTGTGTTCATAGCAGTGGTTACCTGTCACCCAGGGTTATATGCCATTATATGGTCGTATTGGAAGCCGGTGGTGACAAAACCTCTGCAGTTTTGCTGCTTGTTGTAGGGTGGTTATTTCCCCATTCCTTTTTTTTTAATTCCCCTCCCTCCCAGGCAGGCTGGCAGATCTAGAAAAAAATCAGGTTCCTTACTGGAGGTGATCTTGTGGCAATGGCTTGACTTCCTCACGAGCTCAGGGAGGCAGACTGCTGTAATCTCTGCTGGTGACTACAGTTATAGTCGCCAGCTTTCATGCTCTGCCTTTGGGACACAGCTCTGTCCTGGAGAAGGGGGCTCTGTTTTCTCAGTTTGCTAGGAAAACACCATCCTGTATCAACCTCTTCTTGCACTGGTTTCTTTGTGTATACAGAGGTCAAGATCTGTCTGATTTTGTTTTTATTCTTTCCCCTGGAAGTGGTTAACGAGGTAGCAGGATACTTTCCGTAATAATGACATTCTGGGAAGGAAGATACCAAATGCATCAAACAGGTGACAAACAGAAGAAAGGTTCCTTTTGTACACTGGATAGTTGAGCACTGAAGTTCCTTGACACTACAGAACTTAAGAGTTTAAGTATGTTCAAAAAATGTCTGGACCAATGAAGGGATGCAGAATCAAATGGGGATTATCAAATTGACACCACCTCATACCCCTGAGCTGAAAGTTGGGACTGTGTTGTAGAGAAGGATCACCAGTCCTTATGGACTTGCCTGTATTTGCTGTTAGCCACCACCATACCAAAATGGATGCTAGGTACTGCTGCACCTTTGATCTGATGTAGTGTGGCTCTTCTGCGCCCTTGAGGGCTTTCTTAAAAAGTGTGCTCATAAATAGAAGAACTGGATGATCTCTCTCTCGCTGTATGGAACAGAAAGTGGGAGTGGTTGCTGGCACCATGTAGCACAGCTTTCTAGCTTTATGGAGAATGGGAAGGGTTAAAATCAGCAGTGAATTTTGCTTTGAAGTCTCCCCTTCTCTGCATATCACCATTACTGAGTCCTAACTCTATGCAGTTTTTTTCCCTGAGAGATCCTCTTACAAGTATTGTTTTGGACAGGACACACACAATTGTACAGTGATCTCCTAAAAGCTGAAGAATTACAAAGATCTGTGTTAAAATTGGAAATCCATGCTATTTATAGCTCCCAGAAAAATACACAGGCAGGCAAAGAAATTTTATCCCATTGCTGAGTGTGGTTGCATTTTTTTTTTTGCTAAATCTACTTTACATGTGATTATCTTTTGTTTGTGGATGGCTAATACCTCCTTCAGTTCAGCTGCAGACAATTTCTGCTGTCCAGGGAGTGGTTCCTACTACTTGTCTGGCCTGCCGGGCTGCTTGTTCCAGGGCTGTACCCCAGGTGGTACAGGCTCTTTCATACAACCCTGGTTTTGTAGGGTGCAAAAGGTGAATATAACAGTGTTTATACATCCTAGTACATTGAATCATGCATTTACTGCATTTTTTTACTAAGATTTTCTTATACTACGTACAGATCTGTGTACAGTGCAAAAAGGTGCAAGATTAGCTCCTTTTACTCCTTCATGCTTTATGTATACCTAAAACACATGACTTCAAAGTATTATAATACACAAATTATTTGTAGCCTGATTCCAGTAGTTATTTTCAGTTAAAACCACAAATATAGCAAAGTCAATTTAATTGAAAGTATCGTCGTCTTTGTTACCTTTGTTTGTTCTATCATCTTTCCCAACCCTGTCAGTTGTACTGAGACTAGTACTACTAGTCACTAGTATTTAACCCAGGTATAACTTTGTGCAATTAACTTATTCCCTTTTCAGTGTAAAGCAATTTTGCCTGTTGGCAGTTGTACTATATATTATTCTAGTGCATGTAATATCAAGGTATATGAGACCTTGCTTTGCTGTCAAATAGGACAGCCAAAAATCCCACTGCTTGATATCCATATTTTCATCTGGCAGTGTTCCACAATCATTTAAAGTGGTTTCTTCTGATGAAAATGGTCAAGCAGACTTGAACATGGTTTCTTGTGGTAGTTTGGAATGTATAGTAGCACTACAAAATTCAGAATATTATTCTAGACCACTGGTGGAATAAAATGAGTCTATGAAAGTTGACATGTTAAGTGATAAATTGTCACTTTTGGTTTGTTGGTTTTTTTTTTAAACTCTAGGTACTGACTCATTAGAGACTTAAAAATTTGTATGTACTGATATTACTGGAAGTTTGCTAGAACTTCTGTATTGTTTCTGTGAAAATTTTTAATTTTTAAAAGATTCTAATATTTAAAAAATAGACCCTCACATCCCCTTTCACTGCCAGTAGAGTGTGATACTCAAAAAAGGGCTAAGTTTGCTCTCTGTTTACTTCCTCTGGTCAACTTTAGCCTTAGTGATACTTTTTCCGTTTACACTGGTTGCTGCAGTGTAAAAAGCAGTGAGACAAGGAATACATTGCAGTCAGTTGCTGAGTGCATTTATGGTGCTGCTACTGAAAGAGGGTACAGGGTACACAAATGATGCTTGGAAGTTCTTACGTAACCTTGTATTATTTATGCCTTTGCCAAAGTATTTATTTACTGTAAATTGTGTTAGATGACCCTTTGATATCTGCTTCTAACCTTACCTCCTCCCATTTCAGATATGACTTAGGGATCCAGTATATAATACTTTTTTAAAAAAAGCAAAAGGAGAAGGTTAATGCTTCATAGCCTTTGAAATGTTTTTTAAGCTATTCTTGGATAGTACAAGTTTCTATTTCTGGCTGCTCTTGAATTATTGGTTAATAATATCACATCCAAATTGAAATGGAGGGGAAGGAAAGTAAAAATGTTATAAAAATGAAATTATGTGATGTTAATGTCTGATACTGTGCCACTTGCCAGGAATAGAATAAAAATGCTTTCTGCCATTTGGTAATTGAGAATTGTTGTGTTCCATTAGTGCATGGGATGTTCCGAGGGAGGCCCATGAGATATTAACTTCTTCAGCCTTGAACAATTTTCTGTGGGGAGCTGTGGAATTTGTATTCACTGAGTCTTGCACTAGTGTAATATTTATTCTTTGAGTTCCTCAAAGACATAAAAAAAATACAATAAAGATTACAAAATCAGTTAGTATTCTTGTGTCTCAAAATTACTGCAGGTTAGCAGTAATAAAAAATAATGTATTAATGTTACTGAAAGAAAGTACTGGTAGGTTTATTCTTTCCCCCATACAATTTAAACCTGATTATTACTTTACTTTAGAGCTTGACTTGTGCATACATGAAATGTTTTCTAATCTTGGACTTGGATTAAACTAAAGCTCAGAAACACATTCCTACCCAAGAAAGAGCTGGAATCAGCCAGGAGCTGGTAATTTGAATAACTGTGCCACCTTACAGTTGTTTTTGGCAAAGACTAGTCTGTAAAGTCAAATATTAATTTGGAAAGTCTAGACCACATTGTATCAGATGTTGTAGCCTCAGCCATGACTAATTCATTTCAAGACCACGTATAGAAGATAAGAATAACGGGTCTGATCATCTGCATAATTCAAAGCACAAAATGTCACTTGGTAATTCCTGGTGTGGAGGAAATTCATCTTCCTAGGATGTAAGTAAAAGCTGCCAAGTCTGGTAAATTGTAGCTGAATTCAGGTGGTTTTGAAACGCATGTGCAATCTGAAATTAAAGACTCTAATCAACGAGAAATTCCTTAGTTCCTTTGGTAATCGATCCCACTGTATTACTTGTGGCTGTGACTAGCTCATACTCTGCTGTTGGACTGAACAGAGGTGTGATGTGAGTGGACACATGTATCCTGATGCTAGTCATTCTGCATTTCTGCCTTTTTCCTACTGCACTTTTTAAAAACTTTAATTCTCAACTTGATGAAAAATGTGCTGCGTGAAATTAAATGACTAAATTATAGTAGACTAAAGACTAGCAAGAAATAAAATGATCAGTAAAGAGACAATGAAAGGGGAGAATTTAAACTATGGAGAGCACCTCATCCTGCAATACACGGAATATTGCAGCTTCTTTGCCAATGGGCAGAAAATATGCATATTTATCGAGATAATTAGGGTAGTAGTGTTGAAATCATTGAAGTTGTTAAATGGCCACTTATGATCCATTTTTAGCGTATTACTCATATAAAACCACGAAGATTGGTTTAGTTTTCAGAACAGATGTCCTTAATGTTTATTTGAGCAGCCCCGTCCAAATGTTCTGGAACTTCTGCTCATCATGCAGGGTATTTCTTGAAGCTCTATTTGCAAAACTCTTGGATAGGGAGAAAGATACTGGTTCCTGTAAACTAAGTGGGGATTTGAAACTGCATAACCAGCCTGCATTTTGAACTGGGAATGGTGGAAAAAGTGATAGGAAGCTTTACCTCTTTTGTTAATTCAGGATGGCTTAGCAAGGATGGATTTTTGAAAGGCACATTTCTTCTGGGTCTAGCAGGATTGTTTCATTTTCTGCTGTGCTCAGTATTTTGTGCTTTCTCCCTAATTCTTGTCTGTTTAGTAACTCTCTGGAGCAAGTGGTTAGAATTTCTCAATACTGAACTCAAGAATGCTTTACATTAGGAAGTACTTTGGGGCATTTGTTTTTCCTAATGTTACACATCTCTCTCTCACACATACATATATATGTGTGTGTGTGAAAATGTGATTACAAATTAATATCATGCCGTAATTCCAGCCTGCAGTATGGTAGCACCATTTTTGGTGTGGACATGTACTCTGTCAGAATTAATAAAATGTAAAACTGGATTTAGAGAGATCATTTCTGAATTTGACATACTGTTGACTTCCATGGTTCCTTCCAGTTGCCGTTCAGGCCCGTGTCTAGGATGTTGAGAGGTAAATTCAGTTGTGTTGCTTCTTTATTCATAAAACTTTGCAGTATGTTTCAGCTGGCTACATACACAAGAAAAAGCACAATATAATCTACTTCTGCATCTTTATTTTTGTATTAAACAGCATTTAATAAAAAAATATGACTTTTCATTTTCTTTGGATAAGAATAAATGCATAGGATTATGCATGTTATTTACAACAACTGTTGTACTAACTTGTATTCTGAGCAGTATTCTTAACCAGTAAAAACTGAACAATTTTATTTCCAATTTGACATTATACAGTTGTGGTACCTTAAGGTATATGCAATTGTCCCTAACAGTATTCCTTTTTTTTAATTTATATTCAAATGTGATGACAAACACTAAATCAACACGTGTGACATTAGTTTTGAGAACAGTGTTACTCTGGAGAAGATGTGTTATCCTGATCCCTGAATGCAAGAGGGATCTTTGACATCCATGTGCTCAGCACCCAGGGATAGGCAGAAGGGACTTAGTTTTATCCTCTTATCAAGGCTATAAATAACTTTATAATTAAACTATATAGCCTTTGTGACTTGAAGTTCTGAAATAATGTCAAATAGTTTCAATACCTTATCATTAGACCTATGGTCTGCTAATTACGTCTGATTTGGGCTGAGTCTAGAGTTTATGTGGCTGTGAATTTTGGCCTTGGAGGTCAATTAATTTAGGAAGTAACACTGCTGTACATAATGCCTATTTCTGTTGTTGATGTCATTTAGGATCTTATCAATGGCCTGCAGAAGCAGATTGCAAAGGTGGGCTGTGGTGCAGGGGATAAGAAGTGTCCTCACTGTTCACTCAGCATCTCTGAGTGATTTTTCCCAGAGGGAATGATAAGAACTAAGGAAGGGGAAAAGATGCTTGGGCAGTGGGAGACAGGGGGAGCTCACAGGCTGAGAGTATGGACAAACCTGAGCTTAATCCAGATTTTAACTCTTGATGCTGCTGAAGTTCCCTTTATCAGTCCTACCTAAGAATATGTGTGTGCTTGTCTAAGGTGTATGTATGTTCTCTAAGCTCAGTGATGAGGTTGTTCCCATTTCTGATCTCACACCACCATAGGTCCTGAGTCTCATGTAAATAATTCTGGCTGAATAGGAATAATATCAGCAAGACATGCACTGGCACCGGAGATGCTTAAATATGAGGACATTAAATTTAGGGATGAGTCACTCTGGTTTGGGAAACCACTGTGCTTTCTTGGAGTGTGCTGCCTGGCTGCTCTGCAGAGAGCTCGGGCAGGCGGCTCCCTGCCTCTGCCACCACTCAAACCTGCTCCAGCAGCTCCACAGGGCTGAGATCAGCGCCACTGCAACCTGCTCCAGCCTGCTCCCATCACGCTTTATTTGACTTTTAACACTACAGTCAGGGAGCCAGGGACCAAAGGGGAAAAAAAAGTGTTGAGTTAATGTGCAAACCTGAGTGGATGTGCTGGTCCAAACCAGAGCCCTGTGCTGCTGCGGCAGCGCGTTTTCCCAGCCAGCCTCTTGAAAGATGGTATCTGTGCGCTGCACTGCATCCTGCAGCATCAACACACCCTCTGTCTCCTGCTGTTTGATTCCTCCTGTGCTCAGGGAAGTAGGACTTATTTATAAATACAAACACAATTGTATTAGAGGCATTTCTGGATCTGACCAAGTGCTTTTCTTTCTGAAAGCATAAACCATTGACTGTACTAGTGTATGTAAAAAATGTAGCAATACCATATAATAACAGATAGACACACAGACCAGCAAGTTCCTTTGGCTTGTTTTGTACTTACTTTTATGCTTTTTCTTCTAAGCTGCATTTTCTTGCTTCTTCAAGGTAAGTACTCTGTTGTGTGACCTCAAGTCTGTTTTGAAGAGGTGACAAAAAATATGGTGAAGTGAGAGAAAACTGAAGGGCAATATGTCTGTAACAACTGAAGTAGAAAACCCGTAAGAAGATGGTATTAAAATTTCTATTAGCCAGCAGGAATTCTGCTGATTCATGCCTGCTGCCGATCTGGCGAAGAGGAAGAGTCGGGGGACGGATCGAGTGTTCTGAGTGTGTGGAGGGACTGGGGAGCTCAGCTTCCTCAACGTGACCTGCTTCTGGAAAGAGCTGGCACTTGGCGTGTTTGGTAACCGGGCCCTTTCAGGTGAATGGAGCCTGAGGCATCCTGAAATCAGAATACATACAAGAGCTGGCCACTGCGGAAATGGTTGCCAAGATCTATGAAAACCTTTGAGATAGTAATGCAAATGTGGAAGGGGAGCATCACTCTGCCTGCCTCTGTAGGGACACAATTATCTGAATTTAAGTCCATTCCAGGCTCTGACAGATGTTTGCTGGCAAACCTACATGTTGTAGAGTGAAACTCTGCTGTCCCCAGCCCTCTGCATGTCTCTGCTGTTGGATACCTGCACCTGTGCTGCAGGGTGCCAGAAGGGGATATGGGCAGGTACATTGCCTGCATCAGTTTTCCATCCTGAGCTTTCATGCAAACCCACCTTTACCAGCTGATGATGATGAGACTGGAGTATGAGCTAAGTAACTCAGCTGTGGCTGGGGCAGGATAAACACCTAGGTCAGCAAGGACCTCAGCAGTGGCAGCTGGAGCCAGCCCTGCTGGTTGTCAGGCTAAATAAATATTCAAAATTATTCACAACAGGTGGGTTCTCTGAGGAACATCTGCAAACCTTTCTGTTTTGCATGCTTATGTGCTTCCTCTCCTTATGAAGTGTCTGAAAATTGTCAGCCTTTTAAAGTGACTGCCCATGGGGTAGATGTGAGCTGTGTCCTCAAGTGGTGATGCAGTCTCAGACAAATAGGGAAGTTATGGTGGGGTAACAAAATGCTGCTCTTTAAGGCACTATAACTATCAATCTGGTAGACTTACAGAGCAATTCAGATTGGAAGGAACCTCAGGAGTTGATTTCCATGTTCCTAGTCTTCCCAAATAAAATTTATTAGCTTAAACTTTTTTTAAAGAACTTGTTTAAATGGAGCTGCATTACTTTGCAACTCAATGACCAATATGGGGAATTGAAATATAAAATGAAATTCAAGGAAATGGAAAGCAGGTTGATGAGAAGGTATTTAGGGACAGCTATTGATTAGTCTAATTCATGCAACAGTTTACTTAAAGGACATGGCCAGAAGAGCCATGACTGGGGTGGTCAATTTAAAAAAAGAAAAATCGAATTTCTAAACCCAAATCTGGCAATAAGGACTGAAAGTTGAAGAATAAAGTGATTCTAACACTGGAAGCACTCAAAGGACAGTTTACTCAACAGTAGTGCAGATCCTATGGGCAGCAGCAAAAAAGAAAAGAAGAATCATACTGTCTTTACAGAGTTTAGGAAAGGAAAAGGAAACAAAAAAACTTGGAAGGTGAGACCACAAGAGAGACTGCCTAGTGAGTTAAGGACACACGGAAGGAAGAAAAGGCAGGCAAAAAAGACAGAAGGAACAAGAGGGAGTGGGGGGCTTAATCAGTTGACAAAATGAAGGATGAGCAGCTGTGTGATGTGGTTTAGTGTGCTCTCAGCTTTGGCACAGAGCCACTGAGTTTCTGGGTATGAGCATCTGCTTCAGCATGAGAGGGGTAGGTTACCTGAAATCTGATGAGTCAAACCAAATAACTAGATAATGTTTTCTAACTTACCTGCCCCTGTAGTCACTGAATATTTTTATTTATTGAATTTTCTCCCTTGTGTACCTCTGTCTAACATTCTGAAAGAAAAGCCTTATAACCTCTGTAGACACTGTTTTGCCGTGTGGTTCACATAGCCTGGACCACATGTGGTCCGTAGATGAAAATTGACATGACTTTTGCCATCACATTTGGGTGCTTGCTAATTTAGGTCTTTACACAATTTCAGATAAGCAGAGTTATAGTGTATAGGTTATATATAAATTATAAGTAGACTTAATACGTTCATACTCTGTCTCAGATGATGCAATCTGATATTTCTGCTACTGTGAAGTAAAGCATGATGCTTTACCACATTTATACCTAGGAACATTACAATTTGTTATTCAATGTGTCATGTTTATCCACTTACGTTTATAGTTTTAATGAACTGTAGATCTTTTAAGTTTTATTTTCCCTGTGGTTGCTCATGAAATCATTATTGAATGGTCAATGAAGTCAGGCAATCAAGCACTTCAACAGAAAGCCTAGCACAATTTAGTTTGCCATAACAAGAGAAGAAGGATGTTATTTATAAAATAGGAGGTTTAATAATGAAAATATGGTGAGTCACAAAGTAACTGGTGATTTTATTTTGTTCTATTAATATACATGTTGTCCCTTTACTTTTGATATTATAATTCCTCCTCACTCCTTGCCCCCCCAAATCTACCCTTATGGGAAGCTCCTCTAAGTTACATATTTGGAAAAATAGGACAATTTCAATTCTTCCCAGAAAGGTGCCTTTTCCTCAGGCTTCTGAGTCATCATGGCTGTGACTCACATGGCTTGCTTTCATGAAGATGAGTCACTCCAAATTTTCTGGCATTAAGACTATCCTACTGTCTATCAGTGTGTTATCTGCTGTACACTGAGAAATGTTCTAAGCCACACAGTTGTAACCAGACATTAGAGAGGGGTAGCAAAGGAGAGAGGAAATCTTTAAGAAAGTGTTGGTTAGCTTGATTTATCCTTTTGGGACAAGGGGAAGGTGAAGGTGATGAGGATAAAGTATAGATTTATTCTGGTGACATTAGCAGATGTCATTCCTTCGACTGCCAAATTCCATGGGCCAGCAATTCAGGCAATGCTGTTGAAGAGAGACTTTTTGCCTGTTAACTGCTGGAATGAGACAAGCCTTTTAAGAGGCTGAAATAGCTGATGTCTGAAAATAAGAAGCCTTTCCCCCCACCAGTAGCTGTAGGAAGCATGTCAGCAGCTGTAGCAAAAGCTAAAAAGGCTGAATAGCAATCATGTGCGGTGTAAACTGCAAGAATAAATGTTACTTCTTTTCTTCAGAGGACCTAGAGAAGAGTGGTGAGAGCAAAAATGGTTTTGCTGTGATCATTTGACTGTAGACATGCACTCTGAGAAGGCTTCCCAGGGGCTGAGCAGGTTGTCTTGTGGAATATTCCCTCATTCAGCTTTTTTCTGCTTTGTCCTTTTCTTCAAAGTAGTGGAATGGCACCTAGATGTAAAACCAGTAGGGGTGGAACAATGTGTATGTCTTACTGGATTTATCTAAGAGCAAATCTGCTGAAGGACTTCAGCACCCTGCAAGGCAAACTCATGTAAAGCTGGGGAATCTCAGGTGGCTGAGCTCTGCTTAAATGTTGGAAGCTGAGAGCTCAGAAGATGCAGCAGGGAGGGCACTGGGTTAGGAGGCAGATAAAGATTTAGTTCCCCATGCTGCTGTTGCCCCAAAACCAGGGAGGTTTCTTTACAAGCTGCTGCACTGCCCCCCTCCCCGTGCTTCGTTATTGGCAGACTTTTATTTTTTCCTGTGGAACTCATAATGCCTTACTCTTTTAATCTAAAACACAGCCAGAGGAAGAGCTGCTACTAGTATCCTCATTCTGCAGTGTCTCACTAATTAAAGCTCTCACCCAGGATGAAGGAGACCAGGTTCCAATATTCTTCTTTCTGACTGAATTTAAAACCACTCAGATCAGAGGAGTAACATGCCACCAGATTAATGCTGTTCATCGCTGGGACACACACCTCTCTTCTTGCTTACTTGATGCCAATGTAACCGAGGATCCAAGGTGAACTGGACTGAAGACAAGGCTTGAGGAAAACACTGTTCTGTAGCCAACTGGTCAGGGACCTAACTACATAGGGAGGACACTTGCCTCCTTCTTGCTGAGTATGCAATTTCTTTGGTTTGTACAATGAACTTTTAATTCTGTTTGGTAACACTTCAGCTTCATGTCTGAGGAGCCCTCTCCGTCTCCTGTCCTTCACCTCCCTTTGTATATGCAGAACACAGAGTTTGGTGGTTAACACCCCCTTTTGTGATTTACAAGGTGTGGGTTTGAACCTTGTTCAGACAAGAGGGACTTGAACCTTTGTCTGTGCATGTCCCATGCAACCTCTCTAAACCAAAAACTATTACAAAAATAGGGGAGAGGGGCAGATGCTCACTAGGCAACTCTAGCACCTTCCTTCTGCAGGGGTCCCGTACCTGTCGGTACTTGCACACCTGCCAGGCTGCACGTCAGGTATGGGGGACAGTAAGGTCACCAGTACTTAGCTTCTGTACTTAGCCTTCCTCAGATGTCATCATCAGTTCAAAGAGTGTAAAAGCCTAATGAGTGTTTGTTGAAGGACACTGTCAACAGGCCCTTAGTGCCTTCAGTATTGTATGACCCTAATTCTGCACTTGTTTTGCAGAGGATGGGTGGATGGGTTATCAAGTCGAGGTTGAAGTCCACCTGCCACTTTTGGATGCATTCCTGAGTGGACTGAGGTACTGGATACTCTGAGCTGGGGATACCATCTCTGAAAGTTTTATCACAAAGACTGAAAAGGTTGCAGACTTAATAAAGATGCTGAAATTTCCCTACAGTATTTTGTTTACTTTAGAGCTCACCTTTTTGGAAGATGGGAACAGTAGAATAGGCAAAGATGTTTGCTTGGGAACGTTTGTGCAAAAATAACCATTTGACGTAGTTTTTTAAAAATACATCATATTATGTTACAGACTTTGCGGAGTTCTATAATCTTATTTTGGCACAGTCATGTTTTCAACGGGACTTAACTTTATGGAAGGTAATTTGAAAATTTTCAAGTTAATCTGAATTAAACTTTAATACTTTGGTTGCAACAGATATTTCTGTAGTTATTAGTCTTGTTTAACATCCAACACCCCGAACACACATGCTGAACTTGAGTCAAACAATTTTTAAGGCCTCAAACCAGTCAGCAGTGTCCCTTTAGATTTGCTGTTGTGTGCTGCCTTCACCAAGCTAACTAGCACAATAGTTGGTGCCACAAAGAAGCTTAAAATACACATATTTTACGAGTATTTCAGAGAACTGGCACACAAAAGGAGAAGTAGGCTATGTCTACAGTGTTACCATTTCACCTATTGTAACCTTCTCAAGGATTTTTTTAAGATAAAGAAAAGCTGCAGTGTATGATCAATGCAGAGCAAGGTGAGAGATCATAGGAAGGGGGAGGAAAACAATGTCTTGAGGTCTCTGAGGACACTTGCCTCTTGTCACCTTGGTACCTGCCATCTGATCATCTAAGTCTCTTCAAGTGCTTTATTCTAAGGTTATTGTTGGAGTCATTCAGAGCATATTAACCCCCAATACTTGTTTCTGATTTTTTTGGGCTAAATGACATGAAATGTTGGCTGGGTGGTTCCTATTTTTGTTAACTCTGACGGCTTGTGAAAAGCTGGGAATGACATTGGATTCATAAGACATAGAGCATCCTTTATTCATTTTCTATCAACGCTAGTGAACACAGCTTTTCCCTTTGATGGAAATGTTTGCTAAAATGAAATGCAGTTGCTTCCTGTTGACAAATAAAACAGCACAGTCTGCATCCTTTTAGTGTTTTGACTTCTAGAATATTTACAGGTTAATTGAACTGTAAAACACCATTGGAAATACTAGTTTAGAAGTAGCATTATGCAAGTAAAACTAAGTGTGCAACACACCTTGTGTTTGCTAGGCCATACAGGATTATGTGGAGTAGTGGTATTGCGTACAAATATACAGGAAGAGCTGCAGTAGTTATTATACACTGACAAAGGTGGCAGCCAGGGACAGAGGTGACCTCTAAGCAAGACATGGATGATATGTGCAGGGTGCTTTGGGACTGGGTGGTGTACAGTGAAGCCAGCCAGCTCCTGCTGCCGGAGCCAAGCGGTGTCAGGATCTGTGCCTCTTGCCGTGCAGCTGGGAGGGTGATCAAACACCTGGTGAGTGTGGAAGGGTTGAACCAGCACCCTGTGAGTCCCTGTGGCCTGGTGGTTGGCATGCAGGGTGCTTCTGACCTGCATATAGATAGATGCAGGCTGTTGAGCGCTCTAGTGTTTTTTTCAAGTTTCTTAGTAGGTGGCCTTGAGAGACTACTTACACAGAAGATTTAGAGGCACTGTCAAGGCAGCCCGTGCTGGAATTATTTTCCATTGTTTTCTCAAAGGTTTATTTCTATGCCACCTTTTTTTCTTCCTGCTCCCATATGTCTAACTACCAAAGTTGCTGGTCGCACCACGTGTGGTTATCAAACTGTTTCATCTGACTTCCCTTCCCAGCAGCAAAAATGTGGAAGTCCTGTGTCATCTGCTTTGTGCTTGTTTCTTTTTTGTGATCTCTGCTGCTCTCCTTTCCTTGATTTTGGTTAAACAAAGTTCACTGTGTGCAGGCTTGAGCAGATGTGTGCCTCTTGGAAAAATCTTTTTGGCTTCCTGTCTCGGTAGGATTGCTGTCAGGAGAACTGCCCTGAGTAGCACAACTTCCTCATGGCAGCCATTAGATGGGACAAGAGCTATTTCTGGATGTGATGGGGTTCAATCAAATGGACCTCAGTAAGAAATCTCACATTCTTGTTTCTCTTCCTTAGTAAATACTTCACTCTACTGACTGCACAGGGCATATGAGCCTGGACTTTGTGCTATTAATGTCCATGGTCTTGGATCATCTCACTGGTAGGGTAAGCTCATATTGACTTGGAGAAAGGGCAGAGTGATCCCAAGTCTGCCAGATCAACTACACATGTCCTTTGCAGCTTGGGCAGGGGTAGAAGCAGGTTTTTTGGGAAGGTATCATAGAATCATAGAATGGTTTGGGTTGGAAAGGACCTTAAAGATCATCTCATTCTAACCTCCCCTGCATGGGCACCTTCCACTAGACCAGGTTGCTCAAAGCCCCATCCAACCTAGCCTTGAACACCTCCAGAAAGGGGGCATCCACAGCCTCCCTGGGCAACCTGTTTCAGTGTCTTACCACTCTCACACTAAAGAATTTCTTCCTAATACCTAACCTAAATCTACCCTGCTCTAGTTTAAGACCATTACCTCTTGTCCTCTCACTACACACCCTTGTAAAAAGTCCCTCCCCAGCTTTCCTGTAGGCCCCCTTCAGGTACTGGAAGGCCACTTCATTGTCTCTCCAGAGCCTTCTCTTCTCCAGACTGAACAGCCACAACTCTTTCAGCCTGTCTTCATAGGAGAGGTGCTCCAGCCCTTGGATCATCTTCGTGGTCCTTCTCTGGACTGGCTCCAAGAGCTCTATGTCCTTCCTCTGTAGAGGGCTCCAGAACTGGACACAGTACTCCAGGTGGGGTTTCAAGAATGTGGAGTAGAGGGGCAGAATAATCTCCCTCGACCTGCTGGCCACACTTCTTTTGATGCAGCCCAGGACATGGTTGGCTTTCTGGGCTGCAAGTGCACAGTGCTGACTCATATTGAGCTTTTCCTTGACCAACAGTCTCAGGTCCTTCTCAAGACTGTTCTCAGTCTATTCTCTGCCCAACCTGTATTTGTGCTTATGGTTGCCCCAACCCAGGTGCAGGACCTTGCACTTAGCTTTGTTGAACTTCATGAGGTTGGCATGGGCCCACCTCTCAAGCCTGTCAAGGTCCCTCTGGATGGCATCCTCCAGCATGTCAACCTCACCACACAGCTTGGTGTCATCAGCAAACTTGCTGAGGATGAACTTGATCCCACTGTCCCACAGACAAAGATGTTCAACGGCATCAGTCCCAGTACCAACCTCTGAGGAACAACACTCATCACTGGTCTCCATCTGGTCATCGAGCTGTTGATCATTACTCTCCGAGTGCAACCATACAGCCAATTTCTGTAGTTGTGAAATAATTTTACAATTCTTCTACTGCTTTGCTTCATTTTCAGTGCACTGCTCAACTACTGCAACAAACGAAGCAAGGGTTACTTGGGCAGCGGGCACTGTCAGTAAAAACTGAGTTTTGCCCCAAGTCCAGATCTAGCCTGTATCCTGAATGAAGAAGGGGCAACAGCCTTGGGCTGTGCAATTACAGATAGTGTCCTTCTTTTTCTCGGCATTTGCTGGACCAGCCTAAGTTCCTCTCCTTGATTCTGATGTCAGATAAAGCAGTGCTGTAAGGGTCACAGAAATAATAATTTCATGACCATGGAGTGCAAGTAGAAGACAAGGTCAGACAAGTCATCTCAGAAAGTCTGTTGCTATGTTAAAAAATAAATGAAAAAGCCAGGTGATTTAGCTAGAAGTGTCACCAGGATAAATCTAGATGTGATCTGTAAAATGGAACAGTCACATTAGATCAGAGGCAAATTGGTGTGTAATATTTATGGTATGTGGCTTGAGAAGATGGTAGAGAAAGGAGACAGAGCAGGGCATTCAGAAATGCAGCTGATGACATGGCAATGAAAGGACAATCCAGGCAGTATGCAACAGAGAGGTACGTGCGGCTCACCAAGCCTGGAGTGTCACAGGGTGGTGATCAGGAATGGCCTCAACTCCCTGGTGTGGTGTCAGTCTTGGTGAGCTGTCAAAAAAAGTCAGAAAGCCAAGGGAACCACAAGAAGGGAGCAAGCCTGCAGTTTTCTCTGCCCAGCTTTTTTCAGAGTAACCTTTCTGATGCCTTTTTGATGTGACTGGTAGGAAGAAGCAGTGACTAAGCAGGTGGGCTCCTAGGAGCCACAGTGCAGTGCAGGACTGGGGTTGAAAACACATCCTGAATTGGTTCTCCTTCCCATCAGTCAGAAGGTGCAGCAGTACTGGTCAGAACTTGGAGCAGACAATTCACAGTCTGTGCTGTAGTCCTTTGAAATACAACCTATTCAGGCATATATTGTGCTTGAGATGGGCTTATGTCTGTAGGCTCATAAGTAAAGTGTGAGCAAAGATTCAGAGTATTTGAAGATTTTCTTGGTCCAGAAGTGGGGGCATAGAGACCACCACCCATTTGTCCTTCCATGGTTGTTTCCTAATACTGCCCAAAAGTTCAGAGCAGTGGATCTCTCACTACAGCCTCTGCTTCCATGAACTGCTGTGGATAAAGGTCATTTGAGTGGTCTCTGGAGAGAAAGTAATGCTTATTTTTCCTACAGTAACTAAGTCAGGTTTCCATGTTCCAGGACCAGTTAGTTACTGGGAAGCACTGTCATTGCTGAGTTTCACTGCTGAGCACTTGAATATCTGTACCAGTGAAACTGAAAAAAACCCTTCTTTTATAATTTGTTACTGTTATTGGTGTTGTAAACGCTGACCTCTTTTCAACTGAGTCTTTGCTTGTCAAGTACAGAATGATTCATGAATGTCAGAATGTCATTCCTGATAGCCTCATAATATAGTTGGTAGAATTATGTATCTTGCATCCGTGAGTGAGATGACTTGCTTTGCACCATCTGGTGAATGAGCAGAGAAGCTGCCTCTGCAGCCTTTCTGAGAGTGGTGGTCTTGTTTCTGCCACAAACTGCTGAAATGGCAGGAGGCAAACTCCAGAATCACTGCGATCCAGGGAGTAGGTAATACAGGATGGGTCACAGTTTCTAGTGGGAATGAATAGCTGATAATGACAGAAATTATCCTGGGGCAGACTGAAATTATTCCCATATGGTCTGGGGAAGATTTATGGTAATATAAGAACATGTAATTGATCTTGGGAGGGAAGGAAAAAAGAACTATAAAAGAAGGAAACTACCACTACTTGAATAACCTTACCCTAGTGGTGAGAAGAAATTATGAAATGGGGAAGGAGTAAGTGACAAACAGCAAAGATGCTCTGCAGCCAAGGTGTTTACTAAAGCAAAAAGAAAACACAGTTAGAATGCTGGGGACTGTATTTCTTCAGAAACCTTTGTAGTGTCTTCAGGTTGACATTTATGTAAAGCTTGTTTCAAACACATTAATAAGCAAAAGGAATTTTTCCACTAACTTTAACTGTATTTGACTTAAATTCTATATTCCACAACTTTTTTTCATTTTTTTCCTTTTATTTCACACATACTAGTTAGAAATGAGATAACTGGAAAATACACAGGTTGCTTTCAAAAATTTGCTTTTTTGGTTTGTTTTTTTTCAGAGATATTAATAAAATATTTTGGTGACTAATTCTTGGTTTACTTTAGCTTTTCTTCACAGTTTAATGTTCCAAATTCAAGCCATCTCTTTTTGTTTTCTTAGATGATGTTTGTCACATATGTTCTGTACACTTGTTTATATTACAACTGTCTAGCTATCAGGCATTTGTAATATGGTTTTCATTGTTTGCACCATTATTTCTGTTGGTGAACTGCTTGGCTGATTATATGTGGGAGAAACCAAACATTTAGAAACAGAATATAAATTTAAACTTTTAATCATTCCAGAATATTGTGTGAAAAATATTATGAAAATATATTAAAAAGTGCATTTAACAGCTTAAAACCATTCTCATGAATTATAAAGATAATGCCTATTTGGAATGACAGCTATTTATGTTGCTAGATAGTTAAAGAAACACAATTTCTTACTTAAGAAAGCAACAATATAAACACTTAATTAGTTTCTAGATAAGTGCTTTTTTGAACTGAACAATTGGAAATGAAAAAGGAATATAAAATATAAATAATTTTAAGGAAAGTCACCTAGAGAGAAGTATTATGTGTTTTCAGTCCACAGCCAATGAGAAGTGAAAAAGCATGTAATTCCAAGACAAAAAAAACCTGTCCTTAATTTAGCTGAAAGTGTAAATACGTATCTGCTAATTAAAAATCCTATTAGAATTTCCCAACACACCAAAAAGCAAATCTTAAATTCAAACAGCAGGCTAAGCACATATGCAAATGTGTATCCATATCTTCACTGGAAAGTGTAGCAGCACGCAAACCAAATGCATTTTTATCTGTCACTAGCAATAATGGCAAAACCCAATAGTGATTTATTTTACTTTGAACTTGATTTTTTAAAATGAAAAAGTGACCTTAGTAAGTTGACACTTCAATTCCTGCATTTTCTAGCTATATGTATGTTTCTCTTTTGACACTGAAGCTCCTTCTTAGGGAAGGCATCTCATAATTATAATAATGCTGGAGACTTACTGAGAAGAAAAAGAAAATAGTTGTTGCTTGTGTTCTAGGCTGTGGCTGCCATTTTTCCTAGAAATCTTCTCCAACCATTGTTGGACTGTTTCTTGTTATGTGCTTGCTTTTAAACATAGCAAATCAGAATGTCTTGAATTGAATCCAGTGGGAAAACAAGATTAGAAAGTACATATTTTTTAATAAGGAGTTCTTTGTAGTCCATCCTTGTATTAGTATCCATAACATTGCAACTGCAGCCTTGGTTAAGACTGGGGACAGTCTGATTAATGATGTCTGTCTCAATGAGGTGCAGCAGCTTCCAGCTGTGAGGAAATTTCCAGTAATTCTCAAACTGAAATGATGCAGGTTGAGGCTGCCCAGCTTGCTATCAAGGCTATAAATGGGGCAGATGATGGATGAAATGCTGCTGTCTTTTCTGGCTGGGTGAAGGTCGGTGGTGCTCAGTGAATTGTTTAGGTAACTTAGTATAATCTTTGGATTTTGGGGCACATTCTTTTAGACTGCAGACAAGTGGCTTCCCTGGTTGGGAGACAACCATGAGGAAACTGTTATACTTTTGCTTATAGTGATTATTAATGTTTTGTTGTTTGTTTTTTTTAGGAGGGAAGAATAAAATACCAGATTGTGAGGCCACTGCATAAGTTTTGCTCAGGAAATTGGTTTCTGCTGCTGATAATCAAGTTAATTATAGATGAAAAACCAGTTAGGATTATATCATTATCCTTGCTTAGTTGCTGCTTTGAACAGAGCAGGAGCCATACTGAGAAGGACAAGGCATGGCAGCAGTGGTGGGCATGAGTGCCTCAGAGTGCTGTCAAACAAAGGTGAGGCTTGGCTTCTTGGGGTCAGTGGCTGGCTGGTGCTGTTGCCTTCCTGGTGGCTGATTGAGAAGGGGAAGGGACTGTTTGGAAGTGGTGTCATACTCCCCTTGCTCAGAAAGCGTGAAGTGTTGGGCAGTTCTCTCTTCTCGAGACGGTGTCACACAGTAGGAGCCCATCTTCTTTCTGCTGTGTGATGGTTGCAGAGGCTATTAGCATGTTAATGTCATGGCTTTTATCTGTTGTACTTGATTCAAATAGTGGTACTGGACACAAGAGGCATGCTTTTGAATAGCTGTAGCGAGCTTAACCTATCTGCAGCTGTGGCAGTGCTTGTAGAAACATGGGAGCTGTGGTGGAGATAAAGGACTCTAAGAAAAAGAATATTTTATTTTTTTCTGACAATTTCTACTTTTAATTGGTAAAGTATCAAATATATTGGGAACTCCTATGTTTCTACAGTCACATCTCTGCCCAGTTGAAGTTGAGACTGCAGAGATGTGCAAGCTCAAAAGCAGGAAAGTGCTGAAATTGAGCCCTCCCTAACAATGTTCCGTCCTGCCCTGGGATAAACAGTCAGATCTTGGCAAATTGTGGGCACACTCCAAGACCCCAGTGTTGCTAAAGAAGGAGTCTGCTTGTAAGTGTTTTGGAGGCCTGCTGTGCAGGTTAAGTGGGGATAGTCCTGCAGCTCAGTGGGTAGTGAGCATAGAGTCTACAACAGGAATGGAGAGGAAACTGTGTTACTGTTGGATATATTTCTGCTGTGATTTTAGCCTGAGTTTCCCTGGAAAGGATGTATTCACGACTGTGTTGTGTGACTATCAGGTCATCTCACACAGAAAATTCTGGGCCAATTGGCCAGTATAACAGTGGGATGGAGGTCACAAGTATGTTATGGTTTTGCCTGTATTGTGAAGAGAAAGGAACAGAGGAGCGTGAAAGCTCACCATGAGGTGAGAGACATGGAGTGACTTCATCAGTTTCAGACAGGAGAAGCTGCATAGGTGCAGGACATTTTATAAATGTCCCAGCCATGTGAGATGATTTAAGTAGAGCTCACAGTGAAACATAAGATACATCTGTTAAGAAACTAGACTTTCTTCATCGTACTGCCTATAGAATATTTTTTCAGATGGTAACAAAGGCTTCCAGAGTAGCAAGAGAGGTGTTAAATCCTATTGTCACCCACCCTTTATATAGTCTAAGGTCTAAAAGCTGTATTCTGTCAGTACAGTAAAGCACTGCACAATCTGGGCAGGTGTTTTTGAGAAAACTAATTTCTAACAAAATCCAAGGGACAAAGCCTTGTGCCAGCCCATGAGCTTGCTGAATTCTTGCTTTCTAACCACAAAGGGTACCTCTGCAGATTGCTTTGATGGAGCTCTGTTCCTCTGTGGCCTTTTAACTATTTGCTATTCCGATAGCACAGAAATGGCCGGTGAAGAGTTATACAAAGAAGCATTTCACTTGTCAGCTGCACCCCTGCTGTTGCTGGTTCCCAGTAGGGAGCCCTTGAGTTAAATGGTTCATAGTCGGCTGGCTGTATTTTTCTTCTGTCCCAAGCAATGACTTCATTTCATTACCTCCCAGGTGAAACTGGAGCTGTCTGCATCCGCAACCTGATTCTGATTTCAAAGAGTGAGTTGGGATTTGTAACTGTTGACTGGAAGGCAGGGGTGTTAGAGCACTTGCCTATTTTAAATCTATTAACTCCAAATTTTGGTGCACTCACTGCTTCCAGATTTAATTGTTGGGCTTTCTTGGTTGGTTTTGCTTTCAAATACTGCAGTTTAAAGTTGAAAAACAGGAAGGGAAAGGAGAGCAGTGCTACAGAAGAGAAATGCATATTCAAAATCCTCCCTGTTACTCCTGAGAAATGTTACAGTAATCCTAGATGGAACGTTCAAACAGTGCTTGTAGCTCTCCATTTGTCAATTTTAAAAGTGTATAGCTAATATCTAACTATGCAGAACATAAAAATGCATTAGTAAAAGAAGAGAGAATAATACTGTTTTGCTTCTTTCTCTGCTCTAGCAGCTTTTTAGATAATGAACACTTTTAATTGTAAGATATGTTTGAAAATCCACCAAACTCTTATCTATTATTCTAAACCAGTTATTTAAAAAGATGTAAATCCCTTCAGTTCCATGGAGATGAGTAGTGACAAATAATTACAAGTGTAAGCTAGGATGAAGTGTATCTGCAAATAAAAGCCTGTGCTCTCCTAGGGCATCTGCAGCTTGAGTGTGCCTGAATCCAGGCTGCCCAGTGAGAGGTTCTTTGGCATTCATCTCCTAGTAAGCTAATCCTACACTGACTTAAGAAGAAGTGCAAATCTTTTTTCTTCATTTTCCCTCAGCATTCAGCATAACCTATTTAATACAGAGGCAATGACTAAAGCAAAAAATCAAAAGCTCAGCTTGTTCCGTTACTCTAAAACCCAACGTAGAACTGAGGAAGTTGGATCACATGGAGCAATTTCACGTGTATTTAAGGCAGCTGCAGGCAAAGAATGAGCAGAGGGAAAAAAAAATGTTCTCAAATTCTGTCCCCAAGTGTAGCTTCATACTTCTGCATGTGGTGTTGTTTGCAGCACTGTTTCTCATGAGCCCCAGGTGGCTCCCACGGAGCCCTTGGGAGCTCTTAATGTGATGGTGCTCTACCAGGTTGCATGCCTTGTTTCTAATTCTCTTGGAGGTTACCAGCTTTCCATTAGCAACCTCTCTGAAGGCACAAAAAGTACTGAAAGTGTGGTAATACAGACTGCTTGAGATGAAGTGCCTTGGGAAGCTGATAGAAGGGGCTGTATGGAGCTGGCTCATCCTATCTGAGGAGGCCCAGCTTCTCCAGCCAATCTAAAGATGCTTTCTTCTAAGTTAGTGTCCTTTTTTGATTGCATAGGTTTCTCTGAAAAACTAGTTAATTCACATAGACTTAATTGATGACTTCTTAATTCCTAAGCATTTCATGTATCCAGTGTTAGGGAATATAGTGCCATTTGGTTTGTCCTTCATGTAAAAAGTGATAATAGGTTTGCTTTTAGTTATCTCAAACTGAACTAACAGAGAAATGGAAAAGGAGAGAAGAGCAAGAAGCATAAAAAGACACTGAAAGAAATTAAAAAGAAAAAAAAAATGAAGGTTGGAAAGAACAGAAGTTTGGGAGAACTTTGTAGAGTAGGAATGATGGTTGGACTTGGTGATCCCAAGGGTCTTTTCCAACCTGAGTAGTTCTGTGATTCTGTGAATTCCTGCAGGTGCAGTTCAGGGCCATGCAGATGCCTCTGGAAATGTGAGAGCTGTGGAGGGCAGACAGAAGAGAAGCCAGCACTAAGTGGGAAAGCCCAGGAAGAACACCTCCCAGAGCTCAGTAACTGTGACACCAAACTGCCTCGCTTTTACAAATAATAGTTGAAAAGTGTTTGCTCAGTGTAGTGCTAGAGGTTTCCTTCGGCCTGTATCTTATCACTGTAAGTTACCAAAATAGGAACAACTTCAACATTTCAATGAAGCCACTAGATCTGCTCTCCTCAGTTAGTAGGATTCAAGTCTTTGTGATATATCCATCATACAACATCAGCTTGTTAAAGTGGTGTCAGAGCTGCGCAGCTGCCGGCAGCGCTTGCGGGCAGAGCTGGTGCACTGCCCCATAGCTGGGCAGCCCCCAGCTGAGCAAGGGAGGGGGCGTGGGAAGGACCCTCAGGTTGATCTGCTGGTTAAAACAACTCCATAAAAATATGTTTGGATAGCTGGAGACGGTCCTTCCCTCATGGAGAAGGATGGCTGTGGTCCATATGCAGTTGGCAGGGACCCCTGCCAGGGGCTAGCAGCTGGGGTCTGAGGGCAGATGCCGGAAACCTCCCTTAGGCAGGAGGGGTGGGAGCACAGGGGATGTCAGGAGCAGTTGTGGCATTGGCTCCCTGCATACAGGCCTGGCTTGTCTTTGAAATTGAACATTTTCTTTGTGCTCCTGTTGAAACAGATAGTACTCATGTCTCCCAGGCATGCTTCTTAGCCAGGATTTTGTCTGGTTAAAGGTGGGGAGGACAATGGATCACAGCCTTTGCCACTGGGTAGGACTGATGCTTTCAGATCCCTTACTACCTCCTTGTGATGCATATTAAATAGGGCAGAAAGTAACATTGTGCTGTGTTAGGTATTTTTGGCAGAAAAATTGTGATTCAGTAATGGCCTTTCCCCAGTTAAATGCTGTACAACTATATTCTTGTAATTAATATTTCATCAGGACACTAATAGCACTTTATGGAGAATTCAGCTGTTCTGGTGAGACCTTGCTGCATCTCAGAGCTTCAGGCTGTTGTGCTGCTTAGAGAATGGTTGTGTGTGCATTTAAAAATGATGTGCTGACAAGATAGCTCTGCTTATATCACTGCAGTCAATGTAGAAGAAGTATATTATAACATAGGTAATAATGACTGCAAGTTGGTTTGTTCTATGGAATTTTACAACACTGACAGCAAAATAAGACCTTTTGAGGCCACAGTTCCTTCAGAAGACTGGGCAGTATATTTAGGAAAATATCATGATTATGGGAGTGGAACTGGCCATTGCTGTTTCTTTTTAAAATATTACCTACAAAATTGAATGTTCCCAAAAATTACAGTAAGTTTTTATCTTTCTTTTCTGTTTTTTTTTCCTAACTATTGAATCTCTTAACTGTGTCATTAGGTGATGTGGATTGATCTCTTACGTTCCTGAGCATAAAACTTTGGACTGCACTGCTAAACAGAAAACCTTAAAGCCAAGCCATTATTAAAATTCTCAGTGAAATTAAATTGGAAGCTACATGTATACAATTAAGAATAATAATGGGGAAAATCAGTGTTCCTGGTGAAGTGAGTGTTGACATACTAGATACTGCCTTTCAGATTTGAATGAAAACGCTTAGAATGTTTTTCTTCAGTTGTCATTCAATCCAATGTTAATTACACTGTAGGGTTTCCCCAATGACATGTTTGTTGAGCTGCATGTAAGTGACAAGATGATTATGTCTAAATGATTGGTAAATGTGTTGGCTTTGAGGGCTTAAATATTTGTACAAATGATTCTTTCAAAAGCTGAGGAGTGCTTGACATCTCCACAGATAACAGGATAACAGCTTTGTTATGCACCTTATTTTAGGGCTATATTTTGATTGTCTTGCTCATTTTGGCAGTTTCTTACTCCAGCAGAGCAATGATGAAAATCTGTTTCGGAGTAAAAAGCAAACCAGTATAGAGAAAGTGACAGAATCTCCCATGGGGACAAGGAATGCAGCTATGATGCCTACTTTTCTGAGAGCCGATGAGGAGAAAATAAACCTGAAGTTAGTGTCTTCAAGGGAGGAGTGCCTCTTACTTCTGTGAAAGAGGTAATTAGTTTGGACGATAAGTTTAATAGAATTCTGCAAAATTATTTTAAAGGATGAAATTTTGTAATAAACATCCTGGTTGAAATCTGCATTATTTTAATAAGCATAATATTCTAACAATTTTAATTCCTAAGGAGCTGCTGACACATTCAGTTAAGGAGATGTGTGTAATGAAAGTGAATGCCAGGATGCTGGCCTTTCAGTGCCAACTTTCTCTCAGTTTTTCTGTAAATTAAGGTGTGTGCCTTAGACCAGAAAGAAGAATGCAATAAAGGAGTATGTGAAACAGGGCAGAGAAGAGAGGGCTTTAACTAGCACTGTTTCAGGTTGCATGGGTAGAGAAGCCTCTTGAGGAAGCCAATGGGGCTGTGGGCAGAGGGGAAAAGGGCAAACCCAACCTGGGCATTGAGAGAGATGGCCTTTCTAATCTGGCAGGCAATTGATGTGAAAGGTAAGTTAGGACATGAAAAGTATGATGGTTTTACATGCTAAAGGGAGAGGATGGTGTCTATATAGAGAGGTCTGGGTGATTAACGAAACAGTGAAATTCTCATATTTCAGCTATGAGTTACTACTGCATTAAAAATCAGCC
Source organism: Apus apus (assembly GCF_020740795.1). NCBI lineage: Eukaryota > Metazoa > Chordata > Aves > Apodiformes > Apodidae > Apus > Apus apus. The sequence goes on along the minus strand of NC_067283.1, from coordinate 17,859,486 downwards.
ACTTTACTGAAAGTGAAGACGTGTCTCAGAGCTGTGAGAAGTCCTGTCAGTGGAACTGCTCTTTAGAGATGGTGTCTTTTTGCAACCTAATAGCTGTTTTGGTGGTGTGAAAGATGTGTCAGTTAGGCCATGGCACAACATTATGTTCTGAGCCATCTTTTTCTGTAATCTCAAGTGATGCTACAAACAGATATTGCAACGGATCTTCAGCTTTCATGGAAAGCGCTTTGTTGTTTGTTAGTCCTACCAGTGAAGTTCAGGCTTTGCTCATAATCTCTCTGCCATTGTTTACAGATTTGAGGATTAAACAGTTTTAGGAAAGTATTCATTGATAAAGATGGAATTTGATGAGGACCTGGGAAATCAAGTGGCTAAATGAATGTTACTTGCCAACAGGTAATAGCAACAAGGCTGCCCTATCTTCTGGTTTTTCTGTAATCTGCTGGAAGCTGGTGTTACAGGTGACACTCAATGCTATGGTGGTCCTCATTCTTTAGGTTTTATAATTTCTCAGTAGTCTCAACAAATTTATTTATATTAAAGGAATTGAGTGTATATTAAAGTATAAATGCATAATAAAGCAAAGTAGATTTGATTCTAGCATCATTAGCCAGTAGGTTCATTGAGAAAGCACTGGAGTTGCTAGCCTTTTGGTTTATTTAAAATAAAAGTAAATTAGAACAGAATTAAATCCTTCTCATTTTGTCTTTCAGGTGTCTGTTACAATAAACTTCATGTGACAGAGACCATCTACATCTTTTGTTCTGTGCAGCTCTGAACATGTTATTGTGATTCTGAAAATAACCTCTAATCATTTCTTGAAGAATTGTCCATTTTGGTGAACTGCTGTTTGTTTTCAGCTGCTTTTGACATTATGCTTCTAAAAGCTGGTTTGTCTTTCAAATATGTTCCCGCTGCTGTAGTTTGAAGTTCAACAGCACAATTGCCTGTGAGGATAAATGGCTTTGTCTGGAAGATTTAAACATTACAAGATTGGGGAAGGAGTAGGAGGGAGGAAGATACTGGATGGTGTCCTTGGGGGGTAATAAGATTACTAAATTTTTCTCCCTTTCTCTATATTGTTAATTTTGACATGAGATAAACTAAAACAAGCTTAACTACAATTTTTTTTGATAGAAAGAGGTTTACATAAAAATGCTAGTTCAACTGACTTGGGTTTTCTTGAAGGCACAAATCACCTCTGTTCAGTTTGGTGCAGAAAGGCAAAGGGACCAGCCCAGTACAGAGCTGGGCTGCAGCCCCTGGCTGCTCCTCCAGCAGGCTGCCTTCTGGCTACAGACTTGTTCCAGTCTTCTCCACCCCAGATTAGATGCTTGTATTAGATTTTATCTACATTTTGTTGGAATTTTGCTTGGTATTGTTCTGTATTAAAATAGAAGTTTCTCATTAACAAACCATACTTCAATCCAAATTGTGACTTGCTTATAAGAAGTAATCCATGAGGGTACAGACTGAGCAAGTCAGCAGTTACTGATTGGAACAAAAATTTTGAAATTTGTTGGTTTGTAACCTCGAGATAATAAATTAACAATATATAGACTATATACACTAAGATGAAGTTCACTGAGGACCTATGTTGCAAAGTGACTGTTGTAGTAGGGATGTATCTACACCAGTAGCCCATGGTGTAGCATGGCAGTATAGAGCTGTTACTAAAACAAAACAAAATTTTGTAAAAAATGTGTTAGTTATTATTAATGTTATTAACAGATCTGATAACTTTTTACAGTAAAATATTTGCAGTTCCTTGCAGTTCAAACAGAGACACATTATTGCTTCAGCTATAGCTAATTGATGGTGATCACATATATCCACTCTAGTAATTATTTTTGTTATTTTCAGTGCAGGTTTACATGCAAATAAATTTCTTTTGTGGCTTAGTGTGAATTATGTATTTTTTTTATATTAACTTTATATGGTTGGTGTTTATGTAAATGTGTACAATTCATAAATATTATTCTAAATTAACAGGAGTATTTACTTTTATTACCAAGGGACCAGTGCAAGATGAGATTACTTTTTTTTCACTCTCTGTGTACTTATTTTGGAGTCTTTTATTACAGGAGTTAGCTATGAGATGTGGCTGAGGAGCCTCTAATGTATCTCCAGGGAAGGAGACCATTTTCAGGATACTAATAGTTTCTATGAATACCTGAGTAATGTTTTGCATGGTGCTAAAGAGTGCCATTGCAAGTAGTATCTCTGTGTTAAAATCATTGGTCTTCCAGCTGTGAAAACTGTAATGTGGAAAAATCATGATGGGTGCAGCACGTTAATGCCCATCCTTCCCCTCTCACCCCTGGCAGCTGGAGGGAGATGAAGGGGCACTGATCCTCACCTGGCTGCTGGTGGGAGGATGCAGATGGAGGTGTTTAATTGTCCCCTCACTCCTTTACACTTGATCTGTATCCAGGGAACTTTTCCTTCACAAAAATGCTAATTGTTCTAGCACAAGCCAATAGAAGTTCACTGAAGAAATAAAGTTGTGCATTTACAGTAGATTATAATTTGAGAAGTAGCCAAATGCTGAGTGCATCCAAATGCATTTCCCAAAGTTACTTTAGTTTGAATATAATTAACTTCAGTGCTCTGCCAGTACCAACATCACTGCCATTATTAACAGGGTTTTTTTACAGGTCAGGGTAATTATAAGCAGCATATCGGTCTCAAATGGGCTACTAAGGATAGTAAAAAATTATAGGAAAACCAAAGTACAATTTAGCTTGTCAGGTAACCTTTTCTATGTCACAAGAATACTTCAGTAATGTTTACATTATAATGAGCAAGCTACTTCCCTTTTTTTTCTTCTTTTTTTCTCTGTGTTTCCTTATTTCACTATATTATAGAATTATAACTTTTGTATATGGAATTCAGAAACTCCCTGGAATTTATGAAGCAGTGACAGTACATGGGAAAGTTTGCCCCAGACTTAAGGAAACTCAATAGAAACCATTGTCTTCAAACTTGGCTTGTTTATAATTCACTTATGGTACAGAAACACGTTCACGCTATTTACTTTGAGGAATGTTTATCTAGTTTTAATGAAGTCAGTGGTTGAGATGGAGTTTTAAAAGTCTCAGAATAGAAATTTGGCAGACCCTGTCTGTGTCTGTGCTGTTAGAAAATTTGGAAAAGTACTGGTCATTCTATTTGAACTGGGAAGGCTGTTCAGACTACTGAATAGGCTGGTGCCTGGATTTGCCTCTTGCTTCTAAGTGTTGAGAATAAGTTTCTGTTTGAGTGAGGCGAATGGAGAGTCCATGTCGTTCCTGGGAGCGAGGTGGGAGACCTTTCTGGGGAGGTGGGTCACAAGTCTTATGGCCTTGGTGACGTGTTGTGCAGCAGAATAAGGGCAGAAAGAACAGAGAGGGGCAAGCAGTAACAGGAGACAACAGTAAGTTGATTTTACAAGCCTGTGTGCTGTAGTGTTGTTGTTCTTATGAAATTGTTAATCCAAGGAGACAGGCAAGCATTATTTATTTATAAATATGAAACAAAACCTGATGCTGTTAACTGCAAGTTGAGGAGTCACAGAATCCAGACGTTTTCTCTTTTAACCTAGAATTTGTTTTTTTTCCATTGTCACCTTTGTAACATCTACATGTTACTAACTAAAACTTGTGAATGTGGGACAGGACCTTGTTCTGTCTTCATTTATCCTGGCTTTAGCTTCACGGGTCAGGGACTTGCCACTCAATAGAAACGAGAACTGTGTTGCAGCCTATTTAAGTGATTGTGAAGTTAGAGTTAAAAGTGAGATGATGTGGAGTGAGGGTGGGCTTTTGTGTGTGCGTGTGCAGGTCTTTGGTGCTATTTCTGTACTGGCTTCCAATAAAATGGGTTTAATCTGTCAGATGCAAAGTAAACTTGACATTTGGTTGAGTCTGAAGCAAACTCTTCCAAGCATCTTACTGTCTGCTGAGGTTTATATGTCTACAGTGTCTTGCTACCAGATGCTGTTTCACAATTTCTGAGAGCTTTGAGAACAAGAGGTACACTTCTGTAATTAATAATAGAAAACAATTTTCTTTTTAATTTTAACAGTGTCAGAAAAGATTCAATCCATCATGCTTTATGAACCAGCTCCTGACAGCTGCTGAATAATAGCTTCCTTTCTCTCCAGTGGATATACCATGTTACTTGTCATTCATTAGTCCCTGTTTTCATGCAAGTTCATTAAATAGAATTGGTGGGTGATAGGTCCCTTTCTGCATTAAGGCCACTTTGATTCCTGTGTTTTAGTGTTACCCTTCTGCCTCTGTATGCTTGGAAGTAGTTGAAGAAGAAATGATTACAGTGCAGAAAAACATTCTTAATGGTCCCTGGGAAATTAGCTTCCAAATTTGCAGTTCCATGCTTTTCAAATAGTGTTATCAGTAGTTACTCTGCCAGGGAAAGGAATATAAAGTTGTAGAGATTCTGGTTCCAGAGATTGTTTGATGCTTTGCTTTTGCTTCCTGCCACAAGCTGGAACAACTACATCTTTCCTGTATCTCTGTGGTGTTGCCATCTGCCATTGGGGTTAGCAGGGAACTCATTTTAGAGTTGGTTAAGCCATCTGCCAGTTTGGGACCTTGGCTCAAAACAGTATGTTGCTGAACTGAGGGAAACCAGAGTGCTGAACACATGATAACTGAAAATTTATTTAATCCTTCTAATTAAGATTTGAATTTTCATTTTGATTGTTATATATCTTGGAGAATTAATTAAATGTCTCTATACTTCTGTGCTAAAGATTAGTTATACTTCAGATTTGTACAAGAAGAAAGCTATCCTGCTGGAGCTCTTACAATGGAGGAGAGCTGCAACAAAGATTTTAAGCTGCCTCAGCACACTTGTGAGTCTGGGATGCTCCATGGAGGTCCCTGGCATTACACTGACACAGAATCCCAGCAGAGATCTGGGACCTATTAAGCTATGGGCACTGTGCTCCAGCAGACGCCCACCTAAAATTTCTGTGGATACAAGAGGTCTCTGTAACACAAGGGCTCCCTGTTTGAGACAGTTTCTTAAATAGGAATGCTTCTTACAGGTCTGTGTCCAAGCTAGTGTTATATGATGAGCTTCAGAGAACATCTTTATGATGGGTGGCTTTTGTATGTTAAATGGAGGCTGACTGTAGCCAGCAGTTCAGCTTGAAAAGAAAATAGGAGTTAAGCAGAACAGGGGAAAGTGGATTTTAATCATCAGGACACAGGAGTAGCCTTGTTGGACTAAGTGGAAAAATAATGGTGGGCAGATAGAAGTATCATTAAATATGAAAAGTGGTCATTTAGAGAGAGCCTTCCAAGGAATTTGCATTCATGGCCAAACCCTCCAGTTCCAGAAGGCAATAGAGGAGTGAATATGAGTCATCAAAGCTACACTAACATTGGATAAAATGTAAGAATCTAGATTTCAGATAAGGGAAGCAGGAGAACAGAGGAAAGATTTCAAGATGTCTGTCTTGAATACAGTGGCTCTGTGCAGGGAGCTGGATCACCAGCCCTCTGGTAAGCCTTAGACCTAGACTGTAGGATAGTTACTGCTCAAAATTAGGGCATTTTCCCTCAGATCTGATATAGATTGCAAGAAGAAAGCAAGTGTTCAGAGAAAAAACAGGATTTAATGGTCTGCCCTCATGGCTGATCTCTCTTTGGTGTCCTGAATGAGAAGCAGTAAGCAACTAAACAGATATTAATTTATTAAATATATTGCTGTTTTATAGGGTGCTGTATTTTCATGGTCCTAGCACCTCTGTGGGACTTGTGCTCGTAATGCATGAGTATACAGCTCTAAGCTCTGAAGATCAGTGTGAAGCTGGTACTGTCAAGTAATGGGAGTTTGGGGAGAATTTTTTTCTGATGGCAGTAGTACGGTGGTACTTCTGTGATATGACCCTTATGGTGCTTCAACAGCAATCTGACAGACCATGGTCTGTAGTGTTCTTGGACAAGAAGAGGAATTATGTCTTTGTCACAAAATAATTTTTTCCTTTGATAGATGAAATTGTGAAAGAAGCCAAGGGATGAGTTTGAAAGTAATCAATAATAATTTGTTGTTTAATAGAGCTTATATCATAGGTTAAACCTAGAAACTGTGCTCTGAACTTCAGTTTGAGAGACATCCCAAACTTGAGGGTGGGACACCTGTGGCTGGAACATGGAAATATGTTTGACAAGTAGAAAAACTCAAATTCTGATACTATCTTGTAAGCAAGATTAACTCTTGATGAGTTGACACATTGTCAAACTTTAGAGGATACAATCCCAAATAAAGCAAAATTAATAAAAGGATATTAATCAAGTTGGAGACAGAGCAGTTGCTCTCCTGCAGGACATGACTGTCTGCTTGCATGAAATAAATACACTTTTAAAATGCATCCTGCTTATGAACAGAACCTATCTGGGAGTTTTGATTTACCAATGACCAAGAAGCAAACAGAAAGATTCATTTAATAGACCATGTCAGACTCTGTTTTGTGATAAAAAATGTTGTGTGCTCATTCAAGTACCAGTGACATGGGTATTTTTCCTCAATTGCTGTTTAATGTTGTACTAATATAAAAGGAAAGAATGCTGCAAAATGGAGCAAAGATTAAAATTTGTATCCTTTATGCAGCTGTCTTCTCAGTCATGTTTCACACAAAGTAGAATTTCAATAAGAAATTATTTTGTGACTAGGAGCATCATTTATCCAACTTCACATAGTTGGACTCAACTCAAGGCTTCTGGCAGTCCTGAGTAGTAAACACCTCTGGAAAAATGGGTCAACTTGTCCTAAAAATGGACCGAATGCCAAGGAACAGGAATATTACTATAGCCGGCTTCCTGATGCACTTTCTTATGCTGTTACCTGATGTCTAAGAAGGCACTGAGGCCAGCTAAAGCTTTTCTTATGATCGTGGCATTTCAAAGAGTATTCTTTAGTGTCTAATAAGAGGTATGTCCTCATTATGTAGCCTCTCCCTCAGTAGAGACACTGATTCAGTATCTTTTTTCTACCACGATATTATTTTCATGAAGCTTATGGGACTTTTAACAAGTTTCTCATCCCTATTGCACTGCCTGGAACCAGCCAGTGGGTCCAGAAAGTTAGCATGTATTGGGAAAATAGACACAAAACTTTTAATACCTTTTCCAAAGTGATCATATATGTCTTGCTAGTGTGTGGAGTCAGCCTAAACATAAGAGTCAATAAATAATTTAATTAATGGTTGCTGGGAAATGCGATAGAAGTGACTGATACAGCAACTGGCTAGAAAATGTTGGTTTAGCAATGGTGTGTTAACTTATTAAAATTTGTGCTTTGTTTTCCACCATTTTATTCCCCTCTTTGAATTATGCATCAAAATTACCCATTGATTATAGCAGCTATCTTTTAACTTTTGGATGTAGTGAAGGAAAATATTTCCCTTTCCAAAGAGCAGGTCCAGCAGGCTATCCCTGCTGGTGGTACTTAACAGTCAGACTCTTCCTAAAATATGGTGAAGTCTGCAGGACATTCAGCTGTACCCTTCTGTGAGATGAGCCGTGTGACTCCTGTGCACCCTCTGTTGCTCTTTCCTGTTTTGAATGATTTTTCTTTGCTTAAGCTCCACAACACTCTTGATGAGTTACTGGCTTGACCTGAAAGTTCTAGTATTTCCAATCAGCTTTTAGAAGAAAATGTGAATGTCTGTTCTTAGTAGTAATGTGAATTTTTAAAGTAGAGTTTATAATGTGCACATTACTTTCATTCTGAAGTCCATTCAGTATTAAGAGAATTCTCGCTAATGTAGATAAGACACTTAGGAAGTGAATTACACTTTGTTCTTAATACAGTTTAACCTGTGCTAATAGTAAAAATATGTCTTAATTTATCCTCAAGGCCAAGGAAATCTGGCCCTGAGAAAGTGCCTTCAAATTAATCACACTGCATTATTTAATGCCCATAAAATTATCAGTCCCTTTGGTGTCTGTTAACAGGTTCCCCTGTAATTGCTACACTGCTTTCTAGGAGAGGAGAAATTGTAATTTGATTGTTTAGAATGTTAATTAGAAGCTGAGTTATTCAGGTTATCAATAACAATTCAATCTGTCCTATAAAGAGATATTTTTGGGGTTTTGTTTTGTGTTGTTTGTTTGTTTGTTTTAAGTTGCCTGATTGTAGCCTGCACAGGGATTTTCAGCAGTAATGAAGAACCTGTCTTAGGCACTGTCCTTTGAGTCCTTTTGAGAACCTTTGAGTCTCCAAGCTACCTGTCCCCTGAAAATTGCTGTAGTTGTCGTGTTTTTATCGTTCAGTAAAGGATCCCAACTGTGGGAAGCATGGCTTGTAAGCTGACCTTGGGTTCTCTATATCCATGACTGAAACTGATGATGTAGTTCTACAGCTTATGCCCCCCCACCAGGTAACCTGCTTTTGGACACTGCTTAATGTATCTTTCTTGCCCTTGTAATGTCTTCTATGCAAGTACCGTGATCTGTATTTCTGATCTTCTCTACTCTATTTCTTTGCAAAATGCTCCATTTCCACAGTTTTTATTTACTAGCACTTGAATTTTTGTCTCCTTTGTCCAACAATGGCTGATACTGTTGGTGTCCTGGGAGTAACGGTGATGAGAACCAGAAGGGATTCCTGTATGTCCTTGGGCATACAGCCTGGTCACCAAACTGATTCACATTGCAGAAAGGCGTAATTGGAAGGTAAAGACTCTGCAGACTATTACTTATAGTGAGTGTCTTCCTACTTGGATTGTGGGTGCATTAAAAAGCAGCAAGGAATTTTTAGTGAAGCTTCAAAACTATTGAGACAAATATTGTTGTGACGGCAACATTTGCTCTGAGCTGAATCAGAGCAGCTATTGATGTGCTTTCTCTTACTCAGGATTTAAACAACTCGCTATAATTGTAAGTCCATTGTTGTTGTAAAACACATTTGAAAACTTGAATTCAAAGAAGAATTAATTCCACTAATGCACTCAGAAGGTAGGAGAAAAGTAGGGGGGGCCCACCAGCTAACCCTTTAATGTAAATTATGGAGTGGCCAGCCCTGTTCTGTCAAAAAAAAAGTTGTATTTGAAGAGGAAAAGCTTATGAATAGTGTTGTTTGGAGTCTGGCTGCCTCCCAAGCTGTCTGTAGGGAAGTGTGAGACACCCAGGTGATGGGTGCACCAGGAGCTTGGATGAATGGATGTGCTCACTGTTCACTTCTGAGCAGACTGCAAACACGCTTTTTGCTCTTCTAAGAGAAGTTAAGTGAGAAAATATAACAGGTAAAGCCTTTTCAGTGGCAGAGCTGTCATTGACTTCGGCAGGCAGAATGTCACTCTGACTTTTATCTTCCTTTTTTTCTGTGTGAGTGTGCTTGGCAACATGGTAAACAGGATCGGAAGGAGACTCTCAGGGTCTCACAGAACAAACTGCTCCAGCTGCCATCTCATGCCGGGCACAAAATCACTCTTCTGTATGTATTATTTTCTAGACATTCCCTATGGTCTGTCCCAAACCAGAGCAAAGAAACATGGGCTTATTTGTATTATTTAGTAGTTTATCTAAGTTTCTAAATTACATGTGGGACATGATGCCACATGCTGTCTCTTTTAAACTACTAGCTTCTTTTTGCCTTGCTGTTCCCTTCTGTTTTCTGGTGGGGATGTAACACCTGCTTTGAGTACCTGCAGAATATTCTGTCACTTGGTTTCTGGCTGGTCAGATCTGATAAAGGGCTTTGCCTCTCTTATGCCAGAAGATTTGGCTCAGACTTCCAAAGCAATGGTACAGGTTGTTTCAAGAATTTACCTTCTTTTCAACAGACATACTCTTTATCATAATGGATTTTTCCAAGTTTGTCTTTTACAACAAGCAGCATAAAAATGAAACCAACACAACCTTTTAAAACTAATTTAGATGATGTGTCTGTGTTTGTTGAGGGCCTCTTTATTTAGAAATAAGTTCAAGGTAGATATTAATTGAATATCTTATTTATTAAGCTGACTGTATAATTGAAAGGATGCTATGTTAAACTTGAGAGTTGTTACATTCTACAAATATTGTAAAGTAGAAGGTATAAGCTTGCAAGCCAGGGAACAGACAGCTGGAGTAAATTTGCTGTGTGGATTGTACAGATGCCTATTTTTATTTTTTTAGTGAAGATTATGGTAAAGCGGTTCCGAATTGTAACCAAGCCATCTATAAATACTAATGCCTGGAAGATAAAGCAATGCACATTCCATTTAGGAGTGTGATGTCCTGAAGGGCATATGGCTCACTCCATAGCCACCCTGTTGCATCTTTCACTGTTTGCTTTGATAATTACTACTGGACACGTAAGAGATGTGATATAAGCCTAAAGGGAGCTTCTGGTCTAACTGAAGGTAGCTGCTCTTACAAACTAAATAAAGCATGATTTTTTAAAAAGCCGATGGCCACTAATGAAGAAAAAATACTACAGAATATGGTGGTTTTATTCCCAGAGCTTCGCTTTCACAGTTACAATGAAATCTGAAAGTCAGTTTTATGCTTCTTTTGCTTATGTGAAGGAAGGCTGGTATTTTTTGCAATCTGCATTTTTCAGTGCTAAATTCTATACGAATGAAACCTGAAGTAACTTAGTAGCAGATTAGTATTTTACTGCCTGTGTCTACACAGATTGTTGTGAGTCTTGGTGCTCCTGGTGGTCTGAGACCCACAACTGATAGGATGAGCTGCCGTGGCTGAGCTCACACAGCTCTGCAGGGCTGGAGCTCTGGGTCTGCCCCTGGGGTGCTGGGAACCAGGGTGCTGCTTGCCAGGGCAAGGGTGAAAGTTGCTTGTGTGTGTCTGCTGTGTGTTGTGAAGATACCAGAAAACACTTTCTCAGTTTACTTGTTACCTTTTTCACCCTGATATTTGCAACCACTGGTTAATATACTATTAAATGTTAAATTGTTTGTAAAAAGAGGGGAATTTTTCCTTTCCAGGAAGAGTGCTTTCCCTGTTTTTAACCACATGATATTTAGTGTTCTTCCCAGCCTAGCTGCTGCAATTTCTTAAAAAAAGTGAGGCTGTAAATAGTTCTGTTTCTATGCAGCGTTGAGCACAGTAAAATTTCAGGGTTTGAAACTGCATCTAGAGGGATCGAGGCTTGCTTTGTCTCCTTCTCTCTCTGCAGCAAACTGATGTTCTGATCCCTGTTACACCTTTGCATGGGATTATTGGACTGCAAGAAACATAATTTAACCAATGTTTTTGAGGGTGTGCATTACAGATACCCAAGACTGGAAACAAGGATAATATCATAGACCAAGGAAAGATAACAATGCTTGAAATATTTTGTTCATTTTCAATTTCTAGACTGATCAGCAACAATGAAAGTTACAGGCTTGTTATTTGGTGTGAGTATTGGATGTGGATCATTAGTATAGCATTTACTTTAATGCAGAACAGATTCATGAGCCTGTGACACATTTTATAGGAAGAATTTGTTCAGTGTGAATGGATCGTGGCTATGGTACTAGGGGTGTTGTGGTGTTTGTAATATTCAGTAGAAGCTACTTGTTTTCTTCCTTGCCTTCAAATGGAAAATGCAGTCACTGAGAACAGTGTGTACCTTCCCATTACAAAGCAAGAAGCCAGAAAGACTTTTCCTCTGAAAATTTATTTTTACTACTTTAATCATAGACTCCTAGAATCATTGGATTGGAAGGGACCTTAAAGATCATCTGGTTCCAACTCTCCTGCATGGGCAGGGACACACCTCCCTCTAGATCAGGTTGCTCAAAACCCCATCCAACCTGGCCTTGAACACTTCCAGGGAGGGCCAAAAGTCCCTCCCCTGCTTTCCTGCAGGCCCCTTGAGGAACTGCAGGGCTGCTCTAAGGGCTCCTCGGAGCCTTCTTATCTCCAGGCTCAAAAACCCCAGCTCTCTCAGACTTTCTATATAGGTGAGGTGCTCCAGCCCTCTGATCATCTTTGTGGCCCTCCTCTGGACTGGCTCCAACAGCTCCATGTCCTTTTGCTGGGGACTCCAGAACTGGACACACTGCTCCAGGCAGGGTCTCATGAGAATGGAGTAGAGGGGGAGAATGACTGTTGGGACAGGCTTCTAATAGAGTAGCCTACTTTGATCTGACACAGTGAAATAAGCTGTACTGAGGGAAAGCAATTTTGCCAGTATTTCTACCTTTATGTTATTGAACTGTTTCTTCACTTTGTATTAGGCAGTCTGTTGTACAGAAATGGTCTGACAGTAGATGTTTTGTCACTGTAATACTTTTGCTGTGGTTGTCCTGATGTAAAAATTAAACAAAAGTGGAGTTAAAACTCGTTTCATGTATTACTTCCTTGAAAAAGCACAAGGAGCTCAGAAGCATAGGGCTCCCATTAGCATATGTTTGCTTTCTTTCACCTAGGTCAGATTTAAATCTGCAGCCGTTTTCTCTAACCAGTTGTTGGCTTTGTTTTGACTGGGTTAATCTCCACTCCAGTGTGGTTGCCATTGCAGCAGGGGCACCAACTCGTGCTGCCTGCAGAAGATTGGCGACTTGCCTGTAAGTGTTCATGTTCTTCATCACATAGCCTGAGCTCCAGCCATCTCAACCCTACCTGCTTTCCTGTGGAAAAGTGCTGGAAACTCTCTAGGAAAAAGCGTATCTGTTCTGGCTTCCCACCTAGAGCCAAAGTACAAGAGTAAAATTTGACACTTGCTGGTTTATCAGTGGGACCAACTTGATTATAGTTGTCTTTGCGGTTTGCTGGTGCTGAACAACGAGACAAAAAATTGGAGTGATATGTGACTATGGGAAAAGTCACTGAGAAAATACCATCAAACTGCTAGTCTGCTCACAGTGTCTTCTAATGTTTTTATGCTTGAATATACATCTGAGTATATCATTGTGTGATCATCTGCATGACTTTTCTTTTTTATTTTTCTCACAGTGCATGCCAATTAAAGGCCTTGGATTTGTGCTTGGAGCCTACAAATGTGTTTGCAAGGCTGGATTCTATCATCCAAACATCTTCTCAGTGAACAGCTTTCAGAGTAAGTGCTTTTGCTTGAGTTAAAAAAAAAAAAAAAGAAAAAAAGAAAACAGAGCTAGCATTAATAATGCAGGGCTCCTTTTTATCCTCATCAGGGTTATGCAGTAGAACCCCAGTGGTTTGCAACTCCTAGATTATATAATCTCTTGAGGAGTTCCAGCCCTTTGGCCCTTTAGTTTATCATTCATGATACTCTTGAGGATCCTGGAAAATATACCCACATTGAAGAATGTTTGATTTGTAAATAAATTGAAAAACATGAAAAGAAGTCTTGCTATGGGGAAACAGCCATTTATGGCATTTGTGCTTATTCACAAGTAATTGAGGAACTTGATCTATTAATTTTCTCCTTGGTCAGGGTGCACCAGAATGCCTTAATCTCTCTACCTTTGTGCAGGCTTTAATTGTTTTCAGTTTACTTCCTTTGCAAAGGAGAATCCAAAGAAGCATCTAAACTCTTAACACTTACTGATGAGGGATTAGAGATGGATCAGGCTTGAGTGTCTGGTTGGCTGTACGATACGGATCATGTACAGCCTGTACTTGCCCAGGACACGCATTGTAGGGTAGTTAGGCTGAGTTTCCCACAGCAAGGGAAACAGAACTCAGTTGATTCTCAGCAGGGAAAATATATAAACTGCATGCCCAAAGTTGATGTTTATTGCTTTCATCATATGACTAAAGCATAATCTCTGCACAGGTTTTGTGTCAAGATTGTCGCAGTTACACTAGTAGAATACATGCTGCTGTCACAGGTGTAGAGGTGTTGCCTGGAGGTGTGACAAGGCATCCTCCTCTGCCTCCTGCTTTCAAGTGAATACCATCCCCAGCTTCTCTGCTCCATCCTTAGCCAAAGGTTCATGTCATCAGCTCTCAGTTGCCAGAGCAGTTTGTAGGAGATGTCCAGGGAATGGCAATAAGTGACTTTCACCAAGCTTGGTCCTGAGCTGTGTGTAGTATCTCCTGCCTTCTGTGAAAATAGCTATTCCCGTTCCACTATAGAAATGCCTCTGGAATGTCTTCAGCACTTGACATGCAGCTCTGTAATACTCACAGATACATGTTGTAGTGGTAAATTATGTGCAGAATTATATGATGTGGTACTTGAAAAAATATGTCCCCGTGCTACAGAGTACCTGATAATTGGGTTAAAGAAATTATTTTTTGTGGACTCAAGAGATGCAAATACAGCTTCCAGGTTCCTTCGTATATTAGTTACTCCTGAGATTTGCTTTCTTATATAAGAAATGACAGAGGTTATAGATGAAAGGTAAGTAACTTTTAGTATTAGGGAAGGCTTTAGAATTCCCTATTTGTTCACAGCCCTGAGTACCAGATATGAAATACTTTGATCTATATCATGGGTTGGCCTTTTTTTTATTTATTTGATCAGGTTTGGATATAGATAGCCCAAGTTATCTTAATCCTAACTCAGTATATCTTGTTATATATCTATATGTCATATCTTCTATATATATATATATGTAACATAAATAGCACAGTGTGTTTAACAGTTTACCTGGTGAGGGTTTGCTTCCCTTGTCTTTTCATATTGTGGAGTGTCACAGAAGGCAGCCTTCTGATAGTGCCTTTTCTCTGGGCTGTGTGAATCTTTTGATAGAATAAGGATTATGTTTGGTTGTTCCTGCAGTGCCATGAGTTACAGTGAAGCTGGGATTTAACTCCTTGAATGAGCGTATGAAAAAAATGATTCTTAGATTTTTGTCATACCAAATGCCACAGAACACAAATAATGTGGCTAGAGATTGTAACAGCAGTAGGGATCATTAGAGATGAGTTTCATTTTATCTCACATCAGCTGTCTAAAATGTATATGTATGGTATGTATTAGTCACCTAGTTTCAACTACAGTCAGCAGTGAGGGTGTGGCTCCCCTGCAGAGCAATTTCTGCTGCTTCATAAAGACAGAATTTGTCTTTACATGGAAAGCAACTCTTTAGGCAAATAACGTTTTGGTTTTTTTGGGGTTTTTTTGTGTTTTTTTTTTCCCATTTACTTGGTTGAAGGTAGATTTGGTTTCTTAATAGGGAGCATAAAGTGAAATTTGTCTCATGAAAGTGGTTGTTTATGCTGATGTTTTACAGCATGTGATTACATGATCTGGGGCCACTTTGATTTCAGCATGTATTACTGTGAGCTAACTTAAACATGAGTTTTGAAACAGTCAATAATAAAGAGCTGCTTTAATTTATCTGGATGCAGCTCAATCTGCCAAACTCTATAGGTGATTTCAAAAAGTGAACAGTGGGATAGCTAGTATGAGACTGGAAATGACTGAAGTAATGGGAGAAAAAACAGTGGTTCAAAGGAACTCACTCAGCTGCATTCTGTGAAAAGAAAAGAGGAAAAGGTGACACAGTTAAAACAGCTTCAGTATGTATTTGAAGCTTCAAAATTATGCTAATACAGGATTTCTAGACATGGATCCTGCAAGCAGTTTTGACACAAAATGTCTGACCTGAAGATCTCTTTGTAGAGAGGGGTTTGTGAAGTCTGATCATAAAAGAGTGGAAGAAAAAGAGAAAAATGTTTAATCCTTTAGAAAGTATTCCTCAAGGAAAAACATAAAGAGGCAGGAAAGACTTATGGGTCTCAAGATATGAGAGAGAGAGAGAGAGAGAGAGAGGAAGGAAGGAAGGAGAGAAGGAAGGAAGGAAGTTGTATAAAAGGGCTTTGCAGTGATGTTCGATACTCTACACAGTTTGCTGGTGGGAAGGCTTAAAAATTAGTTATTGTCACAGTTTTGGCCAATAACTGGGGGAAAGATGCTTCCTGTTATCCTCCCTACTGCCCACCCAGGGGAAGATAAGGGGAATAAGAGAGAGACTTTAAGCCCCAAACTGGACTTGGCAGCAGATGATGCTCAAATCCAGGGTCCCAGGGACAGTGTGAAACAGCCTTGGAGCAGCCAAACCAGTTCCTACTCAGGGAAGCAGGAGAAGTCAACACCTGTCTCTGTGAATGCTCTTCGTCTCTGGCAAGAAAACAGGATGCAGGAGCAGCAGCAGAGGGAGAGCTGACAGAGAAGCAGACCCCAGCACACCAGCCAGAGGGGCCAGAGGGGGCTCTTGGAGGAGCCGTTTCCTGCCGCTCAGCAAGGTGGGAGCGCTGCCACTGGCCCCTGTGGGTCTCTCCTCCCCGCTGCTCCTCCATGGAGCTGCCACAGGCCCTGGCTGCTGGGGCCTGGGGGCCAGGTTAGTGTGGCCGTGGGCAGATTTGTCCTGGTGCTCTCAGACCAGGACACTTACCTACTTCCTCTGCAAACTCAGCTGGGACCCTGAATGCCAGGAGCTGTAAGAAGTGCATAAACGTGCCCTCCATTAGGAAAGATTCTGCAGATTAGTTGTTTTTCTGACTTAAAGCAGCGTGTGTTGCTGCTCACAGGGAGGTTGCAGAGCTCGTGTTGTAGGTTCCTGAAGTGGGTGGGGGACAGGTGCACAGCTGAAATTTAGACTGTTCTCTAGTGAATAGTAAGCTAGGCAGTAGACCATCTGCAGAGGTATCCTACCATGGAGAAAAAAAGGTTATTTCCCTTCCAAGTGTGAGTTTGTTCTTCAGAGCTGACAGCCTCAAAATATGCAAAACCTTCCAGATTTTGCTGTGTTGGTTAATGAGGACTGTGGGTTCTAGTGGGACACAGAGTTACTACCATATTTTCAGGGTCTCTTTTGAGGACAGAAATTGGTTTTAGAAAAGGATGTATTTCATGTATGCAAGTTGCATTAATGTTTAAGTGCTTGAGTACATGATTATGCACTTTCTTCTAATGCCTCATTTTTAGGTAGCACTGTTAGTACAGGTAGAATAGATAAATTGCTGACTACATGCATTTTAACATTTTTATAATGCCCTTCTCCAAAGCCTTTAGGTTCTCTGCCTCACAGGGTGGTCAGATTTGCATTGGAAAATCCTTAATAGAACAGCAGTGCTTTGTTCTACCTCAAAGTTCATTTTCTAGCAATGCACCATCCATATATTGCAGAGATTCCACTCAGCTCATCCTGTTCAGATGTCGAACCTGTGCAGAAACATATAAGCAGTACAGATGTCTCTTTACATATGGGACTTTACTGTCTCTAACAGTGCTATGGTCACATAAAAGGTCTCAAGAGGAGTTTCCATTTGAATGGGAATTTCCATTTTTTACCCCTGCCCTTTGGTTTTAGTTCTTCAGCAGAACTCATATGTTGCAGATCTTGCATTGTACGAAGGCTGTCACTGACTTCAGTGATCCCTTGCTGGGGAGATGGTTATACCTGTAGCTGGTGACCAGGTGTTGGTGCTAGCAGGTCCAGTTACACTCACACACTGAGTTATTGCAGCTTTGCCAATGCTGCTGGTGTTGTTCTTCATTTATGCTGCAATAGAACAGGAACAGAATCAGTATTTTTTCTGCTCAGGACTCAGTTTTGACTGAGGTCTAGGATGACTTTGGGATTGTAGCAATCTTTGCCCTGGCACTTGGCAGTCTACAGTGCTGTTCTTACTTTGCAGGAACACCTCAGCTGGCAGTGTCACAGCTGCTCAGGCACTCCTTGTGTAGCAGTGTGCTTAGGAGAATGAAAGCTGATGAAGAGTTACCCTCAGGAGACCATTTCAAAAACAGATGGGCCAATCAGGCAGAAAAATAAGATGGGGTTAGAAGAGGAAAGAACGTGGGAAAAAAATGTAGTAGAAGGGACATAGCTGAAGCATTTAAGCTTTTTGCTTTATTTTTCCAGTACTAGAATTTTTTCTTGTTATACTTCACATTAGTTTATGCCCCTATTCCTACTTTCAGCCAATTATTTGTTCTTTTCTCCTTCTGCTTTACCCTTTGTTGTTGTTGTTGTTACTGCATTTTTTTTTCTTCTTTTTCCTTGATGACAGTACTTTTTTATACCTTCCTTATCCGCAGCACAGTCAGTCTTTCTGTGTTTGCTTCCATCTCATTTGTGGCAGTGCTAAAACTGCTCCTGCCTTACATGAAGAAGAATTGGCTTCTTGTCTGTCTGCTTTACCAGTGTTTAAAGTATTTTGCCATCTTTTGGGGAGGAAAAAATTGTTTTCTTCACTGTAGGAGGCATGTGTAATCCCACAGAGCTGCTGAGACAGGAGAAAGTGTGGTACAGGGAAATCTCTAGCAGTGCTTTAAGAGGCAGTAACTTCATGCTTGGCTTGGACTGTCTATGGTTTGAATTGACCTTTCATTGACTTTGGTGAGGGGACAGGGCAAGATGGAGTCAGGGCAAGGGTGTGGGTGGCCAAACAAGCTCTCAGTCAGGGGTAAATACAATGAATGCAATGAATGGTTCTTTCCTGAAAGCTCCTTTTAGAGGTCTGAGAAGTGTTCTTTCTTTCTTTTTTTTTTTTTGGGGGGGGAGGCAAGGGAGGAGAAGATAGGAATTATGAATAATTCCTTATCACATTTTGTAAATTCTTAAGTAGATCCAATTTTTTTGATCTTTCTTATAATAGCTACAATGAAGAGTAGTTTCAAAGTCGAAAGATACTAACCAGATCATCAGTCATAGCTGGCAGTGCAGGAGATGTATATCGATGATCTTCGTTTGTATACAGCATAGAGTATGACACCAGACACATCTAAGCAAAGGCTTGCTGCTGTGTTATGAAGTCATATCCTTTGGATATTTCCTGCAGCATGCAACTGTTTATTTGCTTTAATCACTGTAGAAGAAGCTTCCGTGCATGACTCAGATAATAAAATGCCTGTTAAAATGAATTATAAATTCTTTTCAACAACTTTTAAAAGTTGAACATTTCAAAAATAAAGTAAGAATATCAAGTTCAGGATCATGCAAAACAATCAAGCCATATTCATGTAGTATCTATGACTTAAGTAATCTTAAAACTTTTGGTTTTAATTTTTAATTTTTTTTATTTTTTTTTTACACAGAACATGATTTATATCGTTACCACAATAAAAGCACATTAACAAATGTCTCATGTATGGGTCAAAAATTGGAGGTTTTAAAGAGACTAAAGAATCTTTTTGGAGATGGGCTAATTGAAGGGCAACCCTTTATGGAAATTACAAAGGAACAGGTGGGTGGTAGAAAGGCAGGTTGACATGAGTGCAGATCTTGAGTAAATGAAATGGAAACTTCTGGCAGTAGGTAGTGCACTCTTGATTCAGATACAGAGATGGGAAGTGGGAGACTGACTTCTGTCTCTGATAGAGGATGGTGTGGGTCTATTGCTCTAGCTGAAATTTAGAAAACAGATGTAATTTTAGATATGGAGAAGGTGATTTCTGGCAAAGCTCTTGGAATGCTAATAGGCTAAGGTGTGTGGGTGTTTGCTCTGAAAAGAAGTGCCAGTCCTAGGATACCTTCAGGGTTAGTGTTCCTTAAGAGGTTCTCATCCTTCTTGGGATGCCCAGTTATTTTCCAACATTTCCATTCTTGCCTCCACAGTCTGGGTCAAAAAGACACAAGATCTAAGAAAAATTGGCTACCAGCATGAGTCAGCATTACTCTGCTATATTCAGGTTTCCAACATCTTTGCTCAAAATAAAGCTCCAAAGAGAAATTCACAACCCTCATGTGAAATACCAGCCTGTTCTCTGCCCACTGCAGGATGTGGGAGCAAAGCATCCTACACTGAGGATGAGGAGCACAGGCCTGCTGGAATGGCATGCCAAATGAACAAACTTGGGTATACAGCCTCTTTGTCACTTTCCCAGGCTTTGCCTGTCATCAGATGTGTGCTCATGTACATTTGTACATAGATTTGAGAAAGCAAGAAATAATTACCCTTGTAGATAACTTTCTGCATCAAATGTTTCAGGCTAAAATTCTGGAGAGAGTTTCATAAGCCAATATGAATGGTCAGTATGGAATAGGCTGTCTCTTGAATTAAGTCTAAACAAATCATGATTTACTGCTTTCACTGTTGGAGGAGAAGGATTTTGGTCAAAGATACTGGAGCAATTATCTAGTCTTGTGAAAACTGAAAGAAGTTATCACACATTGATTTGTCTTCAGCCACGTTCTCCTGTTTCTGGGAACTCCTGAACCTGTCTTACTTCTATTACACATTTTCAGCAAGTTCAGTTTTCTTTCTTATTTAATATTATTCTTTTTCATCTCTTTTTTATTTCACCTTTTTATTCCATAAATTGCCTGTAGGGTAAGCAGTCTTGCAGGGGGTTACAGACAAGTGTTCATGGATCAATAAAAGTAGGAATCCTCCTGTGTGCTCTGTTGGTGGATTCACTGGATGGATGAGAAGTAAGCTCAAGAGTAATTGATTTTTGTAGACAAAATATTAACTTGACGACAGGTTTTCCAGATTTCGTGGTGTGCTGTGTGAACAATAGAAAATTATCTTAGTGTAAGTGCACTGGTTTTGCTTTGGGGACAGATAAGTGCAGTCATGCATCAGCATGCTGAACAAATGTTAATTAATAGGGGTTTTATCTAATTTGAAGCTAATTAATTCACGAGGTAGCATCCTTATGAAATTGAGGAACAATCCAGAAGGGGGTCAGAGCTTGTATTGTGTACGTTAAGTAGTTAATGAGTCTGCTCTTCGTGTGTCTGTGTAAAATCCTTTCCTTATTCCCAAATCTTTGATGTAATTTTTTCCCCACTCAGAAGGCTCCTTCATAGAATTTCCTGCACAGATTTAGCCCACTTTAAAAACAAAAGGAAACCATTTGGCATTTAAAAAGCTCACTTCCCTCGTGTCTAAATTGGTATGCATCTTCTGAACCTGACAAGTGAAAGTGAAATGACAAAAGCAGCTCTGGCAAGCCATTTTGGAACTTAATGAAAGAGGCCAACAGGGAGGGAAGGAGAGTCAGCAGAGGAGTGGTTTGTTCTGGTATGGATGAACTGCCCACACTGTACAACTAAAGGTGTCTCCCCTCACCCTTCTGACACTTTCAGGAAAGAATGCAGAAAATCACTTTTCTGGTGGTGAATTGTCAGAGGAAGTGTACACCTGCCTACCCTGCAGGGAAGGATGTTCTTACTGTACAGATGATTCTCCCTGCTATGCACAGGAGGACAAGTATTTACGGCTGGCTATCATCTCATTCCAAACACTCTGTATGTTGCTGGACTTCGTAAGCATGCTGGTAGTCTACCACTTCCGCAAGGCAAAGGTAAGCAGACACGTTCTACTTTGATATTCCTGCTCATTGTGTGGTACAGACTTATTTACATATAGGTGTATAGCTTCACATTTTGACAGTCATCTTCTCGGGTAAGGAGCTCAACTCAAGGAGAGGATGGGATTTCCAAACAGGAATGCTTTGAAAAAAAAAAAAAAGCTGAGCAACTTATGTCACCCAGTGATACCTGCTGAAATTTATAGATGATCAGCAAAAATCAAGGAAGCCTGTTATGTTCGAAGTAATTTTGGAAAATCAGGCTAATTGCACAGGTAGGTAACGAGGCATGTGGGCATTTATAGTCTTGAGATCTTGAAAGTATCTGTTTTACTACAGTTGGAAATGGTGTTTGGTTTCAATATATTACCTAATGAGCTTTCTGCTTCTATCTCATTCAAAATCTTTTAACATGTAATATCTCCTGGAATCTCACTGTTGTCCCAGTAAAAGTAGAATATTCTCTGCAACTTCCAATTTACTGAAAAGAAATGAAGTTGGCACGTATTCAGTACTTACATTTGAGAGAGGTAGGTGTGTACACAGTTGAAATTAATACCTTCATCCACTTTCCATAACTCGAAAAGCATTTCCGTTTTGGTTTTTGGGTCACTTGATCCTACAGTCTTCCTAATCCTACAGTGTCTGTGTTACAAATGCTTGGTTCATTTTGAAAGACTTTAATATCCTACCAGGAAATCACAGAACGAGCAGTAACTTTTTTTTCCTCTTCTGTTTCTGACAGAGTCATGGTTTTTAATGGTATTGCATAAAATGATTCAAATTACAGACTTAGTTGTGATTATAAAGTTTTTCATTATGAAAAGTCTGCTGTAGGCATCTGTTTTGTTGCCTAACATTAACCTAGCAGAAGAACTTAATTTCAATTTTATGAGGGTTTAGTCCACATGGTAATGTTACTCACATTTAGTTTCATAGACAGCTCCATGAAAGAATCATTCCTTGTGTGTAAAAAATTTACTTTTTAGACCTACAAAGTGAGCAGAGTAGATTACTTTATGTGCAGCTATTGCAAGTTTGGTGTGATTTCGTTTTTTTCTACACTGAATTATTGATGGTTTAATAAGATACTTTGGTATTTTCTCATAAATAGTTTGGGATCAGACATAAGTAAAGTTTCATACACTCTTGCACTTGTACATTTACATATGATCTGATATATATATCCATTACAGTAAAAAAAATACATCCTTATTAAACATACTACAGAAGTCTTGTATTTCAGAAAACCTGCTTAGTAATGAAAGGTGCATTTTTACTTTTGTGATGGTTAGCCATTTCTTCAAAGTAGGCTATGAATATAGAACCAGATGGGAGCTGAATATTTAATGCCAAAGCAGTAACAAAGAGGCATATAGACACCTTTCCTTCTTTCTAAAGAACTTTACCATCTTCATAAAAAAAAATTGAGCTTATTTTTTCCCAGATTACCTCTTACCAGTAGAGGTTCATCATGACATCTAAATGAATGAGAACCAGTCTTAAAACAAAATGTTCTTTTTTCTGGAAAGAAATATTGATGCCTTTGAGACATGGCATTTCATTCAGTTGGACAGAGATTGATGGAATCATAATTTTGCAGCCTTAGAAGAGAGTAGACTTTGCTCTTAAGAGTATATCTCACAAGGAAAAGAGGAGGAAAAATGAGACAAAAAGTAAACAATCCTGTATGATCAATGTTTTCATGGAATAGAAACTGATAAATGGGTGTCCCATTGACTTTCATGTCATTCAGCAGAGTTTTTTCTTGGATTTCTTTTATGTTCTTTATCTTGTTGGTACAGTGTGATTTTTAAAAAGAAAAATGTCTTGTGTGATTACCATGAAATGAGAAGCTGTATGAAGGGGAAACATACTGAGAACAATGAGTACTTGCATAAGAAAACTGCTGGTTACATTGGATAATGTCAGAAATTTGGAGTGTATGAACAAAACTAGTAACTGACTGTACTCTCTGCCAGGGAGGAAAGTAATGAAAATTAAAGAGAAGCTCTTGAAATATATTCAAAATATCTGCATTTTGAGGATTTCCAACTGTTAGTGAAATAAAGCTCAATTAGGTTAGTGTATCTGTCTGTGATTAAAGTTATTGTGTTAAACTGTTTCTCTTGTGCTGCGTGGGTGTCAAAGAAGGGCATTTTTAAAATTCTCTCCCACATGGCACAACAATATTCAAATAGTTACAAAAAGTATTTTTTAATACAGCATTTTAGCAGAAATAACTATTGCTATCATATCAAGAAGCAATCTTCCAAGTCTTCAAAAGAGCAAAAGACAGAGGTTAAGAATTTAAAAATGCTAAATTAAGGCCCTAGTGCTGAAAAGAATGAAGAGTAGATGTTTGGCATTTTGATAGAGTTGTTGGTCAGTAAATTGAGCTCAGTAAATGGGTAGGCAAACTGAATCAGTTTACCACTCTGGTAGAAGTGAGTGTGCAAAACACTACTTGATGCTTGTACTTTCTGGAGGCTCCTGGTAGATATTAACTTCAAAAAGCTCTTAAGTCCTGAAAAGTTTAAGTCGGCCAACAGGAAGCACCTTGGGAAGAAACACCCATGCGACCTTGACTGTCATATTGTGAGTGCAATGATTCAGACAAAGAATGTTAAAGGTCCATAAGGGCCCTTTAGATCATGATGGAGGTGACAATCTTGGTCTGAAAAAAATCAACATATCATTAAGAGCAGATGTAGATCAGAAGTATTTTAGAGAAGAAATATCTTTGATCATAGTGTTTATATATGGCCAAGCAGTTCTTATAATGAAAACTGCTGTGGAAGAGTCACTCATCTGCTTAGTTTCATTAGCAGTGCAGAATATATGCTAGATCCAAACCAGTTACTAGAAGATTAGCCATTGGCTTCACTCCCAGAGCAATCAAAACAGAGATATTTTCAACAATTACTGCTAAAGTGTTACTGATAGAGTGTGACATTACAATTTTCATTTTAACACAATCTTTACTACTGATCTAGGTTGTAATAATAATGATCTACAGGAAAACCTGGTAAATATCAACCAAAGTGGTTCCACATGTGAAAAATCTTGACAAAATAAATTGTAAGAAATAGGCAAAGCCTAGAGCAAAGCCAGATGACTGACTTCTAAAGGCAGGCTTCTCTTTAGAGGAACCTTTGGAACTCTCTAAGTCTGTTCCTTCAGAGTTTCTAAATGTTCCTTTAAAGAGTCCTCTTCAGACTTCTGAAAGAGCTCCTCTACAAAAACTGTTGAATTACGTACTGTGGAGTAAGCTACTGCTTACATTAATAGCAGTAGTGGGGCAATGGAAGATAGGAAATGTGACATCTGTGTTTATAAAGACTTTCCTAACTGGTGACAAGAGCTAAAGATCAGTAGGTCCAGCTTATGTGCTTGCAATTTCATAGAAATGGTAACAAATAATAGAACCACTGAGTTAGTGGGTAAGTATGAGAAGTGGGCTTTTGTGAGAATTTTGGTGCCCTACAAATGTATTTATAGCTCTGTGAAGGTGGTTTATGAACATGTGGCTATGAGAATACTTTTTCCTAGGTCAGCCACCAAAAGCTATGAAAAATTATGATTTCAAGGACCTAGATCAGCTACACTTCTTATAGGCAACCAGGAGATGACAGAGGAAAAGGCAGTGTAGGAAATATGATATAAAATCATGTAATGCAGGGAGATGTTGATGTGTGAAGAAATATTCATGATTCCTCTTAAGATATAACTAGAGGGTATTCAAAGAGTGTCTCAAGTTCAAAAAAAACAAGTAGTTGTTTTACACAGCTTTTAATTGCTTTGTGTTACTAATTGGCAAAAAATATAATGGATTCCAAAGTACAAATCAATTCAAATAGAGTTTTTCAAATAGAAGGAATTGTGAAGAATATTTCCATTATTGTCTACTTAAACACAGTGGCTTTGGTGAAACATCAGGTTCAGGAAGTCCATAATTTTTGTTGCTGGAAACTAGAGAAGGGGGTAGGATGGATCATTCTCGGCTGTTCTGCTTTAATAATGCAGCACGGGCCGTGACCTCAGGTAGGACACCAGAGTCTGAATCAGAAAGCCATTCTTTTGTTCTTTTATTACATTAGATTTCATGCCTCTTCTTGAAAGCATTGTGGTTACTCATACAGACTTGCATGTTTAATAGGTAGCAAAGCAAAATTCAACTCATTTGTGCAAGATGCAATTACTCCAAACTATCGTTGGTACCTCTGACCAAAATCTTGGCATTGCCAGCCTGTAAATGTAACTGCAAATTAGTGACTTCACTTAGTAGTCAGCATTGGCAAACAATAAAAAATGGCATTGCAGAAAGATACTGTGAGAAAGATTGATGCTGAGGAATTAATTTGAGGCTTTGTCAAACACAGGTGAAAGTGACTCAGCAGCCCCAAGATGAGCTCAGCAGCAATGTTATTAAACCATAAGAGTCATAACTGGAGAAAATCACAGGCAGAAAATGTGGCCTTTTGCCAAGGGAGAACTCCAAAGTGAAATGAATAAAAAATTGGAAGGCACAGAAGGAGTAGTAGAAGCTAAACCACTAGTGCAAATCTTTATAAGGAAGGAGAGAAGAATACAAAAATGTAACAGATAAAGCAGTTGCTTTTGCTGTAACGGGAAAATACAGTATTTCAGCATGTGAGTAAATGGAAGAAATGTGCCAAACAAAGAAAAAGAGGAAAAAAATAGTCACAGCTAATACAGAAGGGAAAGCAGATGTGCAGATCGCTTCAAAGAAATCTTAACTACTATAGACAACCCTCATGCCAAGCAGTAGTGAAAGCTGGAAAACCTCAGCCTGTCATTAACACAAGCTGCAAGAGGCTGAAAAACATCTGGGAGATAGAAGTGGATGAAATCTCATCAGAAAAGCTGATGGCACCTGACAGCACCAGTTTTAATGAAGCCGAGGGAGTTGTGCAATGAAGTCTGGGAAGAAGAGATTTTTCCTCAGTAGTGGAAACATTGGAGTTTCCTTAGACTGCCCTGCCAGGGTGGTCGTGGTGAATCCTGCAGCTGGGGAAGTGTTGAGGCTCCTGCAGTGGGACAATAAGAGAAGTGAAGGGACACTGGATGCAAAACAAGGAACAGACTCAACTGAGGCTTGCAGCACTTTGGATGGACTGGATATGTGTCCTAGCAATTGGAGAGGATTGTGTAAAGGAATAGGCTCCTCTGATTTCTTTGGTTTTCAAAAGACTTTGATAGACTATGAGAGGATCTTGCAGAGCAACTGTCAGAGCTGTGGAGTCAGATCTTCATGGCTGTCTACAGAGGTGCAAAACATTCACTGAGCTGAAAGCCAAAAAACTAATTAGCTCAAGGTGAGCAGTAGCAAACAGCCTTGAGTGATCTATTGTTTTTATTGATTGGATAATGCAAACATCACGACTAAAAACATGTCCAAAAAGTATGAGACTAAGCTAACAAATGTATCTGGCTAGGCAAGGACAGAAATCACGGATGGTGAAACAAATATTCTCATAAACGAGCAGCCCAGGAGTCATTTTGTAAGAAAATCACCAACAAAATAGGAGAATTTATCTATGTGAGGAGTGTTTCATGAACCAAGGGAGAGCTCAAACAGGGGAGTGACCATCTGCAGAGTTGATTACATGCAGTGTAGGGGTAGCAAAGCTATGTGGCACCAGAAAGAAAACATGCTTAAATATAAATAAAAAACAGATTTTTTAAAAAAATCAAAGTTAACGTAAGCTTTCAAGGGGTAAAGATCTACCAGAGCTTGAGAGAGGAAACCATCTGCACTGTAAACAAGTTCTTATATAAAAGTACCAGACTGTGGAAGGACAGCACGTGCAAAGAACCTAAAGAGCTCATCAGTTATCAGGCTGCCTGTTGAAATGAATCAGAAAGAAGTGCTGAAAATGACTGACCTTTCCATAGCAGCACATCAACTTAAACATGTAGCTATCAGGTAGAATACAACTGCTCTGAGGAATTTTAAGTGCCCTTAACAAATGCTAAGAAGTACTACTGGCTAAGAGACCAGAGAAGCTCATCTCAGCTGTAGCATGAAAGCAGCTAATTGCTACTTTGGCCATGAAGGAGAGATGAATGTGACACCAGCCTTGACTCCCACTAGACCTATTCAGAAGAGTCTTGTTTGCTGTGAATTCTCATTCAACTCAACACTAAAAGCTTCAGAGCTGCAACATGGTAGGTTTAGACTGGACATTAGGAAAATTTTTTTCACAGCAAGAGTGGTCAGACACTGGAACAGGTTGCCCAGGGAGGTGTTTGAGTCACCATCCCTGGGTGTGTTTAAGGGTTGTTTGGATGTGATGTTGGTGGATATGGTTTAGGGGAGAACTTTGTAGAGTAGGGATGATGGTTGGACTCGGTGATCCCAAGGGTCTTTTCCACCCTGAATAGTTCTATGATTCTATGATTATTTTAATGAGAGGAGAAAAATACATATCTGGAACACCGATCAAGGAAAAAACCTCACTGTTAACAAGACCACATGGCTAATCATCAACAAGAATATATAATTTTGCTTCTCTTGAGGAAACTGGCAAATAACAGTGGCTGACTGGTTTTACATGGATTTTGCTTACTGTTGAATACAGATTTCCAGTCATTTGGTTTCAGGATGGCTAGCTATTCTATGCCACCACTTCCTTATATTTTCATTTACTGTAAATATATTGAAGTGTTCTGCTAAATATGATTTCAAAACTGTGAAGGTAATACCTAAACAATTTAATTGTAAACACTGGACAAAACTGCACATAGATGGAAAGGCAACATTGAAATTAATGCTGTAGTTTCCCTTTTTTAAAACTGAGAAATCAAGAATTTTTCTTCCTCACTACATCCATGAAAGGATGCACTAATTCAGAGTGAGATAATTAAAGACTGTTCATGTTTGATACATCTTTAAATATTAAAGCATGCTGTCTTTGCAAACATACCTTTTTTTACTAATGTAAATCAGTCAATCCTTTCTCCTTTTTAACTCTGATGTGGCATCTGAATGTGCTTATGCCCGGATGCCTTTCATCTTTGGTGCACGTTCTTCTTTTTTCTCCCTAGACACAAATTTCTGGTATTTCAACTGAAGTGGAAACTTGATAGAGGGAAGAGATCTTGCACAGATGGAGCAGCTGCCTTTACATCCTGTGCTGGTGTGCATACCTGACAGTTCATTCAGCACATACACATTATGTGTGGTACTTTATACACCCTTTCTTCATCACATCCTGGAGTGAAAACCTAGTTTCTTGTCATTTCTTAGGGCAGCTTATTTGTAGTCTTGATTTGTGCAGCTTTAAAGACACTGGTGATGTTTTCTTTTTCCAAAACTGTTGCTGTTTTTAATGGGATTCTCATTTCCTTTATTCATAAAACAGAACTCATAAAATGTCCTATCCCATTTTTCTGCATAGTTAAGATATGCCATTAGGGATGCTGTACTTTTTTAACTCTCACATAAATAATTGCAGAGTGCCATATTGAAAAGATGAAAAGTGCAGTGGCTGTTAGCCTGTGGCAGCAGCTGTGATTTGGAGGTGGTGTACTGGCTGCTGGAGTTCCCAGAGACAGCAGGCATTGGTAGGCAGGGCTGCAATGGTGCTATTGCCCTGTCTTTGCAGTGTTGCAGTAACTTCAAAAGCCTGAAGGTTTCACATCTGTATATAGTTGCATTCTAATACGTGTTTTAGAGGAATTAAGTCTTTGTGAATAGAAAAATAAACCTAGTTTCACTTATAGACACTGTACACTTCGGCTTCGCTAAGGGCAAATTGTGCCTGACAGATTTGGTGGTCTTCTGTAATGGGGTTACAGGTTACAGTATTAGTGGACAAAGGAGGAGCAACAGATGTCATCTACCTGAATTTGTGCAAAGCATTTGACACTGTCCTGCACGACATCCTTGTCTCTACATGGGAAAACACAGACTTGATGGATGGACCACTTGGTGGATAAGGAATTAGCTGGATGGTTGCAGTCAAAGAGTGGTGATCAATGGCTCAATGTCCAAATGGATATCAGTGATGAGTGGCATTCTTCAGGGGTCAGTATTGGGACCAGTGCTGTTTAACAACATTGTTGGCATCATGGACAGTGGGATCGAGTGCACCCTCAGCAAGTTTGCTGACAACATGCTGGAGGGAGGGGCAGCCATTCAGAGGGATCTTGACAGGCTTGAGTGGTGGGTCTGTACAAACTCCATGAATTTCAGCAAGGTTAAGTGCAAGGACCTGCACCTGGGTCAGGACAGTCCCAAGCACAAATACAGGTTGAGTGGAGAAAGGATTGAGAGCAGCCCTGAAGAAATGGACTTGTGGTTACTGGTTGATGAAACGCTCAACATGAGCCAGCAACATGTGCCTGCAGCCCAGAAAGCCAACCACATCATGGAATGCATCAAAAGAAGCAAGACCAGCAGGTCAATGGATGTGATTTTGCCTCTCTATTCTGCTCTTGTGTGACCTGATCTGAAATGCTGTGTCCAGTTCTGGGGCCCCCAAAGCAGAAGGACATAGAGCTGTTGGAGCCAGTCCAAAGAAGGGCCACAAAGATGATCAGAGGGCTGGAGCACCTCCCCTATGAAGACAGATTGAGAGAGTTGGGGCTGTTCAGCTTGGAGAAGAGCAGGCTCTGGGGGAGACCTTGTAGTGGCCTTCCAGTACCTGAAGGGGGCCTACAGGAAAGCTGGGGAGGGACTTTTTACAAGGGCTTGTAGTGATAGGATGAGGAAGAAGGTTGCAAACTGGAAGAGGGTTAATTTAGATTGGATATTAGGATGAAATTCTTTAGTGTGAGTGTGGTGAGACAATGGAACAGGTTGCCCAGGGAACTTGTGGAAGATCCATCCCTGGAAGTGTTCAAGGCTAGTTTGGATGGGGCTTTGGACAGCCTGGTCTAGTGGGAACATGTTCATGCTTATGGCGAGGGATTGGAACTAAATGGGTCTTCAAGGTCCCTTCCAATCCAAACCATTTTATGGTTCCATTATTTTGAACAGATAAGAGCAGACCATGACTGCATTTGCCAAGGCCACCTGAAAGGACATTGCAGTAGTCAAGACGCAAGGTAAGCTGAGACAAAAAACTTAGGTCTGTGCACTGGTGGAAAACATGTATTAAAAGGGAACTCAGAAGTACTTCAGTAAGGCTTAGACATAGCCAGAGGCAAAGTGAGCTCCAGAGTCCAAAATTAAGTTATCTAACAAGCAGGTTGCTACAGTAACTAAGAATGCAGTAGCTAGGATGTCTTAGAGGGAAGCAGGAGGAGATCAAGGGGTTTTTTTCAGCTATATTGATATCAATGAGAAGATGTCAGAGAAAAGTGTCAGGATTTTATTCCAGACAGAGGGAGGCATGGCTAAGACAGGGAAGGCAGAAAGCAGTCTGACTGTGTTCACAGCATGAAGTCCTAAAGAGAAGCTGACAGCATAAGGCTGCTGCTTGTGAGCCATAAACTTCAACTTTGATGCAAAGAAGTGAAGAATGAAGAACAGGCATATGTTGTAGGCTGAATGATCTGGGTTCAACTTCCACCACATGGTACAGCTGAAAACCACATAAAAAGCAGCACATAAAGTTTCTCTGAGGATGCTACCAATAAATTAAAAATTTGCCATAAATGATATCTGTAGTAAAAAGTGCAAGACTTTCTAGAATAAGCTATCCACTGCAGTTTTATTCCTGTTATTTGAAAGTCCTAATGCTACATTTTTTTCTGATAACGTTTGTTCTCCCATTTTCTTAATTTAAGCTATTTCTTCCTTATATTTGAGTGAAACATTTTAAATTTTTTTTTTTCTTCTTCAGATGTGCTTCTCTGTAGTTAAACTGGGTTTCAGTGTCAAAACAGGGTGCAGACATTGACCCATGGGAATGCAAATCCCAGCTGCTTCCAAAACCATGTTTCTGTCTCCAAACCTTGGGCTGTGTATTGGCCAAATGCTTTGCACAAAGAGCTCATCAAGCAAATGAATGTTACTATGAAATGTGATGGTTCGACTCAGTTATCTCAGAGATCCTTTCCAACCGTCACTGTTCTGTGATCCTGAAATTCTGCAAGCGTTCCTTGTTGAAAAATGCCTCCACTACAAATTAGGCTTAGGCTTGGAAAAGCTCTTATGAGCCTACACTTAGACCCTTAAAACAGAGAGAAAGACCTATTTCTGACAGAATTCTGCTTCTGGATAGGGAGGCATGCCAAAGACCTTGTACAAGCCACCAGGACATTTCTATTTCTATTGATTGTACAAGGAAGGTTCACAGCAGCATACAACTCCCAAGACAAATGGCAGGATAAATAAATAATGTTGCTGTTATTCTGCTGACGTGATAGAAAGTTTCCTCCCTGTAAATCTGTAAATGCCCATTCACAAATCCAAATGACACCACGTAAATGCAAATTTCCTCAACTTACTGCATCAAAGAATCAGTGGGGAAAACTTATCATGTGACAGATCGTTTTGCCTACTCAGCTTCCCTACAAGGAGCACAAACATAAGATGCATCAAGATACAAAACCAGAGGATAACAGGCAATCAAAAATCTTAGCAGTTTGCTCAGTTTCATTTCTATTTCTGAAAAAGCTTTGGAAAAATTATTCTATGCTGTAAGAGTTCTTGGAAAATATATGCTGAAATTCTAGGATTTTATTGTCTTTCTTTTACATAATTTATTTTAAAAGTGAAATAATAGTGTAATACAATTAAACTTACTCATGACTTCAGGGCTACTACAGCCTCTGGTGACAGTTATGTTCCTGACCCACTGTACACTGGAAGTGCACAAATTACAGCTCCATTAATTTGAGCATTGGGGCTCGATGCTGTAGAGTTTTGGTGGAACAGGAGAGAATAATTTGAAGACTGCAAGGTCTTAAAGAACAATACATTAATTTTAAGAAAGTAAAGGCCAGGAAACGGTCTGAGCACCGAAGTGGAGCAAATGTGTCATAGTCCGTGGCTGATTCACATCAGCCAGGTGGGTCACTGGCACAGCTCTGTGTCTTCCGCAGATCCCCAGAGAGTTGTTCTGGCGCAGAGATGTCCTGGTGTAGAGATGGCACAGCAGAGAGTTGGTAGTGGAGAGTTTTCCTAGACCTGCCCTAACTCTTGCAGCCTGTCTTCATAGGAGACCCGATCCAGCCCTCTCATATTTGTGGCTCTCCTCTGGACTGGCTGCAATAGCTCCATGTTGTTCTTATGTTTGGGGCACCAGAACTGGATGTAGTACTCCAGGTGGAGTACTCCTTGAAATCCCTTCTATCAAATCCCATGATGCTGCAAGCTATTTTCTGTTCTGCCACTTCGTGTTGTCCTCATTGCATCTCCCTGTTGATGTCGTACATGAGCTATACCTCTTGGTTTTTGAACTCCTACATGAGCTTTTCTGTCTCTCCTGATGCCATTTCATTGTTGCATAAGTCTCAACACTAGCCTCCATCATCATCATCATAATCTTGTTACATTTTTCAGAAAACATCCCTTGTTCCCATCATACTTTCCTCATGCTTGGTAGAGGCTTTTTGAGAGCTTTCTCTGTTCTCCATGTCTTCATATTCAGGCGCTAACAAAGTGTGTGACTATGGATGGGAAACTGATAGGCTGGGACTACTGATTGCTCATGATACTGCCTTGTTGTTCCATGGTTCTTCCCATCTGTCCTTATCCATCTGTTGTCCTTTATCTTAAACTCTTAACTTTGTGGACGAAGGACAGTCTTTTGTACTTTCTCCTTGTGCTGGGTCCACAATGAGTTGAGGCTGACCTGGGGCTGAGGCTGTTAGCAATAGAGTGAAAGGAAGAATAATTAAATTATACATAGCACTGTTCTCTTCAAAGACAAGTTTTAGGTCAAAAAACAATGAAACTTTTAAATAAGAGATCACTTAGTGTAATAAATTCTGGAGAGCTGAAAAACCTCACCATTTTGGGGGTCATAATTTCTCAGATCTAGTCATAAGCTATTCGTTTGGAACAGTTTAGCCATTTGGCTGTTGTAAAGTAAAAGTGAATAAAACAAACTGGAGTTGGATTGAAAAATCTTCAGAATTATGAGTTTTTGTTGGATTTTAAATTAGTATAATGGTCTTCAGCTATAGTTCATTTACCTTCTCAGTCATGCACACAACAAGGTGCTTTTATCTTTATCGGATTTATTCTAACCCTTGTTTTCTTACATCATTCTCAGTTTGTTTTGTCCAAGATATTAGGAATCTTGAGCTTTGCAGTCAGGTTGCTCTTTTCTCTTGTAATTTACCACAAACTATTTCGTTCTACATTATTGAACTGCAATTTATACAGACTGTTTTAGTGAACTGGGGTATTATCTTCTGTAATTGGTGATGCCATGTGGAATTGAAAAGCTGAAATTCGATTCAGGTTTTCTGAAGCTAAATCAGGGCAACATGCTAAATGAGCCCCAACTCCTGCTCATGAAATTTGGTTTTGTATTCCATCAGATTTTTTGTATATTGATATTAAAGTGCATTTCATTCTTGAAGACCACAATGCCTTTGCATCTTCCTTTCATTTAATTTCTGCGTTCATTGAATGTATAACCTAGTGAAACAGGCAGTTTAAGTGATCCAGACCTTTGATGATCATAGTTTTACATATTCTGCTTCTAAATTAACCATAAGGGTGTGAAAACTGAAACTGAGCTTGGGCATTATTTACCACATTACTGATATTCCTTCAACTGCATATTAGTCACTGTTTGCTGAGAACCAGGTATCTTGATCTAAGGACTATGTCACAGAGGGAGGAGTTCCTGCTCTTATAAGAAAAATGTCTGTGGACATGAACACTGTGAGGATTCTTTACCAACAAATTCTGTTTTTTCAAGTATCTGTATTGTAGGTGGTATAGTGCAACTTGCAGGCAGCAGGACCTATGTTTCAAAATGTGGAACACCTAATCTTCACCATGAATTTTAAGGGGGAGAAGGATAATATCAGGCTGCCTGTGACAAGTTGTGGTATGACACACCAAGGACAGAGGCACAGGCCCTTAGCCTGTTGCTTGGAGATGGGCTGGATTCACTGCAGCACACTTGAAGTCTTACAGAGATGAGCCAGGGCTCCTGAGCTAATAGGGACCAACAGAGAAGCACCAGTGAAATATCTTAAAATGAGTTCCAGCCACTCCAGCCAGTAAGTCAGCTTCAGAGCAGTGAGGCTGGTGAAGCGACTGGTGAAAGGACTAGATGGAAAGTCTTATAGCAATAGGCTGAGGGAGCTGGGATTGTTTAGCCTGGAGAAGAGGACATTCAGAAGGGACCTTATCATTCTCTACAACTACCTGAAGGGAGGTTTTAGTCAGGTGGGGGCTGGACTCTTCTCACAGGCAGCTAGTGACAGGATGAGAGGGCACAGCCTAAAGCTGTGCTAGGGAAGGTTTAGGTTGCATGTTAGGAAGTACTTCCTCACAGAGAGGGTGATTAGACATTAGAATGGACTGCCCAGGGAAGTGGTGGAGGCACCATCCCTGAATGTGTTCAAGGAAAGGCTGGGGCACTTAGTGCCATGGTCTAGCCGATGTGGTGGTGTTAGTTCCTAGGCTGGACTTGATAATCTTAAAGGTCTTTTCCAGCCTTGGTAATTCTGAGAATCATCTGGGATGCAACTTAAATGCCTTTGTGCAAACACACAGCATGGATAATAAACTGGAGCAGTTAGAGATGTGCATGTGCCTGGAGGGTTATGATCTTGTTGGAGACATGGTGGGATAACTCTTGTCACTGGAGTGTTGGAATGGAAAGATACAGGCTCTTCAGAAAGGACAGGCAGGGGAGATGAGATGGGGGTGTCACCCTCTATGTCAGTGACCAGCTGGAGTCCATGGAGCTCTGCCAGGGGGTGGATAAGGAGCCGACCAAGAGCTTATAGGTCAGGATTAAAGGGAGAGCAGTGACAGTGGACATTATAGTGGGGGTCTGCTACAGGCCACCTGACCAGGAAGGCTGAGCGGATGAGACTCTTCATAGACAAATAGCAGTAGCCTCATGTTCACAAGCCCTGGTCCTTGTGGGGGGCCACCTGGTCTGGTGAAAGGTGTCCCTGCACATGGCAGAGGAGCTGTAACTAGGTTATCTTTAACATCCCTTCCAACCCAAACCATTCCATGATTCTATGATATATTGTAACGGGTTTCATTACTTCCATAACAGAAAGGATTAAGGGGCACATCAATTGGAAAATACATTATTTGGGGATTTCTTGGATCCCTGACATCTTGTGCACTTTTAATAAAATTGATTTATGATTGATTACTGCTTGACCTTTGCTTTTCCTGATTTTTTTTTTTCAAATAAAAAGTAAATTTAATAATTATATTCTATTTGAGCTCAGCTGTAACTAGTAGTAGAACAAAAATTTGACCTTTGTGTAAGTATTCTTTAAGGGGAAATGAAAAAACATGAGGATTATGTTTTGAGTACTGCACAAAACCTGCAAATGCCAGAAAATTCTGACAATTTGCCAATATATGTGAAGTGGCATTGCATAACTGTAGGCCTTCTTTTAGAAAATTTGGTCTTTGCTATGAAATTTACTGTATTTGCAATCCATATTCTATTAGGAGGCTAAAATTCAAATAGACCATTTATAATTAAAAGTGTTTGTCGGTGTGGTGAGAGATTGAACAGGACACAAAATTTCATCTTGAATATTTTACAAAGGAATGTTCAAAAGAGGCACAACCATTTCTCCATTGAAGTGAAGATAATTTCCTGCAGTTAGTTGGGAATGGGTTGGTTGAATTTTGTGTCAACTAAAATAATAATAAAATGAAAGCAGAGTCCCGTTATGGCATTTGAAATATCCCTTTTCCTGGGTAGCAGTGCTGATCAATCCCTGATTTTATTATCAAGAAAATAAAAAAAATTCTGACAGCAGTATTCCAGAGTGCTTAACTGAGGTTTCAGGGGACAACTTCTAGTTGCTTTTGTGCCCCTTCTTTAGTCCTTATTAGTCCTTGTCCAGGTGCAACAGTATTAAGATAACCACCACAGTTAAATGCAGTTCCCACTCTTTTCTGCTGACAACTGTATGGGAACAGCTAGGTCCAGGTTTTGTCTCATAACAGAGGAGCTAAACATCTTGCTTGCTGTAGCTCAGCCTCGGGGACAGAAAGAAAATCTCTATGTTTTGTTTCTTAAAGGTAAGTTTCAAATGAATTAAAATTTCTGAAAATTAGTACTTTAGTTTTTCCACCCAGCTTCTTCGCTGAAAAAGATAACAATGTGTATTTAAATGGGAAAAATTACATAGGATAAGAGGAATATGCATGGAAATCAATGAAAAAATATAGTAGTGTTGAAAGTGGTTTTTTTGCCAGGAAGGCATGTTTTAGTAAGAAAAGGAACTGGTAATAAAATATTTCAACCAGCTTTATTTCTGACCAAATATTTTCAGTCTGACAAATTCTCCTTTCCATTCTGTCACTCGATAGAAGAGCGACACACCTTTAGTGTGATTGTGGTAAGGCACTGGAACAGGTTGCCCAGGGAAGTTGTGAAAGCCCCACCCTTGGAAGTGTTCAAGGCCAGGTTGAATGGGGCTCTGAGCAACCTGGTCTGTTGGGAGGTTTCCCTGCCCATGCAGAGGGATTGGAACTAAATGATCTTCAAGGTCTCTTCCAACCCAAACCATTCTATGATTCTATTAATTCACAAAGAATGTTTCCTACTGGAACACAGGTGAGAAGAAAATCATGGGTTAATTAATTGTTTTGGAAGAGGAGCTGAAAATACTGAAGTTCTTTGCCTCTGCAGGTTGTCTTATGCTCATGCCACCCAGATAAAAGCTAGATGAGAAAAGACTGATCAGGATGCAAAAGACTTGTTTATAAAAGGATGTTTGTGCAGAAGTTGTTTGAAGACCAGCTTTCTTCCATCATTGCCATCTTCCCTGATATCCATTTCAGTTATTTTCTCAACCCTGCTGTCATATCCAGATGCATTGTACAAAGTAAGAAAAAAAAAGCTGGTTCAGTGATCTGAGTAGTGATTGATAGTGGGAGATGTGAATTCACTGACCTTGTGTGGGGTTGGGCAAGACCCCTCTGCATCAATTCCCAACGAGTGAAGTGCTATTATCTTACAAAGGTATTGTGAAGAAAAAGCTGTATCAAAACACGTGGAGCTCCCAGCTACAGTGGAGTCAAGAACACATAAGAAATCTTGTGGATGTGGTCCTGTAGAGCTTTTTTTGAATTTATAATATAGTGTTGGCAACTTTATGTCACAAGTGTGAAACCTGTGTTATCGGAGACAGATTTTAACCTTTTCTAAGATATCTAAGCTTTTCATTTTCATCTGCTGCACATAAGATTTACATCTCAGGCTAAATGTATGTATTCATTAGAAATGTGAACTAACTCATACTGCCATTTATAGTTTGTAAAAATATTTGCACTACTGTATGTGTCAAAGCAGTGTGAATAATCCATACCTTCAAGCATTTAAGCTGTAAAATAATTGGGAGTCTAGTCGCTTCTGAATTAAAATAACCTGGAAGTGTTCAATTTAATTACTTCATAACTGGTATCTAGATATTTACTTACAGCTTTTTGTTGTTATATTAGATCAGAAGTGTCTGCAGAAAGCAGTCTGGAAAAGTTTTCTATATTGAATTTTATAGTGCCATTTGAAAAAGTTGAATACATCTGAATACAGAAATATGGGTACATATTTTGTTACAGCAACCATAAAACTATCATCCTTCAGGTCTTTGCTTATTGTTTAGGGATGCTTGTAACAAATGAGTGTCTCATAAATACAGAATCAATATGTTTGGGAAAATTTTTGGTCTGTTGATGTATATGTTTGGACAGTGTTTCTCTGGAGCATCCTTCCAGATGAAGTGAAGCAGGGCTGTTACATGGAGAAATGCATGACAGGAGTGTTGGTCCATCTTTATGTTAGCAGACTAACAGTGAGGCTGCCCATCTATCGAAGTGACAGAAATAAATTATACGAAGTACTGAGTTGAATTTAATACAAACCTGACACTGGCATTTCAGTTACCAGTTTCCCAGCTTTTTCCATTTGGGATTGTGTTTATCATAATAAAGGGAAAAACTAAACAGAACACTTTAATCTAGATTGTTGAAACAAATGCCTTGCATTGTGGGGACCCACTATAAATACAAGCTGCACTAGTTGCTTGATATTCAAGTTTCAGCAATTGCTAAGACAGGCATTGTATTCTATTCAGAAAGATACAGTATTTTAGCTATTTGTTGGTGCTTTGCTCTACTTTTGAAGAAACTTTTTGTGGAAGCCTATCAATTCCATGAAAATTTTGCTAGAAATAGATCTGTCTCAGTTTCAGGGTGCAATTTTAGAGAAAGGTAGCAGAACAGTTTTGCAGTCTCTAATATGCAATTCTTAATATGAAAGTCTAAAGTTAAGATCCACAAGGAAAAGTGAAAGAATTGGAAAAGTCTAGGAAGGAGGAGCCATAATAGTGATTCTCAAATACATAAAAAATTCCAGTCCAAAAATAAGGAAAGAAGGTGTGGTCCCAAGATTTTCCTGTGAAACTCAGGCAGTGGTTGAACCAAATAGCCACCATTACCATCTTAAGACCTGTGGAAAACCATTAATAATCCTTACTCCAGGCTTTAATTGTTACTAAAACAGCATCAGTAGCACAAAGATACCCCCAGAGCTGTTATATTAGTGTTTTCCTTAAAACAGAAGGTTTGATGTGAATCCCCATTGATATGGTATATGGTTACTCATGGAAACTCATGTTGATTTTTGAGGTGGACACTTGTATGGGATGTTGATGACTTCTCTGCTGATATACATGACAACCCTTACTGCAAAATTTCTCCATTGCTAGAATGTAGGTAGTTTCATAATAGTCTCATAATAAAAAGGCTTCTTGAGAGTTCTCCGTGCCTTTCAACCTACATTCAGTACATTAGATGTTGTAAAGGTGACCAGTTGAAAATGTGAATGATTAAATGGAAAATCTGAGTAAGAGTATAAACTCACTGAAAAGCTGAATTTTTATCTAGAAAATTCTACTAGTGTATTGCAAGCAGAAACTTGACCCCAGGGAATGACAAATTTGTCTGTAAATCCATTCAGATAGATTTTTTTATTATTATTTCTTTACTTCTGAAATATAAACTTCTCCCATCTAAGACCATTAGAGACATTACCATGAGCCATTGATTCCAGCCCACAAGAGGATTTGATTATGCAAAAGAAGTGGATTTTTCAAAAGATTTTTTGGCAAATCCTCTTCTGCAGCCCTATCTGACTGCTTTGCTTGCAGTTGGGAAATACTGCATTCTTCCAGTGCAGCGTGTGAAACAGTATCTTAGGGGAAGAAGAAGTTTAAAAAAAGAGGAAGCACTGTTGATGTTTTGTCTTTAGGATGAAGCACAAATGTACTTTACAGAAATTATTGAAGTTACTCTAATATACGTTGTATTAGAAAAAACAATTGATCTTAAATTTTATTTTAAGATGTAAGGAAACTATGTTGGTAGAGAGTGCGTTAGAAGCAGTGAGGAAATAGCATGCTGTTTGACAAACCTGACAAGTTCATGTATGAATCAAGATCTTTGTAGAAAAATTCAGGAAAAATAAAGGTGCTTTCAATCTAAGAGCACACTGAGTATTCAGTAAAATTGTACGTTATTGTATATTGTATATATTTACAATTGTATATTATTTATATTATAGAAGCCAAGTTATTAATATTAACTAAGTAAAAATGTTTGAAGGACTTACTGAAATGTAAATAGTACAGAACAAGTCCTACAGGTGAATTCATATCTGTAATTCCCATGATCCATAATTCTTCACACTTGAGAGCAATTTTAGCAGTTTCAAACTGTATCCAGGTAATACGTGTTGAATAGTATTTAACATAGGAAAGAGTGATTTTTAAAATTGGATTTTGTAAAACACAATGGGCCTGTGAATTAAAGAATTTGAAGCAGTATGACAGACGGTATCATGCTGTGCTTTATTAAGCATCGCTGTGGCAGTGTTATACTGACAAAAGTGAGGTGACTTCTGCAAAGAACCCAGAATCTAAGTGGCAAGCAAGACAGAATTTTATAATATTTTGCATTGCTTTTTGTCTTCTAGAGTATCAGGGCTTCAGGGCTGGTGCTGCTGGAAACCATTCTTTTTGGATCGCTTCTTCTGTACTTTCCAGTAAGTCAAACTATTATTTTTTTTTTAAAAGTTACATCCTTGCCCATATTTTAAAACATTGTATGCATCATCTTGTTGAAAATATGTCAAAACTATTTATATAATTGTTAGTTTAATCTGACTATAAAAGGTGCTGTGTTCTGTAAATATTCTGAAGTGCACTTGAATGTTTTACTGTATTTGTAATAATTCTCTGTTTTCAGTTTAGGGGACTAGGCAGTGTTTTTTACTTGGAAGTTTTTATGTTTTCTGGGTTAAGATGAGTTCTTGCTTTGGAAGGCAGTACCTCCCTAAACTATGCTATAGGAAAAATACGCCAGGTTTGTAAAAAGAAGACACTGCTTATACCAAGTATTTCTCTGGAATGTAGTACAAAGGAGAGTCATTATTTCAGTCTATTACTGACATACATTTTGATGTTGCTGAAGCTACATAACATCTGTGATACCATGTATTTGGGAGAATGAGATGGTATTATTCCTATGCCTTAAGTGAAAAACAAAAAGTAATTTCACAGTTGCATAAAGAATTTATCACAGGACTCATAGAAATACAGATCCTTTCTCTTTTTAAAAAAATCCCAGAAAACCCAAGTTTGTTAATTGCCACATAAACCAAATGTAATTATTAGCTAAAGCATAACATCAACGTGTAATTTGAATGAAGTTGATAGGAAGCATGGAGATCAGGAGACAGAAACAGATGGAGTTGTGGATTGTTTTAAAATATGTTTCTGTTCTCTTTTCCTCAGTAGTCTGAATCTTTTGTGCTTTTACAGACCAACATGTAGTTACTGAAAGAGTATCTGGTAAACAGAACTCCTGATCAGTTGTAGAACAAGTTGCAAATAAACTAGTAGAGTGAGGTGTAAAAGATAATATAATAAATACAAATCCTGATGGAATTTTCATACTTCTTAAAAAATCACGTGGGCTTTTCAAGTTCCGAAGAAAAACTATGTGCATTTCTATGACAGTGTTATGTGTTTTTTCATCCTTCACTTTGCAGATGTCAAGAAGTTTTGTTTTTTTCCATATTGTACTTTTTACAACTTTGCAATAGCTCTCCCTGAGGTTTTCAGAACTTCTTTCACATTCTTTTCTAGTGAGCAGAACAGAAAGCCTGTGCACTGCTTCCTCAGCTGGTTTAGAAATGGTACAAAGCATTTGCAGGAATTCATAGCATTAAGCATAACATGAAGGGTTTCCTTTCCATGGCTGTCTACTCTTTGCTTTCATAGAGAACCCCGGAGGCTCCATCAATTTGGCATATTCTAAGGAAAGCTTTTTTGCTCAAAATTCCTGATTAGCCTGTCTCCCAATTGTAAATACTTGAGTAGAGCTTGTCATTCTCTGCTCATCTCATTCTCATACTGTAGAAACCTGTCCACTGAGAACACATTCTGTTAGAAGCTAATACACAAAGTGTATGGCCTGGCTTCTCTCTTGCAGCTGTTTTATGTTCCCATACTCTTTGCTGGGGCTTTCTTTTTTACTTATGCAGGTAATTACTAATGAGGCTATTATTCCTACAGGCTGAAACAAAAACCAGAGAAATTTAATAATTTCGATTTTCAAGACATTAGGGGAGGGATGTAGAGAGTGTGATAGTGGCAGATCATATTAATGTTTGAACAGATAATCCTGATTTCACCACCAGCAAGAATATGGTTTTGTAAAAAAACAAAGAAGATTGGAACTGATACAGAAATATTAGGATTTCAGCATCTTCGTCCCTCAATTCACTTCAAGGAAAATTTCATAAATTTCTGATCCAGGACAAGACAGTGGAACAACAAATGTGTGAAGGCAAAGCACAGCCAGAGAGGTGTATTATACAGCCTTGAAGAAACAAAAACCTGTGTTCTGCAAGGTTTTTTCCTTTTTGTATCATCTCTTCTTCTGTTGTGGTTTGGAAGGAAAATCAAAAAGCTTTACTTTTGTTCTCAACTAAGTGCAGAATTACACAACTTGCCTTAGTCCATGCACAATGTACATTGATAAAACTGCAGCATTTCAGTTCTAAGTAACACAAATCTCTGTTCATTTAAGGATTCAGAGCAAAATTGCATTCTTATTTAAAAATAAAAATCCCCTTAGATTTTCTCAGCGCTGCCTTAAGTCTTTTGCATCTTCACTTTCAACTACTCTAGAGTTTCCTAATTCTCCCTTTTTCTACATTAGTTTAGCCAGTCTGTCTTGGATTGTTTTGGGAGCCTTCAGCATGCAAATTTTGCTGTGTTCAGAGGGCTTTATTGCATTTCTGACTTCCCCTACCCTCCAATTAAATGGAAACCAAAACCTACTTTGTTACATTGCTTAATTTCTTTCACTAATTGTCATTGTTTTTATGACTACATGTAGTAATCTATTTGTAGTGTAGCATCATTGATTGAAAAATAATATCACCAGCCAGCTGCTTTTGGTGAGAAAAACAGCTGTTACAATGCCCTTCTAACCAAACGGGAAGTGCAAATGATGGTCTCCACCAAAATTTATTATTCAAATTCTGCTATATTGATAACAACACACTGATCTTTCCTGAATTATAAGCAGGCAGATGATTTTTGTCTATTACAGATGCATGGATTTTACCCAGCACTTTCTGGGCTGCTCTTGTTTCTAAGGCTCTAATTTCTTACATTTTCTCTACTTCTCTCAGTAACATCTCTGATTTCCCTTTACTTAGTCTTTCCAGTTATCGATGGACCTCCTCCAAATGAATGCTGGTCTTTCTAATTGATTTCACCTGCTCTTTGATTTCTTTACTCTTAGATTTTGAAGAGAGGGCAAAAGCCTGATTGTTTTATGGGGGAGTCTCACAACTTCTATACTTGGCATCTGAGGAAAAGATTCTCAT
Organism: Apus apus; assembly: GCF_020740795.1. Lineage (NCBI taxonomy): Eukaryota > Metazoa > Chordata > Aves > Apodiformes > Apodidae > Apus > Apus apus. Next base: position 17,816,299 of record NC_067283.1, on the reverse strand, counting down.
TACTTTCCCTTTCCAGAAATACTGGCTGTGGTGGAGCTTTTAGACATTTCCTGACTCCCTTTCTTGCTAATGCTTGGAATGCATCTTGCATGAGCTCAGGTCTGAAAACTCTTTGGGTTTGGCAAAGACCTTAAATAAAGCAAGCACAAACAAAATGTTGTGATAGAGTAGCTGGTTAATTGCATTGGGGGTCAGATCTCAGATAATTTTAGACAACTGTAATGGACACTAGTTGGAAAATAGAAAATTCTTTTTAGATAACCAGGAAATATTTTTTACCATAAGAGTGGTCAAATACTGGAACAGGTTGCTCAGAGAGTTTGTGGCTCTTGGAGGTATCAGGACTTGACTGGACACAACTCTAAGCAACCTGGCCTGATTAGACCTGCTTTGGGCAAGGGGCTGGACTAGATGACCTCTGGAGCTCCCTTGCAAATGATATTATTCTAGGAGGCTGTGTTTCTTATATATGTCTATGCTTACCAAATAGTTAGTGAAGAGAAACTGGTCCTTTTATGACTCATTTTAGACTTTGACTTGAAGATGAGCTGGATCATGGCCAAGGCTTCATTGACTGTAAAGGAAGCCTGGGGTACATGCCTCAAATGGTGATGAATTCCACCCTAGGCAGCTACACATTTTCTGATATATTAAACACTTACCATACTGCTAGTCTTCAACTGAAACTCCAAAACAGTTTGGAGGAACATTTATAACGGTGAGGTCAGTTAGACCATAAGATGAACTAGCTCGGGAGGCTGCATAGTATCTTTTTAAAGACTGTTAGGGTTTTCCCCTTTAGTCTTCTTTTGGCTAATGTCCTGGTTTGAGCCGTTTGACTCAGGTCCGACAACAATGCTCTTGATCCCCTCCCCCTCCCACCCAGGTAGGGAAGGAGAGAGAGAAAAAGAGAGAGACTCTACTGGATTGAAAACTAAACTACACAGCTTTAATTAAACACTAATGAATTATATAAGAAAATATATATACAATTATATATAAATAAGTGTCAGATTAGGCTCTGGTAGCTCCAGTAGTCACAGCCCTAAACAGAGCAAGAAGTTCACTGGAAGGCTCTGGTTTTGGTATTTATGAATGTGAAAGTGGAATAGTGCATGATACTTACACACATTTGTCCCTGAAGTGTGCTTCTAAGGTCTACTTTAAGGGATGCATTAAAAGAGCTCAGTCACTGTTTGTTCCTCACATGTTGATGTTCGCTGAGACCAACGAAAAGCTGTTGCTTTTTCCAACACATTTAGCACTGCAAACCTATTCTGATACCCCGGATGTTTCAGCTTGATTGTTTTTCAGCATATAGCTACATCTTCTTTATTCATAAAATAGCTTTAAAGCTTTAAAATGACACTCGTCATTTTCTTGTTTCACAGTAGCTAAAGAACATGCCTATCGTGTTCATATTACTGAAATCCAAACACACAGTGTAACTGTCTGCTCTGAGGTAATCACTACAGATTTCCCTAGTACTGTAGGAAAGGGTCTTTCAATTTTATGTGAATCATACTACATTAGATGTTCAGCCAATGGAAAAGGCAGATTTTAAATGCCACATTGCTGGGATTTTTAATGTACATTGTCTTGTTTGGGCAGAGAAGTCAGGGAACCAGTCAGAAGATTATGCAATAGTTTGTTTGTCCTGGTCAATGTCCTTGTTAGACAAACATACTTTTTGAAGTTAACATGCAACCAGTAAACCAATACCTTTCTTTTTTTTGAGACCAAGCTTGCTTTGAATGCAAAGACCAAAACTAGGCTGATGTAGCCTGTGCATTACAAGCTGTGCTTCAAAGCAAAGAAACCTCATGGGCACTAGGAGCACTTGTGTCCTTGCCCTGAACCTCACTAAGAAAAATGTTTATGACTGGTTTTGTTAACAGGAAGCAGACACTGAAGAATTTCTGCTTTTTTTAATAAATGTGTGTGAAATAGCAGAAAAGCAAGATACAAAGATAATAGTTCTTCATGGTTCTCTTGTCACTAATAGCTATTTTAAAAGTTTAGTACCTACTAATAAGGAGATAAGTAGAAGCTTTTGTATATATAAGTATCCATATCTAGAACTTTGATTAGCCACAGCTACATGTCTTATGACCTTGATTTGCTGCTGGTATCTCTGTGTAGGCAACAAATGTTTAGGATATTGGAAACACATTAGAGCTATAACATCATAAATTCCAATAAATTATAAAAGTGGAATTTTATGAGAAGATTGCTCTCTTGTTTTTGTATGTTTGTGTGCTGTGTTCACAAGGTACCTCAGGCTGGAAGGGACCTTAGGAGTACTGTAGTCCCACCTCCTGCTCAAAGCAGGGTCAGCTATAAGATTAGCTATAAGACAAGGTTACTAAGGGCTTTACCCAGATTGGTGTTAAAAACCTCCAAGGACAGAGACTACCCAACCAAGCAGTGTGTAGGCACATAATAAAGTCAGGTAGTTGTAGTTTTGTAATCTTGTGATGAATCATGTGATATTGTTGGAACATAAAGTGGGGTTTGTAAATGACAGGCTGCAGGTAGGTCAGTGAAGGTGCAGGTACTGATGTTACTATTCTTTCATGTCTTTGCCTCCCACACTCATATATTTCTGACACTAGTTGCGATACCAAGACAAAACTTGGGCTCCTCCTTCCATGGATCCAAAGGTGCACCAGAGGATTGTAGGAGGGCAGTGTTATTTTTGCTAGTCTGAAATCTTTTTCAAGAACTGAGTTTGAAGGACACATTTGTCAGAATCTAGGTTCACTGAATAATCAAATGTTTGTGTGTGTGCAGGGCTTGAGAGCTGGAGAGAAAAGGACAGCAGTCTGTGACCTGAACCAAGTGCCACATTGGGTTTTCATTGACCTTTTTATTTTAAATTACTGTTTCGCACTGCTAGTTTGCAGAGACTTACGTGGTATGGTCTGGTCAGGCCTTTATTCAGTGAAATTAATCTTGTGGTGAGTGGAGCAGGGCAAGGTCTTGTGGTCTTTCCTCATAATTCCACTGAAGGAACTCACATGAATGCACTTAACTTGTATATACAAGAATTTGTAGATAAAGATCCTGTCTCCAAAGTAGTATTATGAAAACAGACCACAACCCTGAAAAAAAAAGCACAATATTTAGCCAGGGTCTTCCAGTGACTTATTTGATACAGCATGAGCAATAACATGCACAAGTAAAAAAAAAAAGTAAAAGCAGTGGAGGGAGAGCTTATTTCTGATCACAGAAAGCATTGTCACACAAAAATTATCAAAGGCTGAAATGTGGGTAAATTCATATGGTGAAAGATAATGCTGGAAGTATTTTGGAGTTTGCTCCTTACCAATGCCTGGAACCATGCTACAGTAATTCACTCTCTTTGCTCTGGACCCTACAGCTAAACCATTTTTGCTCTGCACCCTAAAGCTAAGCCATTAGGGGCTTGGCTAGCATGTGGTTAGGAAACCACAGCAGTGCCATAGGCAAGCCAAGGAATGACTGAAGAAGACCTGGTAGAAGAAAAAATCTAGTTAGTGAAAGTTTTTAGTTGACCCCCCTGTTTCTTCTGAAATAGAGTAACAAAACAGGAAAAGAGTCCTATTAAATTATTATGTACTTTATTTTATAAAAATCTTATTGGATTTCAGTGGCATACAAGCTAGAAAAGACAGGAGTATTTTTCTCAGACAAACATGTTTTGTTGATCATATTGACCGCTGGACAAGTGAACTGAGTTTCACAGGGAAGATAATGAAAAACTATATGCCACATTTTTATTAAATTGTAAAACTAAAGGCAAGAATTTTGGATAATACAGATAAGCCAGGAATGAACTGTGCCAGAAAGGAAAATACTAAAAGTTGTAGTCAACATTTGACATATTCTCAGTGGGGCATAGTCCTGATGTCAGTGATTTACTTTCACTAATTAGTTTAGCACCTGAGAGACTGCATGTTGGTAGGAGATAAATTTCAGTAATTCTTTTCCACTTACCCACTTGTCTTTGAGCAGAAGGTAGGGGCATGTTCGTATTTTTCCACCAAATGTCTTTTCTCATTATTTATTCATGCTTTCATACCTGAAACCCAAGGAGGAGCAACTGTTGTCAAGTGAAAGGCCTGAAACTTGACATTAAATCTTACTGAACTTGCTTGATGCAGCTGTTGCCTACTTCCTTAGTTCAGGGTTGTTGTGATCTGCACCAAAAAGAATCTGAAGAAAAATTAAAGCAGCAGCAGTTCCTGCCTAAGAAAGACCTAGCTTAGATAATCTGATACTACCAAACTGTTTCTGATACGGAGTACAATTGTAAACCAGTGCAGACTGAAATGGGCAGTATGATAACTCACCATGCCTTGGAATGTGAGGTTGAGATATTAAAGGCAAGATGCAGGCTGGTATAATATGTACAGCTGAGTGATAAAACATATCTTACCTACCACCTTCCATGTCACTCAACAGAGTACTCTGCATCAACACAGAGGAAAAGGGATAGGCAGAATCTCCATCTTAAAGTCTTTTTACTGTGAATAATACAGGAGCTGAAACACAGTGTTCCTCAGTGGGGTTTTCTTCTCAGTCCCTCTTCTTCAATGCATGAATGCACTCCTAATGATCTACTTAGAGTTTAAGTGTCACACCCCAGAGGATGATTAATGCTTAATGATTAGGAGAGATGAGAAATTCAATGCATTACAACAAAGAAAGAGAAAAGGTAATGTTTTTGGAGGACTTTAAGAAAGGAGATTTCATCCATCAGAGATGAGACTGCCTTTATTCAATCATTCTACATTCTGAGGACTGAGAAGATGCAGACAGTGGTATCTGTATGTTTTTTAAAACCAACTTCTAGACATTGTCATGCAGTTTTCAATTTACAGGCAAATGATATGATAACTAGTGAAATCTTACTGGAAAAATCTTACAGAATTATAATAGTGGTAGTGGAAAGTTTTAATTACTGTTCAGCACTTTTAAACTTCTAATTTCTAAACTCATTCTAAACTCGTAAGAGACTAGTGGGATTTAAATCAACACTTTTACCCTGAAACCACTTATCTCCTGATGTAAATAAGAAATTAGCTTTTTACTTGGAGAGAGGAACTGGAAAAAGTAATATACACACTTATGAGAGGAGAGGCAAGTTTATAACATAAAATGGAAGTTGCAGCATACCAAACCCATGAACAAGTACTAGTGTATAAGGTATGCCATATTTATTCTCTTATTGATACTAATAGAATCATCTGGCAGAAGTGTACACAATTCTAGTTTGCCAGGGTAAAAAAGTGAAGTTAGGGAACAGTAAATAAAAAAGTTTGCCATGAAACTAGCCAGATACTTTTCTGAAAATGAGATATTAAAAAAGAGTAGTGTCTGGGTCTATGTATACACCACATCAAGTACAGAGAGATGAGATTTCTGTTCTTAGAAGTAACACTAGTACAGGAGATGGAACAGAAGATGTTCACTAGAGCAAGCAATTAGTCTTTACAAAACATAGCTTTTTCCTATGTGATATAAACCTTATGATTTATTGTATAAACTCTGTATATTAGGGTCACAGAAAAAGCAGAAGTATTTTCAGCAGTGTTTTATACAAACTATTTGATTTCTACATCCTCTGCCTAGGGACTAGACACAGATCTGCAAATGCATGCAAGTTTTGAGGAAGCTATTAAGGAATCTTGTCCTTCACAGCCAATATGCAGCATCCGTGTATACATGGATACAGCATCTCTCTTTGAATCTCAAGTAGATTTCTTCCAGCAGCATGATACATACAGTTCAGTAAGTCTGCACATTATTAGAAAAAAAGAAAGAGATATCGATTCAGTCAAAACTCTTACCAGAAATGGACAGGGGGATTTCAAAGCTAAAAAACTTTTAAGCAATTCCAAGGTAATATATATGGACAGAAACCACAGAAAAGAAGAGGATGAAATTAGACTTTCTTTCGTCACACAAAAAGTTGCAAGTGGAAGAAAATAACATCTTTACACTGTTCTTATACAGTGTAACATTTATCAAACTGAAAATTATTTAGATAATTGTCAATTTTAATTACTCTTTTATGTTAATGTTTTAAATAAGCTGGGTTGCTAAAGCATTATTGCATATTTTTAGTTAGCAAAAGCAATTTAAAGAGAAAAAGGAAAGGATGATAGCGAAAAAAAAAGAATAGAGAACTGCCCCTGAGAATTATAATAGCAAAAAGTCAAATACAGCAATAAGAAAAATAATCCAAAATTGAACAACTGAACAGTATAGACATGAAAACAAGACAGAAGTGTACCTTGATGCAGTTCTGACTTTTCTCTCATTGTCACAATTATGTGTTACAGAAGAAATCTGTAAAACCACAGATTTAGAATAACATGAGGAACAGTGGGAATGCTTGCAATGTCAAGGGGCAAGAGCAAGAAGAGGTCCCAATTTTTTTCCTAATGTCCAGTCTAAACCTCCCCTGTTGCAGCTTGAAGCCATTCCCTCTTGTTCTGCCGCTAATTACCTGTGAGAAGAGACCAGCACCAACTTCTCTACAATGACCTTTCAGGTAGCTGTGGAGACTATGAGGTCTCCCCTCAGCCTCCTCTTCCTCAAACTAAACATTCCCAGCTTCTTCAAGCGTTCTTCATAAGGTTTATTCTCTAGGCCCTTCACCAGCTTCCTTGCCCTCCTCTGTACTCGCTCCAGCACCTCGATATCTCTCTTGAATTGAGGTGCCCAGAACTGGACACAATACTCCAGGTGTGGCCTCACCAGTGCTGAGTACAGGGGGACAATCACCACTCTCCTTCTGCTGGTCACACTATTTCTAATACAAGCCAGGATGCCATTGGCTTTCTTGGCCACCTGGGCACACTGCTGGCTCATACTCAGCCACTTGTCAATTAGAAACCCCAGGTCCTTTTCTGCCAGACACTTTCCAGCCACACTTCCCCAAGCCTGCAGCATTGCCTGGGGTTGTTGTGGCCCAAGTGCAGGACCCGGCACTTGGCCTTGCTGAAGCCCAGACCATTAACATTAGTCCAACCATCCAATCTATCCAAGTCTCTCTGTAGAGCCTCCCTATCCTCATGCAGATCAACACTCCCTTCCAGCTTGGTGTCATCTGCAAACTTATTGATAATACACTGTATGAGTATCATTGCTGGGGGAGTTTGCTGCCTGGGAGCCTGTTACAAATAGGTTTGGTTCTGTTTCGTGGAGTGTGTACAAACTTCAGTGAATAAACATTTTCAGATAAATGGTTAGTAATTCTTTGATTAACTCTTTTTATCTGTTAAATGCATATTGATACTGCTTCTCCCATATGATTAAAGCTTTTTTGTTAATTTTCACAGAAAAAAATATTTAATCCTGTTATGTGTATATCCAACAAGTATATTTTGGATAGCACGTCCTAGTACTAATGCAGACTATCATTCGGGAAGAAAAGTAAAGTTTTGTTGTCTTAAAGAAGTTTTCCCCACTTCTACTTCAAGTATTGTACCTTGTTCAGAGTTTTATCTTAAAAAACTCTTTATCTTTAAAATTGTGAATTTTCTATAGGAAAGAGTTAAAATAACCACTGTTTTTGAACCTTGGAGCTATGATTTAATCTTCAGATCTCTTCCTCCATGTCAGTCCAATTTGTCACATTAGTCAGAGTCCAAAATGATTTTATACATTCCAGTAATATCTTACTAATTCTGCTGATCCTGCTTAATTTGTTAACTAGCCTAATCCTCTCAAACACAGCATATTTGGGGGTACAGAGCAAGTGTTTTCAGTGTTCAGCTCACTCTCAAACTCCTGATCTGAAATCACCAGCATGCTTAGCCATTGAAATGTTGCTTTGGAACTCGGACAGAGCTTCCTGGCCCACGGAGCCAGCTCATCTTTTTTTCTGGTTTTATTGATGGCATTGCCTGGAAATCTGTAAAGAACTCATGTGAAAAAGCCTGTGTTCTGGCTTATTTAGTCAGCTATTTATATCCGTATTTGTTAAACTCGTGTCCACTTTGCAAGCCTCAAGGCATATTTACATCTTTGAAATCATGATCCAAGCAAGTTACTTCCGTAGTAGCAGGCACTCTCTGTTCAAGTAGTCACCAGTCGTTGCTACAAGAAGGCAAAATGCTGTCATAACAAGTAATTTAAAATCCAAAGGAACTTCAATATTGATTAACCATTAATTCAACATAGGGCTCTGTTAGACAATCATATGCTTTATTTTATGTTGATTAAGAGATTAACAGACAGACATTTGCTAATTAACAGTAAAGTATCTGCCAATTTCAGGTATCACCAAGAAGATTTTAAAAATCTAATTTAAATTTTTACCTGCTCTTTATGTAGCTTTTCTGGAACCAAAAGACATGCGACACTACTAGGAATGTGGGAAGAGAAACTTGATGCATTTTGACCCCAAGCTGAGGGTCTGTTTTGACCCCAAGCTAAGGTGACTTTCTGTGGGTTATAGTTACAACTTCTGGCTGTGGAAGTATACAATTAGTAAGGAGCACATCTTTTTTCAGGAAGGATATCTTGTTCTTTGTTTAGGGTAAGCATCTTCAGTGCTTACTACATTTGGAAAACAAACCTCTAGCATCTTACACTTTCCTCAGGTGTCTATAAACTGAGCTAACTTGGTAACATAAAAAAGCGTTTCATATCAAATGATACAGTTGTGTAAGGCACCAATTTCTGTTTTAACTCTCCAGTGTGTATAGCAGACATCAGAGGTGATCAAGAATTTGTAGACATGAAATTAATTTTGTTATAGATAACGAATCATACTTTTATACCGTAATTACCATGTGTTATTGTTTATATTAATGACAAGGCCTCAGATACAGATCAGATGAAGCAAACATGCAAGTTGACAGAGAATTAATTATTCAGAAGGCAGTAAAGTTGGGTAAAGTCACTCTCTGTTATTTTCAATACATTAAAAAAAAAAAAATTGGGACTTTTATCAAGCTTCAAGTAATGTTTAGTCTTAACTGATGAAGAAATAGGTTAGAGAACAGGAAAAAAAAGGAAGCAGGAACTACTCAGAGTGAAGGGGAGAAAAAGGAATAGTGTTAAAACACTGAATACTCTGTTGGTCTAGAGAGCATGAGAGGCATTCTTGATTTTGTAGTTACTTAAGCAAGTTCAAAGAAATGGGTTTTTTGCCCTCCATGTTTGTCTTTCCTAAAATAGATGAGATTTTGTAGCATGATACACTGAATCTGGTAGGTTCATTTCCTTAGACTATCCAAGGTAATGCATTTTTCTCAGATATGTCACAAACAATCCTGTCAAAATTTGCCTGAATGGGTTTGTTTTAGGTCATAAATAGATGTGACATATATAGTAAGTGTTCAAGAACCTTGAAGAAAAAGAAGGTTATGGCCTTCTGAGTACTCTCAACTCCTCATCTAAATGTGGGTCTTGAAGTGTTTCTTTTGGCCAGTCTTAGACATGGGGTGTGACCACATGGGTGTTTTATCTCACTGCTGTCTTTCTATCTATCTTACCAACCTGACTTCTCACTTTAAAAATTGCTGTGTTTCTCCCTGGCAGCCTGGAGTTTGGTTATTTTTGTTTCTGTTTATGATCTCATTCTTAGTTCTGATGACAGCTGTTAATTTTGCTCTTAAATATTTTATCTTTCTGCTTTCTATGCTGTTCTTATTGAACAGTTTTTTATCCAACACCCCAAGCAACTTAGTAGGGAGGATGAAGGAAGTTCATATGAGTAAATAATTGTTCTTAAAAGCAGGGGATTGCCTAGCAACAAAATGCTGTAGAATATGTCTCATGGTTGAGGGTGGGCCTCTTTGCTAAATCAGTGAAATGTTTGGAGGACTCCCCCTGTGTTCAGAAAGGAGTGGAACATTTGAAGAAATCCTCCTTCTGCTGTTTTGTTGATCTATTAATGAAAGTGTTTTGTAAACCATGCCAGTGAGATATGTTAGGACTTCAAATGAGAGACGTTGCCCTGGAAGTCTGGTATTTCTAATGTTTTACTTTTACAGCTGCAGCAACAGGAAGGAACCAGCAGGTACTGGTTATAGCTGTTTTGGTCAGCATTTCTGAAAGGGGGAGACCAAAGATGATTGAGTAGTTAGGCCTAACATAGCTTCATTTTTTATCATGGCAAGACTTTTAAGGACTACACTTGCCATAGGGTTGGGTATTGCAGCTCCAGATTGCAGTGCTTAGTTTTAGTGCCTTGAGGTCAAGTAAGGTACTTTATTCATCAGAGGGCTGTGTACCTACAGTCAGAGACACAGAAGTCAGTTCCTGCTTTGGCTAGTTTAGACCATTGGACATGCTGTAGAGACAGGGTTTTGTGGTTTATCATCTACCTAGTTTTTACATGTGGAAAAAAGCCTTCCTTCACAAGTGGCTGCAAATTTGAACCCTCTCTCTTCAAGTACACCATGCAAGCCTTACTTTCTTACCAAGTACAGGTGGTAAAAAAACCCAACCTATAGAGAGTGTTTTTATCAAATATCCCACTTGTTAATGTTTTCATTCTGGATGTGGCACTCAAGCTCAGCTCCCTTCTCTGGCTCAGAAAATACAAACTTTTACCAGGCTGAAGAATGTTGAAAGCTTTGGCTCCACAATCTGTAGCCTGAGAAGTGTTCAGCCTCTTGCACTACTATTGTTCCATTTCACATTATTTCACTAAGCAGCAATAAAGGGCTTTAAGCACAAATATTAATTTACCTTTACAGTATAGTAGGGAAGTTATTTTGCATGTTGGTTAAGTTACCTATTGGTTAAAAGGGGTAGACCTGGCTTCTACTACTGCTCTAGTGAATGCTTAAGTTATTTTTAAGTATAAGCAGTGAGCAGGATATGAACCTCAAGTGTTATACCTGGAAAAAAATAGCTTGAAGTCAGTTGTTTTCCAAGTTAAAGCATTAACTGTCAAGAACTTTCTGAGGAAACCTGCTAATTGTTGCACTGGGGACAGGTGTGTTGTTTTGTCTAATTCCATTAAATTTTCAAAATCACAAAAAAATTTGCTCCTCTGAGTTTTTTCTTATCCACATTTATTACTCTACAATTACTTTACGTGTTTGAAAGAAAAGGCAATTTTAATCACAAAAACCCAAACCCTAAGTTACAGAGGAAAGCATAGTTCAGCAAAACACACTGCAAATCCTAATGCTCCTCTGGGTTTTTGAGTTCAAATCTTTAGGACCTGGAAATATTTCGTATCACATGAGAGAGAGGATTGAAACTTGTAATGACAACTGTAGAAGACATTAAAGACCAAAGATATGCTCATCAAATGCAACCTTAAATCTCAAATGTTCTGGTGGTTTTTCTCTTTCTTTTTGAGAAAGAAGTTGCCTGTGCCAGACAGACAATTAAGAATTCATCAATATGTTTACTTGTACGTTTGCCAATGCAGTTTTATGGAAAAATAGAATGTAGACAAAGGTTAGGAAAAGCGATATTTGGAAGATGAGATGTGCCTAATATCCCTTAGGGATTTTACTGTCGCTGATTTTTCAGGTAATGAGCAGCAATACCAATCATTGAGGTGTCATGAAACTGTTTTCCAGAGGGGAAGAATTTGTCACCCTTAATTTACCCCAATGATTTCCTATTTTGCAACTCCTGTTTGATCTGGCTCCTCTTACCTGCACCATTGTACTTCAGACTTGTCACCGACTGCTCAATGTTCTCTACAGACTCCTTAAAATTTCTTGGGTCCACACTCTGTTTCCTGATGATCAGTTCTGAGATCCATCCCTCCTACTTTCCACTTCTGTGCAGCATTTCCAAGGGGAGATTTCTGTTCTGATTTGTTGTTCTGCTTAGTTGGTTGACACCTACACATGCTGAAGACTGCTCTTTCAGAGCTCAGTATGTTGTTCTTGTACTATTGCACTAATATTCCTCCTGAGGTCTGAGCAGAATTCTTCTCAGGCTTCTCTGCATTCATCCAGCTATGTTGCTGAAATATTTCTCAAGATCACATCTCTACAGCTTGTATTCAGCTTGGCTATTCTGAGCTCATTGCTTTTCATTTTAAGCCTTCTGCGTTTTTCTTCTGTAATGGAACTGACACCTGTCCATTCAGAACACAGCCCTCAACAGGCTAATGCCTGTGTTACTTTCATTGCCATCTTATTTATGCATTCCTGCATTCCCTGATGGCTACATTAAAATTAATTAAACATACCTTGTATTCTAGGCCCATTTCTTTCTGCAGCTGGGTTCACCTAAGTTTTTTTGGTGTTTTTGTTTTGTTGTTTTTTTTTTTCCCTTTGAGATCCTCAGTTTAAAACAGTAGTAAGTATTAAATTAGGCCAAGTAGTTTTGAAGCCTTTTCCAGCTTGTTCTTCTCTATAGTATTGCAGAGTTGAAGGTTGGGTTTATTTGTGAACTGTAGAAAATTCGTTCTCATTTGTGAATGAGAGCTGAGAGTGCTGAGAAATGTAAGTAAAATTTTGGAGCACTAATCTGTGGTGCAGAGTCTTTAAAAATTTATTTTAACCTTGACCAACACATTTTACTCTTAGGCTCTCTTTATAGCCTGTGGAGAAAAGTAGTTACCTCTGAAGGACAGAGCTCATAACCCACCTTAGGTGCCTATAGGAGGTGCTTGTGAGTTGCCCTCTGCCTATGATGCTCCTCATTCAATATAGAGGCAGCCTGGGCTGCCTGTCTTGGACTGCAGCATTTCGCTTGGTCTTCCCTAGCTCAGATGTTTAGAAGCTCCACTCCAGAGTTCTGTTCTCTTAGGGAATTACAGGGATTATATAGTATCAAATCATACTGCTTGCATTGGTGAAAGAACATGAATATCAAAAAGGTAACAGAACTTCTTCACGTACTGTGTAGAGTGTTTTGTGGTTCATGGAGATGCCATGCAGAGCCTTTAGTACTAGAAGTCTGTTTGAGTGTTACTTAGGATTACAGGAAACTGAAGTTGTTGGAGTTCTGTGTTGCTTTTTATAAAGAAGAAATACTGGCACAGATGTACTTGAATTGAATTATGCTCGTATTTTAGAGTCAATGTACTGTAGAATCAGTATGACAAGAAGCTAACTTTTAGAAGGGAATCAGGATTTTGCAAATAAAAATGAAATCACAAGGAAATTACCAAATCTATTTCTGTATATAAATATTCAAACGAACATGCAATTAATTACATATGTTCAAAAACACATATCAGCTGGATGAGGGAGTAAGAAATGTCTGTGTATGTAGAATTTACACTAAAACAAGGGTTTATGTTTTTACAACTATGCCCTCGTATACACACTCATACCTATAAACACAAAATCAAATTCTGGAGCTCCACAGTGTCGATGTATATCTAAATCTATAGTCCATATAATCTTGAAGTTTGTGAAAGCATTAATTTTTGCACCATCCAAATATCTATTCTTTCCTGTTTGGTTTTGGTTTGGGGTTTTGTTGTTGTTGTTTGGGTTTTTTTTTATTATTTAAGAATATTTTCCTCTTCTGAAGCTCTGTGACAGGAGAGGTAGAACTCATGTCTCTTGACACCTAGTTGTTCACCTTAACACAAAACCTTTTGAAAGGTTGGTGAGTCAGACTTTTCCAGTTAGGGGTTAAGTGTTCTGGTTAAACTCCATGAAAGGTAGGAAATCTTATCTCTAAAAGAGTAAAAACGTTATTGATTAATGGATCTGGCAGTGTCTTGAACATGACTGCCAAGGGATGGAAGGGCCTGGCTACCTCTGAATTCAAATTCAGATGCCAGGAGCTGGGAGCTCCTACCCGAAAGAGATGCTTTTCTGGAGTCTTCAACTGTCAGCACTTCTTAGGTAACAAGAGAAATGCTCAGAAATCTGCTGGATGCTTTACAAACCTAGACAAATGGCAACCCTCATGATAACAAATGTGCAGTAGCAGAATTTATCTCTAGTATGTTTTCAATGGCTAGCTGACAAGGAAAATAAGAAGATGGAAATTATGCTGTACTATTCATTCTCCTGCACCTTGGAGCATAAAAGAAACATGTTTCCTTGAAAATGCTCTGTTTATAGTCCTTCCAGTAATCTCAGCTGTTCTCTAAATATAGTCCATGCTTAAGAACCAGAATGACAGAAGTAGATCACAGAATATAGGTTCTGTGAAAAAAAAAAAGTTGCTAATGGAAATCTGGAGAAAAATAGTTGTGTTAGAAACACGTAAGAAGAAAGATCTCCTTCACTGAACTCAGTCCCCTGCTCTTCCAGGCAACCACACTGGTAATCCCACTCATACCTTTGTCACATTCACTTCTCTTTTATTAGGCCTTTGTAGAACTACTGCTTTGCAGCATCCATGAGCAATACATAGGTAAGCAGTGACTTATCTATGGATGTGTCTGTGTTTCCAGGGAAGAGGACCTGCAGTGCATGTGCCTACACTGCACAGAGGAGGGCTGGTTCTGCAGGCTGCTCTGCTCCAGTGCTGCTGATCAGTGGAGCTGCTTTATACTGTTCTTTAAAAATTGCCTAGACATGATATGTCACTCAGAGAAAATCTCTGAAGAGTGTGATAATTTTTGAATCTAGAAATTTCTTTTTCTAAATTTCATTTCTCAGTCACAATAATTTATCAATATCTCATTGACACTGGTTAAATATTTTTCCTGTTTGGATTCATATTAAAAATAATTTTATTTTTACTAGAACTGAAGACTATGAGCACACTGGCCCTCTTAGCAAAAAATGTAATCTTCATAGTTTTTTGAAAGGTAGCAACGTTCATATCTGTGTGATACACAAGCTACAAGAATGTCAATAGGAAGAGAAATTGTGGGGTTTTTCCTATTGGTATAGTTTCTACTAGGAAGTGAGTGAATTCTGAGTTTGCAGCGGTGGCTGGTTTCTTCTGGGCTTTTTAAATTACGCATAATTAATTAATTATATTAATGACATAATTTTTTTAGTATAGTTAATATGGTTTTAAGACCAGTGGGATCATATGTCATCAGAGTATGTCACTCATTTTTACAATTCACTCAATTACCTCTCTTCTGAGGACAATAGCTTCAGTTTACCTAAAGCAGATTCCCAGTTGGGCCTCCATGCTTGATTTGGGAACATTAAGAGGTGGATTGTTCCCACTTCTTCCTCTGGAGGTTTGTCACACCATGACCTTTGGCTTGTCCCCACTGCTGTTGTTGCTACAGGTACATAAGCTGAAAATGAAAAGTCAATAGTTCCAGCAGTAATGTCTGCAGTAAACTAATCAGCACTGGCTGGATTGAAAAGTCCAGCTGGTATTTTATGGAGAGAGGTTTTCTAAATTACTGGTTGTCAGAATAAATACTGACAAAAAATTTCTTGCAGAGGGTAACGTGTCCTGCTCTTTGCTGTGTTTTAACAGGATATTTCAAAGACCTGCTTTGTCCCTATTGTCTTTTCCAAGTAAGCATCATAAAAATTGGTGTAAATAAAATTCCTGCCTTTGCTAATGAACCTACCTAACATGTAGTTCAGGGAGAGCAGGCAGCCAGGAAGGAGGTATTCCTGAAGAAACTAAACCACTGGGTAATTTTTTTCTCACAAATTTGATGTACTTCACTGGCTTTGTTAGACTGGGAGATAAGGTATTTCTGGAACTCTAAATAGCTGCGTATTTTCTGTTTTCCAGGTGTAAGTTACTATTTTAAAATACTTGTATAAAACCCCCTCTCTGTACTGTATATTTGTAGGTGTTACAGCCATATTGTAATGAAATGCAGAAGTCTATGTGAGTATTTTATGATCTGTCTTGCATTAAGTATACTTGGCAAGTTGCTCTGAATAATTTAGTCTATTATGTCTTGATTAAGCTTCAGCTCTTGCAAGATTTATTTTAACATGGACTACTTTACCCTTATGTTTTTAAAGGTTCCTTTTTCTTAAAATCCCAGACATAATCTTAAAATGAATTGTTAGATTTTTCTTGTTTTTAATAAAATATTGTATTGCACAGTTCACTTCTTTATTCATAAAATGAAACTAGCACATTCTTAACCCTGTTGTTGTAATGCGCCAAGTATTTAGCAAGAGACTGGGCTGAATAGACGTCTTATCTTTTTCATTAGAGATGTTTCAGCTCCTTAAAATGGTTCTCTTTCTGCTTCTTGGGTGACCTCATCTTTGTTAAGAAAAGGTAGTAGTAGCACATCCGATAAGAAAGTGGTGTTGTTTTTTTTTTCACATATGAAGTAGGTAAACTAGGACATTCAGTTGACTATTGTCTTTTACCCAAGTGGCATAACACACTGAAAAAAATGTGTATGAACAGATAAAAGAAATGCTTGGATTATAAAAGTTAAGTGGTGGAAGAAGCAAATAGGTGAGAAAATATTTTGGCTTTACACCTTCCTTTGATTTTCCACTTTCATAATTTTGCATCTCCTTGAACAACTTTTGAAGTGTGCCTATGCATACGGACCTGTTGCCTAGATAAAAGATTCTGATGAAATTACTTCTATTAATTTTGAAATAGGTTTTTTTCATGTAGTGCAGTCCATGAAAATCAAAGCACTGATAAAGGACCCTAGCTTCTCATCCACGTTTCACTTGTGATTCTTCTCATCCTTAGCATGCAAGTGGCTGGAGCCCTGAATGTGTCACCTGCTCATCCTTGCTTTTAGTGTTGCTGCTGGCAGAGCATGTCTAATAATCTTCACTCAAAACTTGACCATTTGCTTGGTCAGGAAACCCACATTTTCACATACATTTCAGTATTTATCTGGAAAGTTATCCAAGGCCTTTGTATACAAGTTTAGGAAAAAGAAATATCAAATGAAAGAGTGCAGAGCATCAATGTGACCTATACTGTTTTTAATGCTTGCAGCTATTTTTGAAGACAGAGAGCTGGGTTATGTACTTATACTGGGTCATGGACTTCCAAAGTCTTTACAGGCAAAACATGTGTTTGCTGAAACACAGCCACAGATTTAATAGAAGTTTTAAGACAGGCAATAGAGAAAACCTATCTACAGTTGAAAGTCTAGTGGGTGGAAAAAGAGGATTTCAGTAGGCAAAATTTCAAGCTGGACTTTGTGTGGGAGGCTAGGAAAAACTTGTCTTCTTTTATGGGGAAGCCCAAAAGATCTTAAGTATTTTGACTTTGACTTCTTATCTGAAATGCATTGCCCCCAGCAGCAGAGTGCCTCCCACACTGTGTACTGGGGAGTTGATTCCGTTCCAATTTACAGGCAAGAATAGCACCTACTGTGGTTTCCTGCAGCTACTGTATGCTTTATAGAGACATTGAGCTAATGATCCAGCACAACTCTGCTTTAAAGTGGAGAGATTTGCAAGGGTAACAGGGTTTGATGGTACTGTTTGTCCATAGGCCTATTAGACTAAAATGTTATGGCTTAAAAAGCACATGTGGTTTAAAAAAATGGGATGTAGATGGAAGGAAGTGTTCTTATGTAATTAGCCTAAGTATGTATTCAGCTGTTATCATATCTGTACAATGTTTTGTGTAGTTGCACCTGAACTATTTGTTGGTAGTCCAAGATTGGATAATGAGTTGTGCATTTACTAATATTTAAGCAGGTGCTCTGAGCTATGAATCATGTTTTGAACAGTGGTTATGTGGTGCCCGTCGTGTACACAGGCTCATGAATGCCTTCATTCATGCCCATCTGTTCCAATGGCAGTGTGCCCACATACACGTGGATTGGTCCCTTTTCTAGAAAGCATAGTGCCAGACTGTTATGAGTGTGGATGGCAAGCTGAGCTAACACTGCAAACAGCACCTCTGCTGCGGGAAATCCCTGCTCAGTATTAGGATCAAAGCATTAATAGGTGACTTGATATACTAGGTTACCCTGGAGGATATTTTATGTGTTGAAAGAAACTGCTGAAACATGGCAGAAGAAAGGAGAGTGTCCATCTCCAAGCACAGTGGGATAGCGAGAGGAAGCGTCTGAGGGTTTGTTTCACAGCAGAATTGCCTAGAGACAGCCCAAGACAGCTATTGCAGTCAGGCAAGGGCAGATGGTGTTGGACAGTGGAACAGATCGGATGGATCTCTTCACACTATCTCCTAGATGCTTGTTAATGGAATTAGCCCAAAAGGCATTATCTTAAATGACTGCGTCGTGTCCTGCATTGAACTGTGCAGAGTACTTGCAGCAAATTCTGAAGTTAAATAAAACAGTAGATAATTTTCCTGTAAAGCTTTTTGGGTTAACTGACCAAAATTTTAACGAGAAAAAATTTAATATTTTTGCATTGCTTTTTTATTAAGTATGTGACTTTCACCTTGAATTCATAACCACATCAATCTGATGCTCAAATTCTAAACTCTGTCTCACTTCCATCTATCTTAACATGGATAATATCCCTGCCCATGACACTGAGAACTACATGATCTTTAAAGGTCCCTTCCAACTCAAAACATTCTATGATTCCATAACTGAGGGCAAAAAGAAGAGTTAGAAGGTAAACACTGAGATTTCTTGAGATAAGGTCCTGCTCAAAATTTTTCACATTTAGGCTTTGTAGCACTGCCAGTTCCATCTATTTAAAAAATATTTATTCTTTTACTTACAATCTTTTGAGCTACTGTAGTATTGCCCGTGCTCTCTCAGCCTGGAGGATAGAAAATTGATGATTGAAAAGGAAAATAAGTTTTTTATCTATTCATGTGATTTTAATGGCTTCAGAATCAAAGTGAAAAACAACTTGCCTTAAATGCATCACAAAATTGTTAGAGCTGGCTACAGAGTGTTTGACATAGTCCTCCTAATGTCAGTTATTAATTGACATATAGGGAAGCAACTTTCCTAAAGTAGATGTTTAAGTACCTTTTTAGTCAGTGGAAATGTGGATTTGAAGCCTTCAGGCCAAGATTCTAGCCAAGTAGCTGAAGTCCTCAACTTCTTTAAGGCTCTCCAAGGTACCTGCTTTCATCCATAGATTATTTATGGAAGTCGTATTAGTAGGGCTGATTTACTAGAACCCTACAGTTTGGGCAGAAATTATATGCCTAATTTAGGCAGACAGAATAGCAGTCACTGCACCCTGGGGAACTGCACAGTATTAATTGAAACATTTTCACCTGGGTCTGGTGTCCAAGATGAAGGGCAAAATTAATCATCTTATACTGTGCACAGTGAAGTTAATCTGAAAAAAAAAAAAAAAACAACAAAAAACTTAATGTTGCATAGAAGTATTGCTCAGTTTGCATCATAGAGATCTGATAAGGTTTGGGGAGTTGTTGGGTTTTTTGTTTGGTTGGTTGTTGTTCTTTTTTGTTTTCAGGAAACTTTCTAAATGCTGTGTTTATTTTAAGAAACAACAGCACTGAGGCTATAAAACTCAATATTTGCTTGGGGTTTTTTTGTGAGGACGGTGTTATGCTTTTGAATATTAAGTTGTTCAACATTAGTTCTCTTTGCACTTTTATGGGCCTACCTGTCCTGATACCAAGAATTTGCTGAAGTGGGCAAGGAACCTGTATAAACTTTAGATGTTGTCTTTAAAGAGTGTGTGTCTGTTCATCATGTCAGCTGAATCACTGAACTGGCTGATTGCTGTGTCAGCAAGCAAAGTCCCTCTTCCGTGTCTGTAATTCTTCAGCTCTAAACATACTTGACAGTTAGCTGGTGACCTTAGAAAGTATTTTCATCTCCCACTCCACAAATGGTAGTGTGACAACGTTTTGGTGAAGGGTGATAAGAGCTTAAAATACATTGAGGTTAAAAGCAAACATCTAAATGCATTTGCCCAAGTGACAGAGATGAACCACAGTTTATGAAGCCTCACGCTCAGCTGCAGGAACTGGTACATGGGCAGGCACTGTCTGACTTCCCTTCTTCGTTTTCCAAATATTTTTTCCCCAGACCTTTGCTGTTTAAGGAACAGAAGCTGATATCTAGTATTTAAATGGATTTCAGGAGCTGACAAAACAGACATTATTGCATTTCCTTATGTACACGAAATAGGTTTTGTGACATTCATCAGCAAAACCTCTGAGCATTTTTAATGAGATTTATGCTGCTGTCATGGTCTAACGCATTATAAAAGCAAAAAGGGAAAAGTAATTATTGTCAGTTTTTGGTGGGCAGAGAAGTCTTTTAGAATTGCAGAGAGATTCCCTTATTCTCTTGAGAGCAGCCTGGGCACATGGATGAATCCTGTGCTCATCCTACGCTCCTAGCTTGAAGCTCAGCAACCCATTGCTGCATATTTTTTGTCGCTTTAAGGAAGGCTTACCTCTGGGAATACAGCAGGGAAAATGGGTTTTGGTAGCCAGAAGACAGAGGGGGCTGATATAAGACAAAACCAAAACTCCTCTGTGTTCTACTTTTTTTGTTTGCCTTTTAGCTAGAGTGAGAGACGGAGCCACACTTTTCACCAGATGCATATTCTTTACAAGAATGTGATTCCACTAAAATGAAAAACTTGAGCATATCTTTTGGTGTGCTCAGCTTCCAGGTCAGTGTTTCTGCAGGCCCTTGGCTCCAATCCATTAAAGTTTTAATGGACTCAGTTTTAAAATTTTGTCACTAAAATTTGCTGTGATTATAAGAGATGTAATGCTGACAAAAGCTTAGAGAGGGCAGTCAACTAAACATCCTGGTGAGCCCTGATGGGAATGATATATTCTTAGAATTACCTCCTGGAAAGCCTAAGAAGCCAGCAAAACATATGTATAGCAATTCTAGCTGTCCAAAGCCTTGGTCCGTGCCAGACCATATGCAGATTATGAAAGAAAAGGTGGAAATACGTGTTGGCTCTTGGGAGAGGATTGAAACTATTCATCATATAAACATAGGAAGGCTCAAGAGGGAATCAGACTTGGATCAAGTCTTACTTCCACGATGTGACTGACCACTGGTCAGAGGAGTAGTTAAAATGTGTCTGCATTCAAATAGGAAAATGACAAGGAGTTTTCACCTTGCCTCTGCAGCCTTCCTGGTGAGCTGCCACACGCCAGCCCAAACTATATGCATTTCAAGTGGTGTTTTCTTGGCTGATAGCTAGCCAGATGCCTCAACTGCTCACACAAATGGTTCTGTGCAAATCAGTGAGATTTTCTAGACACAAGCACTTAATATTTCAACAAGCAACTGCAGATAAAATTGCTGTGTCAGAACTCATGGCAAAGAAAGCTGTTGCCCTTGTTCAGAAAATTCAGTGCCTGGAAAGTTTTCAGACCTTACCATTTCAATGATCTGAAAAATGGTGCTTTCAGATCAACTTTGCAATGTTCGCAGTCTCTGCATGCCAGTCTTTTGTTTTGGTTTGGGTTTTTTTTGACATTGTTTTTCTACTTTGGAGCAATCAAAGATTAAACAGAGTGTTCTCAACTCCCTGGCAAACCTCAGGATGCAGGTTGCTGCTACAGACTTCGCTCTGCTGCTGCAACTGTCCGAATGTGTATAACTGTATATTAGGATAAGAGGTCATTACTGTAATTCAGGTCTTTATGAGGAACTTCTTGCTGGTTGCTACATTTACATATGCGTGTTTGTGGTTTTTGTTTTTCCAGCTGATTTCCAAAGAGAAGTGGGCCTTTTGCTGCATGCAAATTCTCTTCTCTACATGCAGAATTTTTCGTATTCCCAGATAATGTCTACCTTGAAACACATCAGTCCAATAACAGTGAAGAAAGCAGATTAAATTTTGCTCCATGGTTTGATTCAACAAATGAAATTTTTTATAGAAATAGCTTGATTCTGCTGTAAAAAAACCCAAACATGCCAGCAAAGCACAGCAGCTTCTTCTCTCTCTTTCAGCCCACATGTCTGCCATTTTTGCCCCCACTCTCCTAAATATGTCTATGTCACCCAAAGGATGTAGTCCTGGGCTTTTGGCCAATATCCTGGGCTTGAATTCTCACACAGAAAAGCATTTTCTTAGGAAAATAATGCCATGTGGCAGTCGGTAGGCACAATACTACCTCTACTGCCAGAATTTACTGACTGAATGAAGCTGTGGCAGATGGCCTGAAATGTTTAAGTGCTTTTTTTCTCTAGACCAAAATTACCTAATTATTTTGTTACGATGCATTGGTTCATTTTACCAGGCTCTGGTCAGATGGGAGGGATGTACTGGATCTAGCTTTGCTGGACCAAGCAGGGTCTGCAGGTAGGATAAGGGCAATTACAGTTGAATTGCTGGGACAAGCAGGCTCCTGGTGAGGCCACACAACTGGAAAGGGATATGAGATCATCCCTTGGGGCACCAGGGACAACATCTGTTGGAATGAAAAGAAGTGGACTCCTGGTTCTGATCATGACTGAGTGCACTGTTTGAACAGCCTTGTTGCAGAGAAGGGTGGCGTTTTACTTAGTAATGATACTTTTATAAACACTATACATGCATAAGTAGCTTTATGTTACTGTTCATTGAGTGTTGTCCTCATGCATGCTACTTGGTAGATGCAACGAAGGGCTAGAACAACTTTTCTGTGGTCCTTAGATGAACAAAGAGGTTATTTCTCTTAAGATAGTGGTGATGCATTGGGGGATCCGGTGTCGCTTAGGGAAAATATATGGGGAAGAATAAGGAAGAGTCAAACATGACATTGAGATTTTGAAGTATTGGACAGGGAGAGGCAAGTGCAATCATTTTTAGTGTGGCAGAATAGTTGGCAGAGAAAAATGAGCAGCTATCATTTTGCTAGGTTTATTAGAAGGAGTGGTTTTGAAGTGTAACCTAGTAAATACCAGAATCAAACCAGAATTGCACCAGCTGCATATTAGTGGAATAGCTCAAGAAAAATGTCTTTGTTCTGTCCTCTTCTCTGGGTACGTGTTTTCAGTCGGTTAAGAGGAGTCAGTGGAATTGCACTTAAAAGTGTTGTCACTTCTCAGTCTGTCACAGGGCTTTTGCCAGCTCTCTACAAAAGGAGTTGGTGCCCAGAACTGAGCCAGCTGGTGGATCTGATCATCTCATCACTTTACTAGAAAATCTAAATATACAGCAGTACGAACTGCAGTATGTCTGCTGTCCTGTTTTGCAACTCTTCTGCATTTGAATGAAGAACAACTTTCGCATTAAAGCAGTACTGAAGCTCTCTCTGTCTTTCTGTTCTATAGGTTGTCATTTTGTATTTTGAGCCAAGTGTATTTCGCTGTGTTCTCCTAAGATGGGTTCGTCTTCTGGGCTTTGCTACTGTTTATGGAACTGTGACGCTCAAGCTGCACAGGTATTTCACATGTTATTAATTTCCATCTCTGTGGGAGCATGTGCAATCTGCATGGGCACTTCAATTGGAAGAGCTGTAAATATTCTTATAATCAAGTGTCGTTTCTGATTTTTAAAATCACTGCGTATTTCTCCTCACTGTTCCTGCTCACATGATATGCTGTTAATCCCAGTGGAGAACTCTAAATGCAGGCAGGATTTAATGAAAAATATTTACATCAGCTGTAAAATTGTGCAAGAACCCCTTTTCACAGAAGGTGAATATATTTTTCTTGAATATGGGAACACACAGAAGTGTTCGTAGAGTGCTTAAAAGTTTCCTGAAATGTTCATAGATAGATGCTTTCCAAGTGTTTAGATACAGTAGTGGGGAATAAAACAATACACTGTGGCATACATACTTACAATGTTTTCCTATGGCTCAGAAGTCAAGGGCTGCTTTCTTCAGGCAGACAGGCTACACATTCACAAGCATCAGTGCTTGCCAGCAAAGATGTGTGGGAAATTTTGGGTTCCACAGAGTTGGCAGTGCTTTCACATGCAATTGAGAGATTAAGATTCAAAGACCCAACTTCAAATCCCACTTCCACTGTCCCCTTAAGAAATGGAACCTTTTCTGGGTATAGTGGATAAAATCCCAATGCTTCCTCCTCTTTTAACTTTAGTGAAAAAAAATTATTGATAAATTCTGCAAGTATTTTTATTGAAGAAGGCATATGCAGTATATATATGTTGGTACTTGGACATCTTGAATTAAGTAGGCTTGCCCATCTTTTTATCTTAGTTGCATTACAGTGTTGGCATGTTAGATAGAGGAGGTTTGATATTTTGTTCATAAACTGAACAAGGACTGAGAATATCTTGTGTTTCATATTGCACTATTGGCTTGTCACATTCTAGGTGGAAAACTGCTTTCCCTTTGAAATAGAGTCTCTTCTTGCAGCTCCCTTTTTATTTATGTCCCTTGTTGCAAGTGTACACTTTGGCTGCTAAACTCACACTGCTGTGTCTGGCCACATCTTTGCATTTAAATTAATCCAGAAAATCCCACACCTTCATGGTATTTTCTGGGATGAACAATTTCTGATGCAAAAGAAATAACAGCTAGGGCACTATAGAGAAGATATAGCAGAACTGGTGACTTTACCTGCATGAGAGAAACAGCCTAAGGCTATGGAAGACTGACATTGTCATTGCAGTTCTACTACTCTTAACAGGTTGGTTATGTGATTTTACTGATGGGAGGAGGCAAGATCCTGACAGGATAGTTGATCTTCTATTTATATGAAGTGAAGACAGACAGCAAAATCGGGCAGAAAATCTTGCACTTCTGCTTTGCTCGTTCAACTGGTAGGTGTTACTTGGCACCGGTGCTTACAGGTTCACCAAACTGGACAAAGATTGAATAAGAAAGAATTAACTACATCTTCAGCCTTGATCAGCACAAAACAATGAAGTGTAGCAGCAAACTGGCCTGTATCAACAGGACAGCAGCCAGAAGGTGGAGGGAAGTTATTTTTCTCCTTTACTCAGCATGTCTTAGACCATATCTGCAATGCTGTGTGCACTTTTGGACTCTCCCATTGAACTTGAGTGAGTTCAGTGAAAGGCCATCAAGATGGTCAGGGCTTGGAGCACTTGCCCTGCAAGTAGGATTGAGGGAACAGGGCTTCTTTAGCCTGGAGAAGAGATGGCACTGGAGGGACCTAGCAGCAGCTATGTGACACCTTCAAGGAGCTTACTGAGAAGATGGAGCCATGCTCTTTCCAGCAATGTATATTGAGAGAACATAAGACAATGGCAAATTGAAATGGGAGGTTTCAACTTTATATAATATAGATTAGCATCAGGGTCAACGTTGTACAAGTAAAACATCTTCACTATCAGGGTAATTAAACAGTGGAGGTGGTTGCACATGAGGTTGTGAATTTCCATACTTAGAGGTTTTCAAGTCCCAACTGGATAAAGCCCTGAACAACCTGGTCTGGATTCAGTGTTAAACCTGATTTGAGCACTGGACAACCTTCCGAGGTAATTTCAGCCTGAATAATGCTGTATTTCCATGTGAAGCATGAAAAGAAAAAAAACCCAAACCTATTTCTCATAGTAACCCAGAATTACTTTGTCTAGGATCTGTCTTTTCTTTCCACCCTGGTTTCCTGACCATTCATGTCCTACATTCATGATATTTGGGGTTTTTTTAGTACTCAGTATTTCAGTCAGTGAGTGTGCCTAGCAAAACTGAATTAATTATATATAGATATATTATATACATTTGCAACAGTTACACTAATTAAGAATAATATGATGCTAGTAGAAATTTGGTAGGAATTTTTGGCAGATCTAATTCAATCCACAGTCATTGCAGGGTTGAAGACTGGCTTACTGCAGACAACACAAATACTCATTACAAGCACTGGTTCCCTCCTGCAGGTAGCCTGTGTCTTGCCTGGGGGAAAGACTGATTGCTAGCAAGGAACTTGTGATTTTTCTAAGTTTAATGAGAAAACCAATATTGTGTAAAAACAGCTACTAATGATAACAAGAAAGTCTAAAGCTCTGTTTCTCAATGAACTAGGTGCTTTGAGTAGTGCTGGAGCATGAAGGTTATCCAAAGCCAAGTAGAAGGCACTGGAAACGCTTGTTTTCTTTGTGGCTGAAGTTCCCCACTTCCTCAGGAGGTCTTTGAGGTTTCATTAGGGTCAGGCGTCAAGGAGAAATCAGAAAAGTAGCCAAAAGCAGATGCTTAATGAGAGTAAAAGAACAGGAAAGTCAGGTACAGATTCATTCTTTGACGACCCATCACAGTCAATTTCTGCCTCATCTTGAATTACCTCTTTCTTAATCATTGTGCCTTGTTAAATAATGACCTGATGTTTATGGGGGTGGGAGGATGGGGATAAGGAAATGAGCTTAATTTAAGAAGCCTAACTGTAGAGCTGTGAACGTAAAACTCAGTACTTTCCTCAACAATTGAATTATTCAAAGTAATTCAAAGTAATGGCAATGGTTCAAATTTAACCTTTAGTGTTTAAAAAAGCTGCTGATGTTGCATCTTTCAATATACTTCTGTGACTGAAGACTCTTTGTCTTCCTTTTCCAAGTCCTGTATTTTATGAACAGGGCTTTTAAAAAAATTTATTTATAATTTTATAAATATTTTTATTATTTTTAATATTTTGTGAAATTCTACTATCTTGTTTTCAGGATTAATACCGAATTATTGCTTCTGTATTAAAGCATAAAATGGAAGAAAGCTATTGGTGGGAAGGCTCTGCAGAGAGACCTGGATAGACTGGACCGATGGGCCAAGGCCTGTTGTGTGAGGTTTAACAAGACCAAGTGCCAGGTCTTGCACTTTGGTCACAACAACCCC
Source organism: Apus apus (assembly GCF_020740795.1). Taxonomy (NCBI): domain Eukaryota; kingdom Metazoa; phylum Chordata; class Aves; order Apodiformes; family Apodidae; genus Apus; species Apus apus. The sequence goes on along the minus strand of NC_067283.1, from coordinate 17,789,809 downwards.
ATGCAAAGCTACAGGCTTGGGGATGACTGGTTGGAAAGCTCCATGGTGGAGAAGGACCTGGGGGTGCTGGTTGATGGCCGACTTAATGTGAGCCAGCAGTGTGCCCAGGTGGCCAGGAAGGCCAACAGCATCCTGGCCTGCATTAGGAATAGTGTGGCCAGCAGGAGTAGAGAGGTGATCATGCCCCTGTACTCAGCACTAGTGAGGCCACACCTTGAGTACTGTGTCCAGTTCTGGGCCCCCCACTTCAGGAAGGATGTAGAGCTGCTTGAGCAAGTCCAAAGAAGAGCTACCAAGCTGGTGAAAGGTCTGGAGAACAAGCCCTATGAGGAGAGGCTGGGGACACTGGGATTGTTTAGTTTAGAGAAGAGGACGCTGAGGGGAGACCTTATTGCTCTCTACAACTACCTGAAAGAAGGTTGTAGGGAGGCGGGAGTTGGCCTCTTCCATCAGGTGAGTAATGACAGGACCAGAGGAAGTGGCCTAAAGTTGTGCCAGGGGAGGTTTAGATTGGATATTAGAAAAGTGGGAGATTTTATTTCTATAAAATTATTTGCTTTTTTCTTATAAAAGGCAAGTGGCAGCAAACTTCAGATAAATGTATACACTTGTTGGATTTTGCCACTGGATGTGGTGTGTAGTGGTTCTCATCCCATGGGAAACGAAACGGGGGGAAATTGTTTTGGAGACAGATGTTGCTGTTGAAGAAATGCAATGTCCTGAGTGTCTGATACTGCCTTTTGGAACTGTTTTTTACTGCAATAACTTGACTGGCAGGAATAGATGTTTGAGTCTGTTTCCAAGGTAAGAAAAGAGATGGTTTAATCAAGCCATAGAGCAGGGGCTTACTATAAACATTCTGACAATTTGTTGTTCTCTTCCCAGGAAGCAGCATATTTTAGCACCTGAGAGGTTTGATCTTTGTTATATTTATGGAGCACTGTTCATTTGGTGAATCCAGTTTTTGTGATCTTATGTCAAATGCTCACGTATTCCTCTTTATTATGTTCCATTAATTAAATCACAGCATCAGCTGTAAGAAAGCCAAGTGACCTGTCACTGTGAACTCCATTCTAAAGACCAACCATCCTGAGACAAACTTGCTGCGAACACTATAGGTGTGTGTTAAAGCATATATTCAGTGGTTCTTTGTGCTGAAACTTGCTATAAGTCTCCCCTAGGCCCTGGAAAGAGAATGTGTCTGCCTCATCTTCCCATCCCATAAAAGGATTTATGGAACTTTCCATAAATTAATGGTTTACCCTTTTTTCCTCCTGGAACCAGTCAAGCTGCAACCACGGTTAGATTTGACCCCTAAACTTCAAAGTACTCCTCTCTTGGGTGAGGTGGTTTTTTGTAGTATTAGTGTATGAATTAAAACAGATTAAAAATCACGTTAGTTTTGTGCAGTTACATAACAAAGGTGTAATCTTGAGTTTCCTTTTTAACGTGTTTCTGTAATTTCCATGGATAGGAGGTTCAAATGGTCCCTGGTCTTTGACTGCATTGTCCCAAGCAGGTGCAGAGAAGCAGTATGGTGGCAAACACAAAGCTGCCATTAGTCATTCCTGCAGAGAAGCACTAAGTGCTGTGTCTGGCACACAAGTCTGTGCAGATCCCCAGAGAAAGAGAGATGAAGACATGAAAACATTTTTCTGGAAAGAGGAGAGACACCCCATCTGAAGCCTTGGCTGAAGAGTGTTGCCTAAGCACTGCTTGTTATCATTCTGGCGTGGGCAAGAAGGGCAGCTGGACTTTGGAAAATAAACATCCTGCACAGAGAAGATACTTGTTTTGTACTGCCCGTTTCTCTTCTGTGAGGAAAATTAACTCAAGAAGCTTCAGAAATTTGCCAGAGCTTGGCAGAAGGGCTAGCAGCCATATACATTTTGCTGTGGGCTGCTGGAGTTCCACACTTCTCTCATGCTCTTGCAGCCGTAGCTCCCTGTTCTGCCTCTTCTCTTTAATGTGTGATCATGCAAGAGCTCCATGATGTTGCTTTGAATATCAGAGCCAGAGGCATCATGAAAACTGTAAGGATTAAAAAAGAGCTTTCCTGTAGTACTGTCACCTCATCGTCAGCTTCATTTTCTTGTAGCAATGACTCAGATGAGAGTGAGGTACCTAGTCTTGACTAAGAGAGAGACCCAGGGGAAAAAGAAAGGTATCAGGTATTTTGTGGATTTATTATTAATTTAATTATGAAAAAGTTTATCATCTGTCAGAGTAGGGCATCCCTGTCCCCTTCCACTTGCTTTTGCCTCTTGTAGCACGTTTACCCACCTTTGTTTAAACAAGTAAAGCAGCACATGGAAAACTGGATTCTTATGACATTTGCATTATTTGACACTCACATCACTCATGCTTCTTTTTTATGAAAAAAGATAGCAGTGAAGAAGAGGTTGCATGCACTAAGTCTTTCAAAGCTTCGTGAAGAACAGTGTCGGGGGGGAAAACTGACCTGATGAATGTTCCCACAGAGCAAAGGCTGAAACCTGCAGCATCAGCAGGTCCCTCTATGGCTGATGTGTCCCGAGTGGTCAGGGGGCACCTGCTGCTGGCTGCTCTCACCCTCTGCCTCCTGCCTGGCTGCTGGAGGGAACAGCAGAGGAAAGGAGGCTTTTAAGAGCTGGGGGAGAGTGAGAGGTGGGGAGATGCAGTTTAGGGAGGATGTGAGTTGGACTTGCTGCAAAAACGTTAGCACATACAGTAAGGAGTTCATAAGGAGCAATGTTTCACTAATTAGGCTGATCATGGAAAAATCTGTTTTATTGGTAGCAAGTCTTAACCTAATTAATTAATTTCCTGAGTATAATTAATTTCTATGTCCTGCTGCAAACCTTTGCTAGTTTGTTTATTTATTTTTATGGACCTTAGACAGCAGGTTAAAGAGTTCAGTAAATTCCATATAGCATTCCTCCATGATGCACATTCCAGATGGAATTCTCATTTTGGTAGTTCTTCTAGATTAAATAACAGTCACAATCTGTTTTATTATGGCTTTTTTTTCTTCAACAAAATCTATTTTATTAAAATCCTGTTTAGCTCTTTTCTATCCCTGCTATTCTCAGGCAGTAACTAGCCTTGAGTAGACAACATAATGGTTCTGTTTCATATTTCTGAATAAAATATCTACTTTCATATGTATAAACTAATAAAATGTAGCAAAACTGTTATAAAGGAACTCAGTGCAGAAGTGGGACTAATAAACACTAAGCAAAAAACAGTAGCATATAAAGTATGTAAAATTATTAAAGCATTGTGATCCTGTAAATATTTTCATCCATATTGCTATTAATATTTTATTTATATTAAAATATAGATACAGCCGTACAGTTCCACGGGCTGCTTTTTAAAATTACCTTAATACAACACACATTTTGCTTTATCATTATAAACCAAATTTGGCTAGGAAAGTTCGAATACAAAATAAAGAAAGTATGTGGTGTTTTAATATTAGTTTATATTGCTGTCATGATTATAAAAAAACCACAACAGTGGTTCAGAAGGCCCTCTGCAGTGATCCACAGGTATCACAGACCTTTCAGATGTCTTTTGATGGCATACAGGAGCACCATGGCAGATAATGGGAGAAAGGACTGGTTTTGCACATCAGATTTCATGATAACAGAGGGGCTTCAGAAGTGGAGCTGGCAGAAATCCTCTCAAAGACCTTTAAGTCCAGGACCCCTCAGATAGCACAACTTTATGCTGTGGTACAATACAGCAGCATCTTCCTTCCAGATAGGTGTTCATTTTCACATGCATTTGTGGTATAAGTAATGTAGCTCTACAGCTCTACAGACTGAGGCTGGTTCTTTTCTGATACCACAGGAAGGACAGAATTGGTCAGTGGAACAGAGTATCTGCTGCCCAGCTGTTGGCTGGGTGGTATTATGGCATGGAAGAGAAGCCAGGCATTTCACTGCAATACGTGAATTATAGGCTATTTGTGGATGAATGTGAAGAGGGATTTAAGTATGTGACTCACACACTGCTGACCACAGTTAAGGGGAAGCAGGGATTTGCAGATCACATATGCTGATTGTCAGTGAAAAATCATGGCTGGAGGGCAGGCTTCTTTGGGCTTCTGTGCAGGATCAGGAGTAAGCCTGATACTATTTAGCATTTTCATTTGCAATGAAGAACCGAGCACAAAACGATTACTCATGAAATTTGTGGCTAGCACAAAGCTTGGTGAAATGGCAAATTTTGTTTCAGAAAGGATAGTAATGTAAAGTAATTGCTATTGCTTGGTAACTTGGGCTGAGTAGAAGAGATACAGCTGAATACAGTCAAAAGGCAAATTATAGGTAGGGAGTAATTAAAGAGAAAAAAATGAGGAGAATAGGAATTTTAAACGTTATCAGTAGAGAATTGATTTCACAGCAGGAGGTGACATCTTCGAGACTAATACAGATGCATTATGTCCTCTTCCTGAGATGCATTTTCAAAGGAGATGTGCAATAGATGGATGTGGTTCAGAAAGTATTTGAGGGCTGGGAAAAGTGCTTGATGCTGTGAAACCTAATCTGTTTTTTAGATCAGCAAGAAAACTGAGAGATGACTTCTTGTGTGGTGTATTAACAAGCAAGGAGAGAAAAAGTAGTCACAAAAGACTCTTTAATCTATTGGTCTGAGGTTTAATATGATCTGATAGCTGGGAGCCAAAGCCAGAGGAATTCAAATGAGTGATCTGGCACAAATTCTCCTCAGAAGGGTGCTTAGATAATGAACAACCTAACAAGAGAAATGAGGAATTTTTTCTGCTGCTTTCAGATCAAGACTGAATCACTTCTTGGAAGTTATTCTGTAGTTAAATACTAGTGCAAATTACTGGAATTTGTATAGAAAAATGTAATGGTCTGATACACAGTTGATCAACCTGTACCATTTACTGGTTAGTCCTAGATTTGGTCCTTATTTTGCTAACACACAATTGAAATTACAGCATTTATGTTAGTATGGGTCTCTTGAGAGGATATTTATAAACTAAAATGACATATTTATAGTTGTACTGTTCAATGGGACATACCAGCTACTTTGAAATTAGTCCTGATCACTTACTATAATGCAGATCTTTAGTACTGGAAAAACTGGTACCTAGACCAAATAGTCTCAGATATTTATTACTGTTTTCTGGATTACTATGAAGACTAAAAATTATTCTTGAAAAATTGGGTCTTTATCCGACCAATGGTACCAGCCACTGGTGACATAAAATGCAGTGTTGCCATGCTGCAACATACACAGGGGTAAAACTTTTCAGCCTTGTCTGTATATTGGTGAGTCATCCTCACATAAGCTTTGCTGAAAGATGTCCAAGGTGCTCTAAGAATTCTGGGTGCAATGTATTAGATCCATGATCTGAAATGGAAAGGCTGAGACAATGCTGTCTTGGCTGCTTAATGTTCAGGAATACATAGACAAGAGGTCCTGAAGAAAGCTTCAGTATTTATTAATTCAGTTATCAAGCTATTGCTTTTAGAGCTAATCTGCGATATTTTCAATTAAAAATTACCACAAAAAATAAATTAAAAATTAAAACTCTTGCTATTGCAGAGTATTACAGTACAGGGCACTGGCTGGTTTTGTGTGCAGCTGAGTTTGGATTTTTTTTACTTGAGTCCTGCCTCTTTCATGTGCACAAGGTGAGACTTTGTATGGAACTGCAGTTAATTGTATACAGTTCAAGCTGGAGTCTCTGAGCAAATATAAAAACACTAGCAGTTAATAATCAGTGTAAAATTTTAAGTGCCTTTTTCTAACATGTGAATTAAGTTAGCTAGCAGCTCTGAGTTACTCAAGGGCTTCTGGGTCTCTTCCCAGCCATCACCTCTGCTGTGCTCTGGCAGTTAATAGCAGCATAGTCATTCTGATGGAGCCATCTTCTACATTTGGCATCTGCAACAGCAACATCAATTATTTTTCTGAGATCTTCTTGAGCAAAACAATCTCTCCCTCTTGCTGGGAGATGCCACCTGTTCCTCCTGAGCATGTGGACAGGAGGTTACAACTTTCTGTGAGTGCAGCATTGCTAGTGGTGAAGCCCGTGCTGTTGGCAGCCTCTGCCTCAAGCATCAGTTTGGACAAAGTTGTTGGGAAGTGACAGCCACTCTTGTGACCACAAATCTTCCTAAGCTTTTTTTCTGCTTGCCTATCTTTTTATATATCCATTAAGCCTCTCTGACTTTGGCATCAGTTTTCACCAGTGCAGGCATTCTTGTTTTCAGCTTTCTCTCCTACAAAATAAGCAGTCAGGGATTTATTGATGCTGCCTTGTTGCCATACGTGGACCAGGGTCTCTCTCTGAAGTGTTTTTCAGCATTAGTCTGACATTGTTTTCTACTGTTTGGTTTTGAATAATGTAAATTGGCATTACCTGTCTGAAATCACACTTCAGTTCAAACTGCGTAAATGTGTGGTCTCCAGTTGAGAGCCAATGTCACAAGGTATAGTAGCAGGTTCACCAAGGCTATTGAAAAGAGAGATGGCATGTATAAGGATGGAATTGCTTGGTACCATTGCCTGAATAAGGCTAAAAATCTATGCTTTTTTTTTCTAGGTGTTCCAAACGAACTTGTGCCTACATTTTTGCAGGAGGTCTTCTGTTCTTCTGCTTGATTTGTCTTTCTAGTTTTAGCATATGTGAGAAGCTTTTAGAATCTTCTTTTTCATGCCATTGTTCTTACTTTTTCATGAAGTTCTCTATTGAACTTTATATTTTATGGTCATTTTTTATTAAACCATGTTATTTTCTAGCTCTCCTATGGTTTCCCTTTGTCCCTAAATGACCATCATATATTCCTGGTGACATAATTTTAACCACCTCAGGTATCACTTCCTTGTTGGCTTTGAACAAAACTCCATATAGTGCTGAGTGCCTTGAAACTTCTAAAAAGGCTGGAATTACACTCTCCCAGTCATCCCTTAGTAACAGCCTTGATTACTTTATGCAGGATCTTTCCTCAGCAGTAAGTCTGCCTTCTATCTTAGACTGGGCAAGCTTTTTTTTTCTTTGAAATCGGATTAACTTAATCCAGCTCTGGACTTCGCTCCTCTGCACTTTTTCAGATACTTTGGAGAATGTGGCCGCAATGACCAAGTCTCTTCCAACTTTTATTCAATTTGAAGATCATACTTTGCTACCTAAAAAAATAGCCTGTGCATCACTCTGGGAACCTTGTAGGTGGTGACTGCCAAACTCTTTTTTAGAATTAGCAATTGATGGCTTCTTATGAGTATCAGCTAACATTGGCCTCTGATGAATAAAACCCTATTATGCCCATGAAAAAGAGACATGGACCATTTAAGCATTTGAGTGTATTAGAATGTAGGGTTTTGCAACCCTACATGTTATGTTCAGTTTTGTCTGTGACTCAGTCTCTTATAAGGAAACTTTGTCAGTGTCCCTCCACAGAAATATTGGCTGGTGCTTAGTTCAATTTCTTTGATTCCTACAATGACCCCCTCCGGGCTGGAAGCCCCATGAACAAACTTATACTCTGTATTGGGATTTGCATTCACATCTGCTCTACAGCTGCACCATCAGGATTGCTGGTATGGGTAAGAGATTGGACTCAAAATCCTTGTTGACCATTGTATGTGTTTTCATATCCTTTTCTCATTTAGAGGGAAATGTGGTAATGGTCACTGTCTGTTTAGACTTCTCTTAGAACTTTGTTCCTGTGTTTGCTGTTTCTCTTATGTGCATTCTGGTATTTGTTTATCTTTGCCCAGAACCCATAGTTCCATCAGAGATACTGAGAGCTTTGGACAGCTGGTCTACAGTTCTTCCTTTACCAAAATGACACTTACATATATTGGGGGTCTTTGTGCTAATAAACTGCTTTTGTGTCTTTGACTGAAAATTTAGACATGCCCAAGATGGCATATATCTGACCCAGAGGAGACAGTGGGCTTGTGCCATGACGGTGCAGGAATACCAAACAAGTGCTAATGTGAGGTAGACATGTATGTATAAGTGATGTTGTTCCTGCATTTTAAGTATCTCCTGTGAGCTTGGATTGCATGGAAGAACACAAAGCTGCTGTGAAAGCCTTTGGTATTAAACATGCATTTTGGGCTTCTTTTTCTATTAGAGGGTCACTGGTCCTCCATGGCAGCAACTGGCCTGTTCCCTGCTGTGGGAGGTGCTTAACATAGACCAGTAACTCAGACCCTGACTGTACAGGGTCCTGAATAACCTGATCTTGTTTGATGCAGCTTTGATCAGGAGAATTGGTTAGGCAATTTCTTAATCCTTCCCTTTCAACTGTGGCTCCCCTGGCATTCTGTGGATTAATTGACCAGATCCACTAGAACTTCGCAAATGCCTGATGAGCTTTAATACTCCTGCCAGGATTTTCATTCCCTCCAGTGTAAACTACTCCAGGCGCACATTTGCAGAGGAATATTGTTAATAATAACAGTATTTTATCACATGGAAATTTTATCCAAAGAAGTTAGCATTCTTTGTGGTCTCATTTTCTATTGGTGGTAACACTGCTATATCTCATGACAGCTGGAGATGTTCCTGATTTTATCTGTTGTAAGTGGTTTGAATCTTATCTTCAGCAGACAAGCTGAAGAATAAACTTTCCTATCAACTACACATGAAGGTCTTAGCCATGATACCTGCATGCACAAACATGAGATAATGTTAATATTTTATTCCACAAGTGAATGGAGAACACAATGCTGATAAAGAGCTTCATTTTCAGTAGACTTGATATAAAACACTGCTGCCTGTCAATCACATTATAAAGCAGTTAACATTCATTTTATGAAAGTGAGCACAAAACTCTCAACAAATATTATAAATGTTACAGTTATCTTACTTTCTGTAGTTTGCTGTACAACATTCATTAACGCCTCTCATCTTTACATCTTATAATTAGGGTACTGGTGATCCAGCACCTCTTCTTGAGTGCTGCTGAAGTACAGTGTGTATTGTGGATCTGAGAAGAGGTTGTGTCCAGAGGGTGTGGTTACTCTTTTTCTTACGCCTAAAGGAAGTGAAAGAGTAGGGCAAGTTCTTTTTGTGACATCTGCCATGGTTACGCATGCCTGTAAATGAGAGAACACATCAAAGACTGGAACTTCCAGCCTATCCCCATTCCTCATCCTCAGTGTCTTCATGGTTGACAAGAAAGGCAAATTTGGATTGTTCTTGTTCATAATTACTCTTTTTTTTATTAGAAAAAGGTAGCTAACCTTAAATGCCAGTATGTAAGCACTATGCATAGTTAATTTATATGGACTAGAAAAATATTTTTTTCCATATATTAGCTGTACTAATTTGAGGGAAAAGCATGAGTCTTTGAAATTCTGCTTTCGTAAATCTCATCAGCCTTAGCTGGAATTTAGGATTTAGTAAGATGATGAGATTAAAAAAAAGTGAAGATTTTTGTGGCTTTATTTGGATATGTAAAGGTTCACATGCTTTGGGTCATCCAGTGTGGAAGCAGCTGTATGAACCTCTCTCTACCAGTTCACAGTAGCTCCCAGCTCTGAAACAATTTGACAGAAGTAAAGTAAAAGGAAAAAGATACGCTACAAAAGATATGGAAGAAAGAGAAGAGTGATCACAATGGTGATGTGTTACACTTTATAAAGATGGGGGAAGTTTCTATCCTTGCAATTGCTGATGTTTGCTTCCTGTATCTTTAATAATGGATTGCCATTTTAAAGTATTGTGTGGGAATGTCATTTCAAAGAAGAAAAGGAAACAATTGCTTGCAAGTAAATTGGTGAGGAGATACTTTAGTGCCAAAGATTTTGTGCATAGTGCTTTAGTGAGCACTCCACAGATACAGTACTTCTCCCGGTCTCTTTCTTTTCATTGGAATTTTTTTGAGGCAAAACACTTAAATCAGTTTGTTTTGAAAAATACTTCTTTTGAATTTCCTCTGACAATGCCACTAGACCCACAGTCAGAAACAGCTTTGAGCTGCAGGAACCTCATCCAAAAAAGCAAAGAGGAATCTCAGAAAAATAGGGGTCTGTTTGACCAACCAAGGTAATTGATTTTTTTAACTGGAAAAAAATCAAGGCAACTAGTTATATCAGGCTAGAAATAGCACTGGTTTTGCCTAATTCTTCACTCGTATACCATGCCTTTGTAAGGCAGGTCTTGATTTGATCATAGTGAATTTTGAAATTGCTTCCAGCTCTCTATAGTCTTCTCTCGTTCTTGGGAATTTTGCTTTAAGGCTTGTGGATCTTTTCCAGGTCTACTGTCACCCACTGCCATCTCCCAGATCTCTTCCTGAGCTTGCTCAGTGGTCCATTGATGGACTGGACAGTATCAATTATATCAGAGAAGTCTATTGACCCAATCTTTTCTGAAATAATTCTATCATTAGTATCTTCCAAATACAGCTAATACAAGATGTCACATGGAGATGAGGCTCCTCAAGAAAATCTCGTCAGCACGAGAAACTGTCTAAGGAAAACACAGTTTGCCTACGAAGGTGAAATTAATTTTAGTCTTCTTTTCATTTCCTTCTCCAAGTGGAGTGTTCAGAGAAATAATTTGATCATTGAAGCTCCTGTGGTGACAAACTCAAACTCAGACTCTGTGATGAGAGCTTGTTGCTTTAGAGCTAGGATGGGGAAGCTTCTTGCTGAGTTCTGGGAGACCGAACAAACACCTTTGCTGCTCATTAATGGTTTTTAGGGATGTCAGCCAGTAACTGCCCAACCTGAGAGAAATGAAGAGCTACAACTGGCCTTCAAGCTGTAGGATCTCACATCCTGCTCTAGTAAATCAGTAGCGGAATTGTATGAAATTATAAGAGTACAATTAATAGTCTTTAATGTTGTTAAAGCAGCTAATGAGACAAAAGAGATCATTCTTTAATATAGAAACTTGCTTTGTAATTATAAATAAAATAATTAGTAAATTAATTAGATATGAAATATTTTTTATCTTGTTCAATCCACAGTGTAGCACCTATGAACTAAGTTGCAATTTCATATTAACCACATACCTAATGGGATACAAAGGGGAAAACAATGAAGCATCCATCTCTCAATGTTAAGACATTTGTCTGTGAAATTGTGCTTTTTGTTGTTTTTCTTCAGTTGTTGACTACTATTATTAGTTCATTTCTCAAAAAGCAAAATCTAATGTTCCATAAATATGCTATGGTTATATAGGTCAGTCCTCACAATGAACAACTAGTAGCAAAGTGAACTGCAATTCATCCAGGTTGATTAAATTTTTGTTCACTGCTTTTTGATCCAGAGAAAAGCCTTGCATTGTTCTTACATAGTACCTTAATAATCTAATATCTTAAATTTATAACAGTGGTGAAACATGTAGCACAACTGCCATTAATTGCAAAATCTTACAGTCCTGTTGAAAATCTTACATGTTTGTTGTTGTTTTTTTTTTAAAGCTGCCACTTTTCACATTATTCAAGCGGATTAGAATATCTACTGTTTTAGCTTAAAAGGGATGAGGTATTTTGTTTCTGTGGGCACATTAAAACATGCTGAAAAGGTACTCTTATTTTTTAAGTGGTGTTATCATTCTCTGGTGAGAAGTGCAGTGCTTGCCAGTGCACTAAGAAGGAGTAGAAAGGAAAGAAAATCTTTCTGAATCAAGAGACATAACCACCCTCAAATTTATTTTGGCCTGGATTTGGTCTTTGTCTGTGGCAAGACTTTTCCTATCTGTAGTGTGACTATTTTAAGAAGAAAAATACAAGCTTTGGCATAAGGTTTTGACCAGCTACCTTATTTCAAATCACTAGAAAATTACTCTGACTTTCAAAAAGGTTGTTGAAATTGTCTGTGAATGTTTTCAGCAGGAGAGAGTGCCCATATGGAGTAGGGCTAACAAGAAGGGGAATTTGTGTTGTCCCTGCTGGTTTTACTCATCAGCCTTTGTGAAATGAAACGTTGTGAGCTGGAATCAGGAGTTAGCTTTTGTATGTTCAACTCCACAGCGCTCTGTGAAGCAAATTTTGTAATGAAAATGTTAAAAATGTTCTAGACCTGTTGTAGGAAAGTATTACCAGGAGGCAGTTTTTGCATCTTATTTTCACAGTGTAAGCTTCCTGATAAATAGTGACCTTGAGATCTTTTGTACTGCCTGTTCTGAAAGCCTTTAATAAGGTATATAACTGAATGGCTTTAGATTTACAAAAAGATAATAATCACCTGATGATTTTTAAAAAGCGAATAATTAGCTTAGCCAAAGCTTGTGTGGGGAAGGGTTTGTAATGTTCACTCTAAACTACTAGCAGCAGGAGTCTTAAGGGTCTGTGAACTAAGGTTATTGCCACAAAGCCGCTTCAAATTTGGATGAAGAGCTCAACAAGATTGGTTTGCTTATGAAGAAAGATGTCTGAGGAGCCAACCTCATTTTTACTGAGTGAAGGATGCAGTCATTTAAACATACCTATCAGGAGGGAATTACTGAAATGGCTAATGTTAAACATTTGGTAGCAGACTCATAAAGAGATGGCATTGTGCCTATCCCAAGGATCCAAAATCCCTATTAGAATTTTATAATCTCACACAGGTTTCTGTGATTGTGAGCTCTTGATTTTGGTGCCACTGAAGCAACTGTGTGATGTAACCTTGAAACTGACTAGTTGACTAGCAGGAGACGTGTCACTGCTTGTTTTATGAGGACAGGTTGATGGTCTTTTTATTTAATGGGTTCCATATTCATAGTGTGCTCTGTAAGAGCTTTGCCTGGTCAGAGTTTGACAGCAGAGGGTCAGATGTTTCACTGAAACACTGTAGTTCTGCTAATCTCAGTAGGATTCATGGGGGTATTAGTGCAGTAAGTGGTTTATGAGAACAGATAATTACCACAAAGCAGATGAGGATTTCATAAATAAGGAGACTTGGTCTGCATCACTGAAACCTAGTTACGTGACACGGCAAGTCCCTTTGTTGAGCCTTCTTACCTCTCAGCTCCTCAGTGGTTGGTACATCCATTAGAACACACTCAGGATGAATAAACCCAGTCGAGGAACAGCCATTTCTGATTACACCTACCTAGATGATACGGTGTTATGAACAAAAGCCCTTTGAAGAGCAACACACACAGTTTCAGTATCTCCTGCCACAGGAGCTGGCAGGCAGCTGGAACAGATGCGGGCAGCAGGGCAGCGAGCTGGGCAGTGACGAGGCACTGGGGAAAAGCAAACTTCAGCTCATCTGTCAAAAGTCTCCAGCTACTATCCGTGGAATTGGCTGCAGGCAGAGAAAGCTTTTGATCTATAGTCCACCAGGAAATTGAGCTTTCCTCAGGTGGGAATTTAGACTTGCAGGTGAAAGGAGAAAATACAGCATATGTGTAGTATGAAAGTTGTCAGAATCTAGGCTGCATTCAAAGAAATAACTAGTAATTTCATATGCTCATTCCAGGCTTGCCTACACATCAGCAGACAAAAGCTACTTCAAATCAATACATTCTCATCAAAGCAAGTAATATTTTCAGGCTCTTCCCGTGTTATTAAATATGCATGAGACTGAGAGTCCAGTGCTGTTCACATGGGAACAGGTGAGTGGTTCTGATTGCAGGGGCAATCCTGATTGGACTCTTGTTGCCTCTCAATACGTGGAGCCTTCCCTTGAACAGCTTGTGATTTCCCTCCCACCTTCCTCAGTCAATCTCTTGGAATTATGGCAGCACAGTTTATCTCCTATACGTTGACCCAAAAGGGGAACGGAACTTTCACTGAAGCACTGTAGAATTACCTTTATACATATTGTATTAAAGCTACTCTAGGAAACTATGGTATGAATAGCTTAGCATTAACTCATGACCCATGTGTCTTTTCTTAGTAATGGTAGTTTTTACCAGGCACTGAGATAAAATACATTTTTAACTCCTCTTCACAGCTTACTTTTCCAGCCATACATCTCATAAATTTACATCACGTTTTCTTTCTTCAGTCGTCCTTCCTGATGTGGATATAAAACCTGCACTCAGTATTTGTGTCTGTGTGTGTTTGCCTGTGTGTCAGGTGTGAGGTGTAGGCTCTCTTTTGTATTGATGTGATGCCATACATGTGCAGTTGATACCTTTTCACTGTTTTTAGTAGAATCCCATCAGTTTACTAATTCAAAGGAGCTCATGATATGTTCACTGTTACTCCACAAAACACAGCTAAGACATAATCCCTGCACCATAGGAGGGCAATATACTTCATAAGTGCTTGACCTGTTATCTTTCTGATGCAGCTTTCACATCACAATAAAAATCATCAGTCTGGAACAGAACATCTTGACAGGATGACTCCTTAGAGCTGCAAAATGACAGATGTTAGAAATAAAAAATAAACAAATCGTGCCAGGTCATTGCTGTCGAAGCAAGACCCTTCAGTTGTAGTTTCTTCAACTTACGCAGTCAGCTCATGGTTTGGGGGCTATGTTTTCTGTTCACAGGAGAGATTATTGATGTCATGAAATTTAGTATGGTTTTATTTATTTTCTAAGATTACACATTACATCTCAGGATGTAACTTCTACAGCAGCAGCTACATACTTTGCTTGCTGTTTCCAGGTTGGTGATCCCAGCCAGTCCCGTGAACCAGCATGCTCTGTCTCTCCATGGGGACATGCTTCAGATCCACTTGCAGAATCACTTTGCTTCCCATCTGTTGGGCTTGCCTTGGCTCTCAGCTCTTAGTGTGTGCAACCAAGCCCTTTCTATGTCCATTTATATGTAGCCAGGCCCCCTCAAAAGCCCTCAGACCATATAGCTTACTTCTCCCCAAACTTGGTGGTGCAGCTAGCAGAGTTGGGAGTTACTTTCAGTGATCTCCAGGCAGTTCACAGATCCTAAACTGTGCCTTCTGTTTACTCTGTAGAAAGGGTGGCTATTACATATCAGCTGTAATGCTGCCTGTAGCTGTTGGTAGGTCAAAGCTTTGCTTGAAGGCAGTCATGTCTTACAGCAAAGCAGGTAGAGCAGATTACTGTGTTCTGTCTGATCTGCCTGTAAACAGAGCTGATGACATGTCACTGAAAGTGATGGTTTGATTATCCAACAACAGCACATAAAAGTGGATTGCATATGCTGAAAAGTTTTAGCTGGGAGAAGAGCTAGAAGATGGTGAGGAAATTTCCTCTTCTGCATTAGATCAGAGGCCATACATCTCAAACAGTGGCCTAAGCATCTGCCAGGGCACTGCCTGGCACTAGCAGACATTTTGGGGTTACATAGGACAGAAGGAGTAGTCTTTCCAGTTGGCAACTGCCTTGCTTGATACTCATAATTAAACATTTATTTGCTAAGAGATTTGGATCCAGCTAGAAATTTGGATATAGATAAATCTATATTCTTAAGTTAAGTATCACCAAAGAAGATTCCTAGGTGCTGGAACTCCATCATCTGTCCTGCTGAATTATTAGTAGACCACCAACTCCATTTCTTATATTCCAGAGAGAAATCTCTCTCATTTATTCAATAGCTGTTTCAACCCAATATAGAACAGTACAAAAAAAAAAGAAAAGGACGGGGCTGGTGGGGGGAACTGAGTATTGTCTGCCCAGAGGTAAGTACAGGCATTTGGTTGGACAGTGAATTCCCCAATATGTGTTTGCTAAGGGAATTTGATCTCAAGTTGCAGCTGTTTGACTCTTTTTATGGTAAAGTTTAATAGTATATATCAGAGGTACAGAAAGGAGAATGATGATCCCGGCTGCTGAGTCAACATGCTCTTGGGAGGGAAACTCCTGGGCACTTATCTCTGCTTTGATACATGTTCAATAATACCTGGGAGATGAGAAGAGATGGAGCACATCTGCCAGTGTTGAGATGGTGAGCAATGCAGGTTTGGATTCGTGTTGCCATGTGTGATAGCACCAATGGCAATCTCTATCTGTGAAAAGATGGTGTTCAGTTAATTACAAAAAGATTACCTTTTCCTTCCCTTCAAGGAAGCTAAGTATTCATAGGCATTTACAACAGGAAGGAAGAAAGCCTCTGCTTATAGATTTTTAAAGTTCTAAAAATGAAGATTTATGGATGCTGCCCTGGAGTAGTGGAGTAGTGGTGCAGCTGAGCAGTGCAGAGAGAATCACCTGCCTCTCCACTGTGGAGTTGTCTGTCCATCCTGCCTGAATTCTCCGGGAAGCTCCTTCCAACCTAAACATTTCACTTAGCACCTGTAAAGGGAGAGCAGAACATCTATCAGACGTGGAAAGATCAAAAACTGTGACTCCCTGTGGAGTAATTGTTGGGAGGGAAACAGCTGAATAATGTTGAACATATTCAGATCTCTGACTTCACCTAATGCACACTGTGAAGGCTGTGTTTGTAGCAAACAATGATTCATTTTTTATGGATGTGGAAAAGCTTTTGTGCTTCTGTCTTAAAAGACACTGCTCTGTTATTTGTTTGAGAGGCAATGCCAGTTGCTTCTGCCTTCTCTTAGCCAAATATATGCATAAATATTAATCCAGAGTGTGATTTTTTTTTTTTTTTTTGCTGAAAAAGCAGGCCTGTCTATGGAACGGCTTGGGAGGTGGCTTGGTGCTTGGTACATTGAAAAGACTTGACAGCTGACAAGGACATTTAAAAACTCAACTTTCTGAAAAAAATCAAATTCCTTAAACCTCAGTGATAATTTGTCCCTTCATGTTTATTGGGAGTATTCACTGGACTTGCTCGTGCTCAGGAGTGAGAAACCACTGTGGTTTTGAGGACAAAATCACTGAAACAGCTCACCTCACTTTGAAAGACTCCTCACCCCAATCTCTAGAAAAGCCTTTAAACTTCAGCCCATCCACTTTGAAAGGTTTGGATGCATGAAAACTTACATGATAGCCTTTCCTCACTGTCCAGCTTTAGTAACTTGGCAGGGTCAGGCAGGAGCACTGCAATGGCAGCAGCAGCCCCTGCAGGCTCCTTTTCTCTATGAAGACACCAGGAGAAGGTTAGATGCTTCTGTCAGATCCTGTGCTGCAGGCAACATAAAGAGATGCTCTGTGCGATGTGAAAAGCCAAACTACTCCCTCTTCCAGAGCCATTTCCTCAACTTCTGGTTGCCCTCATGCTCCCAGCAGAAGCTTTCTCAGCTTTAGCAGGTGGTGATGGGTAGAAAATGCAGGTGGTACTTCCTTGAACAGTTCTTGGTGGGAACAAACCTATTCTAATAGTAAGTGCAAATATTTATAAAGTGAATGCTACATGTTCGATGTCTGGTACATGGTGTTTGTATCTGACATAAGATGTGGCTTTTCCTGTGATGGTTCTGCCCCGACATGAAAAACATGTTGTTGCCTCTAAACAAATCAGAAAGGACTTAATTTGTAAAGTGCCTTCCACAGTTATTTCTACAAGGAATAAAGTATTGTCTCAAAATCATCATGCTCAATTGGAAAAAATATACAAGTGCTAGTGTTTTCTCTGGAAATAGTATGATTGGGGATGAGCAGACAGGCAGCATTGAAACAAAATAAGATCTCTCACATGTGGATGCTATTTTATGGAAATGACCTTCCTTTTTCCAAAGACAGAAGTGTTCCATGGGGAGCTGGAAGGTGCACAACAGCTTGACAACACAGCATGTGAATGCATGTCTCTAACATAAGCATAGCAATATTCTCTATTATTGCTCTGTAGCACTCTCTGGGCAGCAATCAGTTTCATTTAAATACGATGAATATGAAAGTAATAATGTTTCAAATTTCACTTTTGTACTTACTGTCAGGAGAAAGAGTATTGATAATTTTCTTCAATAGTCTGATAGTAAAATAAAACGAAAATCTAATTCCTGCAACACAGATGGTGCTCTTTTTAATTCTACACTCTGAATTTTTCAGGGTTTTGAAGGTGTTCCTGTCCCGAACTGCTCAGCGTATTCCATACATGACAGGTGGGCGAGTGATGAGGATGCTGGCTGTTATTCTGCTGATAGTCTTTTGGTTTCTTGTTGGGTGGACTTCTGCAATAACCCAAAATTTGGAGAGAAACATTCCACTCATTGGCCAAGGGCAAACATCTGACCACCTGATCTTCAATATGTGCCTCATAGACCGCTGGGATTACATGATGGCTGTTGGTATGTTAATTTTCTAGCTTATTTTTTTTATTTTGAAAATAAAGCTTGTTTGCCTTTTCATTTTTCTTCTTTTAGAATATGTTAAAGTTTTGTCAGACTGTGTAACATTACATTCATAGCTTCTAGGGGAACAAAATATTGGCATATATGTTTTTTTAATGGGCTGAGAAGTAAAACATATTTAAAATATACTGAGACTTTTGTGACTTTCAAAGGTTTGTAACTTGGATTGTAGTAACAAAGTGATGGGTGCTCAAGAAATTCCGTCTTGGAAGGCAGAAGATGTCATGCTCTTCTGCACTATGAGAGCAAAAAAAAATGTGGCTAGAATAACAGAAGCTTATTAATGAGCTCCACATTAACAAGCTCCACAGAACTTGGCAGAGCTCTTGCGTGTGAGGAGGGAAAGAACTAGCAATGCCGCTCTTTCATAACCTTAAAGAAATTAATATCAAAGTAATGGGAATAGGAAATGCACATCAAATGTCACAGTTTAGCATACTTGTTAGATGTGCTCTCAGTGCATGAGATAGGCAGGAGCTAAAAAATTACACCCTGTAGGACTTACATTCTAGAGGAAAATGACACAATTTTGTTGCTTTGATTTTATAACAAAGAGTGGATTCACCATGCCAGGGCTGTTAAACATATAAAGTGGTTCCTCCTGACGGCCAGACAGCTTCGGTGCTTCTGCACCTAGAGTCATTGTTTCTTACAGCCCAGGTGTGCCAGCCACTATCTCAAACACATCAGTGTTTTGAAATCTGAAATAAATTCTTACCTTTCTGCCCTTGCTCTGCGTCCCCTGTGGACATCCCACTGACAGAGCTCTGCTGCTGAGGGTTGGGGAGAGGTAATGGTGGCTCCTCCACATGAGAGTGCCAGTGAGATGGGTAGAAGCAGCCTGGGGATATGAGGAGTGTTTTCTCTGAGAGGGCTGTACAGAAAGCCAGTGCATTAATGCACAGTGGTTTTAAAGGGCAAACCACTGCTGCCAGCTTCACCAAGGACTTTCTGTGCCTCTAAGCTGCCCCTCTGCTCAGCTTCTCTCTCCCTCATGTAAGATCTCAGAGGCAGTCAGGCACGCTGGCCCCTCTGTCAATGTGCTCACTGGCAAGCCACGCAGAGAGGGATATAAAGGAGTTTTGAAACATGTCTCGATTTGAGTCCCTTTGGTGGGGTGTACTGATGAATGGAACATTACTATCACCAGAGATGATGTAAAATTGTAAAAGAGAATTAAATGTGAAACACTTGATGATGTCATTTGCACTCATCCATTTTGCATCAATTTTTTACTGCATTTCATAGCCAGTAATACAGTGTAGTTTTATTAAAACTTTGATAGTGGTGGTTGTTGCATAATGGGTAATAGATGTTTTTATTCCCTCAATTTTATAGCTATGGTCGTGAAATGATTTAACAACTCATATCTTAATACCTAATTATGATCAGTAGTCCCTTTTTGGTCAGAAATTAGATAAGTTGCTGTCTGCCAAGTGTTGGAAAAAAAAGAACAATTTTTAAACATACATTTACATTTAGAGGGGATTTTGTTGTTTTAATGTTTTTCAAAATACAAACAAGCACAGTAGAGGCAAAGCCATCTCTCAAGGATGAACAAAATTGGGCAGAATTTCTTATGTTTTGTCATTTTGCCCTCTCATCCAAACTACCCTTTGTTATGTTTGTGCAAATCTTCAAAGAACTGTGCAGCCACAGTAGTAGTACCAGGAGATGTATGCCTACAAGTCTATACTAACATGTATGTGTATATGCATATACTTCTTGTGTGTGTGTATATGTGCTTGTGTATGTCTGTGTGTGTGTATCTGTGTGAATATGCACTTCAAGATTGTAATTGTTCATAGCAGTTTGAAAAGCTTCGAGCCAGTAGGAACTAGTTCCAAAATGAGATACTTCATCTCAGAGATATGTCAGGAGAAATACTCATAACACAGAACCCTTTTATTCCTATAATTACTGGGGGCAGCCTTGCAAACGATTCTGTGTGGTAAATTAATTGAGAGATAATGATATTTGATTTTAAATGCTAACATAAAAATGCTGGATGATAATTTATGAAAGGCATGTTATTTTGCTTAATTTTGTCAGGATGGACAGTATTTTATATAAAACTAGGGAGTGTTTTGGAATATATTCCATCACCCTTGCTGGAATACCTCCCTGTTTCACTTGGCTGTCAATGCTTTGCTGAAATGAGGAGAGGGAGTTTTCAAGGTCACAGATAAGTGAAGTGAGAATTAACAAGACACTGTTAGAAAGTCATAATGAATCCTTTATACTACCAGAGATTATTGAAGTTAGGATTTATGAAGCATTTTCCATATTAATCATGCTACTTAGACTCTATCTCTGGAGACTTTTATTGCAGTGAATGTTTTATATTTACATTTCCTTTAAGAGAAGGCTCTCTGTGAGAGAAGCAGGGACTTAGACACAAAGGTTGTCACAATTTCTAACATTGCCTCTGTACTCTGTGATATGCTGATGAGAAAAATTAGCATTCAGAACATCTCATTTTATCTCCATAATGGGATGTAAGTTAGTATGCATTTTCCTTGAGGTTGGATACTTGTTGGTAGCTTATTTGTCACTTGCACAGATTCTTTTGTTTTCTTTGTGTTAATTTCTGCATCACTTTCAAGGTTGGGGCATCTATCTCACTCACAAGCCATGGCATGGTTGACAATCTGAGATTTTAGAGGAAGACCTGAGGGCTTGAAAACACTCACCCACAAAGCTTTTTTCCTATGGCCTGAATATATTCTATACCTCTACCTGTCACAACCAGATTGCAAGTTAGAACAAAAAAATAAGAGATAAACTTCTGGTACCTAAGGGCTCGCAATGTCACAAATCAAGCTGTTGGTCTTTATCCTCAGGGAAGAGTCCTATAAGTGAAACAGATTTCATCACAGGATTTCAAAGAACTTCCCAGAAACTGGAAGAAAAGCAAAATAGCAAGTTTAGTGAGCAAAGGCCTAGGTAAGAGAGAAAGGCAGGCAGATATAAACCTGCATGCAAAAACAGAAGTAAAAACCGGAGGTGAAATCTTGCAGGTGGAAGTTCCTGACTTCATCAGGGCCAGGTTTTCACTCAGCACAGATAGGATTTCAACTGTAGTTTTTAAAAATTCCCCCATGCTTTCTTTGTATGTTTCAATGTCTTTTTGAAACCAAAATGAAGCAAAAAGTGAATCACAGGTATTAACTAAGCACAGGGAGGTATTTTTTCCCCAGCACCTGTTTTATTCCCAGCTGGCAGGAGCTGGGCTGCTCCCATGCAGCTGGCCAGAGCTGATGCCATAGCCTGTTAATTGGTGGGTCATCCTGGGCATCAAGAGGATTTCAAACATGAGGCTGCATCATGATTTTTGCATGCCCTCACCCCGAAAAGGGAACAAAGTATTTCAGGCTATTTCCAAAAGAGCTCCTGCCCACCATTCATTTGTTGATATTTAACATATATAATTTTTGCATCTAAAAACGGTATGAGTTGCCAGGACAGGCTCTGACAGACTGGGTATTAAGACTGCCTGTACAGTTTTGAGCTAGGGCATTGTAATACAGCCTTATGAGGCCCTTTATTAAATTTTTTACAGGCCCTCTGCTGCATTCAGCAAATGAGTGATTATTCTTTGTTATCCCCAGTTGATGTGGCCCTGTGCCATATTTGGAGGGTGTTCAGAGCCTGCAATGAATAAAGAACTATTATTTTCCAAATGGGCGTTTTAAAGCTGTGTTCTCCTTAGCACTGATTTACAAAGATTAAAGCCAAAATTGACAACAGTTGCTATCCATTTTGAGTGTCTGCCTTGAGACATCTAGGGACTGTTTTTTCAGAGCACTGTTTATAGCCCCCTCTGTGTGGAAAGCATAATCAGGAGGTACTAGTCAGAATTGAGCACTGATGAGGATCTGGCTTCAGTTCTCACATTAGCTATTCATAAAATGTATAATGTAAAAATAGTGATCACTTGTGAAAAGCTTACTCTAAGTGATAAGACGAGCTGTATAAAGTGTTTGCGGCAGAAACAGGAAAGGAATCTGTTTTACGAAGGAGCTCTGTCCCTTTTCTGCTTACAACCTGCTTCTCCCCTCCACCATGAACACCTCTTTCACAGTCTGCATCACCAACACTTTGTGCAGTTTATGTCACTCATCTGTAGGACATGGTAAGTCTGGAAAAGGTACAGGGAAGAGCAGCAGAGATGATGAGTGGTACAGAATGTCTCTCTATGAAAAGACTAAATCAAGTGGGACAGTTCACTCATCACAGATTAACTGTTTTTTCCAGCTTAATTTGAATTAAAACATGGTCATGGATCATGGAGAATGGAACTAAAAAAAATACAAAAAAAACCCCCAAAAAACCAAAATCCACCAACAAAAAAACAGTTGTGGGTTTTGGTTGTTTGGTTGGTTTTTAATGATGACCAGCCAACATTTTTCTGTTTTCCTTTCTCAAAAATAGCTAGAAACCCCAGGCTGAGCAGTTTGAGTTGTGTTACCTCTTGCAGTAATGTTGCTTTTTCTTGGGATCTGCTACATCACAGGTGAAATCACATAGCCTTCTTCCCACAGCCTGGTCCTTTGCTTTACATGGGGTAGACCTGCAAGGCAGACTTGTAGTTGTGTGAGGGATGGAGCATGCTGTCTCCCCAGCAAGCCCATGGACCCCTGCTCTTCCCTCAGCCTTGCACAACCACAGACCATGGAAGTTCTGGCAGAAAAATAAGTCAGGATTTGGAACCATTCTTACTCCACACACAGTTCTGGGTATTGCTGTGCCTAGCTAATTAAAGTGATGCTGAGATATGGTGAGAGAGACAGATAAACCTTGGGTAATTTGTAATTTACTAGGAATAACTCAAAACTAAAGGCTTACACATGTAATCACATTTCACTGAAATATATTAAAATTGTTTCTGTTGAAGAAAAATTGACTTCTATGACATGGTGCAACTCTCCAGGTGGGAGACTGGATACAGTGAGGCAGAAAGAGACTGCACTGGCTGGCAACACAGGAGCAATCAAGGACACAATTTTTTTCCTATTTTAAAATGGTGTGCACTTGGCTCCAGCCAGCACCCCGAGTGAATGAAGGATGGAGGAGCTGTTTCCAGACCCACAGCTCACTGCGTTTAAGTAAAGCGGATTAAAAAGGTAGATGTTAGTCTGATTAAATGAAGTGTGATGGAGTAGTAGAAGTTAGTGTAGTTGTGTTAGGAATGTAAGTAGAGCTATAATCAGTAATTCATGTCTAAAAGCTGAGGAAAAAATGGTGTAACTGCTGGAGCAGCACAGTTTTGCCGACAGTGCAAAGTTCAAAATACCAAATTAACTTAGTCTAGTCACAGCTGTAATGAACTTTCCCTTATTAGTGTAAGGAAAGGATGCAAAGCACATCACCCTCTCTGGAGGGCAGTGGTCTGTTCTTGGCCTGCAGTGGTGTTTTTTAAGCAGATGAGTGTGGTCAAACATAGAACATCATACAGAGTCATGACAATGGACTTTAATCCTTCAGGGGTGTCTTCTTTTTTGCAGGTAGCTTTTGGACAGCTGAGTGTTAGCAAGCATGAGGCTGGGGATCCTGGCTCCAGGGAGCTCCTTTCAGCAGCTCTAACACACAGCCATCTCCACTGAGAGGCTGGTCTGATGAAGCAAAAGAGAAAGGCATTTCTGGTAGGGTGGGAGGGATGAGAAACAACCAGAAAAGCCTAAAATAACTCACTTTATTTCCTTTCCTAACCATGTTGGGAAGAAAGCTCGCCATTTAGGATTTAAGGTGTTCACAAATACATGTAAATTTATTTTCACTGTCATCTTGCAGTGACAGGGTGACATTATCCCCATTTTACAAAGCCAGAGCTGAGGGACAATAACATTAGGGTTATATGGTCCATTTAATCTGGGTGCCCATTTCTCAATGCCTTTGGCTCAGTTACAGAGCTTAGTCAAATCTATATATAACATGTTATGTATGGTCTCACTGGCTACAAATACAGCCTTGTGTGCTTTAGTTCTGCTGCAAATTGCAGCGAAAATGCTGAGGCTGGCAACCAAATAGCAAGAGAAATGCTTGCTCTCTGTGATCATCTCTGCGAAGCTGGGCTTGAGTGGGGACTTTTTTCATATACACGGGAGCTTGAGGTACAGTCAAAGTTAGAATTCGGTTGTGTATGTGTATAAGATGGCTTTTTTCCCCCTGTAGTCTTTTCTGTCATTCACTAGGCATCTAAATGTCATTTGCAACAAATTACACACCTTTCTTCATTACCCAGCCTTGATTTATCTCTGGAATTGCTCTCTCACATGCATTAAATGAGTCTGGTCTCTTAAGAAATTATATAGTTAACTGAAGATTATGTATGCAAAAGAGAGTTAAGTTAGGGCCACATATATGGTATTTTTATTTTAGTGCTGTCTGATTCTTAGAGACAACAAAGCTGTAGAAGTCAGGATTAATTACTTTCCTAAGACCTCTAAGAAGAGCTGGTGTGTGATCCCTGTTCAAAAATTCAGCTTCATTTTTTCTTGATTTTTCATGTTCCCTTATATGATCTTTGCTTTTCTGAATCTATTGTTTCTTAACTCCCCTGAAGTCCCCTACTGCCTTTGGTCCATTTCTTATCCTGTAGGTGTTCTCTTTCCATACCCACTCAAGTGTAAGGAGGCTCTCAGTGGCTTTTCCAAATCTGGAAAAAGAGGAAGGTTACTTCGATCACTACTTTCAGTTCTTATCTTGCTCTGCAGCTGTGTGCAGTCAGGTGAAGTACAGACATCTGCTGAGCAGGCAATGAGAGAGAGTGTGGATTTACATGGGAATTTACTTGTTCTGGGAGCTGGGCATGTGGGAGTGGGTCAGTCAGCATTTGCCATGCTGTGCAAGGCATGACACAACTTGGCCAATGGACACTGAAGGAAACATAGACTGTCTCTGGACATGGCTTTACTTTGTACTGGCTTTAAGTATGAAAAAATAATTTGCAACACAGACAACTGCATATTTAGCAAAACACAGATCCTCAGAGGAAGTTTGATTAAGTCAGTAATACCAACCTTGAGTCCATTCTCCTGTATAGACCAGATAGGTATCACCTACTATGAGCATATAATTGTCCTTCATTATCAGAAGGTGGAGAATATGAACAATGGCCTAAACAAATCCCAGGTGAGCAGACACGTGCACTCCTAACAGGCCAGTGGCATTGGGCATGGGTCTGGTTCAGTGTATTGGATGACCAAGCTGTGTTTCAAAATGCCCCATTTTCTAAAAACATGGTGGGCATTGCAAACAAAAGTGAGAATCATGGTTTTAAACACCAAAGGCCATAGCTAAGAAGGTTGATTAGATAATACAAAGACCAGAAATAATCCTATGTAGATAAGAAATTCAGAATGACTAACAATAAAGGTATTTAAAGGTTAATTCATTTGTGCAGACAGACCCATTTTGTTTTCATCTCTTACCTTCCATTTATATCTACATCCATTTATGCCTGTTGTTCGTTTTCCTACTCTGTTATCTGTCAGATTTGCACCCCAAACCTGAATGCCTGGTCTGGGGTGTAGCTACTACAAGTTTTTCCAAAGCTCTTCTATGCTTGATTTTTTTGACTTGACATTTTCTCCCCAGAGAGCTGTCAGCAGCAGTCTCTCCTAGGAATTTCCTTCATTTTTCAGAAATGAAGGAAAGAAGATACTTCATGTTTGTGTGCTTGATAAGTAAAACAGGTTAATATATAAGCCTTAGGATAAAGTATGTTTAAAGGAACAAGTTCACATACTTAGTGCTTTGAGTTAGGTTTGCAGGTTTGCAGTATGCTAAGATAGTAGTTAATGGTTGGGAAGTCACTCTTCTACACCAAGCTTTTAGTGGAAAATTATTCAGAAAGCCAGATAGAAATTTCATATCTCGCAGATTTTAATCATTACAGATAGTTGGCACAAAACACTCACTAGTGTGACAGAACCAGTAAGACAGAACCAATAAGACCTTAGAGGTGAGTGGTATGTTAGAACCCTGCTGCATGGCGTCCAGATGTGCTCCATTATCTGTCTGTCTATTTGAAATCAGCTATGTCTGTCTTTTTCATCAGTATAATAAATACATTAATATATCACCTTTTTTACATTAAGAAACTGAAAAGGCCATTTTGCCACAGAGCAAACTTGTATAGCACCCTTGGATTTCTGTCAAAAATTGCACTAATAGTCTGTAGCTCATTTTATGAACTTGATTTCCCCTTTCAAACACAGCTTCTACATGATACAGTTAAGCTGTGTAATTAGTGGTTTAGATTATAAATTGGTTTTCTATCAGTCTGTTGTGTTTGTTACTGCTAATGAAATTATGGTAGCATTTGGCATAGCAAATATAGGAACACTGTTATTTTACCTTATGTTTTAAAAGCTATTCCCTAATTGTATTGCATACAAGATGTCACACTAATTATTAGCTGCAGACAGGAATGCCAGCTCTGCTCTAAATGTAAAGCCTTTATAATACCATTATGCATTAAATGGTCCAAACTACTGTTACGCTCCAGTAGAGTAATACTTTGAAATCTCTTATTGTCTTAGGAATTCCTTGAAACTATGATTGTGAAACTGAAAACTGTGAAATTTTCAGAATTAATCAGATCCGGAGATCAAATACATTTCCTACTTACCCTAGCTCATTGAAATTTATTTTTATTATGGAAATGTGGCTTTTTTACTTTCATTTGCTCCCTGAGATATCTGTGTAGAAATCCATATTAAAAAACCAATTAAAATTAATTCTTGTAAGTCTTCAAACTTAGAGTAGATTTTTTTTGTGTAAAAATAAGCCAAATTTAGCCCACATTCCAGTTTCAGTAGGAATACCTTCAGTACATGGACTTTTATACATGTATTCTCATCTGTTTAAAAACCAAACTTTTTCAAACTCTCAGTCTCTTTTAGCACTTGTAACTGATCTTTTCAATCCGTAAGAGACCTGGAGCTCTTCTCACTTCAGTTGAGGAGGACAAAGAAAGGGCCATGATAGTTTTGTGGAGTCCGCCTGTTATTTCACAATTAGCTCAACTATTCAGCTCTGCTAACATTTGTAAGGAATCACATGGAAAAAACGGGGTAATGGGCACAAGTTGTTCCTAGGGAGATTCTGATTGGACACAGAAGGTAAAATTTTAACCATGAGGACAATCAAATATTGGAATAGTCTCCCAAGGGAGGTGGTAGATTCCCCCACATTGGACAGTTTTAAGTCTCAGCTTGACAGGGTGCTGAGCCACCTCATATAAATTACAGAATTACCTAAAAAGGTTGGACCAGATGCTCCTTGACTTCCCTTCCAACCTGGCATTCTATGATTCTATGATTGTGAAGGAGCTTTTGATCTTATTTCATTGAAGTAAAATTTGTATTCCCCTTGCTCAAGAAGACGTTAGGAGCAAGATACCTTGCTAGGTTGTTCCTGCATAGGTGTTTTTAAGAAACTAGAGTAATAGACGTAGCTGGTAGCATAGCTAATTATCTAGGAAAGAAATGGAAGAAGCAGCCAGTTTGCCCAATGCATGAGTGTTTGGGGGATGTGAGAAGACACCTGCATACATGCTTTTGTAAAGCTCAAAACCAGGCTGGTACACATAGTCTCAGAAGATTTATGCCATGCTTTTTTCATATCAACACTCAATACTGTCCCAAGTCAAACTATTAAAGTCAAAAGGCTTATTATTGTTGGGATTTTGTTAAGGAAGAACACAAAAATAGTAGCATGTGTGGATTATGACCTTTCAGATGTTTGTTTTTATGTAACTGGTAGAACTGCTGGGTTTACATAGGATATGTTCTAGGAGAAATGACAGGTTTAAAACCAGACCATCTATTTTTTATAAAAATAAGAAACACCAAAGTGTTGTTCAAACTGAACTCTTATCAGGGCACAAAGAGATCTGTGTGACTGAACTAATTTTATCAAAACTTGTCTCCTACTGATTGTAGCTGAAATGAGTAGCAAAATTAGAAGTTTCAAAATGCCACAACACTATAATATATGTAATTTAGAGCAGTTACAGACTGTTAGCAGTGGGAAGAACTTGAGGACCTGTTCTCATGAGATATGTAGTGCAGATGTTTTATTTCAGTCTGTTGCTAATGTGGGTTCACAAACATTTGTGTACTTACGGAAACCAGACCAGTAATAATTTGCTGATCAGTACTATAGGGTGATGTCACTCATCACCTGCTCTTGTTACTGTAAAATAACATGCATTGACAAAAAGAAGTATGAGGAAGAACTAATATTCTATTATACTTCTTTTGTACTGTAAATGGCTTTTTTCCCCCATCTTTTCAAATAGTAATTTAAGATGCAATGACGAAGTACAAAAATTCACAAAACAAAAATAAAGTTTAATAAAGGACTTTCCTTTAGCACAAGCAGCCAATGTAATTAATTTCAGAGATGAGGAGGAGCTATGGAAGGGCTCAGCTCACCTGCCTAAGGTTTAGATCAGGGTACTCTTCAGGGAGCTGTCAGTATTCGAGGAGAGGCACCTACTGTTGTGTCAGGATGTGAAGATTTGCACTGTAGAACTGACTAACTGTGTCCATAGGCAGTAGAAGGATCAGAGGCTGAGCTAGACACCTCACCTTTCGGTGGCTGCACGTAGGTGAGTTAAATCCCATCCCTCCCATTATATTTTTTCTCTTGAATGTATGAACTTGCTCTCAGCGGAGTTGAATGTACTGGGGTGTCACTAATGTGATAGCCAGGACGTAAAGGGATACGGTGGTCATAGGATTTGTTGCAAGAATTCAACAGGGCAAAAGCAATATGTAACTAACAACAGGATCACAGCCAGTCTCTGAAGCTGGTCTGGAGCAGAGCTGGCATTGCAGGGGTCTGTCTTGGAATTGCAGCACTTCCAGCCATCATCAGGCGCTGGCTCTGCTCATAGCTACGTGGCAGAGCCGTGATGTTTTGATTTCGGTTTGTTTTGGTTGTTTGTTTGTTTTTTTCCTGGAAGGAGAGGTTTTTCAAGATGGGATAAAATTATTTCATTTGTTTCAAAAGTAAAATGATGTCACAGGAGACTGTCTACTGGCAACTGAAGTCAGAGTACTTATGGATCCAGATGAGCTAGCCCTAACAAAACAGTTTTAAGATGAGCCTGACCCTTTACTTCTTTTTCTTTCTTCCTGTACTCATTTTTCTCCTAACAGAGAAACACGTCATTTGTTGTAATTACATTAGGCCCTCAGAAATGACTCATCATATTATGGGCACCGGCAGAATTAGCTATCATGAACAGAGAAATATTTTAAAATCAAATTATATCTTGCTATATCTGAGTTATAAACCTTTGAAATGAAACGGTTGTCTTAAAAAGCTTGTAGTCTAGTACTTGCAGCTGTATCTGCCTCTATAGCAAGAACCAGGGCTACAGGTAGTGGGGTTTTTTTATATTCTAAGTGATGTCAAACTTCCATAGTATTGATTTGTAAAACAAGCAAGACATTATTAGACATTGTCTTAAAGTTTATATATTGAAAAACTGAAACACCATGAATGCAAAGGTTCCTCATCTGGAAAAAAGAAATGTGTCAAATAAAAACTAAAGGTATCATATGCAGTGGCAATATCTGGTAGAGTTTGAATGCCTATGTGTGTACATATATACATGTATGAGTGTATACTGTCTTTGCATAGATGCTCATACAGAAGCTACTATAGTACTTCAAAATTCCTTCCTTTTTATATATAAAACTAATGGCAAATTATTTCTTTTTGTTCTTCTCACAGCTGAATTTTTATTCCTCTTGTGGGGTGTTTATCTCTGCTATGCAGTGCGGACAGTCCCATCAGCATTTCATGAGCCACGTTATATGGCTGTTGCAGTTCACAATGAGCTCATTATCTCTGCTATATTCCATACAATTAGGCAAGTGATCTGTAGATCTAGTAATTGTTTATCTTTCAGGTTTCATGTAGTGCAACTTAAAATGGGTGAATGGGTTGGGCTGCATAATGGCAGGTCTCATAAATAATTAATTCTGCAAACTGAGTGATAACTAAACTTAAAACTGTTCCCATAGGATTCAAGAATATGTATAATCAACTTGTTAATTGTATAATTAGGGGTTTTGTCAGCACAGCTAGCTGATATCTTCTTGGATCAAAGTTCATTATATATGATGAAATAGATATAGCAAGACTACTGTCTGTCTTCAGTCATCTGCATACTGCTCACTGGTTTGTTTCTCTTGAAGAACAGCAGGTAAGAATGTTGGTTTATATGAACTTTTCCTGGTGTGTAACAGATTGGCAAGGTGCAGCTGTATGTTAAGATAATTGGTTTGTGCATGAAGCATAGTGTTTTATATGCTACCATAAAAATAGTTATGCATATGATGCTGTAACAGTAATATAAAGCACATGTTTCTTATAAAGTTTATAATGAGCTCTATGTCTTATAAATTATTAGAGTAAGAATAAATAAATAAGGGTCTTGGCAGACATACATGAAGATTACTATTTATGCCTTTCCTACAGAGTACCTGTAAAAATGCATTAGTCATGGAAAATTCAAAATAGCAAGATAGCATGAATTTTACCTCATGCTGTAAGATTCTTACTGCTTCCTTAGGACCTTCTCAGACCTTCCTTTGCCTCCTGACAGACCTTATCTACTAAGATTTTTAATTTTTTTACATCATTCCATTGACAGTCTTCAAATCCTCTTCACTGTTCCTTGTTCTGTCTTGGAATTCCCATTTCTCTCTGCCTTCTTGATGTTTGCTTCCATGAGACATCATTTTTTTGAGTAAATGTCAGCAAAGGAAAGCTTTCATCTCTGCTCCTTCCAGCTGCACTTTTCCCCTATCATTGTTGCAAAGTTCACTACACTTTCCAGTCTTAAAACTTTTTGTTTCCTTCTCCTAACCCCTTATCTCAACATCCATATACTCTCAAAATCTTCTTCTTTACTCCTTAACACAAACATCTGCAAAAATAATGTTTAAAATAGGTATTTGATGGAAACATTTTTATTTTCTTTCCTGGTAGATATAAGATTCAGCTACAATACTTTTGAATTGAGTATAACCAAGATGACAGTTTCTCAGTCAAAGTTTCCACCTGCTAACTAATATTCCTGAACCATATTTTGAGCCATGTTGGACAATACAGTTCAGTGTATTAGGAGAGCTATTATGTGGGCTGCAGGTTTCTTTTAACAATTAGACAGGATGAAAGTCATCTTGGATTAAAGAGAGGAGAAAAGCAGGAAATACGGCATTTTAATACATGCCTTATGAAGGAGAAACAAAAGGACTAAGTTTATCCTAGTAAGAATCCGGTTCCTTCAACCTAAGTTCTGCTGATTTTGTTCTTCCTTATTTTTTTTTTTTAAAAAGTTCATTTTGTATTGATACTTTGCCCCCCTGTCTGATATGTGCTGGTTTGTTGAAGAAATATCATCTACTGTTTATGGGTAGGAATGAATAAAATGCACTGGAAGTATATGATCCCTCCTGAGATTATGCCCATTTCTTAGTACACAAGTCTTAATCCCATCACTTTGAAGTTCACATTTTCTT